>NC_064635.1:217212293-218462293 GCF_023864275.1 Schistocerca cancellata
CTGGCGTTTGGTCCTCTGCTGCGGCGATAGACAGTTAAAATCTGCTCCAATGAGGATGTGTTTGTTGTGTATCAGCAGTTCGGCTGTTTCTTCATTATAGAAAGTGCTCGTTGCTCGCCTATTCTCTGTACTAGATGGGACGAGTATTTTGATAAAGAGCGTCTTATGAAGCGTTCGGGAGGTTTGTATCCTCGGCTGAGGGTGTCCTTCGGTATTTGTCAGGATTATTGCGGGCATTGGGTCCATGAGGTAGAGAAATACGCGAACTACGAGTTATTAGCCATCATCTATTTATGTGATACCATATATAGTAACGTACTCGCTACGACGCCCCACCAAGAACAAATACGGATTTGTCAATACTCCATTGTGAGTTGAAAGAGACGTAATTGCGCGTCGGCTGCTGTGTGTCTGAGACGCTCGGCGGGCGGAGTTTACTACTGACATCGCAGATCAGCATTCCACGATTACGCCGGCTCGCATTCGTACCCGCACGTGGTGGCTGTGTCCGAGGTTGTGACCGTTACAGTCTCTTCTATATTTAGCGCTATTCCTTGGCCACTTGAAAACGTTTTATTCCGGCAAAGTCGATCCCGTTTCGTACCATTATTGCCGTGCCACATTGGGTTAGTGGGTCTATGTTTGTGATTGTCGCGAATCCTGGTATCTGGTTTATTTTGGTCTTAACCACTTCTTGCAACAGTGCAATATCCGTTCTTCTTTGGCGTGACAAGTCCGCGAGGGCTCGAGTTTTTAGTGGTGTGCTCATTTTGTTTATACAGTAGAACCCCTATTTAACGTTTTTCTAGGGACCAGAATTTTTTAACCTTTAATGGGGGTTTACCTTAAATCGAAGTTTCGATAGAATGCAAACCTTTTCCAGAACTCTTTGCCTGTATTGACATGAATTGCACCACCACACATAATTTACACAGTAACAATAGTAAAACAAGGAAATACATACCCTACACACTATATTGTAATTACAACTTTTTTTTTTCTAGCACTAATACCGTAGTCAATGATCGTAGTTTCGCAGCACACTACAAAATTAAAACATTCACAAAATACTTACACAATTACAGTAATATTATAAATCGAGTTACTTTTCCTATACACAACACATATTTACAAAACTTTCACTGTGCCTCATTGTTTGAAATACCTGTAATCAAAAATGGTAATCTGCTTTTTAGCACTGTTGGATTTTAGGTTCAAAATGTCAATCTCCAATTGATTTACTCTGTCTATAACAGGGTTGTCCACGTTAAATGCTGTGACAAATCTCCAGACAATGTCTATGCTGGCAATAGCTTCACTGAATGACGGTGTTTGCACTTCTTCATCCCTAACATCATCATCTGCTTCGATATCTTCATCAGTCTGCTTTACTTCATCTTTGCTGATTTCCTCAACATCTCGGATGCATGTGGCATCATCATCATCATCACAAGCCACAAATTCATCAAAAGTGATGGGTAAATTGTTAGATACCTGCACCCAATCATGAATGTCCACTACTGCTTCGTCCCCGTCTTTGTCGTGAGTGCCCATTTCATTAAATTCAGCCTTATGAAAGCAATCTGAGCACTTCATTCCTATCAGTAAAAGCAAGTGTCTTAAGCCGGGTTCACACACGCAACGGAAGTATCGCCACAAGTCAAGTCATTCTGGAGTGGCGCTGTGAGCTACCGTTCACACAGGACGCCACAAACACTTCGTAATTGCGCAGTTTGCAAAATGGCGTCACCTGTCTCAGCTGAAATATTCGGGCCTGCATTAATGTTGTAGCGCAGATTGTGGCATTAGAACTGAGCGAAGAGTTAACAACAAAGAAACGGAAACGCAAATGGATCCGTAAGTGGATATCGCGCAGAAATTATATGGAAGCAACAAATACGCTCATAAAAGAATTAACATTCGAAGATGAAAATTCGTTTTTCAGTTTCATCGCAACAGGGAATGTTTCACAGCACACACTACGACCTGATTTCCTATACAGATTAAACGGCTGTACATATTACCAAATAAGATGTTTTGGAAACATAATTAATGTAAAACCAAAGTGTTCCTTGTCTCTCTTGTGTCGACTACATGTTTTAAGAACCGGTCTGCAACTTCAAACCAAACAAGGCTGGGTTTATAAATACCGTATGTAGACGCACCACTCTTAAGTGATTTCAGTACTTTTTATGTTCATTCATGTAAGCATTTCGAATGCTTCGAATTTTTTAAAATTTTGTTGTAGCTACATCAATTCATGGTACATATTCACACACACTGTTTACTATTTCAATTAATGCAGCATCTCTCAAATTTCTGTCTTTGTATGATTCGCTTTTGTGGTTCCAAAGGCATTCTCGTGTTTGATACACCTCCAAGAATCTCATAATTGTCGCTGTTGACCACTTTTTCGACATATTAATAGCAAACGCTCAAACAAAAGCACTATCTGCGAACGAATACGCACTAGAAAGGTTTGAATCCAACTGCGAGGTAGCAATCGAATGACGTTATTCGATTGTGGAGAAGGCAAAATGGCGCAACAAAGTAGAACCAAGTTCAACTTTTTGTGGCGCGACAAAAGTTGCGCTTCTTTAAATGGCGCCACCGAAAACTAGGAGTTCACACATGCAACTATAAAGCAACTGCAGTTCGCCATTAGCAGTGGCGATACATTTGTTGCCCATGTGAACCCGGCTTTAATAGGACAAGAGCTTTCAGATACTTGCTTTTCAGGCTATGAATAATCCCTAGATCCATGGGCCGGAGTCTGCTAGTGCAATTTGCAGGAAAGAAATGCACTTTCACATTCCGCAGAAATCCCAAGTCCGTTGGATGAGAGCAGGACACTTGTCCATGAAGAGAACAACCTTCCTGTTTCTAGCACCCATTCGTGCATCAAAAGCTTGCAAGAACTTTTTGAACAAGTCCGCAGTCATCGAAGCACTTTTGTTGCTGTAATACTTACAGGCAGCGTAGCACTGTTCTTAATATCGTGGTTTGTGGAACTTTCCAATTACTATGGGATCCAGCTTGTCGCTGACATCTGTGTTGCTGCATAAGAGAACAGTTATTCCCCGCTTGCTCATTCTTCCTCCACGGCATGCTTTTCCTTTAAGACTTGGGGTTTTAGAGGGTATGAGTTGCTAAAACAGGCCACGTTGTACACATCCCGAGATTCGAAACCTTCCAAGAGGGGTGGCAGCACCTCTTCTTTCCAGTGTTCAACACTTTCATCACTAACTCAGCACTCTCTCCACATACTGCCCTGCAAGTTATCCCATAGCGTTTTTTTTTTTTTTTTTTTAACATATCCAGCCAACCATTCGAACCTTTGAATTTTGTTAGCCCAAGTTTCCCTGATATCGTAGACGCTTTCGTTTTTATCAGTGCCCCTTAGATTGGTAAATTTTCAGCACATGCTCCATTGAACCACTCCATTAGCTTAGATTCCATTTCTTCGTACGGCGACCTTTTAACATTTTTCTCTGCTTTGCTTTTGAACCGCACTGTGTTTCTTGATCCAGAATCTTCTCCTTATTCTTCAATATTCCTGACAATGAAGACAGTGCAAGCCCCAGGCGTCGAGCCCTTTCACTTATGGGCACATTTGCGCTTCTCTCCACTTCCCGAATCAAGTTCACTTTCTCCGCGACAGATAAAGAGTTTTTCTTTTTGCTGCCATAGTCAACTTCACTACCACAACGAATGTGAGTGAGCAAACTGATATACAGCTGGATTCTCCACGCAATACACGAACTGATGGAAACTTGCGTAAACTGTCGCTATACTGTAATGCTGCTACGGACGTGACAGACGAACAGAGCTCGGCCGCGTGCAAGCATGCAAGGCGGCGTCAGTGTTGGCACGCTCTTCTGCCGCGGTCGGCTAAGTTCGAGCTTGCTCGTGCATGGAAGCTGATCGATCGTATCCGATATAAATGCTGGAGTTCATAGGTTCTTAACCCTCCAGCAGGCGCGTCAACTTTCATGACGCCACTAGTCGCGATGTATCTCGTGGATACATGCGACGATTTTTGTGGTTTTTTGTTTGTTTACAGGTTCTTTTTCTTTTGTTTTTGTTTTAAATTGCAGTTACCTTTATTGTTACAGATTTTACACATACAGAAGTGAACATCAGGCTCATTACACTTTCAAATTAACAGAAATATTTGACATTTTGTAATGGAGAAGTTCACGAAACTCTTTTAAAAATTGATTTTATTATAGATACAAATAAACTATTGAACTAATCAAAGCGTCTCTTTTTGCTGATTGCCCTCTACAGAAAGACATTATTCACAAATTATTTTTGCGTGCTTTTACAAACAAAGATGTGTACCGCATTTTTCACATGTATACTTGCTGAGACAAGTCTTTTTTGTCTCCCTGTAGCATGACTGGCACCTTTTTCTTTTCTTGTTTTCTGATTCCAAGGATTGTTTAGCGTTTCCTTGCTCGTTTCCTTTAGGTTTGTACTTTACTAGCATTGACTTTACATCACCAGGTAGCGCCATAATAAGAGCTCTTCTTTTGAGATGATCTTGCAGTAGAGTCAGAGCCAAAGTTTTGAGGTACTCGCGCCGATTGAGTATTTATTCTTGTTGCCCAAGAAAATTGCTCTTGAGGTGATGCCTACGATGTTCAACAGGTGGAAAAAAGTCACCAAAGGCCATCTTCTTGTTGACCTAGCTACATTGTAGGTTGCACAGAGTTTGTCAACCACATCAACTCCAGATTTGGTGTTATTATAGTGTAGAATAATTGCTGGTTTTTTTTATCTAAACCTTCCGAAACCTCACTTGACGATACATGCATACTCGAAAGGAGGACTACAGTTTTCCCTTTTTTCGGGACATACGACACAAGGGTTTCATTCTTTAGGTTTGTTTATAAATAAATCTTCTGCTACCAGTCACGATTTTTCTTTATTTTACTATTCGCACGACGCGTTTCGAGAAATAATGGATCAAATCAGATTTTTAGTGCCAAGCCAGGCAATGAAAGCTATATATAAATACAAAAACCTCAAAATGAAAGTACTAAAAACAGTTGCACACATAAGAATCAACAAGCACTATCAACAACTAGGCATAATTCCGAAATATATAAAAGTGAAAATATGTCCTAGCAGCAACATAGCAAGATTTATAAAACACAAAGCAGAAAAACTCTGGCTGAAAATCGAAATAAGGCATTTACATAAGAAAAAGGACTTACTAAACAGAAAGCTACTCAACATGCAGATAGAAGCAGCAAACAACATGGAACCTACAGTTTATGACAGCATTTACACACCAGCAAGGTATAACAAGCCAAGAAAGGCTTTTATTTTGATTGCGTCTGTGTCCTTGCAGTCACTCTCGCGAGCAAAGTTTCCTTTTAGATCAGCTATACGCCTCTTAGTGTTGACCACAATTAGATCTAGGATATCATTACTGATGAATAGGCTCCAGCAGTCAATTTCAGTTACCATTTTCTTTGCGTCGCCAACTACCTCAGGCAGTTTGGTTAGTATATTACGAGGCCGTGTCTGTGTTGCTTTCCAAGGCACTTTCCTCCATTTAGTTCCATCCTTACCTAAAATAAAACATAAGTACATTACACCATTATTAGATATTGTTATTATTACATCTGAAAGCATATTTATTGTCATTTCTACTCACCAAATTAGTAATGTCCGTCAGTTTCCTGCGCTTCATTATTTTCCTCTTCATCAAATTCATGATCTGTGTCTGAGTCTACAGGTCGTGTTTCGAGTATATCTTCGGTTTCTGAATCAGTTTCTGCAAGATCATCCTCATCTTCAATGGATACCTCGTCGTCGAGAAGAAGGCGATGTACGTCTTCCAAATCCTTAGAATTTTCTAGATCATATCGTTTACTCATTTTGAAAGAGAGTACACGTAGCTACAACGAAACGTTGCTTCATTTAGAAGACAACAACGCAACTGCCGACTTGCGTACGCTGCAAACAATGCAACAGCTGCAGTCATTAGCGGCACCAAAGCAATACCCGATTAGGCGCGCTGTATCTGAGAGATACAGGCAGTACACGTTCCCACACCTGACTCATTTATGACCTTGTCAGTATCGGGATAAGACTGAAATTCCTGTGAAGCAATAAGAAAGGTATGACACAAGATGTCGTGGGCCAGCAAACCGTTACCACTGTTCATTGAGGTAACATTAGAGAAAAAGTAGGTCATGTATCTCACAGATACATGCGCAACTGTCGGAGGGTTAAAGCCCGTATTTCAGGATGCTTGCATTTGGAGGCAAAGCCTACGGAAGTTCCGAAAAATCTCGCTAGAAGCCATCGCAAGTACTGTAGTTACCCAGTGATCTCTATTCTGACTGGATGGCGAACTCGGGCTGTCACAACGTGCCGTCGTCTGGTAGCGCCACCAAATTGCAGGTAGAAGGGCGGCACTCGTTTTCGTTCGAAAGTACAGGGTGAGGCAGTGAAATGGCACGATTTTGTAAAACCACCAAAGATTTATTTACAAGTAAAATCATAATAGTTGAACATGGATCTCAAGTACAAGAGTGGAAATTAAAGATTTAACTTAAAAACAATCATTTTTTAAATATGGTGTCAGTGAGGTGTCGTCCTTGGTTTTGCACACATTGTCTAAGCCTGAGATGAAATTGTCCCATGACGTTTCGTAGCATCTGTACTGGAATGTTGTTAATTTCCTGTCGAATTCGCTCCTTCAGGTCTTCTTTTGTTCTTGGTGGATTTTCCTGGAAGACTTTGCACTTGAGGTAGCCCCAAAGAAAAAAGTCTGGTGCCGTCAGATCTGGTGAACGGGCAGGCCAGGGGAAATCGCCATTCCTGCTGATTAGACGTCGTGGAAATGCAAGTCTGAGCAATTCCATTGAGACATTAGCAGTATGGCTTGTTGCACCATCTTGCTGGAAGAGTGTTTCAGCATCTGGATCATGTCGATCAATTCCAGGCAGACCAAAAATGGTCAACATGTCAGCATAACGTCCAGAGTTTACCGTCACTGTGTTGCCATCTTCATCTTCAAAAAAATAGGGCCCCACGATTCCACGAGATGACATTGCGCACCAGACTGTTACTTTTTCAGAATGGAGAGGTTTTTCACGAAGTTCGTGCGGGTTAACTGAGGACCAATATCTGAAGTTTTGCTTATTTACGTACCCACTAAGATGAAAGTGGGCTTCATCACTCATCCATAAGTTATGCACTCTTTCTTCATTTCGTTCAATAACGTTAAGCATTGACTGGCAAAAGCGTATACGGTTATTGTAGTCATTACGTTTAAGGGCTTGCACTACCTGAATTTTGTATGGATGATAGTGAAGGTCACTCTTCAAAATCCGTCTTACTGATCGATTGCTGAGACCAAGTTCTGCGCTGTGCCGTCTCGCGGATTTTCGCGGACTTCGTCCCAACGCGTCGCGCACACGATTAATGTTCTCGGGTGTCCGGATTGTTTTTGTGCTGCCGCCTCTTTTCTTTGTTGTGCTAGCAGTAGCTTCAAAGGTTTTAACCCAAAGGAGAATGGCTTTCCTTGATGGCACGGGAGCCCGTGGCGGCAGGTTGAATTCACGACGAAAGGCGCGTTGAGCACCAACCACACTATCCGCGTTTTTGTAATATGCATTTACGGCATATGCACGTTGCGCCCTCAACCAACGCTCCATGGCTACTGAAACTTCCACCACTCTACACGCCCAAGGTCACTTCCCCCACTCTCGCAACCCCCCTCCGCGCCCGACAACCACTATCGAAATCGTGCCGTTTCACTGCCTCACCCTGTATCTTAATTCTTGACGATAATCAAACTAACTACGTTACCATTAAAGCAACGAACTACCAATTTCGTTTTACGCTCATGAACACTAAAGCCTACTGTAATATTGTAAATGAAGTACCTAAAAGCGAAAAAATATTTTTCCCAGACCTAAAGAACAGTTGTATTCACATATGTAATGCATTTATCAGTGGCGACATCATCTTTAGCGTCGGAAAAAAACGTAATGGCGTTCATTTAAATGTGAATTTGCATATCCACAACAATACGCTAGTTATTGTCAGGCACTGTATGAAACAACCAAAATTACGTTCTCTTCTTTTACTGAACTAATTCACATGTACTAACGTGGAATTCGCTATGAAATCAGTTAGTTTAAAGTGTATATTTAACTGAGAACTAACATATATAAACAGTTCAGTCAAGCTGGGTATCTTTGCACCACATTTTTTCCGTCTTTTTGGAGGTACTGTACACACAATCTGCATCACAATAGACACTAAAATTTCACACGTATAGCTAAGGCAATGCTTGGCAATGAGGAAATATGTACTAGAGACGCTCTCTTGGAGTAAAATTTCAATTTTAATACTGGCACAAAATTACTCAGTCATTTTTGGGTAACTTTAGTCTTAAAAAGCATAGTATTTTTCCCATATCTAATGTTCTGAATAAATTAACATCACAACGAAAGGAAATCAGGTCTTAATAAGAAGTATAAACAACGTTGATTCAGTTTCCAGATTAACTTTGAAATATGAAAATATTTGTATCAACCTGGCAGTATTCAACTTAAATCACTGTCAGAAGCTTTACTTCACAGTCAAAGCAATTAAAGAAATATCACAAGCCTAAGAGCTTCTAGGGAAGTGGAAAGACATTTGAATGAAGCACAAAGGTAATAGAAAACCAGCGATTTGAAGCAAAAATAGCAATTGGTACAAAGATACCCTGATGTAATGCCCCAAGGAACACCTTCATATGTCCATGTATATATGTCATTTGTAAAATGATGAATACCGTAAGCATGAGCATGGATATTGAAATGAGAACACATTGGAACACAAAATATGAAATTTAGTTTTGTCATTTCATAATTTTTAACCACTGCTGCAATGTTACAGGCACAACGTTACACATTACTGAATAAAATAATCTTACTGAGTTTTTGTCTTACACTAGTTGTATTGTGACCAGCTGAAAACCTTTTCCCATATGTTTCCAGCCGCACCTGAATGTACCTGGATACAATCTTACGTACAAGCATGTCATGCAAATGTTCAACTCCGCATTCATTATGGAAGTCGTGGTCAAGTTGAGGGAATGAATAGTTCACAAACTTTTTTAAGGATGCACATGACAATCTTACTAATTAAGTGCTTTTGCCTCATGTCACCATTGACAAGAAACATCCGAAACAATTTTTCTGAGTGCTCCACCACAGTATACAGTGCATATGTTGTCATTACATACAACAGGTGGCCTAAGAATGTAGAGGCAGTCCGTACCAGTAACTTGTTTCGAAATTGATAATATTCTTCTCGGGTGTGCAGCCGGATCATAACGTCGTCTTGACACAATATTTCAGCGGTCCAGCTGGCCGCCATCTTCAGGTGAGAGTGCTGGTACACGATCTCGCCGGAACTGACTTCACAGCGCAAGCGGCGGCCCCTATATAGGCTGCAGAAGGCCCACAACGCGTGCGCGAGAAGTTGCGGTAACTGCTCTCTAGCGCAAGTAAACATACCGCGCCGCCAGTGGTAGAAACAGGCGAAATCGAGATATCTCTCTTAAAAATTATCCCGACGATCGAAACACAGACCGTTGTATTTTAATGTCTGATAACATTGGGTTCCAAGCCGTACTCAAAAGGTAACCCTTGTCTCTATTAATAACATTATCAGATAAACGAATCTCTATGGATTCTTTTAAAACACAGTCCCAATAGCGAGATGCAGGGGCAACCATTTGTGCCTCGTCATACTGCAGATTTCTCAGGCTGAAGCAGCCGCGTGTGCCGCTGGTGCTCAACACATCGGTCCCGAATGCTCCGGATTGTCTGACCAATATAAGCCTTCCCACAGTGGCAAGGGATCTTGTACACACCGGGCTTCCTGAAATCCAAGTCATCCTTAACAGCGCCAAGAAGCGCTCTAATCTTGGCTGGCGGGCGTAGTCTCATTGATTGGAAATTGTGAGGGCAACCATACCCTGCAATGTAGTACAAAATGTTTTGCTTGTATGTTGAAAACAGAGTACCCTCTCCAATAAGTGAGCACCATTTTTTTACTTCATCTATAAACATGCAAGAATCATCATCATCCACAAGCGGGCGCTTTTGTGATCGTAAATCATACAGTCCTACAGGTACCATTGAACACATGTTAAAATTTGCACAGTTTCCTCCAACAGTGCTATTGCAACCGTCTTTATTCACAATACACAAGGTAAAACACTCTTACAGTATATCTAGTGTGCCAGTACCGCCTGAGGGGAGCTTACATGGGGCGCCGGTTACCGTTGTTGGTGTAACTGCAAAACCGTATTGCTAGACACAATACAAAGACCGAAAATTAAATAAGAATACAAGACTGTATTGCTCCTGAACTCTTGAAGCCCCAGGAGTCATGGCAAACTAACCAAAGGCAAACCGGCTCTCTAGCGCACGCCCTCTCTGAACACCGGTCTCAGGGCGGTCATTTTTTCAAAGAGGCCGAAAATCCACGTAGTTTCACTCTGTACCCGCGTGCTAATTACGCTGAGCTCCCGCCTGCAGCAGCTAAGGTGGAGGATCTGGCGGGCAGATGTTGGTGGCCATGTCCCCCCCCAATTCAAAGTCACCGTGGCGAACTCCATGTTGCTGGCTGTCGGCCGCGTGCCGTACCGACGGGACATCATACTTGGCCGCCTTCTGCCCGTGACACCAGTCAGTGTGGAGGTGGTCGCCGGCGATCTGCACATCGATGACGTGCGCCATTCCGCCCTTGGCACTTGCGGACTCCCTCTGGTGTACGGAGGTGTGGCTCGACGGAGACGCGGAACCCACGCCGAGGCAGCCCGCGCGCCAGGTACTGGACAACTGCACGCGGGCTCTGCTGGTGAGCGCGCAGCCCTGGACGACGCGGTTCGCAGCCTCGCTCGGCACTTCTCCTCGCTGCCACGGCCGCGGCCGCGGCCGCCACTTCTGCGCGCTGTCGTCGGCAGCGCGTCGATCCGTGCTGACACTACTGCCAAAGAGCAACTTGCGCACACCACACTTCAACTGATACGAATCTGGGTTGTTATTCCAACCCCCTCTGGATCTCTCACGTGAGAAGAAGAGTTCAATATGATCTTGGGAAAACTTATACGTCAACAAATATTGCAGAGGAGAATTTTCCCCAGTCATTATTTCCAGTGCAGGGGGTTTAATCGAATGTACCAAAATCATGCCAAAGGCAAAAGTATTTCTTGGGTGCTGCGGGAGAGAAACACCATTTACTTTTAAACTTCTTATATAAGATTCTGTCTGATTAAAAGTAACGAGCCCATATGCCTGATTACTGAATTTCAGGCTGGCTTTATATCCTAAAGCTAGAGGTTCAAAAATGGCTCTGAGCACTATGGGACTCAACATCTTAGGTCATAAGTCCCCTAGAACTTAGAACTACTTAAACCTAACTAACCTAAGGACATCACACACACCCATGCCCGAGGCAGGATTCGAACCTGCGACCGTAGCAGTCCCGCAGTTCCGGACTGCAGCGCCAGAACCGCTAGACCACCGCGGCCGGCTAAAGCTAGAGGGTTTCTGGAGTTAAAGACATCAAAAACTCTGTCTATGAATCTCAAAAACTACTGTTGCCTCAATACCATGGAATCTGGGATTGCCAGCTCTTCTCAAAAAATCTATGATTTCTGCAACACTGGAACTGAGTGTTTGAACTGCTAAGCTGTCGTTCGTCTTTTTACTAACGTAATTAATATGTTGTCCTGACAACTTGTTAGCAAATGTCATGCCTTCCTAAATTTGCAACTCACTTAGTTCTTTAAGTACTGCCGCTTAATAAGGCCATTCGTAGACTCTACAACACCTACGTCTGCTAATGCATTTCGAGCAAGTTGCACTAACTGACACATATCCGAAATAAAGTGAACGTTGTGATTTCAAACTCGGTGAAGGAACTGAGAAGAAAAACCTTTTTGATGAAAATTAGTACTGCATCCCAAGGAACAAAGAGTACTTATATTTGTCCTTGTGCCATCACAAGTGGCTGCCCAAATTCTGATGCCTGAACTGCTTAGCCTCTCCAGAGTAGAGTTTATTAACTTTGCCTGCACACTACCATCAAAGCCATTCACTAAAAAATACGCTACAGAACACTTAAATTTACCTTTTATGGACACAAGCGTAAAAACTAATGCCTCCTTTAACTTCTTTTGATTGTTCAGCTTTTCCTCCAAAATCTACAAAACCTGTACACCTCTTAGTTTCCTGGTCCCACACTACCTGTTTTCTAATTGCCATACTGTCTATTATGAGGCTAGAATTGTTAAATTCAGTCCTCCTTTGATGGTTTAATTCAAAGCACCTGAACACATGACTTTAAAAGCCAGGATCACAATTCACGGTCCCTGTCCAATGAGAAATGAGTGATGTGTGAGGCACAGGCATTAGTGTCTGTAAATATTCATATGCCTTAGGAGAGTAAAAATACACTGTCATCACAAACATTGTAATGTCTGTTGTGTACCTGTTTCCCTTGGATGACACACTATTATTCAACAAATTGCTCATTAATTCCACCTGAGTCCCTGTTTGTTGATACAGGAATTCATGCAGCTTCTCTGTTAGATAATCCTTAACTTTCAGAGCTCTTATGTCTTTCATTGAATAGTTTTTCTTCTCTTTTTTCCTAATTTTTTTTTTCCTGGAGCCTCTTGATTTTTCTTCTCAGTGTCCCCACAACATCTGGTAAAAAGTTGCATGTGTCAGTGGCCTTATCAATCATTTCTATTGGTGTTTGAGTGAGATCCACATTCCTTAGATGTCTCGCAACTCCGAGAAAACTGAAACAAGAATAGAATACAAGTAGTACAGGCGTGAAACAAAGTTTGGCAAGTACTTATGAGCAAACACGTTTGAAAACAAAAACAATGTTTATGTGAAGTGACTAACCTGTCCAATATAATCGCGAGTTCCTACAGTAGACTGTTCAGTTGTTGTTCTAATCTGTCGCCTTGGTTGCTTTTCCTTGGGCATTAAAAGCGTCGGAAACGCAAACTGTGATGACACTGCAACAGGGTTGACATGCCAGGCCTTACTAAATAATTTTCTTCCAAGAAGTGAAATCCACACAAGAAATTAACCCTTGTAGGCGTGAAACCTTTGCATTTAGTGGCAATGGTCCACTGTTTCAGCAAATCGCCTTTTTGCAGAGGAAACGTCCAAAACAGAAGACACATTGTGTCATGCAAGGCAACGACCAAGATATTTACGAGATTGCTGTCATTTCTTGACATTCAGTTATTACCCGTGGAAAGTTAAATCACTTTCCTTGCTCCACGGGTTCGTACAGTCGTATGCAGAACAAGAAATAGCCATTTTACACTCACAACATACACTTTGTTAACAGGAGGAGAAACTTACTACCTAACTAAAAGATGGCGGACGATGTAAACAAACAGTCCTGAGACGGCACGGATAAACACTATGGCCAAAGACAGAAGATGTACACCCAGTTAGTATGGAGATCACTGTAGTTACCGTATTTACCCGACTACAAGCTGCACCCCAGAAATGAGACTCGGAGAAAAAAAATTTTTTTACCCAGATTTCAACCCGCACTTGAGTGATGGATAGAGTATTAAGTGGCGCTTCCTGTCAGGGATATGGACACTTAAAATTACAATTACATCGCAAAAGACTGACAACAGTGAAAATTCACGATATCTATCGAAATGCAGTACGGTATTCCGGATCTACACGCACGTGAGCTGTGAGCAGTGACATTGCAGGCGAGCTCGCAGCACTGCATATCGGGACACAGTCGTGATTTTTCAGGCTAGCGTCACCTTGTCGCTACTTTCGTACAAAACATCATCCTCAGTGCCATCAAGCGCATTAGAAATAGGGTAAGGATGCCTAATTCCTTTTTCATATTGTGTTGCTCAGTGTCCATAAATGATAAGAAGTCATGTAAATAACACGTCATGTAGACAGTTTCAGTGTACTCTAACCATTTTTATTTTGCTAGTTGTAGGTAATTTTTACACATACAACAAAAACTATAGAAATAAATTGACAGAGGCTCCTAAATGCGTCACAAGATTCCTAAATCCGTGATAGTGGTATCCTAATTCCATGAGTTAATATATATATATATATATATATATATATATTATTGTTGGCGGATTTTCCCTAAAAGGAAATCGTTAAGCTTATGACTTTGAAGGCTTGTTCTTCTTGTCCTTCCAGTACTCCTTCATTCTCTTGGAGAGGGCCTCTTTTCTCTCCTCAGACCATTCTTGTTTGGTCCGCTGTTTTGGCGCTTCTGATTTCCCAATTGTCTGTGTTTTCGGAAGGTGCTTCTGTCTGTGGTGTTTGTGGTGCCAATTGCTTGTAGGTCTTTTCGGACTCCTTCCATCCAGGGTGTCGAGACTTTAAGTGTCTTGATGTGTTCTAGAATTTTCTTGGTGAGTCTTGTTTCAGGGAGTCTATCTAAATGTCCGTAGAATTTAAGGCGCCTTTTTCTCATATCGTTCTCGATGTTCGAATATGCTTCTACTGTTGAGTTCTTCTGTAGTCTGTAGCCATCTGGTGTGGGTCTTCCTCCTAAAATTTTCCTCATGATTTTGCGTTCTTCTTTTTTGTTTTCTTCAATTTTGATTTTCCTGTTGAGTGCTAGTGTTTCGCTGGCATACAGTACGGCGGGTTTGATCACTGTGTTATAGTGTCTGATCTTGGTGTTTCTGGAAATGCATTGTTTGTTGTAGACGTTTCGTACCATGCCTAGTGATTTCCGTGTCTTCTGTTGTCTGTCTTCGTAAGCCAGTTTCTCTGTTCTGGTCGGTTCGATGATTTCGCCTAGGTATCTGAAGTGTGTGACTCCTTTAATTTTGCCGTACTTGGTTGTGATATCGTCGCCTTCTCTTGTTAGGACTTGCGTTTTTTCAAAAGAGATTTGTAGGCCGACTTTCTCGGCGCATTCTTTCAGGATTTCGATCTGTTTTTTTGCTGATGTTGGGTCATAGGTCAGTATCGCTAGGTCGTCTGCGAATGCTAGGTAACGGATTTCCATTCTTTTCCTTCCTAATGTGACTGGTCTCCAGGTGTTTTGTCTCCTGACTTCAGCTTCCCATTCGCTCATTACTTTGTCCAGGACGATGTTGAACAATAGCGGGGATAGTCCATCTCCTTGTCTTAGGCCAGTGTGGATTTCAAAGGGGTCCGAGATTTCGCCCATGAATTTGACTTTGGATTTTGTATTGGTTAGTGTCTGTTCGATTAGTCTTCGAGTCTTCTGGTCTAGGCCTTTTTCTCTGAGGATTTGGATGAGGGACTTTCTGTCGATCGAGTCGTAAGCCTTTTTGAAGTCGACGAAAGTGCAGATGATTTTTTTGGGGCTTGTCATGTGGGATTTTATGATTGATTTCAGGTTGAAGATTTGTTCGGGGCAGGCTCTGTTGGGTCTGAACCGAGATGGCGGGTTCCAGTTGTCCTTGCGTTCTGGTGAGAAGGCAGGTTGATAGAATTTTGTAGATGACCGGTAGCAGGGAAATTCCTCTATAATTGTTTGCGTCTGTCCTGTCACCTTTCTTCTGTAGCGGGTGAATGAGTGCGGTCTTCCAGTCGTCAGGTATGATTTCGGTTGTCCAGGGGTTCTGTATGATTTGTGTGATTTCGTTTAGCGAGTTTGGTCCTAGGTTCTTCAGCAGTTCTGCCGTTATTCCGTCTTCACCGGCTGCCTTGTTGTTTTTCAGTTTCTTTATGCAGTGGAGGATTTCTTCTTTTGTTGGTTATGGTGAGTCTTCCGGTGCGTTGGCCGGTTCTCGGGGTTCGAAGGTTGAGTTAGGTTCCGGGCAATTTAGTAATTTTGAAAAGTACTTCGCGAGCTCTTCACAGTTTTCTTTGTTGGTAAGTGCCAGTTTTCCGTCTTCTTTTCTGAAGCAGAGGTTCTGTGGTGAGTATCCTTTGACTTGGTTGGCGAACGTCCTGCAGAAATCCCGTGTGTTGAAATTTCTGAAGTCTTCTTCGATGGAGTTTAGCTGATCGTTTATGTATTTGCGTTTCTCTTGTCTTATTGTTTTCGATGTTTGTCTTCGAATTTCATAGAAGTTGTCCTGTGTTTCTTGTGTTTTGTTGCTGTTGTAGTTTGTGAAAGCTGTTCTTCGATTTTGTAGGGCGATTTCGCAGGTAGTGTTCCACCAAGGGTGCCTGGGTTTTCTAGTCAGCGGGATCAGTTCTTTGGCTGTGTTCACAATTTTTTGTTTAAAGCTGGTCCAATCTTTCGCCTCTTGTTTTTCCCAGTGTTCTGTGATGTTCGATTCTCTGATCTTTCTTGTATCAAATTTCGGTGAGGTCAATTTCTTTTTGTGTTGTCTTCTTGGTGTGAGTTTGATTTTGATTCTTGTTAGGTAGTTGTCCGAATTTATGTTGGCGCCTTTTCTCACTTGGACGTCGTGGATTTCTTTCTGGTATGCATAGGAGATTGCCACGTGATCTATCTGGAATTCGCCTAATGAGTGGACTGGTGATCGCCACGTCTTTTGTTTCTTGGGCTTTTTCATCAGGGAGGTTGACATGATTTTGAGGTTGTTTTGCTGGCAGAGTTCGATCAGTCTGGCGCCGTTTTTGTTGGTGAATTTGTGTGCAGGGAAATTTCCTACTGTTTTTCTGTAGCGTTTTTCTCTGTCGATTCGTGCGTTGAAATCGCCTAGTAGAATTTTCGCGTTGTCTTGGGGTATTTTTGCCAGGGTGGTTTCGAGTTTGTCCCAGAATTTGTCTGTTTCTTCTGGTTTGTCCTTGTTGTCTGCGTTCGTGGGGGCATGTACGTCGATGAGGGTGTAGTTCTTGTTGGCGTGTTTGATTCGCATGGTCATGAGCCTGTTGTTGATCGCGTTGACTTCTTTTACTGAGTCTAGGATGTTTTTGTTTACTGCGAAGGCCATGCCGAGGAGTGCTCCTCCTTTGCCGATTTTCCTGTTGGTTCCACTCTTGAAGAATCTGTAGTTTCCGTAGTCTATTGTGTCTGAATCCGTGTATCTTGTTTCTTGTAGCGCTAGGCTCGAGATCTTTCGACTGGTGAGTTCCGTTGTTAGATTGTGTAATTTTCCCGTTTGTATTAGTGTCTGTATGTTGAAGGTGCCAAAGTATGTGTGTGTTTTCTTGGGTAGTTTGCCAGAGCGCTCCGACTCGCCCTTTAATACATCTCCAGGTCCCCCAGAATCCGAGTGCCTGGTTGCCGTCTTGCGACGGGTGGATCGTCCACCTGGGGTAATGTTGTTTTTAGGTGTACTTGCCATTATGCTTGTAATTCGTCTGGCTTGCGCCAGTTTGGTAGAACCAGGGATTTTCAGTTCCTGGAGCTCGTATCAGCCGCACCATTGGTGACAGACGCTGGCCAGAGTACCGGTGGTTACCACACAGACGTGTCTGGGCTTTTGTGTTAGTTTTCTTCGTTTCGCCGGTTTTTACTCCGGGTACTTATCCTCGAGAATGTGATAGTTTTGGTCCGCCCCGAGTATTTGATTTCCTCGGTGCCACCCATATCTGGGAGGCTTTCCCCTATCCGCCACCTGGGGAGGCGCCCGATGGAGGATCTATCAACCTCACTCGGGAATATAACTTATATTAAAAAAGTAAATATTAATACGATTGTGGAAACTTAATCGTCGTTGTTACTGTTGTAATTTACATAAATGAAAGTAAGCCCAGCATTTGGCGCACGTTTTATATGTGTCAATCGCCTGCAAACTTGAGACTGGATCAATGTTTCACCTGGTAAACTTGCACAATTGCCTTCGCAACAAACCAGACAGAAACAGTCATCATTGTTGCTTTCCTCACTTGACCGACGTATTTATTTTAGGAACACTCCTTTTTCTTTCTTTCGATGTTTTTTCTTGGCTTTTTAATTTTTGTTCTTCTTGCAACGCGTTCATTTTGGGAGTGTCTGTTAGAACAGCAGCTTTCCTCTTCCTTCCGTTACTGTTGGTTGATTTTCTAGGTCCTGCTTTTGGATATGGTGGAACAATCTGTGGAGAAATGTATGCGTTAGATCGAACAGCTGGTTTTCTTGATTGCTTTTCAGTTTGGCTGGTGTACGTAGTGTAACACGCCCGGGGGTGCAGTGGGGGTGGGGGTAGCTTTAGACTGGTTGTCGTTTCGACCGTTTCTCACTTAGTCCGCACTACGTACCTGACAATCCCGCGGCGGTCGTATTGTCCTGCTCCACGCTGCTGCTGGCTTGCCTGAAATTATCTGTCTAACAATGCAAGCGGGTTTACGGGAGCCACTCAACGTCAAGCACAACACCGTCCTACGTCTGGGATGAACATCTGTATTCTGAGACGATAAGAAAACACAGGTTGCACTGCTTACATTCTAAGTCGTAAGTTTTGATGTCAACTTCTAGGTCATTGTCCACAAAATCACTTGGACGAGCGGCCGTGTAACCGAACACGGCGGGGATGATTGTTGATGACGCGAAAGCCGAACAATCGAACGAAAGTTCTTACGCTCGCCCGCATACAAAGATATTGGGTACCAGTCCTCCTTGACACTAGTAATAAATTTTTACACTGTTCACAAAGTTAAACTTACAGTTCACAGTTCTCAATTGTACGAGCGTGCGCGTAACAGTCGCGGCGCGGCTGATAATTGATGATGCGGGAACGCGATGACCGAACGCGCGTTCTCACGCTCGCTACAAGACAGTGGCACTTGTTTGCACTCTTTTATGGTAACTAATTTTTGCTGATTCACATCAGCTCGTTCTGAGAGACCGAACACGGCGCGGATGATTGATACTGTACGGTACGACACGCAACGAGAGGATACACAAATAATTATCGGCGGCACTGCTCATTTTTTAATTACTTCTTGACGCACTTTGCAAATCATTTGCATATTTTATCACTTTACTGTAATAGCACTTGTAGCAACACCTCACTTCCGTACTAACAATGTCTTTCACATTCAGAGCGACCCGCAACACAACGAAACAGTTCCGTGTCCCGCTCTCGACTGCAAACGGGGCTGCCCACAAACATACTCCGCAACCAGTCCAGCGATATGACAATACGCTTACATTCCCGCACGAAAAAGTTTTCGAATTTTCGAAGAGAATATCGAAATCTGGATAATTTCCTACTGCAGGGGGTTAGAGAGAAAGTGTGAGGGTAGGGGGGTATACTGCCCCATCCCACGGGCATAGACCCATTGCCACATTGTGGACCAGACGTGGGTTACTCACAATCGTGGAAACAAACAACAGTTCATAGCGGGTAGGCTTTCACGTCCGGCGTCTTCAGTAATGAACACTTCCGGGCTAAGAGGCCGTGGTCCAATAGTAGCAATACTTCTCCCTGACGTTTCGTCCGCCGCTCGTGGTCTCGCGGTAGCGTTCTCGCTTCCCGAGCACGGGGTCCCGGGTTCGATTCCCGGCGGGGTCAGGGATTTTCACCTGCCTCGAGATGACTGGGTGTTTGTGTTGTCCTCATCATTTCATCATCATCCAGGAAAGATTGGATAATTGTACGGGCGCTGATAACCACGCAGTTGAGCGCCCCACAAACCAAACATCATCATCATCATCATCCTGACGTTTCGTTGCCAGCTGCGGGTAATCATGTGAGGCGAGTCTACGACTGGCTGCTAGGCACCTGCACATTTGAAGGAGAGAGATAGCCTCGACTGTGGGCGAAGTTCTAGCGCACGAGGCGCTTCACCTTCTGGCATGACGGTTTGACTAGAAAATTACATGGCTTTATCGTGCTGCTTGGCTTTGTGCATTTTTCCCTTTTTGTGATTTATTTAATATTTTTTATTTTAAAATAAAAGAAAGATTAAAGGATAGTGAGAGGGACAGTGAGAGAAATGGAAAACGAAGTGGCCGTTGGGTTTTAGCATGAGTCTCCGCTACTGTGGTGATGGCCTCGCATGGTTTTCGTTGCTGAAACTGTCGCTGTTTACGTGCAATTTCTTCCATGGCTTCCAGATCTTCCTCCTACCAGACCGGAACTCTTCCTTAACCCATAGGTCTATAATGTCTACTAAGTCGTCCCACTGAGAAGGCGTGAAGATGGGTAGACCGTGGAGGTCCTGTTTATATAGGGTGCCACCATTCGTCACGTTTGTCGACAGTAAAACTACCTCTGGCTGGCGTCATTACTCTCGATCGAAGGCAATCGATTGTCACATCTTTGGTACAAAGTCGATCGCCATATCTTATCTAACTTCGAGCCTTCTTCTTTCCTGTTAAAATTATTGTGGTGTTTAAAAGTCTCTACAGCCTCTCTATACATACGTGCATAATAATGCGATGTCTTAGCTAGCACGCTCGTCTCACTAAATTTTATTTCACGGTCACCTGTTTCAAAAACATGTTCCGCTACAGCCGATTTGTCCGTGTGTCCCAGTCGACAGTTCCTTTTGTGTTCAGTTAGGCGAGTATTGATACTTCTTTTTGTGGTTCCAATAATAAATGATAATAAAGAACAGTTGCCAAATACGCAAAATTTTCCATAATTAAAGGTCCCTACCTACAGTGCAACCTGTACAGCAAAACTCACTCACAGAACAGTGGATATACAAATAGTTAATATTCTTAGGTCTTAATGTCTTAAGTCTCTGAAATAGAAAGTTATACAAATACAATAGGTTAGATATGATAGGCAAGTGCCTGAAAGAAAGAGATTAAAAAATAGTAGAAAAACACACGCGGATTTAGGATGATGTCTGGGATTAATAGAAAATGCAGTTAACTATAACAATTTCTACTATATTCTGAAAACGATAAAGCGTACAGTTCCAGTCAAAAGTTTACCCAAGCAATGCTACCATCAGCTCTTGTACTATCAGAGCTGTTCAGAGTCTATTGCACGGATCCTATTATCCCTAGATAACGAAACTGTTCAATAATCGTTAACGATGTAAATGTTCAAAGTGAATGCTGACCAAAATTTGATGTTAATACTAAGTTGACCATATTTTCCAGACGCAATATTTGAGCCGGTAAACGAGTCTCACTTTAACAAATATCTTGATCAACAGCAGCTTAGTTTCTTCACAACATCCAGGAGGAAAACTTGGGATAGGCATCAACAAGTCCACATATAATTCACGACAGTTTTTCTTGTGAGAATGTTCATCAAAAACTGAAGCCATCTGATTTGCACAATCCCTCAAAAATAAACAAACATTTTCACTGCATATAACCAAGCTTCCAAAATTGTCTTCATAACTTTTGAAATGGCAATAAAATTTGTCATTTGCATCTAAGTCCTGGCTGTTGTCTACAAGTCGATTCCTGCACTTGACACAATTATGTAAAGAAAAAAGTTTCTTCAAGATGTAACCAAACACATATCATACTGTTTTGTTCTCCAAGGTCTGCTGGAACTCCCACATTTGGTAGCTTTGTTGTAGAACTTGTATCGCTACTGCATAACAATGGTGAGGCCATTAATGTTTGAGCAGATTTCACGTCCAGTATTGCCTGACCCCAGTCAATTCCTTCACAATTACTGCTACCACATTAGAAGAGTTTATCAGTTTGCTTAGTGTACAGTTGTTAAATGCAGCACAAAACTGTCTTGGAGATGGGTTGCTGCAAAAACCACCTCTCTGCCTTATAGTTGAAAAAAAGTTTTCCATTGTGTCTTGGTTAATTTTATGTGGGAATAAGTACAATTTTGTTCCAGTCAGTTCCTCGGCAGCAAGCATTTCCAAAGCACACATATTTCTTAGAAGGCCCTTTACACATTTTATCCTCAGGGAGTAATCTTTCTCATCACAGCCTACAAATTTCCAAGAGTGAATCCATGGCTTCATCACATGTAGAACATCCAGATGCTCTGAATCACTACTAATACAGTGTCATAGATGCACAGGCCCTTTCACACTGTATATATTAAAGATATCAAAAATGTCATTAACTTTCTGACAAAAGTATGATGTGCCAATTGCAGATAATGGCATACTACCACAAAATACAAGTCTGTCAATACCAGCTGCCACTGTGTGGCTTAACACACGAACTCCAGTACCCACTTTCATTTTTGAAAAAGCTGGCAGTTCGACATCTTTTTTAGTCAGCTAACTTGTATTTCCTGTGCAAATCATTTGAATATAGCTGAGAAATGTCCTTCCAAGAAGCAGTACCAACCAAACCATCATTTGATGAATGGATTATGTCATACCTAAACAGGTTGTTTCTGATACTCTTAAACATATGTGGGGTGTCATAGAAGAAATAGATCTTCTGCTCCTCATATACCAAACTTGGTTTGTCTTGTGTAATTCCAAGCCTCTTTCTCCAGTCCACAAAATTTGAACCCTGATCGGTCACACAAGTCTTCACAACCAAGCCAATTTCCTTAAGTCTTTTGACTACTTCATAAAATATAGCGGTCAAATGGATAGCTCCCACTATTCCTTTACAAAACAGTACAGCAATGGTTGTTTGAAACATGAAAAATGCCGTTAATCATTATCACCAACACACTGTTGGCAATTTTAGCTGTGCATGTAAGCCCCAAGTTCTCAAAACCAATGACACTATCAGAAGTGCTGTCATATGTCAAATTTGCCATTAGAGACATTACATCGAATGACATATTCACAAGTTTATCATTATCAGAGAAATGCTGCACCTTTTGCTTTAAAAGATGGAATATATTGTCACTTATCCCACATTTTATTTGTATGCCTTCCACATACCTTTGTAATGTACGCACTGATGGAAGCATAAAACATTCTGACAAAAACCTTTATGCCGGAGTGCTGCAATATAATAAATTTAGAGCAAACAGCTTATTTTCGTCTTTCCATCTTGCAGCACGTTTCTCTTTCAATGGCATGCTAATCTGGCTTAACAACAAGTCAAGGGCATCTTTTTTTAAATATCGGGATCCTATAGTGTTCAACATTCGTTTGTCCTTGTTCACTTGATCCTTCTGATACAGTTTCTGTCGCTGTTTGTAGGCACTTTCCTTGTCCCGTAATAGTTTCGCTCGAAGTCTAGCGATTTGCACATTCTGACACTTCACACGCTTTTGTAAGACACGAACAGCTGCACTTAATCGAACCACTTCATCGCCAAAGCAGGTCTGTGTTGATGATTCACACGAATCTGGCACTGATACATGGAGAGTTAAACTGGCTGCTTCTGTGTCATAGGACTGTTTTACTGCTTTAGATTGAGTGTCGAATCTTTGTGGCAGTTTCCTCTTCATCGTCAGTTGAGGTGGCTTGTTTGGATTGTCAAATATTGTGGATACTGCATTCCACACGAGTTCGTTGTTGTCTGCGTTCATGAACTGGTTTTGGTCGAAGTGTAGCGAACAAAACCTAATATTATTATACAGGTAAACTGGGTCTTTCTTCACAAGGTCTTCTCGTCTGCTGTTAACTAGTCATTTTCTGCTCCTAAAACGAAACATTCATCATTTATACACATGTAGTTTGCAAGTGAATCCTGACGATACAGTTTAGTAACATGATAGTATATACCTCTCAGGATCCTTAGGAAACCTAAAAAAAGAAAGCTGTGGTGTCTTCTTCCTGTTGTTGCTGCAATTTATTGCTTTACAATCGCTCTCGCCAGTAAAAACCATTGTATAAATCAAAATAAACAATCAGTATTCGCTTTCACGATCGCGCCGAGCTCACAGTTCAACCTACCGGCCGCTTGGGGCGCTGCTGGCGCTGTAGGCAACAAAATCGAGGCGAAGTTTGGCGACTGTTACGTTAGACTGTGTTTATACTGTGCGGCACGACACGCAACGAGAGGATACGCAAATAATTATCGGCGGCACTACTCATTTTTTAAATACTTCTTTGCAAATCATTGGCATATTTTATCACTTTACTGTAATAGCACTTGTAGCAACACTTCAGCTTCCGTACTAACAATGCCTCTCACATTCAGAGCTACCCGCAACACAACAAAACAGTCCGTGTCCCGCTCTCGACTCTGCAGACACCGCTGCCCGCAAACATACTCCGCAACCAATCCAGCGATATGACAATACGCTTACATTCCCGCACGAAAAAGTTTTCGAATTGTCGAAGAGAATATCGAAATCCAGATAATTTTCTACTGCAGGGGGTTAAAGAGATGGTGTGAGGGGACGGGGGGACGGGGGGGTATACTGCCCATCCCACGGGCATAGACCCATTGACACATTGTGAACCAGACGTGAGTTACAATCATGGAAACATAAAAAACAGTTGCCAAATACGCAAAATGTTACATAATTGAAGGACCCTACCTACAGTGCAACCTGTACAGCAAAACTCACTCACAGTACAGTGGATATAGAAATAGTTAATACACTAAGACACAAGAATATTAAGTCCCTGAAATAGAAAGTTCTACAAATACAATAGGTTAGATCTGTTAGGCAGGTGCCTGAAAGAAAGAGATAAAAAAAATGGTAGAAAAACACACGCGGATTTAGGATGAAGTCTGGGATTCATAGAAAATGCAGTTAACTATAACAATTTTTACTATATTTTGAAAACGATAAAGCGTAAAGTTCCAGACAAAAGTTTACCCAAGCAATGCTAACGTCAGCTCTTGTACTATCAGAGCTGTTCATAGTCTATTGCTCGGATCCTATTATCCCTAGATAACGAAACTGTTCAATAATCTTTAACGATGTAAATGTTAAAAGTGAATGCTGACCAAAATTTGATGTTAATACTCATCAAACGCCACGCTAGTAATTATAGAAGGTCTGTCCTGCGGTGACACGTTAAAATACGACATATGCAAACTGAGAATAAATCACTGAAGTCGTTCCACAATTAACACTTTACACCAATGCGAACTCATTGTTTCGTGCATACCAAGTTACGTAATATGACATCCAAGGCTGTTCCTTGCAACTTATTTATTTTATTTATCGTATCCAAGATATCACCTTTTTACAAAAAAAATATTACAATGCAAGAGAAGCAGTTATAATACAATAATACATGGTTATAAGGTAAATTAACTACAATAATATAGGAAAGTATGTAACATATAATGATAAGCGCTGAGGATGCGAAACAGAGCGATTTTCATATCCCACGTGAAGCCCAATACACTGCAGCTTGAATAGCCTTGTCATTTGCTTCAAATAGGTCTTGAGTCGAATCACGGGTTGTTTAGGTTCCTGCAGACCAGTAGGTGTTGTGGGTCTTGCTGTTCTCCACACTCGCAGGGCTCGTCTGCACTGATGTAGCCCCATTTTTCCAAGTTTGCTCTGCATCTTGATACACCTGTTCGTAGTCTATACAGGGCTTTCCAGGTCGTATATGGGAGTTCAGAGCCAGCTGTGGGTTCTTCCCTGGGGCTATTCCCTGGTCTTCCTGGGTCCACATTGTACCACAGCTCTTCTCGGGAAACTCTGCCTTGATTTAAGTCGGCGAGGTTGAAGATTGTATCCGAACATTGGATGCCTGGGATCTGTCTCCTGTTTATGTTTCTAGATTTCTGCGGCAGTCCTTCTTCTGATGTCTGGCGGGGCTATGCCCATGAGGTGATGCAGCTGCTTTGTGGGAGTTGGGCGGAGGCATCCTGTCACGATGCGTCCAGTCTCATTCAGTGCTATATTTACTTGTTCAGCGTGGGTGGAATTTTGCCAAACGGGTGCCGAGTACTCCGCAGTGGAGAAACATAAAGCTAAAGCTGACGTGCGGAGAAATGTAGGTTGCGCTGCCCATCTGCTATTTGTTAGCTTGCGGATGATGTTGTTCCTGGCACTCACTTTCATCTTTGTGGCCAAACAGTGTTCCTTGTAGGTGAGAGGACGGTCAAGTTTAATCCCAAGATATTTTGGTGTGTCGCAGTGAGATAGATGTTGTCCCTTCCAGCTTATGTTGAGTTTCCTCCTTGCTTCCTTATTACGTAGGTGAAAAGCACAGACCTGGGTTTTTGCTGGGTTTGGTTTGAGGTGGTTATTATCATAATAGTCACCCAGCTTTTCAATCGCTAAAGTTAATTTACTTTCTACCTCTTCAAAGGTTTTTCCCTGGGTGGCAACGACTGTATCGTCTGCATAGATGTAGGAGCGAGCGTCCATGCTGATCGGTTGGTCATTGGTATAAATATTATACAGCAATGGGGCGAGGACGCTACCTTGAGGTAGGCCGTTTTTCTGGGTCCACCATCGGCTCTTCTTCGACTGCAGCGTGACATAATACCGTCTATTCTGCAACAAGCACTGGATGAATTGCGCCAGTCGGTAGTCTTTTGTGGTGTTATATATTTTTTTTATCAACTTACTGTGGTTTATGGTGTCGTAAGCTGCTGTAAGGTCGATAATGGCTGCACCTATAATTTGTTTCCGCTCGTATCCATCTTCTATGTACTGTGTAAGGTTGAGGGTTTGTCCACAGCATGACCTTCCTGGGCGGAATCCTGCTTGCTCTTTAATTATATTCTTGTCTACATGTTCAGAGATGCGGTTAAGGATCATTCTTTGTAAGAGTTTATAGAGCTGACAGAGCAGGGAGATAGGCCGAAAATTTTTAGGGTCTGTGGTTTTTTTTTCCAGGTTTTGGTATAGCTACTATATTTGCCTCCCGCCAAGTCTTGCGGATTTTCATTTCAAGAACACATTTGTTCATCATATCTAGTAACCACCGTCTGGTAACAGGTCCGAACATTTTTATTTGTTCTGGGCGTAGATCATCTATGCCAGCGGCTTTATTAATTTTCATTATGGAGATGGAATCTTCTAATTCTTTCAGAGTAAAGGGGGTGCCTAGGTGGTCTTTTTCTTGAGTGCCTCTCTCTAGTTTCTTTCTTGGGTGCTTCCTGTTGGTTTTACATTAAGTAGAAGTTGATTTGATATTTGATTTGGTGTGACCTTATACAAATTTTGTGTATTAGATGAGGGGTCATTATTGATGTTTTTAAGGAGTTGCCAGGCCTTTCGGCTATTCTGTTTCATGTCTAGGTTTGTGATTAGATTACACCATTTCATTGTTCTTGAGGCTGATATGGCCTGGAGGAGTTCTTCTCCCGCCATAGTTGTTTCCTCTGAAAAAGGGTTTTCCTCGAGGAGCTGTTGGTAATGTTTCAGAAGAACCTTTGAGTTTCCGTCAAGTCCAGGGATATAACTAGTCCTGCAGCCTCGGGGGATATTTCTTCGGGAGGCAGTTTTAACTAATTCAATGAAAGTGTCATATTTTTCCGGGCTAGCATCAAGGTTCTGCACCTCTTTGTCAAGTTCTTCAGAGAATTTGTCCCATAGGGCACGTTTAAAATTAAAACGTCTTTGGAAATGGGTGGTTGTTGGTTTAACAACTGCTTTGACCAGACATAATATAGCTCGGTGCTGTGTATGTGGGAGGGTTTCTCCCACATCCTTCCTGGTTTGATGTGCTTCGTTTTCGCTGACAAAGATATTATCTGGATTGTATCCACGGTTCCACCTGCTGCTGTTGAAAGAATATGGAAGTTTGGGGTCGTGTATTAATTTAAGGCCAGTTGAGTCTGCCCGGGTTTCTACGTCGTCCCCACTTTTGTCTGTGTGCCTGTACCCCCAGGCTGATCCATGACAGTTGAAGTCGCCCATTACTATTTTCGTTGGTTGTGAGTTGAAGTTGGTTGGCTCACTGAATCTGAACTCCCTGCTCGGTGGCTTATATATAGACGTCACAGTGCAGGACTGTAGCTCTACAGTCAAGATTTCGATGTCTTCTTGAGATGTCAGTTCTGCAGATATAATACCTAAGCCCATTTTGGCGAAGATTTCGCTGCCATATTGCTCGTGTGATCTTTCAATTACTAATTTCATTCTGTGGATCTTTGGTCTTCTATTTGTGGGGCCAATGTGGGTCTCTTGGATTAGTAAGAGATCACAGTTGTGAGTCTTACATGCTACAGCAAGTAGCACTTCTTTCTCGTGAGAGAGCCCTTCAATGTTTATGGACATTATATTTAGCGCTGGCTTTGATAAAAGCCTTTTTGTGGTGTCTTGGTGTTGAAAGGATTGGCCGTTAGGCACAGGCCTAACGTTGCCCAGGGTACGCCCGATCGTCGTCATGATCTTCGGGGAGGCTCCTTTCGTGTACCCCACAACTGTACAGACGCAACGCGGCTTCTGACATGGAGTGCGCGCGGATACGAATCTAGAAGAGAACTGGGGCAGCACCACCACCACCACCACAAACTTGACGGGACTTACGTCCACTGAAAAATTGAAGGATCGCTGTAAGCCTGCCTTCAGAATGTATAAAAGGTTTGAAATGGCGTTTTTATAGGACAAGAACGATAGAAAATAGGAGAATGGACACATCAAAGTATCAGCAGAGACCCAACGGCGGTGAGACCGTCAGTTGGAGCGATACCGGCGCCGAAGTACCAGCGCCGGATGAGGGTATGGGACGTCACCAACGGCACGACAGAGAACCGAAAGGTGATCATGAGGAGAGTTCTGGAGAAAGGCGAGAGTGTTCGAAGCGTGAAGGCGAATTTGGTGTACAAGCGGCGGAATGCGGAGAAGACGGCAGATGTCATGGTTGGAAACGTAATGCGGAGCGTTTAGTATAATACGGAGTGATTTGCTCTGTACCATCTGGGCCTGGAGAACATGGGTGTCAGCAGCCAGGCCCCACAGATCGCAGCCGTACAACAGGAGAAACAAGACGCAGGACATCCAGAGGAACAGCTTGAAGTGGACCGAAAGGGTGGGGCCCTTCAACAGGGGGAAGAATTGGTGCAACATGCCATAGGCCTTATGACAGACGCCATCGACATGGGGTTTCCACGTGAGGTGGGTGTCGAAGGTCAGACCGAGGTATTGACTGTCTGGGACCATGGAATACGACGATCATCAAGTTCCACCAGACGAGCAGACGGAACCCGTTTATGAGTAAAAAGGATGGCCTGTGTTTTATCTGCATTGATCTTTATCCTCTACTTGTTGCTCCATTGGGTGATCAATTCGAGATGGTGAGTCAGATTGAGTGCAATGAACTGGAGGTTATGATGTGAAGTGAAGACAGCGGTGTCATCCGCGTAGAGGGCCAGTTGATTGGAGACACGGGACGGGATGTCGTCGGTGTAGACGGCATACAGAACCGGGGAGAGGATAGCCCCGTGGGGCACACCTGCTTCCACGGCCTGGACCAAACTCCGGGTTCGGCCTCGAATAACATAGAATGATCGCCCGGTTAGAAACGCCGAAGAATGTGGATGAGGTGGAGAGGGCAGCCACGATCGGCAAGCTTGTAGAGTAAACCCTCATGGCACACCCGATCAAAAGCCTTCTCGATGTCGAGTAGAACCACGCCCATGCTTTGACGCTCCAACTGCGCCCTGCGGATGGCATCGTGAAGGCGGATCAGCTGGTGGACCGTGCCGTGGCCAGCCCGAAACCCAAACTTTTGGGAAATGAGGATGGAACGAGCATCGAGGAAGGATCGAAGGTGGGAAAGGATAATGCGCCCGAGGATCTTACCGAGGAAATTGAGGAGAGAAATGGGACGATAGTTCTGTGGGAAGAGAGGATCCTTGCGGGGCTCAGGGAGGGCGATGACACGCGCCAACTTCCAAACAGAACGGAAGTAGTTGAAGGAGAGACAGCTATTATAGAGATGGACCAGGTAGTCGAGCACAGCTAGAGGGAGGTGGTGAAGAAGGGCCGGCCGGATACTGTCGGGACCCGGGGCCTTACGGGATGGAATGCGACTGATGTATTCCGCCACCACTGGGAGAGTGACTGGTGGAAAGGCGGTGTCGATACGACGGCGAAGGAGCTCTCGGACCCGACGATGGACGCGGGTCTCGTGGGCGTCAGCCTCGTCGTCGTCGACGTCGTTGAGGCGAAACTGCCGCTCAAGAGTGTGTGCCAGAGCCTCCGCCTTTCCTGAGGCGGGTAGACCGAACCTCGGGGGACTGTGGAGGGGCTGAGAAGGAGGGGGAGTAGATGTAGTCTCCTTGACGATACGCCACAGTCGGTCAGGACGGTCGGCAGCCTCGCGAAGGCGTCGGTTCCATGCCTGATTATGAACCTGCTGTAGTCGGACGCGAAGCTCTCGTGCCAGCGATTGCCAGATTCGCTTGTCAACTGGGTCCCGGAGGCGTTGCCACCGGCGACGAAATCGACTTTTGGAGCGAATCAATTCCTAGACATCTGGTGGGAAGTCCAGACGACGAGGGGGCTGGAGGACCCGTCGAGAAGAAAGTGCGATAGCGTTCGGTAAGAATTGTCGCAAAGCGGTCCGCCGACGGATCGATGTGGCTGCGGCGGGTAACAGGTGGAAGCTCAAGGACGTGTGGGTCTACGAGCCGCTGGTAGCGCTCCCAGTCGCTGTCGATCACAAAAGCCGGACGGAGCTGGTCCTGAGGGCAAGCATACAGGAATTCGAGGATCACCGGCTTGTGATCGGAATCGAGTTCCGAGACCACAGAAATCCGGTGGACCCACGGGATATCCCGAGCCAAGAAAATGTCCAGAATATCAGGACGGTGGAGGGCCGGCAGCGGTCTTGTTTATATAGCCGCGGTGCGAACCGCCGAAAGTTCAACCCACAAAATTTGCCTTCCTGACTAGACGCTGGGGCTAATAGACCACCACTTCAAGTTACTAAATAATTAATTGCTTCATTCGCAGAAGGGCGATGAAGGTCTCAATTTAATTGTGCAATCAGCACACAGGTAAGTATCTGCAATAAAACTCTGATGTGGCTAGGTTAAATACTTTTGGCGAAAGAATTATTTTAATTCCACTGCACACAGTAGATGAGCTCTGAATTTGCCTACCTCTTCTACGTATATCTAAACATCCTAGCTTTATCTAATAACTTACTTAATCAATCTTTCATCCGTCCTTTTAGGAGACAAAACGGAAAATCATGCATTTCAACCAATATATTACTTGGTTAGATCCAGCATGCTGTTTCCATTAAATTACAATGAAAAAGGAATCCGAATATAAAGTTTGAAGTTTCTAGCTTCTTCCTGTTGCGTCATTGATTTTTACGTAAAACGTCCAAATTTTGATACTGTTAAAGCTACTAAACTGAAACTTAACACATTATCATTTTAGCATCACTTCTGACATGCGATTAACTTTTCACATTATTTACTTTACTTTTAAGGTATTGCGCAACATTCGTGATGTCATAGCTAGTTACAGCGGACTAGGCTGGTACACAATGGAAAGCTTATGAATTCTATATGGCGTGAGTAGGCTGCTTCCCTACAAGTGGAATGGACGCTACAGGCAGTCCGGCTCTGAGTTGTCCTTCAAGTAACCAATTTGTACAATTATTTGTCACTGTGGTGTCAAATGCTCCTCAAATAGTGCCACGTGGCCGTTCGCATTCCAGTTTTCTTGTGATCGTACATTCCCGTGACCACTGCTGCCAGCAGTAATGCGCAGTGGCTACATTCCTGCCGAGTCCTTCTGCAATATTGCGGAACGAATATCCGGCTTTGCCCTACTGGCGTCCTTGACTAACATTAGTTCACCGCGTCCAGTTTCAAAGGCAACTAATGTCCACGACCGTTACAGCATGTATTTCAAGCGAACCTTATTTGCATCTTCATAGTGTCGATACTAGCTCCACTCTTAGGCGACTTTCGCGAAATTCCCACAGAGGTAATCTTTCAGATGTAGAAACACACCTGCAAACTTTCGTTTGTCACACAACTTCTTTGTGCTACGATTTTTCCCCCGTCAGTGTATAAATGCTCACTAGTATGATTGATTACTTACTTGTTTTAAAGTGGAGTATGCAAGTCTTCCCACACTGCAGAACATAGGTGAAGCATGGGACACTGAAACTGGTAGTTTTAGTAGTTCTAACAATTTGTAGCCACCTTTATTCACAAGAGTACAACTGTGTGTACAGTGATTATTGAACATCACAAAAACTTTCACTGCAAGAAAACTACTGGTTCGGCATTTGTTAGGGGACTCGAGTTTGTACTGTCTAACGCTTCTATCAAAACACATTAGGGGTAGTGTAGAGCGGGGCCAGTTGATCAATTTTTCACTTGATTGGTTATAGCTCCTCAACGATAAGTCGTAATGGCTTGTTATGCATACTGGTCGGTAATTAATTTATCCCATTGCAAAAGTGTCCATAGTAATTTATTCCTAACAAGTTGCATTTAAGAGCTGGACGAGTTTAAATGCAAACAGTCAAGTACGCTCAACTTACCTCATAGGTGAGGTAAGTTGAGCAACAGTATGGGGCAAATTGAGCACTTAGAAATCTAGCCAAACCACGGGTGCAATGTTAGCTAGACATCAAATGAAATTCTTGTTTCACAATCAACTGTTTATTAAATGAAACAACAAGTTTACTGTTACCAGTCATTGTTTATTTATCTCCACGACGCGTTTCAAAGGTTTAAACCTTCATAATCAGGTAGATTAACATTTGTTAGTATGACATTTGTGTGTGTTACGATTTTTTGGAGGAACTTGTGGCACTGTCTAGTGGAGAAACAAAACACTATTTCAGGACATGGTTTTGGGTTTCGTTTGACAAAAAATTAAACTTGTATCCAATGGTAAACATAAGTGAAATTAATTACCTCCAGTGGTCACAGATTCCTTTCACTGTCGTAACACATCACATGTATACTGTAATATTTTGTAAGCAAATATGGCGTCGGAAACTATTGGGTGCATGGATCGTATAGCAGAAGAGAAAAAAGTGTCACAAAGTACAAAGAATATACGTCCTAACAACATTATTACAGAATAAATTTTTTAAAGGATTTTGAGGTGTTGTTTGAGGTGTTGAATACATTCGTTGGAATAAGTACTTCAGATGATGTATAAAACAATTTTGACAAGTTAAAATAGCTTAAACTTCATATCCATTTATACAATCAGGTGAAGCGTTACAGAAGTTAAGTACAATAATCATATTGGCTACAGTGGGAAATAACAATTTTGGTTGGGATTCATAGATAGAAATGAAATGCTGGAAGCAGAGAGGGAGGAAGAGAAAGAGAAAGTGAGAGGGGCAGAGAGGGTGGAAAGAATGATGGTAAGAGAGCAAACTTTACAAGGCAAGGGGTTAAAAGTGGTAGCTCGTTTTTTTACAGGTTGCAATTTTGATATTTTTTTTTAAACGAGGAAGGTAAAACAGAGGCCACTACTTCCACCACGTCAAGTGGATTTAGTGCTCACGTGCTCACACGGAGCCGTGAACCCTTCCCAGTTTATCAATGGGGGTAATTGAAAAAAATTATTACTATTATCGGTACCATGCGTGCAGTGGTCGTGCCAGGCGCGCGATATTGTATCTTTATCCTGTCATTAAAGTTGCGAGACCAGCACGACCTCAAAAAACCATTATCATGAGAATGGTTCTGCATTATTCTACTGTGACACAAAGGGTGATTTCACGTAATGAAAGGGATAATGTAAAGATGAAAGGACTCATTTATTAATCAGTTGAATATTGAACAATGATACAATCAAATGGGGGTGTGGGAAGAAAGAATTGAGTTCAGCATCCTGCCCCAAGGTACGTTCATAATAAGCCACGATGGCAGGAGAAAATGAATTTTAGAAACGATCGCTGTAGTCACAAATGGAGTTCAATTTACTAAAGGAAGGGGTTGCAGGCTTGCAACAAGCAACACTATGAATGAGCCAAAGACTAAGAAAGAGGCTATTTGGGGTGAATCGCTAGGTAGCATCCTGTACTAAAGGAATAAAACCTGCAAGACGCGACACTATTCGTAGAGGCGATACTAGATAACTTTGGCTCGCGGTCCGACTACATTAACGAAACATGAAGGGGCGCCAGATACTCACCGCGTGACGTATGACAAAGAGCACACGTTTTCAAGCTAGGAAGACCTAAATTCTGAGTCAAATTTTGCACTGGAGAACTGAAAGAGCTACTGCCAGACGAAGCGGAAGAGTGAGCATGAAAGTATCCACTTTAGTGCCGAACTGCAAGCTACTGAGACTAACCAACACATCGCACACACTATGCCCAACTATACACGGAAAACCTACAGTGTTATAACCGGGAAAAATTACGTAAACCGTGATTTAAGGAACGCACATCAGTAAAATGACCCATAAGGTTCCCTCTGGGCCGCAGGGCGCGAAGCTACAGTGCACGTCGGCGCTCATGCTTACTTCATCTTCTGGAAGAGCACCTCCAGCCTCAGGCACGGTCACACTAGAACTGCCTACTGTCCTTTTGTCCACTATCAACCAAGCGGAGGGCGGCGCGCACCCGAACTGGCGAATGAGAGGGCCGGAATCTCACAGGGAGGCGACCTCCCGACGTTAAAATCGAGCAGAAAGAGCAGTTACAGGGTTGGTAAGGCAGGTTGGGGGACTGAGAACAGGAGAAACTTTGGCCACTACTGAACGTTGGTTCTTCAAACGACACCACGTGCTACCCTGGCGAGCGGAAAAAGGATGGGAAACGGGAAGCCATCATGGCTGCCATAAGACTGCTGCCCTCGCCCATAAATAAAGAAAATTCCTAGCGCCAAGCTCCTCTCACAGACCAGCGTGAGACAAATTGTAAACATCGTCAAATAAATTAGGCAACCCGTAGAAATTATTAACAGGGCCTGAATTATTATATTACCGAATACCAGAATGCTGGTATTAGAAATATGAAAAACGAGCACTGAATGGTGAATGAAGTGCACGTCTTTCAGGGTGTTAAGATTATATCTGTTACATGTAATAACTGCATAAAGGTTGCGGTAATATATTGGTTAATGCTTGGTTAATGCTTAAAAATATGCAGATGGATGTGCAATTTGTGCCAGTAGTTGATGTACACATAGTTTCAAGCTGACAAGCGGGAAAAGCTGTTGGTGTGATATCTGTAAATGAGGTCAATCTCTTGTACACAAGGGACTGTTGTGGTAACATAACTAAATATTTACGGTGTATATTAGTGTGTGTGTGTGTGTGTGTGTGTGTGTGTGTGTGTGTGTGTGTGTGTGTGGTTTGCAGTTTTTAATGACGTAGACTGTTGCTGAAAACTGATATGATACTAATGTAAATATTGTCATTTTAAGATGGATTCAGGTTGTTTTGTCTGCTTGTTGTATATTTGGAGTGTTTCAAGGATGTCTAGTTTCCTGCCTTTTGGTTGGATGTGTAGGATGCTGATACTTGTGTTGTTAAGATGGTGTTTTGTTTCATGCAGGTGGGTGGCTATTGCAGATGTGAGGTATTTTTTATTTTTTAGTGCTGCCATGTGTTATTTGAATCTAACGTCAAATGATTTGCCTGTTTGCCCTATGTAGAAGCAGTCACAGTCCAAACATTGCATTTTGTACACACCTGTGTGATGAAGACGGTTTTGTGTGCTGATGTTGTTGGGTAACTTCTGACCAATCTGGTTGCCTGTGGTAAAGGATATGCTTATGCATTGGCAATCTGATATGAAGTGTTACCTAGAAAGGGGATTGTATGTAAGATGTTATTTTCTTTTAGTTTTTTGCGTTGTGATTGCTTTGCCATTGGTGAGCGTTTTGGGGTGTCTACTATGGAGCTGTTATAAGCATTTGCAAATAGATGTTTGTTTTATTATTTCGATTTCTTGATCACATTTGTCTTCAGAGAGCGGTAGTTGGATAGCTCTATCCTCTTCAGTCCCGAAGATAAACAAGGAATGGAAAAATGTTTCAGTTGCTTTTTTTGGTGCATCTGATGTCAAAGTAACACAAAAAACTAATTTTGAAATTTTATTTTATATAATGTTTGAGTAATTGAATGTACACATGTGTGTACATTGGGTCTCAACAGAGAAAAAAATGCCGATCTCATAGTATTTTCATATTTTTATTACCAATGAAAAATGTACACATTACTTCTCATTTTTATGTACACATTACATTTTATGAACACATTACTTCTCATGTTTATGGAATTTAACAAAACAATTGTTTTTTAATACGCACAAATAAACTTTGCACTTTTTACACATTATGCGGGAACGTGACTTGCACCCTGGTAACCGACACCTGGAGGCAAAACTACTCTCAATATATTCAGGAAGATGGTCAACCCTGTCACATTTGCTTTCTCTAGTTGGCTTTGGTACAGTTCGTCTTCGTTTTGTGGGCTGATCCTGCTCATCTTCATCAGAACTGCTGACATACTCCTGTGTCACACTCGGAGAAATTTCTTTCGACAGTTCCAGTGAGTCTACAATTTTTGAAGACTTTACCAAGTCGTGGGACAAGTGAATTCTGAAGTTTATGAGAGACATCCACTTTTGTTTTGGTATCCCTTCTTTTTGACAACACCTTTTGTACATAATGCATGAATTAATTATGGCTAAATCAGTGAAGTGGTCGAATACTCTGACAGTCCACTTTTTTGTTCTGATCTATAGTATGCCAGGTATCTATCACAAAGATCAATGCCACCCATATTGCGATTATAGCTTTTGATGATGGCTGGTTGTTTGACACTAACCTTTGCTTTTTCTGTATTACACCATCGTTTGCAGGTACCCTCTGGTTCGCTCTCTATGCACGAGGATAACAAAGTGACGGATTTATTGTCCTTCCATTTGAGGGCACAAATTTCCTGGTCCTCCCTTACGTACTCATCCCATTGCCCCCGCTGCAGCTCCTGATCTCTCTTGAACTTAGAAGCTACTTCTTTTATTCTATTGGCCATCGCAGTTCCTGTCTGAAATATATTCCTGTGTAGTAAAAGCTGAACAGATTTTGAACTGGTGAAAAATCTGTCACTGTAAATTACATGACTGTAATCATCTGATGACACTAAAATAAAATTTTTGAGGCCAAGTGGATTAGGTTTGGAAGGTACATATGTTCGCATCTTACACCTCCCCGTGAATGGAATCATCTGTTCATCCACAGAAAGGTGTTGAGACCTGGGTAAACTAATACATTTATTTCTAAAACCATCAATTAAAGGTGTAACCTTCCAAAGTTTGTCATTTACGTCATGATCTTCCAAATAATTTCAAAATGCAGATTATTTCGTAATTTGTAGTATCTATCTCTTGTCATGGTTGATGATACAAGTGGAATATCCAGTTGCATATTTCAGTAAAGTCTTGCCTGGGGCAATTTCAATGTACCCATCAATATCTCAATTCCGACAAGGGACAAAATTTCATTAGTATTTGTATCCAGACTTTTTGAGTTCTTTTGGCAATGATATAAATTAGTTTGTCCTGCAACATTTTTCCAGAAATTTTTATCGAAGTACTCGAAGAAAAACTGTGAAGGGTTTCTCAGTTCACCATCAGTCTCTTCTTCAAAGTTGTCGTCAGAAGGCTGTCGATTACACATCCTGCAAACAAATAGTACCACTGAAAAATACTGATCTAAATCGTGTCAGATGACACACAGAACTACACCAATGTATTACTTACTTAGATTGCCTCCATCTTAGTGGACGACAGTGAGAAGATGAAGCTGATGTAGTGCCTCAGGAGTAACATCCACATTGCATCCTTCAACTTCAAGCACAGCAATTCGTTCAGGTGGAGTTGGAGGTTCATCAACAGGATCATCTTCGTCTGACAAGGAACTCAGTCACTCGTCTCGAGCAGTTTTATAATTTCATCGTCTGTTAGAGCTGAGAAGCGGAAATGAAATAAAGTGAAAGTAACTGTTGATGTAATGGAATAAAGAAATGAAACTGAACCTAATAACAAAATTAAAAATTCTTCAGTTTTCACCAGGATTAGAACCCAGGACCTATGTGTTCCGTATCCAACACGCTACCCATTACACCAAAACAACCGCAATAATTTAGGTGCTCTCCTACTGTATTAGTAGCTAAACTTTCGACTTTAATTTAGATTACGTTTTAAATTACGATTTCACAATGAGACCAGTCTTAGCGTTAGTACCACTACATTCTGTGAGCTAAGACCTGATGTACACAAATGTGTACTTCAAATTCAACAGTCAATGTTTATAAAACTACGAAACTATCGTTTTCATTGCATACACATATCACTTTCTTATGTCTTGTTTGGAGTAAGACACGATAAAAACAGTAATACAATTCAAAAAGGATTATTAAAATTGAATTTACCTTTCTCGCGTGTCGCAGAGGACGCCAACCTTCAGATCGGAAGTTTCAGGATGCAAGAAAACCCGCCAAAACTGACTTGCGCACGATCTAGCGACAGAAACAGAAACCGCATGATGTGCACAGTTCAGGAAAACGTCATTTGGCAGGATGACACTACAAAGACCTAATGTGCACATATGTGTACGTCGGGACTGAAGAGGCTATTGATCATGTACTGGAATGCTGCCATTTTGTGGGCTGTGGGGTGACAAGAGGAGTTGTTGATTGTAGTGTGTGTTGTGGTAGGATTCCAATAAATTTCAAACTGATGTCTGTTATTCCTTATTCTAATGGTAAGGTCTAAGAAATTTATACTGTCATCTGTTTGGTGTCCAACTGTGATTTTATATTTTCATGGGATTTGTTGAATAACTGGTTCAACTCACTGATATTATCCTTAGTGCCTTTGATTAAAATGATGGTATCATCTACATATCTGTAGTAGATGATGATAGTACAAATCTATTTCTCTTCTCAGAGGATCAGATAATGCCACGTGTGTGTAGTCGTATGCTCTACACTATGCGGACTTGGAGAGTAACCACTGGACTGAGTGCCGGAAAATTCTCCAGCCTACTTCTCTCCACGCTCTCCAACCAGGGCAGCCACACACCGCGACTGCTCCGGTCCAGTCCCGACGTCAGAGTCCACTCAGATATTTGCAAAGGCGGCCGTTCTTCGCCGCATGGATCCGTGCGCGTTGGTAGCCAATCACGACACAGACGTCAATGTATCTGTGGGCGTTTGTACCCAACCACGACACAGAATTCTCCCGCGGTTACTGTTGCCGCCGAACTTTTAATTTGTCTCTCTACGCGGTCTGCGCCAATCCCGTCACATCATTCTTCCGCAAATTTTCCACTGTGTAGCGAAATCGTCTTTCGCTCTTTCGCATATAGCTCCTTCTCACTTCTTGTCGCGATGGCTCAGCCTCTCCCAACGTGCCAGTCAACAAAGGGGTCCGGCCGTCTTCCAGCCTCTGAGGCCAACTTCCTTTTCTGTGTCCATTCTCTCCTACCGGTGGGCCAATTATCTAGTTTATTAAATGGCTATCTCTGCGTATTAGTACTGATTTAGCTTCATGTAAGGTGCAAAATCTGCTACCTTACACAGTAATGTGGGTTGAAGGGATTTGTTTGTTTTTTGTAGGTTGGCATTGATTATCTGTAGTGTGGGATCTATTAGCACAGAGGTATAAAGGTTTTGTATGTCTAATGTGGTAAGTGTGGCTCCATCAGCTTCTTCTATGTTATTGACATGTTGTGTAAATTCTGTTGCGTTTTTAAGTGTTCTGTCATTATTGAATGTGTATCCTTCATAGAGAATTTTGAAGAGCATTTTGTTGAGCTTGAATGTTGGGCTGTTGCTGCAGTTCACTGGATCCCAGATGGGGGTCCCATTTTTGTGCGTCTTTGGTTGTGATCTAAGGCAAGGTGCTTCCGGGGCTCATTGTTACAATATTTCTTGTTTCTTGGATAGTGAGTAGAAACGTGATATTGTTTGAAATGTGTTTAACCTCTTTTCGTATTCTGGCTGTTGGAACTTTATGTATCTCTGTTATATTGTTGTTTTGGAAGAAGTCTAAAGTTTCTTGTAGAGGTGTTGCTCTGTTCATTACAACAGTTGTTACCCTTGTCAGCTTTTACAGTTATTGCATTATTCGTGTTTAATTTAGTTTTAATGGTTCGTGTAGGGACTTTTCTTTTCTTGTATGCTGGGAATGGTTTTGCAGTTTCCTTCTCAATAATTTAATTAATTTTATGGCAGGCTGTTATTCCGCCATTTTGCTTCTTAAAGGCGATGTTGAGATCTGTTTGACACTAGCGATGAGCTTTTCTTGGTTCTTTTGTTACAGTGGAGCTTGAACGTTGTGTTTTAGACCTTTGCATAGTACGGTCTCTTCTTCTGCAGCGAATATTATGTTCGTGTTGTTGAGGAAAGGTGTGTAGAATGTGTGTTTCCTTCGGCTGTTATGGTTCAGTTTGGAAGGTAACGGTTGCTTTATAAGATTGGCTAGTTTTTTCTTCTGTGTAGTTTTTGTTTTCTGTACAATGAACTCGATGTACTTTCTGACTTTTTCGGTAATGGAATTATATTCTAGTCCATGAAGCAACTTTCCCAACAGTAATTCTGCATTTTAAACCTGTGTGTTGAACATTAGTTTTTTATTATAAAGTTCTTTCAGTGCGTTTTTCACCCAGGGTTTTCGTGCGTTTTCCAGTGTTGTCTTTGCAGTCGTCGTGTTTGTTTTGACGTCAGTCTTGACATAATTTGGATTGACGTTATTTTTTAGACAATTTCTATGGAAGTGATTATGCTGTGTTGTCATTGCGAGCTTTTCTGTACTCGGAAATAGCCTTGATTGCCTGACTGGGCAGACTAAATGCGAACATTTTATTTATAGTCTTCTAATGACGTAACAGTAAAATTAATTTTCTTTTAATAAAAAAAATAGAATCAACAAAACATTAACGTTTCTCAAGATTTACTTCTGGAGTAGACCCAGTCTTTGTATTCAAAATAAGACTTGAATATTTATGTAATTATTAATATAACTTATATTAAAAAAGAAAATATTAATATGATTGTGGAAACTTAATCGTCTTTGTCACTGTTGTAATTTACGTAAATGAAAGTAACACCAGCATTTGGCACACATTTTATATGTGTCAATCGCCTGCAAACTTGAGACTGGATCAATGTTTCACCTGGTAAACTTGCACAATTGCCTTCGCAACAAACCAGACAGAAACAGTCATCATTGATGCTTTCCTCACTTGACCGACGTATTTAGTTTAGGAACACTCCTTTTTCTCTCTTTCGATGTTTTTTCTTGGCTTTTTAATTTTTGTAGTGGTTTTATTTTGTTCTTCTTGCAACGCGTTCTTTTTGGGAGTGTCTGTTAGAACAGCTGCTTTCCTCTTCTTTCTGTTACTGTTGGTTGATTTTCTAGGTCCTGCTTCTGGATATGGTGGAACAATCTGTGGAGAAATGTATGCGTTAGATCGAACAGCTGGTTTTCTTGATTGCTTTTCAGTTTGGCTGGTGTACGTAGTGTAACACGCCCGGGGGTGCAGTGGGGGTGGGGGTAGCTTTAGACTGGTTGTCGTTTCGACCGTTTCTCACTTAGTCCGCACTACGTACCTGACAATCCCGCGGCGGTCGTATTGTCCTGCTCCCCGCTGCTGCTGGCTTGCCTGAAATTATCTGTCTAAATATGCAAGCGGGTTTACGGGAGCCACTCAACGTCAAGCACAACACCGTCCTACGTCTGGGATGAACATCTGTATTCTGAGACGATAAGAAATCACAGGTTGCACTGCTTGCATTCTAAGTCGTAAGTTTTGATGTCAACTTCTAGGTGATTGTCCACAAAATCACTCGGACGAGCGGACGGGTAACCGAACACGGCGGGGATGATTGTTGATGACGCGAAAGCCGAACAATCGAACGAAAGTTCTTACGCTCGCCACGCACACAAAGATATTGGGTACCAGTCCTCCTTGACACTAGTAATAAATTTTAACACTGTTCACAAAGTTAAACTTACAGTTCACAGTTGTCAATTGTACGAGCGTGCGCGTAACCGTCGCGGCGCGGCTGATAATTGATGATGCGGGAACGCGATGACCGAACGCGCGTTCTCACGCTCGCTACAAGACAGTGGCACTTGTTTGCACTCTTTTATGGTAACTAATTTTTGCTGATACACGTCAGTTCGTTCTGAGAGACCGAACACGGCGCGGATGATTGATACTGTACGGTACGACACGCAACGAGAGGATACACAAATAATTATCGGCGGCACTGCTCATTTTTCAATTACTTCTTGACGCACTTTGCAAATCATTTGCATATTTTATCACTTTACTGTAATAGCACTTGTAGCAACACTTCACTTCCGTGCTAACAATGCCTCTCACATCCCGAGCTACCCGCAACACAACAAAACAGTTCCGTGTCCAGCGCTCGACTCTGCAGACACGGCTGCCCGCAAACATACTCCGCAACAAGTCCAGCGATATGACAATACGCTTACATTCCCGCACGAAAAAGTTTTCGAATTGTCGAAGAGAATATCGAAATCTGGATAATTTCCTACTGCAGGGGGTTAGAGAGAAAGTGTGAGGGTAGGGGGGTATACTGCCCCATCCCACGGGCATAGACCCATTGCCACATTGTGGGCCAGACGTGAGTTTCTCACAATCGTGGAAACATAAAGAACAGTTGCCAAATACGCAAGATTTTCCATAATTAAAGGGACCCTACCTACAGTGCAACCTGTACAGCAAAACTCACTCACAGTACAGTGGATATACAAGAAGTTAATACACTAAGACACAAGAATATTAAGTCTCTGAAATAGAAAGTTATACAAATACAATAGGTTAGATATGATAGGCAAGTGCCTGAAAGAAAGAGATTAAAAAATAGTAGAAAAACACACGCGGATTTAGGATGATGTCTGGGATTCATAGAAAATGCAGTTAACTATAACAATTTCTACTATATTCTGAAAACGATAAAGCGTACAGTTCCAGTCAAAAGTTTACCCAAGCAATGCTACCATCAGCTCTTGTACTATCAGAGCTGTTCAGAGTCTATTGCACGGATCCTATTATCCCTAGATAACGAAACTGTTCAATAATCGTTAACAATGTAAATGTTCAAAGTGAATGCTGACCAAAATTTGATGTTAATACTAAGTTGACCATATTTTCCAGACGCAATATTTGAGCCGGTAAACGAGTCTCACTTTAACAAATATCTTGATCAACAGCAGCTTAGTTTCTTCACAACATCCAGGAGGAAAACTTGGGATAGGCATCAACAAGTCCACATATAATTCACGACAGTTTTTCTTGTGAGAATGTTCATCAGAAACTGATGCCATCTGATTTGCACAATCCCTCAAAAATAAACAAACATTTTCACTGCAAATAACCAAGCGTCCAAAATTGTCTTCATAACTTTTGAAATGGCAATAAAATTTGTCATTTGCATCTAAGTCCTGGCTGTTGTCTACAAGTAGATTCCTGCACTTGACACAATTATGTAAAGAAAAAAGTTTCTTGAAGATGTAATCAAACACATATCTCATACTGTTTTGTTCTCCAAGGTCTGCTGGAACTCCCACATTTGGTAGCTTTGTTGTAGAACTTGTATCGCTACTGCATAACAATGGTGAGACCATTAATGTTTGAGCAGATTTCATGTCCAGTATTGCCTGACCCCAGTCAATTCCTTCACAATTACTGCTACCACATTAGAAGAGTTTATCAGTTTGCTTAGTGTACAGTTGTTAAAGGCAGCACAAAACTGCCTTGGAGATGGGTTGCTGCAAAACCACCTCTCTGCCTTATAGTTGAAAAAAAGTTTTCCAATGTGTCTTGGTTAATTTTATGTGAGAATAAGTAAAATTTTGTTCCAGTCAGTACCTCGGCAGCAAGCATTTCCAAAGCACACATATTGCTTAGAAGCCCCTTTACACATTTTATCCTCAGGGAGTAATCTTTCCCATCACAGCCTACAAATTTCCAAGAGTGAATCAATGACTTCATCACATGTAGAACATCCAGATGCTCTGAATCACTACTAATACAGTTCCTTAGATGCACAGGCCCTTTCACACTGTATATATTAAAGATATCAAAAATGTCATTAACTTTCTGACAAAAGTCTGATGTGCCAATTGCAGATAATGGCATACTACCACAAAATACAAGTCTGTCAATACCAGCTGCCACTGTGTGGCTTAACACACGAACTCCAGTACCCACTTTCATTTTTGAAAAAGCTGGCAGTTCGACATCTTTTTTAGTCAGCTTGGGAGCTAACTTGTATTTCCTGTGCAAGTCATTTGAATATAGCTGAGAAATGTCCTTCCTAGAAACAGTACCAACTAAACCAGCATTTGAAGTACGAATTACGTCATATTTAAACAGGTTGTTTTCGATACTCTTAAACAAATGTGGGGTGTCATAGATGAAATAGATCTTCTGCTCCTCATATACCAAACTTGGTTTGTCTTGTGTAATTCCCAGCCTCTTTCTCCAGTCCACAAAATTTGAACCCTGATCGGTCACACAAGTCTTCACAACGAAGCCAATTTCCTAAAGTCTTTTGACTACTTCATAAAATATAGCAGTCAAATGGATAGCTCCCCCTGTTCCTTTACAAAAACAGTACAACAATGGTTGTTTGAAACATGAAAAAATGCCATTAATCATTATCACCAACACACTGTTGGCAATTTTAGCTGTGCATGTAAACCTCAAGTTCTCAAAACCAATAACACTGTCAGAAGTGCTGTCATATGTCAAATTTGCCATCAGAGACATTCCATCCAATGACATATTCACAAGTTTATCATTATCAGAGAAATGCTTTAAAAGATGGAATGTATTGTCACTTATCCCACATTTTATTTGTATGTCTTCCACATACCTTTGTAATGTACGCACTGATGGAAGCATAAAACATTCTGACAAAAACCTTTATGCCTGAGTGCTGCAATATAATAAATTTAGAGAAAACAGCTTATTTTCGTCTTTCCATCTTGCAGCACGTTTCTCTTTCAATGGCATGCTAATCTGGCTTAACAACAAGTCAAGGGCATCTTTTTTTAAATATCATGATCCTATAGTCTTCAACATTCGTTTGTCCTTGTTCACTTGATCCTTCTGATACAGTTTCTGTCGCTGTTTGTAGGCACTTTCCTTGTCCCGTAATAGTTTCGCTCGTAGTCTAGCGATTTGCACATTCTGACACTTCACACGCTTTTGTAAGACACGAACAGCTGCACTTAATCGAACCACTTCATCGCCAAAGTAGGTCTGTGTTGATGATTCACACGAATCTGGCACTGATACATGGAGAGTTAAACTGGCTGCTTCTGTGTCATAGGACTGTTTTACTGCTTTAGATTGAGTGTCGAATCTTTGTGGCAGTTTCCTCTTCATCGTCAGTTGAGGTGGCTTGTTTGGATTGTCAAATATTGTGGATACTGCATTCCACACGAGTTCGTTGTTGTCTGCGTTCATGAACTGGTTTTGTTCGAAATGTAGCGAACAAAACCTAATATTATTATACAGGTAAACTGGGTCTTTCTTCACAAGGTCTTCTCGTCTGCTGTTAACTAGTCATTTTCTGCTCCTAAAACGAAACATTCATCATTTATACACATGTAGTTTGCAAGTGAATCCTGACGATACAGTTTAGTAACATGATAGTATATACCTCTCAGGATCCTTAGGAAACCTAAAAAAAAAGAAAGCTGTGGTGTCTTCTTCCTGTTGTTGCTGCAATTTATTGCTTTACAATCGCTCTCGCCAGTAAAAACCATTGTATAAATCAAAATAAACAATCAGTATTCGCTTTCACGATCGCGCCGAGCTCACAGTTCAACCTACCGGCCGCTTGGGGCGCTGCTGGCGCTGTAGGCAACAAAATCGAGGCGAAGTTTGGCGACTGTTACGTTAGACTGTGTTTATACTGTGCGGCACGACACGCAACGAGAGGATACGCAAATAATTATCGGCGGCACTGCTCATTTTTTAATTACTTCTTGACACCCTTTCCAAATCATTTGCATGTTTTATCTCTTTACTATAATAGCACTTGTAGCAACACTTCAACTTCATGCTAACAGCGCCTCTCACATCCAGAGCTACCCGCAACACAACAAAACAGTTCCGTGTCCAGCTCTCGACTCGGCAGACACGGGTGCTCGTAAACATACTCCGCAACCAATCCAGCGATATCACAATACCCTTACATTACCGCACGAAAAAGTTTTCGAATTGTCGAAGAGAATATCGAAAACAAGATAATTTCCTACTTCTGGGGGTTAAAGAGATGGTGTGAGGGGAGGGGGGTATACTGCCCATCCCATGGGCATAGAACCATTGCCACATTGTGGACCAGATGTGAGTTACAATCATGGAAACATAAAGAACAGTTGCCAAATACGCAAAATTTTACATAATTAAAGGACCCTACCTACGGTGCAACCTGTATAGCTAAACTCACTCACAGTACAGTGGATATACAAATAGTTAATACACTAAGACACAAGAATATTAAGTCCCTGAAATAGAAAGTTGTACAAATACAATAGGTTAGATCTGATAGGCAGGTGCCTGAAAGAAAGAGATAAAAAAATAGTAGAAAAACACACGCGGATTTAGGATGATGTCTGGGATTCATAGAAAATGCAGTTAACTATAACAATTTTTACTATATTCTGAAAACGATAAAGTGTAAGATTCCAGACAAAAGTTGACCCAAGCAATGCTACCGTCAGCTCTTTGTACTATCAGAGCTGTTCATAGTCTATTGATCGGATCCTATTATACCTAGATAACGAAACTGTTCAATAATCGTTAACGATGTAAATGTTGAAAGTGAATGCTGACCAAAATTGGATGTTAATACTCATCAAACGCCACGCTAGTAATTATAGAAGGTCTGTCGTGCGGCGACACGTTAAAATACGACATATACAAACTGAGAATAAATCACTGAAGTCGTTCCACAATTAACACTTTACACCAATGCGAACTCATTGTTACGTAATGTGACATCCAAGGCTGTTCCTTGCAACTGCACAGACGCAACGCGGCTTCTGACATGGAGAGCGCGCGGATACGAATCTAGAAGAGAACTGGGGCACCACCACCACCGCAAACTTGACGGGACTTACGTCCACTGAAAAATTGAAGGATCCCTGTAAGCCTGCCTTCAGAATGTATAAAAGGTTCGAAATGGCGTTTTTATAGGACAAGAACGATAGAAAATAGGAGAATGGACACATCAAAGTATGAGCAGAGACCCAACGGCGTGAGACCGTCAGTTGGGGCGATACCTGCGCCGAAGTACCAGCGCCGGATGAGGGTATGGGACGTCACCAACGGCACGACAGAGAACCGAAAGGTGATCATGAGGAGAGTTCTGGAGAAAGGCGAGAGTGTTCGAAGCGCGAAGGCGAATTTGGTGTACAAGCGGCGGAATGCGGAGAAGACGGCAGATGTCATGGTTGGAAACGTAATGCGGAGCGTTTAGTATAATACGGAGTGATTTGCTCTGTACCACCTGGGCCTGGAGAACATGGGTGTCAGCAGCCAGGCCCCACAGTTCGCAGCCGTACAACAGGAGAGACAAGACGCAGGACGTCCAGAGGAACAGCTTGAAGTGGACCGAAAGGGTGGGGCCCTTCAACAGGGGGAAGAATTGGTGTAACATGCCATAGGCCTTATGACAGACGCCATCGACGTTGGGTTTCCAAGTGAGGCGGGTGTCGAAGGTCAGACCGAGGTAAATGACTGTCTGGGACCATGGAATACGACGATCATCAAGTTCCACCAGACGAGCAGACGGAACCCGTTTATGAGTAAAAAGGATGGCCTGTGTCTTATCTGCATTGATCTTGATTTCCACTTGTTGCTCCATTGGGTGATCAATTCGAGATGGTGAGTGAGATTGAGAGCAATGAACTGGAGGTTGTGATGTGAAGTGAAGACAGCGGTGTCATTCGCGTAGAGGGCCAGTTGATTGGAGACACGGGACGGGATGTCGTTGGTGTAGATGGCATACAGAATCAGGGAGACCCCTGGGGCACACCTGCTTCTACGGTCTGGACCGAACTCCGGGTTCGGCCTTGAATAACATAGAATGATCGCCTGGTTAGAAATCCCGAAGAATGTGGATGAGGTGGAGAGGGCAGCCATGATCGGCAAGCTTGTAGAGTAAACCCTCATGCCACACCCGGTCAAAAGCCTTCTCGATGTCGAGTAGAACCACGCCCGTGCTTTGACGCTCCAACTGCGCCCTGCGGATGGCGTCGTGAAGGCGGGTCAGCTTGTGGACCGTGCCATGGCCAGCCCGAAACCCAAACTGTTGGGAAATGAGGATGGAATGAGCATCGAGGAACGATTGAAGGTGGGAAAGGATAATGCGCCCGAGGATCTTACCGAGGAAATTGAGGAGAGAAATGGGACGATAGTTCTGTCGGAAGAGAGGATCCTTGCGGGGCTTGTGGAGGGCGATGACACTGGCCAAATTCCAAACAGAAGGGAAGTAGTTGTAGGAGAGACAGCTATTGTAGAGATGGACCAGGTAGTCGAGCGCAGTTGGAGAGAGGTGGTGAAGAAGTGCTGGCCGGATACTTTCGGGACCCGGGGCCTTACGGGATGGAATGCGACTGATGTATTCCGCCACCACTGGGAGAGTGACTGGTGGAAAGGCGGTGTCGATACGACGGCGAAGGAGCTCTCGGACCCGACGATGGACGTGGGTCTCGTGGGCGTCAGCCTCGTCGTCGTCGACGTCGTTGAGGCGAAACTGCCGCTCAAGAGTGTGTGCCAGAGCCTCCACCTTTCCTGAGGCGGGTAGACCGAACCTCGGGGGACTGTGGAGGGGCTGAGAAGGAGGGGGAGTAGATGTAGTCTCCTTGACGATACGCCACAGTCGGTCAGGACGGTCGGCGGCCTCGCGAAGGCGTCGGTTCCATGCCTGATTATGAACCTGCTGTAGTCGGACGCGAAGCTCTCGTGCCAGCGATTGCCAGATTCGCTTGTCAACTGGGTCCCGGAGGCGTTGCCACCGGCGACGAAATCGACTTTTGGAGCGAATCAGTTCCTAGACATCTGGTGGGAAGTCCAGACGACGAGGGGGCTGGAGGACCCGTCGAGAAGAAAGTGCGATAGCGTTCGGTAAGAATTGTCGCAAAGCGGTCCGCCGACGGATCGATGTGGCTGCGGCGGGTAACAGGTGGAAGCTCAAGGACGTGTGGGTCTACGAGCCGCTGGTAGCGCTCCCAGTCGCTGTCGATCACAAAAGCCGGACGGAGCTGGTCCTGAGGGCAAGCATACAGGAATTCGAGGATCACCGGCTTGTGATCGGAATCGAGTTCCGAGACCACAGAAATCCGGTGGACCCACAGTATATGGCGAGCCAAGAAAATGTCCAGAATATCAGGACGGTGGAGGGCCGGCAGCGGTCTTGTTTATATAGCCGCGGTGCGAACCGCCGAAAGTTCAGCCCACAAAATTTGCCTTCCTGACTAGACGCTGGGGCTAATAGACCACCACTTCAAGTTACTAAATAATTAATTGCTTCATTCGCAGAAGGGCGATGAAGGTCTCAATTTAATTGTGCAATCAGCACACAGGTAAGTATCTGTAATGAAACTCTGATGTGGCTAGGTTAAATACTTTTGGCGAAAGAATTATTTTAGTTCCAATGCACACAGTAGATGAGCTCTGAATTTGCCTACCTATTCTACCTAAATCTAAACATCCTAGCTTTATCTAATAACTTACTTGATCTATCTTTCTTTCGTCCTTTTAGGAGACAAAACAGAAAATCATGCATTTCAACCAGTATATTACTTGGTTAGATCCAGCATGCTGTTTCCATTAAATTACAATGAAAAAGGAATCCGAATATAAAGTTTGAAGTTTCTAGCTTCTTCCTGTTGCGTCACTGATTTTTATGTAAAACATCCAAATTTTGAATACTGTTAAAGCTACTAAACTGAAACTTAACACATTATCATTTTAGCATCACTTCTGACATGCGATTAACTTTTCACATTATTTACTTTACTTTTAAGGTATTGCGCAACATTCGTGATGTCATAGCTAGTTACAGCGGACTAGGCTGGTACACAGTGGAAAGCATATGAATTCCATATGGCGTGAGTAGGCTGCTTCCCTACAAGTGGAATGGACGCTACAGGCAGTCCGGCTCTGAGCTGAGTTGTCCTTCAAGTAACCAATTTGTACAATTATTTGTCACTGTGGTGTCAAATGCTCCTCAAATAGTGCCACGTGGCCGTTCGCATTCCAGTTTTCTTGTGATCGTACATTCCTGTGACCACTGCTGCCAGCAGTAATGCGCAGTGGCTACATTCCTGCCGAGTCCTTCTGCAATATTGCGGAACGAATATCCGGCTTTGCCCTACTGGCGTCCTTGACTAACATTAGTTCACCGCGTCCAGTTTCAAAGGCAACTAATGTCCACGACCGTTACAGCATGTATTTCAAGCGAACCTTATTTGCATCTTCATAGTGTCGATACTAGCTCCACTCTTAGACGACTGCAGAACATATGTGAAGCATGGGACACTGAAACTGCTAGTTTTAGTAGTTCTAACAATTTGTAGCTACCTATATTCACAAGAGCACAATTGTGTCTACAGTGATTATTGCACTTCACAAAAACTTTCACTGTTAGAAAACTACTGGTTGAACATTTGTTAGGGGGCTCCAGTTTGTACTGTCTATTGGCTGCGCTTAATGGTAACGCTTCTATCGAAACACATTAGGGGTAGGGTAGAGCGCGGACAGTTAATCAACTTTTCACTTGATTGGTTATAGCTCCTCAACGATAAGTGGTAATGGCTTCCTATGCATACTGGTCAGTAATTAATTTATCCCTTTGCAAAAATGTCCATAGTAATTTATTCCTAACAAGTTGCATTTAAGAGCTAGACGTGTTTAAATGCAAACAGTGAAATACACTCAACGTACCCCATAGGTGAGGTAAGTTGAGTAACAGTATGTGGAAAATAACTTAAAAAACTTAGAAATCTAACCAAACCACGGGTGCAATGTTAGCTAGACATCAAATAAAATTCTTGTTTCACAATCAACTGTTTATTAAATGAAACAACAAGTTTAGTGTTACCAGTCATTGTTTATTTATCTCCACAACGCGTTTCAAAGGTTTAAACCTTCATAATCAGGTAGATTAACATTTGTTAGTATGACATTTGTGTGTGTTACGATTTTTTGGAGGAACTTGTGGCACTGTCTAGTGGAGAAACAAAACACTATTTCAGGACATGGTTTTGGGTTTCGTTTGACAAAAAATTAAACTTGTATCCAATGGTAAACATAAGTGAAATTAATTACCTCCAGTGGTCACAGATTCCTTTCACTGTCGTAACACATCACATGTATACTGTCATATTTTGTAAACAAATATGGCGTCGGAAGCTATTGGGTGCATGGTTCCTAACAAAGTACAATGAATATACGTCCTATCAACATTATTACAGCCCGCATCTCGTGGTCAGGGATTTTCTCTGCCTCGTGATGGCTGGGTGTTGTGTGGTGTCCTTAGGTTAGTTAGGTTTAAGTAGTTCTAAGTTCTAGGGGACTTATGACCACAGCAGTTGAGTCCCATAGTGCTCAGAGCCATTTGAACCATTATTACGGTATAAATTTTTTAAAGGACTTGTAGGTGTTGTTTGAGGTGTTGAATACATTCGTTGGAATAAATACTTCAGATCGTATACAGGTTACTATTCCTTGCTGTAGGCGCTGTAATTTTGATATATTTTTTAAACCAGATAGGTAAAACAGAGGCCACTACTTCGACCGCATCAACTGGATTTAGTGCTCGGGTACTAACACTCAGCCGTGAACACTTTCCAGTTTATGAGTGGGGTATAATTGAAAATTATTATTACTATTATCGGTACCATGCGTGCAAAGGTCGTGCCAGGCGCGCGGTAATGAATCTTTACTCTGTCATTAACGTTGCGAGACCTGCAAGACCTTGTAGCAACGGTTATCATGAGAATAGTTCTGCATTATTCTACTGTGACACAAGGGGTGGTTTCACGCAATGAAGGGGATAATGTAAAGATTAAAGGACTCATTTATTAATCAGTTGAATATTGAACAATTGTACAATCAAATGGGGGAGGGGGAAGAAAGAATTGAATTCAGCATCCTGCCCCAACGTACGTTCATAATAAGCCACGATGGCAGGAGAAAAGGAATTTTAGGAACGATCACTGTATTCACAAATGGAGTTCAATTTACTGAAGGAAGGGGTTGCAGGCTTGCAACGAGCACCACCATGAATGAGCCAAAGACTAAGAAAGAGGCTACTGGGGGTGAATCGCTAGGTAGCATCCTGTACTAAAGGAATAAAACCAGCAAGACGCGAAACTATCATAGAGGCGATACTAGATAACTTTGGCTCTCGGTCCGACTACATTAACGAAACATGAAGGGGCGCCAGATACTCACCACGTGACGTAGGACAAAGAGTTTTCAAGCTAGGAAGACCTAAATTCTGAGTCAAATTTTGCACTGGAGAACTGAAAGAGCTACTGCCAGACGAAGCGGAAAAGTGAGCATGAAAGTATCCACTTTAGTGCCGAACTGCAAGCTACTGAGACTAACCAACATATCGCACACATTATGCCCAACTGTACACGGAAAACCTACAGTGTTATAACCGGGAAAAATTACGTAAACCGTGATTTAAGGAACGCACATCAGTAAAATGACCCATAAGGTTCCCTCTGGGCCGCAGGGCGCGAAGCTACAGTGCACGTCGGCGCTCATGCTTACTTCATCTTCCGGAAGAGCACCTCCAGCCTCAGGCACGGTCACACTAGAACTGCCTACTGTCCTTTTGTACACTATCAACCCGCGGAGGGCGGCGCGCACCCGAACTGGCGAATGAGAGGGCCGGAATCTCACAGGGAGGCGACCTCCCGACGTTAAAATCGAGCAGAAAGAGCAGTTACAGGGTTGGTAAGGCAGGTTGGGGGACTGAGAACAGGAGAAACTTTGGCCACTACTGAACGTTGGTTCTTCAAACGACACCACGTGCTACCCTGGCGAGCGGAAAAAGGATGGGAAACGGGAAGCCATCATGGCTGCCATAAGACTGCTGCCCTCGCCCATAAATAAAGAAAATTCCTAGCGCCAAGTTCCTCTCACAGATCAGCGTGAGACAAACTGTAAACATCGTCAAATAAATTAGGCAACCCATAGAAATTATTAACAGGGCCTGAATTATTATATTACCGAATACCAGAATGCTGGTATTAGAAATATGAAAAACGAGCTCTGAATGGTGAATGAAGTGCACGGCTTTCAGGATCTTAAGATTATATCTGTTACATGTAATAACTGCATAAAGGTTGCGGTAATATATTGGTTAATGCTTAAAAATATGCAGATGGATGTGCAATTTGTGCCAGTAGTTGATGTACACATAGTTTCAAGCCGACAAGGGGTACAAGCTGTTGCTGATATATCTGCAAATGAGGTCAATCTCTTGTACTCTCTTTCTTGGGCTATTAATGGTAACATAACTAAATACTTATGGTAAGTATTAGTGTGTGTGTGAGAGAGGGGGAGAGAGAGAGAGAGAGAGAGAGAGAGAGAGAGAGAGAGAGAGAGAGAGAGAGAGAGCACGTGTGTGCGTGCATGCTTTGCAGTTTTTAATGACGTAGGCTGTTACTGAAACCAGATACGATACTATTGTAAATTTTGTCATTTTTGTCACTTAAGATGGATTCAGGTTGTTTTGTGTGGTGGTTGTATATTTGAAGTGTTTCAAGGATGTCTAGTTTCCTGCCTTTTGGTTGGATGTATAGGATGCTGATACTTGTGTTGTTAAGATGGTGTTTTGTTTCATGCAGGTCGGTGGCTATTGCAGATATGTGGTATTTTTTTATTTTTAGGGCTGCCATGTGTTCTTTGAATCTAACGTCAAATGATCTTCGTGTCTGGCGTATGCAGAAGCAGTCACAGCCCAAAGATACATTTTTGTACACACCTGTGTGATGAAGAGGGTTTTGTGTGATGATGTTGTTGGGTAACTTCTGTCCGATCTTGTTGTCTGTGGTAAAGGATATTCTTATGCATTGGCAATCTGATATGAAGTGTTACCTAGAAAGGGGATTGTATGGAAGATGTTATTTTCTTTTTGTGTTGTGATTGCTTTGCGATTGGTGAGCGTTTTGGGGTGTCTACTATGGAGCAGTTATAACCATTTGCAATAGCTGTTTGTTTTATTATTTCGCTTTCTTGATCACATTTGTCTTCAGAGACTGGTAGTTGGATAGCTCTGTTGATCATGTACTGGACTGCTGCCATTTTGTGGGCTGTGGGGTGACAAGAGGAGTTGTGGATTGCAGTATGTGTTGGGGTGAGCTTCCGATAAATTTCAAACTGACGTCTGTTATTCCTTATTCTAATGGTATGGTATAAGAGGAGTTTGTGGCACAACTTGACAAGAAGAAGGGACCGGTTGGTAGGACATGTTCTGAGGCAACAAGGGATCACAAATTTAGCATTGGAGGGCAGCGTGGAGGGTAAAAATCGTAGAGGGAGACCAAGAGATGAATACACTAAGCAGATTCAGAAGGATGTAGGTTCCAGTAAGTACTGGGAGATGAAGAAGCTTGCACAGGATAGAGTAGCATCGAGAGCTGCATCAAACCAGTCTCAGGACTGAAGACAACAACAACAACAACAAAGGTCTAAGAAATTTATACTGTCATCTGCTTGGTGTACAACTGTGATTTTTTTTTTTTGTTTTCATGGGATTTGTTGAATAACTGGTTCAACTCACTGATGTCATCCTTAGTGCCTTTGACTAAAATGACGGTGTCATCTACATATGTGTAGTAGTAGATGATATTTTTGAGGAGGTGGTGATTGGAATTAGTTATTTTTTTTCTTAGTTACTTATAAATATTTAAGCTATCGATCTGGAAAGATTCGAGCCCATTGCCAGACCATCTGTTTGTTTGTAGATTTTATGGTTAAATTTAAAGTAGTTGTGTGAAAGTGTGATTTCAAGCAGGTCCATTAGTTCAGTTGCAACGTTTAGGGGGTTTTATTTAATAATTATCGATATATTGAAAAATATCTACTGGTAGTCTTAGTCGACCTTGAGTTGCTATCTGACTTAAGTTGGCTCTGTTTAAACGCGCTCTGATGCCCCCAGTATTGTTTGCATCGAAATTATCATTACACTCTAATGATTAAACAAAAATATGGTGATTGCTAGCTACGAAATCAATAATTACCATATGATACGAAATAAAGATCTATATTTATATTTCGTATGGCTAATAGAATACAGCAGTAAGTAAGTAAAACACAAACAACGTATAAAAACAATGAATGGTCAATATGTTACAGGCAACAAACAATTATTAGATCTAAAAAAGGAAGTAAAACACAAAATACACAAAAATACATAGAAATTATAGTAATAGTATCTAGTAATAGGTTTTTCAGAAGGAAAAGAGTAGACCAGACTCATGGTTGTATGTCCAAGTCCCTCAGCCAGCCAGATGCATCTCCCTCCAGGAGGTGCAGCTCCTGCATTGTGCCAGGGAATCTCCTCGTAGGGCAGTCCATTGCGATATGATGTAGAGTTTGTGGATTCCCACAGTCGCAGTTGGGTGAGTCAGTCTGTCCCCATTTGTGCTTCCAGTAATTACATCTACCATAGCCTGTTCGGATACGATTTAAAGTCGTCCAAGATTTTCTGGGAAGACCGAAGCCCTCGGGCCGTACCGTTGGGTCCGAGACTAAGTTAAGGTGATCAGGGTTAGACATATCCCATTCCCGACGCCAGGCTTCGTCGATATCATAATTGTCCTCGATCAGCTGTTGCCCTAATCTCCATGATGGCTTACGGGACTTGAGCCTGTGGCTGGGATTCTTGCAGTCTTCGTGTAAGGGTAGGTCACGGTTGTTAGCGCACTTTCGCCATTCCCTTTTCAGTGCAGATCTTCGCCCTTAGATGAGGTGGGGCTATGTTAGCCAGTACCGGGAGCCATTGGTGGGGCGTCGGTTTAATAGTGCCTGAGATGAGTCTCATGGTGTCGTTTAGCTGGGTTTCCACCGTTGCTGTGTGAGTGCTGTTTAGCCAGACCGGAGCGCAGTATTCAGCCACCGAATATACTAGTGCACGAGCAGATGTTCTGAGAACTGTGGCGCTTGCTCCCCAGCTACTTCCAGTGCGCTTGTGTAGGACATTATTTCTGGTTTTGATTTTTGCTGCGCATTTGTATAAGTGCTCCTTGTACGTCAGAGATCGGTCCAATGTAATTCCCAGATACTTTGGGAGGGGATTGTAGTTACGCAGCTGGCCTCTGAACTCTACGTTGGGTGCATAGTTTGCCTGTCTGTTGTTGAGGTGGAAACAGGAGACTTGGGTTTTAGAAGTATTAGGTCTGAGCCTCCATGTTTCGAAATATTCATCCATTTTGATAAGGTCTTCCTCAATGATTCTTTCGGAATTGTGAAAGACTTGATGTTGATATGTGAGAGCAATATCGTCTGCATAGATAAACTTCTTAGAAGATGTCTCTGGTAGGTCTGATGTATATATATTAAAAAGTAATGGAGCTAGCTCGGATCCTTGGGGCAGGCCATCATTTAACCTATATTTCTTGCTTATCTCTCCATCTAGGTGTACTTCAAAAAATCTATATGAAAGCATATTGTTGATTAGGGTAGCCGTTTTCTTGCAAGGAATAATGCGTTGGAGTTTAAGAATCATTGCCTCCCTCCACACTGTGTCATATGCTGACGATAGATCTATGAACACGGCGACTGTCTTTTTCTTCCTTTGAAATCCACTCTCAATATGTGTGGTAAGAGATAATACTTGATCACAGCAGCTCCGACCGGGTCTAAATCCGGCTAGTTCAATAGGAATGAAACTATCAGCAATGGGTTTTATTCTGTTGAGAATAAGTCTCTCCAATAGTTTGTAGCATACACTTAGAAGAGCTATAGGTCTATAGCCCTCTGGGAGCTTTCCATCTTTGCCAGTCTTAAGAATGGCGACGATCTTGGTTTGTTTAAATAGTGGTGGTAGTGTTTCCGATCGTTGGATGTCATTGTAAAACTGAGTTATCCACAGTCGAGCTCTCGGTCCTAGGTGCCGTAAGAACTCGGGGTAGACCTCATCTAAACCAGCCGCTTTACCCATTTTCATTTCTTTCAGTGCTTCTGTGATCTCTAGGATGGTAAAAGGTTTTTGAGAAATTGTTGTCGGGTGTGGATTGTCGGAGCTTGGTTCTCAGTTCTTTCTTTACTTTCATAGTCTTATCCTTGTTGCTGCGTGGTGTTTTTCTCGTAAGGTTAACTGTTCTGTTTGCTACCTCTTTGGGGTGTATGTTGCCACCCATATAGGTTTTAATGGAGCTTTTACCTAGGTTTTTAAGAAGGCACCAGGCTTTCTTGCTGGAGTGCTTGAAGTCCATATTTTTCATGAGAGTGTGCCACTTTTCTCGTCTTGCTGAGTCCAGGAGAAGCTCGTCCGCAATTTCAGGATTGTTGTTTTGCGAATATGCATTATATAGGTCTATGCATTCTTGGCTCCAGCCGGGAATATAGGTTTTCCTGTAGCCTCTGGGAATGTGTTTTTTGGCAATGGCTAGGAGTAATCCTACAAAGCGGTTGTAGTTCTTCGATGAGGATGGGATCCATTGGATGTTGTGGTCCATTTCGGCGGTAAAGGCTTCCCAGTTGGCTTTGCCAAAATTCCATCGAGGTTTAGGTGTAGATCTCACTATTGGAATCTGTATACCGACATGTAACAGGACGGGCCTGTGCTGGCTACGAGGAAAATCAGGCAAGATCTGTTTATTGCAGCGTAATGGTAGCTTTTTGGCGTCTCTGGAAACAAAGCACAGATCGGGGTTGTATTCTCTTTTCCATCTAGCCGAGTGGAAAGTCCCTTTATCCTTTAGATCATGGATCAAGAAGACGTCTTCTATGTCCGCCCATTGCATTACTCCCTCCCCATCCTCATGGGTGTTGTTATATCCCCACTGGGTACTGTGGCTATTGAAATCACCCATTATCACTGTAGGATGTTGTATGTTGGAAATAGCAGAGTCATTCCATGACTGAGTTGGGGGTTTGTAGAGGTTGATGACTTCAATATCAGCAATTTTTGTTCTTATGACGTAGGCGCTTGGGCCAGTGTGTGTTTTTATATCGTGGACCTGGTCAGTGTTGTTTCTAAAGTAGGTGGCGGTGCCATAGTTAGCGTGGTAAGTTGCTGCAGCAAGGGAATAGCCTGGAAGTTTGCATCTATTTTTCAACTGCTTTCCGTCGGCGCAATGTGTTTCCTGGAGCAAGACAGCATCCACTGAATGGTTGTCCAGGACTTTAATTAGGTAGTCAGATTTAGCTCTACTCATTCCTTCTACGTTGAGTTGTAGGATTTTAAGGACATCTCCAATGTCCTTGGTCAACGGGTTCTGAGAGGAACCGTCGTTTCGGGTATTCGCGTTCATGTCTGTGCTGATTCTGTAAAGCTGGGAAATCCTCACAGGCCCAGCAGCCAGATTTGTAGACTATTTAGCCGTGATAAAAAATCACGTTGCCCAGGGTGCACCACGGGAAGGCTAGTCTACATTGCACCCCGAAATAAAGATTTATTCAGAAAACAAGATGAGCAATATTTCTAGCCTAACATGAGAATCTAGTACACTCACTAGCCTGTCGTTGGCACAATGTATCCTCTTTTCCTAACTACTTAAGTCAACACTGAACCCTCGAGTGACTCTAGTGAAGTTCTGCCTGAACGGACACAGACTCAGAGAGCACCTGTCAAAGAGCTAGTGGAATACGAACTCATTTAGACTTACAGTGCCCTAGTTTGGCCGATGATTGCTAATATAACCGTGATTCTCCGTGGTGATTACGACGTTCGGCCCAGCCAACGTCATGATGCCGTCGTTCCCGTGAGCGAACTTGGCCTTAATCCCAAACGTGGACGTGATCTGCGTCCGTACTCCTGTACGGAAGTGTTTAGTTGCGGAGTCAGTCACGAGTCAATACTCAAGCTACTTGCACATATGCCAAGAAATTTGGTAGACTCAAGTGCACGGCAGCAAAGGTACACTTCCGATTGCATATGAAGACCACAAGTTAGCAGAAATCTCTCTCTTCTCAGACGAACAGATAATTCTACGTGTGTGGAGTCGTATGCTCTACACTATGCAGACTTGGAGAGTAACCACTGGACTCAGTGCCGGAAATTTCTCCAGCCTACTTCTCTCCACGCTCTCCAAGCAGGGCAGCCAGACACCGCGACTGCTCCGGTCTAGTCCCGACCCCAGAGACCCATTCAGATTTTTGCAAACGTGGCCGTTCTTCGCCGCATGGATCCGTGCGCGTTGGTAGCCAATCACGACACAGACTTCAATGTATCCGTGAGCGTTTGTACCCAACCACGATACAGAATTCTATCGCGGTTACTGTTGCCGCCAAACTTTTAATATGTATCTCTACGCACTCTGCGCCAATCCCGTCACAGTCTTTTGCAAATTTTCCACTGTGGGGCGAAATCGTCTTTCGCATATAGTTCCTTCTCGCTTCTTGTTGTGATGGCCCAGCCTCTCCCAACGTGCCAGATGACAAGGGAGTCCGGCCGTTTTCCAGCCTCTGAGGCCATCTCGTTAGTTTAACATGACACACACAACTTCCTTTTCTGTGTCCATGCTGTCCTACTAGTGGACCAATTATCTCGGTTTGTTAAATGGCTATCTCTGTGTATTCTGTGTATTAGTACATGATTTAGCATCATGTAAGGTGTAAAATCTGCTATCTTACACAGTTGTGAGTTGAAGGCTTTTGTAGGTTGGCATTGATTATGTGTAGTGTAGGATCTATTGGCACAGAGGAATAAAGGTTTTGTATGTCAAATGAGGCAAGTGTGGCTCCATCAGGTTCTCCTATGTTTTTGACATGTTGTGTAAATTCTGTTGCGATTTTAACTCTTCTATCGTTATTGAATGTGTATCCTTCTTTGAGAATTTTGAAGAGCATTTTGTTGAGTTTGAATGTTTGGCTGTTCCTGCAGTTCACTGGATCCCAGATGGGGGTCCCATTTTTGTGTATCTTAGGTTGTGATGTAAGGCAAGGTGCTTCTGGCCTCATTGATTTCCTTGCTTCTTGGATGGTGAGTAGAAAGTTAATGTTGTTTGAAATGTATTTAATCTCTTTTCGTATTCTGGCTGTTGGATCTTTATGTATCTCTGTTGTTGGTTTGGAAGAAGTCTAAAGTTGTTTTGTACATATGTTGCTCTGTTCATTACAACAGTTGTTACCCTTGTCAGCTTTTACAGTTATTACATTATTCATGTTTAATGTAGTTTTAGTGGTACGTGTAAGGACTTCTTCTCTTTTCTTGTATGTTGGAAATGGTTTTTCAATTATCTTCTCAATAATTTCATTTTGTGGCAGGCTACTATTCTGCCATTTTGCTGCTTAAAGGCGATCTTTAGACGTGTTTGACACTAGTCATGAGCATTTCTTCGTTATTTTGGTCCAGTGGAGCTTGAACGTTGTGTTTTAAGCCTTTGTAGAGTAGTGGCAGGGTCAGCGAAGTCGCAATTCGTGCAGCACCTCGGGGGGAGGAGATAAGGGAACTGGTGGTTGGGGAGGGCCTGGCAGACGGAAGGTGTCTAATGGAATTTCAGGCTGTCGATGGAGGAATTTGACCATCGTGTCGGAGAAGGGTCGCGCGGTGGTGACCGTCGCTGACCCGATCGGTACTCCCCCGTCGACGTGCACTTGGATGAAGACAACAAAAATGTGTTCCCAGGCAGAGGGGATGGAGACGGTATGGTTATTGATTAACTTGAGGTCCCTGCTCGAAACAACGGAGCGGAGGACACTTTGATGCCTAATAGGTTCGTATGGCTCGTGAGGAAGGGTGATGAACGGGTAAGGATTGTCCAGGTGCGGGTATGAACCGTCACGAAGAGACGCGGCCAACTTGTCCACCACAGGTTGTACGCTGCGCTCATTTAGGAGCGGCAAGCACGCATGCTGGGTGGTCTGTGACACCGCCTCGGCAAGAGGGTGCGCCGCTTCGCCTTGTGTGTGGTCACGTTGTGGGGCGCGGGCGAGGGGCGTGGCTGGTCTGCCTGGGTGGAGGCGTCCACAGTGGAGATGGCGACAGGGGATGAAGTCTTCTTAACAACAAATTTCAATCTACGTAGAAGAACCATTTGACGGGTACAGTTTCATTTGCCGGTTTTAGAAAAATTCACACATTTTAATATATTGAAAGTTTTCCGCCTGGTTATGTATCGTTATATTTGTATCTCTCTTCCTCTCTCTCTCCTTCTATCTATGCTAGAGTGTCCCGGGCGTGTGTGTCCTTATTTACACGTGCTTACCCGCTTGGTTCAATGCTCGGAAGGATTGAATTCAAGGGGGGCCGCCCCGAAGTCTAGTTATTGTGTTAAAATTGCGCAACGGATAACGCGGGGGGGGGGGGGGGGGGGACTCAAGCAACCAAGTGGGCAAGTAAGTAAATGCCACGCTCTAACGTGATCTATAAGGACTCCACTTTGTTGATAACATTGCTCTCTACACAGGACTGGGGTTTGTAATGGCCACTAAATCCATGACATCGAGTTTATAAGACAATCATTATCTATATTCCCAGAAACTTTACAAACTTAATAATTGCAGCAAACAAAGCCAAGTCAGATAACCTGTAGTTTTGTCTCGCACTGAAGGTACTTAAACTAACAGGCATCTCGTTGCTACTTAAGCACTGGGAAAGAAGATGGAACTACGTTGCTGTCCTCGTGGTCCGTCTGCTGGGAGAGTGATCGGAATTCGCACCCAAGATTACTACTTGGACCGAATAACAAAATTCTTTTGGCGGGAAAACGGGGGACGAAGCAGACACAAACGTCTCCGATATACACAAAAGAAAGCAAATTCTTAAAAAAATAAAACATCCTGTGAAATATGGCACACGCAAATAAACAATTAACAGCACTCGCAAGCATCCTGACCTTAACTGATTTCCAAGAACGAACTGGTAGCTCGCTGGCAGTGCAATTCGACACCACGTGGGTGACCCATGCCAACAGCTAATTTCTTTGTACTCACCCTTCTGTTCGTTCTTGCTTTCCATTCTATACAATTATTCACACCCTCAATCTATTCTTTATCAGAGTAGTTAGGACATGCTGCTTCCAAATGGGGGTTAAAACGATCCGTGAACATGGCCTAAAAATTACGCCACACGCTTAGAACCTTAAGTGACTTACACGGAACACACGCATCTCCAGAATCGTCATCTAAATTAGTCATCAGCCGTTACGACCACGTGTTAAGTTAACTAGGCGGGGTGAGGCCCCAGGTTACTTTAACATTGCAAAACGCGGCTTTTAAAAGTGAAACTATACGATTTTTTTTTAAAATTTAGAGCTATTGCTGCTCTCGTGTGCTGAAGGCACCAAGTGATTGCAGCGCTATAAATGGATAACGCGAGCCCCCATGCTCACCTCTGGACAAGAAACCCTAACTGAAAACTTTAATTGTAGAGGCAAGCCGGCCGGAGTGGCCGAGCGCTTAAAGGCGCTACAGTCTGGAACCGCATGACCGCTACGGTCGCAGGTTCGAATCCTGCCTCGGGCATGGATGTGTGTGATGTCCTTAGGTTAGTTACGTTTAAGTAGTTCTAAGTTCTAGGGGACTTATGACCACAGCAGTTGAGTCCCATAGTGCTCAGAGCCATTTGAACCATTTTGTAGAGGCAAAATTTCTCAGAAAATGAATGAATGGCCGTAACGACACTTTAACTAATTCAGTCCTGAAAAAGAGCGGATTAATAACAGCGTAACACATAATACCTCATCCCACAGTGAAATTGGCGGCAAAGACGGAGATCGCCCTCGATTCCGTCCGCTCAGTTCAGCCGCTACCCCGAGTGACTCGTATCATGGCGGCTCTCAACGGCCGTTCCCTTACATGGAGGGCAGGGACCTGTTACCAACCCTGAACTACCTCTGGCCTTCCACTATAGATACTAGTAGACTGGCCTTGCTGTGCAGAAGCTATAGGGCTGGTGTGGCTCCAACATAAACCACGGGACTGTTGGCAAAACGTGGCGGGATTTCAAATCAGCGGTCTGCCATCCTATGTTTGTATCGTGTTTTACCCATATTTCTCAATTGACTGCCAAACGATTCCAACAAAAATTACTTTTTTATTTGCGAAAAATTATGCCGCAACTACATTTGACCTGGATTTGTTCACAGTACCATTTATAAAATCTAACAAATACATCGAACGCCACTCTGGTGGGCAGTGGAACGAAATTTCTAGAAACTATGCATTAAAGTAAAATGTCGTTAAAATTCTTTTAAACAGTAAGAGTGGGCTCGTGTCATAACCTTAAACATTGGATTCGCCGCGTTTTGAGCTCTAGTCACTTATAGAAGAAAATGGGATATGGGAACTATGTCAACTATAGGTGCCAAAATTGTCGACTTTAGGAGCAGGTCCATTTAGAGTAGCAATTTTAGGTGCACTTCAAAGGTTCAGTTCCCACTACTTTTACAAAAGTTTAAACTATCAGTTTAAAAAAAAGGTGAGACTTTGACGTTTCAGAAAATAATTTTGGAGCCTACATTTATTTAATAGTATTAGAAGGTAGAAAAAAATTTTCTTCATGTGTCGACTATAGGTGCTCTTAACTTATTATAATCTCACTTGTATATACAAATCCTTGGTTCCTGTGGGCTATTAAGTGCCTCAAAATGAATAATGCATATACCAAAGTGAATATTGTGCACTGTAGTAAAATCTGTCAATTATAACTCAAGAAACACCTATAAAATTTCAACTGAAACAGTCGTTACAGCTCTCAATTTAACCAGGGCAGGCCATAAATTAAAAGTTCCAAAAGACTATGCGGTGATTTTAATTTTTTACAGGTATTTCTTCACAATTGATGAAAACAATCTCAAGGAAAATTCTTTTCAATGTTAAAACACTGTTGTCAACTTCTGTCTTAAGATAGTCATTCTGTGGGGGAAACAAACTGCAATATAATTCCCACAATGAACTGTGAGAGTATATAATTTTTTAAGAAAACTATCTAAGGGACACTTTCCACTCCTAATATTGCACAACTGTACTGACCCTCATCCAGATTAAGAGATATTTTCCAGGGCACAAACACGTTAGAGCTCATCTGCCAAAACAAAAACAGTCTGCTTACATCTGGCAGTCTCTCAGTACAATAAGAATAGGGGCTCTTATTTTAGAAAAATAATGCCTGTACAGTGATCTGCTTTTGTTCTGACACTGTGTGGGATCATGAGGAAATTTTTCCTTGCCTCTGCATAATAATCATGTGAGCATAAATTAAATAAAACTCCCCTTTAATTACATATTAACGTTTATCATTGCAGTTTGTGAGCAATTTGAATAGCTTACTACAAATGCAGCAGAAGACAATTAGTCAACCCAGAGCTTAAAAACTCACTTTTTTAGCAGAAATTTTAGACTTACCTTAGGAGTAACCTTTAAAGATAGGAAAAGCTGTTCTTACACTGAAAAGTGAGGTCTGTTTTCTGCAGAGTTCATAAACTGCCAATGCCGTCCACAATGTCACATTTTCATGAAGTTTTCTACCAAATTTTGGAAACTGTTGCATATGAATGAAATATACATACCTGTACTTGCTTCACTCAAACAGCATTCTGAATTTTTTATTGCAAGCTCGTGCGACAAATCCTTAGTATCTGGTATCTGTAGTGGACGTATTTTGCCAGAGGTGAACACTATCCATTGCAGTAACAACTGAGGTAATAGAAATACTTTTGTGCTTGACACTCCAATGATATTTACAAACCTGCAGTGCCAACACCATGCACAGTTTCATATTTTCACTAAGTTCTGTAGCAAATTTTGAAAGCTGTTGCATATGAATGAAATATATGTACCTGTACATGTTTCACCCAGAGCCTACTGAATTTTGTATTACAATCTCATGTGACAAATCCTTACTACCTGGTTGATATTACGCATCTATAGCAGACACATTTTACTGAAGTGAACACTATCTATTGCACCAACTACAGTTTACTAAGAATCGAGAAACTGGTTTAAACTTTTACGTGAAACAACTTTTGGGGATTTGAGTTTCTATAGATAACAAGAAAAGAAATACATGTTGATTCTTTCACGTGCTTTTCTCATTTTAAATTTATTACACTTTTTATCAGTTACTGCAAGTATTCAAAGAAAACGAACATCTCTTGGGAAAAAATAGATATTCAGAAAAAATTAACTCAATACTTTATTTCATAACATTATTTTATTTCATACAAAATTTTATTTCACATTTTATTTCTTACAACACAATATTTTCCAACAGATTTATTTCTTAAGCCCATATTCTAAGAGGGCAGAACAATATTTAACAGATATAAATGGAAATGTCGTGTGGCTAGGGCCTCCCGTGGGATAGACCGTTCGCCTGGTGCAGGTCTTTCGATTCGACGTCACTTCGGCGACCTGCCCGTCGATGGGGATAAAATGATGATGATTAGCACAACACAACACCCACCCTGAGTGGAGAAAATTTCCGACCCAGCTGGGAATCGAACATGGGCCCTTAGGATTGACAGTCTGTCACGCTGACCACTCAGCTACCGGGGCGGTCTGTTTAACAGATAAAAAGATATAGAAGACACTGACAAGAGAATAAATCTAGTAAAAATATAAGGGCCCAAACAAATTAACAACACAACATACAGACCTAGAAGAAACAAACAATAAAAAAGACAGTACATAAATATATATTCTGTTAAGAGAAAAAGAATATCTAGGTTTACATAAAACAGATGAATCCAATTGGTCTGAAGACTGAAGTAAAGTCCAAACATATATTGAAAAAGGCTTTGTGGATGCTGTATGGGCACTTAGAAAGGCTAAGAACTCCAGATACCTCTGTCTGTACTTTATGTAGACATCAAGGTTCAAACATTAATAATAATAAACATCACCTTGGCAATTATTAACTCTAATGTAATAGGGATCAAGCATAGAATATTTAATGTCCCTTAAACAACACAGTTTTTGTGTATAAACTCCTCACACAACCTTTCTGGAATGTTTCTGTCAGTCTTTCCAAAGTGGTGATTTCTAATTTTAAAATACTCAACTAAAATTGATTTAAGTAGAGCATTTCTGTGATTTTCTGTGGGCTCAAAGTCCATAATATGTTCGTTGATGGATTGAAAAAACACTACACTCAACATCTGCCATAGTTCATGAAAGAAGAACAAGCATAACATTTTTCTTTTGCAACATTCCCTTCGCCTGTTGCAATCGATAAGCTTGCTCTGCTGCTTTGCAAATTTTAATAAGGTCAGCAGAAGGCGTAACTAAACCTCCCACATTCTTTCTTCTGATTAGTCCACTCTCACTGTCCAATGCCCCACATAAGGAATTTGCACATTCTACACAATGTACTGACTTAGTCAATTTACGCAAAATGAATCCTGCTATGTATGCAACAACATTCCGTACATAATTTGACAGCTGTTCAAATGAGACAGCAGGAATGCTGTATGAGTGATCATGAGAGACTGATGCAACATCTAGGCCTAACTTTTCTGAATTACAATTGATAACTCATGTAAATGGGTTAGATTGCGTCACATCTAGTCCAGAAGATACACTGAGAATGGAACAATCTGCAATATCCAAAATAGATCCAAATTCTGACCCTCGTACCTGCTGATGGATAAGCAATCGTTTGTAGGCTGCTTTGAATTGAGGTGCTGTTGGATTGTTGTTATCACCACCATATCTTCTGATTGAGCTGGAAAATGTCTCTATGTGGTCCTGTGGCAATTTATATGTAAGCAAGAAATTTAGTTTTGATTGAGAGCTGTTTATGAGAGAAACATATAATTTTCTGAGGCTCTGTATACATACAAGAAAGCCAAGGAAACCAGTCTTTCTGTTACTATATACAATAGATGGCCCATTAGCCTCAAGTCTCAGCTCCTGAATATGTTTTTCCACTTCATCAAGAAATGGTAAAATATGGCCATCTGTCTGCATTGACAGAGGTGATTTATACCCTTTGGACAGGAGATTCCTACTATTGAAACAATCAAGAAGGTTGTTCATTGTCCTTATAAATTTAACTGTATGTTCACAGCCTTTAAAGTCAGCTAGCTGCAAATCTTTGTCAAGGAATTCTAGGGCATTAGCTACACTACCAATAAATGTTTGAACAGCAATCCTTACATTCATTTTATGACGATACCACTCAACGTGTTTTGTTCTTACTCTTGTAGCAGCCAGAAGTTTCTCCACTTTTTGCAGCTCATGTAATTTTAATACATTGTATTGGATTTCTATTTCCATCAAAAATGACACCTTTACCAGCTAATGTATTGCGTATTAACTTGAACTTGTGACATGGATGAAGGAATATGCAAACATCATCCTTACATAGAGGGTGTTTAGAAAAAGATTTCATTCTGCACGTTGAAAGACAGGCCCATAGCTTGTCTACCATTGCAGTGCTTACGTGAGCACCATCAAAAGTAACAGGAATTACTTCTACTCCAGCATCATATGTAAATTTCAATGCCTCCTTAAGTAGGTTTGATTTTTCAACAGCACCTAGGCCATTGACTAAACAGTAGCCAATTGGAATTTTCCATGAACCATTAACAGCAGTCAACATGAATGTTAATGCCTCATTTGGAACAGGCAGATTGTCATTGTCAAGAACTGTACCATAATCTATGTAACCAATAAACTTATTTCCACGAAATTCAACATGCTTCCTTATGGCAATCTCATCAAATGACATGGCACAAAGTAATTTATTACCTTTGCTAATGAGTTCCTGACTCTTTATTCTGAGCGCTATTGCTGCTGCTTTACTGAAACCAGGATCCCCATCAGCAACACTGTACCACTTTTTTAATGTTCGTGGATGTGGCAGTGATGTTTTAAAATTTTTCCTTACATAGCTATATGGCTTGCTACTGTAAAAATTTAGTGTTAGAGCAAACGTCTGAACAGCTGCTGGATACATATTTGCTTCTTTACCTTTATTGACACGTTGGAGGAACTCTGAAGCACCAGGTGGCAGCATCTGATAGCAAAAAGCCACAATCACTTAAGCAATCAGTCATACATTTTAAAAATGACAGGCATCGTAAATATACTGCCTTTAGTAAATTAGCCAGGGATTCATTTATAACACGATTATTTTCAAGATTATTTATCAAAGATTTCAAAGACAAGACTTTCTTATTCATCCCACAAGATGACCGCTGCAAGTTTTGATGCTAATCTGCCGTCTTGCCACATCTACCACTTTTTCTCCTATGCCAGGAGTACACAAATCGCTATTCGAAAAGTCCTCAATATACCTGAAACTTTTGTTTTTCTGGGTGTTCGTTTCCATATCGCATAACGTAACTGCAAACAAAACAAAAATGCATGTTTTGAGGTATAATTTGTGGGCGAAGCATGTCCGAAATGGCACTTAACGTAACGTGCTACAGTTCTATCCTAATACAATATTTTACTAACTCGCAGTTATCACACACATTCTAACAACATTCAAACTTGTGGGCATTGGAAGCACAGATTTCAGAAGACGAGGCATCATATAACGAGCGCCGTCGGCTATGTGACTGTCTCTGGTAATGCCAACAACCTCGATTGAAAGTAATCGATCGTCACGCTTCCGGTGAACGCTGACATCCAAATTTTATCCGGTTTGATACTTTCCTCTTTCTTGTTAATATTACAGATAGGTGCCAAGGATAGTTGGCGTGGCTGCCACCTGTATTACGCCACTGTCAGTGTGACTTCCTATTTAATAATATTTGATTGGTTTCCATCTGCTTATATGTATGTAGTGTGTGAAGTTATCCAAGTTGTGAGACATGAAGTATCTTATGTTCTGTGTTTACATTTAATTTAATATTTTGAATATGACTACCAAATGTGCTATGGATCTGCAGTTAACAAAAGTATTTATTGGTTGGGTGTGTGAATGTCAGTCTAAGGCTTTCTGGATATATGTCAGCATCAAGAATTCAAATACAAAGTGTGATTTAATGTTTCGTTAACCAAATAAGCTCTGATGAGATTCACAGGCTGTAAAAATGGCGTCATTCATGCAGCTATTTACTTCACTTTTTGTACTTACCATTGCTGTTGAGCTAATACTTTTAGTGTAATCTTTTTCATGTAACTGTTAGTTCAAGGTCGTAAACATTAAACCAGGGGTGTACAATTCTGAATTAGAATTGTGTACTACTGGTTCCTGTGATAAATTTTAAAATAATGGTGCTGTATTATATTACCTACAAAGTGTACTATTTGTTCATACTTTTGCACTTTTTGACATTATTGATACTTTCTGTAATGGTAGTAATAGGACAGTTGCTGTGTAGTATGTCTTCCTAATAAGAAAATAGTGTTTTCAGTGGCATGAATTACACTAATTTATTAATTTAGTACATATTGTGTGTTGTCTGTCACTGGCATTCATTTGTATATTTTATGTAAGTCACTTGCCACTTTTGGGCTGCTTTTTTTTAATTTTCAGATTTACTGTGATCATGATTTGTTATACCATTTACACAAACTGTCTGTATTGGTAATTATATTATCAAGATATGTTTGTAGCCCAGTGGATTTTTTTTAATAATTTTCAGGAATTCCAGGCTTAAAAGCTTTTATTTTGTTTTTAAGTTAACACAACTGGATTGTATCTCAGCTGTAAAGACAAGATGGTATTAGCACAGAACTGTGCAGCTCTATCAGCAGGGTTTTGAAAGATATTTTGTGAGTTGCAGTTAGTAGTAGTTGTTGATGGGATGATTAAGTATTTTCTTTAAGACTATTTCTGTTCATAAAATTTTGTTATGATATATATATATATATATATAACGCTGGATCAGTAACGAGAATGTATTCTCTGATTAGATGGTCTGAATTTCATATAAAAACTTTATGGGGAATGTTGAAATGCCGTATAAAATATTGCCTCAAGAGCTCTGTGGCTGTTACAGATCATGTCAAAAGTCAGTGCTGCATGTTTTGCTCACATTTTATTTGCCACATCCACATTACAACAACCGATAATAATATATATTATGTATTCCAGTTACGTTTCTCCAATTCTTTGGCAGTATTTTCGTAACAATATTATGCACTTATGATGTTTATATATTATAGAGTATGCTGGTAGTATGTATTTGTTGTAAATGTTAAAATTAAAAATGTTTATGACATAGTGTTTGATATCTTACTGTGGAAATAAATACAGTGTGCTTTTCCCAAAACGATTGATCCTGTTGCACTTAGGAACAGTAACCTAAAAATAAAAAGTTACACTATCTTATCATGAACATACTTAGAGAAGATATTACAAATTTAAATTTTAGCAATTTTAAGGCAGTAAAAAGTTTTGTGAGACATCTGCCAAATTTCTCTATGATGCATAGCAATATGAAGCAATATTATAACAACATACATTCTCTGTTAGTTTTGATTGGAAAGCCAATCAGATGGCAGACATCAACACAGCTGACATCCAGTGGATAACTGAACCTACAAAATATAAATGTATTATTCTCATTAAAATAAATGTTCTCTGAAGCAATTCCTCTTGCTAGTAACAGTTAAAAGCTAATAGTGCTGCATTCAGATGAGTAAAACACACCTTATGCCTGTTCTGGTATTAACATAGTTCTGTAACTAGTTTGGTTTTGTGTTAACACAACGTGTTCATTTTGAAAGACTAGTCGCTTAGGTGAAGCAGCACATGTGTGTCTAGGAAGTTTTATTTTCCATTATATATCGTGATTTTGCAGGGCGAAGAATAAAGGCAATGTGGGTGGAAAAATCGAGTTTCACACTTCACTCACACTGTTGGATGGATCCCTTGAACTGCAAAGTGGAAGCTCTTGTGGTGGAACAGGGTCTTCAAAATATCCTTCAAAAGCAAATTCTGTTTGAAGGACTATAAGCATAAAGTATATACATCAACAATTTTCAAGCATTATCTGATTTCAGTCCACTATTTGACCACAATGTACTTGACACCCTAGTACCTTAGTTAGATATTCTGCACTGTGCATTCACATCCAGCCTGTTTGTTAGATTACTGTGAGAAAAGGGAATCCACTTTCTGCTTTCTGTGTCAACAGTAATTTTTATATATGTGTCCAAAGCCATTATAACATTCTTAGTCAGATTCTTATGTAACCTTTTATTATGACAGAAACAACTTTATTTCATTACTCAGCCATTAGCTACTTGTGCCCCTTGAGCATTGTTATGTTAAATCTGCTGCTGCTGCTGCTGCTGCTGCTGCTCCTGCTGTGGGCCGTGCAGAGTGGCCACCTGCTTTGAGGTACCTTGTCATGGACTACGTGGCCCCTCCTGCCGGAGGTTCGAGTCCTCCCTTGGGCATGGGTTTGTGTGTGTGTATTGTTCTTAGCATAAATTAGTTGAAGTATTGTGTATGTCTAGTGACCGATGACCTCAGCAGTTTGGTCCCTTAAGAATTCACACACATTTGAACATTTTTGCTGCTGCTGCTGCTGTGGTGGTGGTCTTCAGCCTGAAGACTGCTTTGGCACAGCTCTCCATGCCGTACTGTGCAAGTGTCATCATCTCTGCATAATTACTGCAATCTATATCTATGTGAACCTGCATACTGTAATCAAGCCTTGACCACCCTCTAAAATTCTTTTACCCTCTACATTCCACTACATATCAAATTGACAACTCATTGATGTTTCAGTGTATGTCCTGTCAAATGAGTCATTTTAGTTAAGTTATGCTATAAATTTCTCCCTCCCCCAAATCGATTCAGTATCTCCTCAGTTATTATTCGATGTACCAATTTACTCTTACATTAATGGAAGTTACGTTACCACACCATTTAATCTTACCACGCCAAGCAACGCAAAAATAAATAATAATAATAATTTACGCAAAAGAAGGTGTAACATATATGCCACGCAAGGCAGAACATACATTTTAGGCAAAACACAAGAGGGAAAATAAAATAATGCAGTTTGTCATTTAAAATTCGTTCTGTTTAGGCGACATTATGGGCTTTCTGCGACACTGTACAAAACAGCATCACATGTGCAGCACATTGTTTCTAGGAGTTTCTTTTTAGTTTTCTGCAGTGCAACATCTTCCATTTTCCTTTGGAACCATAGCTACCAGATTATTTTTCTCGTCATATCTGATGTCGTGCAGGACTCTAGCTCGACATGAATTATCTCTAGGGCAACCAGGACTCCTAGGGACTGTTGCATTGGAAATCGGGTGACATTTCACAATGCAGAGCCGAAACTGCAATTGTGACATATTCATACCTGTCTTTCTGTGGAGAAGCAACGTTTTATGTACAGAACATCCAGTAACCACGTAAAAATTAGCCGCCACATTGTCTTTCCTGTGATACCATATATGATGCTATATTTCCATCCATTTGTTCAGTAAACCCCATATTGTTGCTGGGTTCTCCAATAACACTGATCAGGGTACAAACATACTTTTCTTGTTTTGGCCTTGAAAAACTGAACACAGATCAATCGAGAAAACAGGAAGAAGTTGTGTGGAAGTATGAAAAAATAAGCAAAATATACAAACTGAGTAGTCCATGCGCAAGATAGGCAACATCAAGGATAATGTAAGCATAGGTGTGTCGTGGACTCGTGGTTAGCGTGAACAGCTGCAGAACGAGAGGTCTTTGGTTCAACAAGTTTTCCCTCGAGTGGTAAGTTTATTCTCGTAAAGTTTTGATCTTTCCGTTCGTTCATTGACGTCTCTGTTCACTGTAATAAGTTTAGTGTCTGTGTTTTGCGACCCCACCGCAAAACCGTGCGATTAGTCGACGAAAGGACGTGCCTCTTCAATGGGAACCGAAAACATTTGATCGTAAGGTTACAGGTCAACCGATTCATCCACAGGAAAACACGTCTGATATATACGACACTGGTGACGGCATGTGAGTCACACGACAGGAATATGTTGTCGACCCACCTAACTTGTACACTTTGCGAATGGGTAAAAAGATTCTTCTACCTTTCCCGATTTAGGTTTTCTTGTAGATGTGATAATCACTCCCAAAAAAGTGATGAAAACATAAAAGTTTGTGACATAAACTGAAAACAAAAAATTAAAATTTCCACTCGAGGGAAGACTTGAACCAATTACCTCTCGTTCCGCATCTGCTCACACTAACCACACGACCACGGCGCTCCTGAGGTCACCTTGTCCTAGATGTTGCTTATATTGCGCATGGACTATTCAGTTTGTATATTTTGCTTATTTTTTCATAGTTCCACACAACTTCTTCCTGTTTTCTCGATTCATCTGTGTTCAGTTTTTCAAGGTCTATCCACTGTGCCAACTTAGAATTAAATCTGAGGGGGGTGCGATGGGGAGGTTCCCTTGTGAGCACTATGGGACTTAACTTCTAAGGTCATCAGTCACCTAGAACATAGAACTAATTAAACCTAACTAAACTAAGGACACCACTCACACCCATGCCCAAGGCAGGATTCGAACCTGCGACCGTAGCGGTCGCGCGGTTCCAGACTGTAGCGCCTAGAACCGCTCGGCCGCCCCGGCCGGCCATGCCTAGTCCAACCAGTTATTCCTGCAGAATTGTCTAGCGATCTCGTAAAGATCATTACACTTTTCTTGTTGCTCTTTTAATCAAAATCTCGTCTCCTATTCCTTCTGGACAGTGTTTCCGAAACCTCGAAAAGTTGACGTACTTGTGGCAGACGATTCTCATTAATAGTCCCAATGGCACCATAACCTCATTCCTTTAGGTAAACCAACATCACACGTGTTGCAAACAAGTTGTCAAAATAAAATTTCTAGCACAGGAGTAAGAGAGGAGATTTTGATTAAAAGAGCAACAAGGAAAGTTTACCAGTGAGCTACATAATTTTGTAGTAACAACTGCTGTGATATCAATCGAGTCAGCTCTAAGCGCCGATACTGCATACAAGTGAAAAAAAATCCTTTATCAGGAAGTGAATCGATTATTTGAACCAAAGGTGCAGCGCATGTACCAAATGCTTTCTCATACACTTGGTTCCTTTTGTGCATCAGCTCCTTGGTATATTTGAAAATCCACTAGATAATTCACGTTTGTTTTTAGACACCATGCTTTGTTCGCAAATCTAGTGGGCTTACTTTTCATAATTCGTTTGCATCCATGGCTGCCAAAATAATTTATCGTGCAATCATTGGAATCTAGTTCTTGCTCAGGCTGCGTTTGGAGCAAAAACCGTTCCTTAGCATACTTGTTAATAGACAAAGTTTCCAGATTTCATCATTTACTTTGATTTGAGTGTCGTCACATGAGTGAACGAATCTCATAATTGTTTCAAATCTACCTCTCGTCATCGTATTGTGCACCATTTCAATTCTCTTGTCCAACCCCAAATCCAATACCATCTTCTTCTAGGTAGAGGATTATGTGGTTCTGAGCACTATGGGACTTAACATCTGAGAACTACTTAACTACTTAAACCTAAGTAACCTAAGGACGTCACACACATCCATGCCCGAGGCAGGATTCGAACCTGCGACCGTAGCAGTCACGCGTTTCCAGATTGAAGCGCCTAGAACCGCTCGGCTACCGCGGCTGGCAGAGGATTATACCCCCAAGAGAATTGGAAACGCTAGAAAGCCTTTTCTCTCTTCATACGTTGTTTTGAGATCCAGACAGTTCTTGAAAAAACAATATTTTGTTGATTGAACGATGAGAAATTGAATTGTTTCATCTTCCAAAACAATTCAAAGCACAGAACGAGAGACAAGCTTCTGTATTTACTATGATCACTGTCAGAAACCATAGTAAAAATACTTTGTAGGTTCTCTCTTCTCCAGTGTTTGATTCCAGTCTTTATAGTTTGTAGCTCTTCCGTTTCATCTGAATCGACATTTTCTGGTTTCTCATCGCGAGTGCAATGTTCGCATCCCATGTGTAACCCACGAGCAAGAGTTAGTAATTCGTTATTTCATTCCCCAGACAGATCGGTAATATTTCAGTGCTTTTTCTAATGTTGCCGATTTAGGAAACAGAGTAGGATCCTGAGTGTCTGTCATAATACTTATTGTAATAAATCGAAAGTTCATTTAATATTTCCATTTTAACTACCTTAGTTATACAAATATTTATGTAGTAATAAAAAATAAACATTTTGTGATTAATGCCAGTCCGGATTTTACATAAAATAGAGTCCCTGTAATCGGAACTAATTGGGACCGGACCTTGTTCGGATTACCGATTTGTTCAGATTGGCCGGAATTACGGTGACGAGTTTCTAGACTGAAGTATACCAAGTAGATAAGTAGGTACACCGTGATAACAAATGCGAACAAATGTGGGAACAATGGCTCACTCTCACTCCCTGCCCTTGTTGTTGTGCATTGTTAAGACCTTTGTAGTGTCTGAGGTCAGTGCACTGCCATTTGACTCTCAAACCGGTCGCTGGCACGCGTAACATTTGTATTGTATTCGTTACGTGTAGTTGTGTACCTATTTTCGTCATGAGTAAATGGAAACATACAACGTTAACTCTCAAAGAAAAACTGAATGCTTTGAAGCGATTGGACAATGGTGAGAATGTATCTTAAATGGCACAAGAACTGGGCGTTGGTAAAGCAACCATTTGTGATTGGAAGTAGAACCGAGTGAAGCTTGAACAGTCCTTTGCAACGTCTTCGGGAAAAAAACTCGAAATTCGGCAGACTTTGAAACAGTCCCAGTATACGAGGTGCATTCAAGTTCTAAGGCCTCCGATTTTTTTTCTAATCAACTACTCACCCGAAATTGATGAAACTGGCGTTACTTCTCTACGTAATCGCCCTACAGACGTACACATTTTTCACAACGCTGACGCCATGATTCCATGGCAGCGGTGAAGGCTTCTTTAGGAGTCTGTTTTGACCACTGGAAAATCGCTGAGGCAATAGCAGCACGGCTGGTGAATGTGCGGCCACGGAGAGTGTCTTTCATTGTTGGAAAAAGCCAAAAGTCACTAGGAGCCAGGTCAGGTGAGTAGGGAGCATGAGGAATCACTTCAAAGTTCCAGAATGAGAATTTCACTCTGCAGCAGAGTGTGCGCTGATATGAAACTTCCTGGCAGATTAAAACTGTGTGCCCGACCGAGACTCGAACTCGGGACCTTTGCCTTTCGCGGGCAAGTGCTCTACCATCTGAGCTACCGAAGCACGACTCACGCCCAGTCATGACAGCATCGCAGGAGAGCTTCTGTGAAGTTTGGAAGGTAGGACATGAGATACTGGCAGAAGTAAAGCTGTGAGTACCGGGTGTGTGGCATGCTTCGGTAGCTCAGATGGTAGAGCACTTGCCCGTGAAAGGCAAAGGTCCCGACTTCGAGTCTCGGTCGGGCACACAGTTTTAATGGGCCAGGAAGTTTCATATCAGCGCACACTCCGCTGCAGAGTGAAATTTTCATTCTGGAAACATCCCCCGGGCTGTGGCTAAGCCACGTCTCCGCAGTATCTTTTCTTTCAGGAGTGCTAGTTCTGCAAGGTTCGCAGGAGAGCTTCTGTAAAGTTTGGAAGGTAGGAGACGAGATACTGGCAGAAGTAAAGCTGTGAGGACCGCGCGTGAGTAGCTCAGATGGTAGAGCACTTGCCCGCGAAAGGCAAAGGTCCCGAGTTCGAGTCTCGGTCGGGCACACAGTTTTAATCTGCCAGGAAGTTTCACTTCAAAGTTGTTATCACGAAGAAACTGTTGGGTAACGTTAGCTCGATGTGCGGGTGCGTTGTCTTGGTGAAACAGCACACGCGCAGTCCTTCCTGGACGTTTTTGTTGCAGTGCAGGAAGGAATTTGTTCGTCAAAACATTTTCGTAGGATGCACCTGTTGCCGTAGTGCCCTTTGGAACGCAATGGGTAAGGATTACGCCCTCGCTGTCCCAGAACATGGACACCATCATATTTTCAGCACTGGCAGTTACCCGAAATTTTTTTGGTGGCGGTGAATCTGTGTGCTTCCATTGACCTGACCGGCGCTTTGTTTCTGGATTGAAAAATGGCATCCACGTCTCATCCATTGTCACAACCGACGAAAAGAAAGTCCCATTTATGCTGTCGTTGCGCGTCAACATTGCTTGGCAACATGCCACATGGGCAGCCACGTGGTCGTCCGTCAGCATTCGTGGCACCCACCTGGATGACACTTTTCGCATTTTCAGGTCGTCATGCAGGATTGTGTGCACAGAACCCACAGAAATGCCAACTCTGGAGGCGATCTGTTCAACAGTCATTCGGCGATCCCTCAAAACAATTCTCTCCACTTTTTCGATCATGTCGTCAGACCGGCTTGTGCGAGCCCGAGGTTGTTTCGGTTTGTTGTCACACGATGTTCTGCCTTCATTAAACTGTCGCATCCACGAACGCACTTTCGACACATCCATAACTCCATCACCACATGTCTCCTTCAACTGTCGATGAATTTCAATTGGTTTCACATCATGCAAATTCAGAAAACGAATGATTGCACGCTGTTCAAGTAAGGAAAACGTCGGCATTTTAAGTATTTAAAACAGTTCTCATTCTCGCCGCTGGCGGTAAAACTCCATCTGCCGTACGGTGCTGCCATCTCTGTGACGTATTGACAATGAACACGGCCTCATTTTAAAACAATGCACATGTTTCTCTTTCCAGTCCGGAGAAAAAAAATCGGAGGCCTTAGAACTTGAATGCACCTTGTAAAGTGAATGAAGCTCTTTTCCTTTCGTTTACACAAGAAAGAGGAAGGGGAACTTCTTTGAATGGAGCACTGGTTCAGGAGAAGGCTGTTTATATAAACAAGTTAATGAATGCTGATGAGTCTTTTAGTGCGAATAAGGGTTGGTTGGACAGATTCAAAAAACGTCATGGATTCTGTCAGTTTACAATTACTGGAGAGAAGCTTTCTTCTGACCGTGATGAAGCAAAGGAATACTTGGGTGAGTTTGAAAAAATGATACGAGAGTGAAAGTATTCTCCCCAACTAATTTATAATGCTTACGAGACTGGCCTTAAATTTAGGGCATTGCCAACAAAAGCCTGGCATCAAAAGCAGAAGACCATGCTCCTGGTTTTAAAATGTGCAAAGATCGTGTGACTCTATTAGTGTGCAGCAACGCTGCTGGTAATCACAAGCTGCCTTTAATGCTGATCGGGAGATCTGATAAACTCAGAGCTTTTAAAAACTGCAGCATGAAGTCCCTGCCCGTTTATTATCATAACCAGAAAAAATCATGGATGGATGGTAAGCCGTTCAAAGAATGGTTTCCGGGCCAGGATGTTCCCTCTGATCGACGGTTTGTAAGGAAAATCATTTGTCTCCCCATGCAATCCTTTTGATTGATAACGCGCCATCTCACCCCAGCACTGAGGAATTATGTGATAGAGAAATTGTGGCGAAGTTTGTAACGTCGCAAATTATTACGGGATAACATTTATTGCAGTAAGATATGTAGATGTGGAGCCGGTGGCTGTGAGGAAGTTGCAGGAAGACGCCTCAGCTATGAATCACCGTGCAACTGACGCTATGTGGCCATGCGAATGGGCTACTATGTCACCTAGTACAACCGTATATTCGTACCCCTTGCCAGACTTAATCAATCATAGTAAAAGCTAACCAATTGTTTTCAAACTTGGTATACTACTTTTTGTTACTTAGTAGAAGATCTCATAAAATTTACAGCTTTCTATTATATTTTCGGAGACTGAGAAAATTACCTAAAAACCATGAAACCGACACTTAGGGTGTAAAATTCAGTTAGGAACAATACCAGTTTGTCTTTTGTTATCAATTGAAATCATAACCAAAGTTCTCAATGTGTAGAATTGGGATTTTTATTTTCAAAAACTTTAATTATTTCGCATTTCATAGTATGAAATTCATGAAAAATTAATATTTGTTTATTATGTTGTTGTGTGAATAAATGGGAATGAATGAGAGTGTGTATGTGGGACATGCGTAAAATTTGATATTACTTTCTGTAATACATTACGCAATCGGATCCTGGGAAAGCTGTATTGTACCCACATTGCTGATGATGTATGTCAAGGTGTGATTGCTTTTGCAAGAAGGCAGCCAGAATATCAGTTTGAAGTGTAATCTGTTTCTAAATTAATTTTAAGATTATTTTTCTTTTCGGTCATTTTATTAAACATTATATTAATATTTGCACTTTAGAATGATGCAAATTACTTTCTGAAGTGTGATTGGCTTAGGCAAGTCTTAGCGCGAGAATGATCTCTAAGGATCCTTCTGATTGGTCAGACAGACTGAGCGGCCAGTCAGGATTAAGCTGTTCCTGCGCGCAGAAACTTAGGTATGCAGAGTGTGGGGAGACATTGAGAGAGTCGATCGCCAGCTATCGGACGCGAAAGGTCATGGGAAATGTCATACTGCTCATTATGTGTAAAATGAAGGAATATTGACTTCTCGCGTTTAGTACGAGCCGTGACTAAAGCTGTCGCAGTTATGAACATTTTGATGAAAGTTTGAAGTTTCTGGATTGTTTTGTTGGAAAGTTACTAGCGTATGAACTTTCGGCCTTAGTGATAATTTCGCGTGGCATATTCTGTGTTCATTTATGGAGTATTTGGCGAGCATACCTTTTATGTAAGACCACTGAATGAGACCGAATTTAGAACTCGCGAATAGTGGTGAATCGGAGACTGTGCGATCGCAAACATGAACGGGTCGGACTTGTGTATATTTCTGGCAGCTTTACGTGTGAAATTTGTTGTTTGACTGGGAACTGAGACTGATAGAACAGTACCTCACTAAATGTGAACTTGATAGCCATAAACGTGTGTTATTAAGCAATAAAAATTACTGGTATTGAAATTTTAGGACGCTTCATTCAGTCAAAAATACACCATATTAACACCCGAAATCTTGATAAGGTTTCAGGAATTGTTTCCACCACTAGAGTTACGCGGACTCTGCTGGGTAGGTATTAGGCGACGTTTTGTTCAACGCTGCTTTTACACCATCTATTAAGTACTTACGATTGCAGAGTGAATGGACGTCGAGCAGAAGCCGTACTGAGGTAGGTGGACATTTAATATGAACAGTACGACGAATGTTCGAGACATATATTTTAACCCGCCTCGCCGCAAGTTTTTTGCCGTGCACCACTTCTACAGCCAATGGACCAGGGCATACTGCAAATATTAAAACTGATTTAGAGAAAACGATTTTTAAGAATGCTGATCCAAGATGATAGCATTCCTTTAGTGGACAACATAAAAAGACCAATGTGAAGGATGTTTTTTATTGGGCCGCTGAGGCATGGCAGAATATTTCAGAAAATACTCTGAGAAAATCGTGGAGAAAAATGTGGACACCTCTTGAATTTCAGGACAACCTAGTTGAAAATGAATAGGAAAATCTACTACAAATGTCCTAGTGAACAAATAAGTTTCACTGGGTGATTTTTATTTAAGGAGATCCAAAATACGTAAGTTGGCCACTGTTTTTCGTACTTCATATTAATTATTTAAGATGAACTTAGTGTTTTTACATGATGACATTTGCTGTATCAGTGATCAAGTGATATTAACTTTTGTTTGGGTCAGTTATTCAGTATAATTTAATAGGTTGACTGTTTATGGAGACATGTTATGCAATCATTGTTAACATACACAATAACTTTTCTATAATCATAAATACTCGTTAAACTGGTTGAATTTGGAGGGTATCGCATACTTCTGTAAAGTAAAGCCTTTAATAGGTTCCGTTACAACCTGCTGATTTGATGTTTATGAGACGATGACACAACTATGCATCATATAACAGACTGTCTTCATTACGCCAACAATGACTGAGTTTGTCATTTAAAAAGTAGGGATAAAATGTCCGCTGTATTTTTGTAAGTTTGACAGCTTTTTTCATTGTTATGCATTGCTTAAACCTAGTGTTTTCTTGCCAATTTTTCTAATCCATGTTCACTGTACTGTGTAAATTAAAATACTGTGCATTACAGTAGTTTACTGCACAGTATTCGATACTTAGACTAACATTTTTTATGTTAGAATTAACCAAACGTTGGGGTTACCAGGGTTTGGATTAGCAAGAATCTGCTGTACTTTTACCTAATTAATATGTCTGTCAGAAGTCACTGTTGTATAATAGGGTCAAATGTGTAAGTGTGCAGTAAGTTACACTACAGAACGATGAAACTATGCCTGCTGAGCTCCTATGTTGTTCTTTTGAGACGGTGTGGCATTGTAAGTCCCTCTCTGTTTCAGGTGGTGTGATATTGTAAGTCTCTGTATGAGTAAAAAGTAAATCAGTGGATAATTCAAACCAGAGTCCTAGTAGTATGCTCACATTCAGGATACATGAACATTTGGAAACAATATCGAGATTCAAAGATGGGCAAGTGGAAATTAATAGCAGGAGTAGGAAATCAGTGAAAGAATTAAATGAGGGACTCTCAAAACACTGAAAAGGGGATTGGTAAATGATTTAGTAAAGAACTACAAAGTAGGAGATTTCAAACATCTGGTGAAGGTATGAATACTTACACTGTAGGTGTGCCTATTCATAGGAACAGATTACAGCAAACTCATAGAAATCGTTATAGAGAGGAGGTACAAAGTGAAAAAAATATTTACTTTTGATTAGAATCACTCATTAACTGTAAAAAAGTTTCAAGTCTTTAAAATTTCACCCAACAGCATTTATCCTCATACATGGTTGGAAAAATTTAATTATTTCCCCTCCACATACTTGCCAGGTAGTTATAGGGTTGAATTTGAGTGTGTGATTGGCTAGAAAGTGAGCCTGCAGAACAAATCTGTACATTAACTAGTAGTTGTGAAACATATGTGAAATGTGGAAATGGTAGTGACACACCCATAATCACAATAGTAATCCATTGTAGTTGCTACATATTTTATTACAATGAAAAGCATTATAAAATCACAATCACAATAATACAGGAGACTGCCTTAAAAGGCCAGATCACTTGGACAAATAACAAATAATGGACAAATAACAAATTTCTTTAACCGGAAAAAGACCCATAAAACGTGAAATTTGAATATGACTAGGTAAATATACTCATGTAAAGCTTTACTTAAATAGTACAAATATCCGTACAATTCCCATCAGAACTCTCATTACTTCCAAGTAGCTGAAGAACAGATGAAAGGTAAGAACACAGATCTTTTAAGGGTAGCCAACTTTACTAAACAAAACTATATACAAATGACTAAAACAATTAAGGAGGTGCTTCAAGTTTACTTACTCAGTTTATTAATCAACAATATTCTTAGAATGATTACAACTAGAACATGCTCATATGGCAACACCCCTAAAATGAGGTTGATTCAATATTACATGTGAATTAGCAATAGACGCAAGCAGACCAAGGATTCAAATCAATACGAGAGATCCACGAGACAGGAAATGACATCGAAATGTACTCAACTTTGCGCTGCAACTGAACTTCAGATGCTATAATTCTCCACCAGAAAGATGGAATCACGCAACAGTGACAACATAATCCAAGATGTAAAGGGACAGGGCCTTAAATTTCTCTCTGCCCCGGTGATGCTCTGCTCCCAGTATGCTCGCGTCGACCGCTTGCAATTATCTGTAACACAACACACATCAATGTAGACAATATTCTGAGACATAAGCTACACAATCTTATCCAAAGAAAAAGTGCTCAATAGAACTGAATAGAAACAAATTAACCTCCATGAGTTACTTGGCCGGTGCCAGCCATTAAACTTGGATTCGTAAGTTCGCTAAAGATAATGCCCTAAAGTTAACATGACAAGAATTATCTCGGCGCACATTTACACTTGGTAGCAGAGACACAACACACATCAACGGCAGACAATATTCTGAGACATAAACTAGATAATCTTATCTAGAGAACAGGTGATCAATATAACTGAATAGGAACAAATTAGCATCCATGAATTACTTGGCTAGTGCCAACCCTTAAGCTTTGATTAATAAGTTCGCTAAAAATCATGCCCTAAAAGTTAAGATGACCAAAATTATCTCGGCGCAAATTTACACGCCAAACTACCAAATGAACTACAAGATAGAATAGAGGACGTATCTCAGCATGTCTTGAAATGCCAGAGCCGGACTTACTCACTACTCGTTGAACTTGTAGCTATGTCTTTAACCACACTTCATGTCGGTTGGTTGGGTGTAGCCACACTTCCTCAACTGCCGTCAAGATAGTTAATCACGACACCAAGGTAAGTGATCAACAACTAAAACAATTCCAAAGGCATATTCAATTAAGGTGCATGCAACCCACCGAAGCAACTCAGTGACTCCTTATAAGAGACTCGAAGGAGCTTGTCCTTCCAACCTCTAGGAAAACCAAATCACCATGGGCGGTGGATCTGCCCTCAAGACTCAACACGCCATAACCCGTGGCCCTGCTCCTTCGTTGTCTGACTCGTCCTCTTGCTTTCCTACCTACATACACAGTGTCACGTGACTCCCCTCACCGCCGATGCTGACACACCTCCCCAGCAGAGCGCATGTGCTGTTCTTAAATCCGCGCCACCAAAAAGATGAGCAGAAGACAAATAAGCATGGAAGTCGACTCAAAGATCAAAATGACGATCGATGGAAACTGGCGCCAGAAATGCACCAGCTCAATATGGAGACTCTAGACAAATATTTTTATCTGCATAATGTTCTGAAACAGCTGACAACAATGTTAAATATAGTATCCTGATGAGAAAAACTTAACAATTCTGGTGTTAAGTCATTCTCAAATCATTGAAACATGAAAGGAGTGCTGTATATCCAAACAGTTACAAATGCGGGTTCTCTGCCAGGAGTTGGGAGGTTGTGGACAGCAGATGACTGCTGATGGCAAATACAAAGTCTTTATTTCAGTAACAAGGTCTTAAAATTTATGGATGGCCCTCAGAATAAGTTTTAACCCTCTTGTAATACACTGGTGGAGATGTTAGCTAGCGGCAGACACCCTGGTGCAGCTGTATATTGTTGAGCTAGTGGCAGGGGAATGCGCCACTACAGTGATGGAATAGTCTTTATAGGTGCTGCTGTGTCAGGGGATGTGACACAGCTATCACACTTGACGTGATTCGGCGAGGAGCAATCTCAACAGCTGTGAGCAGGTCTGCATTGTGTCCTGTAGATCATCTCCATTGCAGCAGCTGTCTGGTGGGCAGGCAGATCGGAGTATGGGCATTGGGGCTCAGTCACGGTGTCTGCAGTGGCAGTGGCAGTGACTCTGGATGGCATAAGTGGTACATCACTCGACTGTCCCACTGATGTCTGCTGTTTTCCTCTAGTCAGTTGGACAATGGAATGCTCCAGCACGGATCCATGCCCTTGGCTGATATCATCAGAGCAGAGTTACTGTACCCCATGTCATCACTTTGGTGTGGAGCACACCATCAGTCATCATGTAACTCATCTGTTGCCACCTTCATTTCACCATCCTGTTGCCTGACTCAGTTGGTCAGCAATCCATTTACGATAAGCTCTCTTTGCCCTGAGCTAGTAATAGAAGTCAGAGTACTTCTTCAAACCTTTTTTATGTTTTTAAGCAGTTTAATCATTTTTCCTCTTCAGAACATATCTTACAAAAGAATGCATTTTTATACAACCCTTTTAGTCATGCTGAGCTGATTCACATCTATCTTATGAATTTACCTCAATATTTATGGAAGATTATTCTTGCTGGTTATGTGAAGGTAATTTAGGAAGTTTTCAGAGTTGGTTGTGGCAATTGGAATAGACATCAAGGAGCAAAATTTCCTGAATAGCCAGTCGAGTTGAATACCGAAATTCAAGGTTTCATCAAGGAAGAAATTATAACAATAAGGATAATAAGTCATTATATCCCAAATATGATAATGACAAGTGAACATTAGGAAATAATGGAAATATAAGAATAGTGATGTAAGAGAACTAGAAACAGTTGGTATGGTAGATGTCTCAGTATTCAAGGTAACAGAGGTGGTAATATAGCCAGACATTGGAGTGATAAAAATTCGAGTATGGAGATTGTGGATGTTTGATTGTCTGACCATAGCAATAATATACAGATGGTGACTATTCCACCACATGACTGACAACTGGATTCTGAAGCTACAATGGGATCTGATAGCCAAATGAACCATGACTACAAACTGGTGAAGATGTTGAATTATGAGGATATGTGGGAGATCCTACTTGTTGAGACACTTGACAAGGTGAACTGACAGTGAGTGCAGTACTTCAGATAGACATCAATGGAATTATTCTAACTTGTGTGCTTGATAGCACTAGCCATGTGTCTGTTGAGAGAAGCTGCGTTTGAAAAGTGTAACAGGTCTTGGAGGACTTTTCCTTTGCAGTGAATTAAGTTCAAAGGGACAATTCCAGGAAAGAGTGTTGATGTAACAAAACATATATGTGTTGTGGGATTTATGTGTCAGGCTGAAAGTTCAAGAATTAATGGACTTCAGTCACAGTGCACTTTGATGAATGTGCTAGTAGCGAAAAGAATTAGAGCAATTGCTTAAATTTTTATTGATGTGAAGTGTATTTTTAGGTTGAAGGTCTATTGTGAAAGAGAATACATCAATGCCATTCAGTTACTAGACTGCAACACAGGTCTTAGTGCTGAACAAGAGATTCGGAACAGGGATGAGTACATAGAAGGTGCCAATGAAGCACTGAAATGAAATTTATATGAAGCTTTATGCCATCACTATTCTGTATTCGATGGATATTCAGGAACTATTAATGAATTTCTGTATAATTTAGACTTAGACAGCGTAAGAGTTTCTTAGTTAAACCATATTGGATACCAATAATTTACAATGAGAACCTTGAAGTGGAAATTGAGAAAATGCTGCAGTAAGGGGTGACTGGACAAACAGTCAGCTCTTATAAGAATCCAGTTTTTAGTTGTGCAGAAATGAAGAGACAATAGTAGATTAGAGTTAGATTCCATACAAATCAATAAAATAATTATACCAGAAATCAGTGGACTGTGGGCACTAGAAGAGTTATTGTAGAAATATCATAGTGTGAAGGTCCTATCCACAACTCATCCATGAGTCAGCTACTTTCTGAGAAAGTTGCATAACTCATTCAGGAAGTATACAGTATTCTTATGATATGACTGGTGCTAAAATTCCCTTTGGCTTGAATGTTAGTCTGACTGCATTTATTACAACCGTTAATAGTTTTCATCTTCTGGCTCTCAAGATGATGATCACAACATTTTATGATGATATAACACAGGAGAATCATAATAAGGTGTTGATAGGCTGCTAGGTGTTTTTAAAGAATGTTAGGTGACTGTTAATTTAGAAAAGACAGAATCTGAGCGAAAGGAATCTAGTTTTCTTGGTCACACTGTAGCAGCATCAGATATTTTTACGTGATCCGGCAAAAGTAGAGGCCATGAGAGGCTTCCTTGTACCTAAGACCAGGAATCGGGTTTGTGCTTTCTTGGGGTTTATCTGTTTCTAAAAATGTTCATATATTTCACTATTTTGGCCATGCCAAACTTGGGCACGCTTTCAGGTAAGAAATAAGACCCATCTGTCATATTCAGACTTGACTAAGGATTTTTGCTTAAACACAGATGCCTCCAGCGTAGGTGTTGGTGCTGAGTTGTTTCAGGAATTCTGAAGGAGACGGAGTGGTGAAGCACCACATTATTGCATTTGTGAGCCAGGTGTTGACAAAGAGTGAGTGCAGCTACTCAGTAACTGAACTGCAGACCTTATGGGACTTCATTAATTTAGGTGTTATCTATTTGGTCGAAAAATTAAAATATATACTGATCATAAATTATTAAAATTGTTAATGAGTGTGAAAAAATTAACTCACAGTCATTTGGTCAGGTGGACATTGCGTCTTCAATTGACTTTACATTCCCAGTAGACTCAATGTTGTTACTGGTGCACTTTTCACATATCCATTAGGACAGAAACATGAGACTCAGGAGCATCTCCAGGTGAACAACTTTAGTATTATGTACTTGCAAAATGTTACTTTTTTTGCTTTTATCATATCTCCTCTGGAAAACATTGCCAAGGAGCAGTAAAAAGATCTGACATGGAAAGAAGTAAAAGAAAAATGCAGAGATCAGAACAGTTTTACCACTTGACAGTACCACATATAGCTTAAAATTATATTTTATTCAAGAACAGAGTTTGGAGGGAAGTGTTATGATTGATTGTACTGTTTAGGAGTGATGAGCTGTTTATGTAGTGATGATTATCTTGAACTTTGCAGATGCTTAACTTTTCGTAAATGTTTATGCACCAACACTGTTAGCAACTACAATCCAATAAGAATTGAAGATATTGATAGAAAAATATTTTACCTAGGAGGAGTAAAGATATGTTAGATTTGTTCAGGAGGAAGTACTGTTCCGTCCCTTGGCATGATTGCAGACTGATAGTGAGATGAGTGGTAGTATGTTATTGTAATTTGAACATGATTCATGAAGTGTGATTTTATTTTTCTCTCTCTCACAGAGGTATGTCACTTTGACATGTGTATAGCAGCGTACTGACACATAAATCTATAATTATCCATGTGATTTGGAATGGATTTGGAATGGATTATGCTTATTTAGAAGTGCTTTACCTAATGATGTTTAGAGAAGGGTTCATGTTGCAAGTGCTGAACTGTGTTGTCATTCCAACAATTTCATGTTTCTTGTTTCTGCAGTAATGTAGAACACACCAATGAAAATGTTGAACACTTAGTAATTATATGCTTAGTCAGGTTAATGTATTTTCAATACTGTTATTATTTACTTGAGGATCCTTTGTATTAGAGCCTAGGTTAAAAGTATTATTCATCTCTGGATGTTGTTATAATTGCCATCGTCATTTATTAGTGAATTCTGACTATTAAATTGCTTTTTCTCTTGTCAAAGTTTATCTACAAGAAGGTATTTTCTACATCATAACTGAGTTAGACATACTGACCCACTCTACCAGACTTGCAGTTGACTGTTGATGCTTCTAAAAAAAAATAAAAAATTGAGCTTTTGATGGTGAATTTAGTATTCTAAAAAAGGTAGCATTGTATATGTAGTTAATAATAAGGAATGTCTGTGGACACTGTAATTGGGTTACATTCTGGAAATAGAGAGTTATCCGATGGACAAAAATAAAAAAAAGGCAGTTGCAATAGGTGTGAGTCATTTGTCATCTGAAGGAGTGCAGTCAATTAAATCACTCTTTGATTTAATTTAAGGATAATTCACCTCTCTGTGTAATATCACAGACATGGCAAATCCATACTTATGCTTTAAATTAAGCGATTTTTACTGTTTGTTTAAATTTGCCCATGGTTTACTCAGTTGTGTAACAAAACAGCTAAAAAGAGGACACGTTTAAGATTTTAAGCCAACTGTTTTACACTATTTAATTTTTGTGTAGCATTAAAGCTATTGTATGACCAAATATTAAATTTCGTCCATCTAATGGAAGACGATGAAGATGAAATGGGAGATTTGATACTGCGTGAAGAGTTTGACAGGGCTCTGAAAGATCTGAGTTAAAACAAGGCCCCCGGAGTAGACAACATTCCATTAGAACTATTGATAGTCTTGGGAGAGCTAGCCCTAACAAAACTCTACCATCTGGTGAGAAAGATGTATGAGACGGGCGAAATACCCTCAGACTTCAAGAAGAATATAATAATTCCAATCCCAAAGAAAGCAGGTGTTGACAGATGTGAAAATTACCGAACTATCAGTTTAATAAGTCACAGCTGCAAAATACTAACGCGAATTCTTTACGGACGACTATGTTTCTAGCATTTGTAGACTTAGAGAAAGCTTTTGCCAATGTTGATTGGAATACTCTCTTTCAAATTCTGAAGGTGGCAGGGGTAAAATACAGGGAGCGAAAGGCTATTTACAGTTTGTACAGAAAGCAGATGGCAGTTATAAGAGTCGAGGGGTATGAAAGGGAAGCAGTGGTTGGGAAGGGAGTAAGACAGGGTTGTAGCCTATCCTTGATGTTATTCAATCTGTATATTGAGCAAGCTGTAAAGGAAACAAAACAAAAGTTCGGAGTGGGTATTAAAATCCATGGAGAAGAAATAAAAACTTTGAATGTAGTCGAATGAAGTCGGGTGATGCTGAGGGAATTAGATTAGAAAATGAGACACTTAAAGTAGTAGATGAGTTTTGCTATTTGGGGAGCAAAATAACTGATGATGGTCGAAGTAGAGAAGATATAAAATGTAGACTGGCAATGGCAAGGAAAGCCTTTCTGAAGAAGAAACATTTGTTAACATCGAGTACAGATTTAAATGTCAGAAAGCCGTTTCTGAAAGTATTTGTATGGAGTGTGGCCATGTATGGAAGTGAAACATGGACGATAAATAGTTTAGACAAGAAGAGAATAGAAGCTCTCGAAATGTGGTGCTACAGAAGAATGCTGAAATGTAATGGGTGGATCACATAACTAATGAGGAGGTATTGAATAGAATCGGGGAGAAGACGAGTTTCTTGCACAACTTGACCGGAAGAAGGGATCGGTTGGTAGGACATGTTCTGAGGCATCAAGGGATCACCAATTTAGTATTGGAGGGCAGCGTGGATGGTAAAAATCGTAGAGGGAGACCAAGAGATGGATACACTAAGCAGATTCAGAAGGATGTAGGTTGCGGTAGGTACTGGGGGATGAAGAAGCTTGCACAGGATGGAGTATCATGGAGAGCTGCATCAAAGCAGTCTCAAGACTGAAGACCACAACAACAACAACCATCTAGTTAATTCTATGGTAACACCGACTTATTACATTTCATTCTAAATATCATTCTTGTGTCATAATATATAACAATATATTTTCTGTATTTTGTAAATATTTAAACAATTGCTGCTAATTTCATTTTCTGCGTATAAATCAAGTAATTTATCTATAACATACTTGTACATGCACTGAAGGTATAAAGAATATCGTTTGGTGAATGAAGATATACTCATATAGGTAATTCTTATGATCAGCTTGGAATGCATAGTATCTTCTCAACAGGAAATATTCAAAATCAGATATCTGCTTATAGGGGAGTCTGATGAAAGGTGTCTGCTGATTCAGTCACCCCTCATTTTTTGCATCAGTTACTAGAGAGCGTTTTGAATTTTTTCCTGATTGCACTGATATCAATGTTTAGGTCTTCTACATGGGAAGTACTTAAGTTTTACTTGTAGCCTTTGGATTCTGTAACTCGGTCAAGTAACAGTTAGGGTGTGCTTATAGCACATGAGCATGTAGAATTTGAAAAGAAGGTGTTGTTCAAGGTAAGTGAGCCCCTTGTAGTCAGATGGGGGCTGTCATAAGTTGTCTAACTATATAATGCAGTTCGTGTAATTGTCAATGCTGAGCAGTTTTATATGGGAAGTCCTTGTTATTGTGAGTCTGTGAGGACAAACAGTGCTGAGTTTGCATGAGACAAGGTGTGCTCTGATAATTTCTGCAGCCACTCAGTTAAAGAGAAGAAAAGCATAATATAGGAATTTGTATAGAGAGTGGCTACTACTATTATATTTTGAGTGGGTGAACTATATTTTATTAACTGATTATGAGACGCACGTGTCACTCCTCTCCTTTTATTCTGCTCAGTGATACGAGGTAAGCTGTTACTCTTTTAATTGTAGTTCGATGTGTTATGTAGAGTCAATGTGATTGATGAGGCTTTCCCACGATCTGTGTTGTAAAGTAACAACGAAAGTGAGGTCAATACACAGAATTTTGGTTACGTTCATTTCCAGTGTTTAACTTAAAACTGGGAGTCAATAAGTTGTTGTTTTACTCGCCAAATGGATTAATAATATTTCTCTGGTATTTTTTTAATATTGCTAATTCACAAATAATGCAGATACAGACGAAATGTAGCAGATGGCTCGAGTTGCATTAATCTATGTGAGTGTTTGTCATAGAACGTATTCCAATGAATCAGTTTAATAAATCAAACATTAAGTTGAAATTTCAATTTCATTATGTTAGTCAGACTAATGTTCCCATCTCACGCCATATGAAGTAATAACACACAAACATTTTGTGATTAAGGCTAGTCTAGATTTGTAACTGATATGTCCCTAAATAAGATACCTATGAGGAATCACTGTGGTGCAGTAATGTAGAGTGCAGCAGCACAATATAGGGTGAGCGCTGGTTGTGGGCTGGTGGATACACTGCTGACTGACAGAAATGTTTCATTCATCTTTAAATACATATTCCATTTATAGCTCTGTATGGCAAACAAACCTCACTCCAAAGACCCTGTCTGGCACTGGCACATGGATGGCTGATTTCATCTAGGTAAAGAAATGCTTCCGCAGATATTGTGAAATACTGACTCAAGACCAAATAATGGCCAGTGACCTGTCACTACACCATTGGCCCCTGCGGCAACAACGTGCTCTTTCTGCTGTCATAATGATCCCCTGCGGAACATACACTCCCAGCTATTCACCTAAACAGACATTCAATGTGGCGGCTCATGTAGTTTGTCATGCATGGAGTATGACCCACTGCTGTCTGACAGAAGGTGGATAGTCACAGGCCCAGACAGCAGGTGTAGTGACATTGTCCTGCCCAATCTGGCTATTACCAAGGCATGGTGCCAATTTCCACTGAGCAAATCTAGCCCGAGAGGCAATAATTTTGCATACGTGTTATTTGGCCCACATTTCGCTATACTGTGCCTACCAGACTGCAGTTGCTATTTCTTACAACTGCTTCCTAATTTCACTGCAGCTGGTTAGTGACATGTAATCAAGCTGCCGAATTACGAAACTGCCCTGCTGAGGTCGTATGTTATTCTTTTCAGATGGTTTGAAATTTTCAGTCTCTGTTTGGCTAAATGTATCTCGAACTTAGTTCCATTACCCCATATGTAAGGATACAAAATGGATGTTAGTGGCATACAAATATTCCTTGTATCAGTTATTGAGTACGCTGAGATGAATCCGTGCTCCATTCAACATTGTTACAGTCAAAAGAGAAGTTCATAGCTACTGGACGTGAGGAAGTGGCACAGAGTGGTATGGACTGTGTCCCAACTCGGAGGCATCAAGGGATCACCAATTTAGTACTTGGGGATAGCATGGAAGGTAAAATTCGTAGAGGGAGACCAAGGTAGATCAGGATATTCTCTATTGGTTTTATTGGACCAGGATAGAGTAGCATGGAGAGCTGCATCAAACCAGTCTCTGGACTGAAGACCACAACACCATTAATTTAGTTCCTGTGTAGATAGTATATGTGTTTATCTTATTTTCTACACAGTACTTCAGAATAAATTGTGAATCATAATCCTTAGCTTATGTGCTATAAATGTATAATTATTATGTACATTAGATATCATCAATCTACAGAATTCATAATTTGTTTTAAAGTTATAAACAGTATCACCATTAAAATTGTGAATTATTATGAGATTTGGAATATGTATTCCTCTTTCTTGTTAAGCTTCATAATCAAACCAAATCTATTTTTCAATATAGATAAAGAAATTCTCTTTGGGGATCTTTTTTACAATACGTAAATTGTTTTCCTGTAACTATGTTATTGGATTTTGAAAATTCAAAAATATAATAAGTTTTATATTCTCCATTGATGTAACAACCAGTTTTACTACATTTTTGACAACCTTTGAATATACAGGGTGTTTAAAAAAGAATATACATATTTCGAATGCATATATTTATTTAAGACATACGAATATGAAACTTAACACACATATTTACGGACCTCTCAAGTTCCGATTACAAATGTTCAATATGACCTCCATCAGTGACAAACAATATCACATCAACACTCATATTCCTCCCACACTTGGGCAAGCAGGTCCTTTGTCACTGATGTTATGGCAGTACGGATCTGGTTCTTCAACTCTTCTAAGTTCTGTGGGAGTGGTGGTATATAAACGTTGTCTAACGAAAGCCCACAGGAAGTGTCAAATCCGGTGACCGTGGAGCCCAGCTAAGGCATGCTAAGTCGTCAGCTCCTTGACGACCAATCCAACGGTTTGGCACAGTTCCATTCAGATATTCACGCACTAGGCGACTCCAGTGAGGGGGTGCCCCATCTTGTTGAAAAATGAAGTTGTCTTCGTGCAGCCTGGGAAACAACCAGTTTTGTAACATAGCGAGATACTGCTGACCGTGTTTCCATGAAAGAGGAATGGGCTGTAAACAGATGATGGGGATATCGCACAAAATACATTGACTTTGGGCGAATCTTGTACACGTTCAATGGCTCCACGTGAGTTCTGTAGGCCCCAAATTCGACAATTGTGTTTTGTTCTCTCATATTCACCACCTTTTTATATTTTGTATTCCATGTGACATTTATGATTTTTAGTTTCTACTTTCAGGTCATAGTTTCTACGTCTTTCAAAACCACAGTTATGTAGAGGGGGTTTCTAAATGAATATAGGGATTTTAACGCTTTATAATATTTATTACATTAAACTTACAGTTATAAATGACATGTAAAACGAAAGAGCAACTCAAACAGTTGTGTTTGGCACCAGTGCGCAAGCGCAGCACATGATGTTTCCACCGCAATCTGCTAGACTGTGGTTGTAGCGAAGATGTCGACTAGTGAACAGAAAGCGTTTTGTGTTTTGCAGTATGCAAAGACTGAATCTGTAGTTACTGCGTAACGTGCATTCTGGCTGAAGTTCGGTTGTGATCCTAAAGTGATAATAACCTCTATGGTCGCAGGTTCGAATCCTGCCTCGGGCATGGATGTGTGTGATGTCCTTAGGTTAGTTAAGTTTAAGTAGTTCACGTTCTAGGCGACTGATGACCTCAGAAGTTAAGTCCCATAGTGCTCAGATCCATTTGAACCGTTTGATAATAACATTCGTAGAAGGTATCATCAATTTGAAGATACCGGCTGCCTTTGTAAAGGGAACAGCACAGGACGACCAAGAGTTAGTGGAGAGACTGTTGAGCGAGTGAGAGCGTCGTTCACAAGAGTTAGTGGAGAGACTGTAGAGCGAGTGAGAGCGTCGTTCACAAGAGTTAGTGGAGAGACTGTTGAGCGAGTGAGAGCGTCGTTCACAAGAGTTAGTGGAGAGACTGTTGAGCGAGTGAGAGCGTCGTTCACAAGAGTTAGTGGAGAGACTGTTGAGCGAGTGAGAGCGTCATTCACAAGAGTTAGTGGAGAGACTGTTGAGCGAGTGAGAGCGTCGTTCACAAGAGTTAGTGGAGAGACTGTTGAGCGAGTGAGAGCGTCGTTCACAAGAGTTAGTGGAGAGACTGTTGAGCGAGTGAGAGCGTCGTTCACAAGAGTTAGTGGAGAGACTGTTGAGCGAGTGAGAGCGTCGTTCACAAGAGTTAGTGGAGAAACTGTTGAGCGAGTGAGAGCGTCGTTCACAAGAGTTAGTGGAGAAACTGTTGAGCGAGTGAGAGCGTCGTTCACAAGAGTTAGTGGAGAGACTGTTGAGCGAGTGAGAGCGTCGTTCACAAGAGTTAGTGGAGAGACTGTTGAGCGAGTGATAGCGTCGTTCACAAGAGTTAGTGGAGAGACTGTTGAGCGAGTGAGAGCGTCGTTCACAAGAGTTAGTGGAGAGACTGTTGAGCGAGTGAGAGCGTCGTTCACAAGAGTTAGTGGAGAGACTGTTGAGCGAGTGAGATCGTCGTTCACAAGAGTTAGTGGAGAGACTGTTGAGCTAGTGAGACCGTCGTTCACAAGAGTTAGTGGAGAGACTGTTGAGCGAGTGAGAGCGTCGTTCACAAGAGTTAGTGGAGAGACTGTTGAGCGAGTGAGAGCGTCGTTCACAAGAGTTAGTGGAGAGACTGTTGAGCGAGTGAGAGCGTCGTTCACAAGAGTTAGTGGAGAGACTGTTGAGCGAGTGAGAGCGTCGTTCACAAGAGTTAGTGGAGAGACTGTTGAGCGAGTGAGAGCGTTGTTCACAAGAGTTAGTGGAGAGACTGTTGAGCGAGTGAGAGCGTCGTTCACAAGAGTTAGTGGAGAGACTGTTGAGCGAGTGAGAGCGTCGTTCACAAGAGTTAGTGGAGAGACTGTTGAGCGAGTGAGAGCGTCATTCACAAGAGTTAGTGGAGAGACTGTTGAGCGAGTGAGAGCGTTGTTCACAAGAGTTAGTGGAGAGACTGTTGAGCGAGTGAGAGCGTCGTTCACAAGAGTTAGTGGAGAGACTGTTGAGCTAGTGAGAGCGTCGTTCACAAGAGTTAGTGGAGAGAATGTTGAGCGAGTGAGAGCATCGTACACAAGAGTTAGTGGAGAGACTGTTGAGCGAGTGAGAGCGTCGTTCACAAGAGTTAGTGGAGAGACTGTTGAGCGAGTGAGAGCGTCATTCACAAGAGTTAGTGGAGACACTGTTGAGCGAGTGAGAGCGTCATTCACAAGAGTTAGTGGAGAGACTGTTGAGCGAGTGAGACCGTCATGAAACTTCCTGGCAGATTAAAACTGTGTGCCCGACCGAGACTCGAACTCGGGGCCTTTGCCTTTCGCGGGCAAGTGCTCTACCAACTGAGCTACCGAAGCACGACTCACGCCCGGTACTCACAGCTTTACTTCTGCCAGTATCTCGTCTCCTACCTTCCAAACTTTACAGAAGCTCTCCTGCGAACCTTGCAGAACTAGCACTCCTGAAAGAAAGGATATAGCGGAGACATGGCTTAGCCACAGCCTGGGGGATGTTTCCAGAATGAGATTTTCACTCTGCAGCGGAGTGTGCGCTGATATGAAACTTCCTGGCAGATTAAAACTGTGTGCCCGACCGAGACTCGATCTCGGGACCTTTGCCTTTCGCGGGCAAGTGCTCTACCAACTGAGCTACCGAAGCACGACTCACGCCCGGTACTCACAGCTTTACTTCTGCCAGTATCTCGTCTCCTACCTTCCAAACTTTACAGAAGCTCTCCTGCGAACCTTGCAGAACTAGCACTCCTGAAAGAAAGGATATAGCGGAGACATGGCTTAGCCAGGAAGTATCATATCAGCGCACACTCCGCTGCAGAGTGAAAATCTCATTCTGGAAACATCCCCCAGGCTGTGGCTAAGCCATGTCTCCGCTATATCCTTTCTTTCAGGAGTGCTAGTTCTGCAAGGTTCGCAGGAGAGCTTCTGTAAAGTTTGGAAGGTAGGAGACGAGATACTGGCAGAAGTAAAGCTGTGAGTACCGGGCGAGAGTCGTGCTTCGGTAGCTCAGTTGGTAGAGCACTTGCCCGCAAAAGGCAAAGGTCACGAGTTCGAGTCTCGGTCGGGCACACAGTTTTAATCTGCCAGGAAGTTTCATATCAGCGCACACTCCGCTGCAGAGTGAAAATCTCATTCTGGAGTGAGACCGTCGTTCACAAGAGTTAGTGGAGAGACTGTTGAGCGAGTGAGAGCGTCGTTCACAAGAGTTAGTGGAGAGACTGTTGAGCGAGTGAGACCGTCATGAAACTTCCTGGCAGATTAAAACTGTGTGCCCGACCGAGACTCGAACTCGGGGCCTTTGCCTTTCGCGGGCAAGTGCTCTACCAACTGAGCTACCGAAGCACGACTCACGCCCGGTACTCACAGCTTTACTTCTGCCAGTATCTCGTCTCCTACCTTCCAAACTTTACAGAAGCTCTCCTGCGAACCTTGCAGAACTAGCACTCCTGAAAGAAAGGATATAGCGGAGACATGGCTTAGCCACAGCCTGGGGGATGTTTCCAGAATGAGATTTTCACTCTGCAGCGGAGTATGCGCTGATATGAAACTTCCTGGCAGATTAAAACTGTGTGCCCGACCGAGACTCGAACTCAGGACCTTTGCCTTTCGCGGGCAAGTGCTCTACCAACTGAGCTACCGAAGCACGACTCACGCCCGGTACTCACAGCTTTACTTCTGCCAGTATCTCGTCTCCTACCTTCCAAACTTTACAGAAGCTCTCCTGCGAACCTTGCAGAACTAGCACTCCTGAAAGAAAGGATATAGTGGAGACATGGCTTAGCCAGGAAGTTTCATATCAGCGCACACTCTGCTGCAGAGTGAAAATCTCATTCTGGAAACATCCCCCAGGCTGTGGCTAAGCCATGTCTCCGCTATATCCTTTCTTTCAGGAGTGCTAGTTCTGCAAGGTTCGCAGGAGAGCTTCTGTAAAGTTTGGAAGGTAGGAGACGAGATACTGGCAGAAGTAAAGCTGTGAGTACCGGGCGAGAGTCGTGCTTCGGTAGCTCAGTTGGTAGAGCACTTGCCCGCAAAAGGCAAAGGTCACGAATTCGAGTCTCGGTCGGGCACACAGTTTTAATCTGCCAGGAAGTTTCATATCAGCGCACACTCCGCTGCAGAGTGAAAATCTCATTCTGGAGTGAGACCGTCGTTCACAAGAGTTAGTGGAGAGACTGTTGAGCGAGTGAGAGCGTCGTTCACAAGAGTTAGTGGAGAGACTGTTGAGCGAGTGAGAGCGTCGTTCACAAGAGTTAGTGGAGAGACTGTTGAGCGAGTGATAGCGTCATTCACAAGAGTTAGTGGAGAGACTGTTGAGCGAGTGAGAGCATTGTTCACAAGAGTTAGTGGTGAGACTGTTGAGCAAGTGAGAGCGTCGTTCACAAGAGTTAGTGGAGAGACTGTTGAACGAGTGAGAGCGTCGTTCACAAGAGTTAGTGGAGACACTGTTGAGCGAGTGAGAGCGTCGTTCACAAGAGTTAGTGGAGAGACTGTTGAGCGAGTGAGAGCGTCGTTCACAAGAGTTAGTGGAGACACTGTTGAGCGAGTGAGAGCGTCGTTCACAAGAGTTAGTGGAGAGACTGTTGAGCGAGTGAGAGCGTCGTTCACAAGAGTTAGTGGAGAGACTGTTGAGCGAGTGAGAGCGTCGTTCACAAGAGTTAGTGGAGAGACTGTTGAGCGAGTGAGAGCGTCGTTCACTCGTAGGCGAAAGAAATCTGTCTGAAAGGCTAGTCGTGAATTACAAGTTCCTGTGTCGATTGTTTGGAAAGTTTTAAGAAAACGTGTACAGCTATGTGCTCACTGTTAACAGTTATTACAGGCTCTAAAGCCGGCAGACAATGAATTACGTGTCAACTTCGCAAACGAAATGTTGTTTCATGATGATGACGATTTTCTGGATCATGTTGTCTTCAATGATGAATCGACCTTTCACCTTAGTGGACATGTTAACATTCACAATGTGCGCATCTGGGGCTCAGAAAATCCTCAAGAGGTTGTACAAATGCAACGAGATTCCCCTAAAGTGACGGTTTTTTGTGCTGTATCCAGGCAGAAAGTATATGGGCGTCTTTTTTGGTGAACCTAACTGTAACTGGCAGTTCTTACTTTGATACACTAGAGTAATGGCTCTTCCCTCAGTTGGAAGAAGATGAGCCAGAGAACTTCATTTTCCAGTAAGGTGGTGCGCCACCTCACTGGCATAGCGAAGTATGCGATTGGTTGAACTTCAATGTACCCAAACACTGAATAGACTGCAAGGGGCCCAAAGACATGGCTTGCTTTGCATGACGTCCACGTTCACCCGACCTAACGCCATGCGATTTTTTCCCTTGGGGTTTCATCAAGGATCGTGTGTACGTGCCTCCACTACCAGCAGACCTCCCTGAATTAAGAAACTGGATTGGAGCAGCTGTTGCTACAATCACTGAAGACACACTTATCAACGTTTGGGAAGAACTCGGCTATAGACTTGATGTGTGCCGTGTGACAAATGTTGCTCACATTGAACATTTGTAAGGTTCTCTGTAAAACTGTTTGAGTTACTCTTTCATTTGAAATATCATTTATAACTGTAAGTTTAATATAATAAATATTATAAAGCGTTAAAACCCGGATATTCATTTATAAACACCCTGTATTTCGGATCTTAAACAAGTCAGTTTACATTTTCCACATTTATAAACTATGTCATGAACTTCTTTGTGATTATTTAAACAGTCTTCATTATAACTACCTATTATAATTATCACAATATATGTTATTGTGTTCTGTACGATTGCATAATACACATAATTTTTTTCTATCTTCCATTTATGTTCATTCTGCTTTTTATGTTTTGTTACCTTTGTCATAGTTATACAGTGCCCCTAAGAATGCTGGCATTCAACAAAGGTGGCAGTTTTTATACAGATACTTTTTATTGCTTTCTCAGGACCACAATAGTTAACTGAATTAAATTTTAAGCACATATGACATTTATTTGAATATCCAATACTTTATCAACTTTTTAATATCTAGAATTAATCCTTCTTCATTACGTTCTTCTAATTGGATACATAATATCATAGTTAACTCGTTTTGTAATTTGTATTTATCTCCTTCTCTAATTTTCTTAATTTCACCAGTGCTTACTTTTCTGCCTAAGGTAAAATCTGTGTGAAATGTTAATGACACTATTATTGTTCTAGGAAAACACAGGTTATCACTATTATTAATTCTATTGATGAATCTTTTAGTCTTTTTATCATTAGCTAAATTTATTATTTCTTTACCTCCTGGAATTTGGTAACACGTGAATTAAATGTAGTATCTGCTAAGTCAATAGACTCAGCAGATGTTCATATATCTCGGATTTTATTGCACAAAACTGGAACAGATTGTTTAGTATTATTTGATATTTTATATCCTGTGAAATTACATAAATCATTTTTGGATTTGCTGCTATTACATTCAACTTATCTCCTTTTGTAACATTAGTTCTCTTTTTAGCTGCTTCTGCCATAGAATTAAGTGCTTTTATTATATGATTTGTTTTCTCACTAACATTATTGAATTTAACACATTAGCATCGTTAAAGACTATTTTATAGTCAACAGACCAAGCTTTAAATTTTTCATGAAATTTAAATTTTATTTCTCTAATCTCAAATAAATCATTTTTCAACAGTTTCTTCTCTTTCTATTCCTCAAGTAGTTTAAAAATTTGATCTACTCTATTTTTTCTTTCCTTCATGGATGGGTTTTTACAAAAACATCATCGTCAAGACTATAAAAATATTTTATATTGGGTACATGTTTTGATCTTGTGTTAGTCTTTTGGAATAATTCTTGATGAAATGAAAAATCATGCAAGACAAATTAAGTAATTCTAATTTCTTTAATTACTGTAGCTTCTTGTACTAAGATTTTCAGCTCTATTTTTGAGTTCAGGAGTCCTTGTAGGAAGAGGTAAATCATATGTCACATAAAATTTATTAATTGATCTTTACTTAAATTGTTGTAGTTATATTATTCCTTCCACAATATTCACAATGTCTGGTAGTCATGAGTTGATCCATTTTAGTCTCCTGTTTAATATAAAAACTTTTATATAGGAATTTAAAAAAAGACTCAGCAAGATATCTTATTTTTGATATATTCCCAAGCACATTTCTTACATCCACTTGTAAATTTGTCTTCAGATGAGGGATTTGGGTGAAAACAACCCAAAATTTTGACTGTCAATACATTTTTTTCTGTAGTCTGTTCTTCATTTTTCATCGACAGCAATATCCTCGAATGTTCTTCACTCAGAATTCGTTGTATATGATTTTTATAATATGAAGAAACATTTTGTCCATATACATAAGGAATTTGCTTACTATTGTGTACTCTTATATGATATTCATTTATACATTAACTACACATTGTCCTCTAACCATCTTCTGTATATTTATGTGAAATAAAATTATTGATTCAGGTCTCAGTTTCACAATATTTATTCAGTTTAATGGACACTGTCTGAAGACTGCTTTAGCTGTTGGTTGATGGTTTCCATTTATACAAAAATTTATTAGGAAACAGTAAAATTTTCTAGTCCCAATAATGCATATTTTAATATATTTATTACCTCAGGAACTAATGCTGATTATTTATTGCAATCAATACCAAAAAAGCTAAATCACCTGTACAAGCGATAAGTAATTTTTTGGTGAATGCATTATATTCATAGAATGTATTATCCTTGAATAAATACAACAATCCATTAATGAACATAAATGCAAGGTTTGTTCCTGTAGGCTGTGTAGAAAATCGTCTATTTATTGTACCATTGTTAAAACTACATTCATCCGTCTCTGCATAGAAAAAATCATTAGAGAATATATATGTTTTACCTGCATATGTGTTTACTACTCTATTGAACTTAAAATCTTGATGTAATCCTGTATAAGATAGTGGTTTTGGAGAACTGGAGATTAATAATAATGTATACAAATTTATCGTATACATCATACTGTCAACAAATAAAACAACTTCACCGCTTGATCTTTTATATATTCCATCTATTTATTATAAGTCTTATGCTAGAAATTTTAACCAATTAATTATTATTTGTGATATCATATCACTACCTGTCCACACCAACCTTGGACAAAAAATATTAAAAAAATCCATTTGCAAATATTAACTTCTTAATTTGACATAAACATTCATTTGGTTCAGATGAACAACTGGACTTCTTTTTGCTCTAGGAGGCTGCCTGTTGGCGATATTTTTTAGTATACAACCTTTGAATAGCATTGATATCATCTTGAGATAATTCTACATGTGAACCACTACAGCGTGAATACATTATTGCTCCATCAAGATCTGTGTCTTCTAAGCCTAATGCATGACAAATGTCATGAACCAAAGCTTCCAATAGATTAGTTCTTTGGTGTATTCCCATCAGTATCCAAGTACCACAATTCTTCATCAACCATTTAGGGGAGAGGAGGGGAGGGGTGTTAGGTTAGTGGAGGTAGGCCATATATCTTCCCGCCAAAATCTGCCATCTTGAATAATGTCACAGCCATCATACTGGATGATGTCATCGCCGCAATCTTGAATACATTTGGCAACAATGCAGAGTGGCTCAGAACCCACCTTACCCCAATACTTAAACAGGCACACCTCAACTACTTGCTCGACATAAGATGTGGGAGTGGAAATCCAATACCAGTGTTGTAACTGGCACCACTTCTGACACCACTGTTGTGGGGTCGGTCGTTGAACTGAAGACTCCAGATGGCCAAGCTGAAGCCGGGACCCACCGCCCCGTATTTTGTCAGGAGGCCGAGCAAGTACAAGAGTGTCAAATCTGCCATCTTGAATAACGTCACAGCTGTCATCTTGGATTACGTCATCGCCGCAATCTTGAATACATCTGGCAACAATGCAGAGTGGCTCAGAACCCACCTTACCCCAATACTTAAACAGGCACACCTCAACTCTACTTGTTCGACATAAGATGTGGGAGTGGAAATTCGATACCAGTGTTGTAACTGGCACCACTTCTGACAGCAATGTTGTGTGGTCGGTCGTCGAACCGAAGACTACAGATGGCCAAGCTGAAGCCGGGACCCACCGCCCCGTATTTCGTCAGGAGGCCGAGCAAGTACAAAAGTGTCAAGGGGCAGTGCAGAGTGATACAGCAGTTATTCGGTAGCATTTCTTAATTCAGCTAGTTTACAGTATTCCATGGGTGCAGTGTAGTGTTGGTGTGCTGCCCGCAGCGCTGTCCCACAAGTCCAGCCGACTCAGCAAGTCCTGGTATGCCAATGCTGCTGCTGCCGTCATCAAGGCCGCTCTGCTGGAAGTCGGCCACACTCTCCCCGGTCACCTCCAACCGATGCATCGTATCTTGCGCCGCACTGCTGCCTCCAATTCCAGAGACTGCTACAGTCCCTGGTCCTCATCTCCCTACACCCTGGTTGGCCCGCTCTGTCTGACCATGGAACGAAGGTGGATGTACTGGTCACCTGTGGCCCTCAGGCCGCCTCTGCTCCCAGGACAGGTCCAGACTCGAACCCGCGCCCTCGTGGTTGCAGTGCTGCAACATGCCGCTAGTGGTGCTTGCTGGATGGCAACACCTGACGCTGTGCCTGGTGCTGCTGCAGCACTGCTGCGCCTCCCGCAGCGCACGCCTCGCCCGGACCCCGTTACGCAAGGTGTGTAGTGAACGTGCCCCATAGACTGGAGTGGAATCGAGCCCCTCTTGGACCCACTGCAGACCACTGTCACTGCCTTCTTTCAGGCAGACCGGGTGATCTCCGTTCCAGGCTGCCGTTCTGACCCGCCCCGGTCAGAGGCGGATTATATCCCAAACAAGTACATAGAAACAAAGTACAAGTTTATGTAGAATACTTATAACATTGCTGCCAGATGCCCCTATAAGCGTAGACCATCACAGGTCCATCCCGACGCTCGACTGACCGGCACACCCTCTATCAAGCTAAAATTGCCCATCTATTTATATTGGTTCCTCCCTCGCTTCTGATGTAGTGTCAGAGAGAGACAGAAACTATGGCAGGGATAAATTCCCACACATCAGCCATTTACAAATCGCCACTCTTGGCTCTGGCCAAGTGCCCCACCTCATACATCGTAACAACTTAGGGCAGCGCTGCAGTTTCCTGCCTCGTTGTTGCTCCACTCAAAACAAATCGTGCGTGCAATACCGCCGTCGCAGCTCAGCGCCCGCAAGTGCCGTGTTTACCTCGCCTGGACTGCTGGCTGTCGTCTGTTACCACAGGCTGCCAGCAGCCCCAGATCTCATAGCCCAACTGCGCCTTCATTGAATTTTGATAAAATTTCTCTTTCCCTCGACTGGGACTGACACTAGCGCAGCAGCAGTAAAGTATTTTGGACTGACTCTCAAGAGAAAACTGACATGTAATGCTCACCTCCATTTCGTCCAACACAAAGCCTGAAACCGACTAAAACAAATACAATACTATGAGGCGTGATTTCTAAATAAGTACCGTTTTGAAATTTAAAAAAAGACGCGCTAAGATATCTCAATAATTTTATTTTTACATGAAAGCCTGAACCTTACTGATGCCATTACAGTCTGATTCTTCCTTGTTTACGTTGTGTACTGAGTGTTTAAGATGCCTCCGATAATCGTGAGTCCCGCCGACTCTGAAGTACGGGCTGTTATAAGATTTCTTTGTGCTAAAAGCCTAAAAGTGATAGATATTCATCGTGAGATCTGTGCAGTTTACGGAGAGAACATTATGACTGATGGAATGGTGACAGCATTTACAGATGGCCGCACAAATGTACATGATGAACAACGGAGCGGGCGTCATTTGGTCGTTACTGAAAGATTGGTGCAGGAAGTGGACAATAAGGTGAGAGAAAACAGACGCTTTACGATTTACTCCTTGCGGGATGACTTTCCTAATGTTTCTCGTAGTGTTTTGTATTGCTTTGTGACCGAGCACTTGAATTATCGAAAATTGTGCGCACGTTGGGTACCGAAAATGTTCACGGATGTGCACAAAACCAAACGTTTAGACAGTGAATTGACTTTCCTTGAGCGGTACCACAACGACGGTGATGATTTCTTAAGCCAAATTCTTACGGGTGATGAAACATGGATGGCCTACGTCACACCAAGTTTTGCTGCAAGCCAATGCCCTTCCGCATGTGGCGAATCAGACCAAAGATGTCATCACATCTTTTCGATGGGAAACTCTACATCATCCTCCGTACAGCCCCAAATCTTGCGCCCAGTGACTACCGTCTGTTTCCGCACTTGAAGGAACACCTGGGCGGTCGGCGTCTTCAAGACGATGACGAAGTCAAAACAGTGGTGATGCAGTGGTTAACAGGTCAGGCGGCAGACTTCCGTAAGGATGGCATTAAAAAACTGGTACAAAGTTATAACAAGTTCCTCAATATTGACGGAAATTATGTAGAAAAGTAGATTAAGGTACAGGCTTTCAAGTAAAAATAAAATTATTGAGATATCTTAGCACATCTTTTGTAAATTTCAAAACGGCACTTAAAAAACACCCCTCGTAATAGCCCCCACCTTGAGTTTAGATCCCGCTACCATTATCATCACCTATAAATTCCTGATCAACGCCATCCTAACCTGTGCTGATGTTGTCTGGATCTCTGCCGCACCTAAATTCTCCAAGTCTCTCTTAATCCTGTAAAGACATTCACTCCGCCTACCCATCCGTATCCTCTTACCTTCCTCAAGTCGCATCCTGTACCAACGCATCCACTTCTCTTCCTAGAGCTCATTAGAATCCGATACATTAATCCGAACACGCAGTCCTATCACTCAATTTTCCACTCACTAATGACCAATCCAGACTGCATCACTACATACATATTCCACCCTCCATGCACCTCCATGTCTAGTTTATCCTCTCCTGCGGGACCTTTAACCAACTTCCACTCCTCAATGATAAAATTTGTCCTGAGATATACCCCTCTCTCAATCGTGAATCACAATGCTGCACCTCACACCATCTTCTCAGTTTCTCCTCCCCCCTTTATCCACTTTGCTGACATGTAGTCGCTACCTGCGGTTCTACACGGCTCTATAGTCATACTCATCATCACATCTTCATTAGAACAGTTTTTTCATGTGTCACCTAACATCAGCATCACACCATGGCATCATTCACATTCATCAGTGACTATATTTTAACTTTAGCAAGATCAAACGAGTTTTAAAAACCATCAATATTTTCGATGTATATGTATTTTACACAATTCTCATTTATTGCCAGTTGTTTTATGTAAAAGTCTTCAATATCGTTTACCTATGTATTTTTTTACATAGTTGTCAGTTTTGGCCACCTTTTATATATATTAACGATCTTGAAATTCAGTCTATGTAACCTTCAGCTGACGAGCAGTTTTTCTCTGCTGGCAGCTCCCCTCATTGTGAGAAATTGAAATAATAACAAAGAAAAGAATACTAGTATGGCTAGTGTGGAGTGCACATGGGGGTTTTTTAGGTTAGAGAATCCCCTCCCTAGGCCCGACAAGGCGCCTCCTGAGACACGGGAAGGTAGGAGTAGGCAAAATGCAACAGGGAATAACAATATTAATGTGCTAATAGTAAACTGCAGGGGCGTCTATAGAAAGGTCCCAGAACTGCTCTCATTAATAAACGGTCACAACGCCCATATAGTACTAGGGACAGAAAGTTGGCTGAAACCAGACGTAAACAGTAATGAAATCCTAAACTCAGATTGGAATGTATACCGCAGAGACAGGCTGGACAGTGAAGGGGGAGGCGTGTTTATAGCGATAAGAAATGCAATAGTATCGAAGGAAATTGACGGAGATCCGAAATGTGAAATGATTTGGGTGAAGGTCACGGTTAAAGCAGGCTCAGACATGGTAATTGGATGTCTCTATAGGCCCCCTGGCTCAGCAGCTGTTGTGGCTGAGCACCTGAAGGATAATTTGGAAAATATTTCGAGTAGATTTCCCCACCATGTTATAATTCTGGGTGGAGATTTTAATTTGCCGGACATAGACTGGGAGACTCAGACGTTCATAACGGGTGGCAGGGACAAAGAATCCAGTGAATTTTTTTAAAGTGCTTTATCTGAAAACTACCTTGAGCAATTAAACAGAGAACCGACTCGTGGCGATAACATATTAGACCTTCTGGTGACAAACAGACCCAAACTATTTGAAAAAGTTAACGCAGAACAGGGAATCAGCTATCATAAAGCGGTTACGGCATCGATGATTTCAGCCGTAAATAGTAATATTAGGAAGGGTAGGAAGATTTTTCTGTTTAGAAAAAGTGACAAAAAGCAGATTTCAGAGTACCTGTTGGATCAACACAAAAGTTTTGTCTCAAGTACAGACAGTGTTGAGGATCAGTGGACAAAGTTCAAAACCGTCGTACATTATGCGTTAGATGAGTAAGTGCCAAGCAAGATCGTAAGAGATGGAAAAGAGCCACCGTGGTACAACAACGGAGTTAGAAAACTGCTGCGGAAGCAAAGGGAACTTCACAGCAAACATAAACATAGCCAAAGCCTTGCAGACAAACAACAATTACGCGAAGCGAAATGTAGTGTGAGGAGGGCTATGCGAGAGGCGTTCAATGAATTCGAAAGTAAAGTTCTATGTACTGACTTGGCAGAAAATCCTAAGAAATTTTGGTCTTGTGTCAAAGCGGTAGGTGGATCAAAACAAAATGTCCAGACACTCTGTGACCAAAATGGTACTGAAACAGAGGATGACAGACTAAAGGCCGAAATACTAAATGTCTTTTTCCAAAGTTGTTTCACAGAGGAAGATTGCACTGTAGTTCCTTCTCTAGATTGTCGCACAGATGACAAAATGGTAGATATCGAAATAGACGACAGAGGGATAGAGAAACAATTAAAATCGCTCAAAAGAGGAAAGGCCTCTGGACCTGATGGGATACCAGTTCAATTTTACACAGAGTACGCGAAGGAACTTGCCCCCCTTCTTGCAGCGGTGTACCGTAGGCCTCTAGAAGAGCGTAGCGTTCCAAAGGATTGGAAAAGGGCACAGGTCATCCCCGTTTTCAAGAAGGGACGTCGAACAGATGCGCAGAACTATAGACCTATATCTCTAACGTCGATCAGTTGTAGAATTTTGGAACACGTATTGTGTTCGAGTATAATGACTTTCCTGGAGACTAGAAATCTACTCTGTGGGAATCAGCATGGGTTTCGAAAAAGACGGTCATGTGAAACCCAGCTCGCGCTATTCGTCCACGAGACTCAGAGGGCCATAGACACGGGTTCCCAGGTAGATGCCGTGTTTCTTGACTTCCGCAAGGCGTTCGATACAGTTCCCCACAGTCGTTTAATGAACAAAGTAAGAGCATATGGACTATCAGACCAATTGTGTGATTGGATTGAGGAGTTCCTAGATAACAGGACGCAGCATGTCATTCAATGGAGAGAAGTCTTCCGAAGTAAGAGTGATTTCAGGTGTGCCGCAGGGGAGTGTCATAGGACCGTTGCTATTCACAATATACATAAATGACCTGGTGGATGACATCGGAAGTTCGCTGAGGCTTTTTGCAGATGATGCTGTGGTGTATCGAGAGGTTGTAACAATGGAAAATTGTACTGAAATGCAGGAGGATCTGCAGCGAATTGACGCATGGTGCAGGGAATGGCAATTGAATCTCAATGTAGACAAGTGTAATGTGCTGCGAATACACAGAAAGATAGATCCTTTATCATTTAGCTACAAAATAGCAGGTCAGCAACTGGAAGCAGTTAATACCATAAATTATCTGGGAGTACGCATTAGGAGTGATTTAAAATGGAATGATCATATAATGTTGATCGTCGGTAAAGCAGATGCCAGACTGAGATTCATTGGAAGAATCCCAAGGAAATGCAATCCGAAAACAAAGGAAGTAGGTTACAGTACGCTTGTTCGCCCACTGCTTGAATATTGCTCAGCAGTGTGGGATCCGTACCAGATAGGGTTGATAGAAGATATAGAGAAGATCCAACGGAGAGCAGCGCGCTTCGTTACAGGATCATTTAGTAATCGCGAAAGCGTTACGGAGATGATAGATAAACTCCAGTGGAAGACTCTGCAGGAGAGACGCTCAGTAGCTCGGTACGAGCTTTTGCAAAGTTTCGAGAACATACCTTCACCGAAGAGTCAAGCAGTATATTGCTCCCTCCTCCGTATATCTCGCGAAGAGACCATGAGGATAAAATCAGAGAGATTAGAGCCCACACAGAGGCATACCGACAATCCTTCTTTCCACGAACAATACGAGACTGGAAGAGAAGGGAGAACCGATAGAGGTACTCAAGGTACCCTCCGCCACACACCGTCAGGTGGCTTGCGGAGTATGAATGTGGATGTGGATGGATGGATGAACGAATTTTTTGGAAGTCAGTAATGCATAGAGAGTTGACGAGTTTTCCGACAGTTTCCTTGGTCGTATTTGGTTGCCAAGTGCGTGGGTGGGTTGGTAGGCGTCTGGGGTGTGGGGTGGGGGATGCTTCATGGAAATTAGCAGAAACACGGGGGAGGGGGGGGTATAGTTATCTCCTTCCCGTCTCGACCCCGGCACGTAGTTCCCGGCATGCCTTGGAGATAAGGAACTGATGGTGCTGCTGTCAGCAAAATGTGACATACACAGCTGTCTCCGCTGTAATAAGACACTACAGATTAAACGACGCTGACGCTGAAGTCAGCGAATTCCTGGCCACGCCTTGCAGTGCGATAAGCCCTACTGCTAATAATCAATGGCTACGTTTCTCTCTGGGTTATTCATACGGGTAACAAGATGCTGAACTATCAGTCTGCTTTTCCTGCGTAAACATCAAATGTGAGCAAATAGAAATTTATATAATCTATTAAAACAGCAACCTTTTATTGAAAATTTCCTTGGAGTTTTAGAAAAATACTTCCTACAGGAATAACATCCTCAAAATGAAATGAGCTATTCATCAGCCGTCAGATATTCTGTAGTGGTATATGCCTCCATGTATTTGTGCATATAGAGGGCGGAAATTCACGAATGGCAATCAATAGTCAGTTTCACTGAGCCCATAAACACGTACGTAATATGTAAATACCGCGCGACACTACTGGTTGACGCAACACTTCCATAAAATCACCAACATGCGTCGTATCTGTCTGTAATTTTCAGTGTCTTATTGTTGCACTGTTGATAGCTACTGAGAAATTGAGATTTTATGCTAGATCAGTTTTACACTTTGTTTTTGCTTATCACATCAGATCAATTGCTCACCCTACTTCCCGGTGGATGTATGGTAGAAGAATTATGTTTTTATTGGGGCTTCTTTGGTTGAATTGCTTCTCATTTAATTTGGTTTTACCGTTCAGACTGTAATGTTTCTACTTTTGGAGCAGCATGACGAAATGTGGTGTAGTAAGTTACGTAATTTATGTCAGTGCATGGCAACTAATATTATTCTAATTTGTTTTCTTTGAAAAATACTGTAAAATCCTCTGTTTTTGTATTTGTTTCATGTGAATGAAGGATCTTGTGGTGCGGTTTTAAGACTTCGACGTGCTGGACCAGGTTAGTGCCGGTTGAACAGCCTTTTGTCGCAACGAGATGAGAGTCGCTCTTTTAAGATGCCACTGATAATTATTAAAATATATAAAATTAATAATGGGATAAATGTTAATGTGACGATGTATCAGTGCTTTTCCAGCCTCATATAATTACGCATGCTTGTTTGTGAATATAATATACTTTAGTAAATGACTTGCCGGCCGAGATGGCCGAGCGGTTCTGGGCGCTACAGTCTGGAACCGCGCGACCGCTACGGTCGCAGGTTCGAATCCTGCCTCGGGCATGGATGTGTGTGATGTCCTTAGGCTAGTTAGGTTTAAGTAGTTCTAAGTTCTAGGGGACTGATGATCTCAGAAGTTAAGTTTCATTGTGCTCAGAGCCATTTGAACCATTTTAATAAATGACAGAGACTTATACGCAGCTAAAGCGCAAAGACGTGTTTGAAACAGACAAATACGTGTATGACGAATTTAAATAGAAACCTCTAACTGAAACGTTTATAATGTGCATAACGGAGGAATTCTTTTGAAAGACACTAAAAATTTCGAGTTGGCCCAATGCGCATTACAAATGCGATGATATATTAATATAAAAGCCCGTAAGAACAGACACATCTTGGTTCCGCAGACATTATGAATCAAGACACAAAGAAACGGCTAATATTAGCTGATAATGGGCATTTATTTAGATCAGCGAGGAAAGTTAAAATTGCGCCTCACTGGGGTTCAAACCTGTCTCTCCTGTTTACTAGGCAGATGCACTGACCACTGTGCCATCCGGACACACTGATCATCGTTGCTGTACGGCCTGCCCTCTGTCAGACCCAAATTCTCAACTCACACCACACAGCACTGACGCAGCGCCGCTTGCCCATTGTACTCATTAACCGCGGCGTCTCGCCAGTTCCCGGAAGAGTCCGACCGTGGTGTGCATCTACATTGGAGGGATCAGATGGTCGTTCTCGCCATAATTATATATGTGGTTCAAATGGTTCAAATGGTTCAAATGGCTCTGAGCACTATGGGACTTCACATCTGTGGTCATCAGTCCCCTAGAACTTAGAACTACGTAAACCTAACTAGCCTAAGGACATCACACACATCCATGGCCGAGGCAGGATTCAAACCTGCGATCGTAGCGGTCACGCGGTTCCAGACTGAAGCGCCTAGAACCGCACGGCCACACCGGCCGGCTATACATGTCGTGTCTGTTCTTTCGGGCACATCTGAGCTAGGAGGCAATTTTAATCTGGATGTTTGTGTTCAGCACACCGAAATGCATACAAACAATCTACTTTGCTTTCTGTAAGAAATCCACTGTGGACCAGTGAGCTAGTTGAGAAATTTCAGAGGAAGTTGCACCTGGCTGTGGAACGACTCTACTTCCACCAAAGTAAATTTACTGCGAATTTAGTAAGAGAAAAATTAGGATTCACATAGAGACATGTAGATACTCGTTTTCCCTGCACTCCATTTGTTAGTGTGTAAGTAGGCTGTTTATGTTTTCTTTATGTAAGTAGGCTGTTTATGTTTTCTTATTGGCAACGTTACGTAGCGCTCTGTATGAAAATCACTGGCTGTGCTGTGTGCAGTCTGTGGCTAGTTTGCATTGTTGTCTGCCATTGTAGTGTTGGGCAGCGGCAGCTGGATGTGACCAGCGCGTAGCGTTGCGCAGTTGGAGGTGAGCCGCCAGCAGTGGTGGATGTGGGGAGAGAGATGGCGGAGTTTTGTAATTTGTCATGAACTGCTATATATATTATGACTATTAAGGTAAATACATTGTTTGTTCTCTATTAATATCTTTCATTTGCTAACTATCCCTATCAGTAGTTAGTGCCTTCCGTAGTTTGAATCTTTTATTTAGCTGGCAGTAGTGGCGCTCGCTGTATTGCAGTAGTTCGAGTAACGGAGATTTTTGGTGAGGTAAGTGATTTGTGAAAGGTATAGATTAATGTTAGTCAGGGCCATTCTTTTGTAGGTGTAGGGATTTTTGAAAGTCAGATTGCGTTGCGCTAAAAATATTGTGTGTCAGTTTAAGCACAGTCATGTATAATTTTTCTAAGGGGACGTTTCATATGTCGACCCTTAGCCTAGGATACCTCACTGGAATCTTCTGATTTTTTCTTGTAGTTTGTGTATTTAGTGTAGCTTTTGTTTATTGCTAGCGCGTAATTGTAGAGAGAATCTCCTTTGTAGTTGCAGTCTTTCATTGTTGTACTGTAAAACAGTTGTGGCATGCATGTAGATTTGCACCAAGTATTTCGCAGCTACGCTTGCAATTAACTAGATATTATGTTCAGTGCTATGTTAATGTGTTCTCTTATTTTTGCTATTCAAATTGTGCTTTTCTGTGTTATCGTGTGAAATATTGTGACAATAATGGCGTGTGAAAAACGTAACACTCGGCTCCAAAGTAAACTGAGAAATAATAGTGACGACGAGCGTAGCTTATCAGCACCACTGGGTAGTGAATTAACAGACATTCGAAGTAGTAATTTGGTAACTGTGCATAGGGAAATGGAGCGGGCGGCAAATAATGGTGTAGACAGTCAAACAGGTAGTGAACAGGGAAGCGTTATCGATCGATCGGTCGGCAACAGCTCGCCTCAGGAATCCGAAATGACGGAACACAATATTGCAAATACTGTAGACTTAGGTTTTGGGTCCTCACCGGTTTCTCAAATGAGTCAAGACACATTTTCTGCTTGTCAAAATGTGAATGCTGCCGGTGAAAACGCACTGCCAAAAAGCATAGAGAAACAGATTCCAGACACTAATACATTATTATTGCAATTAATGCAAAAAATGGAACAAAATCAGAAACAAACACAGCAACAGTTAGACACAATGGGACAAAATCTTCAAAAGTTAGACACAATGGAACAAAATCAGAGACAAACACAGCAAAAGCTTCAAAAGTTAGACACAATGGAACAACACCAGAGACAAACACAGCAACAGTTAGACGCAATGGAACAAAAGCTTCAAAAGTTAGACTCAGTGGAACATAAGGTTGAACAAACACGTGAAGATTTAACTACTGAGTTACATAACATTGAATCGAAATGTCAAAAAGTCTGTAATGACGTAAAAACACAAATTTTTGAGCATTTCCAACCTATTTTTTCGCGTCATGAAAATGCATTTCAGAATCAGAAGCAGCCATAAAAGAACTGCAAACTATTGTTCATGAAAATCATGAGACCTTGCAAGCTAAAATGGACTCAGTTGCATCTACCGATTCGGTTACGCAACTTGCAAGAACTCAGGAAAACTTAAAGGACACAGTAGATACTCTGAAAATTGGTTCAGAAAGACACATGGAGGAAATTAGTTCATTATCAGAGAAAGTAGTTGAACTTTCGGATCAGCTAAATAATTTATCTGCGAAGGTAGATGATAATCTGAATGACACAAAACCGGTAGTCTTTAATGACACAGAAGAGTGCGAACAAATTAGGAAACTGAAACAAAATCTGAATCAAATTAATACGCAACACCAAAGAGAAATCCGGGAAGTACAAGATCAGCTGACACAGGTAATAGAAGAATTACGTATTTCAGAGGACACTCGCGCTCCAATACGGGAAGAGGGACATAGAAATACGGAACAGCCACAAAATAATAACACAGGGCATTTCGGAAGTTATGAAAGAAATTGGCAATGTGCACCGAATTTTGAGATCGAACCGCCGACACGACGTAACAATGACCGACATGCTACTCGCCGACACGATGATTTTGACTATAAGCTGTTCATTACTACACGTAAATTCAAAACGTTTAAGAATTCTGCCAACGACATTCATCCACAAGCGTGGCTCCATCAATTCTCTCATTGTTTTCCTCCCAACTGGACATTGGAGCACAGGTTAGAATTTATGTGTGGCTACTTGGAGAATGAACCAGCTGTAATAATGCGATCGGTCATTCACGATTGTCACAGTGAAGGAGAATTTTACCATGCGTTCCTCTCAGCATATTAGTCACAAGCTACACAAGACCAAGTAAAACATAGCATCATGATGATGAAACACTTTGAACAATCTGAATTTTCCAGTCTTGAGAAATATTTTGAAGACATGTTGCACAAGAATCAGTACCTGTCAAACCCATACAGCCCCTCAGAACTCATCTGCATCTGCTTAATCAAACTGCCTGAACATTTACGACATATTATTTTGGCAGGACGTTGCAAAGACGACATTGAAGCTTTTCAGGGACTCTTACAAGAATTAGAAATTGACACAGACAGTCGCGGGATGCGAAAACAGGGAAACAATCACTACAGGTCACATCCGTCACAATTCCGTGACGACAGAAATAATAACTGGACACAACAAGGCTATTCTCACAACACAAATCGGGACCAAAACAGACACCACCCGTATGACAACCACTGGCAGAGTAATAGTTACAGAGAAAGATTGCATTTCTGTAGTAATGAATATGATAGAGACAATCATAGAAACAGACAATATGGTAACCAGAACTATTATTATCAACGGAGACAGAATAATTTCAGATGCAACAGTTCAGCGGGCAGTTACGACTCAGGGAGAAATTCTCCACGACGTGACCGACAAGAAAGAAACTGTGGGATCTACCGACATGACGACAGACGATATGATCGTAACGACAGACATGAACTGCATCAGAACTGGCGGGATTTAAACAGAGCAGTGCACTCTCGTCACGGTGAATTTGCAGAAGTTAGGTCTCCAAATCCCAATAACGACGCGCGCCAACAAAGAAACAGACAATGACACGCACCGCAGGCTGCCGCGTGCGCCCGCTGGCTCAGGGAAAAATAACATAGACGCTAACCTTGAGAAAAATTCCAGTATTCTTTACTGACGTATACCACATGTTAATTGCGTTAAAGTTGAAACTCTGCGTACTAGGAAGAGCAAAGGGTTACATCACATTTCACATGTAAAACCATTTATTGAGATATAATCTGCTTTTAACTTTGTCTTTGCCATAAAACGTTTGACTTCACGTTACTAGTATGCTTTAGAAACTGTTACCGTGCAACAATGTTTGAAGTTAAATATCCAGTCAAGAACCAAGAGAACTTATTCAAACAGAAATTACGAATGCATTGTTATTGCGAACAGACGACACAGTGTTATTGTGTGTGTACATTCTTGCTTGTTAGTTGCACGATTACGTAACGACTATAAGGCTTACATACTTAGAACATATACTGCTAATGAGATTTTAATGCAACGTTTTGGTTTACTTGAAAAGATATTCTTTATTTGTAGTACATTCGGTGAGATTAACGATGACACAGTGGTTAGTTTATGTGACAGCTACACGATTTTATCACGATGCTACTAATATGTGACAATTTACAATATTGCTTTTGCGGTGTTTCTGTTTTATATCTGCACAGTTTTTCTGTATTATTCTGGAAAGTAAAACATGTTTTAGTAGTAACTTTTGTGGTATAGCTACAAGGCGACAGCCTTTTCTGTAGCACAATACGTTACAGCACAGTACTTTCTTCATCACGGCAATAAGCGTAATAAGTATGATATCTATACACAAAGCATTTCACTTTTGTTTATCATGAGGTCAGTACATTGACTTCTGCAGAACTTAGCTTTTGGAGGACGATAACTACGACACTTCCACAGAGATTATCTTACAGCAAGACGCACATTTAGCGCTACAGGACACGTATTTGAGTGATTAATTTTGTACTAAAAACATTTATTTTCAAAGATATTTGAAGTACAATGATACAGAGGTTTTCTGTAATACATTTCATTCCATTCTTGTAATCTGTAACACCTGAGGGTATAATTACATTAATCCTCAGGGGGGTACACGCTTACTTTGTGTACCATGTGTTTGGCAAGCACAAGGAGCCCTAGCTAATATGGTATTTGCTTATACAACTTTACACATCGGTACCATATTTCTCCAACACAGAATTACACAGCCACCTGATTATTTAACAGAGAAACAAACATTTTTTTTACTACATCAGTGACACATGTTTACGCAATTACACAGTTGGGTAACTTCATCTTATGAAATTGTATTTTGTCTGTACTTTGTGAACTGTTCATATTTTTTTGGACCCATTGTGATATTATGAGAGCTTTGAATGATATATTTGCTATGGGATCACGATTTTTAAAGTATGTTTGAGGCAGATGACACTTTTGACATGAGCAGATAATTTTTTTTAGGTTTTGAAATTATTGGAGGACGCTACGACGAGTTTGAGAGTTGACTGAGGTGTTAGGATGTTATTATTACGATGACTATGTGTATTATGCTGTTGCATTATGTTTATGATAAATAAGCTGATGCTATATGAGTTATTTGATTAAGCTACGTATCTGTTATGATGAAATATTGAAGAAGTGTCGACGAATAAGGTAAGGAATAATGAGTAATGTTTAGGGACTCTGGTTTGTGAAAAAGGTTGTTGGCAACCAAGAATCTTACTTTAAGAGTTATGAAATGTGTGTAAATGCATGAATGTATCACAATGCCGGCGAAAATTTTTTGGACACAGTTATATTTATAGGATTTTGCTTCTACACATTTGCAACGCTAATTCTTGACCTGTGAAATATTTTTATATGAGACTGTCACTGTAGCGGGCACTGCTGTCGTAAATATTTCCGTAAGAAAGTTAAGTGACCACCTGCACGTAATGCGTCGTGGGCACCCAGCTGTGTCAGACGCCTGGAGAAGAAGCCATTAGGGTGTGCCTTTCCAGAGGCACAGGTAGAAAAAAAAAAGGGAGGCCATTATCCTCGCTGTTGACATTCCTTTGTAGAAAGCATCGTAAATACGACACCCTCAAACTTGAAAACATGATAACACTGTGGAGCTCTTACTTTATGATATTTACTGCAATGCCTAATGAAATGACGATAAATATTTTTATGACTATACACCTGATTATGACTACTGTCTTTGTAGTTGAGAGAAATACCATATGGCTTGCTTTATGTATTTATTTGCTCATTTTCTTTAATGTCTAGTTTCTAGCTGCACTGCAGCATTGTTTAAAATAAAATTGTATGAATGTTCTAATATAGATATTTTATGCCTACAGATCCAGTAAACAATAACTTAAAAAAAACGAAGGAGCACAAAAAGACATTTCCCTTCACAGGACTTGCATACATAATTTTCTTTTCAACTACTTGGTAATTTTTTTGTAGAATTAGTTTTTGTGGTGCACCACTTTAATTACATAGACATTAAGATGTGAATATACATTTTCCTTATCTGCATTGTTGTTTTTACTGTAATATTTTTTCTGCTTGAGCTATGTCATGTTTAGGTATAAGTTACTATTGTTTTAGTTTTCTTGTTTGCTGCACAGTGCCTTATATTAGTTGTAGTACTGCAATTGCTTTGCCAATTTGAATTTTTTGTCATTGATGTTTATGTTAATTATTTTATGCTGCTGCATTGCCTCGTCCCTTATTTTAGCATGTGAGCTCAGTAGTTTTAAGTTAGCTTAAGAGGGGGTAGACTATATAAGAAACTAACTATGATGAATTGGATGAATTGGAAGAAATGCCATTGAGAAGATATAAGTAAATGGTTTGGCCAAAAAAAAAAAAAGGTAGTGTACAGTGGAGAAGAACTATTTTGAAAGAGGATGTGAACAGAATACAGAAAGCAGGCTTAGATAGTACTTTTGGGAATAATTATGAACAAAGGGAGATCTCCATGCAAAATACTGCAGTAAAACAAACCCTGTCCTTTCCTTTTGTGTCATCCCTCTATATGCCTGTGTACCCTTGTGTATTTGTGTTTTTCCTGTCTTTATGTGTTTATCTGATGAGAGCTATGTTGTAGAATTTTTCTAATACTATGTTATTTACTTTGTAAAGATGTTAAGACATTATTTATTCTGTTTTGTTTTAATGCTCATGTGTGAAGTTGATGTTTCAAAAGTTATTCTGATCTTTTATGTAGGTACTTATAATTCCTGTAACACTGATGTATATGTTATTTCTATTCTTTTGTAAAGCCTGTACTACAAAATGTTATCTGTATTGTTATGTTCTTTAATGATGTATTTTGTACCTTTGTAATTGTATTCTTATGTTATAAAATTGTAATTGACACCAGTTCGTCAAATTAACTATCATACCACTGCACATGTTTCTGTTGGTCATACTATATGGACAATATGTGAGAAGTAGGGACTGATAGTGTTTGCACGTGTGTTAATAATTCAACAAGGGACTGGATAACAGCATTGCTGGTTCTAAGGACAATTCCAAAAACTTTGTGAGTGCACAAGTGGTGGTTATGGACTTGCTCTATTATCCGCAAGACTCTTCAATGGTGATTGTGCACCTGCACAGTTGCAACAGATGGCTGCTGGCCATCTCTACAAGGACTACAGTGGGTCTACACCTTTGATGATCCATCAATACCATTATTTCTACAAGGACTGCAGTGGGTCTGCACCTCTGGTGGCCCACCAATACCATAATCTCTACCAGGACTACAGTGGGTCTGCTCTGTGATGACCTACCTACCAGTATTCTTCAAAACGTCGAATGACTCTGCTGTGGGTTTGCTCTGTTGTGGCCCATTACCTGTCAGCATGTCAAGAGTCAGCACTGTCTTTCCGTTGGAAGGACAACACTACTTCTTCAAGACTGCATGGAAATCCACTACTTCCATGTGCATTCTCTTTTACTACTCAGACTTTGAGGAAAAAAAACACTGTAATTTTACTGTGATAAATGATCAGGACTGTCTTTATGGACTGTGAGAAAATTTTAGCCTTTGACCAACATTGTATCAATAAGTGTGTGCATTTGATTTCTTTGTTATTGTATTTATGAAAAATTTTATCAAATCATTATTGGCCACTGGCCAAAACAATTTGTAAAATTTTTTGTGGGGAGCATGGGGGCTATGTAAGTAGGCTGTTTATGTTTTCTTTATGTAAGTAGGCTGTTTATGTTTTCTTATTGGCAACGTTACGTAGCGCTCTGTATGAAAATCACTGGCTGTGCTGTGTGCAGTCTGTGGCTAGTTTGCGTTGTTGTCTGCCATTGTAGTGTTGGGCAGCGTCAGCTGGATGTGAACAGCGCGTAGTGTTGCGCAGTTGGAGGTGAGCCGCCAGCAGTGGTGGATGTGGGGAGAGAGATGGCGGAGTTTTGTAATTTGTCATGAACTGCTATATATATTATGACTATTAAGGTAAATACATTGTTTGTTCTCTATTAATATCTTTCATTTGCTAACTATCCCTATCAGTAGTTAGTGCCTTCCGTAGTTTGAATCTTTTATTTAGCTGGCAGTAGTGGCGCTCGCTGTATTGCAGTAGTTCGAGTAACGGAGATTTTTGGTGAGGTAAGTGATTTGTGAAAGGTATAGATTAATGTTAGTCAGGGCCATTCGTTTGTAGGTGTAGGGATTTTTGAAAGTCAGGTTGCGTTGCGCTAAAAATATTGTTTGTCAGTTTAAGCACAGTCATGTAAAATTGTTGAAAGGGGACGTTTCATAAGTGGAATAGGAAAGGAAATTACTTGTAGTTGTACATGGCAGTTCCGTCATATCCCACACGGTGGTTTGTAGAATATGTATGTAGACCGTAAATGAAAAGCATGTGTAAGTGGTGATCTGCCCCGCAGTGTAGTTGACGACAACACGTGTGTGAGAACACTTGTAAAATTTCGCATACTGTCTCGGCTCCAGCCTAAGTGCTTGCACTGGAGGACTTAGTATGCTGCAGAGTCTCTGGCTTCTGTTTCTAAAATAATGCAGGGCCAGTCAGTCACTTTTCTGTTGTTATCTATCTTTCAATTGTGTGTTTTTTAAAATTTTTATTTACTTACTTATTGTTTTTGAGAAGTTCAGAATTGACTGTAAATATGATTGTAGTATTTCTGCGTGTCTGTACAAACAAGTATTATATCAATACCCGTCGACTTTTTACAACTTTACTTTTTTTAACTATTGCCATCATCACAAGAAATACTAGATCTGACGCTATGAAACGGCTGTCTTCCACCCTAACCAACATACTGTCATCGTTAGAATTCACGACACCAGCAAAACGTTAGGTAAATAACATTACCAAGAATGTCAAAGAATGACTGGGTCCGACATGTAGTTGTCGTGAGGGGCTCAGATGTTAAGTCTTATAGTGCTCAGAGCCATTTGTCATGTGGGGCTCAGTATTAATTAATAGAACGATACAGCACTCGTGGCATGAACACGGGAAGAGTGCGTATTTTGTTGCAAGTCATTCAATGCTTTCAAGGGAAACCGACTCCGTCCAAGTAATGACGCGACACCTGTGATGGCGCCATTCCGATGGACAGACCAGTTCCTTGAGTCCAGATGGGGCACCAAAATATATGGAGAAACATTTCTTTTTTATGCGATGCTTTTGTTATACGTGGGGCAAAGGATGCTAAATCCCTCAGTTATAAAGTTTAGGAGCTCCTTTACAGTATTTGTAAAGCAGAATATTCGTTTTTCTTTATCTGTGTGTGTTCATAACTGAAAGATTCTGCAGTGCTGTAAAAGAAACTTCGATTTAGCATCGGAATTATGTAATCTTCGTATCGTGTGTACTCTCTATGGATTGATTTCATGGACTCTTGAGTTCCAAGGAATATTTGCTGGTGGAGGCATTTAATGCAGGAGTCGCGTTGGCTCCAAAAATATGGAAATCACATGGGGTGAGATCTGGACTGTGTGGAAGATGTGCAAGAGCGTCCCAACTCAACTATTCCAGGATACTTGAAACTACCTTGGCAACAAGTGGGAGGGGATCAATTTTGAAATAATAAATAGTTCACTCCGTTTTTCTGATGTGTCTCTCGTTTTCATCTGAATACCACTTGTACATCATGCAACTGTGAAAATTTCATTTAAAAGGTTCTGAATTAAATTTTATCATCCTGTGTTAAGTACATATTCCTGTGTCTTAGTACAAAACAAGTTTAGTTGACTCCATTTCGTTTTAATAAACATAATAAAAAATATTAATGTGAACAAAATTATCAGGTCTCGAGTTTCCATAGCGAAATTTAATGTTAATTTAAAGTATAAACACTACCATTTTGTTGCAATAAAATCGAAGGTTCGAAAAGTATGTAATTTTGTAAAAAAAAATGTTTCAATTAGAAAAATATAGTGATTAGAAAAGTATAGATGTCTACAAAATATGTGCAGGAAACCACAGATTATATATATATTCCTGTGTCTTAGTACAAAACAAGTTTAGTTGACTCCATTTCGTTTTAATAAACATAATAAAAAATATTAATGTGAACAAAATTATCAGGTCTCGAGTTTCCATAGCGAAATTTAATGTTAATTTAAAGTATAAACACTACCATTTTGTTGCAATAAAATCGAAGGTTCGAAAAGTATGTAATTTTGTAAAAAAAATGTTTCAATTAGAAAAATATAGTGATTAGAAAAGTATAGATGTCTACAAAATATGTGCAGGAAACCACAGATTATATAAGCACAAAAAATGCGCCCATACGTCAGTCACCTGTTAGTTAACATTTAGACACATAACCTGCACTTCATCTGTCTGTCCCATGTGAACAATTTTCGGATCTTTAAGGACAGCTCAGCTTTTGTCACATAAACATGAGTTTCAGTGTTGCGTTCTCAATATGTACGTCATTATGAATACACATGAACGTCTATCAACCAAATGATTATTTTTGGAAGAAAAAATATGTTCTTGTTTGCCCACATTAAAAAAATTTCTTTTGGCAAAAAGTAACACTTAATAAATACGCAAAAATGGAGTTTCAATCCCATAAATACAGGACCCACCTCACATAGCCAATGATGTCAATGGTGTGCAACAAATAATATGCAACAGCACGACAAAAGATGCATATTACTTTCAAAAACTTGTAAGTACTACTAACCTACATTATTTTCAGTGTCCAGTTGTGGTTTTTCGTCCTCCGGAATTCGGTAAGACTGAATTAATTTTATGTACCATTATTTCGGAAGGATATTTATAATTATGTTTGCCCAGCTGTGATATTTAGAATACTTAGATACCATGTGGAATAAGGAACACCAATAATTTCAAGTTTACACAATCTAGTCTTATACATGTATACAGTATATCAGTAATAATGTGAGAACATAAGGTGAAACACAGTTAAGAAAACTAGAAACAAAATATGGCCTTGTTTTTGCTAAAAATCCCAATGAAATGGCAAGATTTGATTAATTACGCGTGCCTGGGTCAACTCTTTAGCAAAAGTGTAATAGGAGCAGTCGAAATTTGTGTCCCACTCATATGATGCACCTCACATTAAATGGAGATCACTCGATATGAGAAATTAGCGCAATGGAAAACACAATTATTTACGATGGATCAGCATCATGGATATAATACTTACCTGCACATCTACAATAGTACTGCACTGAACAAAATACACACATTCAAATGAAAAAAATAAATATGTTAATGGAGACTGTATACACCATTTTGACTGGTACTAGAACCACATCTGATCTAAACCATGCTCAGATATGGTGCTATTCGAGAGGTGGAAGCTATGTGCTGGCACTGGAATTGACCCTCTCCCTTCTCTACATCAGTAAGAAAGTACGAGGGCTATCCACAAAGTACATTACGTTTTGGAATTAAAAATAAATAAAGTATTGGAAATATTTTTTATTATATGCAGATGAAAGCCACACTTAAGTACTGCTTTTCTACATAGTTGCCATTTAAATTGAGGCACTTATCGTAGCGATGGACGAGCTTGGAAATTCCTTCGTCGTAAAATTCGGCCGCCTGCGCCTTCAACCACGTGGTTACCTCTTCTTGAAGCTGTGCGTCGTCATCAAAACGCTGCATAGCCAACCACTTCTTCATTGCTGGGAGTAAGTGCAAGTCGCTCGGTGCCAGGTCGGGACTGTACGGCGGATGAGGAAACAACTCACACTTAAAAGATTCGAGAACTTCACGAGTGGCATTTGCCATGTGGGCCCGGGCATTGTCGTGAATCAGCAAGATCTTTGAGCCCAACTTTCCCCTGCGCTTGTTTTGTATTCCTCTTCTGAGGTTGTGCAGAGTTTGGCAATACCTTTGAGAGTTTATTGTAGTGCCTCTTTCCAGGAAATCCACAAAAATCACACCTTTTCTGTCCCAAAAGACAGTCGCCATCACCTTCCTTGCCGACATTGTCTGCATGCATTTCTTGGGTTTTTGGGGGGAATTTGTGTGCCCCCACTGCATTGACTGCAATTTTGTCTCGCAGTTCACATGCTTAACCCATGTTTCGTCACCAGTAACGATGCGATCGAGTAATGAGTCGCCATCTTTCTCGTAAGCGTCCAGAAACGTTAACGCTGCAGACATTCGCTGATTTTTGTGAATCTCTGTCAAGATTTTTGGTACCCATCTTGCACATAACTTGTGGTAACCAAGCTTTTCGGTAGTGATTTCGTGCAACAAACTTCGTGAAATTTGTGGAAAACTCATAGAGAGTTCCGTTATTGTGAAATTACGGTTTTCATGGACCGCGGCATCGACTTTTTCGACAAGTTCGGCAGTCACTATGCTGGGTCTTCCACTTCGCTCTTCGTCGTGAACGTTAGTTCGGCCATTTTTAAATTTTATGACCCATTGACGCACTCCACCTTCAGTGATTATGTTGTCCCCATACACTTCACAAAGCTGCCGATATATTTCTATCGGTGTACAGTTTTTTGCAGTCAGAAACCTTATTACAGCCCTCACTTCACACTTCGCAGCATTTTCAATTAACGCTGACATTTCAAACTGTCACAGTAACTCAACGGAGTACAGCACGAACCTGTCACTAGCACGGCAGGATGCCGACTGAGCGGCGGAATGCCATGACACCAAGATGGCCGCGCTAGCCCCGCCCCTAACGGACACAAACGAAAACGTAATGTACTTTGTGGACAGCCCTCATAACTCTCAGAGTGTACAGTACACACTCTGGTCACAGAGATCTGCACGACATATACAATCACTTGACACTGCATAACATGTCAGTGGATGGCAATGGCAGCTCACCTTCACAATTACCTTCCCTAGAACAGAGATGCTGGATTTCTGCATCTATCGCCCAACATTTGTACTCTTAGTGTGGAACTACTTCCACACTCAGTAACACCGCACGTCTACTCTCTTCCAGTTTTCCTACAGTCAACATTATGCATAAATTCTTGAACTCCAGCCCTACATATTCAGAAATGTTTGGTTACGTTCTGTTTTTAATACTAGTAGATTTAATATTTTATTAATGACTGTAGTTTTCAGCAACCATAGTATTATTTTTTTATATTTTAATAGTTTTAACACCAGTAGTTAAACACTTGGAATCCTTCTTCTGCTTCCTTTATTGTTTCTGCCGTATACAGACTGAACATTATACACCATCCTACCTGGTTCTTATCGTTATGGACTAGTTTGACGCAGCTCTCCACGCAAGTGTATCCTGTGCCAGCCTATTCCGTTTGTATGAGCTTACTGTATTCGATCTTTGACTTTCCTGTTCAGCTTGATTATAAATTTATTTTTTTCCTCAGCTCCACTCATAACCACCGCATTAACTATTCGGCCAACCCATCTCTTCATTAGCTTCTTCTACAACAACACATGTCAAAAGTATCTATTCTCTCTCCTTATCTGAACAATGTAACATCCACGTTTGGTTTCTATACAGTAGAGGTAAATACTGTCAGAAACGACTTTGTATCATTTTAATTTACATTCAGTGTTAACACATTTCTCCGTTTTTGAAATAAGTACTTGCTATTGCCACTCTACATTTAATATCATCTCTACTCTCCTGCCCAAATAAGAAAACTCATATACTACTTTTAATGTCTATAATCTGATTCCGTAAGAAGCTTCTGACTTAAATCGTCTACATCTACTTTTTTTTCAGGAGGAAAACATTATACTATTTGGATCAAATATAGACTCTGACCGTTGCTCGATGGTCAGTGATGGCGAAAGTTGGGCTTTGGCGACGACAGCGGCGCCGGCGCCAGATGACGTCATCAAGTGCTTCTCTCTTTCCCTTCCTCCTCACCCCTCCCCTCAGCCAAGACTATTTCCTAGGCCAATCAGACAGCAACTAAACCGACACACATGTACACTGAGGTGACAAAAGACGTCATCACGTCGGACCTCCTTTTTCTCAACCTGACGTGCCATGGACTCAACAAGTCGTTGGGAGTCCCCTGCAGAAATACTGCCTCTATAGCCGTCCATATTTGCTAAAGTGTTGCTGGCGCAGGATTTTTTTGCACCAACTGTCCTCTCTATTGCGTCTCAGAAATGTTCGTTGGGATTCATGTTGTGTGATCTGGGTGGCCAAATCATTCACTCGAACAGTCCAGAATGCTCTTCAAACCAATTACGAGCAATGACATGGTGCATTCACATCCATAATAATTCCCTCGTTGTTTGGGAACATGAAATGCACGACTGGTTGCAAATGGTCTTCAGGTAGCCGAACATAATCATCTGCAGTCAATCATTTGTTCAGATGACCCATTTTATTCCACGTAAACACAGCCCACGCCATTACTGACCCACCACGGGCCTGCACAGTACATTGTTGACAACTTGTGTCCAGAGCTTCATGACGTCTGCACCACACTCAAACCCTACCATCAGCTCTTACCGACTGAAATCGAATCACCCAGCCAAGTCACGGTTTTATACTCGATTACAATCCAACCGATGCAATCACAAGTCCAAGAGAGGCACTGCAGGCGATATCGTGCTGTTAACAGAAGCACTACCAACGATCGTCTGCTGCCACAGGCCATTAACGCCAAATTTCGCCGTACTGTCCTAACGGATACCTTCGTCGTATGTCCCACATTGATTTATTCGGTCGTTTCATCCAGTGTTGCTTGTCTGTCAGCACTGAAAACTCTACGCAAACACCGCTGGTCTCGGTCGTTATGCGAAGGACATCGGCCACTGCGTTCTCCGTGCTGAGGTAATGCCTGAAATTTGGTATTCTCGGCACACTCTTGACACTGTGTCTAGCAGAATATTGATTTCCCTAACGATTTATGAAATGGAATGTCCCATGCGTGTAGCACCAACTACCATTCCACGTTCAGAGTCTGTTATTTCCCGTCGTGCGGCCATTCTCACATAGGGTACCTGAATGACCTACGAGAAATGAGAGCTCCGCTAATGCACTATTCTTTTATAGCTTGTGTATGCGATACTACCGCCATCTGTATATGTGCATATTGGTATTCGCTGACAATTGCCACTTTAATGTATTTAGATCTCCCACTCGTAGCCCAGTATTTAATTCTCCAGTCACAAGTTTCAGCTCCCTCTTAAGTCAAGCAGTTTCTAATAAATAAGCCGGTCAAATACCTTAGGTGACAACAACCAAACATTTTGCTCTCCCGTTCATACGAGCGTGTTTTATGGGCCATTAAAACGAAAATGCCTGTCGGTATGTGCCCCAGAGCAAAACATCTCGCACTCTGTAGCCGATCTGGCAGTCAGTATAGCCCAGTATTTGTACCAAGTAAAATACTCTTTAAAAAAAGATCAGTTGTCTGTATTATTAATGGAAACACGTAAAGACTAGTTTTATAACGGTACAACATACACATGTCTCACTTACTGGCACTACTGTGCGATTTGCAGTTTAAGCTACAACTGAACACGATTGTGGACCTTCAGATTAAGTACCACAGTATCATTCCCACGTAAAAATTTCATGTACAATTAACCAAAATATGTAGTGATATTATCATTTCGATCTTAGCCGTACTTGAGTTAATGTTTCAAAAATTGAACTTTCAGCATCTCACTCTTTAGACATTTTTTAGTGTCGTTTAAGGAGGGAAGAAGATGATGCATCATGTTGTAGACTAGATAATTGTAACTGACGATACTGACTGGCTAGTACGACCTTTACTGCTTGTGATCTCAGACCTAAATAAGTTTATGTTAGTCGTGAGCCGCGCGGGATTAGCCGAGCGGTCAAAGGCGCTGCAGTCATGTACTGTGCGGCTGGTCCCGGCGGAGGTTCGAGTCCTCCCTCGGGCATGGGTGTGTGTGTTTGTCCTTAGGATTATTTAGGTTACGTAGTGTGTAAGCTTAGGGACTGATGACCTTAGCAGTTAAGGCCCAGAAGATTTCACAGGCATTTTTTTGTTGATCGTGGTACAAAGATCAAGCTTTCATGGTAGACGTTTTTAGAAGATTTTCAGTAATGATATAGGGGAGGGGAACGAAAGATAAGCCGCATAGTCCTATATTAGAAGAATATAATTAGATTTGCTGACTTTTCTATATTTGCTGTACTCTGTGAAATTTCCGGTGTAATTTTGTCTATGGACAGATGTGGCTCATTCGTGGCATACTAAGGAAGACAGTAACATTTGCCTGTCAGAATTATGGCGCAAAGCCTCTTTAAGAAGTTTACAAGTAGTATCGACTTAGCTGATAAAGTCTTCTTGAGTTATCAGTTCAGTCGAGGCGTTGTTCTGCAGCTGTGGGTAACTACTTTCCTTTACATAATCAGCTACTAAGTAATATCAGCAGTAACTCCAAGATAAGGTCTAATGCATACCTAGTCACCGATGTCACTATTTCAGACACTTTGGCACAACAAACCATACTGAAAAGATGCGTTTTCAAAAGATACTGCATGCTGCGTATAATTTAAACATCATATTTTCGTAATAGTGGAGTGAACCTAAGAAATGCACCACATAGGATATGCTCGTTTCATAAACACACACAACAATGTGATGGGTACTCGGTTTGCTCGAAAGCCTTGCTGCACCACTATGAGTCACAGAAGTAGTACTGGCTTTGTAGGAGGTTCTTCATGGAATAAATGCTGAGATCTGATTACACGCAAAAATATGATCTTTACATAAAATGTAAAACGGCACTTTAAAAAAAGTGAACACTGCCTGTACCATCTATCAACAAATTTAAGTACTTATTCTATAATGGTACAAAGCACATGGTTCACTCGTTGCCACAACTGGTGTAACATTCAGGTGAAGGCACACTTGGCGACTGCTATGTTTGGTGTTTGTATTCACTTATTGCAAGGCACAATGGACACTGAAATTAAGTGCCACAAACTCATTTGCAGGCAAAAATTGTCCATATTGCTTCCCAAGAACGTGTGTTAGTTCCGCTGATACTGGAACACTACCTGTGAGAGTCTGTTGATCAGGATGGAGCATATACAGTGATTGGAGCCTGCCTCCCTTGGTAGTAAGGCAAAGCAAGCATCAGGACAATTTGTTAGTGTGGGTTGCCTACATCAGGGACAAGTATACATTCAGGGGGAAACCTATTGTTTTCTTTCGATTGACAGATCTTTAACATATTGTTCTGCTTAGTTGATTGTAACCCTTTGGAGATAATCTGTCCTTCTGAGAAATGTCCCTAAACCCCACCCCCCTCCTCCTCTGAACCTCTCTGAAAACCCACAACCCCCCCTCACCTCTCCATCTTACTGATACAAGCACACTTTCTGGCCTGAGTTTTTCGAATAGCCGCCTTCCATTTTACCAATTTGACTGATCAATTAATTGCTGTTGTTGTGGTCTTCAGTCCTGAGACTGGTTTTATGCAGCTCTCCATGCTACTCTATCCCGTGCAAGCTTCTTCATCTCCCAGTACCTACTGCAACCTACATCCTTCTGAATCTGCTTAGAGTATTCATCTCTTGGTCTCCCTCTACGATTTTTACCCTCCACGCTGCCCTCCAATGCTAAATTGGTGATCCGTTGATGCCTCAACACATGTCCTACCAACCGATCCCTTCTTCTAGTCAAGTTGTGCCACAAACTTCTCTTCTCCCCAATCCTATTCAATATTTCCTCATTGGTTATGTGATTTACCCATCTAATCTTCAGCATTCTTCTGTAGCACCACATTTCTGCTCTCTTCTTGTCCAAACTATTTATTGTCCATGTTTCACTTCCATACATGACTACACTCCATACAAATACTTTCAGAAATGACTTCCTGGCACTTAAATCTATACTAGATGTTAACAAATTTCTCTTCTTCAGAAACGCTTTCCTTGCCATTGCCAGTCTACATTTTATATCCTCTGTACTTCGTCCATCATCAGTTAGTTTGCTCCCCAAATAGCAAAATTCCTTTACTACTTTAAGTGTCTCATTTCCTAATCTAATTCCCTCAGCATCACCCGACTTAATTCGACTACATTCCATTATCCTCGTTTTCCTTTTGTTGATGTTCATCTTATACCCTCCTTTCAAGACACTATCCATTCCATTCAACTGCTCTTCCAAGTCCTTTGCTGTTTCTGACAGAATTACAATATCATCGGCGAACCTCAAAGTTTTTATTTCTTCTCCATGGATTTTAATACTAACCAATCCTCCCCGGGTAAATCCACCCAGTCCTCCACTCCCCCACTTACCCCGCCTCTCCCACCTGGAAATTGTTGGCTCTGTGCTGGAGAGGAAGGATCTCATGACAGGAAATTCAACTGCACAGGAGAGGGTATAATTTTATTTATAAAAAATTCAATTTGCAGGACTTGGATGTGTCTTGCTCATCATTCTCCGCTATTTGGGAAGATGCATGTCTTGCGAAATACATTGAAAAGAAGTAATAAAATCGATCGCTTTTTTTAATTTGCGATCATTCATGGAATATTGTCATGAAACACTCATCACACGGAATTACGGTATTAAAAATCTTCCGAGCATGAAGCACGTACTGCCCGCTATCCACCGAGCTGCACCATGGTCTGGTGTCCAAGAGACCTCACTGTGCCCACTTGGGACCCCGTGGCAGCTGTCATGTCAGCTGCTGCACAGCCAGCCGCCTCTTGCACCATGAAGCATCCCACCTGTCCAAACAAAAGGAGAGGAGCCTGGTCTGCTCGGACTTGTCTCCGAGCACTTGGACGAAGAGGAAATCACTTGACTCTCTCACATCACAGGACTTTCTGTAGATACGTCGCTCCGCCCCCGTATTGTTTGAACCAGTCTGTAGAGACTCCTATGCTCCCCACAAAGGATGTCTTATGACTCTCTGACGTCATGAAACTTTCTGTGGATGGAGCATTCTGATTATTTCTTACTGAATCTACCGCTAAATTGCTGCTGCTGGTGTGGAGCAGTCAGCCACATACTGCAGATGCATAAATTACTAGAATTTCAGCAGCGAACTATTTTGTGCAGATCGAGAAACATGCAGCAGTTATATTGCGCTGACAGTTAAACTGGAAGGAAGTGTCGTATAATCTGGGATCTCCTGTGTGTGTGTCTATCGTCAGGGCGCCCCCCAGAAGTCAAAACTTCCCAAAGTAATGTTTACAGATAACGTTAATGAATACCACTGAGCACAGACTTTATACCAGCATCGTCTGATCTCGCAGCTCCCATGCAAAGCATCAGGTGGCGGCATTCTGTTTATCAAGAAATTCCGGACCCACTTCCCATCTCTATCTCTCACAAGAGGCCACTCCCTATTTGTCTGTGTGAACCAATGTCTCGAAACTCGCAGACATATGTTTGCATCTCTCCTCAGACTACTGTGTTCCTATTGGCTAATGGTGGAGACAAAGTGAGAGCTGACGCAAATTCGGCATCAAAAATTGCATGAAATAATCCATTTTCACTACCCTGCCAAATTAATTGCTTAACAATTTACAGCACTCAAATAGATCACTTAAAATACTCACCTCCACCTTACCTTCATTCTTCTACAGAATAAAACATATTTGCAATGTCTGAGTATCACATGCAAACATTATGCAAATCAAGTAATATTACCACCACAAATAGACCATAGCAGTAATAAATATATCTGAGATCTTGTATGCAACGATGTTTGAGACCCCAAACATCTTCCTCCACCACAACGTTTCCACTAAATGTATCAGGCGACAAAAATCCAGTCGACCATATGAACTCACGATTGCAAACACCGCGCCAACCGCTGACTGCGAGGAGCAGCGGTTGAACCATCCACCACTAGCAGGGAAATCGCGTGCCCATCCTCCGCCATCCACACACCCGCCGTACCAAACACTGAGAGGCTGGGGAGTGTCTGTCACCAAACTGTCAACCGATCAATTAACATGGGTGGACTAATCGTCCAGTACAAACACCTGTCATTTTGAATCTTCTCGAGCAACAAGCACGTCCACTTCTGCCACTGACGCAGAACACTGGTCACTTTGCCAGCCTCTGCTGCCACAGTCAAGAGCAGACAAGTAGCTGCATTCTTTGTACCTAACCGTCCATCACAAGCTGAACTAATCTGTTAGTTATAGTCGCCAATTCCTCATGACAACCCCTGCCGCCAGCTGAGGTGCGCTATGAAACAAAGAGGTGTGGCTTGGATGTGTAGATTAGTTCTAACCAATTCCAGCTTGACATAGACTACCCCCCCCCCCCCCCCCCCGCGTTTAAAAAATCCACTTGACCCAATCTAAGATGGCGATATTACTGGCCATACACGTCGAATTGTACATTTTTCCCTTTTATACAACTTATTTTCGAAGAAAGAAGAAAATGAGGCATACACGCGTTTCCACATCGCTATAGTATCGTTACTTGTCGTAAAAATCCTGTAACAGTATGGCATAGGCTACATTCCTTCGAAGTATTTTCTCATTAGATAGAAAAATAATTTGTTCTAGTGAGCTTAATATCTGTAGAACGGAAAATCTGTCCAAGTTCCAAATTTTTACTTCTTATTCACTCAATGACTAGTTTCGGGCCGAGACCCGTTTTCAAATCCTCATAACAAAGTAGAAAATAGCATCTTCGTGAATGCCAATTTGGATTTTGTTGTGATGATTTGAAAATGGGTCTCTGCCAGAAACTAGTCGTCTAATGAATAAAAAATGAAAATTTGAAACTTTGGCTTTTCGTTCTACTGGTTAACAGAAGTTGCTACCCCAAGCTACTCCAGCAGACTGGAATTTCGTAGCTTAACAGCTGTTGTGTCATGCATCACAGGATTACAACATTAAACTCATTTTTGACTCATGATGGAGTGCAAAGATCTACCTCAGTCACAGGATGCCTCAGCACTTTTGATCTTCCTTAAAGTAACCACATGCCTCGCCACATACCAAGTTTCTTAGGTTGTAAATATCATGTTTATACTATGTATCACTTTATAAATTCGATAACACATTTGATTTTATTACGATGCTTGTCTCTTCCTGCGTAGGCGGGAGATTAAAATTTCGTTAAAAGATATTACTGCAACGAGAAAAGACCTGATTACCACTCCAGCCCTTAATCATGTATGTAGTACCCTAGCCATCGCTTCCACCTGCCAGGTGGCGTATCATGGATATCAAATTGGGAGACTAATTAATTAACCCTAGGATGCATGGTGCCGAAAACACACATGAATGCATATGCAGGGCTTCCGAGGCCCTGCCCTAATTTAAAATTTTCCTCTTTTTATATAATCATTCTTTGGAGTTAAATTTATTTCTGTCAAATTTATTGTCATATTGGAAGATTCCTAAGGTACAGTAACAGGATATGGTGGGCCTGATTAACATTTTATTAATTTAAAAAAAAACCTCTAAGAGTGAATTTTTATTAGTTACATCCAATTACATACAATGTATACAATTAATTTTATTAATTCACTTATAAGTTGCAGTTTACATTTTATAACATTTATTACAACCAATTTCTTCAATTAAAACATACACATTATTCACAATGTTATATATATAGGCAATATTTTGAGAAAAAGTTATTATTCATTGTTCACATAAAATTGAATTTTTCTTAGTTTTCAACATGTGACAAACAAGAAGCACAAAGAATGCCACTATGTTCCTTACAAATGATGGTTTTACACTTTAATGCATGTCATAGCACTTTTCCTGTGTTTATTATATGGACAATAATTGCATCTTCTTCTTTTTCCTGAAACAGGTAGTTGGTTTGGCAATATGACATCTTTTTGAACACCACATCTTTGCATGGCATCAAAGATTTTCTTTGGAAGATTAGGGATCTGAATGCGAAGTTCCATTAGTGGTCTTACCATTTCCTCTGCTAAATCTCTTAGGAACAAACGCCTTTTATCACTTCTTCCACTATGGTATATCAGATGTTGGGCGGAAAATAAAATTTCACTGTTCATTGCTGCGACGTCCAACATATTCATCCATAATGCAAATGGCCATCTTTTGTTTGTCTCTTGCAAGTGTAATAACGAATTTTCTGGTTCATTTGATTTACTCCACCCCTCGTAGAGTTAGAGAACTTTATTATATCTGGTTTCTTTTTTGCATGAGTTTCATCAATGTTTATGTCGTGATGCATTGTGCTAATGAAAACTACAGACTTTTTCTTTTTGGGAACATAACTCACCATTGTAATGTTACCTCTAAATGCAAACAAAGAGGAATGAATCGCTCTTGAGGCAGATGGTTTCATCTCATTAGTAATTTCTGGTTTATTTTGTTTGATTGTTCCCACCACTGTAATTTGCTTCTGAAGCATCTCTTCTGCCAGCTCCACACTAGTAAAGAAGTTGTCAACAGTAATATTTTTCGATGATCCTTCAATGCTTTTAGCAAGATCTTTCACCACATTCAATCCAAGATTTTTCTGAATAGATTCATGGGGCTTCCTTCCCGTATAAACAATTCCGTCTAAAGCATATGCATATGTAGCATCACATAACCAAAATATTTTTATGCCGTACTTGGCTGGTTTAGATGGCATATACTAGATGAAGCTGCATCTTCCACGGAATGGGACTAGCTGTTCGTCAACTTTGAGTGAAGCATTGGGAATCATTCTATTTCTACACTTGTCAAGAAATAGTTCCCATACATAGCGAACAGCTGCAAGTTTGTCATCTGCAGATCGAGCTTCACGGGTACACCTGTCATCAAATCTAATCATTCTCCTTATATCCTCGAATCTATTTACTGACATGGTGGCCTTATATGTAGGATTTGCCTTATCATCCAAGAATAATTCTCTGATAGGGACATCCCAACTCTTCTAAACACCAGAAAGCAGTAAAAGACCAAGAAAACCCTCCATTTCAGCAAGCCAAACGTTTTTCCACGTTTTACCACGTAAAGCAGCCACTCTTCTGCCTTCAATATTTGTGCAGTTGACGATTTCCTCTAGTATTTCCTTGGAGATGAAATAGTCCCCCAGGCATCCTTAGCTTTACAGGTTTTCAACCCACGGGCAGGACCAGGTGCCTTCTTTACGATATTATGAACGGCGTACGAAAAGTTGCAGGAGGATCTAATTTCCAAATCGTTCCATTCCGACAAATGTATGTTTGGTTTTCTATACCTTTTTGTGGTGGTTCTTCATTTTCAGACTCTGATGAAATAATATTATCGGAAAGACTGTCATCTGCCTCAATATTCACATCTGCAGGTCCATTGGCTGATTCTTCATTACTTGCAACTTCAAAAATATTTCCTTCGTCGCAAGAATCATCTTTTTCAAACCACTGAGCCACAACACTTTCAAAATTAGCTGCATTTGCACGTACTGACTCTCTTGCTTTACGTGTCGAAGCCATAGCAAAAGGCGTGTCTCTCGAACAGCAGCTTGTGCAGCACTAAACGAGTCATACTCGTAACAATATGGGCCTTGCAGCAACAAACGAACTACAGTAACGATGAGGCTGACAAGAGCAGCACAGGATAACAATACTATGCAATAATAAAACATTTGATAGCAAAAAGATCAATAATACAGCGACATCGCCAATATGTGAAAGAAAGTAGTGTGTATTATTTTTTAGGTATACTATTACTACTACAGCTACTGCTGCTGTTGGCATTCCTGTTGCTGGAAATACCACTACAGTTATTGTTGAATTAATAACTGCTCCCAAACAAATGTTGAAGACAATATAGGCTAAAGAACATTTATAAATGTGTGAGGGCTTCTGAAGCCCTGTTTATGCACTCGCGGTGTATGGGTAAACGTATTGAATTATACAAAAACTTAAAAAGCTATCTCGTTCAGACTTGATAGGAGGAATGTCAGAGTGTTAGTGAAAGAGTACTGGAAAGCAGTTTGAAATCAAACAAAAAATTACAAAATTTTTTTAAAAATGAGTACATACCAGGGCCTTGGGGGCCCTGTTTATGCATTCTAGGCTTAAATTGATCACAAGAGTCGCTTTGAACGGCGAATAATTTTCTTTTTTCAGCAGTCGGAATACACTCACCAGGTAGCTCAAATGGGAATCCCTGAAGAGAAGACGATGTTCTTTATGAGGGACACTACTGAGAACCGACAATTGAACCTGACCACAGAAGGATTCTACCACCAGGAACATACATTTCGCGTAAAAACCGCACTATTAGAAAGATAATCTCAATGTCTGTGTTACTGTCGCCTCACCCTGCATAAGAAGCGATCTTTTAGTTCTACAGGCATATGCAAGGGTTGCTGATCGTGTCACGCTTTCTAGTAGAATTGCTGTTTGCAATTTGGATTCAAGTCCACCCATTCAATCATATGCATGCGTTGGATACAATGGATACGTCTTTCAGTGATTACAGCCACTGGTGAATCATATTCGTGACCCTTGTAACTCAAAACGAGTCACCTTTTTCGAACTGCTAAGGATCCCATACAGAACAATTCCAGCGTGGTATTTTAGACAGCCCCTCTGCATCTTGTAACTGTTCCTCAGTGTCAACGAAAGTCAGAGAGCACTTTTTCTAAGACATTTTACGTCCCGTGGTGGAAGAGTGTGAGCTCAGTTAATGCGACAAGACTGTGTTTTGACCACTCGATAGAAATAGGAACATGTTGTCAGATTTCCGCCAACCATGTACAATGTGTAACGCCAGCACAAAACAATGCTTTCTCCTGCAATGTGAGGTAGAGAAAAGACAGTATGAGCAGTCTTGGCAGTTGAAAATTTATTCAGTGTTCGCAATACAACAGATCGCCCCTGCCCCCCAAGGTAACGATGCCAGAAGCGTATATCGTAGCATTTACTTTCATGGAACCCTGCCTTACATTTGTACCCGTGAAAGTCTTTTCTGTATCTATTGTTGTTCCAGAGATAGGTGCACTGGAACGTTTAATTGGACCTCCCCACATATAGATGTTAGGGGTATGTAGTGTACACTATGTGTTTTCAAGCACCGATATCCTTAACGATGGTAAGGACTATAATACTTTTGATTTTACATGGACAGTTACTCAAAAAAATCGTGTATTCCTAAAGTATTTCAATCAGATTCGTTAAGTTCAATAAAAGACTGAGAGGGTTTACTGAAATAGTCAATACATGCAAATCATCAAAGAATCATTCTTCATCATGCTAATGATAGCTGCCTCATTGGATACAAAAAAGTTGATGATGTGGCTCGCAAGAAACGATGTCTCACTGCCTTGATTAATATGATTTGTTACTAATGAGTTCATTCTCTTCCTTTACATTAAGTGAAAAATCCATGGATGATCATTTTCGCCATGTCAAATCGCTGCTGATTCCTGCCAATTCATGCTTTTTAGGTAATGATTACTGAGTGGATGGAGTGTTCCCTGAAATTTTTTGAATGCACGGAAAATTGGATAATTTTTAAAGGTGTATATTTTGAGAACATTTATCGATTTGTAATAAATAAGTTCTTTTTTCTCTTTTTTTTGCAGGAAAAACTTCAAAGACTTTCCTGTTACTGCCTAGGTAAAATCTGTATGTAGATAGATTCTAATGGCGGTTGAGAGCATCAATAAAAAATGTTTCTTGATATGTTGTTCTGTCGCCAGGTTTTTGTATATTATATATTTCTGCTGGTAAACAATGTGCTGCCTCTTATAAGAATATTAGAACTTAGACCCCATGAAATGTGTCACTGAGGTATATATTCCCATGACAACTGTATATATATATTGTTCCACTAAGGTCTGCAGCGACTGGCATTTCCTCACTGCAATGTGTAACATATTTAGCGTCCCACGTACTCACTCTCAGAACATAATATCAGATATTTGTAATATAACATTGTTTAGATATACAATAAAATGATTATAAGAAGCTAGAGGTGGGATTGGTGAAACTTTTTGTATTTGTAGCTGTGCAGGTGTCTTGGGATTGACTTCAAGTACGCTGAATATCTCTGCCCTGGCATGGGAACCTAGTGACTCCAGGCGATAGTTCCAGTGTAGTGATGACTGCTTGCATTTGCTTTAGATTGTAGCCATAAAGGCTGCCACGTCATCTTTTATGTGTTACCGTGAGTACTGGACCAGAGCCAGTTGTGGGTCACTTTAATTAATGGGATATTAATACAAAGTAGCTGTTACTTTCAAGGTCAATGCCACCTCTCTCACCCCAGATCAAAGTGAAGTACAAGGTCACCACCACCACCACCACCACCAACTCTCTGCCCACCTCAGCACCTTCCTCCCACCCCTTCTCGTAGCCCCTCTACACCCTCTTTTCAGGCTGAACTGCACTCTTACCTTCACTAGTGTTCTGTACACCACAGTGGAAAAAAGGGAGCTGCAAAAATGTTAATGTGGCTAATAATTATACTGATCCCATGTTGAATCATTATGTATGACTACGCTTATTTGACGTATCACAGACCAAAAAATAGCTTAAAGTAACTACAGTGGTACCAGATTTCAAAATTACACTATGAATGAATAGTTGACAAAATTACATTCATTCTGCTGAGAAACTATGTCATAGCATATCACATTAAAGAACCATATACTTGTGCAGTCAAAAAGTCTCACACTGTTTAATTACAATATTGACTTTTTGGATTGCACTGATTCATGATGAGCCAATTGACACACACATACTCACATGTGTTCATACCCCAAGCATGTGCCTATCACAGAAGACAGATCACAAAACTATAAGCTGTTACACAGGCTTTTTTCCACATTATAACAGGAGTTTCACCCTCCACTCTCACGAAAATATATATGTTGAATTCACACAAGTTTATCGATCTAGTGCTGATGATGCGCTGATGGGAACAGACTATAAATTCTATCACTGTGACAGCATTATAGGGCCCCAGAGACCCCTGTCCGAGGTGATGGAGTGTGGATGGCTCCTGCTCCTCTCTGCCAGCAAGTGGTCCCTTCTAATTTACACACCTGCCATCCATTCCCAAAACGTGTTTCAATGCTACTAATTTTTTAACATCACACAATATTTACCGCCTTTCGAAGGTACAGCACCTGCAGTTTCCTGTCCAAGGATGTTAGGACCTATCAGATCTGGAACAGACTAAACAGGAAGCCATCCAAACAGTTCCCTTGTCCGTATATTCCCCACCCTACAGATTCGAGTACCTTCTAATGCTCAGATGTGTTCCCAGTGATATTATCCCCACTGGGATATACCAGTCCTTATGATGTTTCAGAGTAAAACACAATGAGAGAAACTCTTATTCTCGCTCGGACATAATTTTCTTGACATTTCACAGCACTTAATCTCCAGTAATAAACTTGGTGTGCAGGTGAGCTTCCTTTGAAATAGGCACAGTTGCCCCCACTAGTTAACAATATTGACTATCCAACCCTGTTAGCTGAAAATCATTCCACTTCCAACTTGGTAACCTGAAACACATAGAATCAAGAGATTTTAGTCATTGTCACCCGACAGTAGTTCATAGGGCAAGCCCCAGTGTCAGCCTGGTGACATATCCAATGCTACAGTTGATGATGATCAACCACAAACATTTGAGCTTCCATGCAAGTACTGATTTTTTTCCTTCTTATTCAGCTCTTGTGTGTGTGTATTATATGGAATTCAGTATCTTGTGGTTGGTGTACAATTCATCCCTCAGATACTCGATGAGCCTGTACAATAAGGTGAAGACGTGTGTACATAGATGTCTTCCCTCATGGGCAATGATACTGAGAAGTATCTTAAACAGCATATACTCACTCCAGTATCAGGAGATTGGGCTGGTGTGCTGGCACTAACATATAAACAAATTGCTCCAAAATTTTTAAAGATGAAGCTAGTCCACAGGATGATGGGGAATAATATGTTTATATATTTGTATGTTTTGCTTGTATTTGCATCTGCTTGTGACTCCAGAAACGATGATTATGATGATGATATACCAAGCTCGAAGCTGACATGTGACTCTGACATGCTTATCTGGATAGAGGATGTGTCTGATAATCTCAAGATATCGATATCAGATAGGTGTTATACAAACATGGATGTTGCTTTTGGTAAGTACAAAACAATTCAGTATTTACGCATGTAATATAAATATATACTATTATAAATATCAAATACTAATGTATCCAGTTATTTGTTTCTACAGGTGCATCTGAACCATTCATAGGTGGACTTTAGGATGCAAACACCATAATGTGGTCTGACATCACAGTTAACACCTGCATGTCCGTCAAAACACAGCCTGCTCTGGCTTGTTCCTCACAGTCTGTCGAGTCCACTGCATGCTCGCCAAGGCATCTGCCATCATACCAGCTTTGGGGCCTTACCCACCAGCATCCTGGTCCATTCCTCTTACAACAGATTTCAATCTCCACTGCTGATAGTTATGATAATACTAACACTAGCAGCAGACCTCTGTCCCATCGTACTAATAATGTATTCACACATTAGGTCAGTAGTGTGCCACCTTTAAATTACTTGGTGGTGGCAATTGCATTTGAAGACTAGATATCATTTGCCCATATAGCAAATTGTACTGCTGGGAACAAAGACACAATACATATTCCGAGCTCTTGTCTATGCATTCAAGAAAGAAAGTTTTGCAAAATGGTTGAAAATGCGCAATATCCCACAGTTAAGTGAAGCGCACTTTTATACTGTGAACTGGCACACAAAACAAAACAACTCTTCAAAGATGCAGGAAAGAGGGTCCAGTAAAGAACTAAGTCGAATATTCCATGCCGATGTCCAATCTCATGTTACTGATACATTACATGGAGGGGACACAAGACATGTGGCTTCCACAAGATATCGCTAAGAAGGCCATTACTAATGTCGAAAATATTGATGAGATTTGTTCTGCATGGTCAATACTGGCTAGTGAGAGACGTTATAGAGTCGTCTGCATAAAGACCTTGTATATAATAATATTTATGTGTTTTATAACTTTGATGGTACTGATTTCTCCATTAAACTTTAGAAAATACAGAAAGTTGTTAGGCAGGAAACCAATATAACAGTTCATGTTTATGACCAGCCAATAATTTCAAAGTAACAAACTAGATTGTTAGAGCCCTACATTCATACAATTTTGGGAGTCGTCATATGATGGAGGTAAATTTGCTTTTATTCTCAGAGGGAGAAAATCAACATTACACTACAGGTTGCTCTTCGAAGAAACTGGAACATGTTGATATGTCCACATTGAAAATAAATGCTCAAAATTTAAGAACACTCACCACCAAGAGCAGTTTCCCTTCATTGTGTATGCTGACTTTGAGTGACTCCTTGCTTCTGTCACACCCAACTGTATCACAGCTGAAACTCAATCTGGTGCCTCATAATGATAAGCAAGTCATTTGTTGGGATGGGACAGAAGCTCTCTTGTAGTTATACTATTCATGCACTTGAGTGGATTTATTTGTAAATAGTGTGTGCGTGTTTTTAGGGAGAGAAAGTTTATTGCTTACGATGTGTTTTGTAATGAAATGTATACTTTGTAGACTAGTGTGTCTGAGTATATTGCACACCATGTATTTGCTGTAATGAAATGCGTCTATACATTTCTACATTAGTCTTTCAGCTGCTGCCAGCTGCTACAGTCTGTAGCTTTTATTTTAATCTAATTGCCATGTTAAGTCAGTCTATTCTGAAGAACTATTTCGTACGATACTGCAAATTTCTCCATTTAATCAAATGACACTGCGATTGCAAAATTGTAATTTTTTCTGTTACTCAATGACTGGTTTCATAGATAACATACTATAGGAAAGGTATCTTTGTACATAAAAAGTATTATCTTTCAAAAGAATTCATTATTACTACTGAAGCAAATTAATTGAATAGATGTGTCTCTGTTTGATCATTAATTAAGCAACCAAAGCAAATACTGTATACAATTTACTGAATAAATGATGACGAAATTTCTTCCCCTAAATTCTTGTTATTATTTACAAAAGCCCAAATCTTAATTTTTTCACTGTGATGTATGGTATAAAGGGTGTGAGACACTTGTTTAAAAAGAAATTAAGTAGTATTTAGAAGGTGTGGTTTAGAGATGGGTATAACAGGGGTCATAGACTAATCACTTGGGGTTTTACATACTGGTATGTACTTATAGGTTTCTGTGAACAAGTAGCACATGATCACTGCTGTTTCAAAAGATGTGTAGAAGCGATGTCTAAATTTGTATCACCTGTGCATGAAGGAGACCATAGACATTGTACCTGGATGAAGTTGTTTGCTGCATAAAAATATATCCTCTTAACATTAACCGTATCAACCAATGGTAGCTGGAAACAAAGAAAAATCTTGTTGAAATCATTAATAACATAGTGAGTTTTTTTTATTTTATTTATTTATCACCCAACTTTAAAGCAATCCCAGATTTTCTGAAACAGACACAACACTATTTTGTGCATTTCTATACTCATTCCTGAGCTGCTGCATGGCTGCGCACCCATACTATTCCAAGTCCCAAATAACCGCTTACTTTTAGATGCCACACATCCATGAAGCCTTCTTGGAGCATTTGTCATAGACAGTAGTGTCTGTGAGGACGAAGCTTTCAAACGATTTCACCACATCCTCATAAGATATGTCGAGATCATTACACTAAATTCTATGGAAAATCTATTTAACCATATTCCTGTTATGTGCTTTGGCACAATTTATGCTTCGCATCCCTGAGAGTCTTCAGCGATGCTATATTTGATCAGAACGTCGTTATTACACGTCCACAATTTTTGTAAAAGCAATGAAGGCAATATCCTTAACTACAATCTGTCTGCATTCACTGAAAAATCCCTGAGCATTTACAGTGATGTTCACGCTTTGAGGTGCCATCATGAAATGCTTTGGATGTGACACAACACCTGCTCATCTCTACAGCTCGTTGCCCAATTCCTGTGAGTGGTGAATTTTAATTCCTCAGTCATGCCAAAGTAGAACACATGCTGCAGAGCCTGCTGGAGGACAAATTTAACTGTATCGTTCTCTTTTGAATATGTATAATGATAAGTGGTGCAAGCTCCTTAAGTTAGCAGGAGGTGAGCAAAAATACTTCTTCTTTACCGACCTCATAGTAGGAAGGCATAAATCTTACATACATATCAAATCTTAGGTTGTAGATTTCACTCCACACTTAAATTGTAATAATAGATAATAAACAGCATTCAGGTTGCCTTTGGTGTTAGTTAAATTGCTGCAGTCAAACACGCTAGAATCGCTTCCCATGTTGCCATTCATATTGGTTTGAAAAGTATAATGAATCTTGGTGTTCCTAATTGAATGGACGTTTTAATAGCCTTTGTGTGCTTGGATGCCGTCGGTAAAATAGGATAGTCAAAGTGCTCTCATCAACGGAAAGTTAACAGCAGATGAAAAACTTTTAAAAGATTCAGATGTTTCTCATATGTTATAGTGATATGGGACATCTTCCATATTATTTCATCAACGATAATGTCATTCACATCACCACATCCACATTGAATGTATGAGTTACAATAAATTGTATTTCTTACCAAAACAAGTTCCTGCTTCTAACTCGTAAGTAGATTCTTCATGTCCTTGGAGTAACCCATCAACAGCTTGAGAGACATGTGTGCATTTAACTGTCTACTATTTTGCTGCTCTAGCCATCAGTTCATCTTCGAAGCACCCTGCGTTTTCTAAACCATTCATATCTAAGGATTTAAAGAATTAATGTTACAATCACAGTATGTGTGTGGTCATTCTTGACCCTGTACTCCTCATATCTTATTTTCTGAAACACAAATGTTAAACCATTACGTTAACATTCGATGCAAGTGCAGCATTACCATCACTTTTCCGAAATTTCCCGTTGAAATATCAGAAACTATTACTATTTTTATCTGACACAGGAAAATTACCAGAATGATCCTAAATCTGAATCCTTGAGAAATCTAGTAGTGGTCCTATTGTGCAATCATGGATGAAGTCTGTTATCTTTTCTGTTGAAAGTCCTTTTCCCAGACTATTTAAAAACCTCATTTAAATGTCAGTATCATGTTTTCCAGGTTCTATTTCCTTAACATTAGCAGGTTTTAGATGTAGCTTATTGTTTGTATTGGTGATATTGGCAATACAGGGTGTTTATAAATGAATATCGGGGTTTTAACACTTTGTAATATTTATTACATTAAACATACAGTTATAAATGATATGTCAAATGAAAGAGCAGCTCAAACAGTTGTGTTTGGCACCAGTGTGCGTATGAAGTGGGCAATGTTTCCGCCGCAATTCGCTAGATTGGTTGAACTTCACTGTGCCCAAGTGCTGGATAGGCTGCAAGGGGCCCAAAGACAGGGCTTGCTTTGCATGGCCTCCACGTTCACCCAACCTAATGCCATGCGATTTTTTCCTTTGGGGCTTCATCAAGGATTGTGTATACATGCCTCCGCAACCAGCAGACCTCCCTGAATTAAGAAACCAGACTGAAGCATCTGTTGCTACAATCACTGAAGACATACTTATCAACATTTGGGAAGAACTCGGCTATAGACTTGATGTGTGCCGTGTGACAAATGATGCTCACATTGAACTTATATAAGGTTCTTGGTAAAACTGTTTGAGTTGCTCTTTCATTTTATATAACATTTATAACTGTAAGTTTAATATAATAAATATTATAAAGTGTTGAAACCCCAATATTCATTTATAAACACCCTGTACTGCTAAATGCCTCTAACCCAACAGTGTGATACCTAAGTGCATTCTGCTAAAATCAATTGGTGGAAAGTAATTTGCACTTAATACCGAGGACTGGTCTTTTAAAGTCACAATGTATGTTATCACATTTAACTCTCAGCTCATGAATGGATGGGTAATGCTGTTCATTTTATATTCTTCTACTTCACAAATTTCAGGAGAATGAGAGGCACAGATGAGCATACTAGTATGTATCACAGTTTTGGTAACATCGAAAAATGTAGAACACATGATTACTGATAAAGTAGTGGCGTAATTCTACTGGCGGATGTAGGTCACCAAACAAATCAGCCACTATTCATTGGTCTTTTAACATATGCCACCTGGTGAGTTCCCAGTCCCCTGCTATATCTAAATACACAGTCCTGCATTCATTAGTTTTTCACATAGTCCTAGCCTATGTATTCCATTTAAACACTCCACAGAATCTGGGAATATCGTTGCAGAAATTTAAGTACATCAGTATTGGGTAGTATGGCTTGGTGCTTCCCATTACGAATAGCCAAAATACTTCCATGTGTTTTTTAAATACAATCGTTTCCCAGTAGCCATAGATCCCATCACTTATAATGTTTTTCACCTTATAAAGCTGTACCTGGACGCTTTTAGCAGTTTTCAATGCTTAGGTGCTAGATGCTGCATCTCTGGCTAATGAGCCTATTGCTGGAAGACCTGCATGTTGGAATTAGAAATGGAATAATTTCACATATGGTCTTATGTATTGGCAGAACCCTAGGCGTTTTAATTAATTAATTAATTCTTCTTCTTCCTTCATCTTTGCATTTCAATTCACTTTTTGCTGCTGACACCACTGAATGGAGACAGTTTTTTAAACCTTCTTGGGTTTCTTTTTATTCTTTAGGGTATGACGAGCAGTGCACGTAACTTGTTGGAAATTTGCTTCCAAACCCTATTTATACTCGTGCATTGTTTTATAAGTTGAAAATGCTTCACTGCATTCTTTGATAAATGTGTCTCTTCTCACATGTATTGTCTTAGCTTGATCTGTGTGTGACATTCTGCCTGACTGATTTATAGCATATGCAATACATGCTTCTTGCACGACCATTCAACATATTCATTCTGTTATCATCATTTGTTAACTGTTTTTGAAACTTTGTCCCATGTCCATTGTATTAATATGTTGAGTTGTGTAGTTCGATTGGTATTTCATGTATACTACTACCGCCACCCCTGATGCACTTCCTACCACACATGTTATGCTACGGCACAGTTTGATGTTTGCAGGTCCTGTAATACAGCAAATCACAGGCATCCAGCCAACTATCGTCTAATAATGGGAAACCAAGCTACTTAACTAAAGACCTAACTCTTGATGTATTATGAAACACTCTATGAAAAACACATCTGACTCAGAACTTTTCTCCAATTTGTCTGTGTAAAAACGTCCAGCAGTTTCTTCACCTTAGCTATCCTTTAAGATATACATTCCAGCGTTTGTTCTCTGCTATTCTGTACATATGATTTATCAAATGCAGTCTTTTATTCTGAAATGCACGCCAAATCACCTACATTAAATATCTGATTCTGTGGATATGCCATTTTAATATGACTGTATACAGTATTTAGAGTCTCATTATTACGATTGTCAATTGGTTTCTTTTGGACTGTATGAGGTATATTTCAGTTACACTGTTCAGTTTTTTGGGGGAGGATGTCTAGCCATTTGTATGATACTCAAAAATTAAAATGCACCCAAATTTGGTTTTTTATTGTCCTATTCAATCATTCCAAGATACTAGATTTCATGTGGGAGGACGTAGAGTATTGGTGTGTTCTATACTGCTCCATCACCAATTTTAATTGCTTATTGTAAATTTCACCTCCATGGTTAGTTTGAAGGTTTCCAGGCTGCAGCATCAGTTGTTCAAACATCTGTGCAACAACCTTCTTCCTTTATGGTTTCACATGTAATGCCCAGGAAAATGTGGAGAATATATCAGTAACCATTAAGAGATATTTGAATCCTTTATTCACTCTTAAATATTGCATTGTATCTATAAGATCAGCCTGCCACAAGGCATCCAACCCAAGAATAATAACATGCTTATAGCAGAATATTTTGTGTGCTGATCTGCATAGTTCTCGAACTACTATCCCCATAATTGTTCCATGATTTGCCTTTCCCTAAACTCTGATGTGACTGATGTGATTTCATTCATATGAACTGTATTACCAGCGGTGTCTGATGCTGTGAACAGTCATAGCTGCCCTATTATTTGAACTGAGTCGTCATAATATATGTAGTCTAGAGACTGACTGTTCATCCTTCTATGCTGAATGTCAAAACATTTACTGGTGCTACCGCATAACACATGTTTAATAATTATTCCGTATTTGCTACTGTTAGGGCTTTTTGTTCCTTTATTTTCCATAAATGTGTTTGTCATATTGCCCTCATTGGAGGGCAGCGTGGAGGGTAAAAATCGTAGAGGGAGACCAAGAGATGAATACACTAAGCAGATTCAGAAGGATGTAGGTTGCAGTAAGTACTGAGAGATGAAGAAGATTGCACAGGATAGAGTAGTATGGTGAGCTGCATCAAACCAGTCTCAGGATTGAAGACAACAACAACAACAACATATGTAATATTTCACCATACATTTTTGAACTTTGGATGCATGCTAGGCAGCCTTGGTAGTTTTTAAGAATATTAGATCCATTAGACCAAGTGATCTTTCAAATACTGAAGTCTCAACAAATAAGACATGCTTAGGTAAGCATATAGGCTGTGGACGCTTCATATATGGTTCTTTCCCACTGACCCAATACATGGAGTCTATTTCAGTGACTCTGTGATGAATAAAAAAATCAGCAACAGCACATCCTTCTTATTCTTCTGCTTTGCCCCCATTTGACTTAGCAGGTGTGTATGAGAGTCGCTTGATAGATACAGTTGGATCAAAATTTTTTCTGAGAGACTGAACTCATTCTGAATGTTCTATTATTCTTAGTGTGGTGTCACCGCCAGACACCACACTTGCTAGGTGGTAGCTTTTAAATCGGCCGCGGTCCGCTAGTATACGACGGACCCGCGTGTCGCCACTGTCAGTAATTGCAGACCGAGCGCCACCACATGGCAGGTCTAGAGAGACGTACTAGCACTCGTCCCAGTTGTACAGCCGACTTTGCAAGGAACGGTTCACTGACAACTACGCTCTCATTTGCCGAGACGATAGTTAGCATAGTCTTCAGCTACATTTGCTACGACCTAGCAAGGCGCCGTATTCAATTGATATTGAGATTCTATTAATGTATCATCAAGAGCGATGTTCTACAAATGTGGATTAAAGTTAAGTATTCCAGAAGCTACGTACTTTTCTTTATAGCATTCATTACGTATCCTGTTTCAGACCTCACGCCAGCCTGCGTGAGTTTAAGCGCGTGCCTTTCGGCTTCCTCTCATTGTGTCTAGGCTGACTTGTCTAGGCACAACACTTAGCAATAGTAATTTCCGTCGAATAGCCTTCTGTGCATCGACAACTTTACGTTTTGTCAAGATGCTGTTGCATACTAAACTGATTTCGATACAATATGGAACTTGTAAGGTCTCTGTAGACTTATTACTTACCATATTTCTAAAATTCGTTCATTGTCATTAATCTTTACATTTAATACATCGATTAATTTCAGTAGGGTTCTGATATTTGCTTCTTGTTGAGTGTTTGTCCCCTTAGTCTCTTCAAGTTAGTGTTTTTTTGTATCTTGTAATGTTTACTTAATTAACATTGCCCTTGCACTCTGCATATCAATTATCTTCCAAATGTTCTTGCGCTTCTTAAACTTTGCATCAGTGTGCTGATTAAGTGTCACATACTTCATTTCAACCATTTCAGTTGATTTTCTGCTACTGTTTTTTTTTCAGTTTTCTCACTATGATGTGATAGAGTCAATCTTTGCATCCATCCGTGGAGTAATTCTCTGTGTATTCATACCTCTCCTCTCGGACTGAATAAATGCCGTACATGTGAATATAATCATCATGTAATGTATACTGGTACACTCAACTCCTCCATTGCAATATGTAGAGAGACTGCTGAAAGTTTCATCTTTGTTGTATTTCTTAAAATTTTCCTGTTTTATCAGTTATCAAATACCTACACTCTGTGTGATACCAATAGACTCCATATATCTTTATAAATTCATTAAATGTCACAGAATTTCGTACATGTACTTGATAAATGTGTTTTAATTCATATTGTCTTGTTTAAAAACGATAGTTAAGTTTGTATTATCCCATACCAACTGCTTTGAAATCCTACGTCAGACTCATATAAAAATGTGAAATCGCATATGATGGCGGATATGGAAATACTTCAGTAATTGATCCTGGTTTTTGACTGCAGCATCACCGAAAATATATACACAAGTTCGAAGCATATTCCATCTCGATGTGTTGGTAGTGACATGATAATATTCATGTTACCACAGTGAGATGGACCTACAATTATAGCTCATGTGCTATCAGAGAGCAGTGTTCCATTCTTCTTCTTCCAGTCTTCTGTTGTATTGGAGGACAAGTTAGTTACTGCGAGGTCTGAGCTGTGAAACAAAACTTTAACCCTCAGTGTCACATTACATACAGTAAGTGTCACTGTCACTCATTAATCATACAGTCTGCATTGTCCATCCTTTCCTGACAGACTGAACTGTGATGATATAAGCTAAATACCCTATATACGAGTCCTGACTCAGATTTTGTGAATGAAGAATTTATACTGGTGGTCAATGCAGTGTTCTGTGGCAAAACAATAGTAAAACTAGAAATTTAAGAAAAATTATGTAATTCACCTAAATTTTAGGACCTGTTCAAACTGATTAGTATTTTTGTTCGAAAATTACTGAGATCATTGAAATATTCAGAAAAATCAGTGTCCAGTGCCTAAAAACTATGAAAACACTTCCACTGGTATTTTTAGTACAGGTTGTTACCGAAAGTAGACCAAGTAGTACATTGAAAACATCTATCACTATGTTCTTGTCATGAAACAAATAATAATTATTCATTAGATTTAAGTATATTAAAATATTACAACACTCTTTAAACACATTCTAGCCATAAATTACTAAAAAGAATCATAATTCTTATATTAAATTTATTGCCTGACACCATGCTGACACAGAGATAAACAGTTTTATTCAATCACACATTGTCACTTGCTGGGAACATCAAGAGCCGAAAACAACCAATCTGCAGAAAGCACGTGGTATGAAGTATATGCTACAATCTAGCACAGCGAGATCAGTCTACTTCCTCAGATAAAAAGAAATAATTGAATGTTGTATATATGCTACCTTAGCTCTGAGGTGGACAATGTTCTCAGAACCTATTTTTTAGCAATTATTAAGTGTTCTGTGTAATTTTTAATTTTAATTAAAATACATACAGAATATCATGTAGTAATGAAAGTGTGTCACAGGCAGTACCAGCTTCTCAATCAATATCGATTCCAGCAGTTCTTGTGATCCAGTTGAGGAAGTAGGTTACCCGGGTGTAGCCAGCAGGTACAGGTACCTCACACTTGTCATAATAAAAGCTGGCAATGCCAATCTGCTTGAAGCTATCTTTGAGAACAAGGGGTGCACCATGGTCTCCCTGCAATGTAGGCAAGTATTACCTCAGAACCATCTAATATACTTCTACGGCTAATATTAAAAGCTTATGAACGATATTACACATTGACCTACATAAAGGATGCATTGGGGGAATAGAGGCCTCTTTAAAATCTGTTTACCAATGACACAAGTAAGCCGATGAAAGGTACAAACACACCCATACCAGGAACAGCCTGTGAAATAACGTAACAGTCTTGTAACTGGTTCCCAACAAACACCTTACCTTCCTACAAAAAGCTGTATTGTTAAAATCCCAGTATCATAAGTAGATATCAGTGGAGGTCCACACTGGATGGGACTCCACATGAGACATTTTTTGATATTGAGGTGCATAACAGATTGATGTCGCACCATCATGTGGACATGTTTGGCAGGAACGTTTAAGTAAAACTGCTACTTAAAAATTTGTGGAAGTCTCTTAAATGACCCTGGCATTATTAAACTTGAGTGGCAGTACATATACTCTCTAATCGTACTTGAAATTATTAACAGAAGCCTATATATAATGAGCTGTGGAAATCATGACAGTAACGGACCTATTACACTGCCTGTGGAGTACTCCTTACAACCTAAGTTTCTTTTATATCTGTCCACATCAGCTTTGAAATCCTGAACCCAGTCTCGAATCTGCTTCAATCCTCAGAAAGTTTGCACTATATTTTTCATTTGAAAATGTGAAGCTGTATCGAGTGCCTTAGGGAATCCAGGAAACAAGTGCAGTTCTACACGTAAAGTATGTGAATAAAAATGGACACAGTTATTTAGTCAATATGAATTATGTTATATAAATACCATCTGTTATTGTACTATGGACAGTAACTAATTTTGTCCACCTAAATAAAGTTGCACTGGTACGAAATTTATGAAAGTAAGCTCAAATTTGTGGCCTTAAAAATAAAAACTTATAGCAAGTCTTTCCTATTATCCAACAAATTTATATTTCTGCTAGTAAATAATGAGGTACCTATGTTTTTAAACTAAAGTCTCATAACTGTCAGGGCATTTTGTTCATTTCAAACTGGTTCTCTCCACAATTATTTTTGTCAGTAATTTTGTGCAGTTTCTGTACTTTTCATTTAGGGGTTTCTTTGTGTTCTATCCATAGACGCAGTATGCAAAGGCTTCTTGCACACTTCTGATTTCACCATCAAACTGATGTGAAAATTCAGTGTTGCTGAAATTTCCATTACCGTGAGGCACACCTACAGCAAAAATCGTAGTCGTGAGGCCTGGGTGAACTACAGGATAGTATTCATAATTTTATGATAATGCCATCTGCGTTAGCTCATAATTTTAATTTATTTGTATGGCCTCTGCAAAGTGTAGCTCTCAGATTTAATGGTTCAACAATTTCCACTGATGGTTTCAATTTTTAAAATATTCTTATACATATTCTTATACACTGTTGAGTTAATCCAATTACATTCCCACATTTCTACTAAATGATACCCATTGTTCCATATTTCTGCATTTTTTACTAACGTTCTTTATACAGGGTGTTTAAAAAATGACCGGTATATTTGAAACAGCAATAAAAACTAAACGAGTAGCGATAGAAATACACCGTTTGTTGCAATATGCTTGGGACAACAGTACATTTTCAGGCAGACAAATTTTCGAAATTACAGTAGTTACAATTTGCAACAACAGATGGCGCTGCGGTCTGGGAAATTCTATAGTACGATATTTTCCACATATCCACCATGCGTAGCAATAATATGGCGTAGTCTCTGAATGAAATTACCCGAAACCTTTGACAACGTGTCTGGCGGAATGGCTTCACATACAGATGAGATGTACTGCTTCAGCTGTTCAATTGTTTCTGGATTCTGGCGGTACACCTGGTCTTTCAAGTGTCCCCACAGAAAGAAGTCACAGAGGTTCATGTCTGGCATAAACCACGAGGTGTTCGCAGTGTCGTCTAAGGCAGTTTGTACCGCCACAAATTCATGAAGAATGTCCAGATAGCGTGATGCAGTAATCGTTTCGGATCTGAAAAATGGGCCAATGATTCCTTTGGAAGAAATGGCGGCCCAGACCAGTACTTTTTGAGGATGCAGGGACGATGGGACTGCAACATGGGGCTTTTCGGTTCCCCATATGCGTCAGTTCTGTTTATTGACGAAGCCGTCCAGGTAAAAATAAGCTTCATCAGTAAACCAAATGCTGCCCACATGCATATTGCCGTCATCAATCCTGTGCACTATATCGTTAGCGAATGTCTCTCGTGCAGCAATGGTAGCGGCGCTGAGGGGTTGCCGCGTTTGAATTTTGTATGGATAGAGGTGTAAACTCTGGCGCATGAGACGATACGTGGACGTTGGCGTCATTTGGACCGCAGCTGCAACATGGCGAACGGAAACCCGAGGCCGCTGTTGGATCACCTGCTGCACTAGCTGCGCGTTGCCCTCTGTGGTTGCCGTACGCGGTCGCCGTACCTTTCCAGCACATTCATCCGTCACGTATCCCAGTCCGTTGAAATTTTTCAAACAGATCCTTTATTGTATCGCTTTTCGGTCCTTTGGTTACATTAAACCTCCGTTGAAAACTTCGTCTTCTTGCAACAACACTGTGTTCTAGGCGGTGGAATTCCAACACCAGAAAAATCCTCTGTTCTAAGGAATAAACCATGTTGTCTACAGCACACTTGCACGTTGTGAACAGCACACGCTTACAGCAGAAAGACAATGTACAGAATGGCGCACCCACAGACTGCGTTGTCTTCTATATCTTTCACATCACTTGCAGCGCCATCTGTTGTTGAAAATTGTAACTACTGTAATTTCGAAAGTTTGTCCGCCTGAAAATGTACTGTTGTTCCAAGCATATTGCAACAAACGGTGTATTTCTATCGCTGCTTGTTTAGTTTTTATTGCCATTTCAAATATACCGGTCATTTTTGAAACACCCTGTATATATATATATATATATATATATATATATATATATATATATATATATATATATCATCCATTGATTCATTATTTTTTATTATTAATCGTCTCAGTTTTAAAACATTTTTACAGCCATCCCATAAACAGCCATAGTTCTGATGAATGGTATTTTTTTATCAAATCTTTTTTATCAAATCTATTTTCCGACTATTTTTCTTCTACACCACCAAGGGCCTGTTGAAAGTTGTTACTGTTTAAACCATTTAAACAAGCTATAATTTTTTTTGTAGAATTTTCTTTTTGTTTTTATCTAATATGAGAATTTTTCTGTTAGGTATCATATTTAGATCTGTAAATATTTAGATTTGTAAATACCCAAACTAACTCTGGCAACTCTTAAATAACAGGGTGGATAAATATTTGCTATTTATAGGAATTATTTTCTTAACTCCAAACAATCAGTATATCTACATCAGAATTACAGTAATAATAAATTTCTTTCCTTGTATTGAATACACAATTTTCGTGAACTTTCTGATGATACCGTTTGAGAAATATTTGTTTTTCTTTTGGTTTTGTATTGTCAGCATAATAATATTTGATGCCAGGAATTAGTCCAAACAATTTTGTATTGAATAGATGGGATGTAACCTTTCTTTAATTCTTTCAAATGAAACACTTATGCTGTACAAAACTGCTGCTATTTATAATTTTTAAATCAAACTCTTGGATCTCAAATAAAATTAATTTAATTCCTGTTTAGGTGGTATGCGGTTTTGTTGTATATTCAACATAGTACTCGGAAATAAATTGTGAATCTCAACCTTTAGCATAATGCATAAATTTTCCTTTCTTTAGATATCGTCCAATTACATAATTCGATATTTGTTTTAAATTTCTAAACATCGCCACCAAAATTATCATCAATAACAAGATTATGAATCTGTATTCCTGTTTCTTGTTGAGCTTCATAGTAAAAATGTATTTTTCAGTTTATTTCACTTGGAGATCCTTTTTGATAACATTTAAAGTCTTTTTCTTCAGTTATTTTATTGAATGCAACATAATAATAATCTGAGAATTCTCTATTTGTATGACAACCATTGTTATTACAATTGCAGCATCCATCGACTACATAGCACTCTCAAATTTTTCTTTTACAAATACCACATTTTTGCAATGTGTACTGTATGTAACATTGATGAATTTTAATTTTTGCTTCTTTTTTACAGTTTCTACATTTTTCAATGCCACACTTATGCTCTTCGGATATCTAACAGATCTTATTACATCCTCCACAATTATAAGCTGCATTGAAAACTCCATGGAGATTGCTTTAGCCTCTTCATTATAACGGTATCTATTAGATTTTCTGCAATATATTTCATTTTCCACAGTTTCAGGTCCTGGACAAAAGCATACAAACACTTGTTTTTATTTTACACAGATGTTTTTTTTGTTCTTATATGTTTTGTTATATTTACCACAGAAATATAAACCTCCTAAGAATGCTGCCATTCTGTTAATTACAACAAAATGGTCGTGATTTTTATAGAAATATATCTATATCACCTTCTTGGGACCAAATAGATAACTGAAATGACATTTTCAGCACACACAACATTTATATGAATATCTAAATATCGTTGAACATTTTTAATATTGTCTAGAGTAAATCCATCTTTGTTGTAATGGGTTACCTATTGTTCTAATTGTCTTAATCTCACCGGCAGATGGTTTTCTTCCTAAGATAATATTTGTGTAATACATTAACGCAACTATTATTCCGCTGGGGCAACATAGGTTATCACTCTCAGTCCTTTTGTCATCAATTTAGTTTTTTATTTTATTACATTTCCTACTTCATGGAATTGTTAACATGTGATTATTAAATATAGTATTTGTTATGTCAATAGATTCATCACATGTTAATATATCTCTGATTTCATTACACAAATCTTGATACAATTGTTTAATAATATTTGTTACTATATATCCTGCACAAAATGGATAAGCCATTTTTGAATTTGAAACTTTTATGTTCAGTTTATCTCCTTTTCTGAATTTAAGCCACTTGTACCATAGAATTGAGTGCTTTCGTTATATAATCTATTTTTCCGTAACAATTTCGAGTTTACAAATGTAATCGTTATTAAAACTTATTTTATAGTCAACAGACCAAGCTTTAAATTTTTGGATAAATTTAGATCTTATTTCTTTAATCTCAAATGAATGTTTTTCGATGGCTTGTTTTATTCTTATTCGAATAGTTTACTACTGAATGGATAAATTAGGTCAAGTGTCACTACTTATTTTTCCTGTCTCACTAGCTGAATTTCTCCAACACTGTCAGCTACATATCTGTAAAAATAATTTATAATTGATACACGTTTTGGCATTGATTTGGAATGTTTCTGGATGAAAATCTAATAGAATAATTGAATTAATTAAGTCTGATTTCTTTAATTTATTGTAGCCTTTAATACCAAGATTTTTGGTGCTGACATTGAGTTCAGCTACTTACATATTACTGAAAGTCCTTGGAGGTACAGCTTTAGTAGGCCATTAAAACAATATAATGCACAAGTAGTAAGGTGCAATAATCTGGCAATACCGAGAAAATCACAGGAGAAATTTTAAACATCTGTTTATATAACTCATGTATCTGTGCATAGGGACCCAATATATGAACTGATGTGGTCAATAGTTTAGCATTGAGCTTCATAAGATGAATGTGTATGAGGTGACAGTTCGAGTCCTGCTCAAACCTTTCTATTTATAATACAGTGAAAATATGTGATATTCAAAAAAAATTGCATCTACGCTATTTGTTCTCTCTATATTATCACTACCAAGGTTAACTGCCAAATGGGCTCATCTCTGTGTCTGCAGCATTGAGGTGCAAAGTAGGTATTGGTAACTTACCAGACTGCATGTATAAGGGATTTCACAAATCACAACATGCATTTATTTTCAGGAAAACTCTATGCGTTTTTTTCATTTACTTATCAATAGCTATACATATGTCTGTTGTAATAATTAAATTTAATCAAAAATAGTCAGCAGTCAAATAACTTGTTCTCACTAAAACTTCATGCAAATACATGTATCTTTTAAAATTATGTTATCTCTGAAATAAATTGAATAATATGACCACTGATGACAGAACATAGATTAAAAACTAAATCTGAGCGGTAGGCGAAAAGTCCCCTCTTTCATGTTTGTCTTACCATGCACAAACACGAACTGCTTGGCCACCATGAACTCTAAAGTAGGACACCTATGCATAGGTATCTCAGTTATATAATAGACGTGTAAAACTTGTGTTGCAATTTTCTTGGAATTGCCAGAGTAGTCACCTTACTACTTGCACATTATGTTGTTTTAATGGCCTACTAAAGATGTATACAGTTTGAAGTGAAACTGTGAACCCAACATCTTGGCCTCCCCTTGAAAGTAACCATAATCATTCAAATAATTTAGAAACTTCTTTAGCAGTCTATAGACCAGCCACAGCCGAAGTGGTCTCCAGAGTGTGTTGGTTACTCATTTCTTTATTTCTGTCATCCACAACTACTATTTCCACAAACAACAGTACTAGAAGAATCTTAATTTATAGACATAAAATACTATGAGATTAATTTAAACCCCTCCAATCTGGTGGTACTGAAAGGAAATTTAACAAATCGACTACATTTATTAATGTATTTTAATTTTATTAATAAATTTTCATGATTATAAGAATAAAAATTCTTATAAAAAGTTTATATAAAATTGAGCTAATCATAGATCTGGTGCAACCTAAAGTGTGCTTGAGCACAGTTGATCAATTACAAGATTACATGTAATAATAGGCCAGTGGTTATGATAAAATAAGAATAAACCACGGTTTTATGCAAATGAAGTTTCTTGTCTTTTAGGATATGAACATCATAGGAAAGCAATTTAAGCCAAACTTAATCAAAGATGTTGTAAAACATGAAAAATCATTGTAGTCCCATTTCGGTATTACCTAAATACACAAAATTCAACATAATTTATCATAACTAGAGTTCCAAGATGCCTTTTGCAGAGGATTTTCAAGATTGGATTTATGAAGAAGTTTTCCCATCAATTCGTAAATATGGTGAATACAAGATTAAAAATGAAGTGAAATAAATGTATTAAGGGGAAATTTAAATAAAATTCAAGATCAACCTCAAAACTTAAATAAACTAGTGGATAATGAGTTAGAAGTAATACAAAAAGAACAGAGACATAGATATATTATTATCTCATGACACACCTCAAACAGTTAATGAAAATTTAAGGCCTACTTTTTCCTTTTAAAATTATTGGATGAACATAATTACATAATTATTATGTCATTGGAGCATAATGAAAAATTTACATAAACAATCGAAGAAATGTGAAGACTGAAATATAATCATAATTCAGTAGCTTTATACCAAATAATGAAGGAAACTTTAAGAATTGTTTATTGGCACAATTATTTTAATATTTTGGATGAATGAATTGATTAATGATATATTTGATAGCAGACAAATTTTTTTAAATTATGTTCTTTTAATAAGTTTTCTACACATTGGAAAAGAACCATGATCTGCTAACCATTTGTCGCCATATTATTTATGAAAAATATGATTACATTTAGTTTTCACAAATTGATAATTTTGATCTGTTAGGCGTATAGGACAAGTGACTGCCCCAGCAACTGTGTGGTAGCACCATCCACTCCATTCTTAAGAATCAATTATTTTATAAGGTCATACTATTTTTGTACGAATGATTCAAATACTTTTATGAGTGCATAAAATATTTTCCAAACCTATTTTATCCTTAAAGTCTATTGCAAAATCTTTAGACAATACTTACTCACTTGATCTACTATCCAAATCTAATTTATCTTGAGATTCATGCATAAAGTCTTGACATAACTTTTGATTTTATGCTATTTTATCCCAATCTATTTTATGTTGAAATTTATGACGAAGTTTTCAGACAATTCTTGCTCAACTAATAAGTATTCCCAATTTCATATGTTTTCAAATTCTGTCATAAAATCTTCAGATAATTCTTGATATGTTGATGTGTCTTTGTTTTCTCTTGGAATTTTCTTATAAAGTCTTCAGGCAGTTCTTGCCTATATGATATAGTATCACAATAAATTTTATCTTGGAAGTCTCTAATAAAGTCTTCAGATAATTTTCGATACAGTATGAAGTACTTTATCTTGAAATTCTCTAATGATAGCTTCAGGTAATTTTTGTGTCCTTGATATACACCCAAAATCTAATTTATCTTGAAATTCTCATATGCAGTTTTCAGACATTTTACGATCTTTTGGTGTATAATGTCAGTTATTTGGATCCTGATGTCCACTAATAAAATTGTCAGACAGTTTTGGATCATATGATACAGAATTTCATTCAGATTCATTGCATAAATTTTTCTTTTTAATGTAATCAACAGCTGTATTTCAATATGTTTCATTAGTTATATACTGATTATAGAACTGTTCAGAATTCAAATTTTCACCCGTAAGATCAATAATTTGGATAAGTTTTTGTTGTTTAGCATTCAGTTTACTCATTTCATTCTTATCATTAATTTATTCCTAATGAGATCAATAAGCTCTTGTTTTCTCATTATAGAATATCTTTTTATTTTTAACTGTTTTGCTCTAGCTTTTAATTCGGTGAATTTTAGGGTTTTCAAGCTCTCCATATAAAAGAATTATTTGTATTAGACAAATAAAACCAGATTTTTTCCAGATGTCAGGAATTATGAAGATTTTGTTCTTTATTTGTTATGAAATTTCATGGTGTATGAGTGTAAAGCCTGGAAAATTAAAAGATGCAGGTTTACACAAGGTCAAACCTGGAAAACTAAACAAAAGAAGTTCATATTAAATTCCTTAAAGATAATAATTATTAAATTTTTTTCTTAATAAAAACGATTTTCATTTAATAGCAGCTATTGCAAGTACAAGTTTAAGACAGGGATGTAGTCTTTCAGCCTTACTGTTCAATCTGTACATTGAAGAAGCAATGATGGAAATAAGAGAAAGTTTCAGGAGTTTAGTTTAGATACAAGTAGAAAGGACATCAATGATACGATTCCCTGCTGACATTGCTGTTCCCACAGAATGTATGGACAGTGGGAAAACTGGAAAAATGTAGGATGGAAGTAAAGATCATTGTCTGGAATTTCTCAAACATCACGATAATACAATAGTTTTAGAATATGAATATATTCAAAATGAAATGACAACATTAAGACCTAATAATCTTGCTCAGAGGTTATGGATTTTATTGACAGTTGGCGATTTTAAGGAATCGATTATCATGATGGATAACAAAAGTAGTAATAAATAAGAATATATTGTATCACTTTAGAAAAATATTATTGGATTAAATTAAATATAGAACAACTATCCATTGACTTCAAAAATAAACTTAAAAATAGAAGAAGAATGAAAATAATAATTTCTTATAGGAAAACAAGAAGAAAAATGTAAAAAATTAAAAACACAGCTGGGTAAACTACAAAACATTGAAAATAGAGCTGAATGATATTATCTACATCATCACAACTGATGATCTACAAAAACAGCATTCCCTTAAAGTTGGCAGAACAACGAAAGTTAATCAAATCTACATTATCTGCATATGATAACTGAGAGCATCCAGCACCAGCTGAAACAGACTTATGCCAATGGCTAGACAAAAAACTTTATTATATGTATTTTCGTGAATATATCAAGTATAAAGTGACTGCAGAAAAATTTAAATCTATTATTAAGAACTTTGGGATTAGAGAAGGTAAAGATCTATGTAATCTGAAATTTGATGATACAAAATATTGTAAAAGCAATTAATTTATTACTGCATAGTCACAATCTCAATAATAAAGAATTAAAAATATATTTTATGACAATATCTAACACCATGAGAATATATTCAGCCCATTAAGTACCACAGTAAATAACTTACAAAAGTATTCATAAACAGTACACATTTCTTCACCCTTATTCCTGGGTAAGTAATTCACCTTCATATTAGTTAATTGATTTATGAATTTAGATACAAATCTTCATCATAAGGATATCATACACAGAGAAAATATGAAAGTGTTAATTTTCTCATTCATATTGCAAGATACATTTAAATATGAAAATTTTTATTAGTAAAATATGAAAATTTAAGACCATTTAAATTGACTGGCTTAACATATAATGAAAAACAAGATCCAGAGTTAGGAATCGTTTATAAAATAACATTTGTGTAAGCAACTATTCTGTGAATTACGAAAATCCCAGCCATTTTACATTTACTTGGTTTCCTTTCTTCCTCAATGCATCCTCAAGTACATCTTTTTTCTGTAACTCATACTAAAAAAATTCCTTTTACTTATTCACCATTTAATCCTTCAATTTGTATGTGATTGGATTAGAATGAATAACACTTTCAATTTCGAAAAGTCTGTAAACCAATTAGCTGTATAACGTTTTTCAAAAATCACTTTAAGTTTAATAATCCAAACTTTATCACATATTTTATATTTAGCATCATCAGTATATACAACAAGAGCTTGATTGTAATGTTTTAATATTAACTTCCATTGGATCCATTTTTATCGTTCAATGTTTTGTTTTATTGCGTTCATCAAATAATTTAGAAGCTAAATCAACTCCCTTATAATTTTCTTGAAGTCTAACTCTCTATTACTTCTTTTCTTTAAGCAATATATTAAATCTTTCTAGAACAGATGTTTTTAATCAGGTGAAAGCTGAATAATTATTAATTCCATATTTTTTCACAAGTTCTTAAAAATGTTTATTATAAAGGTCTTTACTATTAACTGTTTGTAAATTTCTTGCCTTCCCCTCTCTAAATATTTCTTCAAAAGCATCAACTACATTCTCCCTTGTTTTATGTTTAACCAGAACTGCTGAAGCATATTTTGAATAACTGAGTTACAGTTAACAAATATTTATATCCTTTATTTATTTTAGATATTCCTTTTAAGTTACTAGAATCCATTTCTACAGCTTGCCACAAATCATAAATATGAAGAGAAATAGCATTCCTTGTTTCAAATTTTTTGCTCATTGGTTCATGCAATTTATTAACAATTCTCCTCGAATATTTGACTAAAGCCTTACCGACAAAATTTTTTAACAAATGTGCTCTTTTAAGTTTTTACATACTATGCAAACATCTCCAATCATTTGTCTTCCATTTTTGATTGTTACTGTGTGAGGACTATATGTCTCAGTGATTTTTTTACATTACAAACAGCAGATATGATTTACTGATATAGATTAAAGATTTAATAAATTTGAAATAATTGCTCCATTCTATCATCATCATTTGATTCCAAAATCAATTCTCCCAACATGAGTAATCTTGTGAAACAGGTACAGTTTTAAAATATTTATTTAGAGATATAAATACTTTATCTTTCATTTCCATTTCAAGTGATTGATTATTGAACTGTGTTGGAGATAAAATTAGCAGTTTGTTGACATCATGTTTTTCATCTCTGTTTTAAAATCTGTAGGTACCAAGTCACCATTTACAGTGGCTACAAATAAAATAATTCCCTTGTTTACAACTTACTTAAATGTGTAATTTTATACTGGGCGTACACAAAATTCCAGGAACACTTTCAATTAGTTATTGCACAAAAACTAAACATTGTACAGGTGTTATATATATTGCATTTTGAAGAGAAACTCTGAAAGTTTTTTTTACAAGTATCCAAGATGTGAACCATGAGTGACGCTGGAGTCATCAATATGGTAATCAAATTCGTGCTATACCCGTCCGAGCATGGCATCATCAGCTGTGGCAGTCACTTCCCGTATTCTCTCCCAGAGCTCTGCTACATCATGTGGTAGAGGTGGTACATACACCAGATTTTGAATGTGTGCCCCCACAAAAAATTCACGATTAGTGAGACATGGTGATCATGGAGGTCATTTCGTGAAACAGCTCAAACTGCGCCTGAAGTCGCCATGTTTGCGACTAGCACTGACTGTCAGCAAATTACGAAACTATGCTGTGGCGGTATACATGATGATGTTTCTCTTGAAAATGACATATGTATGATATCTGTACAATGTTAAATACAGTATAAAAAATGCAGTGAATGAAGCAGGGAAAAAGGAATACAAACATCTAAAAAATGAGCGACTGGTAATGCAAAATGGCTAACCAGGGATGGCTAGAAGACAAATGTAAGGATGTAGAGGCTTATCTCAGTAGGGGTAAGACAGACACTGCCTACAGGAAAAATAAAGAGACCTTTGGAGAAAAGAGAACCACTTGTATGAATTACTTTTGAATACATTACGGGAAAGGCAGTGATCAATGTCTTACAAATATTTACTATTAAAAGCAATCTTGATCACGATTTATTTATCAAGGTGACCGGTTTCGACCACTACTGTGGTCATCTTCAGACCTACAAGTTGTATACAAAGCTTTAATTAGAGGGCTACATACATTAAAAAAATACATAAAGTTATAAAGTTACAAAATAATGAATTACCATTGAGTAGGAACCTCTTTCTGTTGGAGAATCACTACTGGAGAAACCAGTGCACATCTTATTATATATAATGGAGGCTCCACCCCCTTCTGACTGATGGTGTCATTACTAACCAATGCGTTATAAGTCGAATTACAATTTAAAATTTCTTAGTTAAAAGAACATTGTCAAGAATTAAAAATAAATTCACACTAAACTTAGCTTATTAAACAGCTATTGTCAATTAAGAAGCGTTAAAATATTTAAATATGTAGGAAAAATGAACTTCAGTTTGGCAGTACATGGGTTGCCCTCTCAAGGCCTGTTAGTGAACCATTTGGAACCACTGGTTGCCATAGTGATGTTGGATGCCGTTGGAAAGATGAGGCAGCAGGCTTCTTTCCACTGAAGTTCTTGTAAAGTCGATAGTCGAACTAGTGGTTGCCATGGTGAGGACAAACGGCAGTGCAATGATGTGGCAGCAGGCTTCTTTCCAACGAAGTTGTTGCGAAAGTGGAATGGCGAAGACTGTCACGTCAGATGATGTATTATTGAGCAGCATCATGTCTTTATTGAAACGATGTTCAATGAGTAAGCTGCAATAATCAGTAGCTGACATGTATACTACACGCTGCACATATACGATACGAAGTAGTTGTCCGTGAATATGAAATATTGTCTATGAAGTTGGTATGTAAATTACATGTGACAATTTTTAAAGGCATTGCTATTCCTCAAGTTATATGCCGGTCTTATAAGCAGATAAAAATAATGAAAAAGGAAGGAATTTAAAATTATAAAATTATGAGCCATAGTGTCAAAAATAAAAGGATGTGAATTAGCAATATGCAGACTAACAGCATATAAGCAAAAATTCTAAAACAGATAGTCAGTCACAAAATAATGTTTGGTGAAATAAAATTACAATGTAAACATAAAATATTTCCTAAAAGTCTTAATAATTTTTAAAAAATTTTAAAAAACAAAGGACAGAAGTGTGAACATTCTAAAGCAGATCATTGGAAAGCTCAAAGAAATGTTTGTCTTTGAACTGAAGTTGTTCGTTTGAAACAGATAGTGGATTACTTTTGTGAAGTGAAAAGATTTCAATTTCTTCTAAGGTATTTAGCAGCGGTCCTTTTGGAACAGTGTGTAATATTTTCAAATTGTTAGAAAATGTATCCATCAAGATGTTGACCAAATATTGATTTGGTACGTGCAGTACCAGTAGTATGTTCTTTGAAACGTATTAAAAAGTTACGTCCAGTTTGGCCAATATACTGTTTCTCATAGTCATTATATATTATTTTGTAAACGCCCGACTTTTGGTATATATTTGAGTCTCCAATTGTGTGTTTTAGTTTCATCTGTAGGGGGTTATTAGTTTTAAATGCTATTGCCACGCTTGTGTTCTGAAATAATGTATTTATTTTATCTGAAATAGGTCCCATGTATGTCATTTTTATAAATCTCTTCTTGGAATTTATTATTTATTATAGCATCATTTGTTTCTTGTAATTTTTGATATAACAGATCAACCTGATGGGAATTATAATTGTTAGCAACTGCTATCTGTTTTAATGTATCAATTTCCTTCTGTATTGCATCATGTTGGAAACGTAATTTCAGTATCCTATGTATCATAGTTTAAAAAAAGGCCATTTTGTATCTTGATGGATGGCATGATGTAGGATTTATTATTACATCGGTTGATGTGGGTTTTCTATAAATAGAAATATCATGTTTTCCATTCTTATTTGTAATTGTGAGGTCCAGGAATGAATACTATTGTTATTATATATATATATATATATATATATATATATATATATATATATATATAAATAATTTGGACAAGAAGAGAATAGAATTTTTCGAAATGTGGTGCTACAAAAAAATGCTGAAGATTAGATGGGTAGATAACATAACTAATGAGGAGGTATTGAATAGAACTGAAGAGAACAGGAGTTTGTGGCACTACTTAACAAGAAGAATGAACTGGTTGGTAGGACATGTTCTGAGGCATCAAAAGATCACAAATTTTGCATTGGAGTGCAGTATGGAGGGTAAAAATCGTAGAGGGAGGACAAGAGATGAATACACTAAGCAGATTCAGAAGTTACAGTAGGTACTGGGAGATGAAGAAGCTTGCACAGGATAGGGTAGCATGGAAAGCTGCATCAAACCAGTCTCACTACTGAAGACCACAACAACAACTCCTCTAACTGCAGTTGCAGCTAATTTTTCTCAAATTGGTGCATGGCTTCATTCTTTTGCAGCTAACTGAAGTTCTTTATCTGCATCATATCTTTCTTTTCTATCTCCTTATTATCTCTATAGGCAATATCATGTTTTTTACAGGCTTCATGTAATGGATTTATTCATTGATCTCCTCTAGCTAATCTCTCACCTAATTTTGTCCCAGGGTCACGAATCTGGTAACCTGGTAGATGCATTTAGAAGGGAAGTTTGCTACCCAAAGTGTTTACTAAACCTTTTCTATATTTTTTGCTTTTCCAGAATGTCAGGAAGATTATTCAAAAATCTAATCAAATATGGATTTCGTTTTGAATTGTTGAATACGAAAGCACTAAGCTTATTTCTTTACATTTGTTCTATTCCTACTTTTTCAGTGTAATAATGTTTATTTGCAGCTAATTCTTCTCCATGAATGGTCGCTCACTTACACGCCCGACACGCTACCTATGTAGCTGCAGTTTATGGCGGGTCATGGCCCATAGAACATAGGCTGGTGTGAGGTGGAGGTTACAACGCTAAGTTAAGAAACCGTTTAGACTTTGGACATATGTACTGTCTGTGTTGTCCTTTTTTCGTTTATAAATATATAATGGTGTTCTTTTAATCATTGACAAAGGTCTTCTTAGGCACTTGTGGGTTTTATTGTTCTGAAGAAGGTGTAGTTATCTACGCTGAAACCTAGGTTAACACTAGGTGCTTTTTTGCAATCGAGGCAGGTTTCTAGTTTTTAAAATATTTATTAATATGAATATATACAGGAGTAGATTCTTTCAATTATGTGGGAAGTCTCTGTTCCCATAAAAAAAGTTAACTGTAGACTGTATGAGACAGCTTCATTAATGTAGCACTACTTGGTTTTATACAGCATTTCTAACTCCAAATATTATGCAAAAAATACTAAGGAGAAACGATTGAAATTCCTGTTGGCCAGTACAGTAAAAAAACTTAGAAAATTTTATTGATACAAGCAGGACAGATATTCACATTGAAGCAGATGAAATTTTAAATAGTATTATTATTGAGAGTGATGTTAAGTTATATATGGACATAGAAGATATAATTGGAAATGTGCTTGGTTTTAGTGATCAAACTGTTGAAGTTAATAGAAAAGGCCCTAAAATTATTCTATTTGAATTAATTAACATAAATTTTAATATACCTGATGAAATGTTTGTAAAGCATACTGATCATTTTCATTGAGAAACTAATATTATCGCATAATTCAGGTGGAATGCAGAATTTGCTGTACCAAGAATTTATGAACCAACTTATCCTGTATATATTGTAATTTTTGATCCTATTCAGGATTTAGAAATAACGATAACTGACGAAAAATATAATTTGATTGACTTCAGTGGTTCTAGTATAATAGTTGTTCTAGAAATGATGATAAACTTTATTCTTTAGTGCATAATGAACAGAATAGAGAATTATTACTGTTACTCACTCCCTGTGAATGAGAAATCTAAAAGTAATTTAAATTTACCTAACAAAGATAGAGAGATTAATTTGAATAATGGCAATGACTGGATACATCCTGGCCACACACAATTATACATGAGCTTCAGTATGATTGGAACTGATGGTACAGTTTATCCAATATATCATGAAAAATCCAATAAAAAGTTACATAGCAAAGCTATTTCATTTTGTAACTATAAAGAAAGGAGATAATATTTCCTCTATAATTGGGCACCCTTTTATTTCATTATGAGTTCTATTGTATTTGACTTCATCTGTTTCTGATAAAATAGGTGTAGAGGGACATATACATAATAATAGTAAAATAAATATGCTGAATATGCTTGGTGGTTTCTTTAGGGAATGCAAAGAAATTTTATGGGAAAGTGATCTTAGTGTAAGTTTTACTTGGAGTTCCAGTACTGGAGATGCTCTTCTTTGATGACCTGCTGAAAATTATGCTGGAGTCGAAATCAAAGATACACTTCCAAAAGAAGAAAAATTCGTGTACTAATTATGAAACAAATTACTAACTGGAAAAATGAGAAAATATACTGAAAATCCTAAAATTCTGATACCTTTTTATGAACGATGAACTATGGCATTTACTGGAATAACTGGTAAGAAAAATTTTGACTTAGATATTACGGATTTCTACAACTCTGCAGAGATTGATATCGCATTTCATATTTGTTTCATATAAAAAAAATTGTAAAAATAATCAGTTACAGGACTCTTCTTTATTCGATCACTTTTAGCTACAGAATATGTACCAGAAAAATGGAAACTATTAATCCATCTAATAATTTTCTCTAAGCATATGATGCATTTCTCGATTTTGAACGTGTTACACTACTCAAAGGAGATACTGACATAAGTCCATTTAATTTCGTAACGAACTATCCTATCTATGTGATTAATATGACTCATAGAAAAAAATTTGTAACAACTTAGAAGACAACTCTAAAATTAGTTGTAACTATTAACGGAAATATTCCTGCAGATACTGTAGCATACATAGTTATGTGTGGTAAGAAGTGCCTCACCTACAATGTACAACACAAATCTTAATCGAGAATTTTTAAATTGAAAAATTACATTTGTAAGTATATCCAGTTTTATTCATTATTATTTTCCTGAATAGCCATTTTCATGTAGATTGTATTAGCATTTTGAATTTAAAAAATCGTCGAACACTTTTTTCATGAATTAGCAATTTCCTCAGTGCCAGCAGCAGTGGAAGATAAAAAGCAGCTGGTGACTCGAGGCCAAAGGCCCGAGGAGATAAGATAGTAGGTGGTCTGTCTCACACATATCTGTGAACCTTCACCAGTGCTGCTGACAGCCTTAAGAAAGAAGTTTGTGTAGCGAGCATCGGATAGCCAGCAACCATTCACATTAATCCAGGAACATGCTTCATTTTAAATACAAGTTATTCTGTTTTTAATGATAATTTGAGCTTTGTCGTTGATATTTACATGTTCTTTGAACTTCACCTCTTCAAATAAATATAATGTTGTACCCGAAAGATTGATGAATAATTATTTACTTTGAACTCAATTTTGTCACTCAAATACCAACAATATACAGATTTGAGGTTTCTTTACTTCGTCAAACGTCGATACAGATATGTGACTGAAGGATGTGGCCATTATCTGATGGAGTCTTAAGTGCATTATGCTTGAGGAGAGCATACAATTTGACAAAACATTCTTTATCCTCGCTTCAGTACTACTCATAACCATCCACGGGCTGGTTTGAGGCCGACCTAAAGAAGGAGTGGTGCGTTTCAGCCCAAATTAAAGGACTGCTCTGTTAACTCAGAGATGGACACCGTTCCATGCTAATTTACAGATGATCAGAGGCCGAAAGCTCGGTGAGGGCGTGGGTGATCACCAAGTGCAAGATGTATAATAGGGAATGTTTTGCACTTTTTGAGAATGAATTATGTTTTTAAGTTAATTCTACTGTGCTCAATCTACCCATAAAAATTGTTATAAGTACTAACTTGTTACGCTGAGTGTTTTTAATGCCCAACCGTTTTTGACGAATCTGTAAAGGAATAAAGGGTAGCAAAAGCAATAGCTGCAAAGATTTCTGACTGTCAAGAATTTAACCCTGTGGTTTGTCCAAATCGGATGGACTAAAAAGTCAAATTTTTGCTTATCAGAAATGTTGCCAGCCTTAATTTCTTTATTATTTCGTAAAAGACTGTGTATTAAAAACATTCGTAATGCAGCCAATTTACCCACTTGCTACTGTTGGCAACATGGGTTCCACTACAGCTGAGTCAGACGACACAGTGCACAAAAACAAACATAGCAGCACGCTCTGGCAGTGAAGTGCACAGAGTGTTTTGACTTGAACTGCAGTCCATTAGACAGTAACAGGCATATCGCAAACTGTGAAAATACGTATAGTAATGAGCACAATTTACCATGCGAATTCGAACAACAATACTCATGCACATAAATTAGTCACAATCCAGTCTGTATACAACATTCATCAGTTGTAGGGACAGCGCCTCCAGTTTTTGATTTATTGCTTGAAGAAAGCTTGAGTAAACAAGAGATAGTTTCAATCTTATATGGATGAAAAGGAATCTATTCAAGCAGTTGTGTTCATTCGAAGATTTAAAAATATATTACCTAATGCTTGGAGTGAAAGGCAAAAAATCCAGTTTATTTTGTTTCACATTCAAAGTGAACAAACATTATGGGCCACACACGTGGCAAAGAGTTCGAAAAAGCATTTCTAGTGAAAGGCTGGTCAACTGGTATTCAACAGGGTTTACATAAACAAATCTATAGTCCAGAATTAAATAACTAAAAACAGTGTTCTCTGAGGAAGTATTTCGAAAGATACACAAATAAAGAGCATCACTGGCATGAACCAATCTCTAATAAAAACCACATTTGTTTATTGAAGACTAAGTTACCTCACAATATCAATGAAACGTTACTCAATGTTTCCGAAAACGATCGTGAGCAACTTCTGTCCACACTTGATCCATGCTTGACTTTATTGACCTTATATAGGAAGAAGACATGAGGCATAGTAGTGAGCATGGGAGCAATAACGCATCTCTACCTATGCGAGATAGACGCAACCGTTCACCACATGGCAATGGCAGTAGAGGTGGTAGGAAGAGTGATTACAATCACAACAACAATAGACAAAAAAACGGTCACGGAAATCAGTCTTTAACCGAAAAAGGGGCCACGAAGAAGGAAACCACTCAAGCCCTCATAATATGCGAAATGGAGAAATACTAGGAAAGAAGGATATTCCGTAACATCAGGGTCCACCGCCTAGTAATTCGAACATGCAGAGTAACAACAGCCAACCAGTTGTGCAAGGGCTAAATCTGCATGTACAACAATTGCAGGGTTCTAATCAAAACGTGGGTATTGTGGAGGTAACAGACGGAAACCCGCCTGCTCCATTCCGCTCTGTTCCATTAAACTAGGTTCAGCCACAATGCGCTCTCCATAGTTATCCATGAACAGAGTGAGAGCAACGTGACTCACACGAATGGCAATGACATTTCAGTGTTGAAGAACAACGATGGCCTCGACACACAGCAAGATTTTCTGAATGAACTGCGTTCATGTCCAAAGAACACTAGAGAACTTGTTCAGGTCGCAGTAGAAGGATCCATATGTGGCACACCTGTCGATATAATCACAGACACAGATGCTTCTACGAATGTAATAATTTCCCAGGCCCAAAAACTAACGACATTATTGCTGAAAGTCTGTAGGATGATAGGTGCTATGGGTACCTAGCCGCAACTGATAAAATACCGGGTTAGGTTGTAATAACGGTAGAAGAGGAAGTTATTAAAAGCACCTTTTTCGTTGTTCGAGGACTCTCTGTTGCCTTTACCCTGAGTTGCGAGTTTCTCTGGGAGAGGAAAGCAAGTATTGACCCCTCGAAAATTGAAATAAACTTTGTCAGTTAGGGAAGAAGAGAGTCATTGGTAACGTTGGGGACAAAGCAAATACATGGCAAATATTCCCAAAGTATCAAAATTACGTGCAGGGATCCAAACGTATTGCAAATCTGCAATACGATGTATAATGAGGGATTATACCACTCAGATACTGGGGAAAACAATTTACCTCAGGTGGAAAAACTGATTACCTCTAAAACATGAGAATCACAGTACCTTCTATGTAAATACCTAGAGTCTTTCCTGACAAACCAAGTACTATCAAGGGATAAAAGTACAGTATAGAGGTGAGCCTCACAACACATTTTGTCATGCCACTTACTCTGTACTGAGGGCCAAGAAGGAGTCAGTCGCCAAGGTAATAAGGAAAGTGTTTGAATGGGAAACAACAGAACCTTCCTTGTCACCATATAGTAGTCCTTGAATTGCTGTAGCTAAGGCCGATGGTAAAATTCGTCTGATTTTGGTATCTAGAGCATAAATAAGGTAATTGCACAGGTTCACACCAGACTGGAGAATCTAAAAGAACAGATACCAAAATTCTTTGGTCTCAAATATCTGTCTTCAATAGTTATAAAATAATCTCAGTGGCAGATTCCGTTAAATAAAGCTTTGTGGTAGCAGCTCCCCATTTGGAGTACTAGCATTCAGCTTCAACATTAGTACAGGAGTGTTTACAATAGCACTTGATATAGTGCTTGACACTGACAGAGTAACGTTATATGTGGACGACTTACTTATTGCTACCCAAGTATGGGAAGAGCATGTAGAGACTTTAGAGAAGGTACTGCGAAAATTCTCAGGAGCCTGTTGTGACTCCAAATCTCGTGGAATCGAACCAGTCAGCCACCAAATCAAATTTCTAGGGCATGTTATCTCGCAATTAGGCACCATTGATGATACTAAGAAAAAGCGACCAATTTCCTCAATTGAGAACAAAGAAGCAATTAAAGGCTTTCTTCAGTCTCGTACCGTTTCTCTATTGTCATGTGCCTGATCAGATTTTAAACAGTGAACAACTGCTGGGATTACTACGGAAAAAACACACCATGGATTTGGATAGCAGAATGCAAGAGAGTGCTTTCAAGAATCAAACAAGCCTTGTTAGAAGCAAACGTGCTGTACCACCCGAATATGATGAATGAGTTCTGTATTATAGCAGACACTTATTCACATGGGCTAGGATGTTATCTGTTTCAAGTAGAAAATGTGACCTGTTGCAAAGAAATACATGTCATCAGTTTTGGAACTAGAATGCTCACAAGTTGTGAGCTATCCTATTCTGTAACTGAGTTGGAAGACTTAGCGGTCGTTTGGGCCATTAAAAGGTTCCATTTTTACATCCATGGAAAGCCAGTGAAAGTATATATGATCATAAAACTCTGAACTTTTCGCTTCCATGCAAACGCTTACATGACAGGTTGTCCCAGAAGCCTCTAACCTTACACGAGCACTAAATAAAGATAATGCATATCAAAAGATGTGACAACGAGGTAGCAAATGCCTTACCACACCTACAGTGTGGTATGGTTGAGCTTACTGAACCGTTTGAACAGGCTTCTGAATGTAAAGTGTTGCTAGTTAGGGATCAAACCAACTGGCAAAAGTTCTTGTGGACGTGTAAAGACATGGACCAATTGCAAAACTCATATCCGACTTGGAATGAGGTAAGAACATTCTTGTCCCAATATTCAGCGTGTGTCCTACGCAAGAGATATAAAATAGAAAATTCAGTCCTATTCTATAGGACACACAGACGTGTGGTGTATGTGTATGCCACGTGTGTGAAAGATTTCATTTGATTCATACACATGACTTGCGGGCATGTACAAATTAATAAGTGTGTGACAATCATAAAGAGGTACTATCATGCCAGTAACATAAAAAGATAAGTACAAAGCCTAATACGAACCTGTGAAATATGCCAGAAGACCAAGCCCATGAACAGATCAAGTAAGAAAGTATTACATTCAGTAATACCAACTACTCCATTACAATTAGTGTCAATTGACAGCTAGACTCTCCATGACAAGAGGCACTGTTAAGTATTTCCTTGCTGTGTTACATACTTCCACAAAATATGTGAAATCGTACACTCTAAACTGGTCCACAGCATCGTCAATAATTCAGAATATGGTGAAGGACTACATACCCAAAGTGAACAAACTTCAGGCTTCAGTGTCTGACAATGCTGCTTATTTTACTGGTTTAAGATGGAAACAGTTCTTAAGAGAACAGGGAATTAAGCAGTTGCATGCTGTGACTGGGTGATTATGAGTTGAGATATTAATAGATATGGAGGAAAGAAATAAATGCATTTTCCATACCTCATTTAATAAGGACAGGAAAGTCCAACAAACAGAGATATGCAGGAGTCTTGACTAATTTACTGAAGTGTGTCCAAGCTTTGAAATTAATGCACCAACATTTGAATGCACTATCATTTGAATTAAATGATTTGGTGTTGTTAAGTTCTCACCCAAAGTCATCCTTCATGTGTAAAAAAAAGAAGTGGCAAAAGTGGCAGTTGCCATATGTGGGGCCAAACAGGATAAAAAATACCACATGGGTGTAAGTACCAATTAGCTGACAACAAGACAAATAAAGTAAAGGATTTGTACTCATACAAAAACTGAAAGAAACATATACAGTGGTTGTAAGTTGTAAATAGTACATATAGGTTTAGAGTGGCAAATGTATTATTGATCTTTTTCATGGGAAACATGTATTGTGTTTAATATGTGTGTACTACTTTTCCAACAGCCTGTACTGAAAATTTGCAGATAATGAAAGAACGGCCCTGAACAGTAAAGTTTACTGTAATTTGCCAAAGGAAAATCTACCTGGAAAACAAGAGACTACAGATAGAATTAATATTTAATTGAAAAGTAATGCAAAGTGCTGTAAGCAGTAATTAATATTTTCATTTGAATTTTCACTGCATTATATACATAGTTTCAAACTCTGATTCTCTCTCTCTCTCTCTCTCTCTCTCTCTCTCTCTCTCTCTCTCTCTCTCTCTCTCTCTCTCTCTCTATATATATATATATATATATATATATATATATATATATATATATATAATGTTTGAATACATATAGGCAGAAACAATCAGAGTTTGAAACTCATATGTGGAGATTTTGTCCTGTAAACCCAGATATCTTCTGTGCATTGCACAAGACTAAAACCGTATTGCAAAGGGTTGTGCATTCTCCATAGACAGCTTCATATGGAAGTTTTATTTCATGGTTCTTTAGTTTTGGGATGCATATGTGCTGTTGTAACAAGGAATATAAACTGCCATCCTAACAAAGTCATATCCAAATGGAGTAACTTTTGACAGTAATTACAATTAAGATCTGACAATACAATAAGTAAGGCCAGAGTGTGTAGTAGAATGCAGCGCTCCTCCTATCCGCTGTTTGACATGGGTGACTAAAGAAGTGAAGCATGTATACCAAAGTCAAAATTACAGGCCTGTTTATACTAAATTTATAGAGAAAGTATTATTTATTATGGATATCATATTTACCTAAGTACAGAAATTTGTGTTTTGTGGAAAATGGCTGTTAAGGTTTTTGCTTGTATTTTACATTCTTTTAGAGCCGTCCAGCACCGTAAGCAGGTTCTTTTTCATTTTCTAAATAAGTTTTCTTCCTTTTCACATTCCTATGATGCACTCTTCTTGATTTTATCACCTCCAAAAATAATTTATCTGCTTTCAGTACACGATCTCTCTGTCTATTGCATACAAAGTTTTGATGCAGTTCACTCTGTACTTAATTTCCATTTTCTCTAAAACATATTTCCTACTTTGCACACCATCATAAAAACATGAAACTGCATCATAAACACCAAAGCAGGTGGATTTCTGCCCACAAAAATTATTTTTGGCAATCTTTCCTGTACACATTGGTTAAAACTTTCATTTGCAGTTTGGGTACCGCCATGAAGACATTTCTTCAATAAGTTTTCATTTGCAAGGTACCTGAATATAGGTCTGATGGCTTCCATTACAGTAGTTGGTAGAGAATTCCTGTGATGATATTCTTCACCATCAACAATTGACCTTTGGTAGCCACACCTTTTGGGCACAAGTTGTGGATAGGATTATTGTCTGTGGACATTTTGTGGAAGTATAAGGCACAAAATGCTTGTTTCATATTTTTCAAGTCAGTCCCCTGTGTTCCTTCTTATTGCCAAGCCATAATACACTCCTGGAAATGGAAGAAAGAACACTATGACACCGGTGTGTCAGACCCACCATACTTGCTCTGGACACTGCGAGAGGGCTGTACAAGCAATGATCACATGCATGGCACAGCGGACACACCAGGGGCCGCGGTGTTGGCCGTCGAATGGCGCTAGCTGCGCAGCATTTGTGCACCGCCGCCGTCAGTGTCAGCCAGTTTGCCGTGGCATACGGAGCTCCATCGCAGTCTTTAACACTGGTAGCTTGCCGCGACAGCGTGGACGTGAACCGTATGTGCAGTTGACGGACTTTGAGCGAGGGCGTATAGTGGGCATGCGGGAGGCCGGGTGGACGTACCGCCGAATTGCTCAACACGTGGGGCGTGAGGTCTCCACAGTACATCGGATTTGTCGCCAGTGGTCGGCGGAAGGTGCACGTGCCCGTCGACCTGGGACCGGACCGCAGCGACGCACGGATGCACGCCAAGACCGTAGGATCCTACACAGTGCCGTAGGGGACCGCACCGCCACTTCCCAGCAAATTAGGGACACTGTTGCTCCTGGGGTATCGGCGAGGACCATTCGCAACCGTCTCCATGAAGCTGGGCTACGGTCGCGCACACCGTTAGGCCGTCTTCCGCTCACGCCCCAACATCGTGCAGCCCGCCTCCAGTGGTGTCGCGACAGGCGTGAATGGAGGGACGAATGGAGACGTGTCGTCTTCAGCGATGAGAGTCGCTTCTGCCTTGGTGCCAATGATGGTCGTATGCGTGTTTGGCGCCGTGCAGGTGAGCGCCACAATCAGGACAGCATACGACCGAGGCACACAGGGCCAACACCCGGCATCATGGTGTGGGGAGCGATCTCCTACACTGGCCGTACACCACTGGTGATCGTCGAGGGGACACTGAATAGTGCACGGTACATCCAAACCGTCATCGAACCCATTGTTCTACCATTCCTAGACCGGCAAGGGAACTTGCTGTTCCAACAGGACAATGCACGTCCGCATGTATCTCGTGCCACCCAACGTACTCTAGAAGGTGTAAGTCAACTACCCTGGCCAGCAAGATCTCCGGATCTGTCCCCCATTGAGCATGTTTGGGACTGGATGAAGCGTCGTCTCACGCGGTCTGCACGTCCAGCACGAACGCTGGTCCAACTGAGGCGCCAGGTGGAAATGGCATGGCAAGCCGTTCCACAGGACTACATCCAGCATCTCTACGATCGTCTCCATGGGAGAATAGCAGCCTGCATTGCTGCGAAAGGTGGATATACACTGTACTAGTGCCGACATTGTGCAAGCTCTGTTGCCTGTGTCTATGTGCCTGTGGTTCTGTCAGTGTGATCATGTGATGTATCTGACCCCAGGAATGTGTCAATAAAGTTTCCCCTTCCTGGGACAATGAATTCACGGTGTTCTTATTTCAATTTCCAGGAGTGTATGTTTGTAGTGTGTCAATTTCTACATCTGTCAGTCGGCCTCTCCCTTTTATTCCCTTCCCATCAGATAATTTTTTCCTGACAAATTTTGTCTCAGCCTTCTAAGTCTAGTGCCAAGTCTTTTCTTTACATGTACCACACATTATAACTTCTGCACAGTAGTCTCAGCTCCATATGGTGCACACTTTTGAACCTCAAGGAAAGCTTTACTGTCACCATCACCAAGGTACTTCACATAATGCAGGCCATGGGAGGCAACAGATCTGGCAAACAAACTGACAACTCTACACCCCCCCACTTGAGTCTTCATACTCCATATTATATTAACAATCTGGAATCCCTGTCACACAACTATGACAAAATTTGCTCAACACTTTAACATCTAGTACTTCACCAGTGTCAACAGATGTTGTTGTAACAACACCATTCAATGATGTTTACCCACTTTTTTGCCAGGTGCCATCAAAAGCGGCCACTATGTCCCTGTCACCATCATTTTCGATAATAGATTCTTCTGCAGTACTTTTCATTGATGATACTGCAACTTCTTTTACAGCCCTAAGCCAGAAGCCATAATATCTCTCAAATTTTGCTGGAGCAGGTGAAAGATTCATCACTGCACAAAGAGTTATGACTGCCTTCTGTCCCCTACCAATACAGCACAGGCCATATGATGCCCTCAAATTCACATCATAGCCCTTATTTACGATTTTAGATGTTATGCAAGACTCACCAACGTTGCATTTGCTGCATATCACGGATAAGTTCATAGAAAGGCTTTTCCTGGCAATCTCATATTCCACCACAGAAACACACCGACACCAAAGCAATGATTGCACATAACATTGTCTAATATTAACTGTGACAGTATGTTAACGTCAATAAAAAATATTACACGAACTTCCAGATTCACAGGCCCCATTGTCATTAGCACCATAACAAGTTTCCTTCTTGAAGCACTCGGCGGTGGTTTACTGGCTCTGAGAGGTTGTAGTCTTGACCTACTGGCGTAACATTTGTTGTAGCACCCTTTACTGTGTATGTGTTGCCCTGGTGACGCTGTTTACGGTTCAAGAAAAGAATTCTAGGCATCTTGTGCGATAATATGCCACAAACGAACACAAAACAACACAGACCAATGGAAATTGTTTCGAAATTCACAAAACCAGACTGCAAGCCTTTCAAAACAAAGAAGAAAGAAAATCAGCGAACAAAGCAATCAACATCGATAGCAGCAGAGAGTGTATCGATATCAACAGTCCTTTGTTTCACATATGACAATCTTGGGCGCAAATATACACATTCGAGTTCGATAGAGCGAAATACACATACGTATGACAGAAGAATGCTGTGCAAATGGGTGTAATGCTGCATCTTGGTACACTTAAGACCAAATAATGTTCCTTATAATCTAGTATGAGATTTTCACTCTGCAGCGGAGTGTGCGCTGATATGAAACTTCCTGGCAGATTAAAACTGTGAGCTGGACCGAGGCTCGAACTCGGGACCTTTGCCGTTCGCGGACAAGTGCTCTACCAACTAAGGTACCCAAGCACGACTCACGCCCGTCCTCACAGCTTTACTTCTGCCAGTACCTCGACTCCTGCCTTCAAAAACTTCACAGAAGCTCTCCTGCGAACCTGGCAGAACTAGCACTCCTGGCAGAAAGGATATTGCGGAGACATGGCTTAGCCACAGCCTAGGGGATGTTTCCAGAATGAGATTTTCACTCTGAAGCGGAGTGTACGCAGATATGAAACTTCCTGGCAGATTACAACTGTGTGCCGGACCGAGACTCGAACTCGGGACCTTTGCCATTCGCGGGCAGGTTCGCAGGAGAGCTTCTGTAAAGTTTGGAAGGTAGGAGACGAGGTACTGGCAGAAGTAAAGCTGTGAGGACCGGGCATGACTCGTACTTGGGTAGCTCAGTTGGTAGAGCACTTGCCATCGAAAGGCAAAGGTCCCGATTTCGAGTCTCGGTCCGGCACACAGTTTTAATCTGCCAGGTTGCTTTATAATCTCTCAAATATATATGTTCTACACATCAAATTATTTAGGAAGATGTGCACTACAAAATAGGCATAATTTCGAAAAACCGAATTTCTTTAAATTTTTGACTTCCTATCCGCTGTAATAAGGAAGCTAAATATTTGGAAGACAAATTCGTTTGTGAACCGGTAGTGCTCGTTATAGGTCTAACAGACATATACTCATCCTTACCCTTCGTGTGAACTTTAGGAAGCCCATAAAATCTCTATGGTACTTATAACCGCTCTTTTAATTGAGAACAATATTACCAGGCTTGTTCTCATACAGGTTAGAGATGATCGATGATGGAAATAATTAATAGCATTGAAAAAGTTTTAATTAAAATTATCGATATATAATCTCTCATCAGAATAATGCCCGCAAAAAAAGTAGTGCTTCAGCGAAATCAACTAGGGTTCAACGCAGCTACTTTTGTTTCTAAAGTCTGCTTTATTAACAAAGCATGGGTATTGTTAGTTGTCTTGTTTTCTGCGCTCTGAATAAGTCTACGTAGCTGTGGCGTGCGACATAGGTGGCTGGCATTTCCGTTTGCTACGCTACGGAAGGGATCGGGGCACATATGTTAAACTTCAAGAAAACTGACTATAGTTAATTTACATGGGACAGACTTTTGTGGTTAGGCCACGGACTACAAATATCTGATGAATCGTGTGGGCGAGAAAAAGTATCGCTCAGTATTAATTTTATTACCTGTCCAATAACCGATGATAGGATTTGTGGACCATGTGAAGGGACGTTAAAGTGAACATAGAAACGGAACTGGACACTTAGCTTTGTGAAAGTAAATGCGTACGAAATTTGAATGACAGTATCGAAGTACAGTAATGGGCCATAGTCTTTGCTATAATATCATTGAGTGACGAACTATAAAAATCGCGGACATTTTAGTTGCGAGTGAATGAGGATGAAATGATGATGAAAGACACACAACAGCCAGTCATCTCGAGGCAGAGAAAATCCCTGACCCCGCCGGGAATGGAACCCGGGACCCCGTGCGCGGGAAGTGAGAACGCTACCGCAAGATCACGATCCGCGGACCTGTGACCGCTGGTGCGACCACACCGGCAGCGCAGCATGTTGGCGAGGCATTCGTCTTCACGGACGACAATTCGCGCCGCCATCGTGCACATGTTGTGAATGACTTCCTTCAGGGTAACGACATCGTTCGACTAGAGTGGCCAGCATGTTCTCCATAGACGAACCCCATCGATGATTCCTGGGACAGATTGAAAAGGGCAGTTTATGGACGACGTGACCCACCAACCACTCTGAGGGATCTACGCCGAAACGTCCATGAGGAGTGGGACAATCTGGACCGACAGTGCCTTGCTGAACTTGTCGCTAGTATGCCACGGCGAATACAGACATGCATCAGTACTACTGGGTACTGGGTATTAGAGGTACCGGTGTGTACAGCAATCTGGACCATCACCTCCGAAGGTCTCGCTGTATGGTGGTACAACGCGCAATGTATGGTTTTCACGAGCAATAAAAAGGGCGGAAATGATTTTATGTTGATCTCCATTCCAGTATTCTGTACAGGTTCCGGGGCTCTCGTCACCGAGGTAATGCAAAACTTTTATTGATGTGTTTATAATAATGTATAGTTCTCGTGTGTTTCATCCCGCAGCAAGCAATGTCAAAGTTAATCAGTGTGTAATGCTGTACTTTAAACACTTTCATGTCCATGCATTATGGAGTTGCACAACTGAAAGCAGTCCAAGTTCGCCGGAACGAGGGAGCGTTAAGTTGGCGGCAGCAGCCAAGCGCTCACCGACTGGAGTTCGACCCGATGTTCCTGCTAGGCGATTCTCAACATCTACACCGAGTGTACAATATTTGTATTGTACAATTGGAAAGAGAAACTCTTCGGAGAAAAAGCTTCGTCTTTGTAGTAAAAAATAATTAAGCATTCATGTGTGATCTGTATATTTATACATAGCTCTAAAATGTTAGCATAACAGCTCTCGTGGAATCAAATGTTTTATAAATGTTAGACAAAACTAAGATCTGAGCAAATTTTGAGTGAACATAGTTTCTTTCCTGGTTTTTCGAGCCGTTTTCTCTGTGAACCGCGTCCTAAGGAGAACAAACTTTCTAACGGCTCAGTCTAATAACTATTCACTCCAAACAAATGTAGCTCATTAGAACAGTTGCAAAACTGTGCACTGTCAACCAGTCTTGAAAAGTAGAAGAAAATTAAGCTGCAATGATATACATAATAACCAGCAGCAGCAAATACTTTAAGAACTTTAATTTCAACATGTAATAAGCTAGATATGATGAAATACGCAAATTTTCATAAAGTGAACATTTGCTGACCAACTACATAGACGTTATGCGTAAAAATCTGTGAACAATGATCGGACCATGACCTGCTAGTGAATGTGAACCCAAACAGTAAGATACTATTTTTGTAAAGCATGTGTTATAAAAAACAGGAAGTCTAGTGGAATATCTATTATAGACAATATTCAAATGTTTGCTTTGCCATTCCAGGGGGCGTCCCCATGTGTATTTCTGTCGAAAATTTTTGTATTTGTTACAAATTATTAAACTGAGTGACTTTAATAGAAGAACCTCTGTGCAATGTAATAACTAGTGAAAAAGAAAATCAATGGTCGTTGAATATAATATTGTCAATTCTACGAAATGTTACTCCGGAGAAAACCAACTACAATTGAGACTTGATATAATGTGCTACAAAATAGTACAATTATATCTGTTGATTGTTACAGTTTAGTATGTATATATTCTGATAGCGTCCCTCTCCTTGATATTCTCACTCTGAATCATTTTCTCTGACTGACGTTGTTATAAGTTCTCTCTGCGCCTACAGCGCCTGTACTACGGTGTTATTGTGAAATTTTTAACTTAAACTGTTATTTAATGCTTTCATTTCTTAGTTGTGATGGTCCTGTGTCAAATAACGACGCATTTACAGCAATTCTAGGACGCTGGACATTCGAGGCAACGTAGCATCGCAGGAGCTACAGCATAGCTGCCGTTACGCGGCAAATTTGAATTTTAATACTCTTCTTCATAGTTTCGCGACTGCTCGCGCAGTTAGTATAACATTTCTATTCCAGAGGAGTCTGCGGACCCGGAGGAGATTCTGTTTATACTGAAACAAGGAAGTGTACAATAAATGACTGATTTTTCAGCTGGCCTGGCTACGAACGAACAAAGACGCAATTCCAACTCATGTTATATAGGAAATGTGTGGGAATATGAACTGTTAGACAATTATAGTGAGAAATACTTACAATGGAAGTCATTTACAGTATCTTAGCTCATTCTGTGCTGCAAAAATAGGTACTTAGACGTATAGTCGGACGCCAATAGTCACGAGATTCTCTCTCTGAAGCATTTTCTCTGACTGACGTTATTATAAGTTCTCTCAGCGTCTTCAACGTCACTGCTTATAATAGCATTTACGCCAAGCAATCACAATAATCAGATGGAAGACTCAGTTCATGATTATTAAAGTAAATGTGGCTATGAATTGTCCTGCAATTTACGTCGCACATGAAAGTTCTAGGCTTGTTGTTGTTGTGGTCTTCAGTCCTGAGACTGGTTTGATGCATCTCTCCATGCTACCCTATCCTGTGCAAGCTTCTTCATGTCCCAGTACTTACTGCAACCTACATCCTTCTGAACCTGCTTAGTGTATTCAATCTTGGTCTCCCTCTACGATTTTTACCCTCCACGCTGCGCTCCAATGCTAAATTGGTGATCCCTTGATGCCTCAGAACATGTCCTACCAACCGGTCCCTTCTTCTTGTCAAGTTGTGCCACAAACTCCTCCCCAATTCTATTCAATACCTCCTCATTAGTTATGTGATCTACCCATCTAATCTTCAGCATTCTTCTGTAGCACCACATTTCGAAAGCTTCTATTCTCTTCTTGTCCAAACTATTTATCGTCCATGCTAAGCTTAGTGCAATATTTTATGAGCTAATTTCCATACAATACTTGGATTTATTCAAAGAAAACCATAAAAGCATTTAAGTACCAAAAACAAACATAATTTTCAAACTCAGGACACCACATACTACTTTCTAATGGAGGGAAGTGTGTTGCACAGCAGATTGATACACAGTAATTGGTGAAGCTGGGGAAAAATGAAGACGTCTCCTACAGCTAATGCACACTAAAACTGACAAATGTTACTGAAATAATGCAACAAATTCTTTTGGTTTTGTCAGGATTCCAATACGCCGCATTATTCTTCACTCTTCTGGCTAGAAATCCTATTTCTCAACATAATCTCCGTTGAATCCGATGGCCTTACACAGCTTTACTGGGTGGGCGTGTACGCCAGCAAGTAACCCCTCTGATGGTGGACGTCGGAACCAAAGTCTTGCTGCATAAATAATCTTTCCGTCATCCACGAAGTGCTTCCTGCAGAGTGCATCCTTCACTGGGCAAACAGAAGGTCCTTCATCGGTCTTTATGCTCTTTTGTTAGGCAGCGACGAACCCAGTGGGCACATACCTTTGAGTACCCCAGCTGGTGGACGAGCAGAATCGTCCTGTTAAGCGGCGAGGTGGTTGACTAATTCGTCGATCACCTCAAATGAGAGTGTCCACACGTTCCAACGCTGCGGGGGACAGAAGTGTGAGTGACCAGCCGGCATGCAGGAGGTTTGACAGGTTTCCACGACCTCGTTGCGATGATGGCTGACGCCTCGCCTAACGACTCACTGTGCTTCTGTTCGCTGCCAGTTCTCCAGAGACATTCTGTAACTGCCTACGAATATCTACGATGCTCTGTTTTTCCGCCAAAACAAACTCAATGACAGCTTTATGCTCTAAAAGCACTTCCATTATAGGCACCATTTTGAGGGTTACATATAGCTTCGAGACCGTTCAGAACTTCAAAAAACTATAAAGACGCAAGCGGGAATATTCCACGATGTCCCACAGCAAATTCCGCATTTTTTCAATTGATATTAGCCGAGAAAAAAAGCGTTGTATTACTTATTGAATGCCTCTCGTACATGGTGCAAGCGGAGCAGTAATATCAGTGACACAGCTGGAAGAAACAGTTATTGCAGCGTCAATGGCATGTTTACTTCACATCTGAGCCACGGACATATTGTGATTCACGTGAGCCGGCCGGGGTGGCCGTGCGGTTCTAGGCGCTACAGACTGGAACCGCGGGACCGCAACGGTCGCAGGTTCAGATCCTGCCTCGGGCATGGATGTGTATGATGTCCTTAGGTTAGTTAGGTTTAAGTAGTTCTAGGTTCTAGGGGACTGATGACCTTAGAAGCTAAGTCCCATAGTGCTCAGAGCCATTTGAACCATTTTTGATTCACGTGGCCAGAACTGATGCACCATCAAAACAAGTACGCACCAAGCCAGTTTCCATATGACACGTTTTTTGGTATAACGTATCACAGTCAGCTAGCTGCCAGTCTTGAGAAAGGACCTAAGCTGGTCCCCAAGTTTACAAGTCTCCAAATCAAGGCTCAATCAGTCCCCTCTCAGACTGTGATGTTGTTAGCTGTGGCAACGCTCTTGGTGCCAAGACCGATGATGTGGAGTTATCGCTTCCCAACCAGTGGGCCACTTGCAGGGCGTGTTTCAGCTGCTTCTACCTCCCACGCGGTTCGCATCCACTGACATGCAACCGCTCGTCCACCATCTCCTGTGTATGCAAACTACTTTCAGCTTACCTTTGCTCTGAGCAGGTTCTGCTGTTGTGAGCTGCCTCTTTTGCATGCGTCGACAGCGTGACCGTCCATGTCTCGGCTGTCTCCATCCGGGGCTGTAATGCCATCAAGTCGGTTGGGTCTATGAGCTGCTCTATCCTGCTGGGTCAGCGCTTTTGCAATTCCACTGCTTTCGCCACTACACCACCTGCCGGTTGCCATGCACCACGTGCTGAATGTGGCATCTTCTGCGACTGGGTACACACTGCTTACGTCCCGTGAGTGATAGCGTCCTTGGCCATCATCACAACGGATGCATTTTGAGTTATAAATGAATGACTTTCCACTATTTCTCTGGCATATCACCCAGCATCTAAAAAGCACCAATTCACCGCTCTACTGGGACTCTGGTCTTGTGTGGTGATATTCTGGCAGCCTGATCACGATCCACCTCGTTCTGCCATCCACGATAGAGGTAGTCAACATGGTCGTTATAATACAAATCTTTCTCTCAGTACCATCTCTAACTTTCACCGTCATCATTCCTTATCTTACAGTCAGACCGACACTTTAACCTCCTGGCATGGAGCGACCTGCTTGGCAGCTTTTTACATACCAAAACAATGCCACAGCGACTCGACAATGCTATCGCTGCCAAAAAGTGTGCCTAGCGTACTGAGTGTTCTAAAATGTCAGACATGTTGGCTAGCGGGTGTTAAGAAAAGAGTACGAGCTTAGGAAGCACAGTGCTCTTACGTATTGTCGGGCACATTCTGTGTGGTTGTTGGTGGGGCGTTTCTGGTAGGAGGAGCTGCGGCAGGGGGCTCATGAACTTGCTTCACAGTGTTAGCGGTCACTGGAAGTCAGCCAGAGTCACCACTAGAGGACATACAGGCTACGCTGTTGCCTTGGCAACTGCTGGTGAGAAATCCTGTTGCCTCAGGCTCTCCACACCACGAGTATCACAGTGACAGCAGCATTGGGGCAGGGCCAATATGGGGACACTCTGCATTGTTGCCAGATGTATCCAAGATGGCGGCAATGAAGTCATCCAAGATGGTGTCGTGTAGACTTCACGACAGTGTATGACGTCATCAAAGATGGCAGATTTTGGCGGGAAGTTTGAATTTTGGCGGGAAGAAGGTCAATTGGGCTACCTCCACTAACCTAACCTCCCCTCCCCCTGAAAAATGGCGGGAAGCTCAAATTTCAACAGGATAATGCATCACACAATCCATGGTTCTCTCTACTAAGCAAAGAAAATGGCGCGAAAGAATGGACACTTGTACTAACCTCAGTCGCCCGACAGCCACCTCCTCCTACGGATTCGTCGGAGAAAAGGACTTGGAGATTTTATTATTTAACCAATTTCATGCAGATGTGTTCACCACGAGGTCCAGAGCCCAACTGACTTAGTACCATGATGTCAGGTGATGATGCAAGTACTGTAATCCGAGATGGCTGCATACCATGTGTGTTCACCATGAGGCCTAGTACTCCGTACCACCAGCAGAGGACGCTGTCGTCTGTTTCGTAACGTAATCCAAGATGGTGAGGGAAAAATGGCGGGAAAACGACTCTGGCCACAAGTCTATTTTGCAGGCAGCCTCTCCACCACTAGATCTAGAGTCCAACTGACCTAGTGCACAGCACTGCCACCAGATGGTTTTGTCTTCCCTCATGTGACCTATCCGAAGATGATTGTCTGGAGGTGGAAAATAGCGCGAAAATGACAGCCTGCTCTGGGTTGCTCTATAGAGTAAGGAAGGACTGTAATCTGTTTATTTTCAAACAGTTTCTTTAGGGATGGAGTATATTTATCACACTTACACAAAACACACGCTCTGACATGCTTGTGGCCATCTCACACAGCCCACAGACCTGTAAACTACTTCTAAATAACGCTCTCCATACACACAAACAACTCCTAATTTACCGAAATAATTTCATTACACACTTGCAGACTCCTCCTAAATAATCCAGCACAGGGATGTGTATGTCCGCCGCTCGTGGTCTCGCGGTAGCGTTCTCGCTTCCCGAGCACGGGGTCCCGGGTTCGATTCCCGGCGGGGTCAGGGATTTTCACCTGCCTCGAGATGACTGGGTGTTTGTGTTGTCCTCTTCATTTCATCATCATCCAGGAAAATGGCGAAATTGGACTGAGCAAAGGTTGGGAAATTGTACGGGCGCTGATAACCACGCAGTTGAGCGCCCCACAAACCAAACATCATCATCATCATCACAGGGATGTGTAGACACGCTCAGTACTCATAAACTGTACAAACAACGCATAGCACAGCCTAGAGACCTGCTCGCAAAATAATGTAATCAATGCGCCCAAGCACCCTCTGCCAACCCCTGTCCAGTAGAGGGCACAGGCAACCTCAAGGAAGTGGCGCAGCCATCAGCTGTCAAACCACGCAGAGGCACATGCCCGGGTCACGCAAGCATGAGACGGCGACATCTCATTCACACTTCATTTCTGAGAATTTCCTATCCAAAAACGTGTTCAACTAGACACACGTGCTGACGTGATTGGGCGGGAGCGCAGACACGAGCTGGCGCCAAACGCAGGTGAAAGTTGCTTCTAGGCGCCATTGATGATGCGATTGGACGGCAGCGAAGACTTATTTACAGAGCTACCCTCGCTCTAACTGTGGTCTGGCGAAGACGTTGCAGAAATCCATTCCACAATAGCACAGCCGGCCGCGGTGGTCTAGCGGTTCTGGCGCTGCAGTCCGGAACCGCGGGACTGCTACGGTCGCAGGTTCGAATCCTGCCTCGGGCATGGGTGTGTGTGATGTCCTTAGGTTAGTTAGGTTTAAGTAGTTCTAAGTTCTAGGGGACTTATGACCTAAGATGTTGAGTCCCATAGTGCTCAGAGCCATTTGAACCAACCAACCACAATAGCACAAGCTGCTTTCTCCTTAGCGATTCTAACGGACCATGCATAACGTTTGCTGCCGCTTCGCCGCGTGTAACTACTTACAATCGTAAGCGCATCTAGCGACATTCTCAATGTTATACTGAAGCCACATTGCTATCTAAAATAATAACCAAGTCGAACTCTAGTAAATTGCATAGTCCCCCAAAAATACTTAACGTGTGCTTTTGCAGGAGTTTTCGTATTGTCTCAGCTTGTATGCATGGAAATTCTTGCCCTAACAGAACCTCTTTACGAAAATAGCGCAGAATAACATCGAATGCAGTCTTCCTCGCGGACCTAACGCGCTACCCATTCCATCATGTGCTACCCTTCCTGCTTTCAACATACATAAATGTTCTCACAGCGATGTAGAGGCTCCAATATCCCAGCACAAAGGATGTGACTGAATCGAGCATTATGATTGGCTCTTATCGAATTTACTCGCCGAATTACTGATGCCGCCGGTATTCTTTCTGGGATTTCCAGTAGTAAAATTATTTTGCACAAATTGCTAAACTGCATCGACAGTTAAACGCATAAACTTGTCTATAGATCATCAAATACATAGGAGACTCACAAGAATATTGGAAGCCAGGAACATATCTACCAGTGTAACTACAATTATACGTATATTACCATTGATGCTACAGTCTGACACCGATCTACGTACAGGTAATGTCTCCTCTCGACAGCTGTTCTTCTTGAGCCAATCTCATTATCTACAGCACACATAATTTTCCACATAAAAAATCTCTCCCTTTTATCTATGTGCTGAATCTATACGTCCCACATGATAGGACACACAGTCATCCTCTCTAGTCGTGCCACAACATAAACCACAGTAACTTTAAAATACAATATATACACAACATAAGCCACAGCAAATTTGCAATACAATATATACACATTTTACACAAACAGTGCAGTTATCTTTTATATCCGTACAGCACCCAAAAAAATTATCGTATGCCTACACTCTACACAGGCTAAGTGTCATGATGGCCCCCACTCCTAGGAAAGCACCGTCTACCTTTTCTTTCTTTCTACGGATGTGACATTCAGCCGCAATAAACTATTTTACACTGATCGCCATATTGCACTGACATACATATAGTCAAATACGTAAAGACACCTACTCCGTTACACTCTCCTCCCACTGGTGCCAGGAGCTTGAATATTAGTGCGTGAAACCATTCTCCAACTCAGCAACATATCAACGTGTACCGTGTCGATCTATTAAACATAGAATTCGTATTCTAGGCCATACAAAATCACCCCTTTTACATCAGAAAGCCCTCAGTGAATCGAAGTCACTCTCAGAACTAATGTGCAAAGACAGGCTTTTTTCCCTCGGTAGAAACACGCTACTGTTTCTGGTCCTGACCTGGCTTCTTGCTCGCGTTTCTACACCCATCTGCAGACCATGGGATTACACGAACACAGCTATTTCCGCATCGTCCGCCATAATGTTATATCAGTTTCGCGGTGCTTCTCGATATCAGGCACACAGCAGTAGCCTCCCGATCGCTCACGCAACATAATTTGCGAAGATACAGACTGGAAATTATTTCTCTACAAACCCGAAACTTTAGCTAGGTGGAGCGTGCTCTAAACCACTTAGTAACTAGGAACAAACAGATGAAAAATGATATTTCCACCTACGAAAACCGATCTCGCTAATTTAAAAAATTCCAAATCATCCCCATAATTTACAAGCCAGCTAAGGTCTTTCCCATGTCTAGAGAACAGGCAACCATGTCTTCCACATGCCAGATGCACACACCACAATCGATCTTTTCTCAACTAAATAAAGATGTGAAATGTGCAGAAGCAGTGAACCAAACCATTTACACGGGAGGGAATAACGGTCCAGGACAAACGCACCTCCATACACAACCTTCTCAAATTTCCATTTGATCACAAAAGCCGCTCATCTTATGGTCACGGTGTCAATTGAACGTCATTCGACAATGAGCCAATATCAGAAATACACCATGCTGATGACAGTGGCTCTGCAAATATAAATATCAATACCTTTCTTATGACTCGATATACTGTTCCCTTTGCAGTACTCCAAGACAAATACCATACATACCCTCCTTACGACTGGACATAGTCATTTCCTTTATACAAACAAAAACGTTATAAAACTTATGCTCAAACACGGACCTATCACGCATCCCCTACCACCTAAGTATTGTTGCGGCCACGTATAGTAAGCGTTGCTTCACACAGTGGAGAATGGAAAAACAGAGGTATGCCGGCGACCGAGGCGTTGCGAAGTAGGCGAGCACAGATAGCCTTGCTGACAGCAGCGGTCTACCAACAGGTTGACGCAAGGACGCACACAGACCGAGCGCCGAGCGAAGTCCGGAGAGCGCTGAGGAAGGGGAAGTGAGGCCAGCACGCTAAGTTACGCTGCAATATACTGCGGGAGTAATAACAAAAAGCTACCACCGAGGGTAAAAAACGTCCTCCTCCTGGATATAAATAGTGGAGCGCAGGCAGCAACAGACACAAGCCATTAGGAAGCAGTTCGAATCTGAAGACGGACGTGGTCCGTGTCCGAATGTTCAATCTTCGTAGGTGACGATTCCGGAAGTCTGTTCCAGCTCGCAGGAGTCATCCGTTTGCCGCCAGATATCAACTTCAGCTCTGGAGGTCGGCCCGAGTCCGGTCGGCACCGTGGCTGGCTGACTACAGCGAGAACTTCCGGCAGGACCGGCCACAGCGCGGTCTTGGACACAGGCTCGCCAGGGACTGACGCCCGGACTTCACGGCAACCCGGGTGCATAGCGCGTGGTCCGTCCGTGACGGGACCTCGCGGACATCGCGGCTAACAGCTTCCCAGCCGCCGTTGCAGCAGGTGTCGGCAGCTTCACTCACGGCAACACGGCTCCATGGGTGTGCCCATACTGGGGCGCGGAGCGGCGACGAGTTGTAACAAGCGTTTTTATTTATTTATTTATTTATTTTTTGAAAAAAGAAACACTTGTTATGACTTCTGCCCCACTTGTTAGCAGCAGACACAGTGGGTGCGCCAAAGACTGAGACGGCGTGGAGTTTTACAATTATTTATTGAACTTTCTTTACAATTCCACCCTCGTCGTCGCTGCCCAGCCCTGCAGATCCCTCCGCCTGGCTGCTGCTGTGTAGATTCTCTGACAATGCGCGCAACGCGCGCCGCTGGTCGCACTCGGGAGCCTCAGGCCGCCAGTGCTCCGCTGAAGCCAGGATGCCCAGTGGTTGAGATGAACTCGTCGCCGCTCAGCGCCCCAGTATGGGCACACCCACGGAGCCGTGTTGCCGTGAGGGAAGCTGCCGACGCCTGCTGCACCGGCGGCTGGGAAGCCGTCAGTGGCGATGTCCGCATGGTCCCTTCATGGACAGACTACACACTGTGGGCCCGGGTTGCCGTGAAGTCCGGGCGTCAGTCCCTGGCGAGCCTGTGTCCAAGACCGCGCTGTGGCCGGTCCTGCTGGAAGTTCTCGCTGTAGTCAGTCAGCCACGGTGCCGACCGGACTCGGGCTGGCCTCCAGAGCTGAAGTTGACATCTGGCGGCGAACGGATGGCTCCTGCGAGCTGGAACAGACTTCCGGAACCGTCACCTATGAAGATTGAACATTCGGACACGGACCACGTCTGTCTTCAGATTCGAACTGTTTCCTAATGGCTTCTGCCTGTTGCTGCCTGCGCTCCACTATTTATATCCGGCAGGAGGACGTTTTTTTACCCTCGGTGGTAGCTTTTTGTTATTACTCCCGCAGTATACTGCAGCGTAACTTAGCGTGCTGGCCTCACTTCCCCTTACTCAGCACTCTCCGGACTTCGCTCGGCGCTCGGTCTGTGTGCGTCCTTGTGTCAGCCTGTCGGTTAACTGCTGCTGTCAGCAAGGCTATCTGTGCTCGCCTACTTCGCAACGCCTCGGTCGCCGACATGCCTCCGTTTTTCAATTCACCATTGCGTGAAGCAACGCTTACTACATGTGGCCGCAACAGTATAATAGATTGTCAATAGATGATTGCCTACTATACGAAATAATACTGACCCATAATCAATGATGTGTCTACATGTCTCTTAGATTTCTTCCTGCGAGTGCTACCACTGTGTCTTAGAAAGCGATACATAATCGGCGAGATGATAAAAAAAAAAACCACCGCAATAACTACTGCATATTACTGTCACGAGTGATCTTGGTTCTACACTGCATACAAGTATCCATGTTAGAGCAATACCCGATTTACAAATCGAGGTACGACATTACCTCTGAATGAGGTTGTTTTTTCCTGACAAATACCACGAATGTGATCGTAGGAATGTGTATTATCAGCCCACGATGCAACCTCGTGATAAAATTACCACATTTTCAAAGTGATTCGGGTAAGGAACGTAGTATGTAGGCGGTATTTGCCACGCCCTCAAACCTATAATTCTCTAGTATTTATAGCGCATTCTGCCTCGAGATCATATAAGAGGTTCTGCGATATATCATCTGAGGTATAGCCGATGACTAATTGAGGAGGAACACAAACAGTAGTAGATGATGTGCCGATTGAGGTCATAAGGAAATGTACACTATCTTCCCAGATCTCTAGTGTTACACTAACCGCTAGAAATGATGTCCGTGATTTGGAATCTGGTCTTTCCATACAAACACATACCTGCCTTTTATCCTATTGACAATTCCTTTAATTATTACAATGACTACTCAATCGTATTTCTGGCACTGTCATACCTCGAAGCCAGCCACCTTTCCCGAAACTAACTGCTACAGTAAAATTCCAACATGATTTTAGCCACCCCCTACGCATCTTGCAACTGCTCCCAGCTGTAGGCTTTCTGCATGTGATCGTTCCAGTAGAAGTCCGAACTGAGCAAGTCAGAGAAAGAGATATCCACCGCCTTCTGCAACCCATGTAGAAACAGAAAGATACGAGTTAATGCAACAGGGCCGTATTTTGACTATTCTGCGGAAATGCGTGCAATGTGGTACGTCCCCAAACTACATACAAGTACTACAGATACGCGTCCATTCAAATCAGTCAGCCCAACATGCTATAATAGTTATTCTCTACCCCCCCCCCCCAACAGAGAAAAATTACGAACTATAAAAGCTCATCTGATTTGGAAGTCAACTACGAATCGATGCTGGTTCAAATGGCTCTGAGCACTATGGGACTTAACATCGGAGGTCATCAGTCCCCTAGAACATAGAACTACTTAAACCTAACTAACCTAAGGACATGACACGCATCCATGCCCGAGGTACGATTCGAACCTGCGACCGTAGCGGTCGCGCGGTTCCAGACTGAAGCGCCTAGAACCGCTCGGCCACACCGGCCGGCCCGATGCTGGTGCAATGACGCATAACTGCGGCGCAGTCCAGCGCGGAGAAAGAGATTTAACAATGGTCCCTGATGCATAGCTGCAGTGGGGCTCCGGTACGGAGAAAGGAATTTCGCAATACTCCCCAGAATAGAGCAGCGTGCAGCCATCAAGCATTCCTAACGGTATACACAGTCCCTCTCTGAATTTAAGCCTCAAACTGCTGCTGCTACTCCTCCTGTGTCTTACCGCGGATAGCATAACACTGGATGATTTTAAATAAAAGACACTTACAACATAAGCAAACTGGAAGTGTTTGCTCACATAGTGCAGAGTCCCCAAAGTATAGTCTGAAGGTCATTCGCGAGCTCTACATTTAGACTTGTCTGTCACACGGACGGAATAGCTGGTAACTCTACGTTCCATTTTGACTGATTCCTCATATTGCAGTCATGTACGCGAGCACTGTTTCGCTGCTAGCAGCCCTCAGAAGGTGTCACCCATCCACAAAACTTTCCCCAACTCAGACAAGCGCTGTCAGTCATTCATTATGTGCCAACCAACACCGAGCCAATGCACAGATGGGATGGAAAAGACACCGCTGATATACTGTAACAATAAGCATCAGTTGACAGCGCGAACAATTTTACCAATTTTACAGTAACATCAACACTGGCCAATGATGTGACAGCATGTCTCGCCAATTTTACTATCATAGGTAAACCAACCCTTCTCCACTGTGCAAGTATCACTGCGATCGTGGATACATGACTGTGCAGTACATCCATTCAGTGTTAATTCTCGAACACATAAATCATCAAAGTATACCAGACAGCGCTCCACATATAAAAACTCAGACTTCCGCGGCCGGTGTCATATTGATTAAAATTCTTCTGAATATTATGCCGCTTCATTGCTAAAAACTAACAACAATAATAAAGTAAAACCGATGTTTCATCCGAATTGCAACGGCCTTCCTCAGGGCAGGACTGGTTTCGCATGGGGATAGGTGCTTCTATGTATTTATTACAGACTATTGATGTCTGACGCCACTGTTGTAAAACTTTTAATTGGCCCTCTGATATGACTGGCTAGTCATGACGTAGGGGAAGATGGAAGGAAAGAGGCTATTCGTGGATGTCCATGTCGTGAACGATTGGTAGCTGTCCGCCAATCAGCGTTCGGCTTCTGGTGGGCAAGTTTTCCTCCCGGTGTGCGCGGAAGTGGACCGACAGTTGCTCTACAGCTGTTTGTGCAGATAGGTCCGTGTCCCGTGTAGCTTCTGCCCCGCGACCGCTTGCGGCCCGTTGGACTGGGATGGCCGACAGCCAGGATCTTGGGAATTTGTAGCCATCTTCTCTGTTGATGTTTTCAGGCTGCTTAATAATTTCGATCGCCTCCCGTATTTTGCGTTCTCGCATCCACGATTCTTTCGCCAGTACTCGGGCTTCCTGGAACCCGATAGGTTGTCCACAGTCACGATGGTGTTCCGCTATCGCCGATTTATTATGTTGTTGTCATCGTACATAGCATCCGTGTTCTGCTACTCGTAAGCTGACAGATCTCCCTGTTTCTCCAATGTAGGCAGCTCCGCACTCACACCTGTGGTGTAATGATTGTTGACTACATCGCCGGCCGGAGTGGCCGAGCGGTTCTAGGCGCTACAGTCTGGAACCGCGCGACCGCTACGGTCGCAGGTTCGAATCCTGCTACGGGCATGGATTTGTGTGCTGTCCTTAGGTTAGTTAGGTTTAGGTAGTTCTAAGTTCTAGGGGACTGATGACCTCAGAAGTTAAGTCCCACAGTGCTCAGAGAGCCATTTTTGTTGACTACATCCTTGGTGGAACCTATAATTTTGTGGATCCTGTGACTGCTTCGAAAAATCGATTTGAAACCTCGTCGGCGGAGGACGTTGCCTAGCCGTTCACTGACACCTTTTACATATGGTAACTGTACCAGTGGAAGCTTCTCTTCTTTGCCTTCTTATCGTGTTCTTCTCCCTTTAGTTTTAGCTACCTTTCTTATCGCCGTCTCATCCTTGCGTGACCCAGGCGAGTGCCTGTGCATGGTTTGACAGCTGATGGCTGCGCCACTTCTTTGAGGTTGCCTGTGCCCTCTACTGGACAGGGGTTGGCGGAGGGTGATTGCATGCGTTGATTGCATTATTTTTCGAGCAGGTCTCTAGGCTGTGCTATGCGTTATTTGGACAGTTTAAGAGTACTAAGCGTGTCTACACATCCTTGTGCTGCATTACTGGCCGGCCGCGGTGGTCTAGCGGTTCTGGCGCTGCAGTCCAGAACCGCGGGACTGCTACGGTCGCAGGTTCGAATCCTGCCTCGGGCATGGGTGTGTGTGATGTCCTTAGGTTAGTTAGGTTTAAGTAGTTCTACGTTCTAGGGGCTTATGACCTAAGATGTTGAGTCCCATATTGCTCAGAGCCATTTGAACCATTTTGCTGCATTATTTAGGAGGAGTCTGCAAGTATGTAATGAAATAATTTCGTTAAATCAGGAGTTGTTTGCATGTCTGGAGAGCGTTATTTAGAAGTAGTTTAGAGGTTTATGGGCTGTGTGAGATGGCCACAAGCATGTCAGAGCGTGTGTTTTGTGTAAGTGTGATAAATATACTCCATCCCTAAATAAACTGTTTGAAAATAAATAGAGTGCAGTGTTTTCCTTACTCTATACAGGAACCCAGAGCCGGCTGAGTCATTTCCGCGCAATTTTCCCCCTCCAGACCACCATCTTGGGTTACAGCACATGAGAGAAGACAAAACCATCTGGTGGCAGTGCTGTGCACTAGGTCAGTTGGACTCTAGATCTAGTGGTGGAGAGGCTGCCTGCAAAATAAAGACTTGTGTCCACAGTCGTTTTCCCGCAATTTGTCCCACACCATCTTTGATTACATCACAGGATGGCTGACAGCACACTCTGGTGGCAGTATTGTGCACTAGGTCAGTTAGAATCTAGTTCTTGTGGTGGTGACACTGCCTGCAAAATAAAAACTTGTGTCCAGAGTCGTTTTCCCGTCATCCCCCCCCCCCCCCCCCCCCCACAGCATCTTCGATTACATCACGAAACGGACGACAGCACCCTCTGCTGGTTTTACTGAGTATTAGGCCTCGTGGTGAATACACTGTATGCAGCCAACTTGGATTAGAGTTCTGACTTCATCACCTGACGTCACAGTAGTGCCATCTGGCGGTGGCGATGTGTACTAAGACATTTGGGCTCTGTACATTGTGGTGGACATATTGGGTGCTGCCATCTTGTATTATGTCTTAGATGAGAGCGCCCTCTGCTGGTGGCGATGTGTACTAAGTCATTTGGGCTCTGGGCCTCGTGGTGAACACATCTGAATGAAATTGGTTAAATACAAAGACTTATCTCCAAGTCCTTTTTTCCCATGAATCATTTTCTTAGCTTAGTAGAGATATGCAAATTGACCTTTGTTTACAGCCAAAAATCAAACTAGGCACCAGTTCGTCGGAGGAGGTGGCGGTCGGATGACTTAGGTTAGTACAAGCGACCTATCTTCTGGTAATTTTCTTAGGTTGGTTGCAAAACACCAAGTGGCATTTCTTACTGCCAAAATTCAAACTTGGCGCCAGTTGGTAGGAGGATGTGGCGGTCGGGTGACACAAGTTAGAGGAGGTAGCAAAAGTGACCTATCTTTGCGGTATTTTCTTTGCTTAGTAGAGATAACTGTGCTGTGATGCATTATCGCATTGGAATTTGAACTCCCGCCATTTCCTGGGGGAGGGGGTTCTTCCCACCGAAATCCGCCATCTTGTTTGACGTCATTGCCGCCATCTTGTCTGACGTCATGCGCTGTTGCCAAGTCTACACGATGCCATCTCGGATGATGTCCTTGGCGCCATCTGGGATACATCTGGGAACAATGCAGAGTGTCTCCATAACGGCCTTGCCCCAATACTCTCAGCACCGCTATAGACGCTCACAATGAAATGTGCAACAACACAGATATACGATGAAAGGCCTGTAACGACTAACATCCAGTAAAGTGGTCCTGAGATTGTGAGTAATGCAGTGAGAAAACTGCTGTGGTTTTCATTAACAGTACTGTGTGCTGGAAACATATTAATTGTGTTGTCCTCATCGTCATTTCATCCTCATCTCTGGCGTGCAAGTCGCCCAATGAGGTGTCGACTGAAATAACACTTGCACTTGGTGGCTGAACTTCCCCGGATGGAGCCTCCTTGCCAACGATGCCATATGCTTATTTCATTTCCATTAATCATGTGAGAATAAGCCTTGTATGTATTCACTGCAGTAAGTTTATAAGCGATCCAAAATATACCTACTCTCCAGAAATAAAACGATTGTTTTACTTCATGTTTATATTCCTGAAGCTGATGCACCTACACCTCTCATCTGTTACTGATTGCAAATAGCACACTGAGGCATAATTTTGTTTTAAATTAATAATGTATATTAGTTTCACAGCCCCTGACTATAGAAATTTCCATCGACGTCTAACCTGCCCGAGAGTGTAGCTATCAACAAACCATCAATAAAATGTCATGGAGAAGAAATGCAGTGGACGGTTTCACCTACCTCTAGTTTCACTCACATTGACATCTGCTGACAATACCAAACTAATAACAGAAAAACTTAGGAGATCAGGTGTCGCTGGTAGCTGTATTACAAAATACGTTGATAGTTTATCAATGTTTACAAGCAGACAGCATGACTTACATATGAATAACAAATTCTGTTAATTCTATGGAATAGATTTTTACAATATTAATTACTTACAAATTAGCATTTTAAAAGTCATTTATGAAAAGTCATAGAATAAGAAGCTAATAATCAGTAAGTTTTCGGAATGAACCACACTTTTTACTCACACTGCAGATGCCTTTGTTCTTGTTTCCAGCACACAGCGTACTTTCACGAATGAAACCTGGTTTATAGTCCAGCTCGCACACTGAGTTGGGAATGACTGTCACATCAGTGTACTGGAGAGTCTGAGAAGGGTCTTCCTCTGTAACGAAAAGAATTCAGTCATGTCACATTTGTGTCTGTTTATGAACGTGAGCATCCAGTTACTGTACTCCTCAGCACCAACATAACATAAATAACTAATATCAGTTCCAAGATGTTTGCAGCGTAAGGATCTCCGAACTGTGAATTGCTAAAACCACAATAATAATTATAGCAAGAATTTTTGCACGCAGTTGGATTATTTACCAAACTCAGTTTGAAACACTCCGCTGCAGAGTGAAAATCTCATTCTGCAAACTCAGTTTGTCCAATTTGTTTTGTTATGACACAGATTGAATCAGTTTGCATCTCACGAATAAATCACATGCTTGTGTACATAGTTACATCCTGACTATTCATCGATGCAGGGACACCGCAGAGAAACATACTACATTTCATTATCACATATGTACATATCAGTTTTAAGCAAGCCGAACAGTACTTGCAAAACTTACCAAAATGAAACTAAGAAAGTAATATGTTAGTCCTCTTGACAGTTCAAGTAAATTTATGTCTAATCGAGAAACATCAGTAAAAGAAATGGAGTTCCCGAAAACAAGCAGCTTCAGATAAACACTACACGTCTTCTATTATTAAGGGTCGATTATTGTGACATTCTGGTGTGCTGTTTGCACGTGCAAGTAGAACTTTTTTCAATAACGTTAAAGTAAACACTTTTTGTATTTTATGTTTCTGACTACTATCCTTTAACAAATTCGCGATGAATTAATTATTTATAACCAACTTTATTAGCAGTTATATGTGCTGGAGGAGATGCAGCTACGTTTCTCTAACTCTTCGTAGAGAACTTTTTAAAACAGTAGTGAAGGAACAGTAATGTTTACTATCACTTTCCATTTCTACCACACTTTTGTTTATAGAGAGTAACTATTTAAAAGTCATTTTGCAAAGGACACAGGTGAGAAAAAATGCAGTATGCAGTGATCAGCCAGAACATGATGACTGCCTGCCCAATAAACAGTATGTTCAATTTTGGCACGGATAACAACGGGGATGCGTCGTGATATGGAAGCAATGAGCCTTCGTAGCTCGCTGGAGGCAGCTGGCGTTACATCTGCACACACAAGTTTCCTAATTCCCATATTTTCGGGGGAGGGGGTGATGAGCTCTGACGCCATGGTCAATCATAACCCAGATGTGTTCGATCGGGTTCAGATCTGGCGAGCTGGAGGTGGGGGCAGGGCAGCACATCAATTGTAACTCGTCTCTGTGTTGCTCAAACCACTCCATCACATTCCTGGTCTTGTGGAATGGCACATTATCTTTTTTAAAAACGCCATTGCTGTTAGGAGTTATGTTCAGTTATGAATGTGTGTACGTTGTATTCAGTGTACGACACTCCTTGGATGTCATGGTGCCCTGCACGAGTTCCAATGTACCCATGGGTGACCTCGTGAATATTCCCCAGAGGCATAACAGAGTGGCCACCAGCTTGTCTCCATCCCACAGTGCAGGTGTCAACGCGCTGTTCCCCTGGAAGACAATGGATTTGCGCCCTCCAATCGTCATGATGAAGAAGGTATCAGGATTCATCAGACGATGCAACTTTCCCCCACTGTGTACACCTCCAGTTCTGATGGTCACATGCCCATTTCATAGTTGCCGATGTCATGATTCGCACACGCATGGGCCGTCGGCCGCGGAGGTCCATCGTTAGGAGTGTTGGTTGCACTGTGTGTGTCCAGACACACTTGTACTCCGCCCAGCATTAAAGTCTGCTGTTAGTTCTGCCACAGTTCGCCGCCTATCCTCTTTGTTTTCCAGTCTGCCCAGCCTATGACATCCGACGTATGTAATGGGGGGTGACCGCCCAATACCACAATGTCTGGATGTGGTTTCACCTTGGTTTCGCCACATGTTTGAAGACACTCACCAGAGCAATTTTCGAATACCTGACCAGTCGTGCAATTTCCGAAATTCTCGTGCCGAACCTCTGGGACATCACAGTCTGCCCTCAGTCGAATCAGACAGATCGTGCACCTTGCTCATTATACACACAGGCGGCAGGCTCACTGACACTGCATGCAGCACGCGTGTGCCTCACCAGCAGTCATTCGGCACCAGGTGACGTTGCTGTCGGTTGGTTTGGTTTATATCGGTAGTAGGTTGGCGGCCACAATGTTCTAGTTGATCAGTGTATAGTGATACAACGATTTCTTCCCTAGATGAACAAGGAATTAATGTTTGAAAATTGCTGTGGCATTTATCTGAAGAAGTTAAGTAGTGTGTAACCTCCCCCTCACTTATCGACCTTAATGACAGTAAAAAATTTAACCGCGTGTACCTAATGGAAATTTGGGAAAAGCAATCGTCACCGAAGTTAAACTGTCGGTAAAGAGGGAGGAAAAGGTTACATCTAAATGAAAGGAAAAATGCTAATGAAACTGGTGGAAATTAATTTTGGAATGGGGTAAAGTTAATAAAGAAAGTAAATGTGCGGCCGTTACGTTAACAATTAACTAGCGGTAATTAGGTATTTGAGATTTGGGGGAAATTACGGTCGCCAGTCCTAAGGACAATTACTATAGTAACTGAAAAGGAAAGGTTATTACACATATAATTAGCACTAGAAGCGTAGCAACTGAAGGTTGACACGAGTAGTGTGAAAACTGAAAGTTTGTCAGAAGTAATAAATTTCGCTACACTCTGACTTAATTTAGCAAAAGAATTAATGAAACCGGAAAATCGAAAGTTAATTTAGTGACTGAAGTTAATAGTGAGCTTTCTTTCTGAAGCACATCGAAATTCAGTAAAATACGGTTAGTCTTGGACTACCTCAACAATCATTTCAAAAGCTACTTGAATCTACGCAATTTAGAAATAAGAGATTTAACTTTGAACTTGAATTAAATGATTCTGAACAATTAACAATAGTAAAATTTAGTATGTACCAAGCTGAGCTGCAGTCACAGGTAAGCTAAAATACGGTAACAAAACTCGCACTCTTAATTTGTGCTTGTGTAATCTAAATATTTTAGCCAGCTATGAATACCTTAACTGAAGTTTGAAATTAAAGCACTGAAATCGAATTTTAACGACACTCGGGTTCATTCCGGAAAAGGAAGGGACCCTGCTTGGTAATGCAACTGGGACAATGAGCAACAAAGGTTCATGCTAAGTTGCTGTAATTATAGTTACTAAAATGGTACAGTTTGAAATGCTGAGGTCTGCCATACAGTTCTAAAACTTTACGTGCTTCCAGTCTTCCTTGTTGGTTGATTGAAGGTTTGAAGCCGTCGATCGAGGAGGTGGTGACAGTCACTCATTGTCGGCCGTCGCTGTTGCAGAAGCTGGATGTTGGCACGCCTTCTTCTGGACACGGTCACCAGGCGAAACGGGCTCTTGATGTGCGCCAGCTAATGCTTCCCGTCCGCGGCACCGTGTCAGAAAGTATCATAGCAAGTCGAACGCAATTACATGCTGCCAAAACCCGAAAGCGCGGCAACTCGCGGTAGCGTCACACAACACACCTGCTCCACTCGCTACTCCAGTCAGACTCCCTCCCTCTCTGCTCTCCCCGCGCTCCACTCGGCAAAGTTAACACTACCAAAGATTCTAAACACTCTGGTTCTCCACACGACCTATCGACGTATTCGTTCGATAGCATAGTTTTCCCTAGGCAAGACCCAGCGTAAAAATACAAATAATATTTACAAAACAACCAATTATACATCGACATAAATGCATAAATATATATACAAATAGTAAAACAATTACAATATATAAAGAAACAGAAATGTCATATCTTGAGGTAACAAAACAAGGAAAAAAAATTACAGTACAATAGATGGAATTTGGAGGATATGCATTTCCGGCGTTACAAGTGTTTACAGCACATTACATATAAAAAATCAGATCAGGCACCTTGTCACGGTCGGTGCGGCTCCCCCCCCCCCCCTCCGTCGGAGGTTCGAGTCCTCCCTCGGGCGTGGGTGTGGGTGTGTTGTCCACAGTATATGTTAGTTTAACTTAGATTAAGTAGCGTGTAGGCTTACGGACCGATGACCTCTGCAGTTTGGTCGCATAAGGCCTTACCACACATTTGCAGATCAGTATGTATTTTTTTGAATGTCTAACATGTTGCTTTTTCAGGTACTGTTCTTTATCTTCTACCTTAATACTCGATATTAATAATTACATAGAAAGTGCAGAAAGACAAACCAGGACTGGATGGAGGATAAATATGGAATTTTCGTAGTCATGCTTGTGTATAGCAAATAAAAATCTAACACATATAGGAAAATTAAAGTCACCTTTGGGCAACAAACAAGCAGGTGTATGAACATCAAGAGCTCAGTTAGCAAACCAGTGATAAGCAAAAAAAGTGAAGCCTGAAGGGAGTAGACAAGATACGGAAATCTTCGAAATGGGAAGGGGGAATTGTAAGAGGAAGGGGAACAGAAACCACGAGAAGAACTTGATAACGCACTGAAAGACAGTGTAAACTTTTTCGTCATTACTGGATTTAAATTTTTATCCAATTTTAAGTACTTCATGTTGTATCAAACCACTTAATATATACGAAGAAGGAAATACTCGACGTCTTTCGCATAACACCTAGAAATAGAGCAGAAAGCTCATTTATGGAGACAATGAAAAATAAATTTAAAATATGAACTTTCTTTTTAACATTTAAACTATTATTTAGTAAAGAAAATTAGAGTGTACTTATGTACAGCATCAAGTTATATAATCTTTGTATAAACATGAAGTATGTAAGCAATAAATGAGCAATGTATATTATAACTAATTAAAACGCTTCTTGATGTGGCGAGGTGGTGCAACTAACGCTGGCGAGTGTTGAACAATGTGAAGAGCAGCTGCGCTGGAGTGCAGTGGGGCCCCCAGCTCCAGCAGCCGTGCGTGGCTCTCAGGGAGTCGAGCTCACGTCACGACGGCTTGGCGTAACCTAAGGTACTGCGTGTCTGTCAGTCCCCAGTACTGAGTGGAACCGTCGCATGACACATATGGAGGACTCCGCTTTTATCTTAGAAACTGGCTTAGGTTATCAGAGAAATTAATATTGGGAGGTCTGTTTTAAATGCTGATAGCAGCGTAGCATTGGCTCATACGTTTGCTATTGTTATTACGATTATTCTTGACCATAGGTGACTTCGCACATTAAAATATAGGCTAAAAAACGAAAACAACTGCATGGACACATTCCTGACTAGAAATAGAGGAAGAGAGGTCCTAAGGACATGTCTCTGGAAATGTAAAGTGTGCATGCAATGACAACAGATCTTCCGAGAATGCAGTACACAGCTGCATTGCATCCATGTCAATACAAATGTTTAAAGTGGCCTTCATGAGATGCAATGTACACGTTCACACGTCGCAACGCGGGTTGCTGCACTCTTTGACGCCTTCCAGCCTCTCTCCAAATAGTGTCACAGGCGTCAAGAACACGATGCTGAAGGATCGGCGCACCAGGAACTGGTTCAGCATACACAACTCCTTTCAGATGCCCCGAGAGGCAAAAATACAGGCATTTAAGGCTGACTATCCAGTGGAAGTGGGGTGGTGCTCCGTCACGCAGAAAACACGTAACATATGGTATTTTCAAGGACTCATCCTTGAGCAGCCCAGACAGTATTCCATAGGAAGTCTAGGTACGTTCTTCCAATTCCATGTTGTGGAATAATGACCAGACTAGGTATATGGTCGCTAAGAATGCCTGTCCACACGTTGATACTGAAACAACGCTGATGAGGCGCCTCAACCATGCCCCGAGGTTTGTCTGTAGCCCCCAGATGACAATTATACAGAATGATGATGCCAGTTCTTTTAAATGTTGCTTCATTGGTAAAGAGAAACGATAGCAGAAACCCCATAATTGTGATGATCTGGTGCTAAAATCATAGACAAACTTCTTCTTGTAGAGGCAAATCCATTCTTGATAATCCTTTCACTCGCTGCAGGTGACAGCCATGCAGGATACACACAGTCGTACTTCGGCTTACACCGCGTTGGCGGGCTATTTGCCTGGCGCTCGTATCAGGGTTCATGTTAGTATCCTGTGGCATCTAGTTCTCCAAGCCTGGTGAACGCACAGTCCGTGACCTTCCTGGACGTTTGTCTGTTTGAAAGGATCCATGATCACACAAATGCCCAAAAAGCGCTTCAAATTTTGTGATATGTGGTCAGAGTCTGTAAGGGGATTTGTTTGGTATAGCAGTGTTGCCTCACTACCGTTTCCATCTGCTTGGTCGTACACAGACGCAAATAACGGATTATTTTGCTGCTTAAAGTACGCTGCGTCAATCACACATCCTGTAGTACACAAGAAAAACATGGCCTGGGGTCAGAGGAAGTTTCATTCGCTACCTCCATCTACAGTGGACACGATGCATTTCTGGACACATGTTCAAAATGGTTCAAATGACTCTGAGTACTATGGGACTTAACATCTGAGGTCATCAGTCGCCTAGACTTAGAACTACTTAAACCTAACCTAAGGACATCACACACACCCATGCCCGAGGCAGGATTCGAACCTGCGACCTGGACACATGTTCATCGCACCTTTTTTCCTCTGTTCCCAGTCAGGAATCTTTCCCTGTAGTTTGTCGGTTTTATTAATGTTCACCCTGCATGAGTAAGACTACATTTTAATTCAAAGTTCTAGACGCCCTTTTGAAACACAGTAACTGATGGCGATCAGTTGCCATGTTGATAGCTATGAAGGTATAGAGCGTTATTTTATTTGTCGCAGAAATATAATGAGGGAATGCTTGATTACTAACATTAAGCGCGTTTTCCGTCCACCTCCGAAAATGTATGCACTCTGAGGTAAAGTGAAAGACGACTTGGGGCTCCAAACACTGTGCCTTTACCTCATTCCCTCTAAATATGGTAATGCATGTGTCAGGTAGACTGTGCGGATAATTGAAGAAAGATATAACAAACACAGAATTCACACCGAACTTAAGCAACCAACAAAATCAGCGTTTCCCAAATGTTGAATGGCCCCAAGGGACTCAGTGGAATATGAAGAAATGGAAGTATTTAGACGCACCACATCTACATCTACATCTACATTTATATTCCGCAAGCCACCCAACGGTGTGTGGCGGAGGGCACTTTACGTGCCACTGTCATTACCTCCCTTTCCTGTTCGAGTCGCGTATGGTTCGCGGGAAGAACGACTGTCTGAAAGCCTCCGTGCGCGCTCTAATCTCTCTAATTTTACATTCGTGATCTTGAGTCTGTGTTGTGATGGAGGCTACTCAAATACGAATAGCAGATATTGTGGCCCTATCCTCACCCAACTAATATCAGAGCATTGGCCAAACACAACTTCCATACCTGACACGGGCTGCAGAAGCGCTGAGGGAATGGAGTTTGCACCCAGCCTTCCTCAATCCCATCACCTCCCACCCTCCACTCTACACAGCATGCGGGAAGGTGTGGGGAGCGATTACAGTGTAAAGGAGGCGGGATATAACGAAGATGCTCCACGGGCATTGGCACTGGATCTAGTCCAGGTGGCAGTATGGCGTAGACCTGACTGGCGAGGCTTTCATAAAGAGAAATTTTTCATCGTTATAGAACGTCGCTTTGCAAGAAGGGCCACACAGAGATGACCGCCGCCCCCCCCACCCCCCCACCCTTCCCTCTATTTCGATGGGCTCGATCCTGAGCTCAGACCAAGAGCAAGAGAGAAACGCCACAAGTAGAAAATTGGGGTTGAAATGTGGATGTGGATGCAGCCTTCGCCATGAATGCACATCGCTACGACCAAATTCAATCAGATAGGAGGAGTGTGCCTGCAGACATACTCATCGCTACACAATGCCTTACCACAGGCAACCTGCTCTACAGGCACAAGGAGAACAACGCAACATTTTCGACTGTGATGGCGATGGTTTGTGTCCCATAAAAAAACATCGTCGTGATGCAGTCCTCTACCACCATCTCAACTGACAGGAGATCGCAGTCATCCATGGCCACATCTGACATGGCAGTACAAGATGCTCCAGCAGACAAAGCAAACCCTTTGTACCAGATGATCGATTCCCTAAAGGCAAGTCACACGATGGGCCCATGTACGCCATGAAACTCTTGTGGAGATGCGCTTCTGTAACAGACGAGGATGTTTCCACCCTCAGGTCACCATACACAGGCCACGGGCGAAAAAGTATCACAGAAAAGAGATGCTCTGTCAACATCAAAACAGGAAGAAGAGTACAGTTTCGTCGTTCCCACGCAGAAGCACGCGTCCAGGAATAAAATGTGCTAGTGGTTGCTACAGAACTGCTTCAGACAACATCAAGCACACAGAAATGCCGGAAGCAGTGAGTCACTTGGTAGCTGGTGGTTTCGTACACAACATCGCTGTTACAGTCTATGGAAACCAGTTCATAGATATTGGTCACTGATAGCATAGAGTATATAATTGGAGATCATACCCTTAGAGTCAGTTAAGGCCTGGAGATGGTGTACTGGATCACTAAAACTGGTAGCTATATAATGAATAACATGGAAAGTACAGCTGCAGGTGTCCCATTTTATTACACTTCGTTCAGGAGCCCATCCTTCTGCATGGAAACATGCGGAAGTTGTGGCTGTTCTGAAAACCCAAAAGTACGCAAGTCAGAAAGCCAGTGACGGACCCACCAGCCTGCTCTCAACTCTCTCGAATGTGTCCGAGTGGCTGTACAGCGAAAGGTCGATGCAACACAACATTCAAGAAAGCGTCATACTTAACGAACAGTTCGGATTTGAGAGCGGCCACTCCATCTCTCACCGGCTGTTGTGACTGCCGACACAGGCGATGTGGTACGGCGTTTCTCGATGCGTCCAGGGCTTTCGACTCGATGGCCTCGCGCACGAACTCTTTCTGCACGGGATACTGACGTCACACTTTGTTCTCCTCCAGTCTTATCTCGCTGGGACGACCTTCCATATGAGTACAGACGACATGTCATCCACCGAGCGGCAGGTACATGGAAGGGTGCGGCAGAGTCGATACTCGGCCCCTTGCTGTACTCCTTGTAGAATGTTGATGCACCGCGAGTGGCGCGAATAGAGTTGACGCTTCACACCGATGATGCATTGTTGTCCGCCTGCAGCATGAGTGTCCAGACGATGAGACGCCACTTCCAGATCGGGTTCATGATCGGCGAAGTGGCGCTTGAAATTCATAACCGCCACGACCCACGCAGTAATTTTCGCCGAAAGATGCTGTTGTCACATCTGCCACCTGTTAACACCGTGGGAGGCCGCATCCCACGGACGCAGACCGCGAAATAGCTCTGCGTGACCCTCGATCAGGGGTCACGTGGGCGCCACATACACGTGACATTAGAAACAGAGCTTTGGGGCGGCCCGCGCCGCGTATCCATCGCATAATCGTGGGTCATCGGTGCCTCCGTGCCACGGTATTACGCTGTTACGGTCTACGTCTCCCTAGTGAGTCCTGTGTTAAGTGTACGCGGCCGTGCTGTTGGGGAAAGTCGTCAACATTGACACAGTAGCACTGCAGAGGGTGCAGAATCAGGTTCTTAGGCTCGCTTTGCATCTTCCGAGGCTACACTCAGCTCGTCTGCTGCACGAAGAGACACGAATCCCGCTGCTGCGTATAAGATTCCAACAGATTGCTCATGTAGAAGATGGGTCATTCCCAAACCTCTCACATCACCAGAGCCCAATACTGCTGTGGGATAATTTTCCCCATAGCAGCTCGAGGGAAAAAGCATCTCCACGTTACATGAGGGCAATCCATAGAGTCAGGTAATCATAACAGCACATCAAGAGATTCAGCTGGAAGAACATTTTAATGTTTAACCTGCACACATGCCGAACAAGGAGTGCTCACCAGATAAACATCAGCCTCAGAAGACGCTTATTTTACAAGTATCTTCTGAAGTGCAATGTTCTACGTCTTGGGGAGTCATTTTTAAATCGAAGGATAAAACTAATGACGCATAAATCCTTCAAACCTCTTCAAATTGCTAAAAAATTTAAAGAAAATAATACGATCTGTAGTGAAATTTTTGATGAGCTAAAGAAATACAGTCCACTCCCATACTGGACCAGAATACTAGGGAAAGAAGGATGAAAATGTCGTTCTATCAGATACACTGTATGCTGAAGTAACAGTAAGTAAAGGAGCAAAGAAGAAACGTGAAATCATAGTATTATACAATGCAAAAGCAAAACAAACCCGCAATAACTGATTAAAGTGCACAAAGCTGTGCGAGGAAAATTTGTGCATAAATTGGAAACCACTTGTGCTAAGCGTATCTAGCAAATCCCAGTGATTTGAGTAAAATGTAGGAGAAAGCCTTGTGTAGAACACATGCAAGTAAGAGACCACTTTCCATCGTTTCATAAATGTCAGAAACTCTGCAAAACCATTCTAAAGCTGCAGATCATTTGTAAGTCTCAGATTAGCATCGGTAGTCTAGCTATAACAATGATTGTGTGTGAAGAGTTAAAAAAATGGGGTACAGTAGTCGAGTGGTCGACCAGGTCGTCAAAAACCACAAATTTTGTATTGATTTGGACTGATGAATCAAACTGTGCCCTCTGGTAAACAGATTTAAGAATTAGGTTTGTGTGTATGCCTAGCACACATTGTCACACATCATGTATTAGTGCCAAAAGTGAAGTATGGATTAGGTGTTGTTACAGTATCATAGTGTTACGAGTTAGCCCCCAACCTACGCTTAACAAAACACTAAATGTGGAAGGATGTGAAAATATTTAACAGGATTGTATGCACCATACAATAGACAGACAGTATGGAGATCATATGGTCTATCGATAATAAAATTACCGAAATGGACTGGTCTGACCAGAGTTCCAATGTGAATGCAATGGAACATATTTTGATAAGACAGAATGTCTACTTCACTCCAGACCAAGCGTCCAATACTAATACCCACTCTGGTACTGGCTCTTTCGGATGAATGGCTACCATTCCTGCTCAGACATTCAGATCCATCATTGAAATTGTCTCCAGCAGAGGTCAAGCTGTCATAAGGACGATGCATGGACGCACCTCATATTAATCTGCTAATAGGTGTCCCATTACATTGACCCACTAGTGAATGTCTAAAATGCCCCCAGCAGAATGAACACCTTACAGAAAACTGCCAAAACAGTGCAAACTGTCCCCTGCATAAACAAAACCACCTCCATAAACAGGTTCATAATTTATAATACCTAACAGTGATAGTTGAGAGCCCCACACCAGCTGTGAGGTTTTGCTCTCTTGTAAAGATAAGTTATTTAGTTTCAATAACAGTTTGTTTAGTAAAAATTACAAATTAAGTAAGAGTACAAGATTTGTTTCAAACTTCGTATTAAATGTTTAACTTTTCTTTATGTATTATTATTCCAGAAAAGATGGTAATATTATAAAATCGGGTTGTAGGTGCAATTTTGTTTTTGTTTTGGTCCAGTATAGTAAGAGAATCCCGTTACATTGTTCTGTTCTTGTTTACAGCAGTTTAAATGGAGCACATCCATTCATTATTAGCTCATATTTCTGTAAAGTAACATAACTCTTAAACTGTTAGATTTAGGAACTGTTAGATTTAGGAACTTACATATTAGTTTGCTTACATTCAGTTTGCATTCATTAAATGTTACATTAAAATTTACTTTAGTAGTATGTCTATGAGAGTTCCAGATGAAAGAGCATTTCCTACGCAAATTTCCAGGGTGCCAACCGAAGATATAATTACCCAGTTCCCCCTGACCAAAAAATCTCACTTCCCCCCATATCGAAAAATTAAATTTTGCCTAAATACAAGGGAAAAAGAAATTACAAAGAAAACTGTGCTATTTAAAAAAACTTAGAAAATCATAGCAAAGGCAATCTTAATTTAAATCAAAGAATAATACAAAAATTTTAAAATTTTTTCAAACCTGATAACATGAATTGGGCAATCTTTATTTACTGTTATGCCTCTATAAACAAAATGTAAATTTACAAGTTTAACTAACTAATCATCATCATTTTTAAAAATTTTAGTATATCGATTGGAAGAGTAATTTTATATTTTTCATCTAAAAGTAATAAAATGGTATCTCCAAATTTAGTAAGTAAGTTCATCTTTTGAAATTACATAAGATTTATGTTTTTTAAGTTCTGAAAATTTAGGGAACACTTGAAAACAACCATTACTGTAAATATTCAGTTCACTGAATAGATTTTCAGTGCTACCACTCATGGATTTTTTTATAAAGAAAAAATTTAAGAATGAAAAAAGTAAAATCTTTCCCAAATGTTTGGGAAACTTAATAATTAAGAATTTTCAGTAAGAATTCTATGTTGGAAATGATAAGTAAAATTCATTGTACCATACAGAATAACATAAGCAAATGTATCATATAAAATATTCTCATTACATTATGCATGTAATTTCATTGTTCTTTTTTGAGTAGTTAAAGTATTTATTCTTCTAGCCTTATTAATTTTATAAATAGGATAATTTTCAATAAAATTGAAAAGATTTACATTTACATCATTATTTAATTCAATTATCCTTTTAAAATCACTAAAGAATCATATGATTTTAAGAAGTTATTTAGTGGATGAAGATTCCATAATTCTTCAGGAAAACCTTCATTTCTTCCATTTATAATGTAGATGTTTTGTGATTTAAGATGACCAAATAAAGAAGAATCAAGTAATTGAATGTTAATTCTATTAGTTTGGGAAACACCAAAAATAAAGTAAGGCATATAAAATTCTGTAGAATTATAATAATTAGTAATACCTAATACAGAAGTTCGTTTTCCCTGTAATCCAGCTAATTCAATACTTTGAAGTTCGAAGAAAGAAATTGGAATTTTTCGATTTCTAAATCTTTCTTGTTATAATTCACATGAATATTCTGGTTCATATTTTACAACAGGAAGACGAATTTCCATACTTTCAACAACAATTTTACCATCTTTTAGAAGAGTAGAATTATCATTATCATGAGTCCAATGAAGAATTGAATCGTCTTGATCTTTTCTAAAACTCCAAGTAAAAACTTATATCCTTTATAATCTTAAAAAAAACGCCAAATAATTCTGATGGATAAAGAACTTTGTTTTGTTTACTTTCAATTTTTGCTTGATTTATATTTAATAAATTCAAAAGTGAACAAGTTGAATGAATATGAATTGAAAAAGAAATAAAAAATATATTCTGTTCTAGATAAAGCACTATTTTCTTTTTAATAGTAATGGTAATTATTAATTAATTTTTACATTTCTTTCATTTCAGTTAATAGTATATTTGTTCATGGTTGATAGTAATGTTCAGAATCAGTTGTTCTTAATAAGATGTGGTTTGATGTTTTAAAATTATGTTCTTTTATTTCATCTTGTCTTTTAAAATTACAATAAAATTACATAATAAATTTTTTTGATCTCCTTTGAATTAAAACATTCTGTAATTTGGTGTTTATTTCTTCTTTAATTTGTTTAAAAAATTCTTGTGGTTCCACAGTTTTATCAATATGATTAATTCCATAAGCTACTATTCTTGTTGCGAAAGTTGAAGCTTCTCGATAACTGTATTTAGTTGATTTGATAACATCTTCATCACCTAGAAAATTGAACCCTGGTAAATTTTTATGGTTTTTCTTTTGTTTAGTTTCTTAATATTTATCTCACAGAATCTTCTGAAAAGACTTCTCATTATCGTTATTAGTAATTTTACTTTCAGATCTATTGATAAGATCGGTTAATTGTTGTTACTTAAGAGTAGATTAATTTTTTAAAATTTCCATTTTACAGAATTGATGAAGTTCTTTTAAAGATTGTTTACCCAAATCGTTATCATTATTAATTTTAACTACAGTTCCTTTGATAAGATCGATTAATTGACATTTTCTAAATTTAGAATATTCTTTTATTTTGCTCACTTTACAGGACTGATAAGGTTTTTCTTTCAATTCATTACCATTATCACTGTTAATAATATTGTGAACATGATCTATAATAAGATCAATTAATTGACTATTTGGAAGTTCATAAATACACCTTAATTTTACTGTTTTAGCAAGTGATCACAGTTTTTTTAAGGTTTTAGATTTTAGTTCGGTCTTATTTATTTCTTTATTTGTTTGGTATTAAATTAATCAATAAACTCAAACAGCTCTTCTCTTTTTCAGTTTTTGTAACCATTTTCGTTAGAATAATATTGTAAATATTGTAAAGTGTTTGCCAGGTGGGTTCCTAGGATGTTGAGACTGGCTCACAAAGAAACAAGAAAAACGGTATGCAGCAAAATTTTGGAATAGTACGAGAATGGTGGAGATGAATTTCTTGGAAGAATTGTGACAGGTGATGAAACATGGCTCCATCATTTTTCACTAGAGACGAAGAGGCAATCAATGGAGTGGCATCATGCAAATTCACCCAAGAAAAAAAATTCAAAACCACACCTTCTGCTGGAAAAGCTATGGCTATGGTGGTTTTTGATTTCAAAGGACTCTTGCTTGTGAACATCAGGCCAAGTGGAACCACCATAAATGCTGATGCATATGTGACGACACTGAAGAAACTTCAAGCTCAACTGAGTCGTGTTTGACCACTTCGGCAATAGCAGGATGTTTTGCTGTTGCACGACAATGCACTGCCACATGTCAGTCAAAAAGCATGGAAGCGATCATAAAACTCGAATGGACAACACTGAGACACCCGCCTTACAGCCCTGACCTGGCTCCATGTGACTATCATCTCTTTGGGAAACTGAAAGACTCTCTCTTCGTGGAACAAGGTGTGATGATGATGACTCCCTTGTGCACGCTACCAAACAGTGGCTCCAACAGGTTGGTCCAGAATTTTACCATGCAGTTATACAGGTGTTGGTTCCAAGATGACACAAGGCAGTTGAGAGGGATGGAAATTATGTGGAGAAATGAAAATATTGTTCCTAAAAGATGTATCTACACACTGTAAAACTTTGAAACATGTAGAATAAAAGATGGATTTAAAAAACAGTAGTGTGCATTTCTTTTGGAGTGACTCTCGTATAAAGAATAAAATTTATTAGATTTTACAATTTTTAAATAAGAAAATGAGAATTTGATGTTCGCAATATAGGCAAATAAGATTCAATGGTTTTTATTTATAATGAATAAAAATTATTAGATTAAGAATTATTTAAATGAGAAAGTGGAAATTTGGCTTTTTGATATAGACAAATGGGATTTTTGGGAATTTCGATTTTGTCTTTTAATTAAATTAAGATTTCCTTTGCTAAATTTTTTAAAAGCTCAGCCTTCTTTTTCATTTCTTTTTCTATTGTGTTTAGGTAAAATTTAATTTTTAGAAATGCGGAGAATGAAATTTTTTTGTTGGGGAGAAATGGGAAATTATATCTTTGGCTGGGATCCTGGAAATTTGACACAGAGATGCTCTTTGAGCTAGAACTCCCATAGACATACTACCTACATTATATAGTGAACAAGTTAATTAACAAATACTTCATTTATTTGAGTGCTGAGTTGTTATTGTAAGCAGAAATAATTATTTCTTTGCTTTGCACTGATCAGTCGGAACATTATGACCACCTACCTGATAGCCAATATGTCTGACCACTTTTGACATCAATAACGGCGCCGATGCATCGTACTGTGGAAGCACTGAGGCCTTGTTACGTCACTGGAAGGTGCTGTCAATACATCTGCACATACAAGTCACCTAACTCCCTTAAATTCTGTGGAGGGTGCAATGATCAGTCACATCGCAAGTGTTTTTGATCGGCTTCAGATTTCATGAACTGATCAATTGGAACGCGCAACAATGTTCCTCTAACCAGTTCATCACACTTCTAGTCTTGTGACATTTCGCATTATCTTGTTGAAAAAAGACATTGCTGTTGGGAAACATGATCATGATCAAGGGAAGTACGTGGTCCGCAACCAGCATGCGATACCCATTGGCCATCAAGGTGCCTTGCATGAGCTCCACTGGATCCATGGATGCCTATGTTAATGTTCCCCAAAGCATAATGGAGCCACCACCAGCTTGTCTCCGTCAACCAGTATAGATGTCAAGGAGCTGTTCCCCTGGAAGATAGCATGGTAAAGAAGGTATCATGATTGATTAGACCATGTAACACTCTGCCACTGCATCACTGTGCCACTGGTCACACATCCCTTTGAATAACAGCTGCCAATGTCATGGTGTAAACATTGGCACTTACATGAGTCTTCGGCTGCAGAGCCCCATTCTTAGGAGTGTTCAGTGCACTGTGTGTCCAGATACACCTTTACTCTGCCCAGAATTTAAGTCTGATGTAAGTTCCGCCACAGTTCGCCAGATGTCATATTTTACCAGTCTGCTCAGCCTAAAACATCCGACACCTGTAATGAAGGGTGGCCGCCTATCCCCACTACGTCTGAACATGACTTCACTTGAATGAAATTTTCACACTACAGCGGAGTGTGCGCTGATATGAAACTTCCTGGCAGATTAAAACGGTGTGCCGGACCGAGACTCGAACTCGGGACCTTTGCCTTCCGCAGGCAAGTGCTCTACCAACTGAGCTACCCAAGCTCGACTCACGCCCCACCCTCACAGCTTTAATTCTGCCAGTACCTCGTCTCCTACCTTCCAAACTTCACAGAAGCTCTCCTGCGAACCTTGCAGATCTAGCACTCCTGGAAGTAAGGATGTTGTGGAGACATGGCTTAGCCACAGCCTGGGGGATGTTTCTAGAATGAAATTTTCACTCTACAGCGGAGTGTGCGCTGATATGAAACTTCCTGGCAGATTAAAACGGTGTGCCGGACCGAGTTCGAGTCTCGGTCCGGCACACCGTTTTAATCTGCCATGAAGTTTCATGGTTTCACTTGGTTTTGACACGTGTTGAGAACACTCACCACAGCACTCCTCAAACACCCGATAAGTCGTGCAGTTTCCGAAATGCTTATGCTGAGCCTCTAGGCCATCAGAATCTGCGTTCAGTGAAAATCAGATATATCGTATATCTTCCCCATTCTTCATGGGGCACACACTTACTATATGCACTGCGTGTGTGTCTGACTAGCAGTCATTCCTATATAGATGAAGCTTTCATCGCCCGGACGAGTTTATAACAATAGCAGATCTGTGATTATAATGTTCTGGCTGATCAGTGTATATCACACACATGACGTGCTAACCTGTAGGCTCAATTTTTGTGACTCATCCATAACCAAAATTCGTGTAGTGTAGTGTGTGCTGCCGGCCGGTGTGGCGTGCGGTTCTAGGCGCTTCAGTCTGGAACCGCGTGACCGCATGTATAGGGAGCTGAGGAAGAGACTAGAGAAGTGCTTTATATGGAGCGTAGCGTTATAGGAAGCTGAGACGTGGACAATGAGGAAAGAGGAAGAAAGAAGAAGAGAAATGTAAATTTGAAGGAGTCATCGATATGAGCCTTCGGAGCCAAAGGCCCTTTCGTGTACCCTTGGTGACTGCACTACACAAAGCGTTATGCCTCGCCTGAACTCTTCAACACGGACAATGGACTGTTGATGAATTGAAACATGTTGCCTGATCAGAAGAGTCTCGTTTCAGATTCTATCGAGCGGATGGAGGTGTATAGGTAAGGAGACAACCTCATGAATCCATGGACCCAATACATCAGTAGGGGCTGTTCAAGCTGCTGGAGGCTCTGTAATGGTGTGGAGCGTGTGCAGTAGGAGTGACGTGGGACCCCCGATACGTCTAGGCACGACTCTGACAGGTGGCACGTCCGTAAGCATCCTGTCTGATCATCCGCATCCATTCATTTCCGCTGTGCATTCAGACGGACTTGGGCAACACCTGCAGGACAATGCGACACCCCACACCTCCAGAACTGTTACAGGGTGGCTCAGGAACTCTCTTCTGAGTTTAGACACTTCCGCTGCCCGCCAATCTCCCCAGACATGAACATTATTGAGCATGTGTGGGATGCCTTGCAACGTGCTGCTCGGAAGAGATTTCCACCCCGTCGTACTCTTACGGATTTAGGACAGCGCTGCAGGATTCGTGGTGTCCGTTGCCTCCAGCACTGCTTCGGGCATCAGTCGAGTCCATGCCGCGTCGTGCTGCGGGACCTCTGCAAGCTTGCGAGGGCCCTACGTGAAATTAGGCAGGTGTACCAGTTTCTTTGGGTGTTCAGTGTATTTCGTTTATCTTGTAAACCCAGCCCACTTACATTTCTGCAAACAATTATCAAAACAAATAAAAGTGATATTGTTTAATATGTTGCTCTATTAAGCCAAATTTTTATTTGAATATGTTTCTAAGCCAAAAATAGTGTTGCCAGATTAACTTTTCACTCTTGAGTGACGTTTGTAGACACCGCAAACTCGCAATAAAATCGCCTCGAATGGAAGTGGAAGTTACTGCCAATTTCTCGAAGGAATTAGATGTGCGCCTGTAGATATTTGTTTTTCGATATTTTCAGACCGATGACGTGTCAGGCATGCTGGGGTGTGATGCAAGACTGGTTAGTTTGTTTACAAAATACAGAGTCTTCGGAAATTCCCGATACAAATTTCTGGGACCTGTAGAGCGGAGTGAGTGCATAATATTTTGAATGGGAACCCATTCCATGTACGAAATGTTTCCGTTCTATGACGATTTCAGTACAGATGTGTAGCGTGTCGACGTCTGCTGAGAGAAAGAGAAACGTCTCAGAGTTGGTTTCCTGGTATGCAGTGGGGTAGACAGGATGAAGTGTAGTACTGTACTACGTCAGACGGTCACCTCGTGTGGGGTCGTATGCGAAGTTTAATTTACGAGACAGAGGAAGATCTTCTGGCACGAGTTGTGGCTGCAGCACTAGAAACTGAAGAAACACCGGGTGGGATGGAGAGTGTGTAACAAAACATGCTTCATAGGTACAAAGTCTGTAACGACGTTGGTGGTCGTCACATCGGCCTGCGGTTGTAATGCGTCAGTACTGTTCTGCACGTACAGTATGCTGCGTTATTTTTGTTCTGTAATAATGTAAACATCTGATGTTTAACTGTTAACACAAATAAATGAATATTTCCTTAACATTGCCTTTCGAACTATTACCTAATAACTGTACTGCGTCACGCCTAATTCAGTTCCTCAATCAGAAGTGGATGAATTAAACATCTGAACTCAAAATGTCGCAGAATGCAAACGGTACGTCTCTGGATATGGGTTGCTATTCAAAATATTATGCACTCACGCCCCTCTACACGTCCTAGAGTTTTGTCACGGGAATTCCGAACATACTGTACATGCGCGCGAAACCGGCAGTATTTCCTTAGCCGGCCGCGGTGGCCGTGCGGTTCTGGCGCTGCAGTCAGGAACCGCGGGACTGCTACGGTCGCAGGTTCGAATCCTGCCTCGGGCATGGGTGTTGTGTGATGTCCTTAGGTTAGTTAGGTTTAAGTAGTTCTAAGTTCTAGGGGACTGATGACCTCGCCGGCCGCGGTGGTCTAGCGGTTCTAGGCGCTCAGTCCGGAGCCGCGCGACTGCTACGGTCGCAGGTTCGAATCCTGCCTCGGGCATGGATGTGTGTGATGTCCTTAGGTTAGTTAGGTTTAAGTAGTTCTAAGTTCTAGGGGACTGATGACCATCGATGTTAAGTCTCATAGTGCTCAGAGCCATTTGAGCCACTGATGACCTCAGATGTTGAGTCCCATAGTGCTCAGAGCCATTTGAACCAGTATTTCCTTAACCTGTACCCAGATCAGAATGACGAAGTGTTTCGCAGCGAAGCACAGTTGAGCGTGGAAGGGGTTGATTACGTCAGCTCACTGCTGCGTGCGCGCGCAGTACGGCTGCAGCAGCTGTTGCTGTTGCTTACTGTATGATATTGTGTTCCTATTAGTTGTATATCTCAACAAAAGCAACAAATAGCTCACTGTATTTTACAGTGATCAGAATAAATAACGTTCAGTTATCGTATACGATACGAAAAGTGTCATAAAGTGGATCTGAATCGTTCATGTAAGTACAATAACTGACAACATTAAAATAGTATAATCTGCTTGAGTATTTACCATTCATTGTAGTGTGTATGTAGAGTGTTATACCTGTGGAGGGGGATATTCCTTAATAATGAGATGAGATTTATTGTACAAATGCAGTACACACCATTCAGTCAAAAATACCAAACACAAGCACAAAAACAAATACGATTTATGGCTAAGGTTAAATGCCACTTAGTTCAGAATCACTTTCTTCCCCTACAGTGTCGTTATCTGAGCTCTGATCTGTGGACGAGTCGCTGCAATTGCGCGAGGATATAATTTTATTTTCATTATTACTCTACACTCATTTCAATTTTCAGTGCTTCTTTAACAACCGTTTCTGCGCAGTTTACAACACTATTACACTTCTCTGGTGTTATTTATGCTACTGCTTCCTCTAACAGTCTTGAATTTCTGACACAGTGAAGCTTTTGTTATCTATTGCCAAGTCATGTTTAATCTATGCCCAAATCATTTCGACGGCTTTGAAGTGGTAATGGTGTAGTGTAAGCCTAGGGACTCTGTGGCAATGTTCTCTAGCTACCTCGTCCAGAACAAACTGTTGAATCTGTTTCCATGAGCTGCGTCTTATACAAATGCCCTGAATTTTCACACTGTGGCGTTTCAGTCATTAGACAAGCTCGGCCTTTTTAGTTGCCATCGTTGGTGCTTTATCTTTAATAACGGACTGGCAGGGGGCATTATCCATTACAATGACAGACAACCGATTTCAGTTTTCCAACAGTTGTCCCTCGAGCCACTTCGGAAAACTATCGTGCTTCATGTCCTGATGGCAGTTGTTTGTTTTCCGCGATTTGTGAGCGAGGAGAGAGTTAGGTACGAAAACAAATGCAGTTTCAGCATGGAAGACAATTATCCATACGCCCTTTCCTACGGGAATAGCATAACTTCCACCACTGCTCTCATCTGTCCTGTCTTTTTTCACCGAAAGACGGGCTTTTACGCAGGTTTCTTCGAGCCACACAACGCCTTTAATCGGCACTTTAACGACGTTGCTTGAAAACTGACAACGCCAAGGTACGATGTCAGCTCTCTCCATTACAATTATGGCGGGAAAAAGGCTCACTTCATCGGTCATTTGGAGGGGATTCAGTAGCTGTGTGTGGAATATTGTTTAAACATTTTAGGCAATGTATAGAATATTATATAATTATTTATAGCAGTGTATGGAATATAGTTTATTTATTTTATTAAAGAATTTGTCTGGAACTCGATTGCTGTGTATGGAATATTGTTTAGACTGTTTAGACAATGTGTGGAATATTATTTATTTAAACAATTTATGGGATTCAAGGCAGTGTATGGCATATATGGAAATTAGTGGCCCTTTGGTGGAGAGGAAGGGTCTCATAACAGGACATTCAAGGCTATGTTATTTATTTATAAAAAATTCAGTCTGTGTGGTTGGATTTCTCTTGCTCATCATTCTCTGCAGTTTGGAAACATGTGCGTCTTGTAAGAAGTAATTACATGGGGAAAACATGTTGCATAAACTAATGTTCATCCCTGTACTCTGGGTGTCTTAACTTAATGTTTGGCCCTTTGTTGGCACTTAACTTATTGTTAAGTGGTTTTTCGTGTCAGTCCCATTTCCTTAAATTATTGTACCACCTTTGATACCAAATTAAGTAATTAGTTTGGTCCTCCCACCATTTTATGGTACACTTTTCGAATTTCACATGCTTTTGAACGCCATTTCTGGCGCATTCTTCTCTGTCACCCACCCCCTTAAACTATTGTACTGCGTTTTACATAAAAATTATGCGAATTAACGTAGTGTTCTGCACTTAACCTGCTATTTTGCTCCACTTCACCCGCTCACTCACAACCTCACCCTAACTACTGTATCAGTAACACCACGTTGATATAAAAAATTGCCTCCCATCTTGTTCGAACCAGTCTGTAGAGACCCATACGTCCCAGCACAAAGCATGTTCTGTGAATGAATCGAGCATTCTGATTGGCTCTTACTGAATTAACCCACCAAACTGCTGCTGCTGCCGGTGTGGGGGCATTGTCTGCCTTTTTTTCTGCAGAGACGACTTTCAGCGGTAAAAAACTATTTTGTGCGGATCGCCATACTGCACTGACAATTAAACCCTGCAAAAATGGTCTACAGATCGTCAGATACATCTCACGTACTCACTGTGCCACAGTGGAGTGCCGACAGACGACCCCTTACCCCAGGAGGACCTAAGTGGTAGGAGTTTGAATGCTGTCAATACTCCCAGTGCAAATACTCATCGTATTGAATCTTCTCAAATTTCTGCAGAGTATACATGCAACACACACGGTCCTGAAGGCAACTAAATACAACTGGGTATTACTGCACCATTTAGCCGTCCAGGGGAGCCGCGAGCCAAATTGTCATAAGCCAGAAACTTTCTTGGGCGCTCTGAACCGGTGTACAAATGATGGGCAAGCCACAGCTCAGAACAAAGGTATTAATGTTTCTGGTCCTGACCTGCTTGCTTGCTGCTGTGCTTTCTACGGTCACCTCACAAGGATATTGAGGACCAGGCACATATCTACAGTGTAACTACAATTAAATATTATGATTGCTGCTGCAGTCTGACAGCGATCGATTCACAGGTAATGTCTCCTCTTGACAGCCATGGTTCTGGAACGCATCTCAATATCTATAGCGCACATACTTTTCCACGTAAAAAAATCTTTCATTCCCCTTACGGCCATCGATGTGCTGAATCTATACATCCCTCACGATAGCACACCCACTAGCGACCACCACGCACTCGTACATGTGTACCACAAAGACTGCTGTACAAAGGCTGGGTCGGTTCCCTTCGGCACAAAGGTGTCACGGTTTCTGGCCCCGACCTATTTGCTTGCCTGCTTGCTTTCTACATTCATCTGCAGACTATGGAATTACAAGAACATGTGTATTTTCACATGGTTTTCCAGAATATTATACCATTTACGCGCTACTTCTCGAGCACATAGCAATATCGCTTCCATAGCACTATCGCTCGCGTAACATTATTCCGAAGCTATAGACTGGAAATTATTTCTCTAGAAACCCAGAACTTTAACTAGATGGAGCGTGCTGTAAACCACAGAGTAACTAGAAACTTATCCCGTCTGCAAAGACCTCGAAAAAAATAGAGTAGACTGATATTTCCACTCACGAATACCAATGTCGATGATGTAACAGATTCCAAATCACCCCTATAATTTACAAAGTCAACTAAGGAGTTTCTCATATCTAGAGAACCAGCAAACGTGTCTTCCACCGGTCTTTCACCTGCTACATGTGCACACCACAATCGATGTTCTTCCAGCTAAATAAAGGCGCGAAATGTGGAGAAGCAGTCAATCGGACAATTTGCATGGGAGGGAATAATGGTCCAGCGTAAACACACTTCCGTATTGAATTTTCTCAAATTTCCACGCGATCATAAAAGCTGTCCAACACGTACTAAGTATTAGATCGCTATTTGGCCGTGTAGAGGACGACACGGTTGAGTCAGCTACATTCCTGCGCCCCAACATGCCTCTCCATTTGCACAGCTCCTACCCTTAGCCAGAATCGTGAATCATTCCCGCCACAGGCCACCGCTGCCGCGCCACGCACCCCTAGGCAGAATCGTCCTACATGTTTGATCGCTATACTTGCAGTTAAATGTCACGATTGTGGTCTCAGTTGAACAACATTCAGCAATGAGCGAAGTATCGGAAATACACCCTGTTGACGGCTGTGGCTCTGGAAATAGAAATATCAATACCATTTTGACATACTCTTCCCATTGCTATCACAGTATTTCACATGAAATCTGCACTAACAAATTGCACCATAAACGGCTTTGGTCTACTACTCGCTAGAGGTTATGAATGACAGAAACAAACTTAGTTCAGTACTGCACTTAGACAGGTATCACAAACTGAGCTAAGCCAGGAACTCACCGTCACCCGTCTTTCCCCAGCCGCTGATCAAGGAACGTTTTCCCACGAAGGTTTCATTGACCTCGCTGAGGGAAGGCAACGTCACCAGCGCGATGTAACCTTGAGGACAAAATGTTAAATTATTTATACTGACAATATTTTCTGCTTGAATTGCCTAAGTTCGGAAAGCAGTACCATGTAACAAAAGATATAGAAGAATATAATACACCTTGGAGTCGTCATATTAGCTTGACAACAAGTCATAACCAGCAATACTACGAGGTGGTACTACAGGCGATTACCAGAATAATAGTGGCAGGCGCTTTAAAGCAGTCGCCAACTGTTCCGCGAAAGCATACTTACGAGGAACCATTATTATGAAGTGATGAATCTTGGACCATGCTACAACCATCTATGTACCGCTCCCTGTCAGGTGACACTTTCACCAGACATGTGATTATATGTTTTACTCTCTTCCCTTTCATCGTCCGTCGTCTTAGTGGGAAAGGCAGATGAATTAATCGACATATAGTCAACATAGATTTAGAAAAAATCTTTCCAGTGACATACAGTTAGCTCTTTAATTACACTTAGTGTTGACGGCTATCGACAAGGGATTTGAAATTGATTCCGTATTTCTAGATTTCCAGGTGGCTTTTGACAACCTATCTCACATGTGGCTTGTAATCAGATACTTAAGGGATATCGTCCCAGTTACGTGATTGGATTCGTGATATCCTGTCAGAGAGGTCACAGTTTGCAGTAATTGACCGAAAGTCATCAAGTAAAACGAAAGTGATTTCTGGCATTCCCCAAAGTACTGGAACAGCTATCTAAGGTTGTTTGCAGATAATGTAGTTTATCCTCTAGTAAAATCATGCTAAGATCAAAAGAAACTTCAAAACGATTTACTAAAGGTATCTGCATGGTGCGTAAATAGGCAATTGACCCTATATAATGAATAGTTCGAGTTCATCCACATGGTTGCTAAAAGGTATCCTTTAAACGTCGGTTACACGATAAACCAATCAAATCTAAAGACTGAAAATTCAACTAAATACTTAGGAATAACAATTATAAACAACGGAAATTGGAAGGAGCACATAGGAAATGCTGTGAGGAAGGCGAACCAAAGACTACGTTTCATTGGCAGAACTCTTAGGAGGTGCAACAGGTCTTCTAAAGTGACTGCCTACACAATGCTTGTCCATCTTCTTTTGGAGTGTTGCTGTGCGGTGTGGGATCCGTATCATATAAGATTAATGGGACACATCGAGGAGTTCAAATAAGAATAGCACGTTTTGTATTATCAAGAAATAGGGGAGAGAATATCACAGACATGGTACAGGATTTGAGGTGTACACCATTAAAACAAAGGCGTTTCTCGTTGCACCGACTTTCTCCTGCGAATGCGAAAACATTTTGTTGACGGCAACTATATTGGGAGAAACGATCATCATGGGAAAATAAAGGAAATCAGAGCTCGCATTGAAAGACGTAGTGTTCGTTTCTTCCATGCGCTGTTCGAGAGTCGAATAACGGAGAATTATCGTGGATGAGGACATTCATATAGCCCTAAATGTGACGAAAATACTGGACTTCTGCTCAAAACGTTACTGCAACTCTTTCACCATAGTGGGAGTCGGACTAGGCCTAACTGTGACGCAGATATTGGATTTCTCGTAACATAAACTGGCACTTGTCCAAGCTCAGCATAAATTGTGCCACGTGTAACTGTTGAGTATGTTTCAGAATATTCCTGAAATACAGGATATCATTTAGATATAGCATGTACTGCTTCAGCTACAACCCTCGCAACAGACCGTCCAACAAACAGTGGAAAGTCTCCATAATGCTGCGCATCGGGTATACGTCCTATGCTACCTTCCTGTTCAAGAAGTAGTAGTCTCAACAAAAGTGATACACCTTTTTACAGCCATCCAATGATTTTTATCCCCCACGATGACTACTGGGGAAGACCATAGACTGTTTCTATAATTCGGTCGTGAATTTGCTGATTCATAAAATCCGCCATAACAGGCTGTAATTGTTGTGGGATCCGATACAGCCTCTTAGAGGCTGGGGCCTCGATCCCAGTGGTAATTTGATGTTCGGCTAGTGGCGTAACAAGGAACGGACCCGAAGGAGTAAACAACTCTATGTACTCTCCTAAGAGCTTCGCCATTGCAGTATTTAATGCAATATAGCCATCCAGTGTGTTCACCACGATGTCCATGCTCCAACTGACCTAGTACACAGTACCACCACCGGAGGGCACTGTTATCCATTCCACGAAGTAATCCAAGATGGCCACTGTGACATCAGCTGACGATGCAAGTACTGTTACCCAAGATGGCGGGAAACAGTGTGTTCAGCTCGAGCTCTGGACTAGTACACAGTACTGCCACCAGAGGGCACTGTTGTCTGTTCCTTGATGTAATCCAAGATTGGGGGAGGGGGGAGGGCGAGAATGGAAGGAAACACTGTGTTCACTACAAGGTCTGGACCTAGTACACAGTACTGTCACCAGAGGGCACTGTCATCCATTCTGTGGCATAACCTAAGATGACTGTATGGAGGGGAAAATGTCTCAGCTTGTGCTGGGCTGCTGGAGAGAGTAACGAAGTTTATTTAGGGAAGGATTTTGAAAAATAGTACATTTTACACACTGATACAAAACACACACTCTGACATGCTTGGAGTCACACCACACAGCCCACAGACCTGTGAACTACTCCTAAATAACGCTCAGCAGACACGCAAACAACTCCTAAATTACTCAAATAATTTCAGTACAGGCATGCAAACTCTCTGTAAATAATGCAGACACTGATGTGCAGACACAAACTCAACTTGTAAACTGTCCAAATAATGCATAGTACAGCCTATAGACCTCTAGCAAAATAATGCAACAGTAATGCAATTAATGTGCGCAAGCACCACCCACCACCACCACTATCAACTAAACCATAGAGGAGGCTAGCGGCAGACCCGCGAAGTGACGTGGCTGTTAACTGACATGCCACACACAGGTGCCTGTTCGAGTCCCTCAAGTATGAGGTGGCGGCATCCCGTTCATACTTGACACCTGAGAAATTCATCTTGAAGTACCTAGGCACCAATTCTGATTCGCCGGTCAGGAGCGAAGACCTATTTCCAGAGCGCAGATGCTCCAAGGGAATGCATGCATCAAGGTCACCCCTGTACACAAGGCAGCATGAGCCACTGCTTTCACGCCGCTGCTGCCTGCAGCGACTAGGTGAAAGTTGCTTCTATTTTCGGGTATACAGTTAGAGTTCTTTGAGTGTTATACTGAAGTCACAGTACTCCAAGGCATGCTCATGCTGCTCCATACACGAGATGCCTCTGGGCAGCATGTGTGTTTTACCATTGCTGATTTGATACCTGGGGATACTGACATCACCAAATAGCACAGGGTGCATCGTTTCTAATGGGGCATGGGAGCTACGTCTAGCCATGCTTACCTGCTCCGGGTCGAGACTCACCATCTAAAAAGTTCTCAATGTTATACTGATGTCAGATGGCTATGTAAAATGAGAGCAAAGTCGACCTCCCGGAAATTGTATAGTGCCCCTGAGATAGTTAACGATCGCTTTTCTAGGAGCTTTTGTAATGTCTCGGCTTGTATACACGGAAATTCTTGCGCTAACACAACCTGTTTACGAAAATAGCGCGGAATAAGGTCGAATGCATTCTTCCTCGCGATCCTAACATGCCACCCTGTCCATCACATGCTACCATTCCTGCTTTCAACATACACAAACGTTCTCACCACTAAAAGCCTGTACACGCTCGTGAAAACACCTTTAATCATAAAAGCATTCTTGTTGTTTGGAAAGAGAGCACTCTCTAAACACAGGGGGAAATCAGAACAATTACGCAAACAGAATTCGAAGCACTGTCTTACAGAAGGGAAAAAATGACCGGAATTTTTGCTATCCTACAGCTACAGGTCTGGAGATGTCCTAATGCCACAGTGGCGGATGAGTGATGGCAACCCAGCCAGAGATGGATTGTCTGCTTCAACTTTGAATACTTGCTTTCTCAGAACTTTCCGTACATACCTCTCCTCCATCTTGTTCTAACCAGTTTGTAGATGCTTCTATGTCCCGGCACAAAGGATGACTTGTGGCTGAGTAGAGCATTATGATTGTATTTTGTACAGATCACCATCTTGCATCTGACAATGAAACCCTGCAACGTGCCCTACATATCTTCAAATACAGGAAGACTCTTATGCGATTACAATGCTTTCGCACTGACGACAGGAGCTTGAATGTTAGAGCATGAAACAGATTTCCAACCCAGCAATATATCACCACATACCATGTCGATGTAGTAAACATTCAGTTCATGTCCTGTGCCATAAAAAATCAGTCCTTTTACATCATTCGTACATATGTACATATACCGTGAAGACAGACAGCACTGTAGACACTCCTCATAGCACTAGATACTTCCATGCGTGGTTAACATTCATCCACCCCAATGGGTGACCAGAGTGCCCTTAGTGGAATGAAGTCACTTTCAGAACTGTTCTACAAATTCGGGCTCATTTCCCCCTCGGCACAAATGCGTTCCTGTTTCTGGTCCAGACCTGCTGGCTTGCTTGCTTTTCTACACCCATCCCCAGACTCTGAGATTACAAGAACACATGCATTTTCGCATGGTTTGCAATAATATTATACCATTTTCGCTGTACTTCTAGATATCAAGCACACAGCAGTATCCTACTGATCGTTTGCGCAACGTAATTCCTAAGATATAGACTGGAAATTATTCTCTGCAAACCCGAAACATTAGCGAGGTGGAGCGTGCTGTAGGCCACTAAGTAACTAGAAACTTATCCCGTCTGTGAAGACCTTTACGTGAGAAATCGAAAAAAAATAGAGTAAACTGATATTTTCACTCACAAATACCGATTTCGGTGATGTAGCCGATTCCAAATCATCCCTATAGCTTACAAGGTCAACTAAGATATTTCTAATGTCTACAGAACCGAAGAACGTGTCTTACACATGCTAAATGCACACACCACAATCGATCTTCTCTCAACTAAATAAAGGCACGAAATGTGCAGAAGCAGTCAACCGAACAATTTACATGGGAGGGAATAACAGTCCAGCACAAATGCAGTTCCATATCCAATCTTCTCAAATTTCCATGCGATTACGAAAGCTATCCAACACGTACTACGTATTATTTCGCTAGCTGGTCGTCTAGAGGACAACACGGTTAAGTCAAGTACATTCCTACACTCCAACAGGCCTCTGCATCCGGGCAGATCCTGCCGTTAACGGGAAACGTGAATCATTCCCATCACCTGCGCTGCATGCCAAGCAAACATTGGTAGAATCATCCTAGGAAACTGGTCACATACATGTTTTATCATTGTAATTAGAATTAAATATTACAATCACGGTTTCAATTGAATGACATTCGATAATGAGTGAAGTATCGGAAATACACCATGCTGGTGGCTGCAGGTCTGGAAATAGAAACATCTGTACCATTCCTATGACTTGGCATACTCTTCGCTCAGCTATCACAGTATTCCACAGTCATCTCCTATCACACATCTCCTCCTGATGATGAGGTCCCATACTCCAGGGGCGTAGGGGACGATGCAGGAGACCTGCACCGCTGTACACTACTACTAAGTATAACACTTGGCCAATAACTGATTTCAGACGATACAATATAATACTGAGAGAAAATCAGCGATGGGTGGACATGTCTCATAACTTTTTCTCGTGAGTGTTACCACTGTGTCTTAGAATGAGATGTTACAAAATCCGATCGCAATAACTACTGTCATAAGCGGTCTTGTTTCTACAGGTGCACACAAGTATCCATGTTAAAAGCTATACTGGATTCATAAACCGAGGTATGGCATTACCACCGAATTAATTGGTTTTTCTGGGCAAAAATCGCTGAATTTCGAAAGTGATTCGGCTAAGGAACGTGGGAAGAAACCGCTATCTGCAACTCCCTCACGCCGCTAGATATTTCTCCAGTATGTAGAACGTTTTCTGTCTCGATGCCATATCAGAGGTTCTGCGATACATCCACTGAGTTATAGGCGATGACTAATTGAGAAGGATCACACACAGTAGCAGATGGTGTGCTAACTGAGGTCGTAAGAAATGTACACTAGCTTTGCAGATCTCTAGCGTTACACTGTCCACTAGAAATGATGTCTATGATTTGGAATCAAGTTCTTCCATTGAACCACATAACTGTGGTGGATCACAGCCACAAGTGAATCATATTTCTGGCACTCTCATATCTCGAAACGAGTCACCTTTCTCGAACCTATCTGCTACAGTAAATCTCCAACGTGGTTTTAGTCAGTCACTATGCATCCTGCCACTGCTCCAATTTCTGCAGTTTTGCGCATGTTATCGCTCCAGTTTCAGTTGGAACTGAGCAGAAGTAAGAGAAAGCCGTATCCAACAAGTTCTGCAACCCATGTAGAAACTGTAGAAACAGAACGATCTGAGTTAGCACAACAAGACCGTGTTTTCACTATTCGGTGGAAATGCGCGCATTGTGATGACAGATACTGCAGTCCGAAGCAGATTCGCATCCATTTACATCTGTCAGCCCAACATGCTATCATCGTTATTCTGTACCATCCAACAGAGAAATATTACGAAATATAAAAGCTCCACAAATTTCATCCAATATAGAACTCACCTAGGTGCTGATGCTGGTGCGATGACGCATAGCTGCATGTGGGTCTGGCGCATAGAAAGAGTTGTGGGATGCTTCCCAGAATAGCATTCCTCCTAGCATTCCTAATGGTACACACCATCCGTCATTGAATTTACCTGTCAAACTGCTGCTGCAGCTGGTGCTGGATGATCCTATTAAATATACATATTTTGATCCACTGCAGAGGCCAGTTTAAGGTTTCATCACCTGTACTGTAGGAGGATGATCGTATCCTGAGGACTATACTGCACATCGCAAGAGGCGCTCCCTCTGGCCTTGTCTCGTTGTTTGAAACATTATTTTTTCTGCTGGAACACGCTTTGTTCACTGCCATACATTTTGTTTTTCTGCCATGAGTTCCACGTCTGTGTCAGGTTCTAAACTGAGATTAAGACGTTCTGATCCACGGCCTCTTGCAGAAAACTAGACATCACATAATGTCAGTCATATTGTTGCTGAGGCTACCATAACACGCCACAAACACACCTGTCCAGTCGGGCCAGGTGATCACTTATTTCGTGAGGAATTTCTCAGGTGTCAAGTATGAACGGAGTGCTGCTGCCTCATGCTTGAGGGACTTGAACAGGCATCTGCGCGTGGCTTTGCAGTTGACGGTCATTTCACTTTGTGGGGGCTGTTGCTAGTCTTCTGTGTGGTCTGGTGGACAGGGGGTGGTGGGCAGTGCTTGCGCACATTGAGTGTGTGACTGTTGCATTATTTTGCTAGCAGGTCTGTAGGCTGTGCTGTGCATTACTTGAACAGTTTACAAGTTGATTTAGTGTCTGCACATCAGTGTACTGCATTATTTAGGAGGAGTTTGTATGTCTGAACTGAAATTATTTATGTAATTTAGGAGTTGTTTGCATGTCTGTTGTGCGGTATTTAGGAGTAGTTTAAAGGTCTGTGGGATGTGTGGTGTGTCCCCAAGTATGTCAGAGTGTGTGTTTTGTATCAGTGTGATAAATATACTATCATTCAAAATCCTTCCCTAAAAAAATTGTTCCAAAATAAATAAAGTACACTTCTTCGTTACTCTCTCCAGCAGCCCAGCGCAGGCTGAGACTTTTCCTCTCCATACAGTCATCTTGGGTTATGTCACAGAATGGATGACAGTGCCCTCTGGTGACAGTACTGTTTACTAGGTCCAGACGTCATAGTGAACACACTGTTTTGGCCATCCCCCCTCCCCCCACCCAAATCTTGGATTACATCAAAGAACAGACAACAGTGCCCTCTGGTGGAATTACTGTGTACTAGGTCCAGACCTCGTGGTGAACACACTGTTTCCCGCCATCTTGGGTAATGTTACTTGCATTATCAACTGATGTCACAGTGGCCATCTTGGATTACTTCATGGAATAGACAACAGTGCCCTCTGGTGGTGGTACTGTGTACTAGGTCACTCGTGGTGAACACACTGGATGGCTATACTGCCAAATTGTTTAAATAAGTAGTGCATGCAAAATAATAAAGACTTATGTCCAGCACAGGTCGAGTCCTTTCCCACCAATCGCTTGGAAGAGGTGGTGGTCAGATGACTTAGGTTAGTGGAGGTAGCCCAAGTGCCCTTTCTTTCCTGCCATTTCCTTAAGTTAGTTGAGATAGCCCAAGTGAACTTTCTTTACCACCAAAATTCAATGCCTACACTGGTGCTCTCTACATTCCTGCTTCTTATGGTTTTTGGGACCACACCTAAGACATTTCACATTCATGCTAAACATAATCTTCCTTCCTTGAATCTTTTTCCACTAATGACAACATGATTTCCATTGCTTGGCTTGACGACTTCAGAAACTCCATTCGCAATTTCCTCGATTTTCAGACTCTAAACACCATAGGAATGCATTTAGAGCCCTTCCTGTAAGATAGCAGAATTGGCCTCATCATTTTCCATGAGTTCATACGTATCGATGCTAATTTTGCACGTGCGATCCACGAAATTCGAAACTGACCCCACATGCCTTCGATAGACCCTACTAAGTTATTATTGGTAGTACCTTGCTGTGTTCTTTCTCTGATGCCTGTCTATAAGTTCCCTATGAAAATCCTCAAGGGACTAGGCTTCACTTAATTTTCGTTGCACATAAATATGAGCAAGCATCCCCTGTTAGATTCAACCTAACCACACTCAATAACTGCTGCTTATTCGAATTATCTAACATGGCAGCTGTTGTCAGATAATGGAAATAAATTCTCCACTGATGGCTCTTAAAATAGGGTGACTAAAGCCACAGTGTTGCTACTCATTGTTACAGGGTCAGGGCATGACTTCTCTCTTCACCTTTGTATCTGCCTCTAGACCTGCTCTATGAGCTGCTGAATGGTTCCTTAGCCGAAATTTTCATTATGACTATGTCCTATCGATTCAAGCATATATATACACTCCTGGAAATTGAAATAAGAACACCGTGATTTCATTGTCCCAGGAAGGGGAAACTTTATTGACACATTCCTGGGGTCAGACACATCACATGATCACACTGACAGAACCACAGGCACATAGACACAGGCAACAGAGCATGCACAATGTCGGCACTAGTACAGTGTATATCCACCTTTCGCAGCAATGCAGGCTGCTATTCTCCCATGGAGACGATCGTAGAGATGCTGGATGTAGGTCCTGTGGAGCGGCTTGCCATGCCATTTCCACCTGGCGCCTCAGTTGGACCAGCGTTCGTGCTGGACGTGCAGACCGCGTGAGACGACGCTTCGTCCAGTCCCAAACATGCTCAATGGGGGACAGATCCGGAGATCTTGCTGGCCAGGGTAGTTGACTTACACCTTCTAGAGCACGTTGGGTGGCACGGGATACATGCGGACGTGCATTGTCCTGTTGGAACAGCAAGTTCCCTTGCCGGTCTAGGAATGGTAGAACGATGGGTTCGATGACGGTTTGGATGTACCGTGCACTATTCAGTGTCCCCTCGACGATCACCAGTGGTGTACGGCCAGTGTAGGAGATCGCTCCCCACACCATGATGCCGGGTGTTGGCCCTGTGTGCCTCGGTCGTATGCAGTCCTGATTGTGGCGCTCACCTGCACGGCGCCAAACACGCATACGACCATCATTGGCACCAAGGCAGAAGCGACTCTCATCGCTGAAGACGACACGTCTCCATTCGCCCCTCCATTCACGCCTGTCGCGACACCACTGGAGGCGGGCTGCACGATGTTGGGGCGTGAGCGGAAGACGGCCTAACGGTGTGCGGGACCGTAGCCCAGCTTCGTGGAGACGGTTGCGAATGGTCCTCGCCGATACCCCAGGAGCAACAGTGTCCCTAATTTGCTGGGAAGTGGCGGTGCGGTCCCCTACGGCACTGCGTAGGATCCTACGGTCTTGGCGTGCATCCGTGCGTCGCTGCGGTCCGGTCCCAGGTCGACGGGCACGAGCACCTTCCGCCGACCACTGGCGACAACATCGATGTACTGTGGAGACCTCACGCCCCACGTGTTGAGCAATTCGGCGGTACGTCCACCCGGCCTCCCGCATGCCCACTATACGCCCTCGCTCAAAGTCCGTCAACTGCACATACGGTTCACGTCCACGCTGTCGCGGCATGCTACCAGTGTTAAAGACTGCGATGGAGCTCCGTATGCCACGGCAAACTGGCTGACACTGACGGCGGCGGTGCACAAATGCTGCGCAGCTAGCGCCATTCGACGGCCAACACCGCGGTTCCTGGTGTGTCCGCTGTGCCGTGCGTGTGATCATTGCTTGTACAGCCCTCTCGCAGTGTCCGGAGCAAGTATGGTGGGTCTGACACACCGGTGTCAATGTGTTCTTTTTTCCATTTCCAGGAGTGTATATGCTGTTGTGAACCTATTGGGTCGACCCCTGTCTCCTGTTTTTCACTTTGGCTATTTATCTTTGGGCATATATATGCTTGAATCGACAGGATGCATAATGAAAATTTCGGCTATATATATGTATGTACATACCCAAAGATAAATAGCCAAAGTGGAAGACAGGAGACAGGACAAGGGTCAACCCAATTGGTTCACAACAGCTCTTTGAATCCTGTATTTTATTTTTCCATGTGGGGAAAACCCCTGCTGCTGCAGATCTGTGTTGCTCGGTGTCATCTTCCGGTTGCTTGTCCTCCACTGTTCCCTGGATGTCGTCCTGACACCATTGTAAAAGGAGGCAGGAAATATCGTGACAGTTGGTATTGCGAATTCTCTGCCAGGAAGTGAACAGCTGATGATTCCTGATAGCAAATATGAAACCTTTGTTTCAGTAACAAGGCATAAGAACTGATGGATTATCCTCAGTAACAAGGCATAAGAACTGATGGATTATCCTCAGTAACAAGGCATAAGAACTGATGGATTATCCTGTGTGAATTTACATTCTCTCTAATGCACCGTCAAAGACGACAGCCTGTGGAAGGCATCAGGGTGCCTGACGTAGCGGCGTGTGGCAGTGGAATGCCCCACTGCGGCGTAGACTGGGTGTCGGCGCTCTGTGGTCTCTGTAGTGCAGATGGTGCAGCCTGATGAGGAGCGACGCCAATGGCTGCGAGTAGGTACGCCTTCTGCCTATAGATCACCACTGTGAGAGCAGCTGTCCGGTGGGCTGGCAGGCCATAGTCCAGGGCTCGAGGCTCAGACACGGTATCCGCTGTGTCGGTGGTGCTGAGTGGCATAGGTGGTGCATCACTCCACTTAGGGAAATAGCGGAAAGGTCGGGGAAGAAGGCCAGTGTTCACTCTGTCTGCTTGCCGGGGGGTTTCATCCGAGATGTGGAGGAGGCCCTGCCGGCGGCGATAGAGAGCGCTGGGTGCACCCGACTGCAAATTGTTGCTCATGTCGGCACCAATGACTCCTGCCGTCTGGGTTCAGAGGTCATCCTCAGTTCGTACAAGCGGCTGGCGGAATTGGTGAAGGCGGAAAGCCTCGCTCGCGGGGTGGAGTCAGAGCTAACTATTTGTAGTATCGTTGCCAGAACCGATCGCGGTCCTCTGGTTTGGAGCCGAGTAGAAGGCTTAAACCAGAGGCTCAGACGATTCTGCGGAGATCTGGGGTGCAAATTTCTCGACCTCCGCTATGGGGAGGAGAAATGTAGGGTCCCCCTGAATAGGTCAGGCGTGCACTACACGCCGGAAGCGGGTACAAGGGTAGCGGAGTATGTCTGGAGTGCACATGTGGATTTTTTAGGTTAGAGAATTCCCTCCCTATGCCCGACAAGACGCCTACTGAGACGCGGCAAGGTAGGAGTAGGCGAAATGCAACAGGGAATAACAATATTAATGTGCTAATAGTAAACTGCAGGAGCGTCTATAGAAAGGTCCCAGAACTGCTCTCATTAATAAACGGTCACAATGTCCATACAAAACTAGGGACAGAAAGTTGGCTGAAACCAGACGTAAACAGTAATGAAATCCTAAACTCAGATTGTAATGTATACCACAGAGACAGGCTGGACAGTGAAGGAAATTGACGGAGATCCGAAATGTGAAATAATGTGGGTGAAGGTCACGGTCGAAGCAGGCTCAGAGATGGTAACTGGATGTCTCTATAGGCCCCCTGGCTCAGCAGCTGTTGTGGCTGAGCACCTGAAGGATAATTTGGAAAATATTTCGAGTAGATTTCCCCACCATGTTATAGTTCTGGGTGGAGATTTTAATTTGCCAGATATAGACTGGGAAACTCAAACGTTCATAACGGGTGGCAGGGACAAAGAATCCACTGAAATTTTTTAAAAGTGATTTATCTGAAAACTACCTCGAGCAGTTAAACAGAGAACCGACTCGTGGCGATAACATATTAGACCTTCTGGTGACAAACAGACCCGAACTATTTGAAACAGTTGACGCAGAACAGGGAATCAGTGATCATAAAGCGGTTACTGCATCGATGATTTCAGCTGTAAGTAGAAATATTAAAAACGGTAGGAAGATTTTTCTGTTTAGCAAAAGTGACAAAAAGCAGATTACAGAGTACCTGACGGCTCAACACGAAAGTTTTGTCTCAAGCACCGATAGTGTTGAGGATCAGTGGACAAAGTTCAAAACCATCGCACAATATGCGTTAGATGAGTATGTGCCAAGCAAGATCGTAAGAGATGGTAAAGAGCCACCGTGATACAACAACCGAGTTAGAAAACTGCTGCGGAAGCAAAGGGAACTTCACAGCAAACATGAACGTAGCCAAAGCCTTGCAGACAAACAAAAATTACGCGAAGCGAAATGTAGTGTGAGGAGGGCTATGTGAGAGGCGTTCAATGAATTCGAAAGTAAAGTTCTATGTACTGACTTGGCAGAAAATCCTAAGAAATTTTGGTCTTGTGTCAAAGCGGTAGGTGGATCAAAACAAAATGTCCAGACACTCTGTGACCAAAATGGTACTGAAACAGAGGATGACAGACTAAAGGCCGAAATACTAAATGTCTTTTTCCAAAGCTGTTTCACAGAGGAAGACTGCACTGTAGTTCCATCTCTAGAGTGTCGCACAGATGACAAAATGGTAGATATCGAAATAGACGACAGAGGGATAGAGAAACAATTAAAATCGCTCAAAAGAGGAAAGGCCGCTGGACCTGATGGGATACCAATTCTATTTTACACACAGTACGCGAATTAACTTGCCCCCTTCTTGCAGCGGTGTACCGTAGGTCTCTAGAAGAGCGTGGCGTTCCAAAGGATTGGAAAAGGGCACAGGTCATCCCCGTTTTCAAGAAGGGACGTCGAACAGATGTGCAGAACTATAGACCTATATCTCTAACGTCGATCAGTTGCAGAATTTTGGAACACGTATTATGTTCGAGTATAATGACTTTTCTGGAGACTAGAAATCTACTCTGTAGGAATCAGCATGGGTTTCGAAAAAGACGGTCGTGTGAAACCCAGCTCGCGCTATTCGTCCACGAAACTCAGAGGGCCATAGACGCGGGTTCAGAGGTAGATGCCGTGTTTCTTGACTTCCGCAAGGCGTTCGATACAGTTCCCCACAGTCGTTTAATGAACAAAGTAGGAGCATATGGAATATCAGACCAATTGTGTGATTGGATTGAAGAGTTCCTGTATAATAGAACGCAGCATGTCATTCTCCATGGAGAGAAGTCTTCCGGAGTAAGAGTGATTTCAGGTGTGCCGCAGGGGAGTGTCGTGGGACCGTTGCTATTCACAATATAGATAAATGACATCGGAAGTTCACTGAGGCTTTTTTCGGATGATGCTGTGGTATATCGAGAGGTTGTAACAATGAAATATTGTACTGAAATGCAGGAGGATCTGCAGCGAATTGACGCATGGTGCAGGGAATGACAATTGAATCTCAATGTAGACAAGTTGTAACGCCGGAAATGCATATCCTCCTCTTTCCATCTATTGTACTATAATTTTTTTCCCTTGTGTTTGTTACCTGAATATATGACGTTTCTGTGTCTTTACATATTGTAATTGTTTTACTATTTGTATATATATATATATATATATATATATTTATGCATTTATGTCGATGTATAATTGGTTTGTTTCGTAAATATTATTTGTGTTTTTACGCTGGGTCTTGCCTAGGGAAAACTGCTATCGAACGATTACATCGATAGGTCGTGTGAAGAATCAAAGTGTGTAGGATCTTTGGTAGTGTTAACTCTGCCGCGTGGAGCGCGGGCTAAGCAAGGGGGAGTCTGGCTGGAGTAGCGAGTGGAGCAGGTGTGTGGTGTGACGCTCCCGCGAGTTGCCGCGCTTTCGGGGTTGGGCAGCATGTAATTGCGCTCGACTTGCTATGATAGTTTCTGACATGGTGTCGCGGACGGGAAGCATTAGCTGGCGCACATCAAGAGCCCGTTTCGCCTGGTGACCGTGTCGAGAAGGAGGCGCGCCAACATCCAGCTTCTGCAACAGCGACGGCCGACAATGAGTGGTTGTCGCCACCTCCTCGATCGATGGCTTCAAACCTTCAATCAACCAACAAGGAAGACTGGAAGCACGTAAAGTTTTAGAACTGTATGGCAGACCTCAGTTTTTAAAATTGTTCCATTTGCCTCGCAAAATTACAGCAACTTAGCGTGAACCTTTGTTGCTCATTGTCCCAGTTGCATTACCAAGCAGGGTCCCTTCCTTTTCCGGAATGAACCCGAGTGTCGTTGAAATTCAAACGCCAGCATTAAAATAATGATATAGCATTTCACTGCTTTAATTTCAAAGTTCAGTTAAAGTTTTCATAGCTGGCTACAATATTTAGATTACACAAGCACGAATTAAGAGTGCGAGTTTTATTACCGTATTTTAGCATACCTGTGACTGCAGCTCAGCTTGGTATGTACTAAATTTTACTATTGTTAATTGTTCAGAATCATGTAATTCAAGTTCAAAGTTAAATCTCTTATTTCTAAATTGCGTAGATTCAAGTAGCTGTTGAAATGATTGTTGAGGTAGCCCAAGACTAACCGTATTTTACTGAATTTCGATGTGCTTCAGAAAGAAAGCTCACTATTAACTTCAGTCACTAAATTAACTTTCGATTTTCCGGTTTCATTAATTCTTTTGCTAAATTAAGTCAGAGTGTAGCGAAATTTATTACTTCTGACAAACTTTCAGTTTTCACACTACACTTGTCAACCTTCAGTTGCCACGCTTCTAGTGCTAATTATATGTGTAATAACCTTTCTTTTTCAGTTACTATAGTAATTGTCCTTAGGACTGGCGACCGTAATTTCCCCCAAATCTCAAATATCTAATTACCGCTAGTTAATTGTTAATGTAATGGCTGCACATTTACTTTCTTTATTAACTTTATCTCTTTTCAAAGTTAATTTCCACCAGTTTCATTTGTAATTTTCCTTTCATTTAGATGTAACCCTTTCCTCCCTCTTTACCGACAAATTAACTTCGGTGACGATTGCTTTTCCCAAATTTCCATTAGGTACACGCGGTTTAATGTCTCACTGTCATTAGGGTCGATAAGTGAAGGGGAGGTTACACGTGGCGACCTGGTGACAGGACGATCTTCGGATTTGAGGTTCTTCTGGACACGAATTTAGCATTGTGCAAATCTTGTAACAAAGTACTGGTTACGAAATGTTCTATACGTCAACCAGAATATTAGTGTGAGGAATCCTAATTAGATTTGAGATTTGGCATTTATATTGAAAATTATTAAAACGAGTGAAGGCAAAAATTACCAAAACTTGGTAGGCTTAGATAAGGAACAATCGGTCGAACAGTGGGAAACGCGCACCGCGGTATCCATTGTTCAGGGGCAGGCGGCTAGCATGAAAGACGCGACCGCCGAAACGCAACAAAGAGCAGAAATGGAATTCCACACTTTAGAAAATGTTTCGGAATCGGAAGTGAAAATCAAATGTGAATCCCTTGATGACGAATACGCGGGGACAATTAAAGAGGAAGCCGCTACGGAAGTAAAACCGGTAGTTTCCGGGAATTTAACTGATTTATTGAATGTTTTGATTAACGAAATCAAGAGTCAATCGGCCAAGCAAGAAGCTCAGTCTGAAAAAATTGTACGAAAGCTAGACAGTCAGAACAAAGCTATTAATGTTGTTAACAACAATGTTGGAGTTGTTAACACAAAAGTTGATGAAATCAAAGAAGATATTGTTGTGATTAATACCGAAATCGGTAATGTTAAACAGGAAATGATAGGTGTTCAGGCGGAAATTGCGAGCATAAATACTCGTTTTTATTCTGAAATTAGCAGAATCGAGGAAAGTGTAGGACAAGCAGTTGCTCCGATCATCAAGAATAAGGTGACGGAAAAAATTCAATTAGTGAAAAAAGAGGATCAAAAGAAGGTGGAAACTTTAAAGGCTTTAGTATCCGAAGTAGATGCCAAAGTGACAAAGCAGGCTAATATGTGCGAAGAGAAAAAAAGGGAAGTAGAAACACTTGCGACAACCACTTGCCAAGTAATTACGAGAGTGTCGGAATTAGAAAAGAAACTTGACGAAAAACAGAGCTATGTGCCAATCTATGCACATAGTTCGGAATTGTTGACGAAAGAGGAGCGGTTCGACCCCTTGAAAAAAGGCGGTATACACGCAACGGATTTCATTAAGAATTGTGAAAGAGTTTTACCCAGATCATGGACTAATAAGAGAAAAATTAATGCGATTATTGATGTGTTGGCTGGTGATGCCAAGCGTTGGGGCTTAAACCTCAACATTACGAACCTGACTTTTGACGAATTTAAAAATTTGTTTCTGGCTGAATACTGGTCAGAGCAAAAACAGCAAAGTGTCTGGCGCGAATTTGTCGTATCGAGGCTTTTCGATGCGAATTCTCGCGGTTCGATGAAGAAGTTTTGTGAGGGCTGGATCCGCAAGTTGCAATATTTGCGTGATCGCCGCACGGAATCCGAAATAGTCTGGGAACTCTACAGGAAGTTTCCAGATGATACAAAACGCTACATAGGAAGCAATTACAGGACAATCAATGATTTCCTGGAAAGAGTTGAGGACGAGGACAATTGGCGCAATAATCGCGATAGTGGTAGACGCCGTGGTAACCAACGGGTACCACAACAACAACAACAACAACGATAACCATGGGAATAATGCATACCGCAACCTTGGCCGCAATAACAACAGTGGTTCGGACCGCGATGACAATCGGTACAATGCAAATAATAACAGGAATGACGGAAATCAGTATCATACAAGCGTGATACGGACTTCGCGGAATAGTAATAACGCCAGAGGGTGTGATCAGCCGCCTCAGCAGCATCCGGGGAGCGTATCTGCTGGGACGAGACAGGGAAACCATTAGCCGCGCCGGTGAGGGGCCGACCGGTCGTGGAGAAATTTTGGAGGCCCAATAACAGGAGAAAACCCAGGTGTCGTCGTTATGAAAATTCCGTATGGAATAATCAACGGCGGGAGAGTGTGCCAGTGTTAGAAGAAAGGAGTGCGCCCACAAGTAGTAGATCAGCTGTATACATGGCAGTAGGAAGTACATTCACTGTCAGTGAGAACAATTTAAGTAGTGTTCCGGAAATCGATTATAAAGTGGTAGCTGTAATACCCACAGCGGAACTGGAGATTGAGTTTAAGAATGATTCGCAAGTGTTGAGAGAAGATCAGATGTCGGATAAAACGTCCGTCATCGAGCGAGGGGATGCAGAGAGGGATGAGGTCTGGTTACGGCAGTTCGGTCGCTTATACGACGAACTATGAGATTATAGGGGTCTGTATGGTAGAAGTTTTTATGGGGAGCGCGTGCAGGATTTGCCGCGTCTCGTCCCGCAGGAAGATAGTGTTTGTGAAGTGATAGAAAGTTCTGGCCCTAACCGGCAGACTTTACCAGAAATAGTTCATGTTAATGGGGAGCACGAGCAAGATTCGTCGTGTTTCGTCCCGCAAGAGTTGGATGTTGAAATAGTAACGGAAAGTTCTGGCCCTGACCGGCAGACTTTACCGAAAGTTATAGTGGGAGAAGTGGCCGACCCATCCGACACAAAACTCCAGTTTAAACATTGCGAAAGTATTAAGGAGAAAGATTACGAGAATTTTAGTGGCAGCCGGACACGATTGGTAGAAAAGCACGTAGGTTACAGCGTGTATGAGGTTAGGGCTGACGTTATACGGTCGGACGATAGCAATGTGGGTTGCGCAGATCCTGAGGAAGTAATTGCAGATACTACTGGGCACATTCTTGCAGGTAGATTGGCAGATGAGATCAATCTGACCAAAGTGGAATCAACGAAGGTGACAATTAGTGAATTGATAGCAAACCAACACTCACTAGTTGACGAGTTACAGGAAAAGGTTTCGGTATTGGAGGCGAAGCTACAGACTAAGCCTCAGGACAAACGTGTTGGAATTAAAACTGTATGTGAACAAAGGCTGAAAAAGCCGCCAGATAAGCCGGATTTAGGATCAAAGCCGGATGGTTTTTTCTGGAATGACCTTGATATAGACGAGGATTTACTGTGGGGAAAATAAAGAAACAGTCGAGGACAAGTGTAGACAGATAGTAGTGTCTGTTAATATGCACGACCTACAACTAAACGTGTTGATTGACACCGGTGCAGAATTGAGTGCTGTATCTGCGAAAATATTTGAGTTACTGAAAGACAGACCCGGCATCGTAGTTATGCCAGTAACAGGAGTGAAAATTATCGGTGCTACTGGGAAGGCCAGTAAACCGGTCACAAAACAGATTTTTGTCCACTTCGAGATATGTGGGGCACGATTTGGACAAGAGTTGGTCGTCATGCCAGACTTGACTACGGAAGTAATTATCGGGTTAGATTGGCTATTAAAGTACCGTGCAGTGATTAATTGCGAAAGCAAAACTTTGACATGTACGTCACAAGATAAAACAATAGTAGTTAGTTTTGACGAGGCAGGAGACGGTGTGCATAGGCAATACCAGCCTATATACATTGTTAACTGGCTGGATGGTATTAATGTAGGTATGAATTTGAACTACTGTAATGGGAGGAATTTCAGCATTTACAAAAGTGTAGGAAGTGAATTGGAAGAGATAATCAAATTCCCTCCACGGATTGACATTAGTATTGGTGCGAAAAAAGATTGTTTGCGAGAAGTAATGAAGCTAAAAGCCGATGCTCGCATACGTCGTCATGACGCTAAAGCGCGTTTTGCTAAGTTTGCAATCGGAGACTTAGTACTTGTAAAAGCTCATGAGAAATCGAGCGAGATAGACCATGAAATCTCTAAATTTAAGTTTGTTTATAATGGACCATATAAAGTCATTGGTATACCTCACACAAATGCTTATTGCTTAGAGTATCCAAGCTCTGGAAAGCTATTAGGTGTACGGAACATTGTAGACCTGAAATTGTACCAACCAAGGATTGATTAATACCACAGAAAGGGTAATTTGTACAGTATGTAAATATAGAGTGTAAGATTTAAGGATGTGCCATGTTGCGATGCTTTTGCCTGACCTAGAGGTCATTAAAGAAGTTGTCATTAATAAGTAATTAATTTTGATTAATCAATTTAATTTTAATCAATTTAATCATGATCTAATCAACTGAAAAATCCAAGCTGCTAGTTTAAGTTTTCAGCTGAGTCACAGTAGATTAAGGAATGTAAATATGATTTTGTAAATAGCTGTAAGATTCCATAAATATGTGATTTACTAGTCATTGCCGATGTACTTAGACGCTGTTTTAAGTTTCAGGCTAGTACATGCGTGTGATGATGGACAGTGTTGAGTTATCCACTATGATAGTGTTTATGGACTCCTTGAGATTACTCGGGAGTGAGTTTTACCGAAAGAATTCAGTGAAACGGACGTTCTGGAAATGCCGTTACAAGGGCGAGAGAGATCAAGCATGCCGCACAGGCGGGCGCAACAATACTGGCGGGGCGGAACCGCTGTCGGCTCTTGTGCCGCTGTCGGCATTCTTTGTACTTGCGAGTACGGAAGGTGGAGTTGTTTTTCTTCCCGGACAGCTGATGTGAAAGAATTCTGCTGTCAATATTTATGTTTTTTTTTTATCTGCTGTATATTATTTTCTTGTTTAGCGTTAATTGGACATGACGAGAATATTAATTATGAAAAGGTTACATAAAAATGTGTATTCTATGTAATTAATTATTAATTTGCGTATTTTGATATACCTGTTTTTTATGGGCAGGCCATGTACTCTGATTAATTTTGTAAATTGTATCCCATTTCTTGATACTGTTAGGAATTTTGATGATTTTAGAATAGCTAAACCATTTTCTAAGCTTTCTACGAATTTTAATATGTTGTCAACCTGTTTTATTTTGTGCAAGATGACAGAGTGGAATAAGATTAGGAGTGTCTCCACTCAATTATTATCGTCTAAAAATTGGTTTATGGTTAATTAGGCGAATGCTAAATTTTGTTGATGTTTTGAGCATATGTATTTCCGCTGTTTCTTTTTTGGGACATTTTCTGAGTCTGTTTAGGTTACACGAACATCCTCAGACAATGTGGGGCACGTGTAACGCCGGAAATGCATATCCTCCTATTGCCATCTATTGTACTATAATTTTTTTTCCTTGTGTTTGTTACCTGAATATATGACGTTTCTGTGTCTTTACATATTGTAATTGTTTTACTATTTGTATATATATATTTATGCATTTATGTCGATGTATAATTGGTTTGTTTCGTAAATATTATTTGTATTTTTACGCTGGGTCTTGCCTAGGGAAAACTGCTATCGAACGATTACATCGATAGGTCGTGTGAAGAATCAAAGTGTGTAGGATCTTTGATAGTGTTAACTCTGCCGCGTGGAGCGCGGGCAGGGGGAGTCTGGCTGGAGTAGCGAGTGGAGCAGGTGTGTGGTGTGACGCTCCCGCGAGTTGCCGCGCTTTCGGGGTTGGGCAGCATGTAATTGCGCTCGACTTGCTATGATAGTTTCTGACAAGGTGTCGCGGACGGGAAGCATTAGCTGGCGCACATCAAGAGCCTGTTTCGCCTGGTGACCGTGTCGAGAAGGAGGCGCGCCAACATCCAGCTTCTGCAACAGCGACGGCCGACAATGAGTGGTTGTCGCCACCTCCTCGATCGATGGCTTCAAACCTTCAATCAACCAACAAGAAAGACTGGAAGCACGTAAAGTTTTAGAACTGTATGGCAGACCTCAGCTTTTAAAATTGTTCCATTTGCCTCGCAAAATTACAGCAACTTAGCGTGAACCTTTGTTGCTCATTGTCCCAGTTGCATTACCAAGCAGGGTCCCTTCCTTTTCCAGAATGAACCCGAGTGTCGTTGAAATTCAAACGCCAGCATTAAAATAATGATATAGCATTTCACTGCTTTAATTTCAAAGTTCAGTTAAAGTTTTCATAGCTGGCTACAATATTTAGATTACACAAGCACGAATTAAGAGTGCAAGTTTTATTACCGTATTTTAGCATACCTGTGACTGCAGCTCAGCTTGGTATGTACTAAATTTTACTATTGTTAATTGTTCAGAATCATGTAATTCAAGTTCAAAGTTAAATCTCTTATTTCTAAATTGCGTAGATTCAAGTAGCTGTTGAAATGATTGTTGAGGTAGCCCAAGACTAACCGTATTTTACTGAATTTCGATGTGCTTCAGAAAGAAAGCTCACTATTAACTTCAGTCACTAAATTAACTTTCGATTTTCCGGTTTCATTAATTCTTTTGCTAAATTAAGTCAGAGTGTAGCGAAATTTATTAATTCTGACAAACTTTCAGTTTTCACACTACACTTGTCAACCTTCAGTTGCCACGCTTCTAGTGCTAATTATATGTGTAATAACCTTTCTTTTTCAGTTACTATAGTAATTGTCCTTAGGACTGGCGACCGTAATTTCCCCCAAATCTCAAATATCTAATTACCGCTAGTTAATTGTTAACATAATGGCTGCACATTTACTTTCTTTATTAACTTTATCCCTTTTCAAAGTTTATTTACACTAGTTTCATTTGTATTTTTCCTTTCATTTAGATGTAACCCTTTCCTCCCTCTTTACCGACAAATTAACTTCGGTGACGATTGCTTTTCCCAAATTTCCATTAGGTACACGCGGTTTAATGTCTCACTGTCATTAGGGTCGATAAGTGAGGGGGCGGTTACAAAGTGTAATGTGCTGCGAATACATAGAAAGATAGATCCCTTATCATTTAGCTACAAAATAGCAGGTCAGCAACCGGAAGCAGTTAATTCCATGAATTATCTGGGAGTACGCATTAGGAGTGATTTAAAATGGAATGATCATAGAAAGTTGATCGTTGGTAAAGCAGATGCCAGACAGATTCATCGGAAGAATCCTAAGGTAATGCAATCCGAAAACAAAGGAAGTAGGTTACAGTACGCTTGTTCACCCACTGCTTCAATACTGCTCACCAGTGTGCCAGTGTGGGATCCGTACCAGATAGGGTTGATAGAAGAGATAGAGAAGATCCAACGGAGAGCAGCGCACTTCGTTACAGGATCATTTAGCAATCGCGAAAGCGTTACGGAGATGATAGATAAACTCCAGTGGAAGACTCTACAGGAGAGACACTCAGTAGCTCGGTACGGGCTTTTGTTGAAGTTTCGAGAACATACCTTCACCAAAGAGTCAAGCAGTATATTGCTCCCACCTACGTATATCTCGCGAAGAGACCATGAGGATAAAATCAGAGAGATTAGAGCCCACACAGAAGCATACCGACAGACCTTCTTTCCACGAACAATACGAGACTGGAATAGAAGGGAGAACCGATAGAGGTACTCAAGGTACCCTCCGCCACACATCGTCAGGTGGCTTGCGGAGTATGGATGTAGATTCCCAGCTGTGTCTGACAATGATGGGCTGGCTTGTGGGTGCTATGTTGCTTCTCCCCCACTGACATCTGCTGCTTTCCTCTGGTCAGTAGGATGATGGAACAGTCCAGCACAGACCGATGCTTCTAGCTGATGTAACTGGAGCACTGTTACTGCACCCACTTCGGTGTGGTGCGCACCGTCGATCATCACGTAACCCATCCGTTGTATTACTCGGTTCGCCATCCTGTCATCCACCTTGGTTGGACAACGATCTACTTAAGACACGTTCTCGTACTCCTGTGAAGCTCAAGGAAGTCACAGTATATCTTCAAACCTTTTTCATGGTTTTACCCAATTGAATCACCTTCTCACTTCAGTGCACAATTTTAGAATTGTCAGTGAGAGTACATCTTGAGATAGTGAGCTAAATTTTTTTTCTCTGTTTTCATTCCGCTCAGCAGTACCAGGTAAGGTGTAATCGAGTGCCTCATGATTTGGTGTCATGTAAATGCAGTGTGACTGAGTAGACTTTCTTTGGAACCATAAGACTTAGTGAATATTAGACTAAGATTAACATTCAGTATTTTGAATATGTTCGCATGCCATGTACACGTCATCATCAAGAGTTAGTAATTCGTTATTTCATTCCCCAAACAGATTGGTAATATTTCAGTGCCTTTTCTAATATTATCGGTTGAGGAACAGAGCAGGATTCAGAGGATCTGTCATAATACTTATTGTAATAAATCGAAAGTTTATTTAATATTTCCATTTTAAGTAATTTTGTTGTACAAATGTTGTAGTAATAACGAATAAACGTTTTATGATTATGCTAGTCCGGATTTGTGACATACTTTTCCTACGTAATGTGTCTGTGAGAAGTCACTGTTGCATAATAGGGCGAAATATGTCAATGTATGGTAAGTCACGCTGTAGAACGATGAAACTGCACCTGCCGAGCTCTTATGTTATTCTTTTTGTGTGGTGTGCCATTGTCAGTCCCTGTCTGAATAAAACATACCTACGATTTGGTTTCTTTATCCCATATATGAAGATAGGAAAAGGGCATACAGAGGCAGTTTATTTGTTGAGAAAATCTTCAGAGTAATGATGGATTTTACTGCTGCATAGTATATGAACTGGTGTCACTTTATGCTTGCTTGCATATAGTCAGATGCATAGCCGTACAATTACTAGATGAGTACACGCGATTATTAACAGATGATGTGTTTGTACCAACCTAACCTTCCAGGATTTAAGTTAGAAGATTTCATGATGTTATTTTTTTTCTTTTAAGTTACATTATTTTGTATAATTTTGAAGCTTTAGGCAGTGATACAGTGTACATTATTCCACATGGAGTATTAATATTTTTCTGCGGCACTGAAAATTGATTTTTGCAGGTTGACGCCTGACAGATCTTTTTTGTATGTTAAGGATTTGTGAGAAAATTCTGAGTTTCAGTTTTGAAGAATTCAGAGGTAGAAGAAGATCAAGGGTTAAAGACTCTGATTCAGATAATTTTTCAGTTGGTTTCATTAGTGGCGTTATCGATGAGTCAGAACATGTTACAGCTAGTGTCAGGAGAATTACGTAAAAAAAAGAAGGTGACATTCAAATTAATGGTGTTGTGGTTCAACCCTGGAAATTAGTAATAAACATGACGAAAAGGGATATCATTCCTCAGCCTTGGCGGTATGTTCTCCACAGGTTAACAATTGAGTGTTAGTATAATTACAGAATAGCATTATGATAATTCTGTATGCGAATTACAACTAGGCTTGAGGAAGGATCATGGTTACATTACTAAAGGAAGAGTTGCAAGTGGAGTCTGATGGTAGAATTTCTAGTGTTGAGAATCATCTAGTCATAATTGAAGAACAGCAAAAACAGTTCCAGTCTTATATTAAGAATTAGGTTAAACAAATCCAAAACAATTTTCAAGATGTCAGAACTGAATGTTAGAAAACAAAATTAGAATAACCACACAGAATAGAGATGACGTCTGGTCAACAGGCATTAATTCAAATGAGAAAATAAATTTTGGGTCTAACAAGACTGATACTAGGATCAGAAGAGACCTTTAAGGAATTAAAACTTAGTGCTGAAAAGGAGTGTGAACAAGTGGGTTAGATGGTAGATGAACTTAGACATTTAATTGCTCAATCAGTCAACAATTCAAATCAGAGTCCTCGCAGTATGTTCACAGTCAGGATTGGTGAGCATCTGGAAACTATATCCAGATTCAAAGATGGGCAAATGGAATTCTATAGGAGGAGTAGGAAATCAGCGAAAGAATTAAATGAGGGACTCTCAAACATTCAAAAGTGGTTTGGTGAAGGTGTCAGTGAAGATTTAAAAAGTAAGAGAGGTCAAACGTATGCTGAAGAGAAAAATACTTTCAGTGTAGTTGCACCTAGTTCTAGGTGACGTTGTGAAAGGTACAGCTTACAGCAAAGTAGTATAAATCGTTATAGAGATGAGGTGCATAGTGGAAAATACTTACTTTTGAATAGAATCACTGATTAACTATTAAAATTCCACCTAATTGCATTTATCCTCATGCTTGGTTGGAAAAATTTGATTATTCCCTTTCACCTACTTGCCAGGTAGTTACAGGATTGAATTCGTGTGTGATTGTCTAGAAAGTGAGCCTGCAATATGAAACTGTACATTAATTAGAAGTTCTGAAACATGTGGTGAGTCTATACAAATATTTTTATCTGCATATTGGTCTGAAACAGAAGGCAACAGAGGTAAATGTAATATCCTGATGATGAAAATTTTTAACAGTTCCGGATTTATGTTCTGCTCAGATCTTTGAACTGGAAAAGGAGCGGGATATGTCGCGACTGTTGCGATCACGGGTTCTCTGCCAAGAGGTGGGAGGGCGTGGTCAGCAGACGACTTCTGATGGCAAACAAAAAGCCTTTATTTCAGTAACAATTACTGGATGACCTCAGAATAGCGGCAGGCAGCAGAGCGACTGCATATTGTTGAGTTAGCGGCTGTGGAATGCGACACTACAGTTATGGAATGAGCGTTGGTCTTCGGCAAATGCTGGCTGCATCAGGGGGTGTGACGCAGCTGTCGCGCATGGCCCGATCTGGCAAGGTCCTGACCAAGGTGAACTGACAGTGAGTCCAGTACTTCAGTTAGATGTCACAGGAATTGTTCTAACTTATGTACTTGACACCACTAGCCCTGTGTTTGTGTTTAGGGAAGCTGTGTTTCAAAAGTGTAAAAGGGTCAGTTCTTGGGTGACCCTTCCTTTGCTATGAATTAAGTTTAAAGACGAAATTCCAGGGAAGAGTGTTGATGTAACAAAACAGGTATATATGGAAATTTTGTCAGGCTGAAGGGTTTTTCCGAACTTCAAGATTGTTTAAAATCCAGTAGCTGATTCAATATTAGTTGTGGACTTCCTGTCTACACATCAAGCAGTAAAGGACTTCAGTTACAGTGGAGTGATGCTGGCGTACAATGAATTGATGTTGAAATTGTACTTCGATGAATGTGCTCTTACGAAAAAGAATCCTAGCAACTCCTAATTTTTTGATTGAAGTGAAGGGTACATTTAGGGTAATGGTCTATTGTGAAAGAAAATACATCTGGTGCCATTCTGTTACTAGACTGCAACACTAGTTCTGGTGCTGAAAAACAGTTTGGAATAGGGATGAACACATAGAAAGGATCAATGAAACACTGAAATGAAATCTGTATGAAGCTTTATGTCCTCACTTTTTTGTATTCCCTGGATATTCAGGAATATTAATGAAGTTTCATATCACTTTAAACTTAGCATAAGAGTTTCTTTGTTAAACCATATTTGATATCAATAATTTACTAGCTGAGATCGAGAAAATCTTGAAGAAAGGGGTGGCTGGACAATGAGTTAGCTCCTATAATAATAAAGTGTTTAGTTTTGCGGAAATGTGGACACAATATTAGATTAGTGTTAGATTTCAGTTAAATTAATACAATAATTATGCCAGAAAACAATAGACCATGCACAATAGAATAGTTAGTGCAGAAATTTTATGGTGTGAAGGACCTATCCACAACTGATGAGTCAGCTACTGACTGATACAGCTGCATCACTCATGCAGGAAATATACAGCATTCTTATGTAATGATTGTTGCTGACGGTTCTCTTTGGCTTGAATGTTAGTGTGGCTGCATTTATTACAGCGTTTAATAGTTTTCGTCTTTCGGCTCTAAGGACAATGTTGGCAACATTTTTTGATGATGTGGATCAGAATCATAATAAGGTGTTGGATATGTTGCTAGGTGTTTTTATCAACGAAAGCAAGCTAGTTTCCTTGGTCACACCGTATCGGCGTCAGGGATTTTACCTGAGCTGGCAGAAGTAGATGTCACTAGAGGCTTCTCTGTACCTAAGAAAAGGAATTGGGTTTGTCTTTTCTTGGGGTCAATCAATTTCTAAAAATGGCTCGTACATTCACTGTTTTGTCCAGCCAAACTTATACACAAAATCCGGAAGTGTTAAACAGTTTCTTGGCGAGGCGTATCTTTTGTCATATCCAGACTTTAGTTAGGATTTTTGTGTAAACACAGACACTTCCGGCGTAGGTGTTGCTGCTACGTTGTTTCAGGAATCTGAAGGAGGTGGAGTGGTGAAGCACCTTATGAACGAATTTGGAAGCCAACTGTTCTTGCAGTGTGAGTGCAACTACACAGTAACCGAACTGCAGACCTTAGCCATTGTATGGAGCTTCATTAAATTTAGGTGTTATCTATTCAGCCAAACAAATAAATTCTGCACTAACCATAAAGGATTAGGATTTTTAATGAGTGAGAAATTAACTCACTGTCATTTGTCCATGTGGGCATTATATCTTCAAGGTCTCAGTTCCAAAAGACTTTACATTCCCAGTAGAGTCAACGTTGTTGCTGATGCACTTTTGATGTATACATTAGAGTTGAAACATGAAACTCATGAGAATCTGAAGGTGAACAGTTTCAGCATTATGTACTTGTAGAATGTTACTTTTATTAATTGTATTACATATCCTCTGGAAAACATTGCTAAGGACTGATACAGAATCTGAGATGGAAAGAAGTAAAAGAAAAATGGAGAGATCAGAACAATTTTACCACCTGACAGTACTACATAGTTTAAAATGATATTTTATTCAAGAACAGATCTTGGAGGGAAGTGTTATGATTGTACTATTTAGGACCGAAGAGCTGTTCATGTAATAATGAGTATCTTTTACTTTCTAGGTGGTTAACTTTTCGTAAATATTTGTGTGCCAAAACCATTTGCAACTACAATCCAATAAGGAGTGAAGGAAGATGGTGATGATAGCTAACAGAAAAATATTTTACCTAGGAGGAGTAAAGACATACTGCATTTGTTCAGAATGGAAGAGAAAGTGATGAAGGAAGTAGTGTTCCATCCTTTGACATGAATGCAGATTGATAGTGAGACGAATGTTAGTAAGATACTGTAATTTGCACATTATTCACGATTTGTGATTTTATTTTGCTCTCTCTCACAATGCTGTATCACTTTAAATGTGTAAAGCAGCATGCAGATGTGCCTGTCTATAAGTATCAATGTGATTTGGAATGTATTTGATTATGCTTATTTAGATTTGATTGAGTTCATGTTTCGCTAAAGGTTCGTGTTGAAAGTGCTGAAATATTTTGTCATTTCAAAAGTTTCGTATTTCTCGTTTCTGCAATAATGTTGAACATAATACTGAAGATGTTGATGATACCCAGTAATTAGATGCTTAACCATGTTCGTCTATCGTCAGTACTGTTGTTGTCTACTCAGGGATTCTTTGAATTAATGCCTAGGTTAAAAGAATTCTTATATATGGATGTTGCTATAAACGCCATTGTCATTTTTATCCTGTCAGTGTTTATCTATAAGAAGGTGTGTTCTACCTCATAAATGACTTACACTTACTGACATGTTCTACCAGAGATTCCATTGACTGTTTACGTTTCTCAAGAAAATAATTGAACATTCCTTATGTTCCCAGAATGAGATTTTCACTCTGTAGAATGAGATTATCATTCTGGAAACATCCCTCAGGCTGTGGCTAAACCATGACCCTGCAATATCCTTTCTTCCAAATGCTATTTGTGCAAGGTTCACAGAAGAGCTTCTGTGAAGTTTGGAAGGTAGGAGACGAGGTAGTGGCAGAATTGAAGCTGTGAGGACGGGTCGTGAGTCGTGGTTGGGTAGCTCAGTTGGTAAAGCGCTTGCCCTTGAATGGCAAAAGTCCTGGGTTCGAGTCTCAGTCTGCCATGCAGTTTTAATCTGCCAGGAAGTTTCACTAGTAGAATTATTTAAGGAAGAAGAACAAAACAGTTGTTTAAGGATTGGGATAGAAGCATTAATGACAGAAGAAGACAGGTAAGAGGGAGAGGAAGAGTTACATAAGTCAACCGATGGAATCTGCTGTGTATGTGACGATCCGTTATTGTCTTTTACCGAAGTACAACCAGCAGTGATTGTTGAACCGTGGCGAAATGTCATGGCTCTCTGCGTTTCCTCCTTGTCTGTAGCGCGTTCCTTTTGAAATTCCCGCTTCGCGCTCTGCTGTTTTCTTACCCTAGCCAGAGGACACTGTGGCGTTGCTGCGGCCGGCTGCCTGCCGTGTTTGCGGGAGAGCGTCGGTCGGGAGGAGGGATGTCTGGGAGTGTACAGGTGGCCACGCCGTTTTGTTGATGGTGGATCCAAGGGGATGAGGCCTGGTTGTCCATTGAAACTCCTATCCTATGGATGTCATCGGACTTAAAGTAAGACGGTTTGAACATTATTTGCGTAATTTGCAAGCAACTTGGGATTCCGGCGTCTTCAGTAATTCGGCGAAGATTATTTGTTTCCTTGGTGTGTAAATGATTGAATAAGGAGAAGTTTATTTAATGTTCACCTTACTCTCGTGTTCTGCGTGTGCTGCTTGCGAGTGTAAACTTGACTCTCACCTTTGTCGGTTGATTTTAAGTGCATCGTCAAATACTGAATCCAAGTAGTGACTTTTAATTAATTAGCAGGAGAGCCTAACCTGTAAACTAATTAAGGCTTGTGGTAAACAAAGGTATTTAAGTATGTTGTTTTAAAATATTAGCTGAAATGTGTCAATGATTTATGTTGCGCTAGTTGATTGTGGCGTGTGAACGGAAGTGTTGGCACGTCTGCCGTGTAAGGGAATCCTGCTTGTTTTGATTGTTTTGGAAACTTTAATTGAGAGAGAAACTAGTATGCTTTAGTCCTACCTTTGGTTAGTCAATCTATAAGCATGCTATTCTTAATTTTGTTACTCTAGGAAGCCATTAAGTTGCCATTTTTAGGGTGTTTAGATGGAGTACGGCTCCTTTGAGTATAGATTTGTCAATTTCCAATTTAGTGTTTGTCCACCAGTTTTTGGAATATAAATGTTTTTATTACTATTGAGCTGTCCTTAATGTCATATTGTAAAGAAAGGAACTTACTGGAGGTTAACAGTCGCCGTAAGGTGTTGCGGACGGTCCACTTTCCTGTTATTCACCTTAATGTTCTAGTCGATGAGTAAACTTCCTGATTATGTTCCCTTTAAATGAAGTGTGCCTGCCTTGGGGCTATAGGTGATTGTTTCATAACCAGTTCTTTAACACGCCTACTCTCATATTTATATTTAAGAGAGAACTTAAATTGTGTTCGCCTGTTGAACTTTAACTAAAGAGCAGAACACTGAATCAGCTGTTTATTATTGTTCTAGTGCTATTATCTGTCAAGTGTAACACGCGAGACTTTCTTGATCTGTTATCAAGTGTTACAATAAATGCAGATTTCAATGAAGTGATGCGCTATTTCAGTTGTTCCCGTAATTTCCTGTCTCCGCATATAATATTTAATTGTTTGACATAAGACTAATTAAGCCTTTGTTGAAATATTGGGGGGAGGTGCGCGTGTCTCAATTGTAGGTATAGGATACCTAGAGATCGAAGTGGATGAGATTCGGAAACTCTTAGTATAGGTACAGAAATATTTGTTATTCCTGGATCGATCGAATTGTTTGCATCCAAAGATTTGGATGGAACATTTCCAATACAGACTTCCATATCATGGTCTGGAGCGTACAACATAATCTTCATATGCACACATCCCCAGCAAGAAGCGACAGCCACGACATGCCGAATGCAGGACGTCCAAAGCCATTATTACGTGAGTTGTGGAAGCGAGAGAAACAAAATCATGTTACATTAGGAGTGTTGATGATGGAGCCGTAAGCTGAATCATAATTTTGCAGCCTAGTTCAATTCTTCAAAGAAATGGTTCGAAGAAACTATTCCCTGGATACACTACTTGAACAGAAAAAAATTACAAAAAACTGCCAAACTAAATTCGCAAAAATACAGAAGGATGTTGCACTTGTTAGTCGAGAAATTAATGATATCTGTGCATTCTTACATTTACTGGATGAATTATGGTACGACTACGGAGTAGATGTCAGAGAATGAGTGCTCTTCATGCAGTGCTCTATGGAGCTGCACATTATGGACCAACCAGCGTGAACCGGTAAGTGATGCATCTAGTCTTCAAGAATGGAAACAAGTGGCATGGGAACAATCAACTCTATCGAACAGACGACAGACAGCATCACGAAGGAATACATGAACGGATACACAGAGAGGGTGCAGCAGTTGTAAAGTTACGCTTTCCAAAGCCGTGAAGAGATCAGGGCAACAATGACAGAGAGAGAAATTCTGGGAGTGACTGGCCAGTGGCAACGGCTGAGACTTCAGATGGTACCCAGTTTTCTTTAGCATCACTCGTTAATATATTGTAAAGGTTTAGAAAGGACACTGTCAGAAGATGTTGCTATGTTCTAGAACTGGACAGAAAATATTAAGTATCCCAACCTGATGTAATTCTGAGTGACATAACAAGTGCCATGTATTGTGGACTCAGATATTCAAGTCTCGGTACATGATAACAATGTCTATGAAGAATGTCTATGAAATGTGCGACCATGAAAACAAGTGGCCATATGATAAATTTCGACAGCACCAGCGATAACGACGTGCTGAGGACGTAAGTACTTCTAAATTTTAATGTAAAAATTGTAACGTAATTTGAAACTAATTAAAACGTACAAAAATTATGAGGTGTGTTTTTTAAATAAGTACCGTTTCGAAATTAATAAAAGACGTGCCAAGATATCTCAATAATTTTATTTTTACATACCAAGATGCCACATACAGGGAACTTAAAGAGACCTTTGGAGAAAAGAACCACCTTTATGAATATAAAGAGCTGAGATGGTAGACCAGTCCTAATCAAAGAGCCGAAACGTGAAAGAAGTGTATAGATAGGATATACAAGGTGATGTACATGAGGGAAATGGAAGAGGACGTAGATGAAGATGAGACGGTAGATATGACACTGCATGAAGAATTTGACAGAGCACTGAAAGACCTAAATACAAACAAGGCCATGGGAGTGGACAAAATTTCGTTAGAGCTACTGATAGCCTTGGGAGAGCAAGCCCTGACCAAACTCATCCATCTGGTGGGCGAGATGTATGAGATTGTCCAAATACCTGCACTCTTCAAGAAGGATATAATAATTCCATTCCCAAAGAAAGCAGGTGTTGACAGCTGTGAAACTTACCGAACTGTCAGTTTAATAAGTCATGGCTGCAAAATACTAAAACGAATTCTTTACACACAAATGGAAAAACTGGTAGAACCCAACCTCGGGGAAGATCAATTTGGATTCTCTAGAAATGTTGGAACATGTGAGGCAAGACTGACCCTACGACTTATCTTAGAAGATAGATTAAGGAAAGGCAAACCTACGTTTCTGGCATTTGTACACTTAGGTGAAGCTTTTGACAATGTTAACTGGAATACTGCCTTCCAAATTCCGATGGTGTCAGGGATAAAATACAGGGAGTGAAAGAATATTTACAATTCGGACAGAAAGCAGAAGATAGTAATAAGAGTCGATGGGTATGAAAGAGAAGTAACGATTGAGAAAGAAGTGACAGGATTGTAGCCTATCTCTGATGTTCCTCAATCTGTGCGTCGAACAAGCAGTAAAGGAAACCAAAGAAAAATTTGAAGTAGGAGTTAAAATCCAGGGAGAAGAAATAAAAACCTTGACGTTTACCGATGTAGTTCTGTCAGACACAGCAAAGGACTTGGAAGGACAGTTGACCAAAATGGACAGTGTCTTGAAAGGAGGTTATAAGATGAACGTCATCAAAAGAAAAACGAAGATAACGGAATGTATTCAAATTAAATCAGGTAATTCTGAGGGAATTAGATTAGGAAATGATACACTTTAAGTAGTAGATGAGTTTTGCTATTTGGGCAACAAAACAAGTGAGGATGGTCGAAACAGGGAGGATACAAAATGTAATCTGGCAATGGCGAAGCAAGTGTTTCTGAAGAAGAGAAATTTGTTGACATCGAGTATAGATTTAAGTGTAAGGAAGTCTTTTCTGAGAATATTTATATGGGGTGTAGTGATTTATGGAAGTGAAAAATGGATGATAAACAATTTAGACTAGGAGAGAATAGAAACTTTTGAAATGTGGTGCTACACAAGAATGCTGTAGATTAGATGGGTAGATCACGTAACTAATGAGGAAGTACTGAAGATAATTGGGGAGATAAGGAATTTGTGGTACAACTTGATTAGGAATGTGATCGGTTTGTAGGACACGTTCTGAGGCATCAAGGGATCACCAATTTAGTATTGGAGTGTAGTGTGGAGAGTAAAAATTGTAGAGAGAGACCAAGGCTTGCACAGGATAGAGCAGCATGGAGAGCTGCATCAAACCAGTCTCTGGACTGAAGACCACAACACCATTAATTTAGTTCCTGTGTAGATAGTATATGTGTTTATCTTATTTTCTACACAGTACTTCAAAATAAATTGTGAATCATAATCCTTAGCTTATGTGCTATAAATGTATAATTATTATGTACATTAGATATCATGAATCTACAGAATTCATCATTTGTTTTAAAGTTATAAACAGTATCACCATTAAAATTCTGAATTATTATGAGATTTGGAATATGTATTTCTCTTTCTAGTTGAGCTTCATAATCATGCCACATGTATTTTTCAATATAGGTAAAGGAATTCCTTTTGGGGATCATCTTTATGACACTTAAACTGGATTTCGAACATTAAAAAAATAATAATTTTTATGTTGTCCATTAACAAAACAACCATTTTACTACATTGTTGACAACCTTTGACTGTATATTTCCAATAAATTTTCTTTCACATACACCAGGTTTTTGTATTTTTTTAGCATATAACATTTACGATTTTTATTTTCTACTTCCAGACCACAGTTTCTACATCTTTCAAAGCCACAGTTATGTACTGTAGACATTGAACAAATTATTGTGCATTCTTCACAAACTTATTGTTTAAGCGTCCTTCATTATTACAGTATCTATTACATTGTTCACACTATTTCTTATTGGGTATTGTACCATCGCATTATTACATATTTTTCCCTCTGTCTTGCAATTATGTTCATTCTTGTTTTTTTTACATTTATCACAGAAATATGATCATTCTGAGAATGCTGATATACTGTTAATTAAAACAAAATGGTTGCAATTTTTATAAAGATATTTTGTTTCTGCAGACCATATTAGATGACTGAATTGGAATATTCCGCACATACAACATATTCTTGAATATCCAGTAGTTGCTCAACTTTTTTAATATCGTCTAGAGTAAATCCTTCTTCGTTGTATTCACATAATTGGTCACATAATGTCTTGTTAACTTGCTTTGTAGTCTGTACATACCTCCTCTAATTTTCTTAATTTCACCAGTAGTTAGTTCTCTGCCTAAGATAAAATACTTGTGGTATGTTAATGCAACTATAATTGCTCTAGGACGAAACAGGTTATCACTATTATTAATTCTAGTAATACATCTTTTAGTCTTTTTATCATCAGCTAAATTAAGTATTTAATTTCCATTGCTACCTTTTGAAATTGCTGACATTTGAATATTAAATGTAGTATTTGCTATATCAATAGGCTCATCAGATGTTAATAGATCCCTGATTTTAATGCACAAAACTTGAACATGTTGTTCAGTATTATTAGATGTTTTATGTCTTGTAGAAGTTACATAAAGCGTTTTGGGATTTGCTGCTGTTATATTCAATTTATCGCCTTTTCTAAAATTAGTTCTCATTTTAGCTACTTCTATGATAGATTGTGTGCTTTTGTTATATAGTGTGTTTTCTCACTAACAGATTCAGTTTATTAATATTAGTGTCCTTAAATACCATTTTATGGTCAACAGACCAAGTTTTACATTTTTCGTTAAATTTAGGTTTTATTTCTTTAGTCTCAAATACGTCGTTTTTTGATGCTTTGTTCTCTTTTTGTTCCTCAAATAGTATACTCCTGAATGGATAAATTTGAACTAATCTCAGTTTTCATTCTTTTTTTGAAGGTCGAGTTTTTTCAGAAACATCCTCGTCTAATCTGTAAAAATAAATTATATTATGTACAAGTTTTGGTCTTGTGTTAGTCTTTTGGAATAATTCTTGAAGAAATGGAGGATCTTGGAAAATTAGTAAATTAATTAATCCTGAATTTTTCAGTTTACTGTAGCCTCTAATACCATGATTTTTTGCTCTAGATTTGTGTTCAGCTATTTTCATGTTATTGAAATTCCTTGTAGGAATAGGTGAACTAAGTGACATAATTAAATAAATTAACTCATCTTTATTGAAATAATTTTAATTAGTAACATTACTTTTCCTGCAATAATCACGTAGTCGAACAAGTGTGAACTGCTCCATTTTAGTCTCTTATTTACTATAAAAAAATTATTTAGGAATTTCAAAAAGACTCAGGCAGATTTCTTGTTTTTGATATATTCACAAGTACATTTACTAAATCTGCTTATGTATTTCTCTTTACACAATGGATATGAGTAAAAACTATCTAAAACTTTAAATTTTTGATAGCCAGCTCATTTTTTACCTACAGTCTGCTGATCATCGTTTTTCATTGATAACAATACCTCAAATGTTCTTCACTCAGAATTTGTTGGAAATGATTTTGATAATAAAATATAGAAACATTTTTTCTGCATACACACACACATAAGGAATTTGTTTAATATGGTATACTCTTATATGACATTCACTTATAGACTGACTACACTGACCATCTTTTGTGTATTTCTGTAAAGTTCAAGTACCAACTGACATCTCAGTTTTACAGCATTTACACAGTTTATACTGGATACTGTCCACGACTCCTTTAGCCATTGCTTGATGGCTTTCATTTATATGGAAAAAGATTTTGCTAGACAAAAGTAAAATTTTCAAGTTATAACAATGTATAATATAGTTATTACCTCAGGAACTAATGTTGATAGTTTATTGCAATCAGTGCCAAATAAAGATAAATGAGCTGTACCAGCTCTAAGCATTTTTAGTGAATTCATTATATTCACATAATGTATCGTCTTTGAAGAAATTCAGCAACCATTACCCCTTGGGGTACTGAAGACGTGATATGCCGCTGCGCTCCACCTTGGCTCGGGGCCTGCGGATGTTGTTTGCCACTGACGTGGGCTTTCCTGAGGGCTCTGCAGAAGGCATTTGCTGCGCAGGCTGGCCGGTACTCGAGTCCTAATGACAGCTTATACCTCAGCCCTCCGCTGCCTGTGGGCCTGCAGACGTCAATAGCTGGTCAGGGCTGCATGCCAGCCCATCACAAGTTCTTTTGTCCCGTGCACTCCCTGGGATGGATTACCCTATTCATTGTTCTGTGCCGCTGTCCCTGCTATCTGGGAAACACTCTGCTACGGATTTCGCAGTTGATGTTCGACATTCGTGCTAGCTGGTTCGTGTGATCTTCTGCATTCTGCTTGTGTGGAGTCGTTTAGCCATCTGCTGTTTCATCAGGATTTTTACAGTGCTGTCACTTTTGAGTTCGACAGACAAATGGCATATCGGCGCCGTTGCACTATGAAGAGATACTGGAGATACTGACAAAGAGTGACAGTGACAGTGAGTGTGGCATCTTCAGTGAATGTAGTGACGCTGAAAATTCATCAGAAGAATGTCATAGTAATACACCTCCACACACTTCACCTAGTAGAGGTCGCCAGGACAGTTCTTCTTCAGATTCTGAAAGTGAAGACCAATCGATCCATAAAAGGCCACACCATTGTGGGAATGAGAAATCTGACTGGCAAAAACGTGATTTCTGTCCAGCACTTCATGCATTTGATGACTCATCTTCAGGACATAATTACCAACTAATGCCTGATTCAAGTGTTCTGTCCTTTTTCATGCTATTTCTATCAGAAGATCTGTTGAAATTTATAGCACTTGAAATGAACCGAGTTTTCACTTTCACCATGGGAAATACGTCGGAATCAATTCGTTCTCGACTATCCACCTGGAAAGATACAGGTTTTGAGGAAATGTATAGCTTCATTGGTATTTGGCTTCTCATGGCTCGTGTTAGAAAGTTGAGAATAAAGGAATATTGGTCCAGAGATGTACTTCTGAGTACGCCAATTTTTGGGGGAGTTATGTCCCGTGACCGTTTTATGCTATTTTTGAGAATGTTGCATTTTAGTGACAACTCGGCCAATCGTGGAGATAGTTTGTTTAAAATTAGTGAAATAATTGATACAGTTCGTATGGTGTTCCACAGTTCATTTAATCCATACAGAAAACTCTGAGTCGATGAAAGCCTGTTCTTGTTCAAAGGTCGCTTATATTTTAAACAATGCATTCCTTCGAAACGAAGTAGATTTGGAATCAAAACATGCGTGTTGTGCGACTCTAAAAATGGATACGTCTTGGATTTCATTGTATACACAGGCACAACAACAGAAATTGAAGTCCATAATTTGAGGAAATCTGGTGATATTGTGACAGCACTAATGAAGCCATACCTTGAGCTTGGACATACTCTGTATGCCGACAATTGGTATACAAGTCCAGCCATGTTCCTCTGGTTTCACAACCAGAGAACAGCAGCAAGCGGTACTGAACGTAGGAACAGGTGTAACTTTCCGAAGCTACAAAAGAAACTGAAACGAGGAGAAGTTGAGTTTATGTCAACTGACGCAATGCTTGCCATCAACTGGAGAAGTGTTCATACGGACTGCCTGCAACACGACAGAAATGCGTGAGACGGGAAAGACAAACAGGACGGCTGGCGAAAAAGGAATGAAGCCACAAAGTGTTGTTGATTACAATGCAAAGAGAGCAGTAGACCACTCTGATATGCTATTAAGCTCTGTTGCATCTGTACGTAAATCTGTTAAATGGTACAAAAATTTTTTTTTCATTTTGTGGACCTTCGTGTTTTGAATGCTCACACTCTTCACAGATCGGTGACAGGGAGCAAAATATCATAAGCAGATTTTCATCATTTATGTCTGGTACGAGAACTTGTGGAAAAATTTGCTACAGAACGGAGAAGAGATAGGAAAGGAAGACGCTCTGATGACGAGAATCCACTGTACTGGGATGCACTTTCCACATGTCATTCCAAGTGACCAGTCCAAGAAACGTGGACAATGGCGTGGATGTGCAGTCTGCTCGAAACAGATTATGCGTCGGGAAACGGAATATGAATGTAAAACATGCAATGTAACTTTGTGCGTGGACCCATGTTCTGAAACAAAACCACACAAAGAAGAACTTTTAGCCAAGTTGCTACAGCTGGAAGATGAAATGAAGCCCTTACTTCTGGAAAAAAATTACTTAAAAATAAAAAAATAAAAAAAATGAATACAAAAATTAAAAAAAATATTTTTAACTTCGCCATTGCCGCCAGTCCAAAGCCCGGATGAGAAAGAAGGATAACTATGGAAAAAAAATCTGTGAATTATCTGAGCTTCAAGAGCCTCTCCAGATGAAATACTTTGCTGACACCTTATGTACAAACATATGAAACATGCAGTCTATGCTGACAAACACAGACTGAATGCTTCAAATGTTCATACAGAAGGTGCAAAAACAAAAACTTAGTACAAATTTATGGATTCTTCTCTAATGTCTTGGTAGAAGTTAAACCTTAAATTTAGTGCAAATATCATTAATTAAACAAAAAATTCTAGCGTTATTAGTACTACAAAACTGTAGCCTGGGTTGTGGTATAAGATATATATTTAAGCGGTGACTAGTTTAGAGCGAATGCCATTTTCAAACCACCATGTAAAACAAAGACTGTGACAACCACATTATAGCTGTAAATAAAACCATAGAAGATGTATAGCTATCGATATTCTATGGTTTTATTCACGGCTATAATGTGTTCGTCACATTCCTCTTGACATGGTTGTTTGAAAATGGGCTTCGCCTGAAACTAATCGCCACTTAAATAAGTATCTTTTATCGCAACACAGGCTACAATTTTCTAGTAATATTCAGTAACGGACTGCTGTCCTATTTTTCCAGGACACTGCTTTGTGAAAAAATTCTAGGCCTACACTTGGAAAGGGCATCTCGGCACACGTTGGCCAGTTGCCCACACTCGGCTGTTTCTGAAGCACAAAAGCTCATTAGGAATTAATGGTGACATTTAATTAGGTAGTTTAGAACCTTGAGCATTTACTTATCTAATTCGTAAACAAAAGTTATACATCATTGTTGATTTCTACTGTATAATAACATTTGCGTCCTACATAAAAAGAATTCAGAATTGAATTTTTGGTTTTGAAGTTTCCTTGGGGATAATTTATTGGGTTAAGCTCTCAAAATATAGTGATTAGCCTCAAAAGTGTGTCTCGGCATCCAGACACTTCTCTCGAAGGTTGTTTGCTTGCGAGTTATTGCGCTAGTACAGTATAAAGTCAACATTTGGTCGTTACGGATTCTATAGCGTTTACATCGTAAGTTGCGTACAAAAATCTGATAATTAAGTATCAATATGCCAAATAAAACACCTGTATACTGAGACCTTATGACGATTCTCAAGAACTAATTACCAATGAAAGAAAGCCTTTGATAAGGAGTTATGTGTTAGCAGTGTAGACAATTTCAGTGTACATTAGGTCTGTCGAGCAATTCATCTCCAGATTCAAAGCACTCAAAGGGTTAATGTATCTAAACGCAGATTTTATTCCTTTGGGCAATCCAGAAAATCTCTGTTTACAATACCACACATTTTATTATTAAAACTACATTCATCCATCTCTGCATGGAAAGAATTACTAAAGGTTATATATGTTTTACCTGAGCATGTGTTTACTAGACCATTTAATTTAACATCTTGACATAATCCTGTATAGTCCTGTATAAGATAGTGTTTTTGGATGTCTGAGGATTAATTTTAATGTATTCAAATATAGCATGTATATATCACACTGTAGACAAATAAAACAACCTCACTACTTGATCTTTGATATACTACGACTATTTTTTGTAAATCTGGTGGTAAAAATGTTACCCAGTGAGTTACTAGCTTTGATTTCATTTCAAATTTGTCATATATATCATACCGTCGACAAACAAAACAGCTTCACCACTTGAACTTTGATACATTCCATTTACTATTTTTACATATTGCGGTAAAAGTGTTAACCAATCAGTTATTAGCTGTGATTTCATATCACTACCTACCTGTATCCACTTGTGACAAAAGATATGTAAAATTCCATTGACAAATAATAAGTGAGCGAACATTTTCATTTGACATAAAGATTCAGTTGGTTCAGATGAAACAACTGCAGTTCTTTTCTTTATACAGGGCTGTGTTGTTGCCTGTCTTTTTTACCATAGAAGTTTTGAATATCATCAATACCATTTCCAGATAATTCTAAATGTGGACCATTATAGTATGGATACATTACTGTTCCATCAACATCTGTGTATTCTAAACCTAATGCATGACAGATGTCATGATTTTTTTGTGGATTCCCATCAGTCTCCACGTTATCACAGCTCTTTGTCATCCGTATGTATTTCCACTGGATCATTATTCATATTTGGAGAAAAATTATTACCTAATACATCATCTTTTCCATACCAAATATTTCATAACTATGTACTTGTATTTTATTTACAATTAAAATACCAAAATTATTGTTATCTTGATGAAAGTGAATGTCAATGTAATTTTTCCATAAATTAAATTCAGATTTGGTACTTGTGATACATTTTTAGCTGCATCATTATGATATCATTTTCTGTTTTTCTGATTCCATTTACGCATTGTAATTCTACAGTCAGTATTTATATCTTTTTCATCACTTCTAGGTTTATTCATAAAATTTATAGTTTCTTCAGTTAACTCAGGTTGAAAAATCCTTCAAACGTTTTGATGGTGATGATACTATTAAATTAGAAAAGTTAAACCCATCAATTTGGAGGTATTGGAAGGAAATGGAAAATCAACTATTTTCGTCAATGAAAGAGGCCTATATTCTTTAATTTTAAAATCACAAAAGGAGGAAGCTAGACAATTTAAAAAATAAGTTACACACGAAGTTTTGTATAAAATTTGTAAATATGGAGAATATAAAATTAAAGAAATGTATCAAGCCCAAATAACACATATGAAAAACATAAGGATGACTATATAGAACCTTTAAATGGAGTAAATGATAACGCTTTAGAAATATTACAACAAATAAACTGACAAATGAATATTTTGTTATATCATGTTGTTCCTCAAATAATCGAGCAGAATTTAAGGGCAACTTTTGTTCTTTTAAGATTATTTGATGAAACCTTTGACTATAATTGTGTAATCCTTGCAGCACAAAGATAAATTTTCAAGAAGCAGTTGTATAGAATCGAAGATAGACATCCTAATTGTGAAGAAATATTAAGGCTTAATTAAAATGCAGAATAATAAATTAAACTTTAAGAATGCATTCTTGAGACAATTATTTCAATATTTTAAATGATTTCACATAAGAGCTATTGATTAAAGATATAACTATATATTAGAGCTATTGATTGATGATACAACTATATATAACAGCTACTGATTAATGATATAACTACTCTACAACTGGACAAGAAGAATGATCTACGAACCATTTATCAATACATTCTATATGAAAAACATGATCTCATTTTGTTTTTACAGATTGATGAATTTGATCAGTTAAATATACAGAACAATCATTACATTCAGAGTAATCGATTATTTCACAAGCTTCTATTACTTTTTGCATCAATATACACATAAATTTTGACAGCTCAAATTTTTCCCCACTTAATTTTACCTTTAAATTCCATTATAGAATATTCAGTCAATACACGATCACTTGATATACAATCCCAACATATTTTATCTTCAAATTCTGTAATAAAATCTCCAAATAAATAGCTTCATCGTTCTCTAATTTATTTGGTACAAACCTCTCATTTGCTGTCGATACTAATTCTTTGAATTCAAGGCACATCTAGTCTACACTCACATTGTTAATTTGGAAGGAGAGGAGGTTGTCTCTCTGTAAGGCGTTGAGAGAATTTTTATCTGCTTTTTTGAATAGGTATATTTTTGTTTACTTTTGGAGAATTTGGGAACTACAGTATTCAGTGTCTGTACAACTCTGTGTTCACTAATCCCAATATCCATTTTGATACTCGTTTACGCTATATGTGTGCTGATGTTATGCCTGGCAAAGCCAATGGGAATTGTTAACAGACCAATAGTGCATGTTTTAGCTTTTTTCCCATCAATGTTTGGTAAATGTGCCTTCATTACAAAACAATACGTGCTGAATATTCCATCTTAATGGCCATGTACAGAAGTTAATGCAATTCTCATAATCACTTGCATGCAGCTCTCGATAGAGAGAGATGTCATAGGGATGGAATCTGCGTCGATGGAGACTGTGTGGACACTTGTCTGCTCCATGCCATTTCATTGTGCGACAGTGCGGTAGCTAACATGCGTGTATATCACAAGAGCAGCGAGAACATCGATTTCTCCGTCTTCTTTCGTCACGTATTTCCTTCTGTTATGTTGTCTAATAAATAATTACCGAGATGCTGCAAGTCGCAATGCACTCAAGGAACGCACAAGCACACTTTTAGAAAAGATAACAACATCTTACCTAGCAACAACGCAGGTCGAATGGCACAAACAAGTTTCGTCGTTGAAACATTTCAAAATACGATATCACGGAAACGACTCGCACTATAACCCTCCAACAAACACTGGTGGCATTCTAATTTACCCTGCCTTCTAATGTCAATGGGCATTGTTTCATTTACCAAAGTGTATGTACTCGTATGCACAACAAATACACTTTGTATGTATTGTTACAGTCTGTGTATTAGCTGATAATACGAGCTCCTGAATACCAATCCATCCTGTGAAAACTATAGATCAGAAGTACTTTGAATTTCCTCGGTATTTGTGAAGCAAGTATGTGTGTGTGTATGTGTGTGTGTGTGTGTGTGTGTGTGTGTGTGTGTGTGTTTGCGGGTAGGTGGGTTTCTGTTCCCATACTGGGCGCCTGCCCAGGTGTCGGATAGAGAAACGGTCATCAGATATGATGGGTACTGAGGAAATGAAACACTAGCAGTGGACCAAAAACTAGACACATCCAATCTGGGTGCAGCGCTATCAGAATGGCTGGCTTCCTGCTGGGCACCTGTCCGCTGAGAGGTGAGGCTGCGAATAAACACTCCAGGGGCCGACAACCCCTGGTTCTGATTTCACTGTGAACCATTGCAACGATAAGGTTACAAGGAACCAGTCCACCCATCAATGGACAGCGACCAGGAACATGTATTGTGGGGAAACTGTACATACACAGCCACAGAGAAAGTCGGAGTTCTCTGGCAAACTACTACATTTCTTCGAACATTCGATGTAAACACACTGATCAAACCAGGGAAATTGCGCAGTCTAACATTAGAGCTCATAAACAAAAGACAATGACACCTGCCTTGCAGGAAACACACATTACAGACGAAAAAACAATCGATTATGGAAACTACCGTATTACAAAGAGCAAGGAAGAAAAACGAGTCGCTAGGGGTGCTCCACTTGTGGACATGGACTTCATGGTACACAAGAAGATATCAGTTCAGTCAGAGAAGTCACCCCCATAAACGACAGGATAATGACAATGCACCTGCAGTGCACAAACAAGAAATACATCATGATGAACGAACAAGTCCTCATAAATAGCGATAACAAAAAAGACCCCAAATTGATAGAGAAATTCTGGGCAACATTAGAGACAGTGATGCCCAAGATCCCCAACGAAAACCTTCTAAGTTTGATAAGTAATTTCAACGCTGGAATCAGCAGAGAGAGAAGTCATCAGTAAACAGCTGGAAAGTTTCGCACGCAAAAATATACAAACAAAAATGGCATGAGACTCATAGAACTATGCCAGCAGAACAACCTGCAGATTATATCAACATCCCTGAGTAACTCCACGCGAAAACAGAAAACTTGGAGGTTACCTATACAACAGATGAGAGAATTCCAAATAAACCATGCAGCGGTATCCTACCCAGTGCAGGAAGAGACCATGACTTTCATGTTCACAGAGGAGCGAATTCTGATTCACACCTGAATCAAAATCAAATTTACACCGAAGAAAAAAAAACCATCAGATTAGAGCACACATAGATAAGTTTGACACGAAACAGATCAGAGTAGAAATGACAAAGACAGGAAGCAAAGACATGAGAAGACTTCAGTCGATAGATAACACAAGAAAGCAAAAGTACTGATACCAAGGAAAAAGAACAATAAACAGCGATGTTGGGACTCAGAAAGTCAACATGCACTAGAAAGACGCAGCAAGCTTTCCAAGAACAAAAAAGTAAAAAAATAGCCGAAAACGTTTATCATTTTAACTAGTCCAGAAAGCAGGCAGGAAAACGCATTAGACAAATCAAGAGGAAGTACATGAAGGAGCAACTGGACCCTATAAAGGATAATTTCCAAAAATACAACAGGAGACAATCCTACAGAACTTTCGCAACGAAAGTGTGTAGAGACCTATGCTGCAGAAAACAAGATGGAAAACTCGTATTAACTAATCAAGAGAATCGTAATGAACTGTTATTTACCTCTCGAGATTCCTTAATTATACTGAAACTGAAACAAGATTCCCAACACGGGACTGCACCTCCAATCACTCAGAATCACTCCTACCAACGTGTGAAAAGATACACAAACATACAGACTGGACATACACTGAAGAATGCATCATTCCGAAACTGCTAAAGAACGTCGGACCCAAGTCTTTACAGGAACTTATACAAATAATAACAATCATCTGTCAAACAGAAAAACTTACTAGGGCAGGAAATGTGCGCTTCTCCACCCGCGCCACAAGAAAGGAGATAGGATGACTGTACACAAACACAGAGGAATTTCCCTGCTACAAGTCACGTACTACATTTTCTCAAGATGTTTACACCTGAGAACACAACAACAGTTAGAACACAAAATTAGTGAATACCAGGCAGGCTTCCACCCCTGTCGTTCATGCACAGAACATATGCACAGAACATATCTTCAATCGGAAAAAAATTCTAAATTACAAGGCTATCAGTAATACTCCAGTCACTTTCATTTTCATAGATTTCAAGAAAACGTACAATTCTATTGACTAGCAATCCTGATTCAAGATCTTAGAAGAACAGGGACAAGTTAGATTCATGAGTGTTTCGCAGACGACCTGACTATACCCTCGGACAACAAAGCAATAGCAACCAAACAGAAACACTAACAAGTCGGCCTGCAAATCTCTTTTCTGAAGTCTAAATTATTCTGCTCAAAATTGAACAGTTAAAAATTAGACACAAAACACAGCAAGATAAACAGAGTTACACATTTCAAATATCTAGGTGAAATCCTCGAACCTACAGGTGGAGAGAAGATCTCACAGAAGATTCGACTACAAAAAATGAAGAGACCTTACAGCCGAGCACAACACATACACTCCTGGAAATGGAAAAAAGAACACATTGACACCGGTGTGCCAGACCCACCATACTTGCTCCGGACACTGCGAGAGGCTGTACAAGCAATGATCACACGCACGGCACAGCGGACACACCAGGAACCGCGGTGTTGGCCGTCGAATTGCGCTAGCTGCGCAGCATTTGTGCACCGCCGCCGTCAGTGTCAGCCAGTTTGCCGTGGCATACGGAGCTCCATCGCAGTCTTTAACACTGGTAGCATGCCGCGACAGCGTGGACGTGAACCGTATGTGCAGTTGACGGACTTTGAGCGAGGGCGTATAGTGGGCATGGGGGAGGCCGGGTGGACGTACCGCCGAATTGCTCAACACGTGGGGCGTGAGGTCTCCACAGTACATCGATGTTGTCGCCAGTGGTCGGCGGAAGGTGCACGCGCCCGTCGACCTGGGACCGGACCGCAGCGACGCACGGATGCACGCCAAGACCATAGGATCCTACGCAGTGCCGTAGGGGACCGCACCGCCACTTCCCAGCAAATTAGGGACACTGTTGCTCCTGGAGTATAGGCGAGGACCATTAGCAACCGTCTCCATGAAGCTGGGCTACGGTCCCGCACACCGTTAGGCCGTCTTCCGCTCACGCCCCAACATCGTGCAGCCCGCCTCCAGTGGTGTCGCGACAGGCGTGAATGGAGGGACGAATGGAGACGTGTCGTCTTCAGCGATGAGAGTCGCTTCTGCCTTGGTGCCAATGATGGTCGTATGCGTGTTTGGCGCCGTGCAGGTGAGCGCCACAATCAGGACTGCATACGACCGAGGCACACAGGGCCAACACCCGGCATCATGGTGTGGGGAGCGATCTCCTACACTGGCCGTACACCACTGGTGATCGTCGAGGGGCACTGAATAGTGCACGGTACATCCAAACCGTCATCGAACCCATCGTTCTACCATTCCTAGACCGGCAAGGGAACTTGCTGTTCCAACAGGACAATGCACGTCCGCATGTATCCCGTGCCACCCAACGTGCTCTAGAAGGTGTAAGTCAACTACCCTGGCCAGCAAGATCTCCGGATCTGTCCCCCATTGAGCATGTTTGGGACTGGATGAAGCGTCGTCTCAGGCGGTCTGCACGTCCAGCACGAACGCTGGTCCAACTGAGGCGCCAGGTGGAAATGGCATGGCAAGCCGTTCCACAGGACTACATCCAGCATCTCTACGATCGTCTCCATGGGAGAATAGCAGCCTGCATTGCTGCGAAAGGTGGATATACACTGTACTAGTGCCGACATTGTGCATGCTCTGTTGCCTGTGTCTATGTGCCTGTGGTTCTGTCAGTGTGATCATGTGATGTGTCTGACCCCAGGAATGTGTCAATAAAGTTTCCCCTTCCTGGGACAATGAATTCACAGTGTTCTTATTTCAGTTTCCAGGAGTGTAGTTGGGAGGAGAGCCAGAAGAAGGACATCTGCAATATATGGGCTGAATGTGGACTTGAGCACAGATGGCGGAAAAGGCTAGTATCCACATAAAATGCAGATTGATTGAATGTATGTTTGTGTGTATATCCAAGATCTTCTCTTAACCACTAGATCAATTCTGGCAAATATGGCACACAAACAGCAACCTTTATGCATAAGCGCAGAGGGCTTTGCAATATACATATCAAAGGGCAAAAACACAAGCTATATAGCCTGTCATACACAACAGACTTGTTGTTATACTTGTATAGGCCTGCTTTACTGATCACTTTTGTAGGGATGATAGTCACAGATGTGGTGAGGTGGAGATGGACAGACGAGGGGATGGACAGACAGAGAGGGGTGAGGAATACGTATTCAGAGAGATGGTGTGAGGGAGAAGATGTTGTTGTTGTGGTCTTCAGCCCTGAGACTGGTTTGATGCAGCTATCCATGCTACTCTATCCTGTGCAAGCTTCTTCATCTCCCAGTACCTACCGCAGCCTACATCCTTCGGAATCTGCTTAGTGTATTCATCTCTTGGTCTCCCTCTACGATTTTTACCCTCTCTGCTGCCTTCCAATATTAAATTGGTGATCCCTCGATGTCTCAGAACATGTCCTACCAACCGATCCCTTCTTCTAGTCAAGTTGAGCCACAAGCTCCTCTTCTCCCCAGTTCTATTCAATACCTCCTCGTTAGTTATGTTACCTACCCATCTAATCTTAAGCATTCTTTTGTAGCACCACATTTCGAAAGCTTCTATTCTCTTCTTGTCCAAACTATTTATCGTCCATGCTTCACTTCCATACATGGCTACACTCCATACAAATACTTTCAGAAACGACTTCCTGACATTTAAATCTATACTCGATGTTAATAAATTTTTCTTCTTCAGAAACGCTTTCCTTGCCATTGCCAATCTACATTTTATATCTTCTCTACTTCGACCATCATGTTATTTTACTCCCCAAGTAGCAAAACTCCTTTACTACTTTAAGTGCCTCATTTCCTAATCTAATTCCTTCTGCATGACCCGACTTAATTCGACTACATTCCATTATCCTCGTTTTGCTTTTGTTCATGTTCATCTTATACCCTCCTTTCAAGACACTGTCCATTCCGTTCACCTGCTCTTCCACGTCCTTTGCTGTCTCTGATAGAATTACAATGTCATCAGCGAACCTCAAAGATTTTATTTTTTCTCCAATACCTACTCTGAACTTTTCTTTTGTTTCCTTTATTGATTGCTCAATATACAGATTGAATAACATCGGGGAGAGGCTACAACCCTGTCTCACTCCCTTCCCAACGACTGCTTCCCTTTCATACCCCTCGACTCTCGTAACTGCCATCTGCTTTCTGTACAAATTTTAAATAACCTTTCGTTCCCTGTATTTTACCCCTGTCACCTTCATAATTTGAAAGAGAGTATTCCAATCAACATTGTCAAGAGCTTTCTCTAAGTTTAGAAATGCTAGAAACGTAGGTTTGCCTTTCCTTAATCTTTCTTCTAAGACAAGTCGTAGGGTCAGTATTGCCTCACGTGTTTCAACATCTCTACGGAATCCAAACTGATCTTCCCCGAGGTCGGCTTCTATCAGTTTTTCCATTCGTCTGTAAAGAATTTGCGTTAGTATTTTGCAGCCGTGACTTATTAAAATGATAGTTTGGTAGTTTTTACATCTGTCAACACCTGCTTTCTTTGGGATTTATTATATTCTTCTTGATGTCTGAGGGAATTTCGCCTGTCTCATACATCTTGCTCACCAGATGGTAGGGTTTTGTCAGGACTGGCTCTCCCAAGGCTGTCAGTAGTTCTAATGGAATGTTGCCTACTCCGGGGGCCTTGTTTCGACTCAGGTCTTTCAGTGCTCTATCAAACTCTTCACGCAATATCATATCTCCCATTTCGTCTTCATCTACATCCTCTTCCATTTCCATAATATTGTCCTCAACTACATCGCCCTTGTATAGACCCTCTCTATACTCCTTCCACCTTTCTGCTTTCCCTTGTTTTCTTAGAACAGGGTTTCCATCGAAGCTCTTGATATTCACGCAAGTGGTTCTCCTTTCTCCAAAGGTCTCTTTAATTTTCCTGTAGGCCGTATCTATCTTACCCCTAGTGAGATAAGCCTCTACATCCTTACATTTGTCCTCAAGCCATCCCTGCTTAGCCATTTCGCACTTCCTGTCGATATCATTTTTGAGACGTTTGTATTCCTTTTTGCCTGCTTCATTTACTGCATTTTTATATTTTCTCAATTTCATCAATTAAATTCAATATTTCTTCTGTTACCCAAGGATTTCTACTAGCCCTCGTCTTTTTATCTATTTGATCCTCTGCTGCGTTCACTATTTCAACCCTCAAAGCTACCCATTCTTCTTCTACTGTATTTCTTCCCCCATTCCTGTCAATTGTTCCCTTATGCTCTCCCTCTGTACAACCTCTGGTTCTTTCAGTTTATCCAGGTCCCACCTCCTTAAATAAGAGATAGGAAGAAGAAATGGGGAGGAGGAAATGGTCAGAGAAACTAAAATGGAGGCAGGGAATTGGAGATAGTAACATTGAAGGTGGATGGACAGATGGACAACAAGACAGGGTTGGAAGAGATGGGCACACATGGTGAAAATAGGGCGAGGGGCAGGATGAAGTTGACAGATAAGGTATGTGGGAACAGAAGGAGAAGGACAGGTAGGGACAGTGATGCCAGGAGGAGAGGGGCAGTGGGTCAGGGGACACAAGAGGGGAAGGACAGATAGAGCAGATAGGAAGAGATGTACAGGATATGAGGATAAGGGGGAAAGGCAGTGAAGCTGGGTGGTAGGGGTAGCATACTAGCATATATATAAAGCCGCATATCTGTATGTATGTCTGTGTGTCCATCCGGGAGAGGGGCAGTGGGTCAGATAGAGCATCAGGGACACAAGAGGGGAAGGACAGATAGAGCAGATAGGAAGAGATGTACAGGAGATGAGGATAAGGGGGAAAGGCAGTGAAGCTGGGTGGTAGGGGTAGCATACTAGCATATATATAAAGCCGCATATCTGTATGTATGTCTGTGTGTCCATCCGGGAGAGGGGCAGTGGGTCAGATAGAGCATCAGGGACACAAGAGGGGAAGGACAGATAGAGCAGATAGGAAGCGATGTACAGGAGATGAGAATAAGGGGGAAAGGTAGTGAAGCTGGGTGGTAGGGGTAGCATACTAGCATATATATAAAGCCGCATATCTGTATGTATGTCTGTGTGTCCATCCGGGAGAGGGGCAGTGGGTCACATAGAGCATCAGGGACACAAGAGGGGAAGGACAGATAGAGCAGATAGGAAGAGATGTACAGGCGATGAGGATAAGGGGGAAAGGCAGTGAAGCTGGGTGGTAGGGGTAGCATACTAGCATATATATAAAGACGCATATCTGTATGTATGTCTGTGTGTCCATCCGGGAGAGGGGCAGTGGGTCAGATATAGCATAAGGACACAAGAGGGGAAGGACAGATAGAGCAGATAGGAAGAGATGTACAGGAGATGAGGATAAGGGGGAAAGGCAGTGAAGCTGGGTGGTAGGGGTAGCATACTAGCATATATATAAAGCCGCATATCTGTATGTATGTATGTGTGTCCATCCGGGAGAGGGGCAGTGGGTCAGATAGAGCATCAGGAACACAAAAGGGGAAGGACAGATAAAGCAGATAGGAAGAGATATACAGGAGATGAGGATAAGGGGGAAAGGCAGTGAAGCTGGGTGGTAGGGGTAGCATACTAGCATATATATAAAGCCACATATCTGTATGTATGTCTGTGTGTCCATCTGGGAGAGGGGCAGTGGGTCAGATAGAGCATCAGCGACACAAGAGGGGAAGGACAGATAGAGCAGATAGGAAGAGATGTACAGGAGATGAGGATAAGGGGGAAAGGCAGTGAAGCTGGGTGGTAGGGGTAGCATACTAGCATATATATAAAGCCGCAGATCTGTATGTATGTCTGTGTGTCCATCCGGGAGAGGGGCAGTGGGACAGATAGAGCATCAGCGACACAAGAGGGGAAGGACAGATAGACAGATAGGAAGAGATGTACAGGAGATGAGGATAAGGGGGAAAGGCAGTGAAGCTGGGTGGTAGGGGTAGCATACTAGCATATATATAAAGCCGCATATCGGTATGTATGTCTGTGTGTCCATCCGGGAGAGGGGCAGTGGGTCAGATAGAGCATCAGGAACACAAGAGGGGAAGGACAGATAGAGCAGATAGGAAGGGATGTACAGGAGACGAGGATAAGGGGGAAAGGCAGTGAAGCTGGGTGGTAGGGGTAGCATACTAGCATATATATAAAGCCGCATATCTGTATGTATGTCTGTGTGTCCATCCGGGAGAGGGGCAGTGGGTCAGATAGAGCATCAGGAACACAAAAGGGGAAGGACAGATAAAGCAGATAGGAAGAGATATACAGGAGATGAGGATAAGGGGGAAAGGCAGTGAAGCTGGGTGGTAGGGGTAGCATACTAGCATATATATAAAGCCACATATCTGTATGTATGTCTGTGTGTCCATCTGGGAGAGGGGCAGTGGGTCAGATAGAGCATCAGCGACACAAGAGGGGAAGGACAGATAGAGCAGATAGGAAGAGATGTACAGGAGATGAGGAAAGGGGGACAGGCAGTGAAGCTGGGTGGTAGGGGTAGCATACTAGCATATATATAAAGCCGCAGATCTGTATGTATGTCTGTGTGTCCATCCGGGAGAGGGGCAGTGGGACAGATAGAGCATCAGCGACACAAGAGGGGAAGGACAGATAGACAGATAGGAAGAGATGTACAGGAGATGAGGATAAGGGGGAAAGGCAGTGAAGCTGGGTGGTAGGGGTAGCATACTAGCATATATATAAAGCCGCATATCTGTATGTATGTCTGTGTGTCCATCCGGGAGAGGGGCAGTGGGTCAGATAGAGCATCAGGAACACAAGAGGGGAAGGACAGATAGAGCAGATAGGAAGAGATGTACAGGAGATGAGGATAAGGGGGAAAGGCAGTGAAGCTGGGTGGTAGGGGTAGCATACTAGCATATATATAAAGCCGCATATCTGTATGTATGTCTGTGTGTCCATCCAGGAGAGGGGCAGTGGGTCAGATAGAGCATCAGGGACACAAGAGGGGAAGGACAGATAGAGCAGATAGGAAGATATGTACAGGAGATGAGGATAAGGGGGAAAGGCAGTGAAGCTGGGTGGTAGGGGTAGCATACTAGCATATATATAAAGCCGCATATCTGTATGTATGTCTGTGTGTCCATCCGGGAGAGGGGCAGTGGGTCAGATAGAGCATCAGGAACACAAGAGGGGAAGGACAGAAGAGCAGATAGGAAGAGATGTACAGGAGATGAGGATAAGGGGGAAAGGCAGTGAAGCTGGGTGGTAGGGGTAGCATACTAGCATATATATAAAGCCGCATATCTGTATGTATGTCTGTGTGTCCATCTGGGAGAGGGGCAGTGGGTCAGATAGAGCATCAGCGACACAAGAGGGGAAGGACAGATAGAGCAGATAGGAAGAGATGTACAGGAGATGAGGATAAGGGGGAAAGGTAATGAAGCTGGGTGGTAGGGGTAGCATACTAGCATATATATAAAGCCGCATATCTGTATGTATGTCTGTGTGTCCATCCGGGAGAGGGGCAGTGGGTCAGATAGAGCATCAGGAACACAAGAGGGGAAGGACAGATAGAGCAGATAGGAAGAGATGTACTGGAGATGAGGATAAGGGGGAAAGGCAGTGAAGCTGGGTGGTAGGGGTAGCATACTAGCATATATATAAAGCCGCATATCGGTATGTATGTCTGTGTGTCCATCCGGGAGAGGGGCAGTGGGTCAGATAGAGCATCAGGAACACAAGAGGGGAAGGACAGATAGAGCAGATAGGAAGGGATGTACAGGAGACGAGGATAAGGGGGAAAGGCAGTGAAGCTGGGTGGTAGGGGTAGCATACTAGCATATATATAAAGCCGCATATCTGTATGTATGTCTGTGTGTCCATCCGGGAGAGGGGCAGTGGGTCAGATACAGCATCAGCGACACAAGAGGGGAAGGACAGATAGAGCAGATAGGAAGAGATGTACAGGAGATGAGGATAAGGGGGAAAGGCAGTGAAGCTGGGTGGTAGGGGTAGCATACTAGCATATATATAAAGCCGCATATCTGTATGTATGTCTGTGTGTCCATCCGGGAGAGGGGCAGTGGGTCAGGTAGAGCATCAGGGACACAAGAGGGGAAGGACAGATAGAGCAGATAGGAAGAGATGTACAGGAGATGAGGATAAGGGGGAAAGGCAGTGAAGCTGGGTGGTAGGGGTAGCATACTAGCATATATATAAAGCTGCATATCTGTATGTATGTCTGTGTGTCCATCCGGGAGAGGGGCAGTGGGTCAGATAGAGCATCAGGGGCACAAGAGGGGAAGGACAGATAGAGCAGATAGGAAGAGATGTACAGGAGATGAGGATAAGGGGGAAAGGCAGTGAAGCTGGGTGGTAGGGGTAGCATACTAGCATATATATAAAGCCGCATATCTGTATGTATGTCTGTGTGTCCATCCGGGAGAGGGGCAGTGGGTCAGATAGAGCATCAGGGACACAAGAGGGGAAGGACAGATAGAGCAGATAGGAAGAGATGTACAGGAGATGAGGATAAGGGGGAAAGGCAGTGAAGCTGGGTGGTAGGGGTAGCATACTAGCATATATATAAAGCCGCATTTCTGTATGTATGTCTGTGTGTCTATCCGGGAGAGGGGCAGTGGGTCAGATAGAGCATCAGGGACACAAGAGGGGAAGGACAGATAGAGCAGATAGGAAGAGATGTACTGGAGATGAGGATAAGGGGGAAAGGCAGTGAAGCTGGGTGGTAGAGGTAGCATACTAGCATATATATAAAGCTGCATATCTGTATGTATGTCTGTGTGTCCATCCGGGAGAGGGGCAGTGGGTCAGATAGAGCATCAGGGACACAAGAGGGGAAGACAGATACAGCAGATAGGAAGCGATGTACAGGAGATGAGGATAAGGGGGAAAGGTAGTGAAGCTGGGTGGTAGGGGTAGCATACTAGCATATATATAAAGCCGCATATCTGTATGTATGTCTGTGTGTCCATCCCGGAGAGGGCCAGTGGGTCAGATAGAGCATCAGGAACACAAAAGGGGAAGGACAGATAGAGCAGATAGGAAGAGATATGCAGGAGATGAGGATAAGGGGGAAAGGCAGTGAAGCTGGGTGGTAGGGGTAGCATACTAGCATATATATATAAAGCCACATATCTGTATGTATGTCTGTGTGTCCATCCGGGAGAGGGGCAGTGGGTCAGATAGAGCATCAGGGACACAAGAGGGGAAGGACAGATAGAGCAGATAGGAAGAGATGTACAGGAGATGAGGATAAGGGGGAAAGGCAGTGAAGCTGGGTGGTAGGGGTAGCATACTAGCATATATATAAAGCCGCAGATCTGTATGTATGTCTGTGTGTCCATCCGGGAGAGGGCAGTGGGACAGATAGAGCATCAGCGACACAAGAGGGGAAGGACAGATAGACAGATAGGAAGAGATGTACTGGAGATGAGGATAAGGGGGAAAGGCAGTGAAGCTGGGTGGTAGGGGTAGCATACTAGCATAAATATAAAGCCGCATATTTGTATGTATGTCTGTGTGTCCATCCAGGAGTGGGGCAGTGGGTCAGATAGAGCATCAGGAACACAAGAGGGGAAGGACAGATAGAGCAGATAGGAAGAGATGTACAGGAGATGAGGATAAGGGGGAAAGGCAGTGAAGCTGGGTGGTAGGGGTAGCATACTAGCATATATATAAAGCTGCATATCTGTATGTATGTCTGTGTGTCCATCCCGGAGAGGGGCAGTGGGACAGATAGAGCATCAGGAACACAAGAGGGGAAGGACAGATGGAGCAGATAGGAAGAGATGTACAGGAGATGAGGATAAGGGGGAAAGGCAGTGAAGCTGGGTGGTAGGGGTAGCATACTAGCATATATATAAAGCCGCATATCTGTATGTATGTCTGTGTGTCCATCCCGGAGAGGGGCAGTGGGACAGACAGAGCATCAGGAACACAAGAGGGGAAGGACAGAAGAGCAGATAGGAAGAGATGTACAGGAGATGAGGATAAGGGGAAAAGGCAGTGAAGCTGGGTGGTAGGGGTAGCATACTAGCATATATATAAAGCCGCATATCTGTATGTATGTCTGTGTGTCCATCTGGGAGAGGGGCAGTGGGTCAGATAGAGCATCAGCGACACAAGAGGGGAAGGACAGATAGAGCAGATAGGAAGAGATGTACAGGAGACGAGGATAAGGGGGAAAGGTAGTGAAGCTGGGTGGTAGGGGTAGCATACTAGCATATATATAAAGCCGCATATCTGAATGTATGTCTGTGTGTCCATCCGGGAGAGGGGCAGTGGGTCAGATAGAGTATCAGGAACACAAGAGTGGAAGGACAGATAGAGCAGATAGGAAGAGATGTACTGGAGATGAGGATAAGGGGGAAAGGCAGTGAAGCTGGGTGGTTGTTGGGGTTAGCAAACTAGCATATATATAAAGCCGCATATATGTATGTATGTCTGTGTGTCCATCCGGGAGAGGGGCAGTGGGTCAGATAGAGCATCAGGAACACAAGAGGGGAAGGACAGATAGAGCAGATAGGAAGAGATGTACAGGAGATGAGGATAAGGGGGAAAGGCAGTGAAGCTGGGTGGTAGGGGTAGCATACTAGCATATATATAATGCCGCATATCTGTATGTATGTCTGTGTGTCCATCCGGGAGAGGGGCAGTGGGACAGATAGAGCATCAGCGACACAAGAGGGGAAGGACAGATAGAGCAGATAGGAAGAGATGTACAGGAGATGAGGATAAGGGGGAAAGGCAGTGAAGTTGGGTGGTAGGGGTAGCATACTAGCATATATATAAAGCTGCATATCTGTATGTATGTCTGTGTGTCCATCCGGGAGAGGGGCAGTGGGTCAGATACAGCATCAGCGACACAAGAGGGGAAGACAGATAGAGCAGATAGGAAGCGATGTACAGGAGATGAGGATAAGGGGGAAAGGTAGTGAAGCTGGGTGGTAGGGGTAGCATACTAGCATATATATAAAGCCGCATATCTGTATGTATGTCTGTGTGTCCATCCGGGAGAGGGGCAGTGGGTCAGATAGAGCATCAGCGACACAAGAGGGGAAGGACAGATAGAGCAGATAGGAAGAGATGTACAGGAGATGAGGATAAGGGGGAAAGGCAGTGAAGCTGGGTGGTAGGGGTAGCACACTAGCATATATATAAAGCTGCATATCTGTATGTATGTCTGTGTGTCCATCCGGGAGAGGGGCAGTGGGTCAGATAGAGCATCAAGGACACAAGAGGGGAAGGACAGATAGAGCAGATAGGAAGAGATGTACAGGAGATGAGGATAAGGGGGAAAGGCAGTGAAGCTGGGTGGTAGGGGTAGCATACTAGCATATATATAAAGCTGCATATCTGTATGTATGTCTGTGTGTCCATCCGGGAGAGGGGCAGTGGGTCAGATAGAGCATCAGCGACACAAGAGGGGAAGGACAGATAGAGCAGATAGGAAGAGATGTACAGGAGATGAGGATAAGGGGGAAAGGCAGTGAAGCTGGGTGGTAGGGGTAGCATACTAGCATATATATAAAGCCGCATATCTGTATGTATGTCTGTGTGTCCATCCGGGAGAGGGGCAGTGGGTCAGATACAGCATCAGGGACACAAGAGTGGAAGGACAGATAGAGCAGATAGGAAGAGATGTACAGGAGATGAGGATAAGGGGGAAAGGCAGTGAAGCTGGGTGGTAGGGGTAGCATACTAGCATATATATAAAGCTGCATATCTGTATGTATGTCTGTGTGTCCATCCGGGAGAGGGGCAGTGGGTCAGATAGAGCATCAGGGACACAAGAGGGGAAGGACAGATAGAGCAGATAGGAAGAGATGTACAGGAGATGAGGATAAGGGGGAAAGGCAGTGAAGCTGGTTGGTAGGGGTAGCATACTAGCATATATATAAAACCGCATTTCTGTATGTATGTCTGTGTGTCCATCCGGGAGAGGGGCAGTGGGTCAGATACAGCATCAGGGACACAAGAGGGGAAGACAGATAGAGCAGATAGGAAGAGATGTACAGGAGAGGAGGATAAGGGGGAAAGGCAGTGAAGCTTCGTGGTAGGGGTAGCATACTAGCATATATATAAAGCCGCATAACTGTATGTATGTCTGTGTGTCCATCCGGGAGAGGGGCAGTGGGTCAGATACAGCATCAGGGACACAAGAGGGGAAGGACAGATAGAGCAGATAGGAAGAGATGTACAGGAGATGAGGATAAGGGGGAAAGGCAGTGAAGCTGGGTGGTAGGGGTAGCATACTAGCATATATATAAAGCTGCATATCTGTATGTATGTCTGTGTGTCCATCCGGGAGAGGGGCAGTGGGTCAGATAGAGCATCAGCGACACAAGAGGGGAAGGACAGATAGAGCATATAGGAAGAGATGTACAGGAGATGAGGATAAGGGGGAAAGGCAGTGAAGCTGGGTGGTAGGGGTAGCATACTAGCATATATATAAAGCTGCATATCTGTATGTATGTCTGTGTGTCCATCCGGGAGAGGGGCAGTGGGTCAGATAGAGCATCAGGGACACAAGCGGGGAAGGACAGATAGAGCAGATAGGAAGAGATGTACAGGAGATGGGGATAAGGGGGAAAGGCAGTGAAGTTGGGTGGTAGGGGTAGCATAATAGCATATATATAAAGCTGCATATCTGTATGTATGTCTGTGTGTCCATCCGGGAGAGGGGCAGTGGGTCAGATAGAGCATCAGGGACACAAGAGGGGAAGACAGATAGAGCAGATAGGAAGCGATGTACAGGAGATGAGGATAAGGGGGAAAGGTAGTGAAGCTGGGTGGTAGGGGTAGCATACTAGCATATATATAAAGCCGCATATCTGTATGTGTGTCTGTGTGTCCATCCGGGAGAGGGGCAGTGGGTCAGATAGAGCATCAGGGACACAAGATGGGAAGGACAGATAGAGTAGATAGGAAGAGATGTACAGGAGATGAGGATAAGGGGGATAGGCAGTGAAGCTGGGTGGTAGGGGTAGCATACTAGCATATATATAAAGCCGCATATCTGTATCTATGTCTGTGTGTCCATCCCGGAGAGGGGCAGTGGGTCAGATAGAGCATCAGGGACACAAGAGGGGAAGGACAGATAGAGCAGATAGGAAGAGATGTACAGGAGATGAGGATAAGGGGGAAAGGCAGTGAAGCTGGGTGGTAGGGGTAGCATACTAGCATATATATAAAGCCGCATATCTGTATGTATGTCTGTGTGTCCATCCGGGAGAGGGGCAGTGGGTCAGATAGAGCATCAGGAACACAGGAGGGGAAGGACAGATAGAGCAGATAGGAAGAGATGTACAGGAGATGAGGATAAGAGGGAAAGGCAGTGAAGCTGGGTGGTAGGGGTAGCATACTAGCATATATATAAAGCCGCATATCTGTATTTATGTCTGTGTGTCCATCCGGGAGAGGGGCAGTGGGTCAGATAGAGCATCAGGAACACAAGAGGGGAAGGACAGATAGAGCAGATAGGAAGAGATGTACAGGAGATGAGGATAAGGGGGAAAGGCAGTGAAGCTGGGTGGTATAGGTAGCATACTAGCATATATATAAAGCCGCATATCTGTATGTATGTCTGTGTGTCCATCCGGGAGAGGGGCAGTGGGTCAGATAGAGCATCAGGAACACAAAAGGGGAAGGACAGATAGAGCAGATAGGAAGAGATATGCAGGAGATGAGGATAAGGGGGAAAGGCAGTGAAGCTGGGTGGTAGGGGTAGCATACTAGCATATATATATAAAGCCACATATCTGTATGTATGTCTGTGTGTCCATCCGGGAGAGGGGCAGTGGGTCAGATAGAGCATCAGGGGCACAAGAGGGGAAGGACAGATAGAGCAGATAGGAAGAGATGTACAGGAGATGAGGATAAGGGGGAAAGGCAGTGAAGCTGGGTGGTAGGGGTAGCATACTAGCATATATATAAAGCCGCAGATCTGTATGTATGTCTGTGTGTCCATCCGGGAGAGGGCAGTGGGACAGATAGAGCATCAGCGACACAAGAGGGGAAGGACAGATAGACAGATAGGAAGAGATGTACAGGAGATGAGAATAAGGGGGAAAGGCAGTGAAGCTGGGTGGTAGGGGTAGCATACTAGCATAAATATAAAGCCGCATATTTGTATGTATGTCTGTGTGTCCATCCAGGAGTGGGGCAGTGGGTCAGATAGAGCATCAGGAACACAAGAGGGGAAGGACAGATAGAGCAGATAGGAAGAGATGTACAGGAGATGAGGATAAGGGGGAAAGGCAGTGAAGCTGGGTGGTAGGGGTAGCATACTAGCATATATATAAAGCCGCATATCTGTATGTATGTCTGTGTGTCCATCCCGGAGAGGGGCAGTGGAACAGATAGAGCATCAGGAACACAAGAGGGGAAGGACAGATGGAGCAGATAGGAAGAGATGTACAGGAGATGAGGATAAGGGGGAAAGGCAGTGAAGCTGGGTGGTAGGGGTAGCATACTAGCATATATATAAAGCCGCATATCTGTATGTATGTCTGTGTGTCCATCCCGGAGAGGGGCAGTGGGACAGATAGAGCATCAGGAACACAAGAGGGGAAGGACAGAAGAGCAGATAGAAAGAGATGTACAGGAGATGAGGATAAGGGGAAAAGGCAGTGAAGCTGGGTGGTAGGGGTAGCATACTAGCATATATATAAAGCCGCATATCTGTATGTATGTCTGTGTGTCCATCTGGGAGAGGGGCAGTGGGTCAGATAGAGCATCAGCGACACAAGATGGGAAGGACAGATAGAGCAGATAGGGAGAGATGTACAGGAGACGAGGATAAGGGGGAAAGGTAGTGAAGCTGGGTGGTAGGGGTAGCATACTAGCATATATATAATGCCGCATATCTGTATGTATGTCTGTGTGTCCATCCGGGAGAGGGTCAGTGGGTCAGATAGAGTATCAGGAACACAAGAGTGGAAGGACAGATAGAGCAGATAGGAAGAGATGTACTGGAGATGAGGATAAGGGGGAAAGGCAGTGAAGCTGGGTGGTTGTTGGGGTTAGCAAACTAGCATATATATAAAGCCGCATATATGTATGTATGTCTGTGTGTCCATCCGGGAGAGGGGCAGTGGGTCAGATAGAGCATCAGGAACACAAGAGGGGAAGGACAGATAGAGCAGATAGGAAGAGATGTACAGGAGATGAGGATAAGGGGGAAAGGTAGTGAAGCTGGGTGGTAGGGGTAGCATACTAGCATATATATAAAGCCGCATATCTGTATGTATGTCTGTGTGTCCATCCGGGAGAGGGGCAGTGGGTCAGATACAGCATCAGCGACACAAGAGGGGAAGACAGATAGAGCAGATAGGAAGCGATGTACAGGAGATGAGGATAAGGGGGAAAGGTAGTGAAGCTGGGTGGTAGGGGTAGCATACTAGCATATATATAAAGCCGCATATCTGTATGTATGTCTGTGTGTCCATCCGGGAGAGGGGCAGTGGGTCAGATAGAGCATCAGCGACACAAGAGGGGAAGGACAGATAGAGCAGATAGGAAGAGATGTACAGGAGATGAGGATAAGGGGGAAAGGCAGTGAAGCTGGGTGGTAGGGGTAGCACACTAGCATATATATAAAGCTGCATATCTGTATGTATGTCTGTGTGTCCATCCGGGAGAGGGGCAGTGGGTCAGATAGAGCATCAGGGACACAAGAGGGGAAGGACAGATAGAGCAGATAGGAAGAGATGTACAGGAGATGAGGATAAGGGGGAAAGGCAGTGAAGCTGGGTGGTAGGGGTAGCATACTAGCATATATATAAAGCTGCATATCTGTATGTATGTCTGTGTGTCCATCCGGGAGAGGGGCAGTGGGTCAGATAGAGCATCAGCGACACAAGAGGGGAAGGACAGATAGAGCAGATAGGAAGAGATGTACAGGAGATGAGGATAAGGGGGAAAGGCAGTGAAGCTGGGTGGTAGGGGTAGCATACTAGCATATATATAAAGCCGCATATCTGTATGTATGTCTGTGTGTCCATCCGGGAGAGGGGCAGTGGGTCAGATACAGCATCAGGGACACAAGTGTGGAAGGACAGATAGAGCAGATAGGAAGAGATGTACAGGAGATGAGGATAAGGGGGAAAGGCAGTGAAGCTGGGTGGTAGGGGTAGCATACTAGCATATATATAAAGCTGCATATCTGTATGTATGTCTGTGTGTCCATCCGGGAGAGGGGCAGTGGGTCAGATAGAGCATCAGGGACACAAGAGGGGAAGGACAGATAGAGCAGATAGGAAGAGATGTACAGGAGATGAGGATAAGGGGGAAAGGCAGTGAAGCTGGTTGGTAGGGGTAGCATACTAGCATATATATAAAACCGCATTTCTGTATGTATGTCTGTGTGTCCATCCGGGAGAGGGGCAGTGGTTCAGATACAGCATCAGGGACACAAGAGGGGAAGACAGATAGAGCAGATAGGAAGAGATGTACAGGAGAGGAGGATAAGGGGGAAAGGCAGTGAAGCTTCGTGGTAGGGGTAGCATACTAGCATATATATAAAGCCGCATATCTGTATGTATGTCTGTGTGTCCATCCGGGAGAGGGGCAGTGGGTCAGATACAGCATCAGGGACACAAGAGGGGAAGGACAGATAGAGCAGATAGGAAGAGATGTACAGGAGATGAGGATAAGGGGGAAAGGCAGTGAAGCTGGGTGGTAGGGGTAGCATACTAGCATATATATAAAGCTGCATATCTGTATGTATGTCTGTGTGTCCATCCGGGAGAGGGGCAGTGGGTCAGATAGAGCATCAGCGACACAAGAGGGGAAGGACAGATAGAGCAGATAGGAAGAGATGTACAAAAGATGAGGATAAGGGGGAAAGGCAGTGAAGCTGGGTGGTAGGGGTAGCATACTAGCATATATATAAAGCTGCATATCTGTATGTATGTCTGTGTGTCCATCCGGGAGAGGGGCAGTGGGTCAGATAGAGCATCAGGGACACAAGCGGGGAAGGACAGATAGAGCAGATAGGAAGAGATGTACAAGAGATGGGGATAAGGGGGAAAGGCAGTGAAGTTGGGTGGTAGGGGTAGCATAATAGCATATATATAAAGCTGCATATCTGTATGTATGTCTGTGTGTCCATCCGGGAGAGGGGCAGTGGGTCAGATAGAGCATCAGGGACACAAGAGGGGAAGACAGATAGAGCAGATAGGAAGCGATGTACAGGAGATGAGGATAAGGGGGAAAGGTAGTGAAGCTGGGTGGTAGGGGTAGCATACTAGCATATATATAAAGCCGCATATCTGTATGTATGTCTGTGTGTCCATCCGGGAGAGGGGCAGTGGGTCAGATAGAGCATCAGGGACATAAGATGGGAAGGACAGATAGAGTAGATAGGAAGAGATGTACAGGAGATGAGGATAAGGGGGAAAGGCAGTGAAGCTGGGTGGTAGGGGTAGCATACTAGCATATATATAAAGCCGCATATCTGTATCTATGTCTGTGTGTCCATCCCGGAGAGGGGCAGTGGGTCAGATAGAGCATCAGGGACACAAGAGGGGAAGGACAGATAGAGCAGATAGGAAGAGATGTACAGGAGATGAGGATAAGGGGGAAAGGCAGTGAAGCTGGGTGGTAGGGGTAGCATACTAGCATATATATAAAGCCGCATATCTGTATGTATGTCTGTGTGTCCATCCGGGAGAGGGGCAGTGGGTCAGATAGAGCATCAGGAACACAGGAGGGGAAGGACAGATAGAGCAGATAGGAAGAGATGTACAGGAGATGAGGATAAGAGGGAAAGGCAGTGAAGCTGGGTGGTAGGGGTAGCATACTAGCATATATATAAAGCCGCATATCTGTATTTATGTCTGTGTGTCCATCCGGGAGAGGGGCAGTGGGTCAGATAGAGCATCAGGAACACAAGAGGGGAAGGACAGATAGAGCAGATAGGAAGAGATGTACAGGAGATGAGGATAAGGGGGAAAGGCAGTGAAGCTGGGTGGTAGGGGTAGCATACTAGCATATATATAAAGCCGCATATCTGTATGTATGTCTGTGTGTCCATCCGGGAGAGGGGCAGTGGGTCAGATACAGCATCAGGAACACAAGAGGGGAAGGACAGATAGAGCAGATAGGAAGAGATGTACAGGAGATGAGGATAAGGGGGAAAGGCAGTGAAGCTGGGTGGTAGGGGTAGCATACTAGCATATATATAAAGCCGCATATCTGTATGTATGTCTGTGTGTCCATCCGGGAGAGGGGCAGTGGGTCAGATAGAGCATCAGCGACACAAGAGGGGAAGGACAGATAGAGCAGATAGGAAGAGATGTACAGGGGATGAGGATAAGGGGGAAAGGCAGTGAAGCTGGGTGGTAGGGGTAGCATACTAGCATATATATAAAGCCGCATATCTGTATTTATGTCTGTGTGTCCATCCGGGAGAGGGGCAGTGGGTCAGATAGAGCATCCGGGACACAAGAGGGGAAGGACAGATAGAGCAGATAGGAAGAGATGTACAGGAGATGAGGATAAGGGGGAAAGGCAGTGAAGCTGGGTGGTAGGGGTAGCATACTAGCATATATATAAAGCCGCATATCTGTATGTATGTCTGTGTGTCCATCCGGGAGAGGGGCAGTGGGTCAGATAGAGCATCAGGAACACAAGAGGGGAAGGACAGATAGAGCAGATAGGAAGAGATGTACAGGAGATGAGGATAAGGGGGAAAGGCAGTGAAGCTGGGTGGTAGGGGTAGCATACTAGCATATATATAAAGCCGCATATCTGTATGTATGTCTGTGTGTCCATCCAGGAGAGGGGCAGTGGGTCAGATAGAGCATCAGCGACACAAGAGGGGAAGGACAGATAGAGCAGATAGGAAGAGATGTACAGGAGATGAGGATAAGGGGGAAAGGGAGTGAAGCTGGGTGGTAGGGGTAGCATACTAGCATATATATAAAGCCGCATATCTGTATGTATGTCTGTGTGTCCATCCGGGAGAGGGGCAGTGGGTCAGATAGAGCATCAGGAACACAAGAGGGGAAGGACAGATGGAGCAGATAGGAAGAGATGTACAGAAGATGAGGATAAGGGGGAAAGGCAGTGAAGCTGGGTGGTAGGGGTAGCATACTAGCATATATATAAAGCCGCATATCTGTATGTATGTCTGTGTGTCCATCCGGGAGAGGGGCAGTGGGTCAGATAGAGCATCAGGAACACAAGAGGGGAAGGACGGATAGCGCAGATAGGAAGAGATGTACAGGAGATGAGGATAAGGGGGAAAGGCAGTGAAGCTGGGTGGTAGGGGTAGCATACTAGCATATATATAAAGCCGCATATCTGTATGTATGTCTGTGTGTCCATCCGGGAGAGGGGCAGTGGGTCAGATAGAGCATCAGGAACACAAAAGGGGAAGGACAGATAGAGCAGATAGGAAGAGATATGCAGGAGATGAGGATAAGGGGGAAAGGCAGTGAAGCTGGGTGGTAGGGGTAGCATACAAGCATATATATATAAAGCCACATATCTGTATGTATGTCTGTGTGTCCATCCGGGAGAGGGGGAGTGGGTCAGATAGAGCATCAGGGGCACAAGAGGGGAAGGACAGATAGAGCAGATAGGAAGAGATGTACAGGAGATGAGGATAAGGGGGAAAGGCAGTGAAGCTGGGTGGTAGGGGTAGCATACTAGCATATATATAAAGCCGCAGATCTGTATGTATGTCTGTGTGTCCATCCGGGAGAGGGCAGTGGGACAGATAGAGCATCAGCGACACAAGAGGGGAAGGACAGATAGACAGATAGGAAGAGATGTACAGGAGATGAGGATAAGGGGGAAAGGCAGTGAAGCTGGGTGGTAGGGGTAGCATACTAGCATAAATATAAAGCCGCATATTTGTATGTATGTCTGTGTGTCCATCCAGGAGTGGGGCAGTGGGTCAGATAGAGCATCAGGAACACAAGAGGGGAAGGACAGATAGAGCAGATAGGAAGAGATGTACAGGAGATGAGGATAAGGGGGAAAGGCAGTGAAGCTGGGTGGTAGGGGTAGCATACTAGCATATATATAAAGCCGCATATCTGTATGTATGTCTGTGTGTCCATCCCGGAGAGGGGCAGTGGGACAGATAGAGCATCAGGAACACAAGAGGGGAAGGACAGATGGAGCAGATAGGAAGAGATGTACAGGAGATGAGGATAAGGGGGAAAGGCAGTGAAGCTGGGTGGTAGGGGTAGCATACTAGCATATATATAAAGCCGCATATCTGTATGTATGTCTGTGTGTCCATCCCGGAGAGGGGCAGTGGGACAGATAGAGCATCAGGAACACAAGAGGGGAAGGACAGAAGAGCAGATAGGAAGAGATGTACAGGAGATGAGGATAAGGGGAAAAGGCAGTGAAGCTGGGTGGTAGGGGTAGCATAGTAGCATATATATAAAGCCGCATATCTGTATGTATGTCTGTGTGTCCATCTGGGAGAGGGGCAGTGGGTCAGATAGAGCATCAGCGACACAAGAGCGGAAGGACAGATAGAGCAGATAGGGAGAGATGTACAGGAGACGAGGATAAGGGGGAAAGGTAGTGAAGCTGGGTGGTAGGGGTAGCATACTAGCATATATATAAAGCCGCATATCTGTATGTATGTCTGTGTGTCCATCCGGGAGAGGGTCAGTGGGTCAGATAGAGTATCAGGAACACAAGAGTGGAAGGACAGATAGAGCAGATAGGAAGAGATGTACTGGAGATGAGGATAAGGGGGAAAGGCAGTGAAGCTGGGTGGTTGTTGGGGTTAGCAAACTAGCATATATATAAAGCCGCATATATGTATGTATGTCTGTGTGTCCATCCGGGAGAGGGGCAGTGGGTCAGATAGAGCATCAGGAACACAAGAGGGGAAGGACAGATAGAGCAGATAGGAAGAGATGTACAGGAGATGAGGATAAGGGGGAAAGGCAGTGAAGCTGGGTGGTAGGGGTAGCATACTAGCATATATATAATGCCGCATATCTGTATGTATGTCTGTGTGTCCATCCGGGAGAGGGGCAGTGGGACAGATAGAGCATCAGGGACACAAGAGGGGAAGGACAGATAGAGCAGATAGGAAGAGATGTACAGGAGATGAGGATAAGGGGGAAAGGCAGTGAAGTTGGGTGGTAGGGGTAGCATACTAGCATATATATAAAGCTGCATATCTGTATGTATGTCTGTGTGTCCATCCGGGAGAGGGGCAGTGGGTCAGATACAGCATCAGCGACACAAGAGGGGAAGACAGATAGAGCAGATAGGAAGCGATGTACAGGTGATGAGGATAAGGGGGAAAGGTAGTGAAGCTGGGTGGTAGGGGTAGCATACTAGCATATATATAAAGCCGCATATCTGTATGTATGTCTGTGTGTCCATCCGGGAGAGGGGCAGTGGGTCAGATAGAGCATCAGCGACACAAGAGGGGAAGGACAGATAGAGCAGATAGGAAGAGATGTACAGGAGATGAGGATAAGGGGGAAAGGCAGTGAAGCTGGGTGGTAGGGGTAGCACACTAGCATATATATAAAGCTGCATATCTGTATGTATGTCTGTGTGTCCATCCGGGAGAGGGCAGTGGGTCAGATAGAGCATCAGGGACACAAGAGGGGAAGGACAGATATAGCAGATAGGAAGAGATGTACAGGAGATGAGGATAAGGGGGAAAGGCAGTGAAGCTGGGTGGTAGGGGTAGCATACTAGCATATATATAAAGCTGCATATCTGTATGTATGTCTGTGTGTCCATCCGGGAGAGGGGCAGTGGGTCAGATAGAGCATCAGCGACACAAGAGGGGAAGGACAGATAGAGCAGATAGGAAGAGATGTACAGGAGATGAGGATAAGGGGGAAAGGCAGTGAAGCTGGGTGGTAGGGGTAGCATACTAGCATATATATAAAGCCGCATATCTGTATGTATGTCTGTGTGTCCATCCGGGAGAGGGGCAGTGGGTCAGATACAGCATCAGGGACACAAGAGTGGAAGGACAGATAGAGCAGATAGGAAGAGATGTACAGGAGATGAGGATAAGGGGGAAAGGCAGTGAAGCTGGGTGGTAGGGGTAGCATACTAGCATATATATAAAGCTGCATATCTGTATGTATGTCTGTGTGTCCATCCGGGAGTGGGGCAGTGGGTCAGATAGAGCATCAGGGACACAAGAGGGGAAGGACAGATAGAGCAGATAGGAAGAGATGTACAGGAGATGAGGATAAGGGGGAAAGGCAGTGAAGCTGGTTGGTAGGGGTAGCATACTAGCATATATATAAAACCGCATTTCTGTATGTATGTCTGTGTGTCCATCCGGGAGAGGGGCAGTGGGTCAGATACAGCATCAGGGACACAAGAGGGGAAGACAGATAGAGCAGATAGGAAGAGATGTACAGGAGAGGAGGATAAGGGGGAAAGGCAGTGAAGCTTCGTGGTAGGGGTAGCATACTAGCATATATATAAAGCCGCATATCTGTATGTATGTCTGTGTGTCCATCCGGGAGAGGGGCAGTGGGTCAGATACAGCATCAGGGACACAAGAGGGGAAGGACAGATAGAGCAGATAGGAAGAGATGTACAGGAGATGAGGATAAGGGGGAAAGGCAGTGAAGCTGGGTGGTAGGGGTAGCATACTAGCATATATATAAAGCTGCATATCTGTATGTATGTCTGTGTGTCCATCCGGGAGAGGGGCAGTGGGTCAGATAGAGCATCAGCGACACAAGAGGGGAAGGACAGATAGAGCAGATAGGAAGAGATGTACAAAAGATGAGGATAAGGGGGAAAGGCAGTGAAGCTGGGTGGTAGGGGTAGCATACTAGCATATATATAAAGCTGCATATCTGTATGTATGTCTGTGTGTCCATCCGGGAGAGGGGCAGTGGGTCAGATAGAGCATCAGGGACACAAGCGGGGAAGGACAGATAGAGCAGATAGGAAGAGATGTACAGGAGATGGGGATAAGGGGGAAAGGCAGTGAAGTTGGGTGGTAGGGGTAGCATAATAGCATATATATAAAGCTGCATATCTGTATGTATGTCTGTGTGGCCATCCGGGAGAGGGGCAGTGGGTCAGATAGAGCATCAGGGACACAAGAGGGGAATACAGATAGAGCAGATAGGAAGCGATGTACAGGAGATGAGGATAAGGGGGAAAGGTAGTGAAGCTGGGTGGTAGGGGTAGCATACTAGCATATATATAAAGCCGCATATCTGTATGTATGTCTGTGTGTCCATCCGGGAGAGGGGCAGTGGGTCAGATAGAGCATCAGGGACACAAGATGGGAAGGACAGATAGAGTAGATAGGAAGAGATGTACAGGAGATGAGGATAAGGGGGAAAGGCAGTGAAGCTGGGTGGTAGGGGTAGCATACTAGCATATATATAAAGCCGCATATCTGTATCTATGTCTGTGTGTCCATCCCGGAGAGGGGCAGTGGGTCAGATAGAGCATCAGGGACACAAGAGGGGAAGGACAGATAGAGCAGATAGGAAGAGATGTACAGGAGATGAGGATAAGGGGGAAAGGCAGTGAAGCTTGGTGGTAGGGGTAGCATACTAGCATATATATAAAGCCGCATATCTGTATGTATGTCTGTGTGTCCATCCGGGAGAGGGGCAGTGGGTCAGATAGAGCATCAGGAACACAGGAGGGGAAGGACAGATAGAGCAGATAGGAAGAGATGTACAGGAGATGAGGATAAGAGGGAAAGGCAGTGAAGCTGGGTGGTAGGGGTAGCATACTAGCATATATATAAAGCCGCATATCTGTATTTATGTCTGTGTGTCCATCCGGGAAAGGGGCAGTGGGTCAGATAGAGCATCAGGAACACAAGAGGGGAAGGACAGATAGAGCAGATAGGAAGAGATGTACAGGAGATGAGGATAAGGGGGAAAGGCAGTGAAGCTGGGTGGTAGGGGTAGCATACTAGCATATATATAAAGCCGCATATCTGTATGTATGTCTGTGTGTCCATCCGGGAGAGGGGCAGTGGGTCAGATAGAGCATCAGGAACACAAGAGGGGAAGGACAGATAGAGCAGATAGGAAGAGATGTACAGGAGATGAGGATAAGGGGGAAAGGCAGTGAAGCTGGGTGGTAGGGGTAGCATACTAGCATATATATAAAGCCGCATATCTGTATGTATGTCTGTGTGTCCATCCGGGAGAGGGGCAGTGGGTCAGATAGAGCATCAGCGACACAAGAGGGGAAGGACAGATAGAGCAGATAGGAAGAGATGTACAGGGGATGAGGATAAGGGGGAAAGGCAGTGAAGCTGGGTGGTAGGGGTAGCATACTAGCATATATATAAAGCCGCATATCTGTATGTATGTCTGTGTGTCTATCCGGGAGAGGGGCAGTGGGTCAGATAGAGCATCAGGGACACAAGAGGGGAAGGACAGATAGAGCAGATAGGAAGAGATGTACAGGAGATGAGGATAAGGGGGAAAGGCAGTGAAGCTGGGTGGTAGGGGTAGCATACTAGCATATATATAAAGCCGCATATCTGTATGTATGTCTGTGTGTCCATCCGGGAGAGGGGCAGTGGGTCAGATAGAGCATCAGGAACACAAGAGGGGAAGGACAGATAGAGCAGATAGGAAGAGATGTACAGGAGATGAGGATAAGGGGGAAAGGCAGTGAAGCTGGGTGGTAGGGGTAGCATACTAGCATATATATAAAGCCGCATATCTGTATGTATGTCTGTGTGTCCATCCAGGAGAGGGGCAGTGGGTCAGATAGAGCATCAGCGACACAAGAGGGGAAGGACAGATAGAGCAGATAGGAAGAGATGTACAGGAGATGAGGATAAGGGGGAAAGGCAGTGAAGCTGGGTGGTAGGGGTAGCATACTAGCAAATATATAAAGCCGCATATCTGTATGTATGTCTGTGTGTCCATCCGGGAGAGGGGCAGTGGGTCAGATAGAGCATCAGGAACACAAGAGGGGAAGGACAGATGGAGCAGATAGGAAGAGATGTACAGGAGATGAGGATAAGGGGGAAAGGCAGTGAAGCTGGGTGGTAGGGGTAGCATACTAGCATATATATAAAGCCGCATATCTGTATGTATGTCTGTGTGCCCATCCGGGAGAGGGGCAGTGGGTCAGATAGAGCATCAGGAACACAAGAGGGGAAGGACGGATAGCGCAGATAGGAAGAGATGTACAGGAGATGAGGATAAGGGGGAAAGGCAGTGAAGCTGGGTGGTAGGGGTAGCATACTAGCATATATATAAAGCCGCATATCTGTATGTATGTCTGTGTGTCCATCCGGGAGAGGGGCAGTGGGTCAGATAGAGCATCAGCGACACAAGAGGGGAAGGACAGATAGAGCAGATAGGAAGAGATGTACAGGAGATGAGGATAAGGGGGAAAGGCAGTGAAGCTGGGTGGTAGGGGTAGCATACTAGCATGTATATAAAGCCGCATATCTGTATGTATGTCTGTGTGTCCATCCGGGAGAGGGGCAGTGGGTCAGATAGAGCATCAGCGACACAAGAGGGGAAGGACAGATAGAGCAGATAGGAAGAGATGTACAGGAGATGAGGATAAGGGGGAAAGGCAGTGAAGCTGGGTGGTAGGGGTAGCATACTAGCATATATATAAAGCCGCATATCTGTATGTATGTCTGTGTGTCCATCCGGGAGAGGGGCAGTGTGTCAGATAGAGCATCAGGAACACAAGAGGGGAAGGACAGATAGAGCAGATAGGAAGAGATGTACAGGAGATGAGGATAAGGTGGAAACGCAGTGAAGCTGGGTGGTAGGGGTAGCATACTAGCATATATATAAAGCCGCATATCTGTATGTATGTCTGTGTGTCCATCCGGGAGAGGGGCAGTGGGTCAGATAGAGCATCAGCGACACAAGAGGGGAAGGACAGATAGAGCAGATAGGAAGAGATGTACAGGAGATGAGGATAAGGGGGAAAGGCAGTGAAGCTGGGTGGTAGGGGTAGCATACTAGCATATATATAAAGCCGCATATCTGTATGTATGTCTGTGTGTCCATCCGGGAGAGGGGCAGTGGGTCAGATAGAGCATCAGGAACACAAGAGGGGAAGGACAGATAGAGCAGATAGGGAGCGATGTGCAGGAGATGAGGATAAGGGGGAAAGGCAGTGAAGCTGGGTGGTAGGGGTAGCATACTAGCATATATATAAAGCCGCATATCTGTATGTATGTCTGTGTGTCCATCCGGGAGAGGGGCAGTGGGACAGATAGAGCATCAGCGACACAAGAGTGGAAGGACAGATATAGCAGATAGGAAGAGATGTACAGGAGATGAGGATAAGGGGGAAAGGCAGTGAAGCTGGGTTGTAGGGGTAGCATACTAGCATATATATAAAGCCACATATCTGTATGGTTGTCTGTGTGTCCATCCGGGAGAGGGGCAGTGGGTCAGATAGAGCATCAGGGACACAAGATGGGAAGGACAGATAGAGCAGATAGGAAGAGATGTACAGGAGATGAGGATAAGGGGGAAAGGCAGTGAAGCTGGGTGGTAGGGGTAGCATACTAGCATATATATAAAGCTGCATATCTGTATGTATGTCTGTGTGTCCATCCGGGAGAGGGGCAGTGGGTCAGATAGAGCATCAGGGACACAAGAGGGGAAGGACAGATAGAGCAGATAGGAAGCGATGTACAGGAGATGAGGATAAGGGGGAAAGGTAGTGAAGCTGGGTGGTAGGGGTAGCATACTAGCATATATATAAAACCGCATATCTGTATGTATGTCTGTGTGTCCATCCGGGAGAGGGGCAGTGGGTCAGATAGAGCATCAGGGACACAAGATGGGAAGGACAGATAGAGTAGATAGGAAGAGATGTACAGGAGATGAGGATAAGGGGGAAAGGCAGTGAAGCTGGGTGGTAGGGGTAGCATACTAGCATATATATAAAGCCGCATATCTGTATCTATGTCTGTGTGTCCATCCCGGAGAGGGGCAGTGGGTCAGATAGAGCATCAGGGACACAAGAGGGGAAGGACAGATAGAGCAGATAGGAAGAGATGTACAGGAGATGAGGATAAGGGGGAAAGGCAGTGAAGCTGGGTGGTAGGGGTAGCATACTAGCATATATATAAAGCCGCATATCTGTATGTATGTGTGTGTGTCCATCCGGGAGAGGGGCATTGGGTCAGATAGAGCATCAGGAACACAGGAGGGGAAGGACAGACAGAGCAGATAGGAAGAGATGTACAGGAGATGAGGATAAGAGGGAAAGGCAGTGAAGCTGGGTGGTAGGGGTAGCATACTAGCATATATATAAAGCCGCATATCTGTATTTATGTCTGTGTGTCCATCCGGGAGAGGGGCAGTGGGTCAGATAGAGCATCAGGAACACAAGAGGGGAAGGACAGATAGAGCAGATAGGAAGAGATGTACAGGAGATGAGGATAAGGGGGAAAGGCAGTGAAGCTGGGTGGTAGGGGTAGCATACTAGCATATATATAAAGCCGCATATCTGTATGTATGTCTGTGTGTCCATCCGGGAGAGGGGCAGTGGGTCAGATAGAGCATCAGCGACACAAGAGGGGAAGGACAGATGGAGCAGATAGGAAGAGATGTACAGGGGATGAGGATAAGGGGGAAAGGCAGTGAAGCTGGGTGGTAGGGGTAGCATACTAGCATATATATAAAGCCGCATATCTGTATGTATGTCTGTGTGTCCATCCGGGAGAGGGGCAGTGGGTCAGATAGAGCATCAGGGACACAAGAGAGGAAGGACAGATAGAGCAGATAGGAAGAGATGTACAGGAGATGAGGATAAGGGGGAAAGGCAGTGAAGCTGGGTGGTAGGGGTAGCATACTAGCATATATATAAAGCCGCATATCTGTATGTATGTCTGTGTGTCCATCCGGGAGAGGGGCAGTGGGTCAGATAGAGCATCAGGAACACAAGAGGGGAAGGACAGATAGAGCGGATAGGAAGAGATGTACAGGAGATGAGGATAAGGGGGAAAGGCAGTGAAGCTGGGTGGTAGGGGTAGCATACTAGCATATATATAAAGCCGCATATCTGTATGTATGTCTGTGTGTCCATCCAGGAGAGGGGCATTGGGTCAGATAGAGCATCAGCGACACAAGAGGGGAAGGAGAGATAGAGCAGATAGGAAGAGATGTACAGGAGATGAGGATAAGGGGGAAAGCAGTGAAGCTGGGTGGTAGGGGTAGCATACTAGCATATATATAAAGCCGCATATCTGTATGTATGTCTGTGTGTCCATCCGGGAGAGGGGCAGTGGGTCAGATAGAGCATCAGGAACACAAGAGGGGAAGGACAGATGGAGCAGATAGGGAGAGATGTACAGGAGATGAGGATAAGGGGGAAAGGCAGTGAAGCTGGGTGGTAGGGGTAGCATACTAGCATATATATAAAGCCGCATATCTGTATGTATGTCTGTGTGTCCATCCGGGAGAGGGACAGTGGGTCAGATAGAGCTTCAGGAACACAAGAGGGGAAGGACGGATAGCGCAGATAGGAAGAGATGTACAGGAGATGAGGATAAGGGGGAAAGGCAGTGAAGCTGGGTGGTAGGGGTAGCATACTAGCATATATATAAAGCCGCATATCTGTATGTATGTCTGTGTGTCCATCCGGGAGAGGGGCAGTGGGTCAGATAGAGCATCAGCGACACAAGAGGGGAAGGACAGATAGGGCAGATAGGAAGAGATGTACAGGAGATGAGGATAAGGGGAAAGGCAGTGAAGCTGGGTGGTAGGGGTAGCATACTAGCATGTATATAAAGCCGCATATCTGTATGTATGTCTGTGTGTCCATCCGGGAGAGGGGCAGTGGGTCAGATAGAGCATCAGGGACACAAGAGGGGAAGGACAGATAGAGCAGATAGGAAGAGATGTACAGGAGATGAGGATAAGGGGGAAAGGCAGTGAAGCTGGGTGGTATGGGTAGCATACTAGCATATATATAAAGCCGCATATCTGTATGTATGTCTGTGTGTCCATCCGGGAGAGGGGCAGTGTGTCAGATAGAGCATCAGGAACACAAGAGGGGAAGGACAGATAGAGCAGATAGGAAGAGATGTACAGGAGATGAGGATAAGGTGGAAACGCAGTGAAGCTGGGTGGTAGGGGTAGCATACTAGCATATATATAAAGCCGCATATCTGTATGTATGTCTGTGTGTCCATCCGGGAGAGGGGCAGTGGGACAGATAGAGCATCAGCGACACAAGAGGGGAAGGACAGATAGAGCAGATAGGAAGAGATGTACAGGAGATGAGGATAAGGGGGAAAGGCAGTGAAGCTGGGTGGTAGGGGTAGCATACTAGCATATATATAAAGCCACATATCTGTATGGTTGTCTGTGTGTCCATCCGGGAGAGGGGCAGTGGGTCAGATAGAGCATCAGGGACACAAGATGGGAAGGACAGATAGAGCAGATAGGAAGAGATGTACAGGAGATGAGGATAAGGGGGAAAGGCAGTGAAGCTGGGTGGTAGGGGTAGCATACTAGCATATATATAAAGCCGCATATCTGTATGTATGTCTGTGTGTCCATCCAGGAGAGGGGCAGTGGGTCAGATAGAGCATCAGCGACACAAGAGGGGAAGGACAGATAGAGCAGATAGGAAGAGATGTACAGGAGATGAGGATAAGGGGCAAAGGCAGTGAAGCTGGGTGGTAGGGGTAGCATACTAGCATATATATAAAGCCGCATATCTGTATGTATGTCTGTGTGTCCATCCGGGAGAGGGGCAGTGGGTCAGATAGAGCATCAGGAACACAAGAGGGGAAGGACAGATGGAGCAGATAGGAAGAGATGTACAGGAGATGAGGATAAGGGGGAAAGGCAGTGAAGCTGGGTGGTAGGGGTAGCATACTAGCATATATATAAAGCCGCATATCTGTATGTATGTCTGTGTGTCCATCCAGGAGAGGGGCAGTGGGTCAGATAGAGCATCAGCGACACAAGAGGGGAAGGACAGATAGAGCAGATAGGAAGAGATGTACAGGAGATGAGGATAAGGGGGAAAGGCAGTGAAGCTGGGTGGTAGGGGTAGCATACTAGCATATATATAAAGCCGCATATCTGTATGTATGTCTGTGTGTCCATCCGGGAGAGGGGCAGTGGGTCAGATAGAGCATCAGGAACACAAGAGGGGAAGGACAGATGGAGCAGATAGGAAGAGATGTACAGGAGATGAGGATAAGGGGGAAAGGCAGTGAAGCTGGGTGGTAGGGGTAGCATACTAGCATATATATAAAGCCGCATATCTGTATGTATGTCTGTGTGTCCATCCGGGAGAGGGGCAGTGGGTCAGATAGAGCATCAGGAACACAAGAGGGGAAGGACGGATAGCGCAGATAGGAGGAGATGTACAGGAGATGAGGATAAGGGGGAAAGGCAGTGAAGCTGGGTGGTAGGGGTAGCATACTAGCATATATATAAAGCCGCATATCTGTATGTATGTCTGTGTGTCCATCCGGGAGAGGGGCAGTGGGTCAGATAGAGCATCAGGAACACAAGAGGGGAAGGACAGATAGAGCAGATAGGAAGAGATGTACAGGAGATGAGGATAATGGGGAAAGGCAGTGAAGCTGGGTGGTAGGGGTAGCATACTAGCATGTATATAAAGCCGCATATCTGTATGTATGTCTGTGTGTCCATCCGGGAGAGGGGCAGTGGGTCAGATAGAGCATCAGCGACACAAGAGGGGAAGGACAGATAGAGCAGATAGGAAGAGATGTACAGGAGATGAGGATAAGGGGGAAAGGCAGTGAAGCTGGGTGGTAGGGGTAGCATACTAGCATATATATAAAGCCGCATATCTGCATGTATGTCTGTGTGTCCATCCGGGAGAGGGGCAGTGGGTCAGATAGAGCATCAGGAACACAAGAGGGGAAGGACAGATAGAGCAGATAGGAAGAGATGTACAGGAGATGAGGATAAGGGGGAAAGGCAGTGAAGCTGGGTGGTAGGGGTAGCATACTAGCATATATATAAAGCCGCATATCTGTATGTATGTCTGTGTGTCCATCCAGGAGAGGGGCAGTGGGTCAGATAGAGCATCAGCGACACAAGAGGGGAAGGACAGATAGAGCAGATAGGAAGAGATGTACAGGAGATGAGGATAAGGGGGAAAGGCAGTGAAGCTGGGTGGTAGGGGTAGCATACTAGCATATATATAAAGCCGCATATCTGTATGTATGTCTGTGTGTCCATCCGGGAGAGGGGCAGTGGGTCAGATAGAGCATCAGGAACACAAGAGGGGAAGGACAGATGGAGCAGATAGGGAGAGATGTACAGGAGATGAGGATAAGGGGGAAAGGCAGTGAAGCTGGGTGGTAGGGGTAGCATACTAGCATATATATAAAGCCACATATCTGTATGTATGTCTGTGTGTCCATCCGGGAGAGGGGCAGTGGGTCAGATAGAGCATCAGGGACACAAGATGGGAAGGACAGATAGAGCAGATAGGAAGAGATGTACAGGAGATGAGGATAAGGGGGAAAGGCAGTGAAGCTGGGTGGTAGGGGTAGCATACTAGCATATATATAAAGCCGCATATCTGTATGTATGTCTGTGTGTCCATCCAGGAGAGGGGCAGTGGGTCAGATAGAGCATCAGCGACACAAGAGGGGAAGGACAGATAGAGCAGATAGGAAGAGATGTACAGGAGATGAGGATAAGGGGCAAAGGCAGTGAAGCTGGGTGGTAGGGGTAGCATACTAGCATATATATAAAGCCGCATATCTGTATGTATGTCTGTGTGTCCATCCGGGAGAGGGGCAGTGGGTCAGATAGAGCATCAGGAACACAAGAGGGGAAGGACAGATGGAGCAGATAGGAAGAGATGTACAGGAGATGAGGATAAGGGGGAAAGGCAGTGAAGCTGGGTGGTAGGGGTAGCATACTAGCATATATATAAAGCCGCATATCTGTATGTATGTCTGTGTGTCCATCCGGGAGAGGGGCAGTGGGTCAGATAGAGCATCAGGAACACAAGAGGGGAAGGACGGATAGCGCAGATAGGAAGAGATGTACAGGAGATGAGGATAAGGGGGAAAGGCAGTGAAGCTGGGTGGTAGGGGTAGCATACTAGCATATATATAAAGCCGCATATCTGTATGTATGTCTGTGTGTCCATCCGGGAGAGGGGCAGTGGGTCAGATAGAGCATCAGCGACACAAGAGGGGAAGGACAGATAGAGCAGATAGGAAGAGATGTACAGGAGATGAGGATAAGGGGGAAAGGCAGTGAAGCTGGGTGGTAGGGGTAGCATACTAGCATGTATATAAAGCCGCATATCTGTATGTATGTGTGTCCATCCGGGAGAGGGGCAGTGGGTCAGATAGAGCATCAGGAACACAAGAGGGGAAGGACAGATAGAGCAGATAGGGAGCGATGTACAGGAGATGAGGATAAGGGGGAAAGGCAGTGAAGCTGGGTGGTAGGGGTAGCATACTAGCATATATATAAAGCCGCATATCTGTATGTATGTCTGTGTGTCCATCCGGGAGAGGGGCAGTGGGACAGATAGAGCATCAGCGACACAAGAGGGGAAGGACAGATATAGCAGATAGGAAGAGATGTACAGGAGATGAGGATAAGGGGGAAACGCAGTGAAGCTGGGTGGTAGGGGTAGCATACTAGCATATATATAAAGCCACATATCTGTATGGTTGTCTGTGTGTCCATCCGGGAGAGGGGCAGTGGGTCAGATAGAGCATCAGGGACACAAGATGGGAAGGACAGATAGAGCAGGTAGGAAGAGATGTACAGGAGATGAGGATAAGGGGGAAAGGCAGTGAAGCTGGGTGGTAGGGGTAGCATACTAGCATATATATAAAGCCACATATCTGTATGTATGTCTGTGTGTCCATCCGGGAGACGGGCAGTTGGTCAGATAGAGCATCAGCGACACAAGAGGGGAAGGACAGATAGAGCAGATAGGAAGAGATGTACAGGAGATGAGGATAAGGGGGAAAGGTAGTGAAGCTGGGTGGTAGGGGTAGCATACTAGCATATATATAAAGCCGCATATCTGTATGTATGTCTGTGTGTCCATCCGGGAGAGGGGCAGTGGGACAGATAGAGCATCAGGGACACAAGAGGGGAAGGACAGATAGAGCAGATAGGAAGAGATGTACAGGAGATGAGGATAAGGGGGAAAGGCAGTGAAGCTGGGTGGTAGGGGTAGCATACTAGCATATATATAAAGCCGCATATCTGTATGTATGTCTGTGTGTCCACCCGGGAGAGGGGCAGTGGGTCAGATAGAGCATCAGCGACACAAGAGGGGGAGGACAGATAGAGCAGATAGGAAGAGATGTACAGGAGATGAGGATAAGGGGGAAAGGCAGTGAAGCTGGGTGGTAGGGGTAGCATACTAGCATATATATAAAGCCGCATATCTGTATGTATGTCTGTGTGTCCATCCGGGAGAGGGGCAGTGGGACAGATAGAGCATCAGGGACACAAGAGGGGAAGGACAGATAGAGCAGATAGGAAGAGATGTGCAGGGGATGAGGATAAGGGGGAAAGGCAGTGAAGCTGGGTGGTAGGGGTAGCATACTAGCATATATATAAAGCCGCATATCTGTATGTATGTCTGTGTGTCCATCCGGGAGAGGGGCAGTGGCACAGATAGAGCATCAGCGACACAAGAGGGGAAGGACAGATAGAGCAGATAGGAAGAGATGTACAGGAGATGAGGATAAGGGGGAAAGGCAGTGAAGCTGGGTGGTAGGGGTAGCATACTAGCATATATATAAAGCCGCATATCTGTATGTATGTCTGTGTGTCCATCCGGGAGGGGGGCAGTGGGACAGATAGAGCATCAGGGACACAAGAGGGGAAGGACAGATAGAGCAGATAGGAGGAGATGTACAGGACATGAGGATAAGGGGGGAGAGGCAGTGAAGCTGGGTGGTAGGGGTAGCATACTAGCATATATATAAAGTTTCATATCTGTACATATGTCTATCTGTCCATCCGGGAGAGGGTCAGTGGGTCAGATAGAGCATCAGGGACACAAGAGGGAAGGACAGATAGAGCAGATAGGAAGAGATGTACAGGAGATGAGGATAAGGGGGAAAGGCAGTGAAGCTGGGTGGTAGGGGTAGCATACTAGCATATATATAAAGCCGCATATCTGTATGTCTGTCTGTGTGTCCATCCGGGAGAGGGGCAGTGGGTCAGATAGAGCATCAGCGACACAAGAGGGGAAGGACAGATAGAGCAGATAGGAAGAGATGTACAGGAGATGAGGATAAGGGGGAAAGTCAGTGAAGCTGAGTGGTAGGGGTAGCATACTAGCATATATATAAAGCCGCATATCTGTATGAATGTCTGTTTGTCCATCCGGGAGAGGGGCAGTGGGACAGATAGAGCATCAGAGACACAAGAGGGGAAGGACAGATAGAGCAGATAGGAGGAGATGTACAGGACATGAGGATAAGGGGGGAGCGGCAGTGAAGCTGGGTGGTAGGGGTAGCATACTAGCATATATATAAATCTTCATATCTGTACGTATGTCTATGTGTCCATCTGGGAGAGGGGCAGTGGGTCAAATAGAGCATCAGGGACACAAGAGGGGAAGGACAGATAGAGCAGATAGGAAGAGATGTACAGGAGATGAGGATAAGGGGGAAAGGCAGTGAAGCTGGGTGGTAGGGGTAGCATACTAGCATTTATATAAAGCCGCATATCTGTATGTATGTCTGTGTGTCCATCCGGGAGAGGGGCAGTGGGTCAGATAGAGCATCAGGGACACAAGAGGGGAAGGACAGATAGAGCAGATAGGAAGAGATGTACAGGAGATGAGGATAAGGGGGAAAGGCAGTGAAGCTGGGTGGTAGGGGTAGCATACTAGCATATATATAAAGTCGCATATCTGTATGTATGTCTGTGTGTCCATCCGGGAGAGGGGCAGTGGGTCAGATAGAGCATCAGGGACACAAGAGGGGAAGGACAGATAGAGCAGATAGGAAGAGATGTACAGGAGATGAGGATAAGGGGGAAAGGCAGTGAAGCTGGGTGGTAGGGGTAGCATACTAGCATATATATAAAGCCGCATATCTGTATGTATGTCTGTGTGTCCATCCGGGAGAGGGGCAGTGGGTCAGATAGAGCATCAGGGACACAAGAGGGGAAGGACAGATAGAGCAGATAGGAAGAGATGTACAGGAGATGAGGATAAGGGGGAAAGGCAGTGAAGCTGGGTGGTAGGGGTAGCATACTAGCATATATACAAAGCCGCATATCTGTATGTATGTCTGTGTGTCCATCCGGGATCTCTTCCAAAACCCCTCAATCGATTTCAACCACATTTCGGACCCAAACAGCAAACTTAATGAGTATCATCACTGTGGATTTTACAACAACTGCAACGAAAGCGGAGTTATGGACAAAAAAATTTTTTTTTCGAGTCCTGCATAACAGCCTACACTACGCCATAAGCTTCTGTATCGACCACCTCTCCAGGAGAGCCTGCATACCAGCGATAAAAAACGGTTTCCTAGCATTCGACGTGAGGGACGCCTCCGCAAAGGATATGTTGTGTTGGAATGCCCTTTGCATGGCACCCAACGTGTCAGGAGCAATAAACGTGTGTAAGCTGCCTACAAGACAGATGTGATGATGGAACAGTCAAAGTGTGCTTTATCGATTTATCTTGCATGAGCTAGAAGTTTGATGGACATAGCTGCTGTTAGGTTGACATTTATAGAGGAGGTGATAGAGAGTGGGGGTGGAGGAGAAAATGGTCAGAGAGACAGTGTGATGAGGAGACAGGCAGAGAGGGGATAATGATATGTGCAGAATTTTGGCTGGAGGAGATGGCAGATAGTGGAAGGAGGGCAGAAAACAAGCTGGAGGTGAAAACTCTACAGAGGTACTTGGCAATTTGAAAAGCATGATGTGAGGAGGTGACAGACAGAGGGAGGGGAAAAAGCACATGGACACATGAAGGGGGGAGGAAGATATGATAACAGAGAGAGGGTGGAAAAGGCAAAAATAGGTCAAAGAGTATGGACACGGGAGCTTGAGGTGGAAATAGATGGGGCACGAAGAGGTGGACACGAAGTGGGGGATGGATGTTATGTGTGTAATACAAATGTGAAATGCATGTGCAAGTGAAGCCATGGGGAATATATAAAGCAGACAGTGTATATGTGTGCTTGAATGAATGAATGTATGTCTTGGATCTTCTCTCAAAATTTTTGTCGATTTCTACAAAGCCCCATCCCCCTTCCTTCCCCCCCCCCCCCAACACTCTTCACATACCCTAAACTGCTAATGATGCTATCTCATTTCTCTGAGCGGTTATTGCACTTTGATGTTGAACACAGATGGCTGTCACATTAACGTGACTGGTTTGTGTAAAAAAAAAAAAAAAAAAAAAAAAAGGACTATAAGTTACAGATTGCCATCACATGGCTTTCGATCAATCACTACACTCTCTCTGTCTATCTATTTTTCTATACATCAGTCTCTATGTCTGTCGAACTGTCGATGAAGTAAGAGCGCTACTCTACTTTTCCACTACTTACTGTTGAGAGGAGCTTCGTCAGGCAGAAATACAACAGCCACGTCATGACTGAAATAGCCCTCCATTTTGTAGTCCGGGTGGGCCACGACCCAGCGGGTGACCACGATCCAAGCTGTGGTCTCGTTTTTCGTCCGATGGATGCCACCCAAGCGAATGGTGAACTTGTCATAGCTGTCAGAAAAAATCTATTTTCAGTTGCAAAGCAGTCAAGCAGTGGTAATCATTTTTATCTATAGCTGATGGTAATCAACGCCACCGACAATCCAGAGCAGGTGAAAACTCAAATACTCCCTGTCAACCTGTATTAGATGCATTTTCGTATATATAAAGACTTAAATAAACGCAAAACAATATCTACAAAGTTAATGAAACTGTGTTCTTCTGGATACAGTAACACAATAAGTTATTTGTGTAATCAGTCAATGATTCATGGAATATTCCAGAAATGGTTTAAATTTGATGAAGTTAAGCCATTTCATAAGAAAATGAAGAAATGCTGTCAAATTTCTGCACAAAATCACATGTTAACATTCTCGAAAATTTTAGAAAAGCTAGAATAAAATATGTATCTTAACAAACTGACTACAAATAACACTGTTTATGAATCAGGATTTTTAAACGATTTCAATATAGACAATGGCTATTTCCTTATTGTATTTGAAAAATCATGAGAAAGATTTTTGGGCCATTGAAGGAAGGAACAGGTTGAAGGCAACTGAGAAATGAAGACATATACGCTAAGGTGAACCAGCGTAATGTTTTTCAGAAAGTAAAAGTTCAGCTACTACAAAGGGCTGGAGATATTGTGAGAATGAGAGACGGCGCTGCTTCAAAAGTAATGCGGGTAAAAAGGCCAGAGGGAAAGAGCTCCTGGCAAATATTATGAACAATATGGGAGGATATGCGACAGCGACACCTACAATGGATAGGAGTCACAGGAAACTGGGTGGAAGCTGTAGATCGCTGTATCTTGGGGGGGGGGGGGGGGGGGGTAGAGGAAGGGAGCGAGGCAATTTGTTGTAAGATCGGCACATCATCTGCATGGTCCTTTATCGCTAGTTAAACAAGTAAATGAGTACTGAGGGCTATAACTAAAGTGCAGCTACTGACGGGGGTCCAGTGTGGACTCTGATTATCGTGTGGCAGCGAGACTTGGTAAAAATCCTAACGGGTAAATGCGGAACCGATTTACGCTGCAAAAAGAAGTTCCAATTTCGACCACCACGTGCAGATCTGGCACTGTACACGGTTTTTATGGCGATATGTCATCTACTCTCTCATTTGACGAGCCGTGATGTGAGTGAACAGTACGACTATCGAGAGGAGTGTCCATGTGCTTTTAGTGAAACTTTTATATGAACAGCGGCAATTGCTGGCCAACATTGAGAGAGTATCACTCACTGAAAGATATGAGGAGGCGTCCAATATCATTAAATGGCTTAATAAGACGATAATGCAGTTCGAAAACACAGGTGAACTCAATGTGGAACATGAAAGAGGAAGGTGTCCTGTACCGGTGGAAGTTACTGACGAAGTTGCTGTTGCTGTAACTGAATATACAGCATGTCATATAGCGAGCCCTGGTTAGCGTTAGTGCTAGTGCAGTGTTATGAGAATTGCCCATTCTACGGTTAAGAATGTAAGAAGTTTTGTGGTCTATTTTACACTGGTACCTCTCCAAAACACAGACTGTGTAACAAGTGGAACCTCATGATCTGCAGGAACGTTCTGAATTCACGCTTCGTTTTCGCGCGTGGAATGGAGTTCATGACACTGGGCCAGGCAATATTTTATGGAACGACGAGGCATATTTTAAACTGCAGGATGCAGTGAATACGCACGACTGCCGCATGTGGGGTGACAGTATGGTGCGGATTCCCAAGCAACTCTATCCTCGATCCATTCATCTTTGGAGAGAACATACCCAGAGAGCCTGTCAGGTGAGTTGTAAATTCTGTGCGTTATGGAAATCTTGTACAGCACGTCATAGCTGATTTGGGAGGACACAACTGTGTGGGTACAACGTTTTCATGCCAGATGGGGCAACATCTAATGTCGTTCACCAGTAAAATATCCACTTAATGCGACCTTCAACAAATTGTGTTGTCTCCAGATGTTACAAATGAATGGCCTGCAAGATCACATGATAAGAATCCATGAAACCTTTGAGGATATATAAAAGAACGGGTTTACCAGGGACGCGTTCGGTCTCTACCTGATCTGAAGGCCAGTACAGAGGCACATATTGGTCAGCCTCCACCAGAACTGCTGTGAGCTAGTGTCGATCATGTTGTTTTACGGGTGCAGCATCTCGTTGACGTTTCTGGTGCTCATATTGAAGAACCGTTGTAAGTGACGTGTAAAAATAATATCAACATTGGGCCTTTCTCACTGGTTTGACCTTTTCTGTCCACGTTCCATTCCAAATGTATTACGTATGGAAACGTTTTTGTACGTTATCCTTGCATCTAAAGTGCCTGATTTACACCTGGTGGCCGAAATTGGAACTAATTGCTTCCACTATAAGTTGGTTCTCTATTAATGCCTTACAGTATCAACCAAGTTTCACTGCCATGTGATAATTAGAGCCCACACTCTGAGTAGCTGCAGCTTAATTATAACCACTTAGTATGAACACATTTAGTGAGATCTTACTTAATTCCATAGTCAGTGAACTATTGCTTACAGGTATATTTTATCATCTTTCAAAAGCATTTGACAAAGGAAGTTACAATATCCTGTTACGTAACTTAATATATTTCAGCGTAACAGGAAGTAGTGGGAAATGGTTGATATCATGTACCTCTAATGCGACACATAGTGTGCCATCGGGACTAAGTCTTATATTAGTCTATCAGGGATGATATAACTGGGAATTTTGGGTAACTCACCACGCCAAGCGTAAGTTTTCCATGTCCAAAAATATGTGATACGAATTATTTATTGAGTCACCTAAGAATTTCATACACAGGCCTGTCAAACCAAGTGCGGATACTAACTACTGCTTCCCAATATGTATCTTTGTTAGTGAAATTAGTCATAAATAGCACACACTTCTTCATACCAAGTGCTCAGTTTATGGAATTAGTAAGGGAAACACAATACTCTTCATAAAGATTTAATGTTAGTAGTTTAGTACAGAAAAATGAACGTTATTCAGTACACACATTTTAATAACTTGCCAGTATCCATACAAACTTTAGCCATTAATAATGTTTGCTTTGAGAGCAATTATCGGCGGCCCAGTCATTCTACAGCATTGACAAATATCTTAGTAGAAGGACTGATGTGTTTATATTATAATAGACTGAATATTTCGTAAATCTGGCCACTGCTGATTTTCAGTGCAGTAATACAATCAAGATAATTATGTGTAGCCGGCCGCGGTGGTCTAGCGGTTTTAGACGCTCAGTCCGGAACCGCGCGACTGCTGCGGTCGCAGGTTCGAATCCTGCCTCGGGCATGGATGTGTGTGATGTCCTTAGGTTAGTTAGGTTTAAGTCGTTCTAAGTTCTAGGGGACTGATGACCACAGCTGTTGAGTCCCATAGTGCTCAGAGCCATTTGAACCATTTAATTATGTGTAGCAAACATGTTTTTCACTTTGATAAAGTGTGGCTATAATAGCCACAAATTATCGTGTATCTTGCATGGTGTTATAAAATTGTATATCTCTGACAAATGTGTTATTACTTCTTAAGTGAAAATATGGTTAAGAATTTATCATTTACTGCACATAGACGAGGACAATTTTGTTTGGGATCTGTAAAATGGGCATTATCATTTCTTCTTTTATTTGAAAACACATATTCTTGTTTCCCAATATGTTCTACCTTCTTGAGGATCTCCTGACTAGGAATATATGGAATGAGAAGTGCACCTAATCTAACCATTTCAGTGTACAACAGGCAGAAGAGCAAAGCAGATAATGATAACTTCATAATGTCGTACTTTATTAGAAAGGGTGGCAAATGGAAGTGTGACTCTTACACTTCAAAGAAATTTGGTAAGATAATGTGAAGACCGCAAAGCAACAACGGGGAGAGAAATACAAATTCAATAGCAATGTCAATCAACCATATATTGAACTCAGAGAAACGAACAGCTTAATCGATATGCAGTGACGTGTCATGGCATTGACAAGTTTCACATTTAAATAGCTACATGCAATGCTGACCCCACACTGTCTGGCTTCAGCATACAGTGATCTCAGCAGGCTGCTATATGCAAGAATCGAGTCCAGTACAGTTATTCTGGTGACCCTCATGTTCGTTTCCCCATTGCTGGTCGTGATAGATAGAAAGAAGCTCATACAACTCATCTCCATTATGAGATTTTCACTCCGCAGTGGAGTGTGCGCTGATATGAAACTTCCTGGCAGATTAAAACTGTGTGCCCGACCGAAACTCGGGACCTTTGCCTTTCGCGGGCAAGTGCTCTACCATCTGAGCTACGCAAGCACGACTCACGCCCGGTACTCACAGCTTTACTTCTGCCAGTACCTCGTCACCTACCTTCCAAACTTTACAGAAGCTCTCCTACGAACCTTGCACTCCTGAAAGAAAGGAGTGCTAGTTCTGCAAGGTTCGCAGGAGAGCTTCTGTAAAGTTTGGAAGGTAGGAGACGAGGTATTGGCAGAAGTAAAGCTGTGAGTACCGGGCGTGAGTCGTGCTTCGGTAGCTCAGATGGTAGAGCACTTGCCCACAAAAGGGAAAGTCCCGAGTTCTAGTCTCGGTCGGGCACACAGTTTTAATCTGCCAGGAAGTTTCAACTCATCTCCATTGTTGTTGTTCATGTGCCTCAATAACAAAGAAAAATTCCAAGGGTAGCCCTCAGGATTCTGTGTGGGGACTTGGCCATGGGAGCCTTGCTACAGTTCATGGGTGTAGCAGGATTAATTGACGACTTTGTTATATCTGCTGGTGACATTCCTTTTTAAGGATGGCGGAGACTCCAAAGAATAAATTGCAATGATGGGGAACACCAAATGGTATGGTATAAAGGCAATAAATCACAAATTGTGATGCATAGGATTGCATATGCCTTCATAAAGAATAAATTGTCTTTCATGGCAAACACTATACCGAAAGTCTGTCAAAATTCCATGAAATCTAACGATGCATGTTATTAGCTCTACTATTAGATGAGAAAAAGGAGTTTCAAGACTCTCAACGCTAACGGAATGCACAGGGGCACAAAAATTATGCACAATAGATATGAGTTTAGGCATTGCTGGTAACCGATTTCCAGTGCAGGTCGTTAGAGCGTATCATGACATAATCTTCACCAATTTTTCAGGACATTTCTTGTGAAGAAGAGCGGTTTTTTTAATTTTTTTAGTACTGCAAAATGAACATAAACAGCTTCAACCCCAAGAAATCTTAATTTTTGTGGGTACCGGTTTTGGTCAGTTTTTGATCATTTTAAGACCCCATAAAAGTGGTGGTAGGCGATGGCAGTGAACAGAGCAAGTGTTACAAATCCACAAATGGCAACTGCTCAATCTTCAATGCATTTTATGCGGTTTAGATCTAATATTTAGACAGATCAATTTATCTCCCTGACAACAATCGTTTAATATTAGTTTATGTAATGTTCATAATTAACTATTTATGACTATAATCCTACACATTGTTTCCTCTTACAATTTCTGCATGTTCCAAAGACAATTTATAGTAGGATAAGCCTGTGAACTGACAAAAAAATTTATCATCACAATGTGACATGAATTCTACTTGGACTAGTTTTTCAGTAACTGAATAAGGGCTGCAAACGTTCACCAGCCATAAACGTAGTATATGGGATTATCAGTTAGAACATGTAATGTGCCACACCTAAACAAACAAGTTGCTGACACCATATTAAGTAAATTACGAATCGACATTCCGTTTCCTCTATAAGTACTCAAAAGTAGTCTACTCATTTATGTAAAGCACTCTAGGTAAAGTATTTTCCCAGATATGTAGAAGCAACTAATCACACATCTAAATACTATAGTATATCCTGTTCACACATAGTTTTGGAATGAAAACAAGCATACTACTCGAGAATATACAATGATGTCATACACTGTAAATGTTTGTGAAAATGGAAACAGGTTAATTACTTGATTAACTATGACCTGATGTAAAAATATTGTTAAAACTTCTTGTCCTACAAATTTTAAATGTGACTGTGACACACTTTGTGGCTCTGAATGGTCAGTCAGTGTTCACACATAATCACATATGCAATACTGCAATGCATCTCAACTACAAATTATCTCTGTGATTCCAAACTTGTTAAAGCTGTAATTCCAACAATGAATATATTGATCTTGACTGTGAAGACCATATAGATAGCCAGGTGTCTCAGCCCACAACGTTTGTGCATGCACATATGAGTCAAATTTTGTGTTAACTCCTGTAGGTTTCATATTTGGAAAAATTACCAAGAATTTGTTAAAATGCAGTAAAAATTTGAAATAGAGTTTTCATCTTTCATTGGAGAGATATGTAAGTTTTTAACGCAAAAAATCTGGAAAATAACAGTCTGCAGTGCAATCTTACACATTTCCTTTATTGATAACTGAACAAAAATGAAAAATAATTGTTATTGCTTGATGTTTTACGTTAATGCTACCCAACTCAAATTACATTTTATCAGCTTTGAATTAATTATCCAAAATCAGCATAATACAGAGTTACAGTCTTGGATTTTATAAATGAACCAATAGGCACTAAAACACTACAAATGTTATAAGTCACTGGGTAACTGTAATGTTAAACTGACATTCTAGAAAATATTGTCATAATTTCAAACAATGAATATATGAACAATATTATTTGAACTAATCTCTATAACAGAAATGGAAGCAATAAACACAAATAACGGGCATCATACTTCAATGGTCTTAACGTAAAAATATAATTGCTTGACTGAAATTGGATTTCAACTACAAGTGAAACAATAGATCAGTAGCGTTTTTATTATTTTATTACGAATTTTAAGCATAGACTGTAAGACTCTGCACAAGATATTTTTGTGATCTGTAAAGATGTAGCAAATGACTAAAGAAGAGCCAGTTAGAAACCCTTGGAGGAGAAGATTAAATTTAGGGAAAAATACTTGGATTGAACACTTGCTGAGGGAGATGTAGATTATGCAGAGTGAGCTACACAATCATAAACTGCTAGCAAAAAGTAGTCTAAGTAAACTGGGATATCAGGTAGTAGAAAATCAAAGTGAACTAGATGGTTAAATAACTCAAACAAACAGTTAAGTTGTAGGTTCGAAAATCGTATTAAAGTGTGAACATGTTAATGAAAATTACAACAGACTTTCTGAAGTGAATTTCTAAATAAGAATGTCCAGATAGCTGAAGTCAACGACAAAACTGATAGATCGAAATCCACTGCAGAAGAGGCTGAATGCTCTAGTGGATGTAGTTGAACCTAAAATTGTAAATGTACTAGTACTCTTGCTATTAGATTAACAAACTTTTGAATGATATTGAAATAGTCAGTACTATCACAATGTAGGATAATTAAAGTTTGAAAACAGAAATATCTTAAACTAAACAGAATTAGGAAGAGAAATTGAAGGACTTTAGTGTAAAGGAAATAATCAGATTTGTGTTATTAACACTAAAGTTGTGAATGTAGAAAAAATAGTTACTAGTAATGTAGATGCATGAAAAACCAATGTGTGAAACATTATCCAGAATTCCAGGAAAATATCTCTACAAAAAGTTTCGTTAGTAAGTGTGGCAGTATTTGGCCTAAGGCACCTATAACAAAACTTCTTAGTGAGGGTAAATTACATTCTCTCCACTTTGTATAAGACTTTTGTAAGAATGATATTCTTAAATGACTGATTTTTTTCAAATTAAATTTGAAAACTGTTTTTAACAGAGAAGCACTTTCATAACTCAATCAGCATGTTTTAAAATATGTTTTATACTGTGATGTAATTAAAACTGTATTCCTAATAGATTTTGGTCTTAATCAAAAGCGAGTTTTTGAATGGGCCTAACTATAGAGAGGGAAATGAGAATACAAAAGAATTGTTTGAAAATCAGCTTAGAAGAGTAATATATTTGGTCAGACTTTTGGTGAGTTGACTGAAACAGATGCCCTGAAAACAAGACTTCTAGCAAATGCACAATGAGGTATAGTTTATGAACCAGGAGCCTCAACTGAATAATTTCTAAAGTACCGGGTGATCAAAAAGTCAGTCTAACTTTGAAAAGTTAATAAACCATGTAATAATGTAGAGAGAGAGGTAAAAATTGACACACACGCTTGGAATAATATAGGGTTTTATAAGAACAAAAAAATACATCGTTTTCGGGCCTTTTTTCTTCAAGGAAATGCTTGATTCTGGTTTTGTAACCGCTACCGTGACGGATGAGAGGTACGCCGATATGTAACAGAATCGCATTATCCCCAGCCTAGCTGATAAACACCTGCTGGAACCTTGATGTTTATGCAGGATGGCGCTCCACCCCGTATTGTTAGACACGTGACAGATCTCTTGCATGCGTCGTTTGGTGATGATCGTGTGCTCAGCCGCTACTTTTGCCATGCATGGCCTCCTAGGTTCCCAGACCTCAGTCCGTGCGATTATTGGCTTTGGGGTTACCTGAAGTCTCAAGTGTATCGTGATCGACTGACATTTCTAGGGATGCTGAAAAAAAAAATGGCTCTGAGCACTATGAGACTTAACTTCTGAGATCATCAGTCCCCTAGAATTTAGAATGACTGAAACCTAACTAACCTAAGGACAGCACACATATCCATGCCCAAGGCAGGATTCGAACCTGCGACCGTAGCGGTCGCGCGGTTCGAGACTGACGCGCCTAGAACCGCTTGGCCACAGGGTGCTGAAGGACAACATCCAACGCAAATGCCTCACCATAACTCCAGACATGCTTTACAGTGCTGTTCACAACATTATTTCTCGACTACAGATATTGTTGAGGAATGATGGTGGACATATTGAGCATTTCCTGTAAAGAACATCATCTTTGCTTTGTCTTAGTTTGTTATGCTAATTATTGCTATTCTGATCAGATGAAGCTCCATCTGTCGGATATTTTTTGAACTTTTGTACTTTTTTGGTTCTAATAAAACCCCATGTCATTCCAACCATGTGTCAATTTGAACCTCTCTATCTACACTATTCCATGATTTATTCAGTTTTAAAATTTATACAGACTTTTTTATCACCCGGTATATTGACAAGCTGCACAAACTGAGAGAAAAATGAGAGTCAGAAATTTAATCGTGGTGCAGTTGATGGTTATGAACTTTGGGGTGTGATCGAAATTATAATGGGAAGAATCATTTGTAGAAAGAAGTAGGATATTACAGGAGTAATTGTCAGGGATTGTGAAATTTTAAGTGGACTCATGAGAGACATAGGAATGGAAACAGAGAATTTTAAGATAAAGGTAGGCTGTAGGATGGAAACAATAAATCACAAGATAATACAAGAGCAGATAACAAGGAAATGTACTGTGAAATTTATGGTTGCCCCATTGCTAACATGTCAGTTTGGAGCAAAAAATATGAACCAAAACATGGCCAGTAATTAAATGATCAGATTATAGGGGAGAAGAAATTCAAACAGCTGTCTGCAGAATAATATGGGGCCTACAAACAGAATATTTAATATTTATAGTTCAGGAAAGCAACGCATTTTATGCAACGGACAACAGAAATCCTAAATATTCATGTAATTAAGAGTAAGAGTGGGATGCAGAGTTACTCACAAATACCTATAGGCTCTCAGGAAATAAAATTTCAAAGGGAGAGGAAATGACTAAACATCCAATATAAATAAGTTCAGTATTATTTAGGAAGCATGAGTGAAAATAATATAGCTGTTTCTGATGTTATAACTGGATGTTATAAATCTTGCACCAAAAACCATGTCAAAAACTTGCCATCTGGAGTGGCCATTCAGTTTGAGGCATCATGTCACGAATTGTGTGGCCCCTCCCACTAGAGGTTCGAGTCCTCCTTCTGGCATGGGTGTATGTGTTGTTCTTAGCATAAGTTAGTTTAAGTTTCTTCAAGTAGTGTGTAAGCATAGGGCTGATGATCTCAGAAGTTTGGTCCTTTAGGATTTCCCACACATTTGCATATTTACAAAAATTTGTGTCTGCCTTCTCATGTCTCCCACAACAGAATTTTCGCAAGTCCTTTGAAAGCCTGTTATTCTGAGTTGTAACGCATATGGATGAGGAAAAAACCAGGTATGGTAACAAACATGGACATCACCAAACTGAATGGGAAGGCCCAGCTTAAGTGCCCCACAGGGGAGATAGCAGTCAATGCATTTACAAATCGTTAGATCAAATAACAGATTTTCATATATTTTTGGTGCAGCTGAACTGACCTCTGAATTTATTTCACTTACTCCTTTGTGGAAAGCCACTGCAAACACGGATTCTGCTGCGTTTGTCAAAAATTGTCTGAAATAAGTTGAACATGTGGATAAAGTGGCTTCAGACAATGGTTCCCAGTTCCATTCAGACATTTCATAATGCACTTTATGCCAACATAAGACTAATCCTGTCGACATTTCTTATTAGTTGCCAGCATCCAATCAGGCAGAATGTTTTATGAAAGAACTTAACAAGCCCTGAAGACTGTTTTATCATCACCAACATCTGACATTGGACAAACATGTCAACAATTCCCAAAATATTCGCAATGAGCTACCCCATGATTCTGCTTCACTACAGCCTATACTTATATTCAGGAACAAACAGTTACCACATTATATTAAAGAACTTGTACTTTTTCCAAGTTCACAACAATTATGTCACAAGGAAGTAGTTAATTTAGCATTTAGTAACATTAAGAAAGCTACTGAAAGACTAAAGAAACTACAATCTGCTAGAATGAAGGTAAAGTAATTACATGTGAGACAGAAGGTGTTACTGAAATCTCATCACTTATTACATAAAGATAAAAAAATTAGTCAAAATTATTCTTCTTTATCACAATGGACCTTACAGTATCTTTTAGAATTCTACTCTACAATGTGACAATGTGATTTAGACTGAAACTTTCTATATGCACAAGAACAGAGGACTTCACTGTATCACACATGTGAAGCATTGAGTAAAACTTCATCTAATTTCCTGGGAAGTTGATGAACGGTTTTGACTTTTGTATATTTGTATACAGCTATATTCTTGCATCCAAATATAAATTTTTGACTATGAAAAGTGCATTGCACTACTGTTTATTGTTGTATTTTCAGCCACATATATTGCATACTAATTTATTCCACAAAGGTAAAAAAAAAGTCACAATTATTTTTCTTCTTTATAGTGGACCTTGTAGCATTTGTTAGAACTGTACTCAACAATGCGATTCAGGTTGAAACATTATGTACATACAAGAGTAGATGACATTACTGCATCACACATGCAAAGCAATTTTTGAGTAAAACCTCATCTATTTACTGTGGAGTTAATGAACATTTTTCATTTTTGTATGTTTGTATGCAGCTACATTCCTGCATGAAAATGTCAATTTTTGATTATAAAATATGCATTGCTATAATTTTTTTATTGTATTTTCAGCCACATGTATTGCACTGCAATGTTGGGAACATAGTGTTTTGTAGATAGTGCTTTGTACATACTGAAATGTGATTTTTCGTATTTGAGGCATTTGTTGCTACAAAGGAAGATAAAATGAAAAATGTATTTTAAATATTGTTGCACAGAAGGAAGTAATCCGTATCCAGCTAACAGAAATAAGTGATAAAAAAATTGAGTCTTACATGAGTGATACACATAGAAAAGAAGAATACATGAAATAAAATGTGGCTAGAGCCTCTAGTTGGGTAGACCAGTCGCCTGGTGCAAGTCTTTGGAGTTGACGCCACTTCAGCGACTTGTGTGTCGTTGGGGATGATATGATGAAGACAACACCACACCAAGTCCCTGAGCAGAGAAAAACTCTGACCCAACTGGGAATCGAACCCGGGTCCCTTTGCACAGCATTTGGCCACACTGACCACTCAGCTATCGAGGCAGACAGAAGAATACTTGGAAGCCTTTTTACTTTACTTCTAACAATATAAGCATTACAGCAGATTTTTTTCTTTTAAATTTTTTTCCTGTCTTAGCATTATAGTTTAACTTTTAATGTTGGAAGATGACTTTATTTATACACATTGGCTTGTTATAATATTCTTTCCAGATGACATAACTTTTCCTTTTAAGACGAACAGTATTTGATGAAAATGAAGTTTAATGATATAACGAATCTAGGTATGCAATGGTATAAGCCAAAATGAAGCTTCAAAGCTGGAGAAGAACCAGATGATATGAAGAAGACTTTTCATTCTGTTTAGTGTGATTGAGAAATTAGATTTTTGATGTGGCAGTATGTATTTAGGTCGTTAGCTGTACTTGTGATTGTGGGTTTGAAGGGGCATGATGATATGTACAGAGGTTAGGGAGTAATGTGAGGCACTGTGGGATGCTGGCATGGCAGAAATAAATTAGAGAAGTTGTTTTAGTACATATCGAAAAGTGAATAAAAGTAAAATTGTAAGGAGCAATGGTGGAAATATATAACATGGTTTATAATGAAGGGAAATATGACAAGGCTTGATGACAATAGTAAGAAATGATATGTTTATACTGAAGTAAAATGTAACAAGGATTAAGAAAGGAATTGAGAATTCATAAAAGTTCAGTGCACTAGGAAAAAAGGTTGCTTACTTCATTTATGCCCATCTTTTATTGCTAACATTATGTAAATCCTCTTGCAATTGTACTGTGGTATCATTTAAACAAAAGCGCCATAGATGAGGCAACAAAACAGGTCATTTGTAACATTATTTAATCAGTATGTTGAGTTTATTTTGGAATATAAGTTTAAAATTTGTATCTTTCCTGTTTATTGTGTTAGTATAAGATGGTATTTCAAGGTTTCTTCTTGTGGCTGACTGACGACTAATGACTTTCTAATAGAAGTTTTCTTGCAGCTAATTATCCAAATGCATTCAATGACTTTCTCTTTAGTTAGTACAACCATAGTTGATTCCTAATCTCACATGCATTTGTAGTTGATTTGTTTCCTGTCACTACATGTGTTTGTAGCTGAGTAGCAATAGTCTGTGTTCTGTGCCTAGTTGGGCAATATATTGAAATATCTTAAGTGTATCTATGCGAATAAAATTTTTTCTCTTCTTTCTTGTCATTCATTGGTGATGTGTAGTATTCAGACATTTATTTTTACATATATTTTCTTATGTTAGTTGTTTTACTTAGAAATATTTTACCTTCACTGTTATGATTACACTGGATGTGTAGCTTTAGTTTAATACCTTAGGAACAGCTATTATGTCTATCTTTTGTATTAGTACTAAGTTTTTATGAGAAAATTAGTTATATCTGCTTAGGTACATATTTTATCATGCACATTAGTTCTCATATTCCAGACATTTGGTTTTGTCTTATGAGGTTTATTCAATCTTAGATTGTGACATACATCCTCTTAAGTTTAATGTAACTTTGTTGTACTTTCCACAGAGCTAACCATTATCACCAAAACACACCCACTCACACACACACACACACACCCACCAACCCACCCACCCACACACCATTGTTAGAGAGGAATGGACTTTTGCAATTACAGTTTTGTTCTGTTATCACTACTACAAATGGACAGATGGATTGGGCAGTGTGTCACATAATATACCAATACAATGACCTATGCTGTCATCAGAAGGGATTCACAGAATTATAAATGGCAATACTGGTCTAGTGGTACAAATGAGTCATCAGCAGATGCATCACCACTAAGAACATTGGATTTGTGGGGTGTCATTAATGAACACATCCCACTGGCCTTGCTCAGTCCACACCTTGTGTTAGGATTCAACAACCAATGACATTTCTACTATGTGATTTGATTCAATCACTACTGGCTCAAAGAATATGGTAGGTGGGTTTTCAGAGGAGGACATATTTCACAGCTGCCTTCCTGATTCTTCCTTGTAGTTCCCACATGTGTACTGTTTCAGCACCTTATACCGATTTCATCCTTGATTGTACACTCTGGAGAATCCTGATGTGTAGTGGTGTGACGTTTGTGTGAGAAGTGCGTGCTATATTTTCCCATTCCTCCCTGAGCATAAAAGTGTCATTCATTTCACTTGTTGAATAGGTTTTATATTATCCTATGTCTTTTGCGTTACTCAGATATTTATTGGTTAGATCATACCTTATGTAGATATTAACTCATGTAATCAAAAGTGCAATTTGGTTACTACTGTATTATGCATTTGAAATGTAATTTTTTCTCGCATGTCAGAGTATATGTTAAGATAATCTATTTTTACGTTTGTTCAGAAATCCACTGAATAAATTTAAATGTAGACTTTCACAGCCATTTACACAGGCAATAAATTTTTTTCTGGGTTTGTGACTGCATTGTAATTATGTAAAACTACCGACGATTTGAAACTTCCTGGAAGATTAAAACTGTGTGCCGGACCGAGACTCGACTATTGGAGACTTCTAGTTGAAAAATACCAGGCGAACAGATGGGACGTGTGACACATCAATTAAAAATAGATCTTACAGTACTTTCATTGAATACCAAAAATAAGCTAGTAACCTAACTTCAGCCTTCCCCCTCCCTTTTACCAACAAGAGTTTGGGAGCACGATGCTTGCAAATAGCAAGGTACAAACAAGTCTCACATAGTAATTTACAGAAAAGAGACAAGAAGAATATTGATGCTGAATAAAATATTTCTTGGTTTTTGACTGCATTGTCATTACGTAAAACTACCGACATTTCGGTCACTGTTGCAAGTGACTTTGGTTAGGGCGTTTTTGTTTACTGCTGAATGAGAAATCTTTGTTTCTTATATACCTGCAGACATAACTGTTACCTAATTCTGATAGGCTGTAAAGGATGGTGGGGAGGGATGTTAACAACCTATCAGCATTAGATAAAAGTCACATCTCCAGCTATATAAGAAACGAAGTTTTCTCATTCAGCAGTAAGCAAAAACACCCTGAAGAAAGTCACTTGCAACAGTGACTGAATCGTCGGTAGATTGAGATTTTCACTCTGCAGCGGAGTTTGCGCTGATATGAAACTTCCTGGCAGATTAAAACTGTGTGCCCGACCGAGACTCGAGCTCGGGACCTTTGCCTTTCGCAGGCAAGTGCTCTACCAACTGAGCTACCCAAGCACGACTCACGCCCCGTCCTCACAGCTTTACTTCTGCCAGTACCTCGTCTCCTACCTTCCAAACTTTACAGAAGCTCTCTTGCGAACCCTGCAGAACTAGCACTCCTGAAAGAAAGGATATTGCAGAGACATGGCTTAGCCACAGCCTGGGGGATGTTTCCAGAATGAGATTTTCACTCTGCAGCGGAGTGTGCTCTGATATGAAAGAAGTAAAGCTGTGAGGATGGGGCGTGAGTCGTACTTGGGTAGCTCAGTTGATAGAGCACTTGATCGCCAAACGGAAAGATCCCGAGTACGAGTCTTGGTCCGGCCCACAGTTTTAATCTGCCAGGAAGTTTCATATCAGCGCACACTCCGTTGCAGAGTGAAAATCTCATTCTGGAAACATCTTCCAGGCTGTGGCTAAGCCATGTCTCCGCAATATCAACAGAGGTTCTGATTACAAACCATGCCATCTTTGGTTGTCAGCAGCGTTTTCGTTGCCTGTAGCATTCTGTGAGAAGTAAGTGAGGGAGTGGGGTGTTGGTCACGCTACTGAGCGATCTGGAAGTAGTTAGCAGAGCACAGACGTACTAGTGGAGTGGATACTGAATTTTGGAAATGTGATTTCATAAAGGTTGATTTGAGAATTTTGAAGATCCTTTAGCCAATCTGCTACTGTGCTGTAGTTTAATTTTCATCACCATCGTGACGTACCGAGTTTCCGCTGCCACAGGTAAGCCATGAAAATTTACTAGGGCGAGTTTAACATTGCAGTCATCACACAATACCGCGCGACAGCTACAGTCGCAGGTTCGAATCCTGCCTCGGGCATGGGTGTGTGTGATGTCCTTAGGTTAGTTAGGTTTAAGTAGTTCTAAGTTCTAGAGGACTGATGACCACAGATGTTAAGTCCCATAGTTAGTGTAGTGTGTTGGAACTGCAACTCATGTGCTATGAAGTCACGTATAGTAGCAATGTTCGCTGGGCTGCATGATACAAATTTCATAGGACAGTTCCTTTATTAGACAATTTTAGGTTTTCTATTTTTTTGGTCAAATTTAATTCTAACACAGTTACATAATGTAAGAAATGTGGATACTCTTTTAAGAGATAGCGTTTACATAACAACATGACTTGCATTGTTGAAACTAACATTCAGTACAGTCACACATAAAAGTTAAAAAATAGGACATCTTCTGACCACAATCTATTGGTTATGAACTGCAGATTGAAACTGAAGAAACTGCAAAAAGGTAGGAATTTAAGGAGATGGGACCTGGATAAACTGAAAGAACCAGAGGTTGTAGAGAGTTTCAGGGAGAGCATAAGGGAACAATTGACAGGAATGGGGGAAAGAAATACAGTAGAAGAAGAATGGGTAGCTCTGAGGGATGAAGTAGTGAAGGCAGCAGAGGATCAAGTAGGTAAAAAGACGAGGGCTAATAGAAATCCTTGGGTAACAGAAGAAATATTGAATTTAATTGATGAAAGGAGAAAATACAAAAGTGCAGTAAATGAAGCAGGCAAAAAGGAATACAGACGTCTCAAAAATGATATCGACAGGAAGTGCAAAATGGCTAAGCAGGGATGGCTAGAGGACAAATGTAAGGATGTAGAGGCTTGTCTCACTAGGGGTAAGATAGATACTGCCTACAGGAAAATTAAAGAGACCTTTGGAGAGAAGAGAACCACTTGTATGAATATCAAGAGCTCAGATGGCAACCCAGTTCTAAGCAAAGAAGGGAAGGCAGAAAGGTGGAAGGAGTATATAGAGGGTCTATACAAGGGCGATGTACTTGAGGACAATATTATGGAAATGGAAGAGGATGTAGATGAAGACGAAATGGGAGATAAGATACTGCGTGAAGAGTTTGACAGAGCACTGAAAGACCTGAGTCGAAACAAGGCCCCGGGAGTAGACAACATTCCATTAGAACTACTGATGGCCTCGGGAGAGCCAGTCATGACAAAACTCTACCATCTGGTGAGCACGATGTATGAGACAGGCGAAATACCCTCAGACTTCAAGAAGAATATAATAATTCCAATCCCAAAGAAAGCAGGTGTTGACAGATGTGAAAATTACCGAACTATCAGTTTAATAAGTCACAGCTGCAAAATACTAACGCGAATTCTTTACAGACGAATGGAAAAACTGGTAGAAGCCGACCTCGGGGAAGATCAGTTTGGATTTCGTAGAAATGTTGGAACACGTGAGGCAATACTGACCTTACGACTTATCTTAGAAGAAAGATTAAGAAAAGGCAAACCTACGTTTCTAGCATTTGTAGACTTAGAGAAAGCTTTTGACAATGTTAACTGGAATACTCTCTTTCAAATTCTGAAGGTGGCAGGGGTAAAATACAGGGAGCGAAACGCTATTTACAGTTTGTACAGAAACCAGATGGCAGTTATAAGAGTCGAGGGGCATGAAAGGGAAGCAGTGGTTGGGAAAGGAGTAAGACAGGGTTGTAGCCTCTCCCCGATGTTATTCAATCTGTATATTGAGCAAGCAGTAAAGGAAACAAAAGAAAAATTCGGAGTAGGTGTTAAAATTCATGGAGAAGAAGTAAAAACTTTGAGGTTCGCCGATGACATTGTGATTCTGTCAGAGACAGCAAAGGACTTGGAAGAGCAGTTGAATGGAATGGATAGTGTCTTGAAAGGAGGATATAAGATGAACATCAACAAAAGCAAAACGAGGATAATGGAATGTTCAAATTAAGTCGGGTGATGCTGAGGGAATTAGATTAGGAAATGAGACACTTAAAGTAGTAAAGGAGTTTTGCTATTTAGGGAGTAAAATAACCGATGATGGTCGAAGTAGAGAGGATATAAAATGTAGACTGGCAATGGCAAGGAAAGCGTTTCTCAAGAAGAGGAATTTGTTAACATCGAGTATAGATTTAAGTGTCAGGAAGTCGTTTCTGAAAGTATTTGTATGGAGTGTAGCCATGTATGGAAGTGAAACATGGACAATAAATAGTTTGGACAAGAAGAGAATAGAAGCTTTCGAAATGTGGTGCTACAGAAGAATGCTGAAGATAAGGTGGGTAGATCACGTAACTAATGAGGAGGTATTGAATAGGATTGGGGAGAAGAGAAGTTTGTGGCACAACTTGACTAGAAGAAGGGATCGGTTGGTAGGACATGTTTTGAGGCATCAAGGGATCACAAATTTAGCATTGGAGGGCAGTGTAGAGGGTAAAAATCGTAGAGGGAGACCAAGAGATGAATACACTAAGCAGATTCAGAAGGATGTAGGTTGCAGTAGATACTGGGAGATGAAGAAGCTTGCACAGGATAGAGTAGCATGGAGAGCTGCATCAAACCAGTCTCAGGACTGAAGACCACAACAACAACAACAGTTCAGTTTAGTTTACAGTTCACATCAACAAATGCAAATTAGTCTTGGCAAACTGTCTCCCTAGGATATAAGGTTTTTGGAAGTTTCTGCGATTTTCGTATTCAGATGAAGGTACAGTTTCGATAGTGAAGCAACTACAACCATCTTTCACAATAACTTGCACACACACTGCTTTGATGGCTAATATCAGTGTAATAATGTTGTAAATGTTTCTTTATGTGGTATCATTTGTATTTTCATGGTGGTGAATGCTATTTTAGAGAATTTTTTGGTTGACAGTATACATTCCATTAGGTGAAAAGTAATTGTACAGACTGAGATCATTGTAATGCTTTTTACATATTCAGGAATTTCATTAGTTATTCATTAAGAGAGATAATTTGTCTTTTTGTGGACAGTAAGTGATTGGAAGATTCATATTTTGGCGGGTAATAGAAATGTTTGTGTTGCATTTTATTTTTGTTACAAATCAAAACTAGATCCAGTGGTCGTCGTGTGAGACAAATGGAAGAAACTCAAAATGAGAATTCAGCACTGGGTGAAATTAATTGTCAAACATTTATTACAAATTAGTAGCTCCATTGAAAATTACGAAAACATCACAGACAGGCTAGCTCACATTAATCCACTGTCGAATCAAAGTAATGTATGGGACATGGCTAGCGGAATTTTGGGTTTTGAGAAAGAATCTGTAGGAAATGAGAAATCACAGGTTAGTGACGTTTCAGAACAAACTCAAGCAGCAACAACAGATTTCAGTTTTGTGTCAATTTCCTTCATGTTGCGAATAGTCAGGGCTCCTGGACCTATCAGGTCGGTTTGAGGGAGGACATAGAAGCAATTCAGGGGCGGGCTGCTAGATTTGTTACTGGTAGGTTTGATCATCACGCGAGTGTTACGGAAATGCTTCAGGAATTGGCGTGGGAGTCTCTAGAGGAAAGGAGGCGTTCTTTTCGTGAATCGCTACTGAGGAAATTTAGTGAACCAGCATTTGAGGCTGACTGCAGTACAACTTTACTGCCGCCAATTTATATTTCGCGGAAAGATCATAAAGATAAGATAAGAGAGATTAGGGCTCGTACAGAGGCATATAGGCAGTCATTTTTCCCTCGTTCTGTTTGGGAATGGAACAGGGAGAGAAGATGCTAGTTGTGGTACGAGGTACCCTCCGTCACGCAACGTATGGTGGATTGCGGAGTATGTATGTAGATGTAGATGCAAACTTTGAATATTAACCTCATCACCATTCAGATAGCTTAGTTTCCATTCTGTCGGTAGGAGGCGTTCACACAAATCACTGGCCAAGTTTCAAAGTGGTAGGTGTTGGGTTCACAATATCCTTGCTTAAACTTTAACATTGTTGTAACCTCTTCTGTCTCTGAAATCAGAATGGACATTATGCCTTTACTATTTTTCCCTGCTTCAGCAAATACTCAGCTTTCTTTGTCAGCTTGCGCAATTCATCTGCCAAATTTAAAATTTTGTCGAACTTGGTGATTTGAATTTTATTTTAGAATACTGCAGTTGCAATGACTTGTTCAGAAACTTACCCCCTGTGACTCCCAAAATGTCCTAAAATTAAACTACCAACTTTAGTTATATTATCTTCTTTATGTTTCCTTTGTTGTGCTCTCAAATTTTTCAGACTCCGCTATATTTTTCCGTCACTGTCATTCGATTTAATCTGTTCCCCTTGATCATCAAGATCCTATCTTCCACACTCTTAGTCTGCGCTTCAAATTCGATCCTTAGCTTTTCCAACAACTGTTTAAAGCTTCACCTCCAAATCATTTTGTATTTTCTCAGTCTTGACCAAAAACATTAATATATCTTGCCACATTTTTTTGCGCACTTTCATCTTTCTTTGTTAATTCGGTCAACCTCGTTTTCAAATCTTCATTCTGTTTTCCTAACGTTCGATAAAAATCTCTATCCATTCTCTTTATTAGATTTCTGAGGCACTCCATTAAATGTTCCTGATTAGCAGAACTACTAGCCAATACATACAGCTCAAGGAATTGCGTGTGTGTTGTTGCACTGGTCAGTAGTGGAGAACCTGATGCATCAGTTAATTTATTTTCACAGTTTAAATGATTGCTTGAGCACAGTCTAATTCTATAGTTGTACCACAGTTAAGAGGTCTCATTACATAGATGTGTGGTGTCTGTTGTTTTCGGACAAGTCCAAAATAACAGACACCAGCATTCATGTAGTTTTACAGGCCTGTCTGGGAAACGAATCCGCCTTCATCAGTGCAGATGCACAAATACATCTGACCTCCTGTGGGAATCTTGGAAGATCGTGTATGGAGGAAGTGGACAGCGGCTGTGGGAAGGTGGTGCTCGATGGGGAGTGTGGAGTGTGGCTATAAGGTGAGCCAAGGCAGTCCATTCTGTTGCGACAACACTGTGTCCTGGGTGGCATAGTGGTTATCGCACCTGCCTAATAAGCAGGAGATTCCGGGTTGAAATCCTGGTCTGGTACACATTTTCACTCGTCGTCGCTGACTCCACGTAATGTCCCAGTGCTGCTGACAGCTGTGATCCCTCACCTAACCATTTCATTCTTCCGCTCTCCACCTTCAATATGCATATAACAGACCTCAGAGTCTGCCTAATAGCCATAGTTTCCTGTACATTAACTGGGGCTCTATTGTCTCGTTCGTCAGCTCCATCATCAAATCTGACATAAATTTTGTATTGACTCAGTATATATCTGATTATTTATCACAAGATTCTAGTGAGTAATATGTAGATCCATAGCAGGGTTCACTATGTATCATGTATCAGTCATGTTGCTGTGGCTGTCAGCTGCTAACAGTGTCAACTGATTTTGAAATAAGCTCTCCAGCGCCATGAAGTATATCTTAGCAAGGAAAGCCATGTATAGAGCATCACACCTGGGGTAGAGGTAATAAATTAGCTAAATATTTTGCCCCATGTGTCAGTACATGTGAACTAAGCTTTTTCATGTGCTTTGTGTAAGGCCGTGGATAATAGAAAAGGGAGATGAAAAAGAATACCTCAGTTGCGCTAGAAGATAAATGATTTATTTCTTGGCTGCAACATTTAACAACTTGATTAAAATGTCAGTGTAACTAGGGATACGATACTTATAATGCTTTTATTCGCCATGATAAAGACCAAACAGAATTTGCTGTGCATGGTCTAGCACACGTAGATTCCAATGATTCATACTGGGAAACTGGGATTGTGATTAGGTGGTGGGTGGTGAGAAGTAAGGCAGTAGTAGCAGTTGGGGATCGCTAGGAACTTCCATATGGAGTTGATTAACTGACATAGAAATAATTCCCATTGAACATTTACAATATACAAAGTTTAAATGTATACCATTGACGATAAGCGTGCACACCAAGACTTTCCTTTAAATGCCTATTCATTGTGAGTATCACATGCATTAGCAGAGTCAAGACAGACATGTGATGGCGCTTTATGGTGGCACACAAAAGAAGATCAGTCATTGATGCATACTTCGAGCAGGCAACACCCAAAAGATATCTCTTTAAGAGTTTTAGAAGTGTGCCACAGTACGGTGCTCTTCACAGAGATGTAAAACCTTGTCTGCAAGAAAAGTATTCAATATTTCATGAAAATATTTCATCAATCAAGAACCACATAAAGTAGCAAAATTTACCATGTGTACCACTGCCAGATTGACTTTCAAAGTGTAGCTCTGTTCATTTACAACATCACAAAGGCCTATGGACTGTATGAAGGACATATGGTTGGTTATTAGTGAACAACAGAGAAACAAGTTAACTTCCTGTAAGTGAAACACATGATCTGAATAATTGGATGATAAATGAGCTTAGAATGTTGTACTCTGTTTACTTAACAATAACACAGGGGAGTGTATAAAGGATACATTATTCGTCATGGGTGAACAATGACTAAATTTCATAAGATTTTGAATATTACACACAGATTACTTAGAATTACAACTCTCATTAATGATTTACACTCACTCACTATGATCCCTTTTGCTCCTCACACATGGTCATGGCATCAACACAAAGAATAAGTTCTCAAGTCTCTTAACTCACAAAACACCAGTAATTTCGATTTTGGGCTTAAAATAATTAATTTCCCTGATATAATTGAATTTTCTGTTATGAACATCAGATAAAAGTACAGTTCCAGTGTGTAATCAAAAGCACCTGGGACACTTGGTATGAACGCAAAACACCATTCTAAAATTGCAAGAACTTGTTAACTACAAAATCGCATGTATTTCCACAATTATAATCTCAAACTGCAATTCCATCACTGTAAGGAAGATGGTTAATCAGAATAATAGCATACTTAAAGAACTTTCTAATACCTACATTGTACCAACTGCAGAGTTAATTGTAAACTAATATGCCTTACTGGAAATCCACTGAAAGAGTTCCAGTTGAATCCACCTGCTGTTACTACCCTCACATATCCATGGAGAGGAAAGTGGTTGCTCCAAATACCCACATCACACTCATGTCAAAATAGTGGGACAATCCGTGACCATTAAACCAGTTGTGCCAGTAAAGGTTACCAATCAGTCCAATCACTGTCATCACAATGGCTGGCTAGAACGTGTTAACAGAATACACATCCCACAACCAACAAGTAGATATGTTCAGCTCATTGTATCATTCATTTACTTTGACAATGAAGACTGGAAAAGACAGGAAAATTACTGATATTCTTTAGAAAGAGGTCAAATAAAGAAGCAGCGACTATTGTCGTTCCTTGAAGTCATTTACTATCACAAACAAGTAGCAAGAGGCAGTAGCAACATAAAAAGAAGATTACTTCTTAAGAAAGCGGTCTAATGGACCCCTTTAAACTGTCATTACGCTACTTTACTCGATAAGTCTTATTAGCATTTTGAAAATGTTGCTCATTTCAGACAAAATGTCATCCCTATCCACATATCTAGTCTACAGGCAATGTATTTCAGCTTATTACTTGAGAGAATGGGATGACACAAATATAATCTTAAGGTTTGACACCGACTATAGCATACGATACACATGTCACAAAAATCTCTTGCTCCATTTATTTGTAAGTTAGTTAAAATTTCAACTCTGATTAAGAATATATATATCACATTTTGAAAGTTTTCTTGCATTCAGTCGGTAATATAATGCAATCGACTGACTCTAAAATAATATTGCAACTGTAAACATGTGAATATTGCTGATACCAGATCCTTAAAGCTTCACACAGTTTTGATCACAAATCCAGTAAAATGGAACCTCTATGTATGTTCCAAATTAATGTTAGCACCAGTCTGCATACTATAAATTTGCAGCAACTCGATAATTAGTCAGAAGTGTTATTGGGTTTTAATACAGTATTGTTATATTGCTTGTACTTAATTACTCAGTATTTATATCATACAGGAACCCATTTTCTTGCACAAACTTTGCAAATAAAAGTGTCTCTTCATACAAGTTTGACAATAAGTCGTAAAAGGAAGTGTTATGGGTCTATAAATATTGTACAGAATTCAATATAAAATGACTCTGAATTCAAATGTTGTTTTTTATCTACATATAACACAGAATCATACATACTAGAGGGGAGATACATGGTTGCAATGAGCAATTGTATCACAAAGCCATATTAAATGCAAATGTGGACTACAGATGGTCACAGTATTCCACCCATATCTCATTGGTTCTGTCCTCATTGAAACAAATATAAATTTAACTTCTGTATTTGGATTAGGAAAATGAATTGTTATATTGTAAGAAAAGACATTGTGGAATATTCATAACGAAATGAAGCCCATATATTGGAAGTATGAAAAAAAGCGTGCATGTGTGTACTGTGTTTTGAGATTGTTTTACGGAAATGTTACTTGCTACTTAGTTATGTTTCTGTTGCTGGCTGGAGGTAGTATAATGACAACTTCTGAAAGAAATTTGTAGTAACAAAAAAATATAATGAAGGGGAAGAGTGGAAATTTTTTGTATATATGTGAAGGAAACAACGTTAAATGTGGTTCTAAGTGCTCCTGTCTTGCTGAGCCCTGCTATCAGATACTATTGTTTCGCTATCTGTTAAAGTGGCAGTTGTATTTGAAGTTATGCATTTATTTATGCTTGCCCTTATAGTTACTGTAAAAAACTCTTTATCTCCAACGAGAAATTACAGTTCCAGCATCCCATGAAGTGTAAGTGTGTGAACTTGATAATATAGTTTAAATTATAATTAAGGAAAAGTAGTGCATAAATCAAAATTTCATTTGAAGGGAAATAACTAATTATGGTAATGTATGTAACTGAGGATTTTAGTCTGTGTAAAGGACGAAAAATGTTTTTAGCATTTGAAAATAATCTTTTGTTCTTGCTTTCTACACCCTTGATAAGTAGTCGAAATGCCTTGTTTAATATGTGCTTGCTGTTGTATAATTTATTTTTAATTGTATGATTGGTTTTTGTCAGCATCCATTTTGTAGTACTCATTTTAATTTGTATGTATATATTTCGATTGGAGACCATAATACAGTATAAATTTCTGTTAATATAAAGTGTTACATATATATCATAAAACAAAGGTCAAAATATAATATGTGTATTATATTTTGATCTTTGGTTTATGATATCTATGTAACAGCTTGTATTAACAGAAATTTGTACTGGAAAGTGGTCTCCAAACGAAAGTGGCCATACAGTGAAAACCAAATTATACAGCAGGTTCACATGTTACAATATGACATTTTTTGATTTAAGCACTGTTTTTATATAGAAAAGATACAAACTAAAAGTGTTAATTGGACAAAAATTAGAATAAGACAGAACATTTTATTTCAAGCTTGTTAGTGAAATATGTGTGCTGTGAAGGAAACAGTAATTTGAGTTTGACTATAAGAACATGTGGCATAGAAAAGTATCATACAGTGTTGAATGTTAATGAAATAATGTTGAATGTCAAAGAAAAGAAGTAAAGAGAAGAGATTCAATTGAAAATATTTTGAGAGATGACTGTAATAGACAAAAATTTGAAACACTTCTACCTGTGAACTCAATGACAGTAGTTATTATTTTAATTATTTAAGTGTACCAGAAAATCATTCAAGTCTTCTTCCTCATGATTCCATATTACAAAGGTATCATCCACATACCGATACCACTTCGATGGGCTTCTTTTGGCCGACTGGAGTGCATGATGTTCAAAATATTCCATGAATAAATTCGCAATTGTGGGACTTAAATAGCATCAACCCAAAGATTAAATTTACTATGGAGAAGGAGAAGAATGGAGAACTTAACTTCTTGGATGTATCAGTTATCAAACAGGCAGATGGGATCTTAGGCCATAAGGTCTACAGGAAAGGTACACATACTGGTCGCTACCTCCATAAGAACTCAAACCATCAGCCTAGGCAAAAGAGGGGGGTCATAAAAACACTAGTGGATAGGGCCAATAATATTTGTGAACCAGGCTACTTACAAGAAGAACTAAATCATTTACGAATGGCCTTTGCGAAAAATGGTTATACGAAAAACGAGATTAACCGAGCACTTCACCCAAATAGAAAAATGCCTAAAAATAGGAGACAGCAACAACCATCAGCTGGAAAAGTATTTCTTCCGGTCATCCATAATATCACGGATCGCATTGGAAAAGTACTAGCCAAGTTTCAGGTAGAGACCATTTTTAGACCTACTAAGAAAATTAATGAATGCCTAAGATCAACAAAAGATGCTCGTCACCCCCCAGCCACCCCAGGGGTATATAAAATTCCGTGCAGTTGTGGCAGGGTTTACATAGGAACTACAAAAAGAAGCATCAATACATGGTTGACGGAGCACAAAAGAAACTGTCGCTTGGGACATATCGACAAATCGGCAGTAGCGGAACATGTTTTTAAGGATGGAGATCACGAAATAAAATTTGGTGAAACAAGCGTGCTAGCGAGGACGTCGCACTATTATACACGTATGTTTAGAGAGGCAATTCAAATCCACAAACATCAATACAATTTTAATCGTAAAGAAGAAGGATTAAAATTGGATAAGATATGGCGGTCGATGTTACATCAATCACGTGACAATCGATTGCCTGCAATCGAGAGAACAGACGATAGCCAGAGATAGCTGCACATCGACGCCACGTGATGTGTGGTGGCGCCCCCTACGATCTCTATATAAGCGGCGGCCCCAGCTCCTAGCAGCCAGTCGTCGACTCACCTCAGAAGATGTTCTCCGTAGTTGAGAACGAAACGTCAGGGAGAAGAAGTTCTACAGATCGACCACGGCAACTTAGCCCGGAAGTGTTTACTGATAAAGACGCCGGCCGTGAAAGCCTACATGGAATGATAATTTTACTGTTTTTTAATTTTGATAAGTACAGATTTTAACCTTGACATCTACATATTTTAATTAAGTGTTTTTGGAGATAAAAGTTAATCAAAAAAATCTAATGTTTACAGTGTGTGCAAATGGAATGTAACAAATGTACCAGACGCCACCTGTCGGTAATAGTGTTATAATTAATATAAATGACGTGCATTCTGCCAACCACTTTTGTGTGATGCAGCATGTGAAAGTTGCTGGATTTGGACGGGTTACTCCTGTAACTGAAATATCAGGTACGTTCTGGTACATTTGATGTTGATTAGATAGGATGAAAAAGATTTGCTTCCATGAAATAGTAAATGAGTATCATTATCGATACAGACCTGAAGATGGTTCTGAATGAACCGAAACCGGTCATATCAATAAAAAATTTTGCAATCAAGACGGATTATTAGTAAAATCAAAGAAAGTAACTTTGAGGAAACCATGGGCAACAGTAGAAATACTTTAGTTGATCGATGAAAGAGGGAAATACAAAGTTATTGAGAGAAATTCAGGAATACAGAAATACAGGTTGCTGTAGAATTAAGTAAACATGAAGTGAGAGAACCTACAGAGAAATGCTCGCTCGATAAATGTGAAGAAATCGAAAAAGAAATGATGGTTGTAAAGATCGATGCAGCATATAGAAAAACCATAACCTTCGGTGGAATGAAAAGCAAGGTACGTAACATTACATGCACAATGGGAATTCCACAATTAAATGCATGAGAGAGAGCAAATAGGTGGGAAGAGCACACTGAAAACCTCTATGACAGGAAGACTCGTGTTTCGACGTTATAGAAGAAGAAACAGGAGTCGTTTTAGAAGAGAGAGGTATCCCGTCTTATAATCAGAATTTAGAAGAACTTTGGACGACTTAAGATCAAATAAGGCATCAGTGATAGATAACAAATCATCGCAATTTCTAAAATCAATGGGGCAAATGGCACCAAAACGACTGTTCACGTCGGTGTGTAGAATATATGAATCTGCCGATATATCATCAGATTTTCGGAAAAACATGATGGACACAGTTCCCAAGACTGCAAGAGCTGACAAGAGCAATTCTGGCGTTGCAGTTGATAAGGGAAGCAAGACTAAAGAAAAATCGAGATACGTTCATAGGATTTTAGACCTGGAAAAAGCGTTGGTGCAAGACGTTCGAAATTCTGAGAAATGTATGAGAAGCTATAGGGGAAGACGTGTAATATACAATGTGTAGAAGAGTCAAAAGAGAACAATAAGAGGGGAAGACCAAGAATGATGTGCGCAGATTAAATAGGATGTAAGACAGGGATGTAGTCCTTCACCCCTACTGTTCTGTCTGTACATCGAAAAACCAGTGACAGAAAAATAATGAAAGTTCAAGAGTAGAATTAAAGTTCAAGGTGAAATGATATCAATGTTGAGATTCCCTGATAACATTATTATCCTCACTGAATGAAAAGAATAATTACAGAATCTGCTGAATGGAATGAACAGTTTAATTACTACAAAATATAGATGAAGAGTAAATCGAAGAAGACGAAAGTAATGAGAAATGGAAGAAATGAGAACAGCAAGGAACATAACTTCAGGATTAGCGATCACGAAGTAGGTGAAGTTATCGAATTCTGATGCCTGGGCACCATAATAATCAATGATAGATGAAGGAAGGAGAACATAAATAGAAGACTACCACCTGCAAAAAGGGCATTCCTGGCCAAGATAAATCTACTAGTATCAGACATAGATAACGAAATTTCTGAGAATGTACCTTTGGAGCACAGAATTGTGTTGTAGAGAGACATGGACTATCGGAAAATCGGAAAAGAAGAGAATCGGAGCATTCGATATGTGGTTCTATAGAAGAATGTTGAAAATTAGGTGGACTGATAAGGTAAGGAATGAGGAGGTTCTACAGAGAATCGGCGAGGATAGGAACTTATGGAAAACACTGACAAGAAGGAGGGACAGGATGGTAGGACATCTATTAATACATCAGGCAATAACGTCCATGGTACTAGAGGGTGCTACAGAGGGCAACACCTGTACAGGAAGACAGAGATTGTAATACATACAACACATAATTGCGGATGTAGGTTACAAGAGGTATTCTGAGAGGAATTTGTGTTGGCCAGTTGAAACCAGTCAAAGGACTAACGACTCAAAAAGAGAAAAGAAAATAAAATAAACAGTGTGTTTGAGCCAGGCAACGTCTACATCAACATCTTTTCACGGGGCATCTTATGGTGTGTAGCAGAGGGTACTTCTTGTATCACTATCCTTTTCCCACTTTCCTGTTCAAAGAGACCAAGGTTTGATCCACAGAAGGCTGTTGGATTATTATTGTAACTTTTCGGTTCTAGCACCAGTGCTCATTACTCTGACAACACTTTGTTAATGCGGAAAATGAAAAGGTGTATTGTGGCTCTGGGTTGACATTAAACATGGACCTCAGTACAGCTGGTTGAGTAAGTTCGTTGTAATGACGAAAGTAGACAAGGCAGACAGCAAAAAATACGAACATGCTTAATAAAGTGCTGCTGTGTTCAAAGCAACCTTCAAGTTGAGTACAAAATTTCCTTACTATGTAAAGCTGCACTAATTTATTTACAATTTTTTTTATTTTTTTTTACCCTGCTTCACTTTGGACCATACCGAAATGTAAGGACCTACACAAAATAACACTACTGTTGTCGAACGTTTCACAAAAGTTAATTTTATTTCACATGAATTAGTTCGAAGGTGTTCCTGTCGTAGAGATTTTGCTCACAATTTCTCCTGTACTATATCAATGAGTCAACAACCACTAAAGAAATTAAGTGGTAATTTGAAATACATCAGTAGCTTACAATACACAACAATGAGATCTGATGATAGTGTGATGCTATCTGTTACATAACACTTGTTCGATGTCTCATTACTCGACACTTGCAGATTCTTCCTTTAATAGAACACCATATGACGGTAATGCCATCTTTGAAACAGCAGCACTAAAAAAGTGTCTCGTATCGCAAAATATTCTTGCCCACATGCCACTCTGTGTTCTAAGATTCATTCGCATCGAATTAGTGTTGTTTATGATGTCTTAGTTACAAACAATCGAAAATGTTTATCTCTCCGTATATGTCCGGAGTAGCGATAGAAGGGGCGATTTGTTTAGATCTGATGAGGTATCTCTGCACCTTGCAGAAAATTCAAGCACTTGAGAAATGGAAAACTCACCACATCTGGGCGAGTGCCGTGAGGATGCGCAGATGTTCTTCAGATTCGACCATGGTTCAGTAAGCGGTGAGCGATACACACACACAAACACACATGTTGCCACGTTTATTTACACTATACTTGAGCAACAACACAGTATACATGTTTTCTACAAGCAAATGCTATAGCTGATAAAGTCAGCAACACCATGGCTCTTGTGGCTTAGTGTTTTCAAGGAAAAGTAAAAGGGTAGCAGCACCTTGTTTCTCCAGACTTAAGTACACATGGTTTTGTCCTATGGGAATGCCTTAAGACTGCTGCTTAAAGATTCGCACTTCTGTCACGTTAAACGATTCTCTTCACTCATTGTTAGTCCCATTCCTGCAGGATTTTTTTCCAGCTGCAGAGATGTCAGAGATTTGATGTTATTCCTGATATTCACAATATACTGGTGAAATGGTGATATGGGAAATTCCCTTCATTACTACCTCGAGGATTCTGTGTCCCATGGCGTGTATGCCGACTATAACACCACATTCAAACACACTTAAATCTTGATAAAAAAATGGTTCAAATGGCTCTAAGCAATATGGGACTTAACATCTGAGGTCGTCAGTCTCCTAGAACTAGAAGTACTTAAACCTAACTAACCTAAGGACATCACACACATCCATGCCTGAGGCAGAATTCGAACCTGCGACCATAGCAGTCGCATGGTTCCGGACTGAAGCAGGGGGGGGGGGGGCGGGAGGGGACGGGATGAAGAGAATAGGGGTGTCCAACAGCGCCAGACACTTGTTGTCTTATATAGGCGTTGTCGACCGGAGTGCCGTATTCTTCCTGTTTACATATCTCTATATTTGAATATGCATGCCTATACCATTTTCTTTGGCGTTTCAGTGTATGACGCTTTAAGCTCGTAAATGAAAACTACATTAAGGCTGTTGAAAGACTAAGAACCGAGGAAATTATTTTGAAATACATAGTGGAAGGTAAGAGCCTTACAAATTCGGTAGGAGTATCTGAAATTAACTTTAACGAAACAGAAACAAGTATTAAGGAACTGAGAAGAGTAGCATTCGAAATAATTGACACAGTAGTATCAAACATGGAAACTAGATTCCGGACCTTTAGTGAAACAGGTTTTATTGAACCTGTGAATGAGAATAAGTTCTCAGTTTATAGTAGACCTAACAATTTCCCGATGCATGAAGTTGAAAAACTACTTAAAATATATCCTATCTTCGACAGTGAAGAACTGAAAGGATAACTAATTTTTATTTATGACAATGAGGATAAACGGCTACAGCCTCAGGACCCCCTTAACTCCATTATAAACAATGGATTAAAACAAATCTTCTCTGAATGCATAAAATTACTGGTGTTGGTTCCTGCAATTGCATTTTCCAAAAGCAGCGAGAGTGCATTAAAACGCGTTAAAACCTACCTTCGCAACACAATGACAGGTAACAGGCTGTCAAACTTGGCGATTTTGCTATAGAGGAGGGAACTATGAAATCTTCAACCAAACGGCAGGACATCATATCTCATATTATCAATGTTTACGATCAGAAAAAGGACAGGCGGATAGAACTAATTTACAAAACGATGTACCGGTGAATTACTAGGTGTATGTTATTACTAATATGTAGGCCTAGCTTTTTAAAATTTTTGTGTATTTATTTATAACAATTTCTGTAGTACTTTCAGTCCTAGTAGAAATATGTGATAATTTACTTTTGCAGCGTTTCTATTTTACAAGCTTTTGTTTTAAGATTTTTTTTTTCGAAATTCGTAATTTTCGGCGTACCCTACAAAAAATACCACCCTTCGCTACTGGGTGAAACATATTGCAAAAAACACACGCACACACACGCACTGCAAATAAATCGAAGCAATACTTCATATGTTGTAACTACTAATCTTTTCATAAACGTCTTAGAAAAGAAGCACAACGGAAAATTTGGAAGTGCAAGTAAATATCCAAGAAAGGTTTGCACTTACAGCGTCTACGAAGATTCAGCAAATTTCCAGGAAGGAATTACGATTAAAGCGTACAGGCCTTCGTATTCTGTTAGCTTCATTTTGACCTTCCAGAAGCCTTCAGCAGTTGCACGTGGTCAGCAGAGCTCATTCGCTTGTTAACTCATGGCGGAATAACGTGAATTATTCGAGAATACTGTGAGAACACACTCAGAATGTTGTTTCTCTATACAAGCTTTAAAACAACAATGTAATTATAAAACTGCGTCAAGATGTCGTGAAAATTACTGCTTCCCCTGTTTTCAAGATGAAAATCATCCCAGCACGTGTAAATCATCAATCGTAAATATTAAAAGTGTAATATATAAGTTGTTGTCGTGTGCGCCTTACAATCGCTCCCTGAAATTTTATCTGGAATGACAAATTTTCCTTTACCTTTTATAAAAATATTAATGAATATAATGTACAGAGCATTATTTTTGTTTCTTCGCAGTGTAAGTAATATAGAATCTGATAAAGCAAAAAAAAAAAAAAAATCCGAAGGATTTGACCCCAAGACCTTCAAGCCTTGAAGTAGTGTGTTGTACTCTTTCCTCTCAGCGAACCGCTGCCTGGAAGCAAAGACAGCACACATGACTGATGCCTAGCCTGACCCACACCAAAAGTGTCATTTTGTTTTTATAACGTTTGTCCATCTTTAGCTCCCACTTCTGTCAATTTCATTTTTGGCCAAACCCTGCAAATAGCATAAATGTTGACATAATCGGTGGTGTCGTGTATGTGCGATCCCCTTGTTAAATATCGTTTCACACACTATCAATTTTTAACTCAAGCTGAGCAGATAGATTTGTAATAAGATATGTGACAACGCGAGGTTGCTAAATAGCAAGTATAGGAACCATTTTGAAAAATATGTGGTGGTAAGTATGCATATTTACTGAAATAAACTGTAAGATAAGACCCTTCCGTACCAAATGGCGCATTATTTTTGTGACAGATGAATTATTTTCAGCTTGAGGACATGAAACCTTACGACTGATCAGCGCCTTCATTGTATCTGTAGCCGCAATCCGTCAACCATAAACACTGGCTATACGTCACAGTGTGACAAGCAAATGTTACTACATGCGCTGAAAATGGATTTGATTTGTCTGAAACTGGTTTCATCAATAGCTAGGGACAGGAAAACTTCGCGTATCCGATAACGCGTAATTGACAGTTTCAGGTGAAATTGGCGATTTTTAAAAAATACCGTAGAGCTTGTCATTTTCCGTATGGAAAAAGTTACATACCTGAGGGCGAAAGTGAACAATATATGTATCTGACAATTACTGAAGGCAGAAATTGCATTTTGCCTTTTCTTCCCCTGACCTTCATATGCAACATTAAATTGACGTTTTATTTCTCGCGTAAAGAACTAAGATTTGACTTAAAAAATAGCACCAAAATTGCCAATAAAATCAGTAACCTTGAAAAAAAATAACACGGAAAGTGGTATAAATAACATACAATTTGGGAAACAAAACACATGGAACTTGGAAAAAAATGGCACCGAGTTGAGCAAGAAAATGACTCTGGATTTTGCAAAAAAGGAACAAGGAAATTGGCAAAAATAACAATTTAATTGGCAGAAATAACAACGAAATTAGCGAAAACTATACCGAAATCGGTAATAAATTAGCAAAACAATCGAATTTCTCCAAAATTGCATAGAAATTGGCAACATAAACACAATTTGGTTAAAAAGGTAACACCAAATTCGGCATAAATGAGTAAATCGAATTTGGCATGAAGGTAACACCGTATCCAGCAAAAAAAATCAAGGTGAATTCGAAAAAAAAAACATCGAAAAGGGAAAATTAAAAAAAAACGCGATATTGGTAAAATAACACCGAGTTCGACAACAAAATAGCACCGAAACAGGCAAGAAATGACACCGAGCTTGACCAGAAAGAACACCAAACATGGCACTAAATTAAAACTATTTCTTCCTGAGCCTGTCGATAGGTAGTCATCAATTTTAAGTATCGTCTATTTTAATTTTTGAATATACTTCATTATTTACCACAAAAAGTACTGTCAGCTTCTTTGATGAACAGGAAGTGTTGCAATAATTTGCAGTTTACTTGGCACTTCAGTTTCTTATGACAACCAGAGTTAGATACCAAAGTTTCGAAATCATAGTTGGAAACAACTGTTTATTAAAGTGCAACATTGGAATCAAGTCTCCCAACCAAATACACATCTTCATCATAAAGCTGCGTCACTTGCTGCGCACACTAGACAAGCGCTGTCCTAGCCCAGCTGCCGCTGCCGCTGCCGCTGCCACTCACCCGACGGTGCAGTAGGCGCTGGTCAGGACTGCAGTCGTGCTGATGAGCGACCCGCTGCATATAACTTTCCCATCACTGAGGATGAGAGCTTGGTGTGGGAATTGTCCGAGCGCAGCAGGGTTGGCGTCGATGATGCGCACATTTCCCTGTCCGTGTGGCGACTGTGTGCCTGAAGCAAGACGTCATGTTGTGGTAGAGTTCTATATAACGCTCTGGACGTTTGTTAATCTGAGATCCATTGAAAACAAAGAACCTACATCTAGTTGGTAGGTACACAAGGAAGGCTCTTCGTTCACTATAATAAAAAAAATTCAGATATAAAAATTGGTTCTGGTGTAACATTATAAGTATTGCGCCAACCAGCATTCTGCGCCGAAGTACGATTATCCGATATGGAAGCGACGACGTCATCAACTGAAGTCAGTAATGACGTCATCCAATATGGCGTCTGTGGCGACAGTTGATGACGTCATCCAAGATGACGAACGTGACGTCACCCAGCGCCAAGGCAGTTTCTGAGCCGAAGTACCGTTATACAAGATTGCGGGAAAGTGCCACGCCCCCCTGTCACATTCCCCTGACACATCCCCCTGCCATCCCCCCCCCCCCCCCCCGGCAGGAAATTCAAAGTCTACTAACCTAAGACAATGGCGGCAAATAAAGGTCACTTGGGTTACCTCCACTACCCTAAGTCATCCGGCTGCTACCTCATCCTAGAAACTGGCGCCAAGCTTGGATTTTCGAGAAAAGATAGGTCAGTTGGGCTATCCCTACTAGCCTAAGAAAGACTCGGGAGGATAGGTCACTTGGGCTACCTCCACTAACCTAAGTAACCCTACTGCCACCTCTTCATAGCGATTGGTGGAAAAAGGACTCAGCCTGCATTGGGCTGGTGGACAGAGGAAGGAGTGTACTTTATTTATTTTGGAACAATTTATTTAGGGATGGAGTATATTTATTACACTGATACAAAACACATGCTCTGACATGCTTACGGTAATGTCACACAGCCTACAGACGTGAAAACCACTAAAAAACTCTACAAACATGCCTGCTAATCGTCAGTTGTCGAAATCATGCACCAGTCTTCAAACAATTTGAGCCACTACCACCATCTGGTGTGTTCACCACCAGATCCAGGGCCCAACTGACGCAGTACACAACACCACCGCCAGACAGCGCTATCATCCCTCTCACCTGTTCGAATGCTTTCTCTCTCCTGCGATTCTAAAGGGACACGTCTGACGTGCCTAGCCTGCGTCCGCGCAGAGTGACGTCACAGTGTATAGCCCGCACCCACACACCAACGTCACAGCCGGCCGCGGTGGTCTAGCGGTTCTAGGCGCTCAGTCCGGAACCGCGGGACTGCTACGGTCGCAGGTTCGAATCCTGCCTCGGGCATGGATGTGTGTGATGTCCTTAGGTTAGTTAGGTGTAAGTAGTTCTAAGTTCTAGGGGACTGATGACCACAGAAGTTAAGTCCCATAGTGCTCACAGCCATTTGAACCATTTTGAACCAACGTCACATCTATATCTAAATAAGCGCCAAGTTGTCCTCAGGGCCGCGCGACTGCGTGTTCACCACTGCTGACGTCATTCCCATCTATACCTGCACTCCAGCGAAGACCTATTTGCAGAGCGACTCACCCTCTCAGGCGCTATAGAAAAACTGTTCCACCAATCGCGACATGTGTGTGTGACACACGTACTGACATCACATATTATGCAATAGACAACTGCTCGTGATTGTAACGGTACTAGTGCAACGTGTGTAGCAGGCGTGCGCACGGTGACATCTCTGTGTATAGCCCGCATACGTATACAGACGTCACAGATCGTGCAATAGAAATCTACCTGCGATTCAAATAGAGCATGTGGGGGGCCCCTGCCCCGGCCCTGCCCCACACAGGCCGCGGCCGCCACGGCACCACTCTTTCGTCCATGGGCCACCCTCCCTCAGGCTAGTGGGTTACGGCTGCAGCAACCACCCTGATCACAGCGGCCAGATTCCGCAGCGCCGCTTCCTCTGCCGTCACGTCCTCGCCAACTGCGTGAGGTACAGCACATCTCCCCTTTAAACCTAGCCACAGAACTCCAAGGCACACTCACACTGATCCCATCACACGTGCTAATTGTAAACTGTCCAAATAAAGCATTCTGCGGCCTACACACATGCAAACTACTAAACCAAAATAATTTCAGTACAGACCTGCAAACTGCTTCTAAATAATGCAGCACAGTGATGTGTAGACATGCTGAGTACTCGTAAACTGTCCAAATGAGGTATAGCACAGCCTACAGACCTGCTCACAAAATAATGCAACAGATACGCAATCAACGCATGCAAGCACTGTACCCCACATCCTATCCACGGGACCGCACAGGAGGTTAGCGACAGCCCCTGCAAAGTGACGTGGCCGTCAGCTGTCAAACCACACACAGACGCCCATTAGGGTCCCACACACATGAGGCGGCAGCATCCATTTCGTACTCGACACCTGAGAAATTCCTCTCGAAATGTGTGTTCACCCAGGCTTCCTTGCTGATGCGACTGGGCAGGGGTGCAGAAGCTGCAGGGGTGGCGACAGCTGGCTGCCACCGCTGGACGCAGCTGAAAGTTGTTTCTATTTTCGTGTATACAGTCAGTGTTATACTGACTCGAAGGCATGCTCACGCCAGTCTCATAGGCGAGATGCGTCTAGGAAGCATGTGTCTTTGTCATTGATGACAGAGTAGCACAGGGTGCATTGTTCCTAGCGCGACATGAGAGGTCTGTCTTGTGGTGTCACCGCCAGACACCACACTTGCTAGGTGGTAGCCTTTAAATCGGCCGCGGTCCGTTAGTATACGTCGGACCCGCGTGTCGCCACTATCAGTGATTGCAGACCGAGCGCCACCACACCGCAGGTCTAGAGAGACTTCCTAGCACTCGCCCCAGTTGTACAGCCGACTTTGCTAGCGATGGTTCACTGACAAATTACGCTCTCATTTGCCGAGACGATAGCTAGCATAGCCTTCAGCTACGTCATTTGCTACGACCTAGCAAGGCGCCATTACCAGTTGCTATTGAGCTTATGAATAAAGTACCGTCAAGAGCCATGTTCACCATTTATGGATTAAAGTTAAGTACTCCAGCAGCTACGTACGTTTTTGGCTATTCTCATTTCCGTGTCCTGTTCCAGACCTCATGCCAGCCTGCGTGAGCTTAAACGCGTGCCTTTCGGCTTCCTCATAGTGGATTGGCTGTCGTGCCAATCCACAACATGTCTAAATCCTGCTTAACTGCCCAGCCTGTCTGACCCAACAACCCGAAGTTGCGTGCTTACCTACAAACTTTTGCAAGCGCATCTAACAAGGTTCTCAATCTTATACTGATTTCACATGAGTATGTAAAAAATAAGAACCGAGTTGACCTCGTGGAAATTATGTAGTGTCTGGAAATAGTTAACACTCACTTTCTTGATGTCTCAGCTTGTATGCACGAAAATTCTTGCCCTAACCGAAACTGTTTACGAAAATATCAAAGAATAACGTCGAATGCAGTATTCCTCGTGGACCTAACGTGCTAACCAGTCCATTACGTGTTACCCTTCCTGCTTTCAAGGCACATAAACCTTCCCTCTCCAATGTAGAGGCTGCAAACCCCAGCACAAAGGATGTGAATGAATCGAGCATTATGACTGGCTGTTTCTGCTCCAAACCTGCATCCTCGCTTGCTCGTTTTTCTACACACATCTTCAGGCTCGGGGATTACAAGAACACATGTATTTTCGCATGGTTCGCCATAATTTTATACCACATTCGCGGTACATCTCCATATCAAGCATTAGGCAGCATACTACCGATCGCTAGCGCAACGTAATTCCCAAGATATAGACTGGAAATTATTTCTCTACAAATCCGAAACTATAGCTTGTCACGTTTGGGAAAACATTTACTTGGCAACTCGAATCAAATAAAGGAAACTGATATTTCCACTCTCGAGTACCGATGTTGGTGTGTAGTAGATTCCAAATCATCCCTATAATTTACAAGGTCAACTAAAGTGTTTCTCATGTCTAGAGAACCGGCAAACGTGTCTCCCACACGCTAGATGCACACACCACAATCGGTCTTCCCTCAACTAAATAAAGGCGCGAAATCTGCAGAAACAGTCAACCGAACAATTTACACGGGAGGGAATAACGATCCAGCGCAAATGTATCTTCATATTCAATCTTCTCAAATTTCCGCGCAATCAGGAAAGCTATCCAACACATACTGGGTATTAGTTCGCTATTCGGTCGTCTAGAGGACAACATGGTTAATTCATCTACATTCCCACACTCCATCAGGCATCGCCAGTCTGACAGCTCCTACTGTTGACAGGAAACGTGAATCACCCCCACACAGATCACTGGCGCTGCAGACTGAGCACGCACAGGTAGAATGTTTAGCCTAAGAAAATCGATGTGCTTAAAACTAAATGTTACGATCGCGATCTCAGTTGAACGACATTCGACAATGAGCGAAGTATCGGAAATACACTGTGTTGACATCTGTGGCTCTGGAAATAGAAATATCGGTACCATTCTTATGGCTTGACGTTCTCTTGCCAAGCTATCACAGTACTCCACATCAAATCCATACATTCGTTATGACTGGACTTAGTCATTTCCTTTGCACATGTCAGAACACAAACACATACTTTATAAGCCTGATGCTCAGTGCATACATATCATGCAGCCCCTACTACTAAGTATAATACTGCGTCAATAACTGATCGCTGGCGATACGAAATAATACTGAGAGAAAATCAACCCGGGTGGACATGTCTCATAACTTGTTCCTGCGTGTCCTAGAAATAGAGACGTAATCGGCCAGATGTTAAAAAGCTCCAGCCCAACAACTGGGTCTGAGCACTATGGGACTTAACATCTACCGTCATCAGTCCCCTAGAACTTAGAACTACTTAAACCTAACTAACCTAAAGACATCACACAACACCCAGTCATCACGAGGCAGAGAAAACCCCTGACCCCGCCGGGACCTTAGGTCACCTTCTCGAACCTGTCTGCTACAGTATAATTACAACCAGGTTTTCGTCAATCCCTACGCATCTTGAAACTGCTCCCATTTCTACAGCTTTGCGCATGTGTTCGATCCATTTTAAGTTGGAACTGAGCATAAGTCGGAGAAAACCATATCCACCACCTTCTGCAACCCGTGTAGAAACAGAGCGACCTGAGTTAGTGCGATAGGAGCATGTTCTGACCATACGGTGGAATTCCCGTATTGTGGTGCATCCCCAAACTGCATACAAGTACTACAGATCTGCGTCCGCTCAAATCTATGAGCCCAACATGCTACACCTCGTCCCTCACCGAATTTACACCTCAAACTGCCGCTTCTACTGCTGCCTGTGTGGCACCATCCTATTAAACATACAGGCACTGCAGAGGTCACTTTCAAGTTTGGTCACCTACACTCTAGGCAAATGATCGTGTCCTACAGACTATACTAAGTCGCAAAAGATACTCCCACTGGTCCTGTTTAGTTGTTTGAAACACTGTTTTCTAACAAGCTTTTGTACAATGCCAAAGATTTCGTTTTTCTGCCACGACGTTGAGTCCTGTGCCAGATTCTAAACCGATATTAAGACGATCTGATCCACGGCCTCTCACAGAAAACTAGACATTGCACAGAGTAAATCATTTTGTTACTGGAGGTACAATAACACGTGACACACGGTGGATGATTTTAAATTAAAGACAGTTACAACATAAGGAAACCAGTACAGTTTGGCTGCGTTGTCGAGAGTTTCCAAAGTGATGTCCGAACGTGATTTACGAGTTCTACATTTAAACTCATCTGTCACAGTGACGAAATAGATGATGGCTCTACGTCCCATTTCGACTGATTCCTCATATTTCACTCATGTACGCGATCACTGTTTCGCTGCTAGCATCCCCCAGAAGGCATCACCCATCCACAAAACTCTCTCTCCAAAATGAGATTTTCACTCTGCAGCGGAGTGTGCGCTGATATGAAACTTCGTGGCAGATTAAAACTCTGTGCCCGACCGAGGGTCGAGCTCGGGACATTTGCCTTTTGCGGGCAAGTGCTCCACCAACTCGTCTCCTACCTTCCAAACTTTACAGAAGCTCTCCTGCGAACCTTGCAGAAATAGCACTCTGCCAGGAAGTTTCATATCAGCGCACACTCCGCTGCAGAGTGAAAATCTCATTCTGGAAACATCCCCCAGGCTGTGGCTAAGCCATGTCTCCGCAATATCCTTTCTTTCAGGAGTGCTAGTTCTGAAAGGTTCGCAGGAGAGCTTCTGTAAAGTTTGGAAGGTAGGAGACGAGATACTGGCAGAAGTAAAGCTGTGAGGACCGGGGATGAGTCGTGCCTCTCTCTCCAATCCAAACAAGCGATGTCAGTCAATCATTATGTGGTAACCAAAAGCGCGCCAATGCACAGCTGGGGTGGGAAAGACACCGCCGATGTACTGTAATAATAAGCATCACAGTTGATTGTGCAAACAATTTTAGCAATTTTCAGTAACTTCAACACTGGCCAATGATGTGACAGCATGTGTCCCCAATTACAGTATCATAGAGCTAAACCACCCCTTCTCCACTTTGTATAACTGAGAACGTGGATAGATGACTGTGCAGTGTGTCCACTCAGTGTTAATTCACGAACACAAAAGTAATTAAAGTATGCCAGACAGTGCTCCACATATTTCTAACAACTTGAGCATAGTGCATAATTTATGCTCATGAGAGTCAAAGAGCATTCTTGCTGTCTTAGGGTAAAATTAAACGGTGAAAGACTCTCTCGCTCTGCCATTGGCCAGCCCACCCTGCAGCACCGCTACCGATTTAATCTGCATCCGACCAGAAAGAGACTGCTACAACCCACTTCTTGCGACTGAATGGAGCTTATCCAGTCCTGGCCAAACCAAGTGCACAAGATATCTCGAGATGCACCCATGTCGAGGAGCTTGGCACTCCTTATCGATGTATAGTAACAGATATCAAAGCGTCGTGATGTAAAAGCAGACGGTTAAGAAGAACAGCTAACGACTGATTTTTATACGCGATGGAGCTTCTGACGGATGGAGTTCGACGCATTTTTACGTAAATCAACCAAGCTATCAACTGTACAGTATTGTTCTAGAGTGTAGGATCGGTACCCATTGGTAAGAGAGAATACAAACACACACACTCCTAAGGCTAAAACGCTCTGCACTTAAAATTGGCTGTAATATTAGATCGCCTGCGCTTCCGACCTGTCAATCGTATGGAATGTAGCGCTGTTAATATTCACATGTCAGAAATATGTTCCAAGCGCCTTACATACATCCTTCTTCCAGGTTTCTCTACTATAAACTACGGTATCGATCTGTAAAATGAAAAAACTGCTTCCTTAAAACACTTGCTATGCGTGATACATCCACAATATAACTTTACAGAGATGTATAGCATCCACTGTTCACATCCGATCATGGTTCAGAAATTATACAATGCATGCATCAACTCTATATAAAATGATCGTTAGTAGCGGGGGATACCTCCTACAAGGAACCAGAGAAACGCATAGCAGCAGCGTCCAACATGTGAAAATTACAAGTCATTCCATCACTAACTCTGTAAACAGCACATCTGTCAGGCAAATGTGTACACGGGGATTCAGCGCCTCACAAGCACATATCGCTAATTTAGTTATGACGCTGAAGTCTTGATTTTACACCCAAGATGCGACAGGGGGGATGGAGCACATCTCATAAATCAAATTTTGTTTAGAGGCATGTGTCAAGTTTCATCAGACGTGAGATGGAAGTCATCTATTGAGTGACAGGTTTACCGTTAACGATCGCAAGTAGATAGTGCTTTAAACCATATACAGAACACGTGGCTGTATACAAGTAGAACACAGGCTATGTCACGTGACTGATGCATCCGGACAGAACAGTGGGAAAACTGGCCTACAGCAACCTCTCCTCTTCTAGAATGCATCAGTCAACCATTAAATCGTATCTAGTTACAGGCCCATCTCAATCGGTCACCCCATCTACTCTCTGTTATCCTTTAACGAAGATGAAAGTAAGTTTAGAGGTGAATGGTTGTCTGTCTTCCTGAAACGCGTCAAATACAGTAGTCAACTCACTTGTATCACTGGTGCCACAATAGACGTACAGTATAATGCTGCCTCAATGGAAAAAATTGGCTGCCTCCCTGATTCCCTTCGATGGCGACGTTTTCTCCGATTCCTCTTGTTGCCACATACTTGATCCCATGTACAAATTGTTTGGTGTGAACCAGAAGATATGCTGCACTTCCTCAATTTTCCCGCATTTTGGGGTATATTCAGTCAATTTATACCTACTCCCTCGTCAGTTTTGCAATTCTATCAATTTTATGTCAGATCTATACATGTAATCATGACATAACCTCTCGTTCTGTGTTCTAAAATTGCTTGTAAATTTAGCACAGCTGCCAACACCTAGCCCAAATGCACTGATCGGGAGGTGTAGTATAGCACTGTACTCGACTGTATCCAGTCACCTCCGCGTTTGGAGAGCGTTCGCTCTGTTTTCTGTATGTCTGTGTATATGCATGCGTTGTGGAAGGCTCCCAGGAGCCGCAGAAGACCCGAGTTAGCGTTCTAATGTGGATCCGCCGCGCAATATATCAGGAGCGATGTTGAGAGTGGATCCACAATGTGCTGTGCACCGGATAGGGATTGAAGGTGGTTCCGCCACACGCAATGTGCGAAGCAGTGTGGGGATGCAGATCCATAATATACCACATCTGAGTTAGTGTTCAAGTGTGGATCTGCCATGGACTGTATATCCGGACCTATGTTCGGGGGCAAATCCACCACACATCACATCTGTGATAGGGTTCTTGGGTAGATCAACCACGCATTATGAATGGACATGTATTCTATGTGCAAAGTTTGGACCACCAGCAGAATGGACTCGGTCCTGGGAGCTGTCTGCGAGGCAGGCATATACACATGCATACAGAAAAAAGAGCAAACGCTCTCCAAATGTGGAGGTGACTGGATACAGACGAGTACAGTGCTATATTACACTTCTTGATCAGTGCATCTGGGCTAGGTGTTTCAGCTGTGCTACATTTACAAGCAATTTTAGAACACAGAATGAGAGGTTATGTCATGATTGCATGGATAGATCTGACATAAAATCAATAGAACTGCGAAAAATGACGATGGAATAGCTATAAATTGACCGAATATACACCGAAATGAGAAGAATTTGAAGCAGTACTTCCATATCTTATGGTTTGCACTGAACAATTTGTACGTGGGAACAAGTATGTGGCAACAAGAGGAATCCGAGGAAACATCGACATCGAATGGAAGGGAATCAGGGAGGCAGTGAATCTTTTTCCATCGAGGCAGATTAAATCGGTAACGGTGCTGGAGGGTGGGCTGGTCAGTGACATAGCGAGAGGGTCTTTCATCATCAAAGTTTACCCCAAGACAGCGAGAATGCTCTGTGACTCTCATCAGCCTGCTACTATGCTCAAGGTGTTACAAATATGTGGAGCACTGTCTGGTGCACTTTGATTATTTTTGTGTTCGAGAATTAACACTGAGTGGACATACTGCACAGTCATCTATCCACGAGAGTGGAAATATCAGTTTCCTCTATTTGATTCGAGTTGCCGAGTAAATATCTTCGCAGATGTGACAGTGGTTTACAACACGCCCCACGCAGCTCAATTTTTAGGGTTGTAGAGAAATAATTTCAATCTCTATCTTACTAATTATGTTGCGCTAGTGATCAGTAGGATGCTGCCTAGTGCTTGATATCGAGAAGTACCGCGAAAATGGTATAATATTATGGCTAACCATGCGAAAATACATGTGTTCTTGTAATCCCCGAGTCTGGAGATGTGTGCAGAAAATCGAGCAAGCAAGGAAGGAGATTTGGAGCAGAAATCAACGTATTTGTGCCGAGGGGAAATGAGCCCGAATTTGTAGAACAGTTCTGAGAGCGACTTCGGTCTGCTGAGGGTGCTCTGGTGGTGCATGACATGTGATCATCGGCTATGGGAAAATATCTATTGCTGTGAGGAGTATATACAGTGCTGTCCATCTTCGTGGTATATCTACGAATTATGTAAAAGGGATACGAATTGTTTGTTTACTACATTGACATGAGACACGGTGATATACTGCTAGGTTGTAGATGGGTTTCGCGCACTAATATTCAAGCTCCTATCCTCCTTGGGAGAGCAGTGTAAATGAGTAAGAGTCTTTACATATTTGACGATATGTATGGTAGTTTGTAAGATTTAATTGCCAGTGCAATATGGAAATCTGTGTAAAATAACCGCTGAAAGTCTCGTCTGCAGAAGGAAAAAAAGGTGGGCAGTGCTTCGATACTGGCAGCAACAGTAATTCGGCGGCTAAATTCGATAAGAGCCAATCATAATGCTCGATTCATTCACATCCTTTGTGGTGGGGTATAGGAGCCTCTACACAGAGGAGGGAATGTTTGTGTGTGTTGAAAGCAGGAAGGGTAACATGTGATGGACTGGGTAGCACGTTAGGTCCGCAAGGAAGACTGCATTCGACTTTATTCTTTATTATTTTCGTAAACAGGTTCGATGAGGGCAAGAATTTTTGTGCATACAAGGTGAGACATCAAGAAAGGGGCGTTAACTATTTCCAGGACACTATTTCCGCGAGGTCAACTCGGTTCTTATTTTTTTTACATAGTCATGTAACATCAGTATAAGATTGAGAACCTTGTTAGGTGCGCTTGCGAAGATTTGTAGCTATAGGTGCGCACTTCACGGTGTTGCGTCAGTCACGCTAGGCAGTTAAGCAGGGTTAGACATGTCTCTCATGACCCACTAGGAAAAATGCGCCCTGTTCTACTCTGTCATAGATGGTAAAGATACATGCTGCCCAGAGGCATCTCGCATATGAGACCAAGGTGAGCGTGCCTTGGAGTTCTGCGACGTTAGTATAACACTGATTGTATACTCGAAAATAGAAACAACTTTCACCTGCGTCGGGGGGCGGCTCATGGCTGTGACGGCTTGTGTGACCCTGGTGCGCCTGTGCACCCTCCCAGTCGAGTCAGCAACGGTGCCTAGGTGAACTCATATTTTGAGAGGAATTTCTCAGGTGTCAAGTAAGAAAGGGATGCCATGGCCTCATGCTTGTGGGACCCTAACAGGCGCCTGTGTGTGGTTTGACAGCTGACGGCTGCGTCACTTCACGGTAGCTGCTGCTAACCTCCTGTGCGCTCCAGTGGGGAGCAGTGCTTGTGCGAGTTGATTGCGAATCTGTTTCATTATTCTGTGAGCAGGTCTGTAGGCTGTGCTATGCGTTATTTGGACAGTTTATGAGTACTGAGCGTGTCTGCACATCACTGTGCTGCATTAACTAGATGCAATTTTCAGGTCTGTACTGAAATTATTTTGGTTAAGTAGTTTGCATGTTTGTAGGACGTGGAAAGCTTTATTTGGACAGTTTACAATTAGCAGGCATGATGGGACCAGTGTGAATGTGCCTTGGTGTTCTGTGGTATGGTGGACATGCGGATGACGAGGACATGATGGTGGAGGAGGTGGCGCTGTGGAATTGGGCTGCTGTGATCAGGGTGTTTGCTGCAGCCGTAACCTGATAGCCTGAGGCTGGATGGCCCATGGACGCCAGAGCGATGCTGTGGCTGCCACGGCCAGGGTGGGGCAGGGCCAGGGGCAGCGGCGCCCATGTGTTCCATTTGAATTGCAGGCAGATTTCTATAGAATGATCTGTGACATCTGTATACGTATGCGGGCTATACACTGTGATGGCACTATGTGCACACTTTCTACACATAATGCACGAGAACCATTACAATCACAAGCAGATTTCCATTGCATGATCTTTGACGTGAGTATGTGTGTCACACATGCATGTTGTGAGTGGTAGAAGAGACTTCCTATAGCGTCTGTGAGGGTGAGTCGCTCTGCAAATAGGTCTTCGCTGGAGTGCAGGTATAGATGGGAGTGATGTCAGCAGTGGTGAACACTCAGGCGTGCAGCTCAGAGGACGACTTGGCGCTTATTTACACATAGATATTCATGCAGGCTATACGCTGTGATGTCAGTAGGCGCCCAATCAGGCTAGGCACATCTAATGTGTCCCGTTAGAATTGCAAGAGAGAGAAAGTGGTCAAACAGATGAGAAGGATGATAGCACTCTCTGGCGGCAGTACTGCGTACTAGTGCAGTTGGGATCTGGACCCTGTGGCGAACACACTGGATTGTGGTAGTGGCTCAAACTGTTTAAAGACTGGTACATGATTTCAACAGTTGACGATTAGCAAGCATGTTTGCAGAGTCTTTTGGTGGTTTGTATGTCTGTAGGCTGTGTGATGTGACCCTAAACACATCAGGGTATGTGTTTTTTATGTGTAATAAATATACTCCATCCCTAAATAAATTGTTCCAAAATGAATAAAGTACACTCCTTCCTCTGTCCACAAGCCCAATGCAGGCTGAGTCCTTTTTTTACCAATCCCTAGGAAGGGGTGGCAGTCGGGTTACTTAGGTTAGTGGAGGTAGCCTAAGTGACCTATCTTCCCGAGATTTTCTTAGGTTGGTGGAGAAACCCTAAGTGACCTTTCTTTAGCACCAAAATTCAAACTTGGTGCCAGTTCCTAGGAGGAGGTGGCAGTCGGGTTACTTACGTTGGTGGAGATGGCCCAAGTGACCTATCTTCCCAAGATTTTTTTAGGCAACTAGAGATAGCCCAATTGACCTATCTTTTTGTGAAAATTCAAACTTGGCGCCAGTTCCTAGGATGAGGTAGTGGTCAGATGACTTAGGTTAGTGGAGCTAACCCAAGTGACCTTTCTTTGCCGCCATTTTCTTAGGTTAGTAGAGGTTGCATTGTCCTGATGGAACTTGAACTTCCCACCAGGGGGTGTGTGGCAGGGGGAAGGCGTGGCAGGGAAACATGGCACTTTCCTGCCATTTTGGATAACGGTACTTTGGCGAAGGAACCTCCTTGGGTTGGGTGATGTCATGGCCACCATCTTGGATATCGGTACCTTGGTGCAGAACGCAAGTTGTCCCAATACTATTACAGACGCTTTTGGTTACAACATAGAGATGGTTGAATTTATTTCTGCCCTTTTATTCCATTCAGTGCACTTATATTAACTGGGTCACTTCATATAGTGCTATCCCTGTTTACACTTTCTGTTTAATTTTTAGAAATTATGTCTAAAATTACAAACATTTCTGAAAAGACTCATAAAATGATCCCAATAATTCCAGTATCAGAGCATTGCTCAACTTATTTTGTGGCTCATTTTTTTATATTTTTTTTAAAGAGAAGATTTTTCAAGCTATTGAAGCATCTCAGTCACAGCACATCAAAAATTTCCGATTTATATTCATCTACTATCACCTTAGTGAACTTGTATTAAGTAATAACAAAAATAATTATAGATTATAAGCGCAGCCTTGACAAAGTCTCATTCCAGGTTCATAGTTACCTACTCAAGCGCAATCATTTGGTGTACACTCTTTGGCACAAAACATGGTGGGCAGCCAGCAGCTGCAGAGTCCAAGTCTGTGCCCATCGTGACATAGGATAAGTGACCTGGATACGCAGATAATAATCTCACGAGATGAACACGGCAAGTGCCATAACACGATTTCTCAGAAAAGAGTGAAATGAAATGGTTGTACAGCATTGATGACCAGGAGCTAGTCTTTTCATTTGATGACACATCAGGCGACGTGCGTGCCTATGATGATGAAATGATAATGACAGCAACACAACAATAAACTCTCGAATGCAGAAAATCTGCGGCGCGACCAGGATTCGAATCCACGCCCACTGCATGGTAGTTAGAGGCACTGACCATTCAGTTAAGCGGGCGGACAAGTTTCCAGACATTCCGCTCAATGAAAGAGGGCTCAAAAGAAGTGCAAACGTGCCTCAACTTATCTGTAGATATTCCACCATCTCTGAGAAAACGACGGTCAAAACTTTATGAGTATTTTCTGTGACTTTTAGCGCCTACATACACTGATCAGTCAAAACATTATGACCACTGCTCACCATGATGTTGGGTGCCGCCTGATCATGTTGCGGGCACTTGACGCTGCAACAACAGTATGAAAGTGGAGGGGGGGAGGGGGATGTCACCCTAGCGAAGATATCTGCTGTAAATGGGGAAATCTATTGAGATAAGCGACTTTGTGAAAGAGGAGATTATTGAAAGAGCACAATGCTGGTCCACATACAACTGATTCAGAACATACCAGTCAGTCCGTAACAGAAACCAAATCATTGCATTGAAACAAGCTTCAGAGTGCTTTGGAATGTGGGAAGAACACCGCAAATTGGCATTCATAAGATGAAGAACAACACCAAAAATGCAACATGAGCGTAATAGGTAAGAAATTGTCTACACAACCTGTAAGTACAGTTCAAAACATTACTACTTAATAGGAAATACCAACCACCAGAACTGTTTATAACCTATAGTTACAGTGACAAAAATGTAAATGAAATAGCAAGCATATGTACATGTACCAGGCCACTGATGAAGCCTTGCAGAAAATAAAGGCGAAACGCATATGGCACTAAAATTGTGTTTTATCAGTTGCTGTCAGACAGTCCATAAGTAAAAATTATCAACATACCGTAATATTACACACAACTGAGGAAGACAGGACTACAAAAATGAAGATGTATATATTTATTATTTTGCTTTTACAAGTCCTTTATGACATTGGGATGTTCCTCGGCTTATTTCCTTTTCAAACATATGAATCATATCATAATCATGTAATAAATCATGTCATTGTTTAGTCATTTTCAAAATTGCATCAAAAGACAAATTAGGTGCTGTAAAATACCAGGAAGAATCTACATCCTAAGCCATCAGACAATAGCAATACATCAGTTTTAAGAAATTGATCATGATATTCACCAAGATTTTTCACATTATATTTTTCACAAACTCTTTTTGCGTATTTATAACGTTCATCACTTATTTCACAGTCGTTCAGTTTACTGTAAAATTCTTTTTTTGCTGGTAATTGCTCCTCTTCAAATTTCTTCCTAGAATCTGTGTATTGATATGGATATAATCCTTTCCTAAATACTAGGTTAAATCAGTCTTTTGAACAAAAAATGTTTTGAAATGTTTTCCATTTGATCTCTATTCAGTTTGGAGGAATGTTTATCACTTTAAGAAGCCATAAATTTAAATGTGTCAATAAATCTGATCTTTCAGTTATCTGTCCTTTACCAAAACTGATGTATCTATCTTCATTGTTTGGTATCGAATTATTTCTTTGCTATCATTATCAAGTTCTTTCATAAACACATGAAAATAATATCCAGATAAATTGTGTAAATGAATTGGTACAAAACCAGGATTTGTTAATTGCAAATTACAATTATTACACAATGGAATTTTAGATTTTCCAGTTAAGTGATCATACGTCGAACCCTTTTTATTTTTTTGTGAATAATAACATTTACACTGTGTACAAACTTTAGATTTATTTTGTCTTGATTGTTCTTCAGAAGTTAAAGAACCCTTTTCTTCAATTTGAGAATAAATTTTTCCAATTTCTTCAACTTCTTTTCATATACATTGAAATTTTTTTTGGCAATTTGGTCTTCTATAAACAACAGGATCTATATAATGTCCATTTATATATTTCATATAACAACAGAATCCGCTTAGTACATTCTTTCGACATTTCATCGCCACAGAATTTGAATCCCCACCAGACGTCATGGACGTCAAAGACTCCTAGAGGTCTCTGCACCATCGCGCCCTAAGCTATGACAGCGCGCGCCTCGTGGCCCACATTTAGAGTTAGCGGCGTCCCTGACAAAGTACTTAAGCGCCTGCCTGTCGCTCAGTCTGCCAGTCTAACCTTGCATGCGTCTCAGGCCATATCACGTCGTGCTGGCCAGTGTGGCTTCACTCGGGAACTGCGTGACCGCTACAGTCGCAGGTTCGAATCCTGCCTCGAGCATGGATGTGTCTGATGTCCTTAGGTTAGTTAGGTTTAAGTAGTTCTAAGTTCTAGGGGACTGATGACCTCAGATTTTAAGTCCCATAGTGCTCAGAGCCATGTTGCCACACCTTAGACAGTGTATTTACTTTTGTGTTTTGTTTATGAGTGGATGTAGTTGTCTAGTTAGGTTTTCTTGACTCTTTTGTTTCGTTCTTGTTGTTTTCGTAAGGTCCTTCTTAGTCGTTACAACATGCACTTTCCAGGTTTGGTTGGCAATTATCCATTTTTAACATAAAACTATCAAAATCAGCGTAAATAACAAAAGGAAATTTCTGTATATTTGAAAATTTTTAAAACCTTATGAACATTTTTCTGGCATTTAATGATTTTTTAATTAATCAGTTTGTTCTGTGATCATCTGAATTTTTCTTACTATTAAAATGTGGTAAACACATCAGAAATGAAGCTTGCTTCTGTGCGTTTCGTAATTTGACTTGATCAAGTCAGGATAAATCTTTCATCCATCAATAATGTGAATTTTCACCATTATTAAAATAACATAATAAATTAACATGTTTCTATTTCTTTCATTTCGTAATTTTTAGTGTATAAACTTGTTCTTTTTCATCAAATGAGTAAACATTAACAGACACCTTAATTTTACTCTCAAGTTTTGAAATATGATCAACTACAATAGGAAATTCAAAATTTTCATTATCTGATCAAGATAAAGACCAACATTTTTTTCTTACTTGTTCTGAATTTCAATCTACAGGATTCAATGCAGATTTTATTGTCACAGAAAAAATTTTTGATCTTTATTTTTGGCATTTTATTTTATCTGGTAATTCAGTGTAAGATGATCCTCTCAGTGGAACATATCTATTAATTCCCAATTGAAGTCGAATAGTTCTGTTTAATGCCCATCCCAATAAACAAGCTTAAAATCACCCATTCTTGATAAAGTATTTTGTTTTAATTATCTTAAATTTTTTAATTATATCCCTTTCACTCGTGAACCTATATGTCTGTGTCTGAAACTGAGATTCCATAATATTTCTATATGTCTGCATTTGGTACTCACAAAAAAGTTTAAAATTTATTTTCAGTCCACAATGTTTTCTTAGTTTGTCTTTTACAATTTTCATAATTTTCGGTTTTACTGCAGTCGAGAAGTGATTAGATCCAATTGAGCTTATTTATTCTCAAAATTTATGTTTTGTAATCTCTAACTGTTGTTCTGTCTTTCGATTTCTCAAATGAATTAATACAAAAAGTAAATAATACTTCATTGTTAGTTCTAGTGTTTTATAAACACATTCAGGGAATGGAAATATTTTTTTCAAAGGTTTATCTTCTTTAGTTTCAAGAGCATCATCATTTTTAATTTTATGATGAGGTAACTATTACCAAAGACTTCCTCTTCTGTGAACTGATTCAGGTGGTGCTGATGACTTTTAATAATTTGAAACAGAATAGCTTTGTTTAATTTACTATAACCTTAACAATTATTTCTTTTCCAATAATAATGAAGTTGAACAACTGTGAAGTTCTCCATTTGGGTCTTCTATTAATAGGAAATAGAATTCATTACTTTTGTAAAAGAAGGACCTCAAAAATTCAAGACCTCTCTTTTAATACAAATTTTAAAGTTAAGTATGAGATTTTTCTAATTTCCTACTTTTCATACATTCTAAAGTACATTTTTATTTTTTTTGGGGATGAATTAATGTTTTCTTTATTTTTTTATCAGAAATTATACTTTATAATGTTGTTCACTTGTAATTCGTTGTAAATGTTCTTTGTCATAATATTTAACAATATTTTTTCCACATTCACAAGGAATTAGATTTCCATTATAATTTTTACATGATGTTTATTTACACATTGTCTACACATTGTACTATAACCATCTTTTGTATATTTTAATCTAGTGTTTAGAAAAGGAGTATACACATATGATTACATGGATTCTTCGAAAAAAATTTGGAGAGGTGCAATTACCAGCATAAGAAGAATTTTACAATAAACTGAACGACTGTGAAACAAGTGATGAAGATGATGCACATGCAAAAAGAGTTTGGGAGAAATTTAATACGAAAAATCTTGGTGAATATCATGATCTGTATCTTAAATCTGATGTATTGTTAATCTGATGTGTTTGAAAACTTTAGAAAAACTTGTACAGAAGTTTATAATTTACATCCTTCTTTGTATTTTACAGCACCTGGTTTATCTTTTGATACAATGTTGAAAATGGCTAAAAGATATGTAAAAGCAAATAATAATTATATGATGGATTTTGATGGTAAATAATGTCAAATTATTTAGCATATTTAGATGCAAACAAATTATGTGATTATGGTATGAGTCACTATTTGTCATTTAGTGGATTTGAATGGGATGAACTAAATAATTTTAAATGATCTGAAGACCTAAGTGCAAAGGTTGATTGTACAAAAATGACTGAAATATCGGATGCTGCAAAAATTGGATATATTATTGAAGTTGATTTAGATATCCAAAAGAATTACGTGATTCACATAAAGATCTATTAGCTCCTGAAAATGAAATTGTGCCTGAAACTAAAAAAACAAGTTGTTGACTACTCTGAATGACCAACATGAATATGTTGTTCATTATAGAAATATTAAACATTATTTAACTATAGGATTGAAATTAACAGAAATACACAGAGTTTAAAAATTTAATCAATGAGATTGGTTGAAGAATTATATAGATTTGAATACTAAAATAAGGACTGACGCTAGATATAACTTTGACAAAGATTCCTTTAAATTCATGAATAACCCTGTGTGTGGCAAGACCATGGAAAATATTAGAAATAGATTTAATAGAAAATTAGTATAAGACAGAGTAAAGATTAACTTTAAAGGAAGAATTATATTTAATCTAAATCTTGTTGCCATCAATACAAATCAGACAAAAATCACATTTAACAAGCCTCTCTGTTGGAATGAGCATACTCGATTTATCTGAAGAGTTGATGTATGATTTTCACTATAGAATAATGAAACAGAAATATGGAGAAAATATTGAGGTGTGTTATCAAGATAGAGACAGTTACATTTAGAATATTGAGACTGAAGATTTTTATGAGCACATGAAATAGATGATTAATTCCTTTGATACAAGTGATTATCCAACAAATAATATTTATGGAATTCCACATGTAAACAAGAAAGTTTTAGGAAAAATGAAAGACGATTGTAATGGGAAAATAATGGAAGCATTCTATGGTTTAAGAGCAAAAAGTTTTACTTATAAAGTTGGTGATAAAAATAGAGAAAAAATCAAAAGGAGTTAAGAAGTGTGTTGTTAAAAATAGAAAAGTTTACAAGATTATAAAGATTGTTCATAAACAATAGAGAATAGTATAGCATAGTTAGTAAGTTTCAATGTGAAAAGTACAAATTATACATAGTTGAAATAAACAATAAAGCATTTACCCTCATGATAATAAAATATACATTTTAGAAAATAATATCTACTATCACTTCAACAGAGTTAGCCATTTTAGAACTGTTGTTGTTGTTTTCTGAGTTTATTTATAATAAATAAAATTCATTACTAAAAATGAAAATTATTTCTTTATCAAAATTTTTTATAATTAAATGAAGAGTCTTATCAAGAAGCTCAACAACACAACTGTCTCAAAAGTGATTAAAAAAAGAAATTAGATAGAAATAAGATTTATATATATTGTTACTGGATATGAATATTTAAATCTATATATGGAGAAAAAGTTTGTATGGAATTTAATGATGAGTTTTATATGACATTGCCAGATAAATATTATAAATTAATTACTAGTTGGGATTTAGAACTGATAGAAAATGAATAATTGAAATTGAGATACAAACAGATGAAGAAATTTAAGAATAAAAATAATGAATTTCATGATACAGAGATCTTGATGCTGTGAATTTATAAATATTTATTTAATTTGTAATTTTTAAATACGCAACACCATAAATCTAAAGCACTGTAGTCAATGTATGAATGAAAAATATTACTGAATTTCATAAAGATAAACACCAAAAAGATTCAGATCGAAATCTATGTAGAGAATGTGTATATTATTACCAAACAATTAAAGGTACATGTGAATGTGGTAAAACCATAAACAGACCTTATTTAAAAAGACATTTATAAACTGCTCTTCATAAAGATCTCATGGCTGCTAGTGAATAATTTTCATTAATGAATTCATTTTATATGTTTTCTTACATTCACCTTTTACAAAAAAAATATGTTCAATTTATTTTATTACATTCACCATTTATGGAAAATATATGAATTTATTTTCTTACATTCACTTTGTATAAAAGGATATAATAAATTTACATTCTTACATTCATCTTTTAAGAAATTTGTGAATTTGTGTTAAAAATATTTATTATAGCAGTTAAATTCTGTGTGCTACAGCTAATTTTGGTGAAACTAGTGAACAAACTTGTGAGTGAGCTAGTGAGCCAAGGTTAGCCAGGATATGCAGAATTTAGCTATTTACCATACGCACATATATTGAATAATAAAAGTATGACACTTATTGTGAAACTCAGTTGTAATTTTATAAATAATATAATGTCCTTCTATTCCATAATTGGATAAGTTGTATTTGTGTAGTAACCTTATACAGACATAGGTTTTTATAAATAATATAATGTCCTTCTGTTCCATAATTTGATAAGTTGTATTTGTGTAGTAACCTTATACAGACATAGGTAGGTAAATGAAAAATAAAATAATCAGGTTTTGATGGGGGACACAAAACTTAAGAGGCCACACTCTACGCACTATACCACCAGTTTAGCTGAGATAATGGAGTATATGGAAGCAATCAAGAGCCTTTAAAAATAAATGGGAAAGATGGAGGAGAAGGATGAGAATTCTCAATATGTATTATGTAAGAGCCAAAAATTACAACAATCAACAGACGGAATTCATTGTTCTGTGTATCAAGCAGCATTTTGTGCTTAATTAGGAGGCATGCAGCTCATGAAGAAACTGGTGGTGCAATCAGTAAAATTTCTGAAGTTGTACTCATTATTCCACTGTCATTTCAACAGTTTACGATGGAGCTGAACAAGGAGTGTGGAGACTTTTAACATTACTGCAAAGTAGGTTAGTTAAATCAAGGGACATGCCAGGAAAGATTTATCACTTTGAAACTCGTTGTTGTTGAATTAATGAAGGAAAAAGGAATGCAATAACGAATATCAGGACATCCAGAATGGATTGTAGACCTTGCATTTTAAGTGGACTTCACTGCACACTGTTCACAGTAAGACACCACAAGGCGAAACACAATTTTTTCTGATTTCTTTGGGATCCATTAAAAAAATGTCCTACTTTAGAAGGGACACATTTTGACAAACACAATCCAGTTCCCTAAGCTTACTGCTGTTAAACAAAAAACTGAGGTTTGAAGAATTCATTGTGGCTTGAAAAAATTACAAGGATAACTTCTTAAACGTTTTGAGGACACTGTTAGTCTCACCTCTGTTTCAGAAATCGCTTGCCATTTCAATTGATAGAGGTCCTGTAAAAAAAGCTTTTGACACAGTGCCACATTGCAGGTTGTTAAAGAAGTTACCAGCATACGAAAAAGGTTCACAGGTATGTGAGTGGCTTGAAGACATCTTAAGTTGTGGAACTGAGTATGTTGTCCTGACTGGCGAGTATTCATCAGAGATAAGGGTATTGTCAAGACTGCCCCAGAGAAATGTGACAGGACCGCTATTATTCTCCATATACATAAATGATTTGGCGCGCAGGAGTCCAGAGAACTGCAGTTGTTTGCTGACCATGGTGTGGTGTGCTGTAAGGTGAAGAAGTTGAGTGGCTGTTGGAGGATACAATATTTCTAGTTGCTGCAATGAATGGTAGGTAGCTCTAAATGTAGAAAAACAAACCGATAATGTTCGGATGCCGTATTATCAGTGCCCTGCTTGACACAGTCACGTCGTTTAAATATCTGGGCGTAACGCTGGAAAGAAATGGAAAGAGCACGTGAGGATCGTAGTAGCAAAGAAGACCGCCTATAAGACGCTAGTGCGACCTGTTCTTGGGTACTACTCCAGTGTTTGGCATCCGTACCAAATCAGATTAAAGGAAGACATTGAGGCAATTCAGAGACAGGCTGCTAGATTTGTAACTGACAGGGTCGCACAACACGCAAGTGTCACAGAGGTCGTTTGGGAACTCGAATGGGAATCTCTGGAAGGAAAGGGTCGTTCTTTTCGATGAAATTTATTGATAAAATTTTGATAACCGACTTTTGAAGCTGACTGCAGAACTATTATGTTGCCTCCAAAATGCATTCCACTTAAGGACCACAAAGATACGAGAAATTAGGGCTCATACAGAGGCATATAGACAGTCGCTTTTCCCTCATTCTGTTTATTAGGGGAACAGGAAAGAAAATGATTAGTAGTGATACAAGGTACCCTCCTCTACGCTCCGTAAAGTGTACTGCGGAATATCGATGAAGGTAGGCAGGTAGGAAGTGGAAAGGCAATTCGAAGTGAACGTAACGGAACAATTCAGGAGCACAGGCGAAATTAAATGCACTGACACTGTGTTGCCAAATATTTGCGGCCATGTCGCGAGATGCTAGCTCTGCCAGTGGCAGCTACGTAGCAAAATGCCTGTCGTGGTCATCTTATAAGGGCTCTCATTGTCAGACGGGAGGCGCCAGCGCGTTTGGTTTTTATGGAGCGTCATCTCTTGACAGTTTCTAATGTCGCGGTTTAAACTACCTGTATTTAAGGCATTCAGTTAGATTTAGTCTCAAATTCCTCATTTATGAAGCTTTGAGGCGTGGAATGGGGTGTTAAGGCGGGTGTTATATAATTTCAGCGCAGGGATGGCAAAACTAGTGATGCTAGTTTCCTCTCATCTTAGCACATGGCATGTGAAATATTGAGGTATATAATTTTCCATTACGATTACGAAAATAAGTAAAAATGTACATTAAATATATTCTATCCTGGAAACCATTAAGAATAGTGCATGTGTCCAAGTAGATTTTTTTGCTTCAAACGATCGTTCCTGTCATATCCCTGAATATTGACTATTCATCGTGGGACAACCTTCATATTATGTTTTATCTTCTTATTTATTAACCTCAGCACATTAATGACTTCAGGACTTTTTTTACATCAAACCAGAGTTTGTAATGTAATTACAAAGCTTATTAAAATCACAGTTACTTAAAAATCATTTTTATTATGATACCTCTTCTTCTTTTTATGCTTGTATTAGGCAGTTGCCTGTTAGTCCCTATTGGTTGAAATTGTTTATTTTCCTCGATCTTCCTAAATATCGTCTGCCCACTGCGTACTAACTATCACTAATTACGACAATATGTCGTCTTCCATTCTTGTGACATAATCCTTCTAATTGTGTCTGTATTCCTTAATCTGCTCATTTGAGTTTTTCACTCTATTCTTTTCTAATGTCTACAGTCACTCTTCCGTCGACATAATGTCACCAGCTACACTTCTTAGCAATCGGATGTCTAGTGCTTGTATTCTGACGGGTACGAGTGTTCTGCAGTGTTGTTCAGGCAAGATCTTCAAGGTCTAGGGAGCACTAGTTATTATGAGCAGTAGTGTGTCAACAATAAACTTGATGATTTGGCCTGCGACGACGTCCTGTACAGTTAATGCTGAGCTGAAGGATTTTTCGACAGAGTTGTCAGCACGAGAAAGAATTTTTGACGATTACCTTGATTTACGTGTTTGAAATAATTAGACAAGTCTATGTGCTGTTTACGGATCAATGAAGGTTATCGCTAAAGCCAAGTGCTGGTTTAGTTCCTTAGTTGGGACAAAGGCTTCTAGTTTGCCTATACTTCTCTAGATCACACAAGCCTTTCCGTAGAGCATCTGGTCTTTATGTTTTAGAGTAATGTATTGTCACGTCTTAGTTATCGATTCTCTCAGATTGGTTGGCCCTGTTTACTATCTGCTTGAAATAAATTTTATTTCCAAGGGTAGGAGGTCGTTTGTAAGTCCAATGTGCTATGCCTCCGAAATTGATGAGCTGTTTTAGCTTTGCCGCTAGCCAAGGTGCAGGCTTTCCCTACATGTTTTCGATTTTGGGGGAGCATATTTATTGTGTAATAGAATTTTTTTGTAGCAAATGCGTCCAGGAATTGTATGCAAGGCGTCTCACAAATTCTCTCTTCTGCCTCTGCTGCCTACACTGCTACACTTAAAGTCTCTGTGTGTACTTACAGATTATTCCTTGCATATTTTAGAGAATAAGTCATGAATATGAAGTTGTGAGCTGATATTACAGGGACGAATTTCCTTGCTTGCGAATTTCTTGGCAAATGTATGTATGGAGGCTTGAATATAGGTAGGTACAACCTGAAATTCTGTTACATTTGAAGCAGATACTACACAACTGAATTTCACAATGAACGAACGGAATATTTATGTTAGTGTCCCTAGAATTATTTATAAGCTCTTAAGTCGAATCGAATTTTGAGTGGTCAGTTTTCAAACAGGCTATTCCTCCTACTTCTGGAAGTCTGTGGACGACGCACATTAGGCAAATTTTCTTAAGGGCATTGATATTTAGGAATATATATTTGACTATGTATGTGACTAGCATGGTCGGTAATAAGGCGAAGGCTACGACTCCAACTTTTCATCTGTTACTTCTGTGGTGCCTTAGGACAGTGGGATGTACATTCTGGAGAGGACACTTGGCTTGGTCCAGGTGTCACGTTCGTTAGGAGAAAGACGTGGATGTCCATAATTATTCTGCAATATATGTCGGAGTTCGTCGAAATGAGAAGAAACTGATGGCCAACTATGTTCTACATTAATAGTGCAGCCACACTAACGGAACTACTGGCTGCAGGAGTAGGCAAGTTCGTAGCTCAGAAAGCACAGGCTTTTTTCCGTCCTCGACTGTGTTGAGTAGGAACAGTGTTTGATTACGCAAAGGTAGTTTGAACCTGACATTTAACCCAGATTTCCTTCACGCAAGCTCATTCTTCGATACAAATACCTAAGGGACCTAACTGAATACTGAAAGAGAAATGCATGAAAAAAAGTAGGTTATGATAATGGTTATCAAATCTGAGACTGAATATATTAGTAGCCTCCTGAAAACAACCAAGATACCGCTATAAAGAACAGGCCTGTAACATAGTTTGAATACAAAAAAGAACACTGAGGTTATTTTAAGAAAAGAATAGAAATAAAAAGTTTTCATAACAACACACCAATATATTCAAAAATATTCCGTTTACCTAAGCATAAACAAATACCCAAGGAAAATAAAACTTACATTTAGTACTTCTTTCGCACATTCCGTGCTACGACAATGTCCTCTCTTGTCGGTTCAATATTTCTTAAAATTAGTTCTCCTGGCATGCGCATTAATATTACATAGCGTCGCGGTGTTTATTGAAGCGTTCGTACGAAGATATACATTTGCTGGTTCACTAAAATGATATAAATTGTAGCGATGCTACATTGCACTTCTTAACACGTCAGAAACGAAACAGTAAAAGGTAATCAAGTCTCTAGAGCTATTCATAACAAAAGACAAATCTTCCTTTTTTTATTCACATGTTTCGCATCTTATTAGGATCGAGCGCTGCGGCAATTATTTAAATATCTGCGCTCGGCGCGTCGTAGTGTTTATTTGAAGCAGTGAATGCTGGACTCGCGTCTTTGTGTAGAGCCACATTACAAAAACTGTTCTTTTCCTAACATTTGCCCTGTGATGTGTAACATTCTACCAACTGCAGCTCGATGGCTGTTCTTCTGTTTTATGATAAATATTTTATATACAGAGCACCCGAAACCCAATAATACTACAATTGCAAAGAGCTTTGTGCGTGTTAAATAAATCTACATCGAAAACAGTCTGCTGCAGTTAACATCTGTGAACAATAATGATTTTATATTTGGGAACATATATTTGACTAGCACGGTCGGTAATAAGGCAAAGAGTTTATTGGAATTTGCGCAGCTGAATAAGTATTAAGGAGAAAAAAGGACATCTTACTAATAACTATATTTGCACATTCAAGAACAAACAAAATTACAGCGAAAACAACAGAATAATTAGCGCACACAAAGAGTGTTAGACAATGTCAAAGAGTTCTATTCTACACAGTGCACTTTGCGCCGTCACACACGAAATATATTGTTCACACAATTCCAACAGCCCTCCTTGAACTTATATTTTGTGTGTTGCTTCCACAAGATAAACCAAATAGTCCCACAATCTTCTCAAACTTTTCTCTTTCCAAGGGTTTGGTCAGAAGGTCACCTAACATGTCTTCTGTACGCAGATAGTCCACGGCAATGTTCTGTCGCTCTACGTGGTTCCGAATGAAATGGTGCCGTATATCAATATGCTTTGTCCTACACTAGTAACATCATTTTTAGCTAGGTTTATGGCTCCCTTATTGTCACGGAAGATGGTTGTAGGTTCCTCAATTAAATTGGGTTCTATTTCACTTATTAATGTTCGTAGCCATAATGCTTCCTGTGTGGTGTAGGATAGTGCCATATACACGGCCTCTATGGTGCTCAATGCAACAGTTTTTTGCTTTTGACAGGACCATGATGTGAGGCCCCCGATTAATTTAAAACAGCAGCCAGTGGTGGAGTATCTGTCTCCCAATTCACTCCCCCAGTCCGCATCGCTATATCCCTCTAGTTTTGCGTTACCATCTCTATGGTATTTTAGCTCATAGTTTGAGGTTCCTCTTAGGTATCGGAATATCCTCTTTACAGCTTTCCAGTGCTTTTCCTTTGGGTCTCTGCAATATCTGCTCACTGCATTGGTGGCAAAAGCAATGTCGGGTCGTGACGTTTGAGACAAATATAACAGACTCCCTACTGTTTCTAAATAAGGAACATTCTTGTCACATTCCACATCAGTCTCATTTACACTTAACTTCACTCCTACTTCCATTGGAGTACTTATGGGTTTGCAATCACTCATGACAAATTTCTTTAATATTTTTTCCGTGTATAATGATTGACTTATGCTCAATTCTTGTCTTTCTTCATCCTTAGTAATCTGCATACCTAAATAACGTTTGACTTCTCCCAAATCATGCACCTTAAACTTGGTTTGCAGCTGTTTATTGAAAATTCTCATTTGGCCTTCACTTTCAGTCACGATAAAGAACTCGTCCACCCATATCGCCATTATTATTATTTCTTCTTTTCTCCCTTTATAGTAAATGCTGGGATCTGCCTTGGATTGCTTCATATTCATATTTATTAATGTTTCATGTAGACATCGATTCCAGCAACGTCCACTTTGTTTAAGTCCATAAATACTTTTTCTCAAACGCCAAATCTTTTTACTTTCTGACCTGGTTTTTATGGCTTCCCTTGGTGGAATGACATATATCTCCTCCTCCAATTTCCCATTTAAATATGCCGTTTTAACATCCATATGATGAATTATTAAATTTCGCTTTACTGCCAAGGCTAAAAGATATCTCAATGATGCATACTTGACTAGAGATGGGGGATCCGCTCTTGAACTGATTCATAGAGTTGAATCTTTCAAAGGAGTGAACAATCAGTGATTCAGAAAAAAAGAACGGTAGCTCCAAACGTTTCCCACGGCAGAGAGAGAGAGAGAGAGAGAGAGAGAGAGAGAGAGAGAGACGGAGCATATCAGCAGCGCCTCTGCTGGTCACAGCACAGTGCACGCCACACAACACAGCCAGCGCCAGCCTCTGCCCTGCTTCTACCTTGGCTGCCTGCATTGTGCAGTGCCCCATTGGATTTTGTGTTTCACATATGCCGTGCCGTCTCTGTGCGTCGTCTGCCGCGTGCAGTGTCTGGCGCAGCTTAACTTCGCATCGCACTCTGTCGGTGATCGTTTCAGTCGCACATCCTGCCCTCTGGGCAGTTGATGCGAGCAACAGGACAGAGAGCCACCTAGCGGATAACATAGGAACTACTTGCAACAACCTGCTCGCAAGGGAACAGACGATTTGTCTCGGAGCGGGTGAGTGGTGGCCGTTCACCGCTCCCCCCACCCTCGGAACTCGCCCGCTCAACGCTCACCCCACCGTTCTCGACTCTAGCCAGAGCGTTGAGCAAAGCAACTCAGGTGTCACTCTGGTCTCTGCGGTCTTAGCTCACGCAGTAATACAGCTCGCGGCTCGACCTGCTCGACTCAGTGCTTCTGCATCGGAGTTCGTCTCTACTGGATATTGTTCTTCGTAGTAATACCGCTATGTATATTACATTATTATGTTATGTATACATCATTTGTTTTTATTTTATTTTTATTTGTTTAAACTGATCAGATTAGGTTCCTGACGACTCCTCTTACTATAGGATTTTTATTATGGACAATCGAATTTACGCTTTAATTACGAGCGAACCGATAAACGTATCGCAAAATGTGGAACACCAATATTTTCCTTGTTTTATTCTGCGTAAGGCTATATGCAGCACTTTCGTTTTACAGTCAAATATTTTTTTTCTTATTCTGGTACGTATTTTGCGATTTTAGGCGTCTTCGGAAGGAAACGTTCACTTTAAAAATATATGGCTTGCGATGTATTTGTATGAGGTTAATGAAATTTTAATACATTATAGCCAAATATATTGTTAATGTAAATCTCAAGTTACAACATTTTCCGATCACCCAAAAAACCACGATAGTGCAAAATAAATCAATAGTCAAAAACTTTGTCATATCGTGGAAATTTCAATAAACAATACAAAATTCTTACTCATTATCTGTGTTACTTCAAAATAGGATCAAATAAGATCAAAATACAGGTATAGTACTCTAATAAACCAAGTTTAAAGGGCAATGTGCCTTCCATTTATTTTCTATTGTAAATGAGTGGTGAGTCATGAAAAAGAGCTAATTCATTTCAGGGAGTGAACAGTTCTGATCCGATCTCTGAAAAGAACAGTTTTGCCCATCTCTATACTTGACTACAGGTGAAAAAGTTTCTTCGTAATCTACCCCTTGTTTTTGTGAATATCCTTTTACCACAAGTCTTGCTTTGTATTTTGGTGATGAGCTTTCAGGGTTCTTCAAATTGAATACCCATCTTACCTGCAGTGGTTTCTTATCTCCTGGCATATCTACCCATTCAAAGGTTTTGTTCTGATATTAAGATTCTAATTCTCTCTTCATCGCTTCTTTCCATTCTTGAGAGTTTGGGCCACTCATTGCTTCTTCTGCTGTTCTTGGCTCATCATTAAAAGACTGTGCTGTATACATCTCAAAATCCGGATATTCCTTCGGTTTTGGTACACGAGAAGAACGCCTTACATTGTTTTCTTCATGTTTTTCATCCTCTAACTCATTGTCATCATAAATTGTATCCATTTGTCCTTGGCTGTCGTCTTCCTCTTCTTCACTTCCTATTTCCTCACACAAGGTTTCACCTTCTGAACTAGGTGCAGTTGACTTAGTGGTTTTGCTCTCTTTTGAGTCCTTTCTATTTTCAAAGAATATTACATGTCTACTTGTGACAATCTTTTTAGTCAATGGATCCATTAATCGGTAGCCCTTTGAATTTTCACAATAGCCTACAAAAATATACTTTTTAGCTTTCGGATCCCATTTTCCTCTTAGCTGTTTTGGAATATGTGCCATTGCATCACACCCAAAAACCCTTACATTGCTTAGATCAGGTTTCTTTCCTACCCATATCTCATAAGGGGTTCTATTCTTTAATGCTTTTGTAGGTGATCTATTGTTCAAATATACAGCTGTTGACACTGCCTCTGCCCAAAAATCTTTGGATAATTCAGCGTCAGTCATCATGCTCCTTGCTTTCTCGACAATGGTCCTATTAGCCCTCTCAGCAACCCCATTTTGAGATGGGCTGTACCTTATGGTAGTTTGATGCCTGATTCCCTTTTCTGCCAGAAGTTTCTTCAATTTCTGGTTAATATATTCCCTCCCATTATCAGACCTGATGATCTTGATCTTCTTTCCTGTCCATCTTTCAACCATATTGCAATATTCCTCAAAGATATCTCTCACTTGGTCTTTAGAACTAAGAAAATAAACATGAGTATATCGTGAGTAATCATCAATAAACATAAGAAAATAATTACTCCCACCTATGGATTCACACTCCATCGGGCCACATACATCTGTGTGGATTAACTGTAAGACTTCTGTGGATTTACTCTGACTAGTCTTGAAGGATAACCTTGCTTGTTTTCCCTTTATACATGTCCCACAAGGATCCTTGGACACACTAAAATTCTGTATTCCCTTTACCATATCCTTTATTATAGACATACTCTTTCTATTTAGATGTCCAAGCCTCCGGTGCCATAGAAAACCTTCTGCTGAATATACTGAATCACTAACATTTATATGTTTACTGTCAATGGTATCCAACTTAAAAATACCCCTTTCGTTACTTGCTGTAGCTATAACTTCACCACTTTCACTGATTACTCTTGCACCCTGCATATCAAAGGTGACTGTATTTCCTTTCTTGACAATTTCCCCTACGGACAGCAGGTTAGTTGCCACCTTTTTCACATAATGAACATTGTGTGCTGTAACCATATCTGATTCACCATTTACAGTTACATGTAGATCTAGTTTCCCAGCCAGGTGACACTGGAGCTTGTTGCCATCAACAGTAGATATTCCCATATGAGTCTTATCTTCGATGTCATACAGAAGTGATTTATCTTTAACGATATGCACAGATGCACCTGAGTCTAAAATCCATTCCACATCACGATTGCTCATCCCACCAAAAGAATAAAAACATGAGAGTGCCTTACCTTTGTTATTGGTCCTTCTCTCTGGGCTATCAGTAACATACCTCCTTTGTTGAGCGTCTGATCTTGGGCTTACTTTTTCTTTGCACTGAGACGCAATATGTCCCATCGTCTGATATTTATAGCACCTCACCGGTTTCTTCTTTTTGTTTTTTGAGTAGAGAGCAGACGCACCTTCCTTCTCCAATGTACAACAGCTTGGAGCAGTCTTTACATCCTGCAGGATTTTCACCTTAACACTGTCGCCTGTGATTGGTATACCCGAGCTTTCAAGTCCCATAATCATAGGTGCATACCTTTCGGGCAGTCCTGCCAACAGCAATGTTCCTATCCATTCGTCAGCGATCTCGAATCCGATGTTTCTCAGTCGGTTCGACGTGGTTATTATTTTGTTAACGTATTCGTCTACACTCTTACATTTGTCCAGACGAGTGGTAATTAACTCGCGTAATAATCCTACTTTTCTCGTAAGACCACCATCCTCGAATGCACTTCGTAAATTGTCCCAGACTTCTTTCGCTGCAGCAGCTTTTTCAACGTGAACATAATTCACCGAATCAATCAGTAATATCAATTTTGATTTTGCTTTCCTATCCTTACTTGAATAATTCTGATCTGTGGATTTCATTGTCCCATCTACCACGTCCCATAGGTCATTTAAACGTAAATACGCTTCTACTGCGAACTTCCAGGTTGCATAGTTTTCGCGACCTATAAGTCTTTCAATCTGTGGAATTTGTGCCGCACTCATTCTTAACGGTAACTTGCTTTTTATTCCCGTAAAGAACACCGAAAAATAATGCGGAAAAAAATTGCGATCGTCTTGTAAGGATAACTCGCACTTCACGTAAATTGGAACTTTTCCAATACTTTCTCCTTACTATTTTATTGATATACTTATTCCAAATGCACGCTGGGCCCATAACCTATTGGAATTTGCACAGCTGAATAAGTATTAAGGAGAAAAAAGGACATCTTACTAATAACTATATTTGCACATTCAAGAACAAACAAAATTACAGAGAAGACAACAGAATAATTAGCGCACACAAAGAGTGTTAGACGATGTCAAAGAGGTCTATTCTACACAGTGCACTTCGCGCCGTCACACACGAAATATATTGTTCACACAATTCCAACAGAGTTAGTATGCTGCTACTCCAGCTCCTAATCTGTTACTTCTGTGGTGTCTTAGGACTGTGGAATCTACATACAATATTGAAACTGTGTATCGATCCTATTATACTATTCTGCATCCCTACCTTCTTACCTTACCATTTAGAGAAGCGAATTCTGCGGGATGACTGAGTGCTCGATACGTACAGACTTGTGATAGTCGTGACACATTGGTTGTTGCGAGGTTATGCTTATTTTTTCCGCGAAACACGAATTCAATTATGATTTGTTGTGTGCAATTGCACATTAGGGAACGTCTTGCTTCCTAATTTCAATTGGTGGAAACTTGAACATGAACTGTTCGATAAGTCAATAAGGCTACATTGACTTTGTCTTCGAAATACTGAAGCAACTAATGGAGTGAAAATAAAAGAGATGAAATTTAGAAAAGGCAACTATTGTAAAAAGAAAAGAATAAAAGGATTTAGAACTAGGTATAAAGCTAATGTGCCCATGGAAGCACTACTTATGAATATTCGTCAGGACTTGTAGTCAGAGAGACTATTTTTCTTTTGTAAATAACTTCTAGATATAGTATGTATACAAAAGGTTGATTGTACTTTACAGTAATGAAACAGTTACTATTTAATGGACACGTATGAATTGCTGTGTGTGAACTGACTATAGACAAGTAACTAAAGGACACGTACAAAAATGGTGAGAGTAAACCTTGACGACCAAATACATGTGGATACGAAATTAATAGTAATGTGTGAACTGAAAAGATGATAACTATATGCACACGTGTGGAATGCCGCATGTCACGCAATCTGATTCTTCGACACAAATACCTAAGGGACCTAACTGTATAATGAAAGGGAAATGTATGAACAAAAGTGGGTTATGGTAATGGTTATCAAATCTGAGATGGAATATATTAGTAGCCTACCGGAAACAACCAAGATACCGCTATAAAGAGCAGGTCTGTAACGTAGTTTGCATACAAAGAAGAACACTGCGGTTATTTACAGGAAAGAATAGACAGAAAAAGATTTCATTATAACACATCAATATATTCTGAAATATTCCATATTACTAAGCATGAACAAATAATGCAAGAATATAAAACTTACATTTGGTATGTCTTTCGCACTTTCCGTGCTACGACAATGTCCTCTCTTGTCGGTCCAATATTTCTTAAAATTAGTTCCACTGGCATGCGCATCAATATTACATAGCGTCGCACTGTTTATTGAAGCATTCGTACGAAAATTTACAATTGCTGGTTCACTAAATTGATATAAGTTGTAGATATGCTACATTGCACTTCTTAACACGTCAGCAGCGAAACAGTAAAAGGTAGCCAAGTCTCTAGAACTGTTCATAACAAAAGAGAAATTTTCCTTTTTTTATTCACATGTTTCGCATCTTATTAGGATCGAGCACTGCGGCAATTATTTAAATATCTGCGCTCGGCGGGTCACAGTGTTTATTTGAAGCAGTTAATGTTGGACCTGCGTCTTTGTGTAGAGCCACATTACAAAAATAGTTCTGTTCCTAACATTTGCGCTGTGATGCGTAACATTCTACCAACTACAGCTCGATGACTCTTCTTCTCTTTTATGATAAATATTTTATGTACAGAGCATTCGAAACCCAATGATATTACACGAGGTGTATCAGCTGTGCGGCGTAACCTGCGTTGGACTCATACAACTGCGTGTTCAGTGTATGGCTGAGAGCACTATCCACTAGCGATCGTTAACAGCGAACTTCTCAATACCACAGTCATCAGAGGAATTCCAGCTCATGTGTGATGATCATGAAACATGTCCCTCCTGTTTCAGCACCCTCCTCTAGACGAACGGGTATTTGTATGATCTACTACATTCCCCTGCTGCACTTTGGACATAAAATCCAGAATTCAGTTTGATAACTACTGTGATTATAGATTAGTGACAGGTGTTTGTGAGGTAATGCAATCCCTGTATATTTATCTGCTTAATGAATGTCCTGTTTTCGGAATTAATGACAGAATGAAGTGTAATCTCACATGTAAAGCACCGCTGCTATGCGTTTTTCTGTTTCCTTGTAAGGGGCATTCCCCTTTATTAACATTTTTTTTTTTTTTTGGTAGGACTGATGGGAGCATAGTATAATTTGTAAGCCATGATCGGATGTGAACTGTGGGTGCTGTACGCATCTGGAAGGCTATAATGTGCACATGTCACTCTATATTCCGCATGTATTACCCTACGTTTCAAAGGAGTAGTTTAATCTTGAAGTTTGTCACCGTAGTGAGTGGAATAAAAGACTTGCAGGTGATGTATGTCAGACATTGGACTTTTACGTCTTGCATTAGAGTGCATATGTTTCTGTTCCATCATATCTATAACTTCTTGGTACTAACCCAGACACTAGAACAATACTTTAGCAGTGATAGAGCTGTTGATTTACGTAACATGCTTCAGAATCCATCCATCTGGAGCTCCACCATTTTCAAAACCACATGTTTTTCATCTTCTTAACCGTCTCTAATATCATCACATTACTTCCATATCTATTATACACCAATAAAGGGTGCTAACCTCATTGACATACGTGCGTCTGGAGAGATTTTGTGCACGTGGATAAGTGCCTTGGGTAAGATTGGCGCAGAACAGCAGTTACAGTCTCCGATCGCTCTGTCCCTTCATGAGACATGGAATGTAGCAGTCTACTTCAGGTCACCTGCAGTGCAAATCGGCGACAGTCTTGCAGGGAGACTTGATCAAACACAATGCAAGGAGATCTTTCAATCTCTAACTTTTAGACTTTAGAAAAACGGACGTAGCTGGTGGAATACTTAACTTTAATCCATAAATGATGAGCGTCGCTCTTGACTGTACATGACTCAGTATCAATAGTAACTGGTAATGGCGCATTATTAGGTCGTAGCAAATGACGTAGCTGAAGGCTATGCTAACTATCGTCTCGGCAAATGAGAGCGTATTTTATCAGTGAACTATCGCTAGCAAAGTCGGTTGAACAACTGGGGCGAGTGCTAGGAAGTCTCTCTAGACCTGCCGTGTGGCGGTGCTCGGTCTGCAATCACTGATAGTGGCGACACGCGGGTCCGACGTATACTAACGGACCGCGGCCGATTTAAAGGCTACCGCCTAGCAAGTGTGGTGTCTGGCGGTGACTCCACACAGACTATTTATTTTCGCCATATATCGCGTTCTCTGTCGGATGACGTTAGTGGTGCTTTCATTGTTCATAGTTTTTCTCTGTAGGATGGTAAAAAATAATAATTATAGAGAGAGAATGATTGGGTAACAAACGTGAATGCACTGTGAGGTACACAGATCTCTTTCAAACTGTATGTGGCTTGGAAGCACATCGCAGTGCAGTAGCTAAACTCTTGCTAAACTCTTGTCCTTCTTCCAGTTGCTGTAAGTGTATGTACTGTCTTTCCTACCACCTCGTCTTGCAGGAGAAAGTTACATTTGGTGTTGGCCTCACACAATGTACACGGTTGGTAGAACTACGACAACAGGTTCCCAATTCACACCGAGTGTTCAAAACACGGTGCTGTCACATTAACACAGCCTACCCAGATTCTACACAGGTGGTAGGTATAGCGCTCTCTGACTTCTGCTCGGTTCAGTGTTAAATGGGGAACATCACAGGGACAAAGCTGCACGGATGGCGGGGCAAAGGCTGAGGACCAGTTACCAGTTGCAGAGGTACTGTATAAAATCATGATGGAGTTTTACTGTAGAAGACGTTTCGAAATAGGCGACTCGGTTCGAGATATAAGAGAGTGTCATGAATAAGATCCACTAGTGGCTGTAATGATTAAAAGACATCTCCAACCATCCAACACAAGTATACGATTGAATGGAAATAATTGATTCCATCAACCATCATCCTCCCTCCTCTAAGACGCTGTGGATATATTGCAGATCCTGTGACCTGGCATTAACATAGAATATGTTACAAATACTGGAGAAATATCTACCGGCACCAACAGGGAGTTGCAAATACCAGCTTAATGCCGCATTCCTTAGCTGAATCACTTCCTAAATTCGGTGATTTTATTACGAACTTACACCTCTGGCGACGTGCACCCGCTGTTTTGGTCTCTTAATACTACCCCGCAATCACCGTCTTTATTCAGTGTTGCAGTGTTGCATTTGCTGGCAACACCATATCTCGATTTACAAAGCTCATACAGTTTTTAACGTGGATATCGTGAGCGTTACTTGTGTGTACTGGTGGAACCAAGATCCCTTTTCATGCAGGTTGAGAGTAACATAAGCACTGCAATCATGTTTTTTATAACTGCCAACTTATAAGACGATTATGTCTCTCTTCCTAAGACAAAATGGTACCACTCGCAAGAAGAACAAATGGGACATGTCCATCCACCTCGGATTTACGGTCAATATCGTTCGGTGTCAACAGCACTCAGTTATTGCCGATGCATTAGACTTAGTAGCGGTTGTGTGATAGGTTCACTGCAACCAGCAGGCTTATAAAATATGTTGCCTGTGGTCAGTGTTCTGATATGTGCAAAGAAAATGGCTTTGACCTATCATAAGGAAGTTATCAATATTATGGGAAAAATTGCGATAGCTGTAATTGAATGAAGGATTTTTTTTACATGGAGAATTATGTCCAGTAATAAGAAGGATAGAAATTTTCATATTTCCAGAGCCATAGTCGCCAGGAGGGGATATTTCTCATACTTCACTCGTTTTCGAATGTCATCAAATTGAGACTGAAATCATAATATTGAAGTGTAATTACAGTGATAAAATATATGTGGCTGGTGTCCTAGGACGATTGTGCCTGGGGTGCAGGGCCCGTGGCATCGGTCGCCTGTGGCTGGGATTACAGTCATTTCCGGCTTACGGCGTAAGCCATCCGAACTAGAGAGGCCGCCTGGGATACAGGAAAGCACCTGACTTAACCGTGTCGCTCTCTAGACGGCTGAATAGCGCACTAATACACAGTATGTATTATGTAGCCTTTGTGATTGCGCTTGTTCTCTGTGGGAATTTCAGTAGATTCAATATAGGCGTGTGTTTGCACAGAACAATGATTCACTCGAATGTAAATTTTCGAGTTGACTGCTTCCACAGACTTCCCATCTTTATTTGGTTGAGAGAACATCTATTGTTGTGTGTGTTGTGTGCATCTAGACGGTGAAAGACAGATAGAGGAGACGTTTGCTGGTTTTCTAGACCTGAGAAACACCTTAGTTCACTTTGTAAAGTAGAAGGATGATTTGGATTCAAAATGGTTCAAATGGCTCTGAGCACTATGGGACTTAACATAAGAGGTGATCAGTCCCCTAGAGCCAGCCGTTGTGGCCGAGCGGTTCTAGGAGCTTCAGTCTGGAACCACGCTGTTGCTACGGTCGCAGGTTCGAATCCTGCCTCTAGCATGGATGTGTGTGATGTCCTTAAGTTAGTTAGGTTTAAGTACTTCTAAGTTCTAGGGGACTGATGACCTCAGACGTTAAGTCCCAGAGTGCTTAGAGTCCCCTAGACTTAAAAATACTTAAACCTAACTAACCTAAGGACATCACACACATCCACGCCCTAGGCAGGATTCGAACCTACGACCGTAGCAGCAGCGCAGTTCCGGACTGAAGCGCCTAGAACCTCTCAGTCACAGCAGCCAGCGGACGTCTCGTCCACTGAACACAGTAAACGATTATGTTCGTCCTCCCAGTCCATCAGCTGGACACAGACTGACTTCTTTTCCTGCCATATTTCCCCAGATCGCCATCTTGTATTACATCAAAGGAGGGGGTAGGGGGAGAGTCAACAGCGCTCTCTGGTGGCGGTATTGTGAAGTAGGTCAATGGCCTTCATGGTGAACACACTGGGTACAGTTACTGTCTTTGACAACTCAGATTGTTTAAATAAACAATGCACACAAAATAAAGACTTATGTATGCCCTACCCAGCAGCCCAGCACAGTCTTTTTCCCTCCAGATGGCGGTGGAGAGGAAGGCGTGGGGAGGGTCATGAGGAGGAGGGAATTGGGGGGGGGGGAGTTAGGTCAGTGGAGGCAGCCCATCTCGAATAAACTTGGCAACAATGCACAATGCCCCCTTTGCCTTACTAGTCTCATATGGAGGGATATAGAGAGTCGTTTCTAGCTCGCTCTGTTTGCGAGTGGAATGGGAAAGGAAAAGACTAATAGGGGTACATGGTACCCTACGCCATTTACTATACAGTAGCTTTGTTGAGTATACAGGGTAGTCGGAAATTCCCATTACAGACTTCTAGGACATGTGGAGGGTAGTGAGTACAGAACATTTTGAATAGGAACACATGTCTGGAATCGTATCGTTTCCGTTCTACGACAGTTTCAATTCAGATGTATACATCACCAACGTCTGTTTAGGGCAAGAGAAACGTCTCAGAGTTCCCTGTCCTGGTATGCAACAGGGCAGACACGATGACGTCTACTACTTCAAACGATCCCAAGATGTCACTTATTGTCCGCTTTGCTGTGAGACCGACTCAATACCTGTGCATCACCGATAGAGGAAACATGGTGCAGTACACGTTTGCGGAATACACAGACATGCTCCTTGTGTACGGCGAGTTTGGAGGTAACGGAAGAGCTGCTAGTCGGCTGTATCACGAACGTTTTCCACGCCGTCACACTCCATCGCACAAACTGTTCACCCAAGTTACACAACGGCTACGAGAAACGGGTACCTTCACCGTGAGGAGGCAGGACTGTGGTGCTCGATGGCGACGCCACACTCCCGAATTTGAAGACGGCGTACTGCGTTGCATTGAAGATAGCCCGCCAACGAGTTCACAAACAATTGCGCGTGCAGTGGCTGTTAGCTACAGTACCGTCATGGACGTCCTGCATGAGCAACAATTACATCCGTACCACTTACAAAGGGTACACTCTACGGGTCCAGCAGACTTTCCACAACTCGTCGCCTTCTGCACATGGTTCCTGCACCGTCCCTGTTTCGACGTCGAGTTCTCTTCACAGATGAATGTAGGTTCACAAGGGATTGTGTTCTGAATGCTCGAAATACCCATGTCTGGGCGGACGAAAACCCTCATGTTCAGGGATTTCAAGACAGGTTTGGAATTAACGTGTGCGCAGGTATTCTGGACGGTCATGTGATTGGACCATACCTTCTTCTATCCAAGGTCATGGGTCCCACATACTTAATCTTCCTACGACACCTAATGGACCCGTTCTTGGAAGCTGTGGCATTGAGTGTCCATCAGGAAATATGGTTTCAGCATGATGGAGCACCACCTCACTTTTCACTGGCTGTCCGGAGACATCCAGCAGACGGTTTTAGGTGAAAGATGGATAGGCCGTTGTGGTCCAACTGCGTAGTCGCCACGATCACCGGATTTAACCCCTATGGACTACTTCTTGTGGGGTCGTATGAAGAGCCTAATTTATGAGACACCTGTAGAGACAGAGGAAGATCTGCTGACACTAGTTCTGGCCGCAGCACCAGACATTGAAGAGACACCAGGTGAGATGGAGAGAGTGTACCAGAGCATGCTTCGGAGGTACAATGTGTGCAACAACGTTGGAGGTCGCCACATCGAGCCGCTGTTGTAATGCATCGGTACGTTGCGGCTGGTGCTGTAGGTGCCGGGTTCTTGTTGTTGTCGACTAATGTAAACCATAAGGTGTAAGTTGTAATGCAAATGCGTAAGTAATAACGGAACGAGTCAGTATTCTTTTCAAATGGATTGCAACAATTGTACTGGGTCACGCCTATGTACATTCCTCACGCGGGCGTGGATGAGATAATCATCTGCATTGAAACTGGCGTAGAACCGACACGATACGATTCTGGACATGGGTTCCTATTCAAAATGTTCTGTACTCACTACCCTCTACATGTCCTAGAAGTTCGTAACGGGTATTTCCGACCACCCTGTATATGTAAGTGTACAAGTTAATATTGTAACACCAGCCATTTCGTAGTTCACTGCCAGCACTAGGCAAGATAGTAGGTAATATTCTCCAAGCTTTTGCGAAGCTCAGACCCTTCCATTGGATTGCTACAGGGTACAGCGTGCTTCACTACTTTTCATCACTCGTTTCACCCATCTACTGGCCGGTGGCAAACTCTTTGCAGCACTTCAAGTGTCGCATAGTACTTAACTACAGTAGCGTCTGGCGCACAAGGAGCTGCTCAAACGTTGTGCCTCATTCTTTCTAATTCACTGCACATGGTGTTTGTGTTGGATTGGCTGCTGCTAGCATTTTGGAACTCGCGAGTGATCCCATTCCACTGAATTTTTTCGATAGTTTACAACCATCCACCACAATACTCGGCTGTCGCTTTCGATACGTGCATGGGCTCCCCAAGAAACGACTGCGTCCAGATTTAAATGTCTTCAACGGGGAATCATTTACGATTTGAGATACTCGCATGTTGGGAGTGATAAATTCTTCGGCCGTTCGAACTCCTTGAGTGCCCACCACTCTCTACAAGGCAGATAAAGTAGTCCAGAATATCGAGGATGCCCTCCTCCACCTATACAGGCTAGGGAAGGGGGTGGTGCCAGGGCTCATGAGAATTAAAGGGAACAAAATGGTGGAGTGGCCAGTCAAGGAGGTGCATAGTGATCCTCAGATATTTCAGTGTGCCTTCCAGCTACGTGCTGTCATATCGTTTCATCATCAGCAACTTCTCTGATTGATATTCGGCGATTGTTGATAAGTATTTCTTCCACTTTTTCCACGTTGTCGTCGGTTGTTGATGTGCTGGTTCGCACAGAACGTTCGTCACATTACGTTTCTCACGGCCATCTTTGCTTCACTAATAGCAGACACACCAAAAGCAATATTCCACAAATTATGTTACATTGTGTTCCAGTTTTATAGCAAAATATAACACTAATACTATAATTCATTTGGAACTTAAATCAATAATCGTCATTCGTACGCAAACACATGTAAACTTCTGACAACTGACCACAGACTAAACGTTGAATATGCCGACAGTGTTCAGATACGTTTCAGGCATATTTCCCAAACCAGCAACGGAAAATCGCGACAGTCGGACTAATACAACCCTCGAAGTTAAAAATTCCCAATACGCTTTGAACAAACCTCGTATACAGAACATAACTGAGGATGCTGTATGTACATTGTGCTCCGAGATTAGCAGTTTGGCAGGAAATCGTAGTAGGCCATTGCAAAGCATTCAGCAGAAAAGAACATAAATTAAATGATGCACAGGTTAACGGTTGGCAATGAAGATAACATCTGTAAAAAAGATTGTAGTAAAACAATAGAGTGTTTCACACGTTTCGCTGCGAAATATAGCCTTCACTATAAGTACACTCACTTCTTTCCGCCAAAACCAGCAGCAGGGCAGCTGTCAGTGCAGACAGGACGCGTGTAGCCATGGCTCCTGCCACTGAGGCACTGCCTCTGCTGCTGGGGTCGCCCGCCAGCGCGTCGCCTCGTAGCCTTGTATACACACCTTGTGTATACACCGTCACCGCCGCCTGGATGGCGAGCCGCACTCAGCGGCACTGTGCGTGTCACTTTGTAGATGCGTTATGAACTCCGTGCCGCTACCTGCCGCTATCTGAGGGGGCATCGCGCCACAACAAGTCGTACAGTTCCAGCAACGGTAAGTTGATATACACGCTGTCCATTAAGTTCTGCTATCATTTCAAAAAACCACAGGTTCCAAAATATTAGAGATCATATATTAAATTAGCTTGGAGCATAAGTTCATACCGTTTTTCCATAGGTTTAATAAATACAACAAATACACATAACAGGGAATTTAGTCATCAATAACAAAGTCTCCTTCACTATTTACAACAGTCTACCATCAATGGCCTACCGTTTAATTTCGGCTACTGTAAAAATCAGGTGGTTTTGAGAGTAAGAACTCGTCGAGCCGTGTCACGAGCGTATTTTCATCCGGAAAACAAGTTTCTTAAAGGTATTTTCGTACAGAGCGGAAAAGGTCAAAATCTGAGGGCGCAAGATCAAGTGAACAAGGTGCGTGGGGAATGGCTTTCCAGCCCAGCTCCTCCATAGTACTTTTTGACGGTCTAGCGGAATTCAGTGGGCGTTATCGTGGAGTAGCATCACTTGACGCAGTGTTCCTGCTCGTTGATCATGTACTGTGTCTGCGAGACGTCTCGATTGTTGACAGTAAATGTCAACAGTGCTGGTTACACCATTAACGAGACAGGATACGAATCGTCGGTGTTGTTCGAGAGCCAACTGATGACCAGCAAACACGGATGCGCATATGGCTACTTGCTGATTTTTGTGATTTTGGGTTACAGCATGCGGTAGCCATTGCATGCAAATTTCGCACGATGCTGGAATGATCGTATTCATCACATTTGCCAGTTCTTGGAGCAATGACGTGGATCGCAATCGATTAATGCTTTTAAATGCTGTTCATCAAAGGTACAGAGTACCTAATATCAAAAACATGCTCCTTAAAACGAGAAAATCGTGTTGTTGCCGTGCGCTGTCCAGTGGCATTATTCTCGTATACTGCGAAAATGTTTCTGGTTGATTCCGCCGCTATCACACCTCTACTGGACTCGAATGGTAAGTTAGAAAAGTTCCGATTTCTCCGTTCATACCTCATTTTTTGACGTCCACAGCTCCACACATTGCCTCCCGATGAAAATCTGACAATATGTAAACCAACTATAATTTACAAGTAAATAGTGCATTTAGAAACGATGACCTTATCGTCTTCATTAATTCAAATAATTTGCCTCTTCCCACAAGAACTCTCGAAAAATTTAAAGTAAGTGAACTTAAGCTAAAGATAAAAATCTTGGTGTTAAAGGACACAGTACATTAAAGAAATCTGAGTTAATTATTGCCATTATATTACAAGAGTTTAAATTTCATACAGATATATTTGAAAAAATTAGATTTAGACCAAAGACTGTACCGAATATAAATTACTTTTACAGATTTGATGATGATATTATTGAAAAACCCTGTCTGCCAAGAGAGGAAAAAATAGTAAGGTTAGATCAAATTTACCCATTTAGTAGTAAAATATTTGATATAGAAAAGGAGGCTGAGCCATGTGAAATGCATTTATTTGAGATTAAAGAAATTAGAGCTAGATTTAATGAAAAATTTAAAGCTCGGTCTGTTGACTATAAATTTGTCTTTAACGATGCTAACAGTGCTAAACTCGGCACTGTTAATAAGAAAACAGATTACATAACGAATGCACTCAATTCCATGGTAAATGTAGCTAAAAAGGGGACTAATTTCAGAAAAGGAGATAAGCTAAATATAACAGTCAATAACCAAAAAATGTTTTATCCAATTTCTACAGGTTATAATGCATCAAATAATACTCGAGTGTCTGTTAAAGTTTTGTGCAATAAAATAAGGGATATCTTAACATCAGATGAAACAGTTGATATAGCAGAAACATCGTTTAATATTCAGATGATAGCGACTCCTAGAGGTGGTAAAGGTAAAAAAATAATAAATCTAGTTGAAGACAAAAAGGCAAAGAGATACATTACAAGAATTAAAAATGATGATAAACTGTGCTGTCCTAGAGCTGTAATTGTAGTTAACTACAAACGAGATTAAGAAAATCAGAGAAGGAGTTAATTACAAATTACAGAAAGAGTTAACTGATATATTATGTTATCAGTGGGGTAAATACAACAAAGAAGGATTTACTTTAGATGATATTAAAAATTTTGAAGAATTGTTGAATATCCAAATAAATGTTGTATGTGCTGAACATTTCAATGCTGTTATCTATAATGGTGCTGAGAAAGAAATGAAGATTTATCTGTACACAGGTTACAACCATTTCGATATAATTAACAGTATGACTGCTTTCTTGGGATCAGTATATCTCTGTAATAAATGCAACAAGCCATATAACAACAAGGATGCTCACATACGTAAAATAGAGCGAAAAGTGTGCACATTATGCAAAAGTCCAGAACATGAAAGTGATGAAAATAAGATTTATTGTGAAAAATCCAATAGGTACTGTTATAATGAAGAATGCTTCAACAATCACCAACACGTTTGTGATACAAGTGTGCAGAATGTAAAAAGATTTGTTTAAGATCTAAAGAACATAAATGTGACTTTGAACTTTGCAGAAATTGTAAACAAGTAGTGGAAATTGGAAATCATAAATGTTATATGCAACCTGTATCGCAAAAAGTTGGTATCTGTGAAAGAAAATTTAGTGAAGAATTTGTAGTGCAAGGTTGCCCAAATTGTAATAAAGAAGGTTGTTATGTTAATGGAGAATTCAAAGATTTTTATATTTACCGATGCTTCGTGTGTAATAAATTAGTTGGTGGTAAAGAGTATAAATTTTGTAAGAAAGACTTTCCAAAGAAAGTGAATTGTACCTATACTGAAAGATACATGTGGTTTGATTATGAAGCAACCCAAGAAACTGGAACACACATTCCAAATCTTATAATTGTCCACAATTTTAAAGGGGATGCTGTTTATAAATTTAAGACAAATGATGAATTCTGTAGGTGGATGATATCTAAAAAGAACAGTCATCACACATTCATAGGTCACTATGGAAAAGGTTATGATTCTCAATTTATTTTGAAGTAGTGTGTTCAAAATACAATAAGGCTATATACCATCTACATGGGAACTAAACTAATGTTATTGGGGATCACACAGTTAGGTATAAAAATTATAGATAGTAGTAAATTTGTAGAAGGTACACTTATTAGTTTTCCAAAAACTTTTGATTTTAAAGAATTGGAGAAAGGCTACATTCCACATTTATTCAATAAGCCAGAAAATGAAAACTACATAGAACCAATTCCTGATACTGAATATTACTGTGTTGACACTATGAAGCCAAAAGATAGAGAAGGATTTCTTCAATGGCACAGCTCTAGAGTTAAAGAAAATTATGTGTTCAATATGAAAAAAGAAATTAACGAGTACTGTAATTCTGATGTAGATATATTAAGAAGAGGTTGCTTGGAATTAAGAAAACAATTTCTGGAAATTGCTAAAACTGATGCATTCTGTTATTTAACTATTGCTGGCGTTTGTATAACAATTTACAGATCGAAATATTTATCAGAAAATACAATTGCAGTATTGGATAAAGAACAGAAAGTGCATTATAGTAAAGAATCCATAGCTTGGTTGGATAGTTTAAATAATAGCAACATTCAACATACTCTTAATGGTGGAGAAGTAAGAATTGCAGAAGCAAAAGTAGTTGGATTTGATAAAGAAACTAATACTGTTTATCAATACCATGGTTGTTATTGGTATGGATGTAAAAAATGTTTCAAAAGTGAAACGATTAACAATAAAAAAATAAGGAAACGATGGAAATCTTTATCAAAAGACTTTAAAAAGAAGTGCAGAAATGAGAAACGCTGGATACAATTTAGCAGAAATGTGGGAATGTGATTCATTGAACTCAACAGAGTATAAAACGATTAAGATATTAAAGTAGTTACCAGAAGTTATTGAACCATTGAATCCAAGAGACACGTTTTATGGTGGATGAACAAATGCAATAAAATTAAGAGCTAGAGCAGATGGTATTAGATCAAAAAAATATATTGATGTATGTAGTCTTTATCCTACTGTGCAATATTCTGATTATTATCTTGAAAAACATGAAAGAAAAATATGTAGACCAAGATATTATTCTGCAAATTGGTATGGCTTAATAAAATGTAAAATATTGGCTCCTAGGGGTTGTATCATCCTGTTGTACCTGTACACATGCAAATTGATAAAAATGAAAAAAACATTGTTTCCTTTTTGTGTCTAATGTGCAGAAGCACAAATACGTAAATGCAGTCACAGTGATGATGAAAGAAGTTTTACTGGAACTTGAACAACTGACGAAGTGAAGAAAGCTGTAGAAAAAGGATATAGAGTTTTAGAGGTGTATGAAGTTTGGGATTTTAAAAATAAAAGCAATATGCTGTTTAAAAATTATGTGAAAGACTTTATGAAAATAAAATTAGAAACTAGTTCACAAAATTTTGAATGTGGTCAAGAATATATCAAAACAGTTAAAGAGAAGATTGATACTGACTTAGATCATGATGGAATAAAGGAAAATCCTGGAAAACGAGCTGTTGCTAAGATATGTCTTAATTCGTTATGGGGAAAATTTGGAAAAGGCAAAATATGAGTCAAACAGAATATATGACAGATTTGCAACGATTTTATATTACTGGATGATCGATTAGATAACTTAGATGTATATTTTATTACAGAACAGATGGTTCAGATGAGGTATAGTTTCAAGGATTATTACATGGAAAATAATGCAACTACTAATATTTTCATAGTGGCATTCACTACATCATATGCAAGGCTTAGATTGTATGATATGTTAGATAAACTAGGAGAATCTGTTTCATATTTTAATACTGATTCTGTCATATATATTGATAATGGTAAAAATACTGTGGAAACAGGTTGTACGCTAGGTGAATGGACTAATGAATTAGGAAATAATTGGATTACAGATTGGGCTTCGACAGGTCCCAAAAGTTACTATTATGAGAAAAATGATGAAAAAACAGAAATGAAGGTGAAAGGATTCACATTAAATTACAAGAATATTCAAAAGTTGAATGGTGAATCTAAGATAAGGCTAACAGAAAGTGAAGTTAAAGAAGAGATGCAACTAGAGTACAATCAGATAGCAAGAGATGTTGATACTAAAAATCTAGTTAACAAACAGGTTAAGAAAATATTTTCATTTCAGTATGATAAAAGAACTCTTCTAGAAAATTATGATACAGTGCTTTATGGGTATTAAAAATTATCTATATCTTCTAATGTAAACAAAAAATTCATACCACATTCCTTATACAAATAGAATAAATTAGTTAGTTGCATTTTGTTGTATTCTACATTGTCTAACTTTTTGGTTATAGAGTGATAAACTTTTAAGAATAACGAATAGGCTTTAATGTAATGTTGTAGGTAAATTATTAATTGGCAAATTGGAATTCACTATTTCCTTTACAGTTATAGAAAAGAGGGAATCGGAATTTTCTATTTCCTGGCATATTTCTACATCAGTTTCCTCACAGTTATCAAAGTACTTTTTGTATTCTTCTCTGTAAATTCTCTTTAGTGCACTAACACATTTAGTATGACCATGACTTCTTAAGTGTTCTATAATTAATGATTCTTTAAAATATTCTTTGCGAATATTATACTAAACTTATTTCTCTCTTGGATTATCACTTCTTTCGACAATGATGTCAAACTGAAAATCATCCCATACATTAATCATACTTATAAAGATACAAAATTTAAAAGATTATTAAAACTTTGTTCTATATAAATGGACACTCTACAGAAGAAGTTCAATAATGCAAGCAGTTCTAATCTGTTTAAAAAGATTAGTGAGCTTGGGGTAAATGAATGTTATTACATTACTGATTGTGAACATACAAAAACTAGATACAGTGAGAAAATTTCTCTTGAGCTCGATAATAATTTTAAAATTATTTTGCCAGAAAGGTTCAAAAAAATAATAGATAATTGGGACTTCCAATTTTTTAAAGATGGTGAAATTGAACTAAAATATAAAGGTATCAAAAGAACTAAAAGTAATGATAACTAATTTCATGATCTGGAGTTTTATGTGTAGCTGCAGAATTTTAGTTGAAAATTTTTATTTTTTAGAGCTTGCATCCGTTTATAAAAAATTTTAGTAAGTGATGTGAGTGCTGCCTAGCTGTTTATAAGAAAATAACTGTTTATAAGAAATAACTGTTTATAAAAAATAACTGTTTATAAGAAAAGGTAGAACATCATTACATAATCTACAACTGCGCTCAACGTACCCACTTACTGCATTAATTTGGTTTACACATGTATATTTGAAAATTAACTCGCACTTTCTTATACATTGCATTGTTTTTTTGCAATGTTGAGACATGACATTAATTGAGTCGTACAGCATTTTTCGAGTATTAACCTCAACAAACTATGCAGACATTGCACATTTCGCGTTGCAGACGCATTTTGAAGGCAATTTTCGAAACCTTTCGACATCTTAGATGTGGAAAATACTTAATTTACAACTCTGTTGCATTTTTTAGCGTGCAGCATTCTATCAGTGGCAGCATTAAGTCGTGGAATGAAAATCGAACTTCCCTTGGCTCTGAGCACTATGCGACTTAACTTCTGAGGTCATCAGTCGCCTAGAACTTAGAACTAATTAAACCTAACTAACCTAAGGACATCACACACATCAATGCCCAAGGCAGGATTCGAACCTGCGACCGTAGCGGTCACTCGGTTCCAGACTGTAGCGCCTAGAACCGCACGGCCACTCTGGCCGGCGAACTTCCCTTCAACTAGTTATGTAACCATCACATTTTTCGCGCTGCTGATGTATTTTGCAGATTTCTAGCATCTTAGATGCACAAAATAATTAATTTACGATTCTGTTGTTCTTTTTTTTTAAGCCATGGATCAACCTACTGGTGGCAGTACGAGTTCGTGGTACACAGACCAAACTTCCTTGATGTTACAGTGCAGCCATTTCTCGTGCCGCTAAGACGCGCTCTCTACAATGCAGCCATCTGTTGGTGACTCATTCTAATATTCCATGGCGATTCATACATCAAAGTAACAAATGTGCTCACAGCAAGTGATGATGTTCCTTATCTCACAGTGAGGGATTCATTAGAAACTACTCTTCTACATTTGGGATCTGTTAGGTCAGCATCTTCTGTTGTGGCTGGACACCCAGAACTGCTGCCACAACATATTCAGCCGCAATCTACACACCACTGACTGCTACCTGCACAACAATATGAGAAACAACAACTTGTCGAATGTGCACATGACCTGTTAACAACACTCCAGCACCGCCAACGACGCTGCCGACCTCCCAGGACACAGCACCATCACCATCACCGCCACATCTCACAGCACCAGTCATGTAATCGACACCATCGCCAGGAGCAGCTTCAATACTGCCAGCAACAACACAAGTTATGACGCATGTATCGATACCAGAAGGTGAATATTCCCTATCCCCAGTTATTCAAAAACCTCCCTTCCACAACCAACGAAAAGCTATCAATGAAGCTAACAAAAGGTCGAGCACTGTTGAGGAACAGGGTGAAACTAAAAGGACACAGTTAACTCCCCCAGATACTGACGACATGCAGGCCGAAATCATCTGAAAACAGCAACAACAAGTATGTTCCTATTCCTTTTTGCTCAGCAAGTGTGACCCCAAATTTCTCAGTTCAAAGTCACTCCTAACTCATATTTATCGCCACATACCAACAATGCAAATCCAGCAGTACTTCCCTAGGAGAGATACCATCATAATTAAAACTGGCAATCCTTATTCCCTCCTGCAAATCATTCTTTCTTTTGGAGGGAAGGTTACCATGAACGAATATGTTGCCTATACATCCCAACTCCAAGGTGACCTCTCACATCTCCTTACGCATACTGTCCAACAACATAAAATCCAAGCCTTTCTTTTCAACGAAACCTTTCTCCAACCCCACCATTCCATACATATGTCTCTTTACATCTTACGTTGCACTGATAATGCTTATCCTATTGCCTGTGGTCGAGGAGCCATCGCTCATCCCTGAAGTACCCCTCTACACTCCAATCGATCCTAAGTGATCCATCTGAGCACCTCATCCTCAGCATCTTTCTCCCAAACTTACATTAACCCTTGCCAGCATCTAAATCCGCCCTAACCATGCCATCCCTTACAATGCTCTGGCTCATGTCACATACATATTCACAGAAAACCTTAGCCTTCGCCCCCACACACCCTCTGAAAAACGGTGGTGGCATCAGTTTATCAATATATCAACATCATTCATAGCCAAGATATTCATATCCCTGTCCATACCTGTCCTAACACAGATACCACCCCTTATGTCGTTATTATGTCCCTCAACCTCTTGAGGTGCACTACAGTAAAAGTCCTCGATCCAACTAGAAGTAATTAAATAATTACGTACCTGTCCTTCTCCATGTCTCATATTGTGTACCAGTCACAACCCACACCACTCATAACTATCCACCGTGGTGTATCCAGGATTATTCCTGTGCAGACTTCAATGCATACCGTACCCAAATTTATACCATAATAGAAATCCATGATTCCCAACTTCTAAATCCTGACAGCATCCAAAGTGAGGCTGACCTCCTGCAACACACTGTCTTAGATGCCATTTCCCAGCCTATCCCATTCCAAACTCTCTACTACGACAGATCGCTTTCATGTATTCTTGCCCCACGCCGAGAATACCGCCACACATGTACTCGTCAGTGGGAGATGCTCATATGCCACCAGCAGCTCCAGCAACATTCTCAAAGTTATTTCGAACCAAAACGACGTCAGGACTGGCATATGACATGCACTGAACTAAACTAAGCACCCATAAACTCTACAAACCATTGGAAAGCATACCATAGACTCTACAGAAACAATGCCACTCCCACCTATTCCATCCCGCATAATAATAGATCACTTTCAGACAACCTCTGCAAAGCCAACCACCTTACATCACACCTAGACAACACATACACTGTCCCACAGTATCCCAATTTTGGTTAGATGATTGACCTGTATGTGTATGAATACAACCAACAAAACAACATCACCTCTCGCCCCAAACTTCAAGTACTTACACAGCACTCTGTGAACTGGACTAGGCGCATCACCAACAGTTGACGACATCACAGAAACACTTACTATAAATCGAAACGCTGCGGTGAGTGACGATAAAATTACCAGCCACCAGCTCAAGGAATATCTTGGAGCATATAACGAAATCCTTGCTATCCTTTACAATGCTATCAAGTACACGGGCTATTACCCAGAGCAGTGGAAAACGTTCAGTTCTCCTCTTCTCGAAACCTGATAAATCACCGTTTCAGTCCTCATTATATGCACCTATCAGTCTCACATCAGTTCTCAGCAAAATTTTTGAAACCATTCTTACTCAACGAATCCATCAGCACTTCGTAAACCACCTACCCATTCCCAAAACCTAACGTGGCCTTCATTCCAATTATTCCATCAAATACTAACTTTTTTACCGTACCAACCTAATCTCCCATCAGATAAATAAACATAAGTCCAAAATACTTGTCTCTTTTTAGATCCTTCAACCAGGTATGGCGTTCTGGGCTGCTCCTCAAGCTACAGAACTATGCACTCCCAGTTAACTACGTCCAACTTATGATGATGAAGTCAGCGAATTCCTGGTCAGAAGCGTCATTGCACTGAGCCCTACCACTAATTATCAATGGCTATGTAACAAGATGCTTCAGTACCATCTGAAAGACTGTTACATTGTCTGAACCAACTATCATATTTCTCTTCCTGCGTAGACATCAAATGTGAGCAAATAGAAATTTCTGTAATTACTATAACAACAAACTTAAGTAGTCTCACACGAACGTTGTGAACAAATCAATGAGGATTTGCAGAAAATAAATGGAGTAATGACTGGCAGCTATCTCTCAATATTGGTAAGTGTAACCTACTGCTTATAACAAGGCGAAAATCCCCATTAATGTACGAGTACAAAATAAATGCCGAGTCTTTGGAAGCGGTTACATCCGTCAAGTATCTGAGTGTGACTATTCAAAATGATCTCTAATTGAATGATCTGATTACACAAGTAACAGGCAAGGTGAACTTTAGATTGCGGTTTATAGGTAGAATCCTGAAGCGATGCAGTCCTTCAACAAAGGAAATAGCTTACCATATGTTAGTTTGTCCAGTCATAGAGTATTGTTCGTCTTTATGGGACCCTTACCAGCTGGGTCTGATTCAAGAGATGCAGAAGCTCCAATGAAGAGTGGCAAGATTCGTGACTGGTACATTTAGCCATCGCGAGAGCGTTACAAATCTCATAGAAAGTTTGAAGTGGGACACACTTGCAGATAGACGGCGATCTAAACGGAAGGGGCTGCTCACTAAATTCCGAAATCCGATCTTCGCCGAGGATGTAGAGCATATATTATTACCACCAACTTTCAAATCGCGCAGTCATCACCATTTAAAGATAAGGGAAATTACAGTTCGTACTGACGCCTTCAGACAGTCGTTTTTCCCTCGCGCGAACCGCGAGTGAAACAGAGGGGAGGAAATATGACTTTGGCGCGAATTATGCCCTCCGCCACACACAGCTTGTTGGCTAGCGGAGTATATATGTAGATGTAGAACTTTTGTTCCAGATTTCTTTGGATTTTTAGACAAATATTAACTACAGGAACAAAACCCCCAAAATGAAATGAGTTATTCACCAGCCATCAGATATTCTGTAATGGTATATGGCTCTATGTATTTGTGGCGAATATTACGAGTAGCAATCAATAGACAGTTTCAGTCACCTCATAAACACATTAATAATATGTAAATACCGCGCGATACCACTAATTGACGCAACAGTTGCATAAAATCATCAGCCTGTTTTGTATTTGCCCGTAATTTTCAATGTCTTATTGTTACACTATTGGTAGCTTCTGCGAAATTCAGATTTTATGCTAGATCGGTTGTACAGTTGGGTTTTGCTTATCACGTATGATGAATTGGTCACTATCCATGGCTACGTATTTCATTTGATTTTACCGTTCAGACTGTAGTGTTTCTACGCCTGGAGCAGTATGACAATATGTTGCGTAATTTATGTTGGTGCATGGCAACTAATATTATTATAATTAGTGTTCTTTGAAAAATACTGTAAAATACTCTGTTTTTGTATTTGTTTCATGTGAATGAAGGATCTTGTGGTGCGGTTTTAAGACTTCGAGGTGCTGGACCAGGTTAGTGCCAGTTTAACAGCCTTTCCTCGCAACGAGATGGTAGTCGCTCTGTTAAGATGCTACTGATCGTTATTAGACCTTAGGTGGCTTGTAAATTATATGGATGATTTGGAGTATGTTAGATCAGCGTGATCGGTATTCGCGGTTTGAAATATGATTTTTTATACGTTTGTTTCTAGTTACTCAGTGGTCTAGAGGACTCTCCACGTAGCTAAAGTTTCGTGTTTGTAGAGATATGATTTTGAGTCCACATGTCGGGAATTATGTTGCATTAGCTCTCGAGAGGCTAATGCTGTGTACTTGATACCAAGAAGTATAGCGAAAATGGTATAATATAATGACTCTGCTATGTATTTGATAATGGGGAGAGCATTTTGTTGGTTTAAGTGTCAATGCAATTTAGCGTTCCGTTTAATATAACGACTGAAAGCACCAGAGAGAATATGTGGATCGTGCTTCGATACCGGCGGCATCAGCAATTCGGCGAGTAAATTGGACCAGAGCAGATAAGAATGCTCCATCGTATGTGCTGGGATATGGGAGCCTCTACATTTCTGTGCGAACATTGCGTATGTTGAGAGCGGGGTTGGTATAATGTGGTAGGGTAGGTCAGCGAGGGAGACTGCACTGGACGTTATTGTGCGTTATTCTCGTAACGAGGCTCTGTTAGGGCATGAATTTCCGTGCATAAAAGCTGAGAGAAGACGAAATCTAGTACAAAACCGCATGTTAAGTATTTCTAGGGGGCTAATGTTGACTGGAATACTCTCTTTCAAATTCTGAAGGTGGCAGGGGTAAAATACAGGGAGCGAAAGGCTATTTATAATTTGTACAGAAACCAGATGGCAGTTATAAGAGTCGAGGGACATGAAACGGAGGCAGTGGTTGGGAAGGGAGTGAGACAGGGTTGTAGTCTCTCCCCGATCATATTCAATCTGGATATTGAGCAAGCAAAAGAAAAATTCGGAGTAGGTATTAAAATCCATGGAGAAGAAATAAAAACTTTGAGGTTCGCCGATGATTCTGTCAGAGACAGCAAAGGACTTGGAAGAGCAGTTGAACGGAATGGATAGTGTCTTGAAAGGAGGATATAAGATGAACATCAACAAAAGCAAAACGCGGATAACGGAATGTAGTCGAATTAAGTCAGGTGATGCTGAGGGAATTAGATTAGGAAATGAGACACTTAAAGTAGTAAAGGAGTTTTGCTATTTGGGGAGCAAATAACTGATGATGGTCGAAGTAGAGAGGATATAAAATGTAGACTGGCAATGGCAAGAAAAGCGTTTCTGAAGAAGAGTACATCGAGTATAGCTTTAAGTGTCAGGAAGTCATTTCTGTAAGTATTTGTATGGAGTGTTGCCATGTATGGAAGTGAAACATGGACGTTAAATAGTTTGGACAAGAAGAGAATAGAAGCTTTTGAAATGTAGTGCTACAGAAGAATGCTGAAGACTAGATGGGTAGATCATGTAACTAAGGAGGAAGTACTGAAAAGGATTGGGGAGAAGAGAAGTTTGTGGCACAACTTGACTAGAAGAAGGGATCGGTTGGTAAGACATGTTCTGACGCATCAAGGGATCACCAATCTAGTATTGGAGGGCAGCGCTGAGGGTAAAAATTGTAGAGGGAGACCAAGAGATGAATGCACTAAGCAGGTTCAGAAGGATGTAGGTTGCGGTAGGTACTGGCAGATGAAGAAGCTTGCACAGGATGGAGTAGCATGGAGAGCTGCATCAAACCAGTCTCAGGACTGAAGACCACAACAACAACAACAATGGAATTTACTAGGTTCGGACTTGGTTATTATTTTAGATAGCAGTGTGACTTGAGTATAAGATTGATAATGTTGCTGGATGCGTTTGCAGTGGTATGTAGCTACGCGAGGTGAAGCGTCAGTCAAACGTGACGTACGGTCCGTCAGAATCGCTGAGGAGAAAGCAGGTTCTGCTGTTGTAGGACGGAATTCTGCAGCGTCTTGGCCGGGCTACTTACAACTTCCGCCTGCGTTCGACTGGAGCTTGCAGTTGCGCTCCCGCCCAAACACGTCAGCACGTGTGTCTAGGTGAACACGTATTTGGATAGGAATTTCTCATAAGTGAAATACGAATGAGATGCGGCCGCTTGCGGGACCCTGGCATGGGCCCTGTGCGTGGTTTGACAGCTGACGGCCGCGCCACGTCATCGGGTCTCTGGACAGGGGTCCGCGGAGGGTGCTTGCAGGCACTGATTGCTTTATTTCGCGAGCAGGTGTGTAGGCTGTGCTATCAGATATTTGGACAGCTTACGAATACTGAGTGTGTCTAGAGACGTTTGTGCTGAATGGCGAGTATTTTGCCTCGGTGTGACAAATATATTCGATCTCTAAATAAAATGTTCGAAAGTAAGTAGAGTGGAGTCCTTCCTTACTCTCCCCAGCAGCCTAGTGCAGCCTGAGAAATTTTAGCATAATTCTCGCCCCTACTGACCACCATGTGGGATTAGGTGATAAGAGGGATGACAGTGTGATGTGATGGCAGTAATGTGTACTATGTCAGTTGGACAGTAAATCTCATGGTGGAGACAAGGCCTGCAAAGTAACACTTGTGTTCAGATCTGTTTTCCCGTCATTTCGCCCCACCATTTTGGTTGAAGTCATGCACTGTGCACGTTAGTACACATTAGTGCAGGTTAGTACACGTTAGGCCGTTAACATGGGGTGGTAAGGGGGCATGGTGTTGGGTTGAGGATCGTGGTGGAGACTTTAAATATTTGATTCCAAATACAGGTGGGTGTGCGATTGGTAAAAATTTACTCCACGTCCTAGATTCAATGATGTCAAATCGTGTGAGTATTGCAGCAGCCAATAGGAGTGCAACATTGTAGGGGTGGCGGGTTGCTATGTCATGAATGAACACGGCGCTGATAGTGGGAAAATGTCGAACTTCTCATTTGCTAATTGAATATTGAAATTTTAAATTCACTTATTGAATATGATTAAAATTGAAATGCAGTTAAGTACTTGGGTAATTGATAGGTTATATGTGCGATGTGGGTGTTAGTTTAGTTGGCATGTTTACAGAAGACTATGTATGGCACATGTATGGAGATGGCGACCAATGGTGTCTGATGTAAGCAGTTGTATGGACGCGGGCCGGTGGCGCTGTGCGAGAGAGTGTGGGCGATCTAGTGTCATCAAGCGACGTCAGTATAGCGTCCTCTGGTGGCGATGATGTGAACTAAGCCAGCTGGGCTCCAGAGCTCATGGTGGGCACACCTACTTGAAATTGATTAAATAATAAACACAAGTACCTTATTCTCGCCATGTTCCTAGGCGTGACGCATTATCATGTTGGAATTTGAACTTCCCGCCATTTTTCTTGTGGTGGGGGTTAGGTTAGTGGAGGTAACCAAAATTCAAACTTCCCGCCAACATGCGCCATCTCGAATGACGTTATCACTTTCATCTTGTATGACGTAATCGCTGACATCTTGGATAACAGTACTTTGTCCCCAAACGCATGTTGTCCCAATACTGACGTTCATGTCTTTTCATAATGATGTACATATTGAGAACGCATCTCTGAATCTGATAATTAAGTGATAAAAGTTGAGCTCTGTTGAAAGACTTGAAAATCGTTAGTATGACGCAGACAAATGAAGTGCAGGTTATGTGTGTAAAAGTGGTGCACTCTAAGTCCTTCTATAATTTGGTTTTTGTGCACGTATGTTCTACACATTTGTAATTTTCTAATCACAACACTTCTCTAGTTGAAACACTAATTTTTACAGAATTATATACCTTTGGAATCTTTGATTTTATCGCCACAAAATGGTACTATTTATTCGATACAATAATCTGAAATTTCGTTATGGAAACTTTGAGATGGGGTAATTTTGTTCACATAAAGTTTTTTATTATGTTCATTGAAACAAAATGTGTTGAATAAAACTGATTTTGTACGTAGACTCAGGAGATGTGTAGTCAAGATTGGACGATAAAATTTAATTCGAAACCTTTGAAATAAAATTTTTGGTGTTATGCGATGTACGAATGGTATTCAGATAAAAACGAGACAGATCAAAAAAACTATGTGCACTATTTATCATTTCAAAACTGATCGCCATGCGGGCCCTCCCACTCGTTGCCAAGGTTGTTTCAAGTACGCTGCAGTAGCTGAGCTCGGCCGCCCTCCACATCTCGCCCCACGTGATTTCCACAACTTTTGGACCCAACGCCACTCCTGCATTGAACGACGCAACTGATACAGGCAACTTCTAGAGGTCATGTCAGCAGTAAATATTCCCTAGCACTCAAGCGCCCATGAAATCAGTTCAGAAAGAGTACACACGATACGAGGAATATGTAATTCTTATGCTAAATGGACGTTTCTTTTATAGCACTGTGGAATCATGCAGTTACGAGCACACGCGGATAAGAAATAACGAAGGTAATATTCTGCTTTACAAATGCCGTAAAGAATCTCCTAAACGTTATGACTGGAGGAATGAGCACCCTTTGTCCAGTCTATAAGAAAAGCCTCGCATAAAAGAGAAATGCTTCTGTATGCACTTAGGTGCCCCGTCCATACTCTTAAGGAACTGGTCTGTCCATCGGAATGGCGCCATCACAGGTGTCGCGTCATTGCTCGGACGGAGTCGATTTCTCTTCAAACGTCCCCTTAGAAAAATTTACGAATTACTGTGCTGATAAACCCCTTACGTTATTTGCTTTTCAAACAGCTGAGCAGAACTGAACGTACTCATACATTTCGCTCTTTACCTATTCTGATCAACACTAAACTGACAGCCAATATTTTTAGCGCAACGCAATCTGACTTCCAATAATCCCTACAATAGAATGGCCCTGACTAACATTAACCCATACCTTTCACAAATCACTTACCTCACAAAAATCTTCGTTACTCGAACTAGTGCAATACAGCGAGCGCCACTACTGCCAGCTAAATAAAAGATTCAAACTACTGAAGGCACTAACTACTGATAGGCATAGTTAGCAAATTAAAGATTTTTATAGAGGACAAACAATGTATTTACCTGAATAATGTTCAAAAGTCATATATATCAGTTCATGACATCCAGCCCTACAAATTTCGAAACTCCGCCATCTCCCTCCCCACATCCACCACTGCTAGCGGCGCACCTCCAACTGCGCAACGCTACGCGCTGTTCACATCCAGTTGCCCAACACTACAATAGCAAACAACAATGCAAAGCAGCCAGAGACTGCACACAGCACAGCCAGTGATTTTCATACAGAGCGCTACATGGCGTTACCAACAAAAAACCTAAACAGCCTACTTACACTCTTGAAAGCATTTGATGACATGCAACAACATACGCTCTCTTCCAACATTTGTGGCATCGAGTGCTGTACTGTTCTATTAATTAATACTGAACCCCTCACGACAACCGCATTCCGGACCCAGTCACTCTTGACACTCGTGCTGCTGTTATTTACCTGACACGCTGTCGCTGTCGTTATCTCTAATGATGATGCTATGTTGGTTAGGGTGGAAGACAGCCATTTCTTAGCGTCAGATATAGTATCTCTTTTGATAAAGAGAGTAGTTAAAGTATGTAACGTTCTAAAATGTCGACAGGTATTGAAATAATGCTTCTTTGTACCCACACATGGAAATGCTACAATCATATTTACAGTTAATTCTGAAGGTCTCAAAAAAGGAAATAAATAAATAAACAAAAATTTAAAAAACACAAAACTGAAAGTTCGAGAACGGTACAACAGAAACGTGACTGACTGGCCACTGCATTATTTTAGAATCAGAAGTCCGAGACTCTGCACCATACTAAGTGCTCCAGTGTCACCGCTTACGCTGGAGCCAAAACATTATGCGAAATTTTACATGTGTTCTCACACACATCTCGCTGTCACATACACTGCTGGCCAGAACGCCACTTATATATGCTTTTCATTTACATCTTCACGAATGTTCTACAACCCGCCATGCAGTTTATGGCGGTACTGCCATGTACAAATACAATCATATCCTTTCCTTTTCCACTCACAAATGGAGTGCCGGGAAAACGAGTCTATATGCCTCTGTGTGATTCCTAATTTCTCATCCAGAATACGCGGTACATTTACGCTGGCGGAAGTAGAGTTGTTCTGCAACCAGCTACAACTTCCTGGTCTCTGAAACTTCTGAACAGCTCACTGGCCCATAGCATATTTCTTAGATAAACCAAATTAGATGGTTTCTATACATTCCGGTGTGCTGAATACAAAAATCCAGATTGAAATTGTCTCCTACCGGAGATGTGCCCGAAACAACAGGCATCACACACATAATTAAGGCGAGAACGACCATCTGGTCCCTCCAGTGCAGATGCACACCACGCTCGAACTCACGGGAATTTGCGAAACGCCGCTGGTAATGAGGACAATGGGCAAGCGGCGCTGCGTCAGTGGTGTGTGGTGTGGGTTGATAATTTGGGTCTGACAGAAGGTGTGCTAGGGCAGGCCGAGCTGCAACGCTGGTCACTGTCTCGGGATGGCACAGTGGTCAGTGCATCTGCCTAGTAAGCAGGAGAGACAGGTTCGAACCGCAGTGAGGCCCAAATTTTCAGCTTTCCTTGCTAATATTAGCCATTTCTTTGTGTCTCGGTTCATAATGGCCGCGGGATCAAAATGTGTCTGTTCTTATGGTCATTTATATTAATATATTATCACATTCCAATGCGCTCTGGGTCAACTCGAAACTTTTAGAGCCTTTCAAAATAATTCTTCCGTTATACACATTATAAACGTTTCAGTTACAGACTTCCAATTAAATTCATTATGCACATACTTATTTGTTTTAAACACACCTTTCAATAAGTTATTGCGCTGTAGCTGTGTATAAGTCACTGCTTTTATTAAATAATGTTATATTCACAATCAAGCATCTGTAATCATATGAGGCTGGAAAAGAACTGATACATTGTCACATTAACATTTATCCCATTCTCATCTTTTATAAATTTTAATAATGATCAGTAGCATCTTAACAGAGCGACTCCCATCTCGTTGCGAGGAAAGGCTGTTAAACTGGCACTAACCTGGTCCAGCACCTCGAAGTCTTAAAACCGCACCACAAGATTTTACAGTATTTTTCAAAGAACTCAAATTATAATAATATTAGTTGCCATGCACCAACATAAATTACGCAACATATTGTCATACTGCTCCAGGCGTAGAAACACTACAGTCTGAACGGTAAAATCAAATGAAATACGTAGCCATGGATAGTGACCAATTCATCATACGTGATAAGCAAAACCCAACTGTACAACCGATCTAGCATAAAATCTGAATTTCGCAGAAGCTACCAATAGTGTAACAATAAGACATTGAAAATTACGGGCAAATACAAAACAGGCTGATGATTTTATGCAACTGTTGCGTCAATTAGTGGTATCGCGCGGTATTTACATATTATTAATGTGTTTATGAGGTGACTGAAACTGTCTATTGATTGCTACTCGTAATATTCGCCACAAATACATAGAGCCATATACCATTACAGAATATCTGATGGCTGGTGAATAACTCATTTCATTTTGGGGGTTTTGTTCCTGTAGTTAATATTTGTCTAAAAATCCAAAGAAATCTGGAACAAAAGTTCTACATCTACATATATACTCCGCTAGCCAACAAGCTGTGTGTGGCGGAGGGCATAATTCGCGCCAAAGTCATATTTCCTCCCCTCTGTTTCACTCGCGGTTCGCGCGAGGGAAAAACGACTGTCTGAAGGCGTCAGTACGAACTGTAATTTCCCTTATCTTTAAATGGTGATGACTGCGCGATTTGAAAGTTGGTGGTAATAATATATGCTCTACATCCTCGGCGAAGATCGGATTTCGGAATTTAGTGAGCAGCCCCTTCCGTTTAGATCGCCGTCTATCTGCAAGTGTGTCCCACTTCAAACTTTCTATGAGATTTGTAACGCTCTCGCGATGGCTAAATGTACCAGTCACGAATCTTGCCACTCTTCATTGGAGCTTCTGCATCTCTTGAATCAGACCCAGCTGGTAAGGGTCCCATAAAGACGAACAATACTCTATGACTGGACAAACTAACATATGGTAAGCTATTTCCTTTGTTGAAGGACTGCATCGCTTCAGGATTCTACCTATAAACCGCAATCTAAAGTTCACCTTGCCTGTTACTTGTGTAATCAGATCATTCAATTAGAGATCATTTTGAATAGTCACACTCAGATACTTGACGGATGTAACCGCTTCCAAAGACTCGGCATTTATTTTGTACTCGTACATTAATGGGGATTTTCGCCTTGTTATAAGCAGTAGGTTACACTTACCAATATTGAGAGATAGCTGCCAGTCATTACTCCATTTATTTTCTGCAAATCCTCATTGATTTGTTCACAACGTTCGTGTGAGACTACTTAAGTTTGTTGTTATAGTAATTACAGAAATTTCTATTTGCTCACATTTGATGTCTACGCAGGAAGAGAAATATGATAGTTGGTTCAGACAATGTAACAGTCTTTCAGATGGTACTGAAGCATCTTGTTACATAGCCATTGATAATTAGTGGTAGGGCTCAGTGCAATGACGCTTCTGACCAGGAATTCGCTGACTTCATCATCATAAGTTGGACGTAGTTAACTGGGAGTGCATAGTTCTGTAGCTTGAGGAGCAGCCCAGAACGCCATACCTGGTTGAAGGATCTAAAAAGAGACAAGTATTTTGGACTTATGTTTATTTATCTGATGGGAGATTAGGTTGGTACGGTAAAAAAGTTAGTATTTGATGGAATAATTGGAATGAAGGCCACGTTAGGTTTTGGGAATGGGTAGGTGGTTTACGAAGTGCTGATGGATTCGTTGAGTAAGAATGGTTTCAAAAATTTTGCTGAGAACTGATGTGAGACTGATAGGTGCATATAATGAGGACTGAAACGGTGATTTATCAGGTTTCGAGAAGAGGAGAACTGAACGTTTTCCACTGCTCTGGGTAATAGCCCGTGTACTTGATAGCATTGTAAAGGATAGCAAGGATTTCGTTATATGCTCCAAGATATTCCTTGAGCTGGTGGCTGGTAATTTTATCGTCACTCACCGCAGCGTTTCGATTTATAGTAAGTGTTTCTGTGATGTCGTCAACTGTTGGTGATGCGCCTAGTCCAGTTCACAGAGTGCTGTGTAAGTACTTGAAGTTTGGGGCGAGAGGTGATGTTGTTTTGTTGGTTGTATTCATACACATACAGGTCAATCATCTAACCAAAATTGGGATACTGTGGGACAGTGTATGTGTTGTCTAGGTGTGATGTAAGGTGGTTGGCTTTGCAGAGGTTGTCTGAAAGTGATCTATTATTATGCGGGATGGAATAGGTGGGAGTGGCATTGTTTCTGTAGAGTCTATGGTATGCTTTCCAATGGTTTGTAGAGTTTATGGGTGCTTAGTTTAGTTCAGTGCATGTCATATGCCAGTCCTGACGTCGTTTTGGTTCGAAATAACTTTGAGAATGTTGCTGGAGCTGCTGGTGGCATATGAGCATCTCCCACTGACGAGTACATGTGTGGCGGTATTCTCGGCGTGGGGCAAGAATACATGAAAGCGATCTGTCGTAGTAGAGAGTTTGGAATGGGATAGGCTGGGAAATGGCATCTAAGACAGTGTGTTGCAGGAGGTCAGCCTCACTTTGGATGCTGTCAGGATTTAGAAGTTGGGAATCATGGATTTCTATTATGGTATAAATTTGGGTACGGTATGCATTGAAGTCTGCACAGGAATAATCCTGGATACACCACGGTGGATAGTTATGAGTGGTGTGGGTTGTGACTGGTACACAATATGAGACATGGAGAAGGACAGGTACGTAATTATTTAATTACTTCTAGTTGGATCGAGGACTTTTACTGTAGTGCACCTCAAGAGGTTGAGGGACATAATAACGACATAAGGGGTGGTATCTGTGTTAGGACAGGTATGGACAGGGATATGAATATCTTGGCTATGAATGATGTTGATATATTGATAAACTGATGCCACCACCGTTTTTCAGAGGGTGTGTGGGGGCGAAGGCTAAGGTTTTCTGTGAATATGTATGTGACATGAGCCAGAGCATTGTAAGGGATGGCATGGTTAGGGCGGATTTAGATGCTGGCAAGGGTTAATGTAAGTTTGGGAGAAAGATGCTGAGGATGAGGTGCTCAGATGGATCACTTAGGATCGATTGGAGTGTAGAGGGGTACTTCAGGGATGAGCGATGGCTCCTCGACCACAGGCAATAGGATAAGCATTATCAGTGCAACGTAAGATGTAAAGAGACATATGTATGGAATGGTGGGGTTGGAGAAAGGTTTCGTTGAAAAGAAAGGCTTGGATTTTATGTTGTTGGACAGTATGCGTAAGGAGATGTGAGAGGTCACCTTGGAGTTGGGATGTATAGGCAACATATTCGTTCATGGTAACCTTCCCTCCAAAAGAAAGAATGATTTGCAGGAGGGAATAAGGATTGCCAGTTTTAATTATGATGGTATCTCTCCTAGGGAAGTACTGCTGGATTTGCATTGTTGGTATGTGGCGATAAATATGAGTTAGGAGTGACTTTGAACTGAGAAATTTGGGGTCACACTTGCTGAGCAAAAAGGAATAGGAACATACTTGTTGTTGCTGTTTTCAGATGATTTCGGCCTGCATGTCGTCAGTATCTGGGGGAGTTAACTGTGTCCTTTTAGTTTCACCCTGTTCCTCAACAGTGCTCGACCTTTTGTTAGCTTCATTGATAGCTTTTCGTTGGTTGTGGAAGGGAGGTTTTTGAATAACTGGGGATAGGGAATATTCACCTTCTGGTATCGATACATGCGTCATAACTTGTGTTGTTGCTGGCAGTATTGAAGCTGCTCCTGGCGATGGTGTCGATTACATGACTGGTGCTGTGAGATGTGGCGGTGATGGTGATGGTGCTGTGTCCTGGGAGGTCGGCAGCGTCGTTGGCGGTGCTGGAGTGTTGTTAACAGGTCATGTGCACATTCGACAAGTTGTTGTTTCTCATACTGTTGTGCAGGTAGCAGTCAGTGGTGTGTAGATTGCGGCTGAATATGTTGTGGCAGCAGTTCTGGGTGTCCAGCCACAACAGAAGATGCTGACCTAACAGATCCCAAATGTAGAAGAGTAGTTTCTAATGAATCCCTCACTGTGAGATAAGGAACATCATCACTTGCTGTGAGCACATTTGTTACTTTGATGTATGAATCGCCATGGAATATTAGAATGAGTCACCAACAGATGGCTGCATTGTAGAGAGCGCGTCTTAGCGGCACGAGAAATGGCTGCACTGTAACATCAAGGAAGTTTGGTCTGTGTACCACGAACTCGTACTGCCACCAGTAGGTTGATCCATGGCTTAAAAAAAAAAAAGAACAACAGAATCGTAAATTAATTATTTTGTGCATCTAAGATGCTAGAAATCTGCAAAATATATCAGCAGCGCGAAAAATGTGATGGTTACATAACTAGTTGAAGGGAAGTTCGCCAGAGTGGCCGTGCGGTTCTAGGCGCTACAGTCTGGAACCGAGTGACCGCTACGGTCGCAGGTTCGAATCCTGCCTTGGGCATTGATGTGTGTGATGTCCTTAGGTTAGTTAGGTTTAATTAGTTCTAAGTTCTAGGCGACTGATGACCTCAGAAGTTAAGTCGCATAGTGCTCAGAGCCAAGGGAAGTTCGATTTTCATTCCACGACTTAATGCTGCTGATAGAATGCTGCACGCTAAAAAATGCAACAGAGTTGTAAATTAAGTATTTTCCACATCTAAGATGTCGAAAGGTTTCGAAAATTGCCTTCAAAATACGTCTGCAACGCGAAATGTGCAATGTCTGCATAGTTTGTTGAGGTTAATACTCGAAAAATGCTGTACGACTCAATTAATGTCATGTCACAACATTGCAAAAAAACAATGCAATGTATAAGAAAGTGCGAGTTAATTTTCAAATATACATGTGTAAACCAAATTAATGCAGTAACTGGGTACGTTGAGCGCAGTTGCAGATTATGTAATGATGTTCTTCCTTTTCTTATAAACAGTTATTTTTTATAAACAGATATTTCTTATAAACAGTTATTTTCTTATAAACAGCTAGGCAGCACTCACATCACTTACTAAAATTTTTTATAAACGGATGCAAGCTCTAAAAAATAAAAATTTTCAACTAAAATTCTGCAGCTACACATAAAACTCCAGATCATGAAATTAGTTATCATTACTTTTAGTTCTTTTGATACCTTTATATTTTAGTTCAATTTCACCATCTTTAAAAAATTGGAAGTCCCAATTATCTATTATTTTTTTGAACCTTTCTGGCAAAATAATTTTAAAATTATTATCGAGCCCAAGAGAAATTTTCTCACTGTATCTAGTTTTTGTATGTTCACATCCAGTAATGTAATAACATTCATTTACCCCAAGCTCACTAATCTTTTTAAACAGATTAGAACTGCTTGCATTATTGAACTTCTTCTGTAGAGTGTCCATTTATATAGAACAAAGTTTTAATAATCTTTTAAATTTTGTATCTTTATAAATATGATTAATGTATGGGATGATTTTCAGTTTGACATCATTGTCAAAAGAAGTGATAATCCAAGAGAGAAATAAGTTTAGTATAATATTCGCAAAGAATATTTTAAAGAATCATTAATTATAGAACACTTAAGAAGTCATGGTCATACTAAATGTGTTAGTGCACTAAAGAGAATTTACAGAGAAGAATACAAAAAGTGCTTTGATAACTGTGAGGAAACTGATGTAGAAATATGGCAGGAAATAGAAAATTCCGATTCCCTCTTTTCTATAACTGTAAAGGAAATAGTGAATTCCAATTTGCCAATTAATAATTTACCTACAACATTACATTAAAGCCTATTCGTTATTCTTAAAAGTTTAGCACTCTATAACCAAAAAGTTAGACAATGTAGAATACAACAAAATGCAACTAACTAATTTATTCTATTTGTATAAGGAATGTGGTATGAATTTTTTTTTACATTAGAAGATATAGATAATTTTTAATACCCATAAAGCACTGTATCATAATTTTCTAGAAGAGTTCTTTTATCATACTGAAATGAAAATACTTTCTTAACCTGTTTGTTAACTAGATTTTTAGTATCAACATCTCTTGTTATCTGATTGTACTCTAGTTGCATCTCTTCTTTAACTTCACTTTCTGTTAGCCTTATCTTAGATTCACCATTCAACTTTTGAATATTCTTGTAATTTAATGTGAATCCTTTCACCTTCATTTCTGTTTTTTCATCATTTTTCTCATAATAGTAACTTTTGGGACCTGTCGAAGCCCAATCTGTAATCCAATTATTTCCTAATTCATTAGTCCATTCACCTAACATACAACCTGTTTCCACAGTATTTTTACCATTATCAATATATATGACAGAATCAGTATTAAAATATGAAACAGATTCTCCTAGTTTATCTAACATATCATACAATCTAAGCCTTGCATATGATGTAGTGAATGCCACTATGAAAATATAAGTAGTTGCATTATTTTCCATGTAATAATCCTTGAAATTGTACCTCATCTGAACCATCTGTTCTGTAATAAAATATACATCTAAGTTATCTAATCGATCATCCAGTAATATAAAATCGTTGCAAATCTGTCATATATTCTGTTTGACTCATATTTTGCCTTTTCCAAATTTTCCCCATAATGAATTAAGACATATCTTAGCAACAGCTCGTTTTCCAGGATTTTTCTTTATTTCATCATGATCTAAGTCAGTATCAATCTTCTCTTTAACTGTTTTGATATATTCTTGACCACATTCAAAATTTTTTGAACTAGTTTCTAATTTTATTTTCATAAAGTCTTTCACATAATTTTTAAACAGCATATTGCTTTTATTTTCAAAATCCCAAACTTCATACACCTCTAAAACTCTATATCCTTTTTCTACAGCTTTCTTCACTTCGTCAGTTGTTCAAGTTCCAGTAAAACTTCTTTCATCATCACTGTGACTGCATTTACGTATTTGTGCTTCTGCACATTAGACACAAAAAGGAAACAATGTTTTTTTCATTTTTATCAATTTGCATGTGTACAGGTACAACAGGATGATACAACCCCTAGGAGCCAATATTTTACATTTTATTAAGCCATACCAATTTGCAGAATAATATCTTGGTCTACATATTTTTCTTTCATGTTGTTCAAGATAATAATCAGAATATTGCACAGTAGGATAAAGACTACATACATCAATATATTTTTTTGATCTAATACCATCTGCTCTAGCTCTTAATTTTATTGCATTTGTTCATCCACCATAAAACGTGTCTCTTGGATTCAATGGTTCAATAACTTCTGGTAACTACTTTAATATCTTAATCGTTTTATACTCTGTTGAGTTCAATGAATCACATTCCCACATTTCTGCTAAATTGTATCCAGCGTTTCTCATTTCTGCACTTCTTTTTAAAGTCTTTTGATAAAGATTTCCATCGTTTCCTTATTTTTTTATTGTTAATCGTTTCACTTTTGAAACATTTTTTACATCCATACCAATAACAACCATGGTATAGATAAACAGTATTAGTTTCTTTATCAAATCCAACTACTTTTGCTTCTGCAATTCTTACTTCTCCACCATTAAGAGTATGTTGAATGTTGCTATTATTTAAACTATCCAACCAAGCTATGGATTCTTTACTATAATGCACTTTCTGTTCTTTATCCAATACTGCAATTGTATTTTCTGATAAATATTTCGATCTGTAAATTGTTATACAAACGCCAGCAATAGTTAAATAACAGAATGGATCAGTTTTAGCAATTTCCAGAAATTGTTTTCTTAATTCCAAGCAACCTCTTCTTAATATATCTACATCAGAATTACAGTACTCGTTAATTTCTTTTTTCATATTGAACACATAATTTTCTTTAACTCTAGAGCTGTGCCATTGAAGAAATCCTTCTCTATCTTTTGGCTTCATAGTGTCAACACAGTAATATTCAGTATCAGGAATTGGTTCTATGTAGTTTTCATTTTCTGGCTTATTGAATAAATGTGGAATGTAGCCTTTCTTCAATTCTTTCAAATCAAAAGTTTTTGGAAAACTAATAAGTGGACCTTCTACAAATTTACTACTATCTATAATTTTTATACCTAACTGTGTGATCCCCAATAACATTAGTTTAGTTCCCATGTAGATGGTATATAGCCTTATTGTATTTTGAACACACTACTTCAAAATAAATTGAGAATCATAACCTTTTCCATAGTGACCTATGAATGTGTGATGACTGTTCTTTTTAGATATCATCCACCTACAGAATTCATCATTTGTCTTAAATTTATAAACAGTATCCCCTTTAAAATTGTGGACAATTATAAGATTTGGAATGTGTGTTCCAGTTTCTTGGGTTGCTTCATAATCAAACCACATGTATCTTTCAGTATAGGTACAATTCACTTTCTTTGGAAAGTCTTTCTTACAAAATTTATACTCTTTACCACCAACTAATTTATTACACACGAAGCATCGGTAAATATAAAAATCTTTGAATTCTCCATTAACATAACAACCTTCTTTATTACAATTTGGGCAACCTTGCACTACAAATTCTTCACTAAATTTTCTTTCACAGATACCAACTTTTTGCGATACTGGTTGCATAAAACATTTATGATTTCCAATTTCCACTACTTGTTTACAATTTCTGCAAAGTTCAAAGTCACATTTATGTTCTTTAGATCTTAAACAAATCTTTTTACATTCTGCACACTTGTATCACAAACGTGTTGGTGATTGTTGAAGCATTCTTCATTATAACAGTACCTATTGCAATTTTCACAATAAATCTTATTTTCATCACTTTCATGTTCTGGACTTTTGCATAATGTGCACACTTTTCGCTCTATTTTACGTATGTGAGCATCCTTGTTGTTATATGGCTTGTTGCATTTATTACAGAGGTATACTGATCCCAAGAAAGCAGTCATACTGTTAATTATATCGAAATGGTTGTAACCTGTGTACAGATAAATCTTCATTTCTTTCTCGGCACCATTATAGATAACAGTATTGACATGTTCAGCACATACAACATTTATTTGGATATTCAACAATTCTTCAAAATTTTTAATATCATCTAAAGTAAATCCTTCTTTGTTGTATTTACCCCACTGATAACATAATATATCAGTTAACTCTTTCTGTAATTTGTAATTAACTCCTTCTCTAATTTTCTTAATCTCATTTGTAGTTAACTACAATTACAGCTCTAGGATAGCACAGTTTATCATCATTTTTAATTCTTGTAATGTATCTCTTTGCCTTTTTGTCTTCAACTAGATTTATTATTTTTTTACCTTTACCACCTCTAGGAGTCGCTATCATCTGAATATTAAACGATGTTTCTGCTATATCAACTGTTTCATCTGATGTTAAGATATCCCTTATTTTATTGCACAAAACTTTAACAGACACTCGAGTATTATTTGATGCATTATAACCTGTAGAAATTGGATAAAACATTTTTTGGTTATTGACTGTTATATTTAGCTTATCTCCTTTTCTGAAATTAGTCCCCTTTTTAGCTACATTTACCATGGAATTGAGTGCATTCGTTATGTAATCTGTTTTCCCATTAACAGTGTCGAGTTTAGCACTGTTAGCATCGTTAAAGACAAATTTATAGTCAACAGACCGAGCTTTAAATTTTTCATTAAATCTAGCTCTAATTTCTTTAATCTCAAATAAATGCATTTCACATGGCTCAGCCTCCTTTTCTATATCAAATATTTTACTACTAAATGGGTAAATTTGATCTAACCTTACTATTTTTTCCTCTCTTGGCAGACAGGGTTTTTCAATAATATCATCATCAAATCTGTAAAAGTAATTTATATTTGGTACAGTCTTTGGTCTAAATCTAATTTTTTCAAATACATCTGTATGAAATTTAAACTCTTGTAATATAATGGCAATAATTAACTCAGATTTCTTTAATGTACTGTGTCCTTTAACACCAAGATTTTTATCTTTAGCTTAAGTTCACTTACTTTAAATTTTTCGAGAGTTCTTGTGGGAAGAGGCAAATTATTTGAATTAATGAAGACGATAAGGTCATCGTTTCTAAATGCACTATTTACTTGTAAATTATAGTTGGTTTACATATTGTCAGATTTTCATCGGGAGGCAATGTGTGGAGCTGTGGACGTCAAAAAATGAGGTATGAACGGAGAAATCGGAACTTTTCTAACTTATCATTCGAGTCCAGTAGAGGTGTGATAGCGGCGGAATCAACCAGAAACATTTTCGCAGTATACGAGAATAATGCCACTGGACAGCGCACGGCAACAACACGATTTTCTCGTTTTAAGGAGCATGTTTTTGATATTAGGTACTCTGTACCTTTTATGAACAACATTTAAAAGCATTAATCGATTGCGATCCACGTCATTGCTCCGAGAACTGGCAAATGTGATGAATACGATCATTCCAGCATCGTACGAAATTTGCATGCAATGGCTACCGCATGCTGTAACCCAAAATCACAAAAATCAGCAAGTAGCCATATGCGCATCCGTGTTTGCTGGTCATCAGTTGGCTCTCGAACAACACCGACGATTCGTATCCTGTCTCGTTAATGGTGTAACCAGCACTGTTGACATTTACTGTCAACAATCGAGACGTCTCGCAGACACAGTACATGATCAACGAGCAGGAACACTGCGTCAAGTGATGCTACTCCACGATAACGCCCACTGAATTCCGCTAGACCGTCAAAAAGTACTATGGAGGAGCTGGGCTGGAAAGCCATTCCCCACGCACCTTGTTCACTTGATCTTGCGCCCTCAGATTTTGACCTTTTCCGCTCTGTACGAAAATACCTTTAAGGAACTTGTTTTCCGGATGAAAATACGCTCGTGACACGGCTCGACGAGTTCTTACTCTCAAAACCACCTGATTTTTACAGTAGCCGAAATTAAACGGTAGGCCATTGATGGTAGACTGTTGTAAATAGTGAAGGAGACTTTGTTATTGATGACTAAATTCCCTGTTATGTGTATTTGTTGTATTTATTAAACCTATGGAAAAACGGTATTAACTTATGCTCCAAGCTAATTTAATATATGATCTCTAATATTTTGGAACCTGTGGTTTTTTGAAATGATAGCAGAAGTTAATGGACAGCGTGTATATCAACTTACCGTTGCTGAAACTGCACGACTTGTTGTGGCGCGATGCCTCCTCGGATAGCGGCAGGTAGCGGCACGGAGTTCATAGCGCATCTACAAAGTGACACGCACAGTGCCGCCATCCAGGCGGCGGTGACGGTGTATACACAAGGTGTGTATACAAGGCTACGAGGCGACGCGCTGGCGGGCGACCCCAGCAGCAGAGGCAGTGCCTCAGTGGCAGGAGCCATGGCTACACGCGTCCTGTCTGCACTGACAGCTGCCCTGCTGCTGGTTTTGGCGGAAAGAAGTGAGTGTACTTATAGTGAAGGCTACATTTCGCAGCGAAACGTGTGAAACACTCTATTGTTTTACTACAATCTTTTTTACAGATGTTATCTTCATTGCCAACCGTTCACCTGTGCATCATTTAATTTATGTTCTTTTCTGCAGAATGCTTTGCAATGGCCTACTACGATTTCCTGCCAAACTGCTAATCTCGGAGCACAATGTACATACAGCATCCTCAGTTATGTTCTGTATACGAGGTTTGTTCAAAGCGTATTGGGAATTTTTAACTTCGAGGGTTGTATTAGTCCGACTGTCGCGATTTTCCGTTGCTGGTTTGGGAAATATGCCTGAAACGTATCTGAACACTGTCGGCATATTCAACGTTTAGTCTGTGGTCAGTTGTCAGAAGTTTACATGTGTTTGCGTACGAATGACGATTATTGATTTAAGTTCCAAATGAATTATAGTATTAGTGTTATATTTTGCTATAAAACTGGAACACAATGTAACATAATTTGTGGAATATTGCTTTTGGTGTGTCTGCTATTAGTGAAGCAAAGATGGCCGTGAGAAACGTAATGTGACGAACGTTCTGTGCGAACCAGCACATCAACAACCGACGACAACGTGGAAAAAGTGGAAGAAATACTTATCAACAATCGCCGAATATCAATCAGAGAAGTTGCTGATGTTGAAACGAGATGACAGCACGTAGCTGGAAGGCACACTGAAATATCTGAGGATCACTATGCACCTCCTTGACTGGCCACTCCACCATTTTGTTCCCTTTAATTCCCATGAGCCCTGGCACCACCCCCTTCCCTAGCCTGTATAGGTGGAGGATCCTCGATATTCTGGACTACTTTATCTGCCTTGTAGAGAGTGGTGGGCACTCAAGGAGTTCGAACGGCCGAAGAATTTATCACTCCCAACATGCGAGTATCTCAAATCGTAAATGATTCTCCGTTGAAGACATTTAAATCTGGACGCAGTCGTTTCTTGGGGAGCCCATGCACGTATCGAAAGCGACAGCCGAGTATTGTGGTGGATGGTTGTAAACTATCGAAAAAATTCAGTGGAATGGGATCACTCGCGAGTTCCAAAATGCTAGCAGCAGCCAATCCAACACAAACACCATGTGCAGTGAATTAGAAAGAATGAGGCACAACGTTTGAGCAGCTCCTTGTGCGCCAGACGCTACTGTAGTTAAGTACTATGCGACACTTGAAGTGCTGCAAAGAGTTTGCCACCGGCCAGTAGATGGGTGAAACGAGTGATGAAAAGTAATGAAGCACGCTGTACCCTGTAGCAATCCAATGGAAGGGTTTGAGCTTCGCAAAAGCTTGGAGAATATTACCTACTATCTTGCTTAGTGCTGGCAGTGAACTACGAAATGGATGGTGTTACAATATCAACTTGTACACTTACATATACAGGGTGGTCGGAAATACCCGTTACGAACTTCTAGGACATGTAGAGGGTAGTGAGTACAGAACATTTTGAATAAGAACCCATGTCCAGAATCGTATCGTTTCCGTTCTACGCCAGTTTCAATGCAGATGATTATCTCATCCACGCCCGCGTGAGGAATGTACATAGGCGTGACCCAGTACAATTGTTGCAATCCATTTGAAAAGAATACTGACTCGTTCCGTTATTACTTACGCATTTGCATTACAACTTACACCTTATGGTTTACATTAGTCGACAACAACAAGAACCCGGCACCTACAGCACCAGCCGCATTACGACAGCGGCTCGATGTGGCGACCTCCAACGTTGTTGCACACATTGTACCTCCGAAGCATGTTCTGGTACACTCTCTCCATCTCACCTGGTGTCTCTTCAATGTCTGGTGCAGCGGCCAGAACTAGTGTCAGCAGATCTTCCTCTGTCTCAACAGGTGTCTCATAAATTAGGCTCTTCATACGACCCCACAAGAAGTAGTCCATAGGGGTTAAACCCGGTGATCGTGGCGACTACGCGGTTGGACCACAACGGCCTATCCATCTTTCACCTTAAACCGTCAGCTGGATGTCTCCGGACAGCCGGTGAAAAGTGAGGTGGTGCTCCATCATGCTGAAACCATATTTCCTGATGGACACTCAATGCCACAGCTTCCAAGAACGGGTCCATTAGGTGTCGTAGGAAGATTAAGTATGTGGGACCCATGACTTTGGATAGAAGAAGGTATGGTCCAATCACATGACCATCCAGAATACCTGCGCACACGTTAATTCCAAACCTGTCTTGAAATCCCTGAACATGAGGGTTTTCGTCCGCCCAGACATGGGTATTTCGAGCATTCAGAACACAATCCCTTGTGAACCTACATTCATCTGTGAAGAGAACTCGACGTCGAAACAGGGACGGTGCAGGAACCATGTGCAGAAGGCGACGAGTTGTGGAAAGTCTGCTGGACCCGTAGAGTGTACCCTTTGTAAGTGGTACGGATGTAATTGTTGCTCATACAGGACGTCCATGACGACACTGTAGCTAACAGCCACTGCACGCGCAATTGTTTGTGAACTCGTTGGCGGGCTATCTTCAATGCAACGCAGTACGCCGTCTTCAAATTCGGGAGTGTGGCGTCGCCATCGAGCACCACAGTCCTGCCCTCTCACGGTGAAGGTACCCGTTTCTCGTAGCCGTTGTGTAACTTGGGTGAACAGTTTGTGCGATGGAGTGTGACGGCGTGGAAAACGTTCGTGATACAGCCGACTAGCAGCTCTTCCGTTACCTCCAAACTCGCCATACACAAGGAGCATGTCTGTGTATTCCGCAAACGTGTACTGCACCATGTTTCCTCTATCGGTGATGCACAGGTATTGAGTCGGTCTCACAGCAAAGCGGACAATAAGTGATATCTGGGGATCGTTTGAAGTAGTACACGTCATCGTATCTGCCCTGTTGCATACCAGGACAGGGAACTCTGAGACGTTTCTCTTGCCCTAAGCAGACGTTGATGATGTACACATCTGAATTGAAACTGTTGTAGAACGGAAATGATACGATTCCGGACATGTGTTCCTATTCAAAATGTTCTGTACTCACTACCCTCCACATGTCCTAGAAGTCTGTAATGGGAATTTCCGACTACCCTGTATACTCAACAAAGCTACTGTATAGTGAATGGCGTAGGGTACCATGTACCACTATTAGTCTTTTCCTTTCCCATTCCACTCGCAAACAGAGCGAGCTAGAAACGACTCTCTATATCCCTCCATATGAGACTAGTAAGGCAAAGGGGGCATTGTGCATTATTGCCAAGTTTATTCGAGATGGATGATCCAAGATGATGGCCATAGTTGTGGCAATGTCTCATTGATGTCATGGAAGGAAGTTCAATTTTTGCGGGAAAATAGGTGAAATGGGCTACCTCCACTGACCTAACTCACCCCCCCCCCCAATTCCCTCCTCCTCTTGACCCTCCCCACGCCTTCCTCTCCACCGCCATCTGGAGGGAAAAAGACTGTGCTGGGCTGCTGGGTAGGGCATACATAAGTCTTTATTTTGTGTGCATTGTTTATTTAAACAATCTGAGTTGTCAAAGACAGTAACTGTATCCAGTGTGTTCACCATGAAGGCCATTGACCTAGTTCACAATACCGCCACCAGAGAGCGCTGTTGACTCTCCCCCTTCCTCCTCCTTTGATGTAATACAAGATGGTGGTCTGGGGAAATATGGCAGGAAAAGAAGTCAGTCTGCGTCCAGCTGATGGACTGGGAGGACGAACATAATCGTTTACTGTGTTCAGTGGATGAGACATCTGCTGGCCACTGTGACTGAGAGGTTCTAGGCGCTTCAGTCCGGAACTGCGCTGCTGTTACGGTCGTAGGTCCGAATCCTGCCTCGGGCGTGGATGTGTGTGATGTCCTTAGGTTAGTTAGGTTTAAGTATTTTTAAGTCTAGGGGACTCTAAGCACTGTGGGACTTAACGTCTGAGGTCATCAGTCCCCTAGAACTTAGAAGTACTTAAACCTAACTAACTTAAGGACATCATACACATCCATGCTAGAGGCAGGATTCGAACCTGCGACCGTAGCAACAGCGTGGTTCCAGACTGAAGCTCCTAGAACCGCTCGGCCATAACGGCTGGCTCTAGGGGCTGATCACCTCTTATGTTAAGTCCCATAGTGCTTAGAGCCATTTGAACCATTTTTTATGAGACGTCTGTGCAGGGGATGGAGATGTTTAATGAGTGTATTAGCTGTAATCATGCAGCTGAGGACTATATCGATAGGCATCTGCACAGTGTTTGGAAAGCAATGACAATTGGTGAAAACGAATACGCTTCACCAAATAGTGAAGATGCAGCAGGATGGGACTGATTTCACTTCAGAACTCATGCTGTTAAATGCTTCAACTGTAACTGTAGATCATTCAATAAAAGTGCAGCCAATCTTCCAAAGTGCAAGTGGCAAGACGTTCACCCCAGAGACACCGCGTCCACGGCACTGACAAGTAGTAGCTGCAGCGGCGGCTGCGTACTTCCTGTCGCGTTGGAAATACCCGCAGCCTTCCTCCTTCCCATCCTCGGCGCACGAGCACGAACACGAACTGCTTCAGCAGTTATTAAATCTGTGGTTTACACAATGTGTGGAATACTTTCACATACATAACTTGAATATCTCACGGCAGCTGAATGCACTACTGCACAAAGAGAGAGAGAGAGCGCTTTTCAGATGATGCAAGAATATTTGAACAATTTGCTATGTGATGACACTCTTTGTTCCGAGGAATACCACCACCACCACACTTCAACACAGACTCTAAAAAGAGCATGGCACAGTTGCGAAACCGTCCCTGAGACACTCCGTGTGCTTTCCTGGAAATATCCTTGTCTTTGAGCACAAGCTGCTTCAGGAGCTACTAAATCCAACTGAATATGTTGTAAGTAGGCTGTTTATGTTTTCTTATTGGCAACGTTAGAAAGCGCTCTGTATGAAAATCACTTGCTGTGCTGTGTGCAGTCTGTGGCTAGTTTGCATTGTTGTCTGCCATTGTAGTGTTGGGCAGCGGCAGCTGGATGTGAACAGCGCGTAGCGTTGCGCAATTGGAGCTGAGCCGCCAGCAGTGGTGGATGTGGGGAGAGAGATGGCGGAGTTTAGTAATTTGTCATGAACTGCTATATATATTATGACTATTAAGGTAAATACAGTGTTTGTTCTCTATTAAAATCATTCATTTGCTAACTATCCCTATTAGTACACTCCTGGAAATGGAAAAAAGAACACATTGACACCGGTGTGTCATACCCACCATACTTGCTCCGGACGCTGCGAGAGGGCTGTACAAGCAATGATCACACGCACGGCACAGCGGACACACCAGGAACCGCGGTGTTGGCCGTCGAATGGCGCTAGCTGCGCAGCATTTGTGCACCGCCGCCGTCAGTGTCAGCCAGTTTGCCGTGGCATACGGAGCTCCATCGCAGTCTTTAACACTGGTAGCATGCCGCGACAGCGTGGACGTGAACCGTATGTGCAGTTGACGGACTTTGAGCGAGGGCGTATAGTGGGCATGCGGGAGGCCGGGTGGACGTACCGCCGAATTGCTCAACACGTGGGGCGTGAGGTCTCCACAGTACATCGATGTTGTCGCCAGTGGTCGGCGGAAGGTGCACGTGCCCGTCGACCTGGGACCGGACCGCAGCGACGCACGGATGCACGCCAAGACCGTAGGATCCTACGCAGTGCCGTAGGGGACCGCACCGCCACTTCCCAGCAAATTAGGGACACTGTTGCTCCTGGGGTATCGGCGAGGACCATTCGCAACCGTCTCCATGAAGCTGGGCTACGGTCCCGTACACCGTTAGGCCGTCTTCCGCTCACGCACAATATCGTGCAGCCCGCCTCCAGTGGTGTCGCGACAGGCGTGAATGGAGGGACGAATGGAGACATGTCGTCTTCAGCGATGAGAGTCGCTTCTGCCTTGGTGCCAATGATGGTCGTATGCGTGTTTGGCGCCGTGCAGGTGAGCGCCACAATCAGGACTGCATACGACCGAGGCACACAGGGCCAACACCCGGCATCATGGTGTGGGGAGCGATCTCCTACACTGGCCGTACACCACTGGTGATCGTCGAGGGGACACTGAATAGTGCACGGTACATCCAAACCGTCATCGAACCCATCGTTCTACCATTCCTAGACCGGCAAGGGAACTTGCTGTTCCAACAGGACAATGCACGTACGCATGTATCCCGTGCCACCCAACGTGCTCTAGAAGGTGTAAGTCAACTACCCTGGCCAGCAAGATCTCCGGATCTGTCCCCCATTGAGCATGTTTGGGACTGGATGAAGCGTCGTCTCACGCGGTCTGCACGTCCAGCACGAACGCTGGTCCAACTGAGGCGCCAGGTGGAAATGGCATGGCAAGCCGTTCCACAGGACTACATCCAGCATCTCTACGATCGTCTCCATGGGAGAATAGCAGCCTGCGTTGCTGCGAAAGGTGGATATACACTGTACTAGTGCCGACATTGTGCATGCTCTGTTGCCTGTGTCTATGTGCCTGTGGTTCTGTCAGTGTGATCATGTGATGTGTCTGACCCCAGGAATGTGTCAATAAAGTTTCCCCTTCCTGGGACAATGCATTCACGGTGTTCTTATTTCAATTTCCAGGAGTGTAGTTAGTGCCTTCCGTAGTTTGAATCTTTTATTTAGCTGGCAGTAGTGGCGCTCGCTGTATTGCAGTAGTTCGAGTAACGAAGATTTTTGGTGAGGTAAGTGATTTGTGAAAGGTACAGGTTAATGTTACTCAGGGCCATTCTTTTGCAGGGATCTTTGATAGTCAGATTGCGTTGCGCTTAAAGTATTGTGTGTCAGTTTAAGCACAGTCATGTATAATTGTTCTAAGGGGACGTTACATATGTCGACCCTTAGCCAAGGATATCTCACTGGAATCTTCTGATTTTTTCTTGTAGTTTGTGTAATTAGTGTAGATTTTGTTTATTGCTAGCGCGTAGTTGTAGAGAGAATCTCCTTTGTAGTTGCAGCCTTTCACTGTTGCATGCATGTAGATTTGCACCAAGTATTTCGCAGCTGCGCTTGCAATTAACTAGATATTATTTTCAGTGCTATGTTAATGTGTTCCCCTATTTTTGCTCTTCAAATTGTGTTTTTCTGTGTTGTCGTGTGAAATATTGTGACAATAATGGCGTGTGAAAAACGTAACACTAGGCTCCAAAGTAAACTGAGAAATGACAGTGAAGACGAGAGCAGTGTGTTAACGCCACCATGTACTGAATTAACTAATATTCAAAGTAGTAATTTGGTAACTGTGCATAGGGAAATGGAGCGGGCGTCAAATAATGGAGTAGACAGTGAAACAGGTAGTAAACAGGGAAGCATTATCGATCGATCGGTCGGCAACAGCTAGCCTCAGGAATTGGGAATGACAGAACACAATATTGCAAATACTGTAGACTCAGGTTTTGGGTTCTCACCGTTTTCTCAAATAAGTCCAGACACATTTTCTGCTTGTCAAAATGTGAATGTTGCTGGTGCAAATGCATTGCCGAATAGCACTGAGGAACATGTTTCAGACACCAGTGCATTGTTATTACAATTAATGCAACAAATGGGACACAAGCTTCAAAAGTTAGACACAATGGAACAAAATGTTCAAAAGTTAGACACGATGGAACAACACCAGAGGCAAACACAGCAACAGTTAGACACAATGGAACAAAAGCTTCAAAAGTTAGACTCAGTGGAACATAAGCTTGAACAAACACGTGAAGATTTAACTACTGAGTTACATAACATTGAATCGAAATGTCAAAAAGTCTGTAATGACGTAAAAACACAAATTAGTGAGCATTTTCAACCTATTTTTTTGCGGCATGAAAATGCATTACAGAATCACGAAGCAGCCATAAAAGAACTGCAAACTATTGTTCATGAAAATCATGAGACCTTGCAAACAAAAATTGACTCAGCTGCATCTACCGATTTGGTTATGCAACTTGCAAAAACTCAGGAAAACTTAAAGGACGCAGTAGATACTCTGAAAATTGGTTCAGAAAGACACATGGAGGAAATTAGTTCATTATCAGAGAAAGTAGTTGAACTTTCGGATCAGCTAAATAATTTATCTATGAAGGTAGATGATAATCTGAATGACACAAAACCGGTAGTCTTTAATGACACAGAAGAGTGCGAACAAATTAAAAAATTCAAACAAAATCAAAATCAAATCAATACACAGTACAAAAGAGAAATCCGGGAAGTACAAGATCAGCTGACACAGGTAATACAAGAATTACGTATTTCAGAGGACACTCGCGCCCCAATACGGGAAGAGGGACATAGAAATACGGAACAGCCACAAAATAATAACACAGGGCATTTCGGAAGTTATGAAAGAAATTGGCAATGTGCACCGAATATTGAGATGGAACCGCCGACACGACGTAACAATGACCGATATGCTACTCGCCGACACGATGATTTTGACTATAAGCTGTTCATTACTACACGTAAATTCAAAACGTTTAAGAATTCTGCCAACGACATTCATCCACAAGTGTGGCTCCATCAATCCTCTCATTGTTTTCCTCCCAACTGGTCATTAGAGCGCAGATTAGAATTTATGTGTGGCTACTTGGAGAATGAACCAGCTGTAAGAATGCGATCAGTCATCCACGATTGTCACAGTGAAGGAGAATTTTACCATGCGTTCCTCTCAGCATATTGGTCTCAAGCTACACAAGACCGAGTAAAACATAGCATCATAATGATGAAACATTTCGAACAATCTGAATTTTCCAGTGTTGTGAAATATTTTGAAGACATGTTGCACAAGAATCAGTACCTGTCAAACCCATACAGCCCCTCAGAACTCATACGCATTTGCTTAATCAAATTACCTGAACATTTACGACATATTATTTTGGCAGGACGTTGCAAAGACGACATTGAAGCTTTTCAGGGACTGTTACAAGAACTGGATATTGACACTGACAATCGCGGAATGCGAAAACAGGAGCACAACAATTACAGATCACATCCGTCACAATTCGGCGATGACAGAAATAATATACGACAAGGCTATTCTTTCAATGTAAATCGTGACCGAAACAGACACCACCCGTATGACAACCGGTGGCAGAGCAGTAATAGTTACAGAGAAAGATCGCATTTCCGTAGTAATGAATATGATAGAGACAATCATAGAAACAGACAATATGGTAACCAGAACTATTATTATCAAGGGAGACAGAATAATTTCAGACGCAACAGTTCAGCAGGCAGTTACGATTCAGGGAGAAAGTCTCCATGACGTGACCGACAAGAAAGAAACTGTGGGATCTACCGACATAACGAAAGACGTGAATTTCATCAGAACTGGCGAGATTCAAACAGAGCAGGGCACTCTCGGCAAGGCGAATTTGTAGAAGTTAGGTCTCCAAATCCCAGTAACGACGCGCGCCAACAAAGGAACAGACAATGACTCGCACCGCAGGCTGCCGTGTGCGCCGGCTGGCTTAGAGAAAAATAACAGAGACGCTAACCTTGAGAAAAATTCCAGTATTCTTTACCGACGTATACCACATGATAATTGCGTTAAAGTTGGACCTCTGCGTACTAGGAAGAGTAAAGGATTGCACCACATTCCACTTGTAAAACCGTTTATTGACAGATAATCCGTTGTTTAATTTAGTCTTTGCTATAAAATTTTTCACTTCACGTTACTAGTACTCTTTGTCACACTTACAAACTTTTAACATGCAACAATGTTTGTAGTTAAATATCCAGTATAGAACCTAGGGAACATTTTTAAACAGAAATTATGTATGCATTGTTATAGTGAACAGACAACACATGTTGTTATTTGTACATTCTTGCTTGTTAGTTGCACGATTACGTAACGACCATAACGCTGACATACTTAGAACATGTACCTGTACTGCTAACGAGATTTTAATGCAACATTTTGGTTTACTTGAAAATACATTCTGGATTTAAAGTACTTTCAATACCAGATGACACAGTGGTTAGTTTATGTGACAGCTACACGATTATATCACGACAGTACTAATGTGTGACACAATTTACATTGTTGCTTTTGCGGTGTATCTGTTTTATATCTGCACAGTTTTTCTGAATTCTTCTGGAAAGTAAAACATGTTTAATAGTAACTTTTGTGGTATAGCTACAATGAGACAGCCTTTTCCGTAGCACAACAATACGTTACAGCACAGTAATTTCTTCATCACGGCAATAAGCATAATAACTAAGATATCTATACGCAGAGCATTTCACTTTTGTTTATCATGAGGTAAGTACATTGACTTCTGCAGAACTTAGCTTTCGGAGGACGATAACTACGACACTTCCACAGAGATTATCTTACAACATGACGCACAGTTTAGCGCTACAGTACACGTATTTGAGTGATTAATTTTGTACTTAAATCATTTATTTTTAAAGATATTTGAAGTAAAATGATACAAAGGTTTTCCGTAATACATTTCATTCCATTGTTGTAATCTGTAACACCTGAGGGTACAATTACATTAATCCTCAGGGGGATACATGCTTACTTTGTGTACCATGTGTTTGGCAAGCACAAGGAGCCCTAGCTAATATGGTATTTGCTTATACAACTTTACATATCAGTACCATATTTCTCTAACACACAAATTACACAGCTATCTGATCATTTAACTGAGAGAGACAAACATTTATTTTACTACATCAGTGACACATGTTTACGCAATTACATAGTTGGATAACTTCACACTTACAAAATTGTATTTTGTCTGTGCTTTGTGAACTGTTCATATTTTTTTGGACCCATTGTGATATTATGAGAGCTTTGAATGATATATTTGGTAAGGGAGCATGATTTTAAAGTACGTTTGAGGCAGATGACACTTTTGACATGAGCAGAGAATTTTTTTTAGGTTTTGAAATTATTGGAGGAAGTTACGACGTTTTTGAGATTTGACTGAGGTGTTATGAGGTTATTATTATGACGACGATGTGTATTATGCTGCTGAGGTATGTTTATGATTAATAGGCTGATGCTATATGAGTTCTTTGATTATGCTACATATCTCTTATGATGAAATATTGAAGAAGTGTCGACAAATATGTATATGAGTAATAAGGTAAGGAATAATGAGTTGTGGTTAGGGACTCTGGTTTGTGGAAAAGGATGTTGGAAACCGAGAATCGTACTTTAAGAGTTATGAAATGTGTGTAAATGCGTGAATGTATCACAATGCAGGCGAAAATTTTTTGCACACTGTTATATTCATAGGATTTTGTTTCAACACATTTGCAACGTAAATTCTCGACCGGTGAAATTTTTTTATATGAGACTGCCACTGTAGTGGAAACTGCTGTCATAAATATTTCAGTAAGAAAGGTAAGTGACCTTGACGTAATGCGTTTTGGGCGCCCAGCTGAGAGGTAGTCGTCCGACAAAAGAAAGCCATTAGTGTGTGCCTTTTCAGAGGCACAGGTAGAAAAAAAAGGGAGGTCATTAACCTCATTATTGACATTCCTTTATAGAAAGCACCGCAAATACGACACGCTCATTACTTGGAAACATTCTTACATCTGCACATCTGATTATGACAAGTATCTTTCTACGAGAGTTGAGAGATTTTTTTACTACCTTATGAAATGCCATATGGCTAATAAATGATGTTTCATGCCTTCCTTTGTACATATTTGCTCATTTTCTTTAATATCTAGTTCCTAGCTGCACTGCAGCAATTGGTTAATATAAAATTTTATAGATGTACTAATATAAATATTTTATGCCTACAGATCCAGTAAAAAAAATAACTGTATGATGTACTTAAAAAAAAACGAAGGAGCACAAAAACATTTCACAGGAATTGCATACAGAATTTTCTTTTCAAGTACTTGGTAATTTCTTTTGTAGAATAATTTGTGGTGCACCACTTAATTTACATAGACATTAAGATGTGAATATACATTTCCCTTGTCTGCATTATTGTCTTTAGTGTATTGTTTTTTCCTGCTTGAGCTATGTCATGTTTAGATATAGGTTATTTCATTTGCTGCTGCTGTTTGCCAGGCATAGTGCCACTAAATTTCATCTTACATTACTCTGTTAAGCCAGTTTTACTACTGATTTATTTTTCTTGTTTGCTGCTCATTGCCTTATATTAGTTGTAATATTGCAATTGCTTTGACAATTTCCATTTTTTTCATTGCTGTTTGTATTAATTGTTTTGTGCTGCTGCATGGCCTCGTCCCTTAGCTTATGCATCTGAGCTCAGTAGATTTAAGTTAGCTTAAGAGGGGGTAGACTATATAAGAGAATGAGTTGCGATGAAATGGAAGAAATGCATTGAGAATTTATACAAAAGAAGTACAGAAAGCAGGTATAGGTAGGATTTTCTTGGAAATAAATAATGAGGTAAGATAATGGAAAATAAATAATGAAGTAAGAAATATGTGAACATATAAATACAGAAAGCATGCTTGGATAGGATGTTTTGGTGGAAACAAATGTTGAAATAAGACGAAAGATCTATGGAATGAAGTTTTGGGTTGGACTGCAGTACCAAATGTTACACTGAAAACGAACCCTGTCCTTTCCTTTTGTGTTATCCCACTATGTGTTTGTGTACCCTTGTGTATTTGTGTTTTTCCTGTCTTTATGTGTTTAGCTGATGAGAGCTATGTTGTATAATTTTTCTAATACTCTGTTATTTACTTTGTAAAGGAATTTAGACATTATTTATTCTGTTTTGTTGCTCACATGTGAAGGTGTTGTTTCAAACGTTCTTCTGATATGGAACTTCCTGGCAGATTAAAACTGTGTGCCCGACCGAGACTCGAATTCGGGACCTTTGCCTTTCGCGGGCTAGTGCTCTACCAACTGAGCTACTGAAGCACGACTCACGCCCGGTACTTACAGCTTTACTTCTGCCAGTACCTCGTCTCCTACCTTCCAAACTTTACAGAAGCTCTTCTGCGAACCTTGCAGAACTAGCACTCCTGAAAGAAAGGATACTGCGGAGACATGGCTTAGCCAGGAAGTTTCATATCAGCGCACACTCCGCTGCAGAGTGAGAATCTCATTCTGGAAACATCCCCCAGGCTGGGCTAAGCCATGTCTCCGCAGTATCCTTTCTTTCAGGAGTGCTAGTTCTGCAAGGTTCACAGAAGAGCTTCTGTAAAGTTTGGAAGGTAGGAGACGAGGTACTGGCAGAAGTAAAGCTGTAAGTACCAGGCGTGAGTCGTGCTTCGGTAGCTCAGTTGGTAGAGCACTTGCCCGTGAAAGGCAAAGGTCCCGAGTTCGAGTCTCGGTCGGGCACACAGTTTTAATCTGCCAGGAAGTTTCATATCAGCGCACACTCCGCTGCAGAGTGAGAATCTCATTCTGGTTCTTATGATCTTTTATGTATGTACTCATGTCATAATTCCTGTAACACTGATATATATGTCTATTTCTATTCTTTTGTAAAGCCAGTATTACTACAAATGTTATCTGTATTATTATGTTTTTAATGATGTATTTTGTACCTTTGTTACTGTATTCTTATGTTATAAAATTGTGATTGACACCAGTTCATCAAATTAAGTAACTTGTAAGTTACATTTCACTGCACACGTTTCTGTTGGTCATAGTATATGCACAATATGTGAGAAGTTGGGGCTCTTAGTGTTTACATGTGTGTTAATAATTCAGCAAGGGACTGGATAACAGCATTGCTGGTTCTAAGGATAATTCCAAAAACTTTGTAAGTGCACAAGTGGTGGTTATGGACTTGCCCTATTATCTGCAAGACTCTTCAATGGTGATTGTGCACCTGCACAGTCGCAACGGATGGCTGCTAGCCATCTCTACAAGGACTGCAGTGGGTCTACACCTCTGGTGGCCCACCAATACCATACTCTCTACCAGGACTACAGTGGGTCTGCTCTGTGATGACCTACCTACCAATATTCTTCAAAACGTCGAATGACTCTGCTGTGGGTTTCCTCTGTTGTGGCCCATTACCTGTCTGCATGTCGCGAGTCAGCACTGTCTTTCCGTTGGAAGGACAACACTACTTCTTCAAGACTGCGTGGAAATCCACTACTTCCGTGTGCATTTTCTTTTACTGCTCAGACTTTGAGAAAAGAAACGGCAGTTTTACTGTGATGAATGATCAGGACTGTCTTTATGGATTGTGAGAAAATTTCAGCTTTTGACCAACATTGTATTAATAAGTGTGTAATTATGAAAATTCTTTTCAAATCTGTGTTGGCCAGTGCCCAAAACAATTTGCAAAATTTTTTGTGTGGAGCATGGGGGCTATGTAAGTAGGCTGTTTATGTTTTCTTATTGGCAACGTTACAAAGCGCTCTGTATGAAAATCACTGGCTGTGCTGTGTGCAGTCTGTGGCTAGTTTGCGTTGTTGTCTGCCATTGTAGTGTTGGGCAGCGGCAGCTGGATGTGAACAGCGCGTAGCGTTGCGCAGTTGGAGCTGAGCCGCCAGCAGTGGTGGATATGGGGAGAGAGATGGCGGAGTTTAGTAATTTGTCATGAACTGCTATATATATTATGACTATTAAGGTAAATACAGTGTTTGTTCTCTATTAAAATCTTTCATTTGCTAACTATCCCTATTAGTAGTTAGTGCCTTCCGTAGTTTGAATCTTTTATTTAGCTGGCAGTAGTGGCGCTCGCTGTATTGCAGTAGTTCGAGTAACGAAGATTTTTGGTGAGGTAAGTGATTTGTGAAAGGTACAGGTTAATGTTACTCAGGGCCATTCTTTTGCAGGGATCTTTGATAGTCAGGTTGCGTTGCGCTGAAAATATTGTGTGTCAGTTTAAGTACAGTCATGTATAATTGTTCTAAGGGGACGTTTCAATGTCTCAAAATACACATTCGAAAAGATCTCTGCACAGTAGTTTACGTCAATTTTGCAATGTATACCGCCACACTTGTACGCTGACTCTAGCACACTTGTGAAACCTCCCACAGACTCTCCGCAGACACCGAGCGAGGTGGCGCAGTGGTTAACAGAATTGACTTGCATTCGGGAGGACGACGGTTCAATCCCGCGTCCGGCCATCCTGATTCACGTTTTCCGTGACTTCCCTAAATCGCTCCAGGCAAATGCCGGGGACGGTTCCTTTGGACGGACACTACCGAATTCCTTCGCCATCCTTCCTTAATCCGATGAGACCGATGACCTCGCTCTTTGGTCTCCTCTCCCAAACAACCCAACCCAACCCCACCCCGCAGCGCCTAGTTTATATTTTTTGCTGGAGTCAGGGACGTTAATTTACTCACCTCTCGAAGTACACAATGGTGGCTAAGCACAGACGAGAAAATCAGTGCAATTCCACGAACAGAGCTCGAAGCGCTGTCCCACAGACGAAAAAACTGGCTGGAATTTTCGGTGAATCTTCGATGTCCTACAGCTACCTATGTGGAAATGCTGTGAAACCAAAATGATGCATGAGGAACAGCATCCCGCCTGACTGAACGAGAGCAGGGTGGTCTGCTTGGCCTCGTCTCTGAACACTCGAACAAAGAAGACGTCATGTGACTCTCAGACAGCACAGTAGTCTCTGCAGAGGGACGTGCTGCAGACCAATGGGTAACTAAAACTTATTTCGTGTGTGAAGAGTTTTACGCCAAAACTCGAAAATAGAAGAAAACGGTAATGCCACTCGTATTTTTTAACGAATACCGATGTCAATGACATAACAGATTCCAAATCATCTTCTGGGCCGGCCGCGGTGGTCTAGCGGTTCTAGGCGCTCAGTCCGGAACTGCGCGACTGCTACGGTCGCAGGTTCGAATCCTGCCTCGGGCTTGGATGTGTGTGATGTCCTTAGGTTAGTTAGGTTTAAGTAGTTCAAGTTCTAGGGGACTGATGACCACAGATGTTAAGTCCCATAGTGCTCAGAGCCATTTGAACCATTTTGAATCCAAATCATCCTTCTACTTTACAAAGTCAACTAAGGTGTTTCTCAGGTCTAGAAAACCAGCAAACGTCTCCTCCATCTGTCTTTCACCGTATAGATGCACACAACACACACCACAATAGATGTTCTCTCAACCAAATAAAGATGGGAAGTCTGTGGAAGCAGCCAACTCGAAAATTTACATTCGAGTGAATCATTGTTCTCTGCAAACACACGCCTATATTGAATCTACTCAAATTTCCACAGAGAACAAGCGCAATCACAAAGGCTACATAATACATACTGTGTATTAGTGCGCTATTCAGCCGCCTAGAGAGCGACACGTTTAAGTCAGGTGCTTTCCTGTATCCCAGACGGCCTTTCTAGTTCGGATGGCTTACGCCGTAAGCCGGAAATGCCTACAATCCCAGGCACATGCCACCGATGCCACGTGCCCTGCACCCCAGGCACAATCGTCCTAGGACACCAGCCACATATATTTTATCACTGTAATTACACTTAAATATTATGATTTCAGTCACAATTTGATGACATTCGAAAACGAGTGAAGTATGAGAAATACCCCCTCCTGACGACTATGGCTCTGAAAATATGAAAATTTCTATCCTTCTTATGACTGTACATAATTCTACATGTAAAAAAAAAATTCTTCATTCAATTACAGCTATCGCAATTTTTCCCTTAAAACTGATAACTTCCTTATGATGGGTCAAAGCCATTTTCATTGCACATATCAGAACACTGACCACAGGCAACATATTTTATAAGCATGCTGGTTGCAGTGAACGTATCACACAACCCCTACTAAGTCTGATGCATCTGCAGTAACTGAATACTGTTGACACCAAACGATATTGACCGTAAATCCGAGTTGGATGGACATGTCCCATTTGTTCTTCTTGCGAGTGGTACCATTTTGTCTTAGGAAGAGAGACATAATCGTCTTATAAGTTGGCAGTTATAAAAAATATGATTGCAGTGCTTATGTTACTCTCAACCTGCATGAAAAGGGATCTTGGTTCCACCAGTACACACAAGTAACGCTGACGATATCCACGTTAAAACTGTATGAGCTTTGTAAATCGAGATATGGTGTTGCCAGCAAATGCAACACTGCAACACTGAATAAAGACGGTGATTGCGGGGGAGTATTAAGAGACCAAAACAGCGGGTGCACGTCGCCAGAGGTGTAAGCTCGTAATAAAATCACCGAATTTAGGAAGTGATTCAGCTAAGGAATGTGGCATTAAGCTGGTATTTGCAACTCCCTGTTGGTGCCGGTAGATATTTCTCCAGTATTTGTAACATATTCTATGTTAATGCCAGGTCACAGGATCTGCAATATACCCACAGCGTCTTAGAGGAGGGAGGATGATGGTTGATGGAATCAATTATTTCCATTCAATCGTATACTTGTGTTGGATGGTTGGAGATGTCTTTTAATCATTACAGCCACTAGTGGATCTTATTCATGACACTCTCTTATATCTCGAACCGAGTCGCCTATTTCGAAACGTCTTCTACTGGTAACTGGTCCTCAGCCTTTGCCCCGCCATCCGTGCAGCTTTGTCCCTGAGATGTTCCCCATTTAACACTGAACCGAGCAGAAGTCAGAGAGCGCTGTATCTACCACCTGTGTAGAATCTGGGTAGGCTGTGTTAATGTGACAGCACCGTGTTTTGAACACTCGGTGTGAATTGGGAACCTGTTGTCGTAGTTCTACCAACCGTGTACATTGTGTGAGGCCAACACCAAATGTAACTTTCTCCTGCAAGACGAGGTGGTAGGAAAGACAGTACATACACTTACAGCAACTGGAAGAAGGACAAGAGTTTAGCTACTGCACTGCGATGTGCTTCCAAGCTACATACAGTTTGAAAGAGATCTGTGTACCTCACAGTGCATTCACGTTTGTTACCCAATCATTCTCTCTCTATAATTATTATTTTTTACCATCCTACAGAGAAAAACTATGAACAATGAAAGCACCACTAACGTCATCCGACAGAGAACGCGATATATGGCGAAAATAAATAGTCTGTGTGGTGTCACCGCCAGACGCCACACTTGCTAGGTGGTAGCCTTTAAATCGGCCGCGGTCCGTTAGTATACGTCGGACCCGCGTGTCGCCACTATCAGTGATTGCAGACCGAGCGCCGCCACACGGCAGGTCTAGAGAGACTTCCTAGCACTCGCCCCAGTTGTTCAACCGACTTTGCTAGCGATAGTTCACTGATAAAATACGGTCTCATTTGCCGAGACGATAGTTAGCATAGCCTTCAGCTACGTCATTTGCTACGACCTAATAAGGCGCCATTACCAGTTACTATTGATACTGAGTCATGTACAGTCAAGAGCGACGCTCATCATTTATGGATTAAAGTTAAGTATTCCACCAGCTACGTCCGTTTTTCTAAAGTCTAAATTCCTTGTCCTGTTCCAGACCTCACGCCAGCCTGTGTGAGCTAAAACGCATGCCTTTCGGCTTCCTCTAATAATACGGTGTTGGCTCTCCTGCCAACCCACAACAGTCTGTATGCAGGCATCGAGCGTATGTGGTGATCCTATTAAATATACAGGTATTGGTCCATTGGTGGAGGTGACCAGTAACCAAAGTCACCTGCACAGACCAGTGTGAAGCTTCATTGCCTATACTGTAGGAGGACCTTATCCCACAGTATATCAGCACCAAGAGAGGGTCCCTGTTTTGTTTATATATATTTTTCACGTCCAAGCAGTGTATGACTACAGCTTTTTACATCTCCATATATTTTTTCCCAGTATGACTTCGATGTCTCTGTCAGGATCTAAGCTGCCATTAACACATTTCGATTCACTGGCTCCCCCAGAAAACTGGATATCACACAGCGTAAATTATGCTGCTGCTCCCTAAACACACACACAATGATTGAAATAAAAGAGGGGGTGTTTCTTATTGTCAAAAATTGAGAAACTGGAAGACTTATGGGGCATTGTGCAGTGTTTCCAAACAGCTGCCTGAAGGTGATTGATGACCTCTAGGTTTAAACTCATCTTTCACAGTGATAGGGTGTCAGATGGCTTGGTTTTCGATTTTCACTGATTCCCCATATTGCAGTCATGTATGCGATCACTGTTTCGGTGCTAGCTATCCACAGAGGGTGTTGTGAATCCACCAAGAGTATTTCCCCATCTCAAACAAGTGATATCAGTCACTCATTATGTGGTAATCAACAGCATACCTGTGGATATACGGGATTGGAAAGCATCATCAATGTACTGAAACAAAGATCACAGTTGATAGCACAATCAGTTTTAGCAACTTTACCAGGTTTTTCTTCCATACTTTCAACGCCAACCAGTGACATGGCAGCGTGCTTCTTATTTTCTGATTCATCGCTATACCACACCTCCACAACTTTGCAAGTGCCATTGCAAATATAGATAGATGGTTGTGCAGTATGTCCATTCGTTGTTAATTCTCGAAAATATACACAGAGTATAACCAGACAGCCATCTACACATTTCTGCCACTTCGATCATAGCGTGTAATATGCGATTACAATTGCCTATTTTCACCTATACAGATGGGAGTCGCAGAGCAGTCTCGCATTCTTAGGATAAAGTTAGAGATTGAAAGATCTCCTTGCATTGTGTTTGATCAAGTCTCCCTGCAAGACTGTCGCCGATTTGCACTGCAGGTGACCTGAAGTAGACTGCTACATTCCATGTCTCATGAAGGGACAGAGCGATCGGAGACTGTAACTGCTGTTCTGCGCCAATCTTGCCCAAGGCACTTATCCACGTGCACAAAATCTCTCCAGACGCACGTATGTCAATGAGGTTAGCGCCCTTTATCGGTGTATAATAGATATGGAAGTAATGTGATGATATTAGAGACGGTTAAGAAGATGAAAAACATGTGGTTTTGAAAATGGTGGAGCTCCAGATGGATGGATTCTGAAGCATGTTACGTAAATCAACAGCTCTATCACTGCTAAAGTATTGTTCTAGTGTCTGGGTTAGTACCACGAAGTTATAGATATGATGGAACAGAAACATATGCACTCTAATGCAAGACGTAAAAGTCCAATGTCTGTCATACATTCACCTGCAAGTCTTTTATCCCACTCGCTACGGTGACAAACTTCAAGATTAAACTACTCCTTTGAAACGTAGGGTAATACATGCGGAATATAGAGTGATATGTGCACAATATAGCCTTCCAGATGCGTATAGCACCCACAGTTCACATCCGATCATGGCTTAAAAATTATACTATGCTCGCATCAGTCCTACAAAAAAAAAAAGTTAATAACGGAGAATGCCCCTTACAAGGAAACAGAAAAACGCATGGCAGCGGTGCTTTACAAGTGAGATTACACTTCACGCTGTCATTAATTCCGAAAACAGGACATTCATTAAGCAGATAAATATACAGGGACTGCATTACCTCACAAACACCTGTCACTAATCTGTAATCACCGTAGTTATCAAACTGAATACTGGATTTTATGTCCAAAGTGCAGCAGGGGAATATAGTAGATCATACAAATACCCGTTCGTCTAGAGGAGGATGCTGAAACAGGAGGGACATGTTTCATGATCATTACACATGAGCTGGAATTCCTCTTATGACTGTGGTATTGAGAAGTTCGCTGTTAACGATCGCTAGTAGATGGTGCTCTAGCCATACACTGAACACGCAGTTGTATGAGTCCAACGCAGGTTACGCCGCACAGCTGATACACCTCGTGTAATATCATTGAGTTTCGAATGCTCTGTACATAAAATATTTATCATAAAAGAGAAGAGGAGTCATCGAGCTGTAGTTGGTAGAATGTTACACATCACAGCGCAAATGTTAGGAAAAGAACTATTTTTGTAATGTGCCTCTACACAAAGACGCAGGTCCAACATTAACTGCTTCAAATAAATACTGTGACCCGCCGAGCGCAGATATTTAAATAATTGCCGCAGTGCTCGATCCTAATAAGATGCGAAACATGTGAATATAAAAAGGAAAATTTGTCTTTTGTTATGAACAGTTCTAGAGACTTGACTACCTTTTACTGTTTCGCTGCTGACGTGTTAAGTAGTGCAATGTAGCATATCTACAACTTATATCAATTTAGTGAACCAGCAAATGTAAATTTTCGTACGAATGCTTCAATAAACAGTGCGACGCTATGTAATATTCATGCGCATGCCAGGGGAACTAATTTTAAGAAATATTGGACCGACAAGAGAGGACATTGTCGTAGCACGGAAAGTGCGAAAGATACACTAAATGTAAGTTTTATAGTCTTGCATTATTTGTTCATACTTAGTGATATGGAATATTTCAGAATATATTGATGTGTTATAATGAAATCTTTTTCTATCTATTCTTTCCTGTAAATAACCGCAGTGTTCTTCTTTGTATGCAAACTACGTTACAGACCTGCTCTTTATAGCGGTATCTTGGTTGTTTCCGGGAGGCTACTAATATATTCAATCTCAGATTTGATAACCATTACCATAACCCACTTTTGCTCATACATTTCCCTTTCATTATACAGTTAGGTCCGTTAGGTATTTGTATCGAAGAATCAGATTGCGTGACACGCGGCATTCCACATGTGTGAATATAGTTATCACCTTTTCAGTTCATACATTACTATTAATTTCGTATCCACATGTATTTGGTCGTCAAGGTTTACTCTCACCATTTTTGTACGTGTCCTTTAGTTGCTTGTCTATAGTCAGTTCACACACAGCAATTTATACATGTCCATTAAATAGTAACTGTTTCATTACTGTAAAGTACAATTAACCTTTTGTATACATACTATATCTATAAATTATTTACAAAAGAAAAATAGTCTCTGTGACTACAAGGCCTGAAGAAAAACGTGTCTCCTATTCATAAGTAGTGTTTCCATGGGCACATTAGCTTTATACCTAGTTTTAAATCCTTTTATTCTTTTCTTTTTACAATAGTTGCCTTTTCTAAATTTCATCTCTTTTATTTTCACTCCATTAGTTGCTTCAGTATTTCAAAGACAAAGTCAATGTAGCCTTATTGAATTATCGAACAGTTCATGTTCAAGTTTCCACCAATTGAAATTAGGAAGCAAGACGTTCCCTAATGTGCAATTGCACACAACAAATCATAATTGAATTCGTGTTTCGCGGAAAAAATAAGCATAACCTCGCAACAACCAATGTGTCACGACTATCACAAATCTGTACGTATCGAGCACTCAGTCATCCCGCAGAATTCGCTTCTCTACATGGTAAGGTAAGAAGGTAGGGATGCAGAATAGTATAATAGGATCGATACACAGTTTCAATATTGTATGTAGATTCCACTGTCCTAAGACACCACAGAAGTGACAGATGAAGAGCTGGAGTAGCAGCATACTAACTCTTTGCCTTATTACCGACCGTGCTAGTCAAATATATGTTCCCAAATATAAAATCATTGTGGTTCACAGATGTTAACTGCGGCAGACTGTTTTCGATGTAGATTGATTTAACACGCACAAAACTCTTTGCAATTGTAGTATTATTGGGTTTCGGATGCTCTGTATATAAAATATTTATCATAAAACAGAAGAACAGCCATCGAGCTGTAGTTGATAGAATGTTACGCATCACAGGGCAAATGTTAGGAAAAGAACTGTTTTTGTAATGTGGCTCTACACAAAGATGCGAGTCCAGCATTAACTGCTTCAAATAAACACTATGACGCGCCGAGCGTAGATATTTAAATAATTGCCGCAGCGCACGATCCTAATAAGATGCGAACATATGAATAAAAAAAGGAATATTTGTCTTTTGCTATGAATAGCTCTAGAGACTTGATTACCTTTTACTGTTTCGTTGCTGACGTGTTAAGAAGTGCAATGTAGCATCGCTACAATTTATATCATTTTAGTGAACCAGCAAATGTAAATTTTCGTACGAACGCTTCAATAAACACCGCGACGCTATGTAATATTAATGCGCATGCCAGGAGAACTAATTATAAGAAATATTGAACCGACAAAAGAGGACATTGTCGTAGCACGGAATGTGCGAAAGAAATACTAAATGTAAGTTTTATTTTCCTTGGGTATTTGTTCATGCTTAGTAATATGGAATATTTTTGAATATATTGGTGTGTTGTAATGAAATCGTTTTCTATCTATTCTTTCCTGTAAATAACCGCAGTGTTCTTCTTTGTATGCAAACTATGTTACAGGCCTGTTCTTTATAGCGGTATATTGGTTGTTTCCGGGAGGCTACTAATATATTCAATCTCAGATTTGATAACCATTACCATAACCCACTTTTGTTCATGCATTACTCTTTCAGTATTCAGTTAGGTCCCTTATTTGTATCGAAGAATCAGCTTGCGTGAAGGCAATCTGGTTTAATTATCAGGTTCAAACTACCTTTGCGTAATCAAACACTGTTCCTCCTCAACATAATCGAGGACGGAAAAAAGCCTGTGCTTTCTGAGCTACGAACTTGCCTACTCCTGCAGCCAGTAGTTCCGTTAGTGTGGCTGCACTATTAATGTAGAACATAGTTGGCCATCAGTTTCTTCTCATTTCAACAAACTCCGACATATATTGCAGAATAATTATGGACATCCACGTCTTTCTCCTAACGAACGTGACACCTGGACCAAGCCAAGTGTCCTCTCCTAAATGTACATCCCACTGTCCTAAGGCACCACAGAAGTAACAGATGAAAAGTTGGAGTCGTAGCCTTCGCCTTATTACCGACCGTGCTAGTCACATACATAGTCAAATATATATTCCTAAATATCAATTCCCTTAAGAAAATTTGCCTAATGTGCGTCGTCCACAGACTTCCAGAAGTAGGAGGAATAGCCTGTTTGAAAACTGACCACTCAAAATTCGATTCGACTTAAGAGCTTATAAATAATTCTAGGGACACTAACATAAATATTCCGTTCGTTCATTGTGAAATTCAATTGTGTAGTTTCTGCTTGAAATGTAACAGAATTTCAGGTTGTACCTACCTATATTCAAGCCTCCATACATACATTTGCCAAGAAATTCGCAAGCAAGGAAATTCGTCCCTGTAATATCAGCTCACAACTTCATATTCATGACTTATTCTCTAAAATATGCAAGGAACAATCTGTAAGTACACACAAAGACTTTAAGTGTAGCAGTGTAGGCAGCAGAGGCAGAAGAGAGAATTTGTGAGACGCCTTGCATACAATTCCTGCACGCATTTGCTACAAAAAAATTCTATTACACAATAAATATGCTCCCCCAAAACCGAAAACGTGAAGGGAGAGCCTGCACCTTGGCTAGCGGAAAAGCTAACACAGTTCGTCAATTTCGGAGGCACAGCACATAGGACTTACAAATGACCTCCTACCCTTGGAAATAAAATTGGTTTCAAGCAGATAGTAAACAGGGTCAACCAATCTGAGAGAAACGATAACTAAGACATGGCAATACATTACTCTAAAACATAAAGACCAGATGCTCTACGGAAAAGCTTGTGTGATCTAGAGAAGTATAGGCAAACTAGAAGCCTTTGTCCCAACTAAGGAACTAAACCAGCACTTGGCTTTAGCGATAACTTTCATTGAACCGTAAACAACACATAGACTTGCCTAATTATTTCAAACACGTAAATGACGGTAATCGTCAAAAATTCTTTCTTGTGCTGACAACTCTGTCGAAAAATCATTCAGCTCAGCATTAACTGTACAGGACGTCGTCGCAGGCCAAATCATCAAGTTTATTGTTGACACACTACTGCTCATAATAACTAGTGCTCCCTAGACCTTGAAGATCTTGCCTGAACAACACTGCAGAACACTCGTACCCGTCAGAATACAAGCACTAGACATCCGATTGCTAAGAAGTGCAGCTGGTGACATTATGTTGACTGTAGACATCAGAAAAGAATAGAGTGAAAAACTCAAATGAGCAGATTAAGGAATACAGACACAATTAGAAGGATTATGTCACAAGAATGGAAGACGACATATTATCAGAACTGGTGATAGTTATTACGTAGTGGGGAGACGATATTTAGGAAGATCGAGGAAAATGAACAATTTCAACCAATAGGGACTAACAGGCAACTGCCTAATACAAGCATAAAAAGAAGAAGAGGTATCATAATAAAAATGATTTTTAAGTAACTGTGATTTTAATAAGCTTTGTAATTACATTATAAACTCTGGTTTGATGTAAAAAAATTCCTGAAGTCATTAATCTGCTCAGGTTAATATATAAGAAAATAAAACATAATATGCAGGTTGTCCCAGGATGAATAGTCAATATTCAGTGATATGACAGGAACGATCGTTTGAAGCAAAAAACTCTACTTGGACAAATGCACTATTCTTAATGGTTTCCAGGACAAAACATATTTAATGTATATTTTTACTTATTTTCGTAATCGTTATGGGAAATTATATACCTCAATATTTCACATGCCATGTGCTAATATGAGAGGAAATTAGCATTACTAGTTTTGCCATCACTGAGGTGAAATTATATAAAACCTGCCTTAACACCCCATTCCACGCCTTAAAGCCTCATAAATGAGGAATTTTAGACTAAATCTGACTGAATGCCTTAAATACAGGTAGTTTAAACCGCGACATTAGAAACTGTCAAGAGATGACGCTGCATAAAAACCAAACGCGCTGGCGCCTCCCGTCTGACAATGAGAGCCCTTATAAGATGACAACGACAGGCATTTTGCTACCTAGCTGCCGCTAGCAGAGCTAGTACTCGCGACATGGTTGCAAATATTTGGCAACACAGTGTCAGTGTATGTACTTTCGCCTGTGCTGATGAATTGTTCCATTACGTTCACTTCCAATTGCCTTTCCACTTCCTACCTGCCTACCTTCATCGATATTCCGCAATACACCTTACGGCACGTAGAGGAGGGTACCTTGTATCACTAATAATCATTCGTTTTTCTGTTCCTCTAATAAACAGAATGAGGGAAAAGCGACTGTCTATATGCCTCTGTATGAGCCCTAATTTCTCGTATCTTATCTTTGTGGTCCTTAAGTGGAATGAATTTTGGAGGCAACATAATAGTTCTGCAGTCAGCTTCAAAAGTCGGTTATCGAAATTTTATCAATAAATTTCATCGAAAAGAACGACCCTTTCCTTCCAGAGATTCCCATTCGGTTTCCCAAACGACCTCTGTGACACTTGCGTTGTGTTGTGCGACCCTGTCAGTTACAAATCTAGCAGCCTGTCTCTGAATTGCCTCAATGTCTTCCTTTAATCTGGTTTGGTACGGATGCCAAACACTGGAGTAGTACTCAAGAACAGGTCGCACTAGCGTCTTATAGGCGGTCTTCTTTGCTACTACGATCCTCACGTGCTCTTTCCATTTCTTTCCAGCGTTACGCCCAGATATTTAAACGACGTGACTGTGTCAAGCAGGGCACTGATAATACGGCATCCGAACATTATCGGTTTGTTTTTCTACATTTAGAGCTACCTACCATTCATTGCAGCAACTAGAAATATTGTATCCTCCAACAGCCACTCAACTTCTTCACCTTACAGCACACCACACCATGGTCAGCAAACAACTGCAGTTCTCTGGACTCCTGCGCTCCAAATCATTTATGTATATGGAGAATAATAGCGGTCCTGTCACATTTCTCTGGGGCAGTCTTGACAATACCCTTATCTCTGATGAATACTCGCCAGTCAGGACAACATACTCAGTTCCACAACTTAAGATGTCTTCAAGCCACTCACATATCTGTGAACCTTTTTCGTATGCTGGTAACTTCTTTAACAACCTGCAATGTGGCACTGTGTCAAAAGCTTTTTTTACAGGACCTCTATCAATTGAAATGGCAAGCGATTTCTGAAACAGAGGTGAGACTAACAGTGTCCTCAAAACGTTTAAGAAGTTATCCTTGTAATTTTTTCAAGCCACAATGAATTCTTCAAACCTCAGTTTTTTGTTTAACAGCAGTAAGCTTAGGGAACTGGATTGTGTTTGTCACAATGTGTCCCTTCTAAAGTAGGACATTTTTTAATGGATCCCAAAGAAATCAGAAAAAATTGTGTTTCGCCTTGTGGTGTCTTACTGTGGGCAGTGTGCAGTGAAGTCCACTTAAAATGCAAGGTCTACAATCCATTCTGGATGTCCTGATATTCGTTATTGCATTCCTTTTTCCTTAATTAATTCAACAACAACGAGTTTCAAAGTGATAAATCTTTCCTGGCATGTCCCTTGGTTTAACTAACCTACTTTGCAGTAATGTTAAAAGTCTCCACACTCCTCGTTCAGCTCCATCGTAAACTGTTGAAATGACAGTGGAATAATGAGTGCAACTTCAGAAATTTTACTGATTGCACCACCAGTTTCTTCATGAGCTGCATGCCTCCTAATTAAGCACAAAATGCTGCTTGATACACAGAACAATGAATTCCGTCTGTTGATTGTTGTAATTTTTGGCTCTTACATAATACATATTGAGAATTCTCATCCTTCTCCTCCATCTTTCCCATTTATTTTTAAAGGCTCTTGATTGCTTCCATATACTCCATTAGCTAAACTGGTGGTATAGTGCGTAGAGTGTGGCCTCTTAAGTTTTGTGTCCCCCATCAAAACCTGATTATTTTATTTTTCATTTACCTACCTATGTCTGTATAAGGTTACTACACAAATACAACTTATCAAATTATGGAACAGAAGGACATTATATTATTTATAAAGACCTATGTCTGTATAAGGTTACTACACAAATACAACTTATCCAATTATGGAATAGAAGGACATTATATTATTTATAAAATTACAACTGAGTTTCACAATAAGTGTCATACTTTTATTATTCAATATATGTGCGTATGGTAAATAGCTAAATTCTGCATATCCTGGCTAACCTTGGCTCACTAGCTCACTCACAAGTTTGTTCGCTGGTTTCACCAAAATTAGCTGTAGCACACAGATTTTAACTGCTATAATAAATATTTTTAACACAAATTCACAAATTTCTTAAAAGATGAATGTAAGAATGTAAATTTATTACATCCTTTTATAAAAAGTGAATGTAAGAAAATAAATTCATATATTTTCCATAAATGGTGAATGTAATAAAATAAATTGAACATATTTTTTTTATAAAAGGTGAATGTAAGAAAACATATAAAATGAATTCATTAATGAAAATTATTCACTAGCAGCCATGAGATCTTTATGAAGAGCAGTTTATAAATGTCTTTTTAAATAAGGTCGGTTTATGGTTTTACCACATTCACATGTACCTTTAATTGTTTGGTAATAATATACACATTCTCTACATAGATTTCGATCTGAATCTTTTTGGTGTTTATCTTTATGAAATTCAGTAATATTTTTCATTCATACATTGACTACAGTGCTTTAGCTTTATGGTATTGCGTATTTAAAAATTACAAATTAAATAAATATTTATAAATTCACAGCATCAAGATCTCTGTATCATGAAATTTATTAGTTTTATTCTTAAATTTCTTCATCTGTTTGTATCTCAATTTCAATTGTTTATTTTCTATCAGTTCTAAATCCCAACTAGTAATTAATTTATAATATTTATCTGGCAATGTCATATAAAACTCATCATTAAATTCCATACAAACTTTTTCTCCATATATAGATTTAAATATTCACATCCAGTAACAATATATATAAAACTTATTTCTAACTAATTTCTTTTTTTAATCACTTTTGAGACAGTTGTGTTGTTGAGCTTCTTGATAAGACTCTTCATTTAATTATAAAAATTTTTGATAAAGAAATAATTTTCATTTTTAGTAATGAATTTTATTTATTATAAATAAACTCAGAAAACAACAACAACAGTTCTAAAATGGCTAACTCTGTTGAAGTGATAGTAGATATTATTTTCTAAAATGTATATTTTATTATCATGACGGTAAATGCTTTATTGTTTATTTCAACTATGTATAATTTGTACTTTTCACATTGAAACTTACTAACTATGCTATACTATTCTCTATTGTTTATGAACAATCTTTATAATCTTGTAAACTTATTCTATTTTTAACAACACACTTCTAAACTCCTTTTGATTTTTTCTCTATTTTTATCACCAACTTTATAAGCAAAAATTTTTGCTCTTAAACCATAGAATGCTTCCATTATTTTCCCATTACAATCGTCTTTCATTTTTCCTAAAACTTTCTTGTTTACATGTGGAATTCCATAAATATTATTTGTTGGATAATCACTTGTATCAAAGGAATTAATCACCTATTTCATGTGCTCATAAAAATCTTCAGTCTCAATATTCTAAATGTAACTGTCTCTATCTTGATAACACACCTCAATATTTTCTCCATATTTCTGTTTCATTATTCTATAGTGAAAATCATACATCAACTCTTCAGATAAATTGAGTATGCTCATTCCAACAGAGAGGCTTGTTAAATGTGATTTTTGTCTTATTTGTATTGATGGCAACAAGATTTAGATTAAATATAATTCTTCCTTTAAAGTTAATCTTTACTCTGTATTATACTAATTTTCTATTAAATCTATTTCTAATATTTTCCATGGTCTTGCCACACACAGAGTTATTCATGAATTTAAAGGAATCTTTGTCAATGTCATATCTAGCGTCAGTCCTTATTTTAGTATTCAAATCTATATAATTCTTCAACCAATCTCATTGATTAAATTTTTAAACTCTGTGTATTTCTGTTAATTTCAATCCTACAGTTAAATAATGTTTAATATTTCTATAACGAACAACATATTCATGTTGGTCATTCAGAGTAGTCAACAACTTGTTTCTTTAGTTTCAGGCACAATTTCATTTTCAGGAGCTAATAGATCTTTATGTGAATCACGTAATTCTTTTGGATATCTAAATCAACTTAAATAATATATCCAATTTTTGCAGCATCCGATATTTCAGTTATTTTTGTACAATCAACCTTTACACTTAGGTCTTCAGATCATTTAAAATTATTTAGTTCATCCCATTCAAATCCACTAAATGACAAATAGTGACTCATACCATAATCACATAATTTGTTTGCATCTAAATATGTTAAATAATTTGACATTATTTACCATCAAAATCCATCATATAATTATTATTTGTTTTTACATATCTTTTAGCCAATTGCAACATTGTATCAAAAGATAAACCAGGTGCTGTAAAATACAAAGAAGGATGTAAATCATAAGCTTCTGTACAAGTTTTTCTAAAGTTTTCAAACACATCAGATTAACAATACATCAGATTTAAGATACAGATCATGATATTCACCAAGATTTTTCGTATTAAATTTTTCCCAAACTCTTTTTGCATGTGCATCATCTTCATCACTTGTTTCGCAGTCGTGCAGTTTATTGTAAAATTCTTCTTATGCTGGTAATTGCACCTCTTCAAATTTTTTCGAAGAATCCATGTAATCATATGTGTATACTCTTTTTCTAAACACTAGATTAAAATATACAAAAGATGGTTATAGTACAATGTGTAGACAATGTGTAAATAAACATCATGTAAAAATTATAATGGAAATCTAATTCCTTGTGAATGTGGAAAAAATATTGTTAAATATTATTACAAAGAACATTTACAAGTGAACAACATTATAAAGTATAATTTCTGATAAAAAAAATAAAGAAAAAATTAATTCATCCCCAAAAAAATAAAAATGTACTTTAGAATGTATGAAAAGTAGGAAATTAGAAAAATCTCATACTTAACTTTTAAATTTTTATTAAAAGAGAGGTCTTGAATTTTTGAGGTCCTTTTTTTACAAAAGTAATGAATTCTATTTCCTATTAATAGAAGACCCAAATGGAGAACTTCACAGTTGTTCAACTTCATTATTATTGGATAAGAAATAATTGTTAAGGTTATAGTAAATTAAATAAAGCTGATCTGTTTCAAATTATTAAAAGTCATCAGCACCACCTGAATCAGTTCGCAGAAGGGGAAGTCTTTGGTAATAGTTACCTCATCATAAAATTAAAAATGATGACGCTCTTGAAACTAAAGAAGATAAACCTTTGAAAGAAATATTTCCATTCTCTGAATGTGTTTATAAAACACTAGAACTAACAATGAAGTATTATTTACTTTTTGTATTAATTCATTTGAGAAATCGAAAGACAGAACATCAGTTAGAGATTACAAAATATCAATTTTGAGAATAATATAAGCTCAATTGGATCTAATCACTTATTGACTGCAGTAAAACCGAAAATTATGAAAATTGTAAAAGACAAACCAAGAAAACATTGTGGACTGAAAATAAATTTTAAACTTTTTTGTTAGTACCAAATGCAGACATATAGAAATATTATGGAATCTCAGTTTCAGACACAGACACATGGGTTCACGAGTGAAAGGGATCTAATTAAAAAATTTAAGATAGGTAAAACAAAATACTATATCAAGAATGGGTGATTTTAAGCTTGTGTATTGGGATGGGCATTAAACAGAACTATTCGACTTCAATTGGGAATTAATAGATATGTTCCACTGAGAGGATCATCTTACACTGAATTACCAGATAAAATAAAAAGTAATTAAGTGTGTTTTAATGCCAAAAATAAAGATAAAAAAATTTTTCTGTGACAATAACATCTGCAATGTATCCTGTAGATTGAAATTCAGAACAAGTAACAAAAAAATGTTGGTCTTTATCTCGATCAGATAATGAAAATTTTGAATTTCCTATTATAGTTGATCATATTCCAAAACTTGAGAGTAAAATTAAGGTGTCTGTTAATGTTTACTCATTTGATGAAAAAGAACAAGTTTATACACTAGAAATTACGAAATGAAAGAAACAGAAACATGTTAATTTATTATGTTATTTTAATAATGGCGAAAATTCACATTATTGATGGATAAAAGATTTATCCTGGCTTGATCAAGTCAAATTACGAAATGCACAGAAGCAAGCTTTATTTCTGATGTGTTTACCACATTTTAATAGTAACAAAAATTCAGATGATCACAGAAAGAACTGCTTAATTAAAAATCATTAAATGCCAGAAAAATGTTCATAAGATTTTAAAAATTTTCAAATATACAGAAATTTCCTTTTGTTATTTACGCTGATTTTGATAATTTTATGTTAAAAATGGATAATTGCCAACCAAACCTGGAAAGTTCATGTTGTAACAACTAAGAAGGACCTTACGAAAACAACAAGAACGAAACAAAACAGTCAAGAAAACCTAACTAGACAACTACATCCACTCATAAACAAAACACGAAAGTAAATACACTGTCTAAGGTGAGGCAACATGGCTCTGAGCACTATGGGACTTAAAATCTGAGGTCATCAATCCCCTAGAACTTAGAACTACTTAAACCTAACTAACCTAAGGACATCACACACATCCATGCCCGAGGCAGAATTCGAACCTGCGACCGTAGCGGTCACGCAGTTCCCGAGTGAAGCGCCTAGAACCGCACAGCCACACTGTCCAGCGCGACGTGATATGGCCTGAGACGCATGCAAGGTTAGACTGGCAGACTGAGCGACAGGCAGGCGCTTAAGTACTTTGTCAGGGACGCCGCTAACTCTAAATGTGGGCCACAAGGCGCGCGCCATCATAGCTTAGGGCGCGATGGTGCAGAGACCTCTAGGAGTCTTTGACGTCCATGACGTCTGGTGGGGATTCAAATTCTGTGGCGATTAAATATCGAAAGAATGTACTAAGCGGATTCTGTTGTTATATGAAATATATAAATGGACATTATTTAGATCCTGTTGTTTATAGAAGACCAAATTGCCAAAAAAAATTTTCAATGTATATGAAAAGAAGTTGAAGAAATTGGAAAAATTTATTCTCAAATTGAAGAAAATGGTCCTCTAACTTCTGAAGAACAATCAAGACAAAATAAATCTAAAGTTTGTACACAGTGTAAATGTTATTATTCACAAAAAAATAAAAAGGGTTCTACGTATGATCACTTAACTGGAAAATATAAAATTCCATTGTGTAATAATTGTAATTTGCAATTAAAAAATCCTGGTTTTGTACCAATTCATTTACACAATTTATCTGGATATTATTCTCATGTGTTTGTGAAAGAACTTGATAATGATAGCAAAGAAATAATTCGATACCAAACAATGAAGATAGATACATCAGTTTTGGTAAAGGACAGATAATTGAAAGATCAGATTTATTGACACATTTAAATTTATGGCTTCTTAAAGTGATAAACATTCCTCAAAACTGAATAGAGATCAAATGGAAAACATTTTAAAAATTTTTTTGTTCAAAAGACTGATTTAACCTAGTATTTAGGAAAGGATTATACCCATATCAGTACACAGATTCTAGGAAGAAATTTGAAGAGGAGCAATTACCAGCAAAAAAAGAATTTTACAGTAAACTGAACGACTGTGAAATAAGTGATGAACGTTATAAATACGCAAAAAGAGTTTGTGAAAAATATAATATGAAAAATCTTGGTGAATATCATGATCAATTTCTTAAAACTGATGTATTGCTATTGTCTGATGGTTTATGATGTAGATTCTTCCTGGTATTTTACAGCACCTAATTAGTCTTTTGATGCAATTTTGAAAATGACTAAACAACGACATGATTTATTACATGATTATGATATGATTCATATGTTTGAAAAAGAAATAATCCGAGGAACATCCCAATGTCATAAAGGACATGTAAAAGCAAAATAATAAATACATACATCTTCAATTTTTGTAGTCCTGTCTTCCTCAGTTGTGTGTAATATTACGGTATGTTGATAATTTTTACTTATGGACCGTCTGACAGCAACTGATAAAACACAATTTTAGTGCCATACACGTTTCGCCTTTATTTTCTGCAAGGCTTCATCAGTGGCCTGGTACATGTACATATGCTTGCTATTTCATTTACATTTTTGTCACTGTAACTATAGGTTATAAACAGATCTGTTGGTTGGTATTATCTATTAAGTAGTAATGTTTTGAACTGTACTTACAGGTTGTGTAGACAATTTCTTACCTATTACGCTCATGTTGCATTTTTGGTGTTGTTCTTCTTATGAATGCCAATTTGCGGTTTTCTTACCACATTCCACAGCACTCTGAACTGAGCGCTTGTTTCAATGCAATGTTTTGGTTTCTGTTACGGACTGTCAAAGATCGAATGTTATTGCCAAGCTTTCGCTGTGTGTGTGTGTGTGTGTGTATGTGTGTGTTTTGGTATATATATATATATACCAAAGTGTGTGTGAGTCCATAAGGTGAAAAGGGGGGACGGGAGTTTTTTTGTTTTATCGTATCATTTCCTTTATTAAGTGTATTAGGGAGCCTGTGCTGACGTGTGTTTGTTCATTTATCACATTTTTCTTTTCTGCAATGGCTTTCAGTATTTGGAAGTTTTCTTGCATTTGTATAAGATGTTTGTCATGGTTGCTTCTTCTCATTATTTTCATTTTGTGTTCCATGTTTGTAGGATGATGGTTATGGTATTTTAAATGTTCTGCAAATGTGGAATGGTTTGTTTCATACTTCCAACATCTGATATGTTCTTTGTATTGTGTTTCAAAATTCCTGCATATCATGGCTATGTATATTGCATCTCAACTTTGACATTCAAGTTTATATATTCCTGATTGTTGGAATTTGTCCCTCTTGGTAGCTGGCTGGCTTAGGTGTGATTAGAGGGTTTGCCTGACTTACATGCTATTTTGAAGCCCTGTCTCTTTAGGATGTTTGCAACTCTGTGTGTTAGTTTATGTGTGTAGGTCATAGTGTACCGTCTGGTTATTTTCAGTGTGGGATTGTCATTGTGTGTGTTTGTTGAGTGTGTAAGTTTTCAGTGTGTGAGTTCTCTTGTATTCTGGAAATGTTGTGTTTGTTTTGTAACTGTTTTTAGTTTTTGGTTGGGCCTGTGTACCACATGTGTGTCATACCCATTGTTCCTAGCTATTTGTATGATTGTACTCAATCTGCTACCTAGGCAGTAAAATAACCAATGATGGATGGAGCAAGGAGGACATCAAAGGCAGACTCGCTATGGCAAAAAAGGCATTTCTGGCCAAGAGAAGTCTACTAACATCAAATACCGGCCTTAATTTGAGGAAGAAATTTCTTAGGATGTATGTCTGGAGTACAGCATTGTATGGTAGTGAAACATGGACTGTGGGAAAACCGGAACAGAAGAGAATCGAAGCATTTGAGATGTGGTGCTATAGACGAATGTTGAAAATTAGGTGGACTGATAAGGTAAAGAATGAGGAGGTTCTACGTAGAATCAGAGAGGAATATGTGGAAAACACTGATAAGGAGAAGGGACAGGATGATAGCACATCTGCTAAGACATGAGGGAATGACTTCCATGGTACTAGAGGGAGCTGTAGAGGGCAAAAACTGTAGAGGAAGACAGGGATTGGAATACGTCAAGCAAATAATTGAGGACGTAGGTTGCAAGTGCTACTCTGAGATGAAGAGGTTAGCACAGGAAAGGAATTCATGGCGGGCCACATCAAACCAGTCAGTAGACTGATGACCAAAAAAAAACTCATTTCTTGCTCATAGATTCCCTTGCTGAGTGGGATTCTGTTTAATGTATGTAACATGTGTCTTAGTGCTGCAAGTTTCTGGCTTTGGGGGTGGTTGGTTGTGGAATGTATTATTGTGTCTGTGGCTGTTGGTGTTCTAAAGATGTTAAATGTATGTTTGCCATTTTCTTCTTTTATTGTAATGTCAAGAAAATTTATTTGATTTTCTTTTTCAAGTGTGAATTTTATGTTCTGATGAGCTTTGTTTATTTCCAAATGGATTTCATCTATTTTTTCACTTGGCTCATCTACCAGACAAATAATGTCATCCACATATCTGTTCCAATATATGATTTTGAAACATTCATTAGTGGTTATCTTTTCAAATATCTGATTTTCTAGATGACTGATGAAAATGTTTGCTAGTGTTCTTGATATTGGGGATCCTGTGGACAGTGCATCACTTGGTAGATAATATTCTTTCTCAAACTGAAAGTAGTTTTGTTCAGTTGTCAGTCTGAGCATATCTCTTATTTCTTTTATTGCATCTGTGGTGAGGTTGCTGTGGGATGAGAGCTTTTGTTCTATGATTTCTATTGTTTCTGTGATAGGGATGGAGGTGTAGATATTTTCTATGTCGAATGAAATCAGTGATGCTGTGTGTGGTACCTGTATGCTCTGCATGTTTTCTATTAGGTTTCCTGTGTTTATCACTGTTCTGTTGTTTTCTACTTTATAGTGTTTTGTAATTAACTTATGGAGGTGTTTGGCTATGTGGTGTGATGTGACTTTCCTGAAGTTGGTAACAGCTCTCATTGGCATTCTGTCTTTATGTACTTTCGGTTGACTGTGGAGTGTTGGTGTTTGGGGGTTTTTCTGTGTTATGTAGTAGTTCCGTTTGTCTGTGAGTGTGTGTTCAATGTTTTTCACTGTTCGTTTCACATTTGCCTGGAATCGTGTTGTTGGATTGATTTCAGTTTTCGTATGGCGTTGGTGTTTATGTATTCCTTGGTTTTAGTGATGTATTGCTCTTTATCCATGAGTACTGTTACATTTCCCTTGTCTGCTCTTGTTATTAATATGTTGTTGATTGTTAACTGATGATTTAAACTTTTCATTATGGCTGCTTCTGTTTGGTTGTTCTTATTGTGTGTCTGCTGTGTTTTTCTATTTTAATGTCTTTTATTTCTTCTTTTACTAGTTCTCTTGTCAGTCCTACGTTTATTTCACAATTATTTTGTTGTTGTTCACGTGTAAGGATGTCTTCAGTTTCTACTATGAGATTTTCTATGTATTGATTGTTTACTTTGCTATTGGTGCAGTGTAGTTGTGTCTCTGCTAGGTTAACTAAACGTGGATGGAATGTGTGTTGGTGTTTATGTGGTTTCACGTTTAAAATGTAGATGTGTTTTTGCGTCTTTTTTACTGTTAGTTTCATTATCTTCTGTTTATGTTTGTTTTCTAAATGTTTCATTGCTGTGTATGTATTGTGGTCAGTTTTTTCTACTAGTGCCATGAAAATTGTGGCGTTTCCTACGCTTTTTGCCAATTCTAGAAGAGTCTCATAGAGCATCATGTTTAGGTGCTGTTTTTTCAAATAGAGCATCTTTATTTCATTTAGTAACCGATTTCAACTTTAGTGCCACTGTAGAACTGTTTTTAACCTTTAATATAACTTGGAATTGAATAGTTCTTTTTGCATGTTTTGTTGAACTTTACGTGTTGTATCGTCTTATGGAGTCTCAGATGTATTTTCTTGAACCTGTTGTACATGTTGACAGGGAGTGCTTGACAAAGCTGTATTAACATCTTCAATTTTTGTAGTCCTGTCTTACTCAGTTGTGTGTAATATTACTGTATGCTGATAATTTTTACTTATGGACCGTCTGACAGCAACTGATAAAACAAAATTTTAGTGCCATATGCGTTTCGCCTTTATTTTCTGCAAGGCTTCATCAGTGGCCTGGTACATGTACATATGCTTGCTATTTCATTTACATTTTTGTCACTGTAACTATAGGTTATAAACAGTTCTGGTGGTTGGTGTTTCCTATTAAGTAGTAATGTTTTGAAGTGTACTTACAGGTTGTGTAGACAATTTCTTACCAATTACGCTCATGTTGCATTTTTGGTGTTCTTCTTCTTCTTATGAATGCCGATTTGCGGTTTTCTTCCCACATTCCACAGCACTCTGAACTGAACGCTTGTTTCAATGCAATGTTTTGGTTTCTGTTACCGACTGTCAAATGTTTTTGCCAAAGATCGAATGTCAACATGTAAAAACGTAGGGGTGGTGTGCTGCAGAGCTCAGTGTCCAACAATGTTCGATGACTGGCATGCTCTGAATCAGTTGCATGTGGACCAGCATTGAGCTCTTTCAATAATCTCCTCTTTCACAAAGTCGCTTATCTCAATAGATATCCCCATTTACAGCAGATATCTTCGCTAGGGTGACATCCCCCTCCTCCTCTCCACTTTCATACTGTTGTTGCAGCGTCAAGTGCCCGCAACATGACCAGGCGGCATCCAACATTATGGTGAGCAGTGGTCATAATGTTTTGACTGATCAGTGTATGTAGGCGCTAAAAGTCACAGAAAATACTCATAAAGTTTTGACCGTCGTTTTCTCAGAGATGGTGGAATATCTACGGATAAGTTGAGGCACGTTTGCACTTCTTTTGAGCCCTCTTTCATTGAGTGGAATGTCTGGAAACTTGTCCGCCCGCTTAACTGAATGGTCAGCGCCTCTAACTACCATGGAGTGGGGATGGATTCGAATCCTGGTCGCGCCGCAGATTTTCTGCGTTCGAGAGTTTATTGTTGTGTTGCTGTCATTATCATTTCATCATCATAGGCACGCACGTCGCCTGATGCGTCATCAAATGAAAAGACTAGCTCCTGGTCATCAATGCTGTACAATCATTTCATTTCACTCTTTTCTGAGAAATCGTGTTATGGCACTTGCCGTGTTCATCTCGTGAGATTATTATCTGCGTATCCAGGTCACTTATCCTATGTCACGATGGGCACAGACTTGGACTCTGCAGCTGCTGGCTGCCCACCATGTTTTGTGCCAAAGAGTGTACACCAAATGATTGCGCTTGAGTTGGTAACTATGAACCTGGAATGAGACTTTGTCAAGGCTGCGCTTATCATCTATAATAATTTTTGTTAATACTTAATACAAGTTCACTAAGGTGATAGTACATGAATATAAATCGGAAATTTTTGATGTGCTGTGACTGAGATGCTTCAATAGCTTGAAAAATCTTCTCTTTAAAAATATATATATAAAAAAGCTGAGCCACAAAATAAGTTGAGCAATGCTCTCATACTGGAATTATTGGGATCATTTTATGAGTCTTTTCAGAAATGTTTGTAATTTTAGACATAATTTCTAAAAATTAAACAGAAAGTGTAAACAGGGATAGCACTGTATGAAGTGACCCAGTAAATATAAGTGCACTGAATGGTATAAAAGGGCAGAAATAAATTCAACCATCTCTATGTTGTAACCAAAAGCGTCTATAATAGTATTGGGACAACTTGCGTTCTGCACCAAGGTACCGATATCCAAGATGGTGGCCATGACATCACCCAACCAAAGGCGGTTCCTTCGCCAAAGTACCGTTATCCAAAATGGCAGTAAAGTGCCATGTGCCCCTGCCACGCCTCCCCCCTGCCAAACAACCCCTGGTGGGAAGTTCAAGTTCCATCAGGACAATGCAACCTCTACTAACCTAAGAAAATGGCGGCGAAGAAAGGTCACTTGGGTTAGCTCCATTAACCTAAGTCATCTGACCACTACCTCATCCTAGGAACTGGCGCCAAGTTTGAATTTTCACAAAAAGATAGGTCAATTGGGCTGTCTCTAGTTGCCTAAAAAAATCTTGGGAAGATAGGTCACTTGAGCCATCTCCACCAACGTAAGTAACCCGACTGCCACCTCCTCCTAAGAACTGGCACCAAGTTTGAATTTTGGTGCTAAAGAAAGGTCACTTGGGGTTTCTCCACCAACCTAAGAAAATCTTGGGAAGATAGGTCACTTGGGCTACCTCCACTAACCTAAGTAACCCGACTGCCACCCCTTCCTAGGGATTGGTAAAAAAAGGACTCAGCCTGCATTGGGCTGGTGAACAGAGGAAGGAGTGTACTTTATTTATTTTGGAACAATTTATTTAGGGATGGAGTGTATTTATTACACATAAAAAACACATGACCTGATGTGTTTAGGGTCACGTCACACAGCCTACAGACATGCAAACCACCAAAAGACTCTGCAAACATGCTTGCTAATCGTCAACTGTTGAAATCATGTACCAGTCTTTAAACAATTTGAGCCACTACCACAATCCAGTGTGTTCGCCACAGGGTCCAGATCCCAACTGCCCTAGTACACAGTATTGCCGCCAGAGAGCGCTATCATCCTTCTCATCTGTTTGACCACTTTCTCTTTCTTGCAATTCTAACGGGACACATTAGACGTGCCTAGCCTGATTGGGTGCCTACTGACATCACAGCGTATAGCCCGCATGAATATCTATGTCTAAATAAGCGCCAAGTCGTCCTCTGAGCTGCACGCCTGAGTGTTCACCACTGCTGACATCACTCCCATCTATACCTGCACTCCAGCGAAGACCTATTTGCAGAGCGACTCACCCTCACAGACGCTATAGGAAGTCTCTTCTACCACTCACAACATGCATGTGTGATGCACATACTCACGTCACAGATCATGCAATGGAAATCTGCTTGTGATTGTAATGGTTCTCGTGCATTATGTGTAGCAAGTGTGCGCATAGTGCCGCCACAGTGTATAGCCCGCATACATATACAGATGTCACAGATCATTCTATAGAAATCTGCCTGCAATTCAAATGGAACACATGGGCGCCGCTGCCCCTGGCCCTGCCCCACCCTGGCCGTGGCAGCCACAGCATCGCTCTGGCGTCCATGGGCCATCCAGCCTCAGGCTATCAGGTTACAGCTGCAGCAAACACCCTGATCACAGCAGCTCAATTCCACAGCGCCACCTCCTCCACCATCACGTCCTCGCCATCCGCATGTTCACCATACCACAGAACACCAAGACACATTCACACTGATCCCATCATGCCTGCTAATTTATAACTGTCCAAATAAAGCTGTCCACGTCCTACAAACATGCAAACTACTTAACCAAAATAATTTCAGTACAGACATACAAATTGCATCTAGTTAATGCAGCACAGTGATGTGCAGACACGCTCAGTACTCATAAACTGTCCAAATAACGCATAGTACAGCCTACAGACCTGCTCAAAGAATAATGAAACAGATTCGCAATCAACTCGCACAAGCACTGCTCCTCACATCCTGTCCACTGGAGCGCACAGGAGGTTAGCAGCAGCTACCGTGAAGTGACACAGCCGTCAGCTGTCAAACCACACACAGGCGCCTGTTAGGGTCCCACATGCATGAGGCCATGGCATCCCTTTCTTACTTGACACCCGAGAAATTCCTCTCAAAATATGAGTTCACCTAGGCACCGTTGCTGACTCGACTGGGAGGGGGCACAAGCGCACCAGGGTCACACAAGCCGTCACAGCCATGAGCCGCCCCCCGACGCAGGTGAAAGTTGTTTCTATTTTCGAGTATACAATCAGTGTTATACTAACGTCACAGAACTCCAAGGCACGCTCACATTGGTCTCATATGCGAGATGCCTCTGGGCAGCATGTGTCTTTACCATCTATGACAGAGTAGCACAGGGTGCATTTTTCCTAGTGGGTCATGAGAGACATGTCTAGCGTGACTGACGCAACACCGTGAAGTGCGCACCTATAGCTACAAATCTTCGCAAGCGCATCTAACAAGGTTCTCAATCTTATACTGATGTTACATGACTATGTAAAAAAAATAAGAACCGAGTTGACCTCGCGGAAATTGTATAGTGTCCTGGAAGTAGTTAACGCCCCTTTCTTGATGTCTCACCTTGTATGCACAAAAATTCTTGCCCTCATCGAACCTGTTTACGAAAATAATAAAGAATAAAGTCGAATGCAGTCTTCCTTGCGGACCTAACGTGCTACCCAATCCATCACATGTTACCCTTCCTGCTTTCAACACAAACATTCCTTCCTCTGTGTAGAGGCTCCTATACCCCACCACAAAGGATGTGAATGAATCGAGCATTATGATTGGCTCTTATCGAATTTAGCCGCCGAATTACTGTTGCTGCCAGTATCGAAGCACTGCCCGCCTTTTTTTCCTTCTGCAGACGAGACTTTCAGCGGTTATTTTACACAGATTTCCATATTGCACTGGCAATTAAATCTTACAAACTACCGTACATATCGTCAAATATGTAAAGACTCTTACTCATTTACACTGCTCTCCCAAGAAGGATAGGAGCTTGAATATTAGTGCGCGAAACCGATCTACAACCTAGCAGTATATCACCGTGTCTCATCTCAATGTAGTAAACAAACAATTCGTATCCCTTTTACATAATTCGTAGATATACCACAAAGATGGACAGCACTGTATATACTCCTCACAGCAATAGATATTTTCCCATAGCCGATGATCACATGTCATGCACCACCAGAGCACCCTCAGCAGACCGAAGTCGCTCTCAGAACTGTTCTACAAATTCGGGCTCATTTCCCCTCGGCACAAATACGTTGATTTCTGCTCCAAATTCTCCATCCTTGCTTGCTCGATTTTCTGCACACATCTCCAGACTCGGGGATTACAAGAACACATGTATTTTCGCATGGTTTGCCATAATATTATACCATTTTCGCGGTACTTCTCGATATCAAGCACTAGGCAGCATCCTACTGATCACTAGCGCAACATAATTAGATAGAGATTGAAATTATTTCTCTATAACCCCAAAAATTGAGCTACGTGGGGCGTGTTGTAAACCACTGTCACATCTGCAAAGATATTTACTCGGCAACTCGAATCACATAGAGGAAACTGATATTTCCACTCTCGTGGATAGATGACTGTGCAGTATGTCCACTCAGTGTTAATTCTCGAACACAAAAATAATCAAAGTGCACCAGACAGTGCTCCACATATTTGTAACACCTTGAGCATAGTAGCAGGTTGATGAGAGTCACAGAGCATTCTCGCTGTCTTAGGGCAAACTTTGATGATGAAAGACCCTCTCGCTATGGCACTGACCAGCCCACCCTCCAGCACCGTTACCGATTTAATCTGCCTCGATGGAAAAAGATTCACTGCCTCCCTGATTCCCTTCCATTCGATGTCGATGTTTCCTCGGATTCCTCTTGTTGCCACATACTTGTTCCCACATACAAATTGTTCAGTGCAAACCATAAGATATGGAAGTACTGCTTCAATTTCTTCTCATTTCGGTGTATATTCGGCCAATTTATAGCTATTCCATCGTCATTTTTCGCAGTTCTATTGATTTTATGTCAGATCTATCCATGCAATCATGACATAACCTCTCATTCTGTGTTCTAAAATTGCTTGTAAATGTAGCACAGCTGAAACACCTAGCCCAGATGCACTGATCAGGAAGTGTAATATAGCACTGTACTCGACTGTATCCAGTCACCTCCACATTTGGAGAGCGTTTGCTCTTTTTTCTGTATGCATGTGTATATGCCTGCCTCGCAGACAGCTCCCAGGACCGAGTCCACTCTGCTGGTGGTCCAAACTTTGCACATAGAATACATGTCCATTCATAATGCGTGGTTGATCTACCCAAGAACCCTATCACAGATGTGATGTGTGGTGGATTTGCCCCCGAACATAGGTCCGGATATACAGTCCATGGCAGATCCACACTTGAACACTAACTCAGATGTGGTATATTATGGATCTGCATTGCATGTGGCGGATCCACCTTCAATCCCTATCTGGTGCACAGCATATTGTGGATCCAATCTCAACATAGCTCCTGATATATTGCGCGGCGGATCCACATTCGAACGCTAACTCGGGTCTTGCGGCTCCTGGGAGCCTTCCACAAGGCATGCATACACACAGACATACACAAAACAGAGCGAACGCTCTCCAAATGCGGAGGTGACTGGATACAGTCGAGTACAGTGCTATACTACACCTCCCGCTCAGTGCATTTGGGCTAGGTGTTGGCAGCTGTGCTACATTTACAAGCAATTTTAGAATACAGAACGAGAGGTTATGTCATGATTGCATGTATAGATCTGACATAAAATTGATAGAATTGCAAAACTGACGAGGGAGTAGGTATAAATTGACTGAATATACCCCAAAATGCGAGAATATTGAGGAAGTGCAGCATATCTTCTGGTTCACACCAAACAATTTGTACATGGGATCAAGTATGTGGCAACAAGAGGAAGCGGAGAAAACGTCGCCATCGAAGGGAATCAGGGAGGCAGCCAATTTTTTCCATCGAGGCAGCATTATACTGTACATCTATTGAGGCACCAGTGATACAAGCGAGTTGACTACTGTATTTGACGCGTTTCAGGAAGACAGACAACCATTCACCTCTAAACTTACTTTCATCTTCGTTAAAGGATAACAGAGAGTAGATGGGGTGACCGATTGAGATGGACCTGTAACTAGATACGATTTAATGGTTGACTGATGCATTCTAGAAGAGGAGAGGTTGCTGTAGGCCAGTTTTCCAACTGTTCTGTCCGGATGCATCAGTCACGTGACATAGCCTGTGTTCTACTTGTATACAGCCACGTGTTCTGTATATGGTTTAAAGCACTGTCTACTTGCGATCGTTAGCGATAAACCTGTCACTCAATAGATGACTTCCATCTCACGTCTGATGAAACTTGACACATGCCTCTAAACAAAATTTGATTTATGAGATGTGCTCCATCCCCCCTGTCGCATCTTGGGTGTAAAATCGAGACTTCAGCGTCATAACTAAATTAGCGATATGTGCTTGTGAGGCGCTGAATCCCCGTGTACACATTTGCCTGACAGATGTGCTGTTTACAGAGTTAGTGATGGAATGACTTGTAATTTTCACATGTTGGACGCTGCTGCTATGCGTTTATCTGGTTCCTTGTAGGAGGTATCCCCCGCTACTAACGATCATTTTATATAGAGTTGATGCATGCATTGTATAATTTCTGAACCATGATCGGATGTGAACAGTGGATGCTATACATCTCTGGAAAGTTATATTGTGGATGTATCACGCATAGGAGGTGTTTTAAGGAAGCAGTTTTTTCATTTTACAGATCGATACCGTAGTTTATAGTAGAGAAACCTGGAAGAAGGATGTATGTAAGGGACTTGGAACATATTTCTGACATGTGAATATTAACAGCGCTACATTCCATACGATTGATAGGTCGGAAGCGCAGGCGATCTAATATTACAGCCAATTTTAAGTGCAGAGCGTTTTAGCCTTAGGAGTGTGTGTGTTTGTATTCTCTCTTACCAATGGGTACCGATCCTACACTCTAGAACAATACTGTAGAGTTGATAGCTTGGTTGATTTACGTAAAAATGCGTCGAACTCCATCCGTCAGAAGCTCCATCGCGTATAAAAATCAGTCGTTAGCTGTTCTTCTTAACCGTCTGCTTTTACATCACGACGCTTTGATATCTGTTACTATACATCGATAAGGAGTGCCAAGCTCCTCGACATGGGTGCATCTCGAGATATCTTGTGCACTTGGTTTGGCTAGGACTGGATAAGCTCCATTCAGTCGCAAGAGGTGGGTTGTAGCAGTCTCTTTCTGGTCGGATGCAGATTAAATCGGTAGCGGTGCTGCAGGGTGGGCTGGCCAATGGCAGAGCGAGAGAGTCTTTCACCGTTTAATTTTACCCTAAGACAGCAAGAATGCTCTTTGACTCTCATGAGCATAAATTATGCACTATGCTCAAGTTGTTAGAAATACGTGGAGCACTGTCTGGTATACTTTAATTATTTTTGTGTTCGTGAATTAACACTGAGTGGACACACTGCACAGTCATCTATCCACGTTCTCAGTTATACAAAGTGGAGAAGGGGTGGTTTAGCTCTATGATACTGAAATTGGGGACACATGCTGTCACATCATTGGCCAGTGTTGAAGTTACTGAAAATTGCTAAAATTGTTTGCACAATCAACTGTGATGCTTATTATTACAGTACATCGGCGGTGTCTTTCCCACCCCAGCTGTGCATTGGCGCGCTTTTGGTTACCACATAATGATTGACTGACATCGCTTGTTTGGATTGGAGAGAGAGGCACGACTCATGCCCGGTTCTCACAGCTTTACTTCTGCCAGTATCTCGTCTCCTACCTTCCAAACTTTACAGAAGCTCTCCTGCGAACCTTTCAGAACTAGCACTCCTGAAAGAAAGGATACTGCGGAGACATGGCTTAGCCACAGCCTGGGGGATGTTTCCAGAATGAGATTTTCACTCTGCAGCGGAGTGTGCGCTGATATGAAACTTCCTGGCAGAGTGCTATTTCTGCAAGGTTCGCAGGAGAGCTGCTGTAAAGTTTGGAAGGTAGGAGACGAGATGCAGAAGTAAAGCTGTGAGGACCGGGCGTGAGTCGTGCTTCGGTAGCTCAGTTGGTGGAGCACTTGCCCGCAAAAGGCAAAGGTCCCGAGCTCGACTCTCGGTCGGGCACACAGTTTTAATCTGCCACGAAGTTTCATATCAGCGCACACTCCGCTGCAGAGTGAAAATATCACTTTGGAGAGAGAGTTTTGTGGATGGGTGACCCCTTCTGGGGGATGCTAGCAGCGAAACAGTGATCGCGTACATGAGTGAAATATGAGGAATCAGTCGAAATGGAACGTAGAGCCATCATCTATCTCGTCACTGTGACAGATGAGTTTAAATGTAGAACTCGTAAATCACGTTCGGACATCACTTTGGAAACTCTCGACAACGCAGCCAAACTGTGCTGGTTTCCTTATGTTGTAACTGTCTTTAATTTAAAATCATCCACCGTGTGTCACGTGTTATTGTACCTGCAGTAACAAAATGATTTACTCTGTGCAATGTCTAGTTTTCTGTGAGAGGCCGTGGATCAGATCGTCTTAATATCGGTTTAGAATCTGGCACAGGACTCAACGTCGTGGCAGAAAAACGAAATCTTTGGCATTGTACAAAAGCTTGTTAGAAAACAGTGTTTCAAACAACTAAACAGGACCAGTGGGAGTATCTTTTGCGACTTAGTATAGTCTGTAGGACACGATCATTTGCCTAGAGTGTAGGTGACCAAACTTGAAAGTGACCTCTGCAGTGCCTGTATGTTTAATAGGATGGTGCCACACAGGCAGCAGTAGAAGCGGCAGTTTCAGGTGTAAATTCGGTGAGGTGTAGCATGTTGGGCTCATAGATTTGAGCGGACGCAGATCTGTAGTACTTGTATGTAGTTTGGGGATGCACCACAATACGGGAATTCCACCGTATGGTCAGAACATGCTCCTATCGCACTAACTCAGGTCGCTCTGTTTCTACACGGGTTGCAGAATGTGGTGGATATGGTTTTCTCCGACTTATGCTCAGTTCCAACTTAAAATGGATCGAACACATGCGCAAAGCTGTAGAAATGGGAGCAGTTTCGAGATGCGTAGGGATTGACGAAAAACTGGTTGTAATTATACTGTAGCAGATAGGTTCAGAAGGTGACCTGTTGTGAGATATGAGAGTGCCAGAAATATGATTCACTTGTGGCTGTGATCCAGAGCAGGTATGTGGTTGAATGGGAGGACACAGTTCCAAATCGCAGACAGCATTTCTAACGGATAGCGTAACACTACAGATCTGAAAAGCTAGTGTATATTTCTTACGACCTCAATAAGCATACGATCTACTACCATTTGTGATCCTTCTCAATCAGCCATCGCCTGTAACTAAGTGGATATATAGCAGAACCTCCGACGTGGTATCGAGACACAATACGATACACATAATGGATAAATATCTAGTGACGTGAGGGCGTCGCAAATACGTATTTTGTATCACGTTCCTTAGCCGAATAACTTTCAAATTTTACCGCTTTTATCACGAGGTTGCGTCGTGTGCTGCGTGTAAGCGGTCACCATCTCGATATTTGTCTGGATAGAAAAACCACCTCATTCAGAGGTAATGTTGTACCGTGATTTATAAAGCCAGTATAGCTTTTAACATGGATACTTGTGTGAACCTGTAGAACAATGACCGCTTGTGACAGTAACATACAGTAGTTGTTGGGCTTGTCCGCAGCTCGTGGTCGTGCGGTAGCGTTGTCGCTTCACGCGCCCGGGTTCACGGGTTCGATTCCCGGCGGGGTCAGGGATTTTCTCTGCCTCGTGATGACTGGGTGTTGTGTGATGTCCTTAGGTTAGTTAGATTTAAGTAGTTCTAAGTTCTAGGGGACTGATGACCGTAGATGTTAAGTCCCATAGTGCTCAGACCCAGTTGTTGGGCTGGAGCTTTTTAACATCTGGCCGATTACGTCTCTCTTTGTAGGACACGCAGGAACAAGTTATGAGACTTGTCCACCCGGGTTGATTTTCTCTCAGTATTATTTTGTATCGCCAGCGATCAGTTATTGACGCAGTATTATACTTAGTAGTAGGGGCTGCATGATATGTCTGCACTGAGCATCAGGCTTATAAAGTATGTGTTTGTGTTCTGACATGTGCAAAGGAAATGACTAAGTCCAGTCATAAGGAATGTATGGATTTGATGTGGAGTGTTGTGATAGCTTGGGAAGAGTACGTCAAGCCATAAGAATAGTACCGATATTTCTATTTCCAGAGCCACAGATGTCAACACAGTGTATTTCCGATACTTCGCTCATTGTCGAATGTCGTTCAACTGAGATCGCGATCGTAACATTTAGTTGTAAGCACATCGATTTTCTTAGGCTAAACATTCTACCTGTGCGTGCTCAGTCTGCAGCGCCAGTGATCTGTGTGGGGGTGATTCACGTTTCCTGTCAACAGTAGGAGCTGTCAGACTGGCGATGCCTGATGGAGTGTGGGAATGTAGATGAATTAACCATGTTGTCCTCTAGACGACCGAATAGCGAACTAATACCCAGTATGTGTTGGATAGCTTTCCTGATTGCGCGGAAATTTGAGAAGATTGAATATGAAGATGCATTTGCGCTGGATCGTTATTCCCTCCCGTGTAAATTGTTCGGTTGACTGCTTCTGCAGATTTCGCGCCTTTATTTAGTTGAGGGAAGACCGATTGTGGTGTGTGCATCTAGCGTGTGGGAGACACGTTTGCCGGTTCTCTAGACATGAGAAACACTTTAGTTGACCTTGTAAATTATAGGGATGATTTGGAATCTACTACACACCAACATCGGTACTCGAGAATGGAAATATCAGTTTCCTTTATTTGATTCGAGTTGCCAAGTAAATGTTTTCGCAGACGTGACAAGCTATAGTTTCGGATTTGTAGAGAAATAATTTCCAGTCTATATCTTGGGAATTACGTTGCGCTAGCGATCGGTAGTATGCTGCCTAATGCTTGATATGGAGATGTACCGCGAATGTGATATAAAATTATGGCGAACCATGCGAAAATACATGTGTTCTTGTAATCCCCGAGTCTGAAGATGTGTGTAGAAAAACGAGCAAGCGAGGATGCAGGTTTGGAGCAGAAACAACCAGTCATAATGCTCGATTCACTCACATCCGTTGTGCTGGGGTTTGCAGCCTCTACATTGGAGAGGGAAGGTTTGTGTGCCTTGAAAGCAGGAAGGGTAACACGTGATGGACTGGTTAGCACGTTAGGTCCACGAGGAATACTGCATTCGACGTTAGTCTTTGTTATTTTCGTAAACAGTTTCGGTGAGGGCAAGAATTTTCGTGGATACAAGCTGAGATATCAAGAAAGTGAGTGTTAACTATTTCCAGACACTATACAATTTCCACGAGGTCAACTCGGTTCTTATTTTTTACATACTCATGTGAAATCAGTATAAGATTGAGAACCTTGTTAGATGCGCTTGCAAAAGTTTGCAGGTAAGCACGCAACTTCGGGGTGTTGGGTCAGACAGGCTGGGCAGTTAAGCAGGATTTAGACATGTTGTGGATTGGCGCGACAGCCAATCCACTATGAGGAAGCCGAAAGCCACGCGTTTAAGCTCACGCAGGCTGGCATGAGGTCTGGAACAGGACACGGAAATGAGAATAGCCAAAAACGTACGTAGCTGCTGGAGTACTTAACTTTAATCCATAAATGGTGAACATGGCTCTTGACGGTACATTATTCATAATCTCAATAGCAACTGGTAATGGCGCCTTGCTAGGTCGTAGCAAATGACGTAGCTGAAGGCTATGCTAGCTATCGTCTCAGCAAATGAGAGCGTAATTTGTCAGTGAACCATCGCTAGCAAAGTCGGCTGTACAACTGGGGCGAGTGCTAGGAAGTCTCTCTAGACCTGCGGTGTGGTGGCGCTCGGTCTGCAATCACTGATAGTGGCGACACGCGGGTCCGACGTATTCTAACGGACCGCGGCCGATTTAAAGGCTACCACCTAGCAAGTGTGGTGTCTGGCGGTGACACCACAAGACAGACCTCTCATGTCGCGCTAGGAACAATGCACCCTGTGCTACTCTGTCATCAATGACAAAGACACATGCTTCCTAGACGCATCTCGCCTATGAGACTGGCGTGAGCGTGCCTTCGAGTCAGTATAACACTGACTGTATACACGAAAATAGAAACAACTTTCAGCTGCGTCCAGCGGTGGCAGCCAGCTGTCGGCACCCATGCAGCTTCTGCACCCCTGCCCAGTCGCATCAGCAACGAAGCCTGGGTGAACACACATTTCGAGAGGAATTTCTCAGGTGTCGAGTACGAAATGGATGCTGCCGCCTCATGTGTGTGGGACCCTAATGGGCGTCTGTGTCCGGTTTGACAGCTGACGGCCACGTCACTTTGCAGGGGCTGTCGCTAACCTCCTGTGCGGTCCCGTTGATAGGATGTGGGGTACAGTGCTTGCATGCGTTGATTGCGTATCTGTTGCATTATTTTGTGAGCAGGTCTGTAGGCTGTGCTATACCTCATTTGGACAGTTTACGAGTACTCAGCATGTCTACACATCACTGTGCTGCATTATTTAGAAGCAGTTTGCAGGTCTGTACTGAAATTATTTTGGTTTAGTAGTTTGCATGTGTGTAGGCCGCAGAATGCTTTATTTGGACAGTTTACAATTAGCACGTGTGATGGGATCAGTGTGAGTGTGCCTTGGAGTTCTGTGGCGTGGTTTAAAGGGGGGATGTGCTGTACCTCTCGCAGTTGGCGAGGACGTGACGGCAGAGGAAGCGGCGCTGCGGAATCGGGCCGCTGTGATCAGGGTGGTTGCTGCAGCCGTAACCCACTAGCCTGAGGGAGGGTGGCCCACGGACGAAAGAGTGGTGCCGTGGCGGCCGCGGCCTGTGTGGGGCAGGGCCGGGGCAGGGGCCCCCCACATGCTCTATTTGAATCACAGGTAGATTTCTATTGCACGATCTGTGACGTCTGTATACGTATGCGGGCTATACACAGAGATGTCACCGTGCGCACGCCTGCTACACATGTTGCACTAGTACCGTTACAATCACGAGCAGTTGTCTATTGCATAATATGTGATGTCAGTACGTGTGTCACACACACATGTCGCGATTGGTGGAACAGTTTTTCTATAGCGCCTGAGAGGGTGAGGCGCTCTGCAAATAGGTCTTCGCTGGAGTGCAGGTATAGATGGGAATGACGTCAGCAGTGGTGAACACGCAGTCGCGCGGCCCTGAGGACAACTTGGAGCTTATTTAGACATAGATGTGACGTTGGTTCAAAATGGTTCAAATGGCTCTGAGCACTATGGGACTTAACATCTGTGGTCATCAGTCCCCTAGAACTTAGAACTACTTAAACCTAACTAACCTAAGGACATCACACACATCCATGCCCGAGGCAGGATTCGAACCTGCGACCGTAGCAGTCCCGTGGTTCCGGACTGAGCGCCTAGAACCGCTAGACCACCGCGGCCGGCTGTGACGTTGGTATGTGGGTGCGGGCTACACACTGTGACGTCACTCTGCGCGGATGCAGGCTAGGCACGTCAGACGTGTCCCTTTAGAATCGCAGGAGAGAGAAAGCATTCGAACAGATCATATGTAAAGTCGGTAAGCGGATCTAAATCCCCTATTCAGTCACTCGTTGACCACGATGGCACCGAAACAGAGGACGACCGAAGAAAGGCAGAAATACTGAATTCAGTGTTCCGAAACTGTTTCACTGCGGAAAATCGTAACACGGTCCCTGACTTCAGCCGTCGCACGGACGCCAAAATGGAAAATATTGAAATAAACGATATCGGAATTGAAAAACAACTGCTATCACTTAGTAGCGGAAAAGCATCCGGACCAGACGAGATACCCTTAAGATTCTACAGTGATTATGCTAAAGAACTTGCCCCCTTTCTATCAGCAATTTATCGTAGATCGCTGGAAGAACGTAAAGTACCTAGCGACTGGAAGAAAGCGCAGGTCGTTCCCATTTTCAAGAAGGGTCATAAATCAGATGCGAATAATTATAGGCCTATTTCGCTTACGTCAATCTGTTGTAGAATAATGGAACATGTTTTGTGTTCTCGTATTATGACGTTCTTAGATAATACAAATCTCCTTCATCATAACCAACATGGATTCCGCAAACAGAGATCATGTGAAACTCAGCTCGCCCTATTTGCCCAAGAAATTCACAGTGCCGTAGACACTGGCGAGCAGATTGATGCCGTATTCCTGGACTTCAGGAAGGCATTTGATACGGTTCCGCACTTACGTTTAGTGAAAAAAATACGAGCTTACGGAATATCGGACCAGGTTTGTGATTGGATTCAGGATTTCCTAGAAGAAAGAACACAACATGTCATTCTTAACGGTTCAAAATCTGCAGATGTAGAGGTAATTTCGGGAGTACCGCAAGGAAGCGTGATAGGACCTTTATTGTTTACAATATACATAAATGACTTAGTTGACAACATCGGTAGCTCCGTGAGGCTATTTGCAGATGACACGGTTGTCTACAAGAAAGTAGCAACATCAGAAGACTCGTACGTACTCCAGGAACACCTGCAGAGGATTAATGCATGGTGCGACAGCTGGCAGCTTTCCCTAAACGTAGATAAATGTAATATAATGCGCATACATAGGGGCAGAAATCCATTCCAGTACGATTATGCCATAGGTGGTAAATCATTGGAAGCGGTAACGACCGTAAAATACTTAGGAGTTACTATCCGGAGCGATCTGAAGTGGAATGATCACATAAAACAAATAGTGGGAAAAGCAGGCGCCAGGTTGAGATTCATAGGAAGAATTCTAAGAAAATGTCACTCATCGACGAAAGAAGTAGCTTACAAAACGCTTGTTCGTCCGATTCTTGAGTATTGCTCATCAGTATGGGACCCTTACCAGGTTGGATTGATAGAAGAGATAGACATGATCCAGCGAAAAGCAGCGCGATTGGTCATGGGGACATTTAGTCAGCGCGAGAGCGTTACGGAGATGCTGAACAAGCTCCAGTGGCGGACACTTCAAGAAAGGCGTTACGCAATACGGAGAGGTTTATTATCGAAATTACGAGAGAGCACATTCCGGGAAGAGATGGGCAACATATTACTACCGCCCACATATATCTCGCGTAATGATCACAACGAAAAGATCCGAGAAATTAGAGCAAATACGGAGACTTACAAGCAGTCGTTCTTCCCACGCACATTTCGTGAATGGAACAGGGAAGGGGGGATCAGATAGTGGTACAATAAGTACCCTCCGCCACACACCGTAAGGTGGCTCGCGGAGTATAGATGTAGATGTAGATGTAGATGAGAGGGATGATAGCGCTGTCTGGCGGTGGTGTTGTGTACTACGTCAGTTGGGCCCTGGATCTGGTGGTGAACACACCAGATGGTGGTAGTGGCTCAAATTGTTTAAAAACTGGTGCATGATTTCGACAACTGACGATTAGCAGGCATGTTTGAAGAGTTTTTTAGTGGTTTTCACGTCTGTAGGCTGTGTGACATTACCGTAAGCATGTCAGAGCATGTGTTTTGTATCAGTGTAATAAATATACTCCATCCCTAAATAAATTGTTCCAAAATAAATAAAGTACACTCCTTCCTCTGTCCACCAGCCCAATGCAGGCTGAGTCCTTTTTCCACCAATCGCTAGGAAGAGGTGGCAGTAGGGTTACTTAGGTTAGTGGAGGTAGCCCAAGTGACCTATCCTCCCGAGTCTTTCTTAGGCTAGTAGGGATAGCCCAACTGACCTATCTTTTCTCGAAAATTCAAGCTTGGCGCCAGTTTCTAGGATGCCGCCATTGTCTTAGGTTAGTAGACTTTGAATTTCCTGCCAGGAAGGGGGGGGGGGATGGCAGGGGGATGTGTCAGGGGAATGTGACAGGGGGGCGTGGCACTTTCCCGCAATCTTGTATAACGGTACTTCGGCTCAGAAACTGCCTTGGCGCTGGGTGACGTCACGTTCGTCATCTTGGATGACGTCATCAACTGTCGCCACAGACGCCATATTGGATGACGTCATTACTGACTTCAGTTGATGACGTCGTCGCTTCCATATTGGATAATCGTACTTCGGCGCAGAATGCTGGTTGGCGCAATACTTATAATGTTACACCAGAACCAATTTTTATATCTGAATTTTTTTTATTATAGTGAACGAAGAGCCTTCCTTGTGTACCTACCAACTAGATGTAGGTTCTTTGTTTTCAATGGATCTCAGATTAACAAACGTCCAGAGCGTTATATAGAACTCTACCACAACATGACGTCTTGCTTCAGGCACACAGTCGCCACACGGACAGGGAAATGTGCGCATCATCGACGCCAACCCTGCTGCGCTCGGACAATTCCCACACCAAGCTCTCATCCTCAGTGATGGGAAAGTTATATGCAGCGGGTCGCTCATCAGCACGACTGCAGTCCTGACCAGCGCCTACTGCACCGTCGGGTGAGTGGCAGCGGCAGCGGCAGCGGCAGCTGGGCTAGGACAGCGCTTGTCTAGTGTGCGCAACAAGTGACGCAGCTTTATGATGAAGATGTGTATTTGGTTGGGAGACTTGATTCCAATGTTGCACTTTAATAAACAGTTGTTTCCAACTATGATTTCGAAACTTTGGTATCTAACTCTGGTTGTCATAAGAAACTGAAGTGCCAAGTAAACTGCAAATTGTTGCAACATCAACGAAGCTGACAGTACTTTTTGTGGTAAATAATGAAGTATATTCAAAAATTAAAATAGACGATACTTAAAATTGATAACTACCTATCGACAGGCTCAGGAAGAAATAGTTTTAATTTAGTGCCATGTTTGGTGTTCTTTCTGGTCAAGCTCGGTGTCATTTTTTGCGTGTTTCGGTGCTATTTTGTTGACGAACTCGGTGTTATTTTACCAATATCGCGTTTTTTTTAATTTTTCCTTTTCGATGTTTATTTTTTTCGAATTCACCTTGATTTTTATCTAAATTTGGTGTTATTTTTTTGCTGCATACGGTGTTACCTTCATGCCAAATTCGATTTACTCATTTATGCCGAATTTGGTGTTACCTTTTTAACCAAATTGTGTTTATGTAGCCAATTTCTATGCAATTTTGGAGAAATTCGATTTTGTTGCCAATTTATTACCGATTTCGGTATAGTTTTCGCTAATTTCGTTGTTATTTCTGCCAATTAAATTGTTATTTTTGCCAATTTCCTTGTTCCTTTTTTGCCAAATCCAGAGTCATTTTCTTGCTCAATTCGGTGCTATTTTTTTCCAAGTTCCATGTGTTTTGTTTTCCAAATTGTATGTTATTTATGCCACTTTCGCTGTTATTTTTTTCCAAGGTTACTGATTTTATTGGCAATTTCGGTGTTGTTTTTTAAGTCAAATCTTAGTTCTTTACGCGAGAAATAAAACGTCAATTTTATGTTGCATATGAAGCTCAGGGGAAGAAAAGGCAAAATGCAATTTCTGCCTTCAGTAATTGTCAGATACATATATTGTTCACTTTCGCCCTCAGTTATGTAACTTTTTCCATACGGAAAATGACAAGCTCTACGGTATTTCTTAAAAATCGCCAATTTCACGTGAAACTGTCAATTACGCGTTATCGGATACGCGAAGTTTTCCTGTCCCTAGCTATTGATGAAACCAGTTTCAGACAAATCAAATCCATTTTCAGCGCATGTAGTAACATTTGCTTGTCACACTGTGACGTATAGCCAGTGTTTATGGTTGACGGATTGTGGCCACAGATACAAGGCGTAAGGTTTCATGTCCTCAAGCTGAAAATAATTCATCTGTCACAAAAATAATGCGCCATTTGGTACGGAAGGGTCTTATCTTACAGTTTATTTCAGTAAATATGCATACTTACCACCACATATTTTTGAAAATGGTTCCTATACTTGTTGTTTAGCAATCTCGCGTTGTCACAAATCTTATTACAAATCTATCCGCTCAGCTTGAGTGAGAAATTGATAGTGTGTGAAGCGATATTTAACAAGGGGATCGCACATACACGTCACCACCGATTATGTCAACATTTATGCTATTTGCAGGGCTTGGCCAAAAATGAAATTGACAGAAGTGGGAGCTAAAGATGGACAAACGTTGTAAAAATAAAATGACACTTTTGGTGTGGGTCAAGCTAGGCATCAGTCATGTGTGCTGTCTTTGCTTCCAGGCAGCGGTTCGCTGAGAGGAAAGAGTACAACACACTACTTCAAGGCTTGAAAGTCTTGGGGTCAAATCCTGCGGAACTTTTTTTTTTTGCTTTATCAGATTGTATATTACTTACACTGCGAAGAAACAAAAATAATGCTCTGTACATTATATTCATTAATATTTTTATAAAAGGTAAAGGAAAATTTGTCATTCCAGATAAAATTTCAGGGAGCGATTGTGAGGCGCACACGACAACAACATATATATTACACTTTTAATATTTACGATTGATGATTTACACGTGCTGGGATGATTTTCATCTTGAAAACAGGGGAAGCAGTAATTTTCAGGACATCTTGACGCAGTTTTATAATTACATTGTTGTTTTAAAGCTTCTATAGAGAAACAACATTCTCAGTGTGTTCTCACAGTATTCTCGAGTAATTCACGTTATTCCGCCATGAGTTAACAAGCGAATGAGCTCTGCTGACCACGTGCAACTGCCGATGGCTTCTGGAAGGTCAAAATGAAGCTAACAGAATATGAAGGCCTGGAATGGCATTTGCTGAATCTTCGTAGACGCTGTAAATGCAAACCTTTCTTGGATATTTACTTGCACTTCCACATTTTCCGTTGTGCTTCTTTTCTAAGCCTTTTATGAACATATTAAGTATTGCTTCGATTTATTTGCAGTGTGTGTGTGTGTGTGTGTGTGTGTGTGTGTGTGTGTGTTGTGTGTGTGTGTGTGTGTTTGTGTGTGTGTGTGTATGTTTTGGAATATGTTTCACCCAGTAGCGAAAGGTGGTATTTTCTGTAGGGTAGGCCGAAAATTACGAATTTTGAAAAAAAAATCTTAAAACAAAAGCTTGTAAAATAGAAACGCTGCAAAAGTAACTTAATCACATATTTCTACTAGGACTGAAACTACTACAGAAATTGTTATAAATAAATACATAAAAATTTTAAAAAGCTAGGCCTACATATTAGTAATAACATACACCTAGTAATTCACCGGTACATCGTTTTGTAAATTAGTTCTATCCGCCTGTCCTTTTTCTGGTCATAAACATTGATAATATGAGATATGAAGTCCTGCCGTTTGGTTGAAGATTTCATAGTTCCCTCCTCTATAGCAAAATCGCCAAGTTTGACAGCCTGTTACCTGTCATTGTGTTGCGAAGGTAGGTTTTAACGCGTTTTAATGCACTCTCGCTGCTTTTGGAAAATGCAATTGCAGGAACCAACACCAGTAATTTTATGCATTCAGAGAAGATTTGTTTTAATCCATTGTTTATAATGGATTTAAGGAGGTCCTGAGGCTGTAGGCGTTTATCCTCATTGTCATAAATAAACATTAGTTATCCTTTCAGTTCTTCATTGTCGAAGATAGGATATATTTTAAGTAGTTTTTCAACTTCATGCATCGGGAAATTGTTCGGTCTACTATGAACTGAGAACATATCCTCATTAACAGGTTCAGTAAAACCTGTTTCACTAAAGGCCCGGAATCTAGTTTCCATGTTTGATACTACTGTGTCAATTATTTCGAATGCTACTCTTCTCAGTTCCTTAATACTTGTTTCTGTTTCGTTAAAGTTAATTTCAGATACTCCTACCGAATTTGTAAGGCTCTTACCTTCCACTATGTATTTCAAAATAATTTCCTCGCTTCTTAGTCTTTCAACAGCCTTAATGTAGTGTTCAATTACGAGCTTACAGCGTCATACACTGATGCGCCAAAGAAAATGGTATAGGCCTGCATATTCAAATACAGAGATATGTAAACAGGAAGAATACGGCACTCCGGTCGACAACGCCTATATAAGACAACAAGTGTCTGGTGCTGTTGGACACCCCTATTCTTTTCATCCCGTCCCCTCCCGCCCCCCCCCCCCTGCTTCAGTCCGAAACCATGCGACTGCTATGGTCGCAGGTTCGAATCCTGCCTCAGGCATGGATGTGTGTGATGTCCTTAGGTTAGTTAGGTTTAAGTAATTCTAAGTTCTAGGAGACTGATGACCTCAGATGTTAAGTCCCATAGTGCTTAGAGCCATTTGAACCATTTTTTTATCAAGATTTATAAGTGTGTTTGAATGTGGTGTTATAGTCGGCATACACGCCATGGGACACAGAATCCTCGAGGTAGTAATGAAGGGAATTTCCCATATCACCATTTCACCAGTATATTGTGAATATCAGGAATAACATCAAATCTCTGACATCTCTGCAGCTGGAAAAAAATCCTGCAGGAATGGGACTAACAATGAGTGAAGAGAATCGTTTAACGTGACAGAAGTGCGAATCTTTAAGCAGCAGTCTTAAGGCATTCCCATAGGACAAAAACATGTGTACTTAAATCTAGAGAAACAAGGTGCTGCTACCCTTTTACTTTTCCTTGAAAACACTAAGCCACAAGAGCCATGGTGTTGCTGACTGTATCAGCTGTAGCATTTGCTTGTGGAAAACATGTATACTGTGTTGTTGCTCAAGTATAGTGTCAATAAACGTGGCAACATGTGTGTTTGTGTGTGTGCATCGCACACCGCTTACTGAACCATGGTCGAATTCGAAGAACATCTGCGCATCCTCACGGCACTCGCCCAGATGTGGTGAGTTTTCCATTTCTCAAGTGCTTGAATTTTCTGCAAGATGCAGAGATACCTCATCAGATCCAAACAAATCGTTCCTTCTATCGCTACTCCGGACATATACGGGGAGATAAACATTTTAGATTGTTTGTAACTAAGACATCATAAACAACACTAATTCGATGCGAATGAATCTTAGCTTTTCCTCGGAGAAGCAATTCTGTGTACTCCATCATTGGTATCCGAACGCGCGGTGCTCGTGTGACCGTTTCGCTCTAGTTTTGCTATCCGACACTCTACTTCTTTCATTCGTTTCGTGATGTTAATAACCGCAACTTTACCTTGAGTTTTTAAGACTGCTAGGGATTTTGAGTGGGCTTGTGTCGCACGTCGCAAGCGCCCTGCGAGTTGAGAAGTTGCTTTTGCGTTTTTATTGCCCCTGTTGCTGCCTTTTTGGCTAGGCCTGCTACTTTTTGTGCTACTATTGACATTTGTTTTGCTTCTCCACATTCTTTCTTTATTGTTTGTAATTCCCCACGAATTTCCCCCATATGCGAAATTATTGCTTGAGTGTCCTTCTTGCGCTGTTCGTCAGTTTCTTCTTTCATTGACCGTAGGAAACTCAGTATGGGGTTAATGTCATCTTTCTGATCCTCGTCACACATGGGCGATGTAACTCTGGACACCTGGGCGCTATAGCTCTGACGTGATCGAGCTGGCCTCTGTCTGCTCTCGTTCGTTTGACTATAAACTTCTGCTGCCGTCTCGACCTGTGTGCCTGTCTCTGTTTCATCCTCTACCTCACTATCATAATCACGGCCGCGACGTTGCTCTAAGATCACGTCCAAATCACCTTCCTCATCAATGAACCTGCCGCCCTGTCCTGCTAAAAATGTGCCCATCTCATCTCCGAACCTATCCCCGTCAGTAAATTGCCCCTTATCCATTATGCTATCCTCTTTTGTTTTAGCTTCGCAGGATAATAGTCATGCCTTACTTCTCGTGATCATTCACGAAAAACTAATTTATCTATGATGCACAATAAAAATAATCTACTCCATATATTTTTCCATATAGACATAAAATTTCAACAACGCTGTAATTATGTGCACAATTTGATGTGGTACAGAAACTGCACACAGACCCGACAAAATGTGATGTGGTGCGGACACCACATCAAAGAAACACATAAAACAATGAACAAACAAACAAATATATACGCTGAAAACAAAAACAGTAATCATGCGCCGCTACTTAAAACTAATCACTGAACTACAATAAAAAGACCTAGGGTATTAATCATAAAAAAAAGTAGAGAAAAAAAATTTGAATGTTCCTACTAAGAATACTGTTTGTTAATCAGTGATTCACAGGAATGATCCGAGGCTAAGGGTCGCCATTTTATGCGAGGTGCCAGGGCAAGCAGTGCATTTAACACTAAATTCTTCTAGAATCTCCATATGTAAATGATGCTCTAAGCCCCCGCTATTCTACCTCTGACTTTTGCTGTTGCACATGGATTAAAAAATATACGCGAACTGACTGTAATCAACCCTGCAAGTGGAGTAGAAAAGAGTTTGGCACCTGCAATAATTTAATTTGATAAATAAGTTAAATAAAGGAAGGTTTCATTAACGTAGTGAGAAATGATGGGTTGCTCTACCGATTAACAGAATGAAAGTTCTGTCCAAAATAACAATATGATTTATTAAGACTAAACACAAAATAATAAACAAAAACACATGAAACATTTATAATACATCAAATTGGCTCATATTGGATACTCAGACAAACGCTATGAAGGTGAAGTTGTCCCTAAACTAGATTGTGAGGTTTAAGATGAAGTGGTATGTGGAGCCAATTCCTTGCCACTCAAATCTTAAGAGAGACACACAGCTAACCCTACATTAATTGCTGCTACTCAAGACAGAACAAAGTTAGAAAAAGACAAACAGGCGTGCTCTGCTGAGCTCTGATTATCACCTAGGAAAATCCCTATCTGCCGGTGCTGCGGACATACATTACCAAACTGTCTTCTTAACTGCCAGAACACGATCTGGCGTACCAGAGGCGATGGCTGGTTGCTTCGACGTCCTCGACCGAAAGGCGAAAGCCGACTGCCAAGAGCACCCGTACAGGCCGAACACACAACATTCCCGCCCCCACGACAGTTGCCGTGGTTAAACGTTCCAATCAGCAACTCTAAAACCGGCGGAAAATTCCACTCTATTGCTGGAGCACTACCATTCCACCAATCACAGTTACTATTTTGCAGAAAGCGCGGGAATTTTCCCGCCACAACTGCCTGGGTACACAAGTCATTCCCACGCCTCGCTGGTAGCCCGCCAGAAAGTGTTTTCGCTAAGTTTCTGCGAAGTAACGGAACCTCTAGCCCAGCCGCTACTTCAGACCCCTCCGGGCGTGTCTTTTGACAATGTCGGCGTCTGCAAAGCATTCACTCGACTTCCTCACACCCGTCGGCTTAACGCTTTCCAGATCAGCAGAGCCTGCCTGTCACCGGACCACCCGGGTGACGAGAGACGCTGCGTGGGAAGTCCGCGTGTGAAGGAATAGCGACTTTTCACTGCATGCAATTAGAGAGGAAAATCGTAAGATAGAAATATGAGAGGGGGCTCATGCCACCTCTCAAAGGGAACGACTGCTGATTTCTCAGCCGAGATCTCCAGCCCATTGATAGAGAGCCACTCATCGATGTGTGCGATGGTTGTCATCAATGCCGTTTTGACCTGAAGATATGAAGCAGCAGTAGAATAAACACATATATCATCAGCATACTGTAGGATTTTTGTGGGGGAGTAAGTATGCGTTCTAGGTCGTGCATATATAGAGTATACAGGAGAGGACTTAAAATGGCACCTTGCGGCAAGCCCTGGGAGACATAAAAAGGTCCGATCATGGTACCTCTGAAACGGACGCAGATCTTTCTTTGAGTAATCAGGGTACTGATACTGTAGATCATCCGTGAAGGAATTCCGAATCCTGCCAGCTTGTCCAAGAGTATCGGTATTTGTACATGATTATATGCAACCTTAACGTCAAGAAAAGCTGCCACTACTGTCTCTTGCGTTTGGAAGGCTGACGTGATATCCACATTAAGCAAAAACAGGTTATCCATGGTCCCTTTGCCTTTTCTGAAGCCGTATTGACTCCGAGGCAACAAATTACTTTTTTCAAGCCACCATTCTAGTCTCCATTTTACCATTCGTTCCAGTGTTTTTGCAACACACTACGACAAGGCAATAGGTCTATAATTAGTACCGACATTTGGATCTTTACCACTTTTGAGAATTGGAATTATTACTTGCGTCTTCCATGTTGATATGAGGTCTTTCTTCATCCAGTACAAATTAAAAATGTTCAAGAGAAAGTCTTTCGCTTCTATAGGCAGGTGTGCAAGCACGGAGCAGTGTATATGATCAATGCCAGGGCAACTGTCGCTCGATACTTTAATAGCTTCGTTGAGTTCTTCTTTAGAGAAAGGGTGAAGGAGAACATGATAGCGGTCTTCTTCAGCAGGGAACCGATGGATTAAAGATGGCACCGTGGGAGGAGCGATTGTATCTATGAATTCCTCTAACCAGGCCGTGGTAGCAGGAGGGGAGAAAGACAGTCTTCTTGTTCTAAAAGCTTTTATTTTATGCCAGATGCTTGCCATACTGGTTTCATTATTTAGGGACAGGCAAAATTGTTTCCAACTGTCCTTCTTGGTTTTCTTGAGAAATTTGTTAACTTGCGCATTCACTTTTTGCACAGCCAAGAAGTTGTCCAATGAAGGATTCTGGCGATAGGTTTTCAAGGCGAGTCGTCGCTTCGCAACTTCCCGAGAGCATTCAGAATTCCACCAAGGAGGAGAACGGTGCTTCATTACTGTAAACTCTTTTTTCTTAGGGATGCTGATGCCAGCTGCGACGTTCATAGCATTGAGTAAAACTAGGTATGCATTTTCGTCCCGTAACTCACGTCTCGTATTTGCGAGTGCCCGCCGAACCGTTTCCTTATAAGAGGCCCAATTGGCTTCCTTGATTTTCCACGTACTATTAGAGTAACAGATGTGCGTAGTATCGACGTTGATGTTAATGTGAAACTCTATTGGGAGATGATCGGATCCCATTGAATCCTTTTTAACTCACCAATTAGATATTTCAGTAAAGCAGGGGGTGCAAAGAGTTACATCAACTGCGGAGGGTCTACGGAGAGGTGAAGTTATCATAGTAGGAGAGCCACCGTTGAGTATCACTAGGTTATTATCTTCGATAACGCTTATCAAGGTCCTACCGTTCCTGTCTGTCACGTCTCCTCCCCACGCTACATGGTGGGCATTCACGTCTCCAGCTACGATAAAGGGAGGACGAAGCTGACTTATTAATTGTCTCCAGTCATCTTCCACGATACTGTGGTGGGGAGCGTTATACAACGAGACAACTGTAAAGGTTTTGTGGGCAGTTCGTATCTCCACAGCAACTAATTCAAGGTTGGAGACAGGTACGTATAACGGGTGTGATCGATGCGGCAGCAAAGTTTTTACCAGTATAGCTACTCCGCCCCACCCATCGAGACGGTCTTCCCTTACTATAGAATAATTTTGAAAGCGAACAGTTCGTTCGAATTTGAACCAAGTTTCACATAACAGAACGATATGAGGCTGACTTACGAACAGTTCTCGTTGCAAGCTTTCTCCATTAGAATTAGCCGATCTCGCATTTCACTGCAATACTTTTAAAGCCGTCATAATTTAGGGAGAGAGAAATCGCAATATGCCAGTAACGAGGTGCTGGATATCGGAATTGTTCATAGCACTATTTTGTCTCACGTTTTGCATGATAATATCAATCACATTTATTATCTTATCTATAAGTTCAGCATGACCTTGAGGCTGTCGTTGATTCGGCGCTTGTTGTGTTGCTAATCTGTGAGCAGCAGGCTGGTATGGATTTTGGCTTGTAGGAGTGAATGAATGTTGCATGGGATATAACAGGCTGCGGCACTGAGACTACTCACGTGCGTTACTTTGTTTGTTTACTTGCGCCTGCCGCTGGGGAGGCCGGTAACCGACGTGTGTCTGCTGGGGCACAGTTGCACACTGAGTTGCGTCCCCACATCCACGTTGCTGACTCTGCATGCTTGCGGCGGGCAGCGGCGGGAAGAGTTGTGGGTTTTGAAAGTCCGGAGAGCTCAAATTTGTTGGAGCAGGAATGATCGGAGCCGGCAAGTGATGTTGTTGAACCCCGGTGACGGATGCATAGGTTGGCATACGAGCAATAGACAGCGCATCCCTGAAGTCAATGTTGTCGAACGTAGCTAATTCTTGAGCTCGTCGCCGTATATGGTATTCCCGGCAGGAACGGTCCGTGGACGCGTGTTGTCCCCCGCAATGAGCGCAAATAGTGATAGGTGAGACACAGGATTCAACATTGTGTGGACTACTACATTTAATGCATCTCATCTGAGATCGACATTGTTTGCTGATGTGCCCGTAACGAAGACAATTAAAGCACTGCCTGACAGTTGGTACATAAAAGTATACGGGACATCTTGTTCCGTGAATAGACACGGCTTCCGGTAAGGTTTGAGAGTCGAAGGTTAACAAACAGGTCTGCAATTTAACGATTTGATCTTTACCGTATCTCTTCGTAAACCTCCGAACGCCTACAACAGGGACGGGAGATTGTACGACTTCCAAATTCTCCGCTTCTTCAAGGTTGGTGTCTACTTTCCTGATTACTCCCAGCTTATGGACAACAAAGGAAGGAATGTAAGCTTCTATATTTTTTGACTTTAATACCTCACTGGTAAGTAGGAAATTAGCCTTGTCTGGTGTTTTCAGTTCCACCTTAACTTTTGTTTTTCCTGCTGAAGAGATGTTAAGTATATAATTCTTCACTTCTGGCAAGGAAATATGCAATAATTTCCCTGGTGCCATAGGGTGCAAGCGGCCTAAGTTTTTGTCCAAACATTCCATGTAAACTACGAATGGTCCCCTATCTGTACGTTTGTAAAAGTTGAGAGACCTCGGAGTAGGTGCAGGTCCCACAGGAGGGGTGTCAGTTGCAGCATGTTGGTTAGGAGTGAGCACAGAAGCAGTTGCTAAAGGGGGAGTCAGCGACATTTGATACGTCAGTTACAGGTAAGAGTTGATTAGCGTCTGCTATGAAGGTTTTGGAATTTCTTAAATCCAGACTGACCTTACTTTGTCGCTTGTTTCTCGTAGCGGAGTAGCTGGAGGAATCCTGTTCTGATAGATCCATATGCTCTTCTGATGGCTGCATTCCAGATTCTCCTCGAACAACTGCTAACAAGTGGCTGATCACAGCCGTCGTATTTGTCCAAAGTAGTTCCTGGCGGAGCTGGTAAGGGTGCTGCATCTTGATGTAACCGCTGGGGGGCTCTGAGCACTATGGGACTTAACATCTGAGGTCATCAGTCCCCTAGAGCTTAGAACTACTTAAACCTAACTAACCTAAGGACATCACATACACCCATGCCCGAGGCAGGATTCGAACCTGCGACCGTAGCAGTCACGCGGCTCCGGACTGACGCGCCTAGAACCGCACGGCCGCCACGGCCGGCTCCGTAGCCGCTGGGCAGGTGGTTGTTATTGATGTTGTCCCATAGGGGCGACGGTCACCACCCCCTTCTCCATACACCCCACCATACACGGCGGGGCTTGCCGTCACCGATAGTAATGTCAGGTGTTAATGTGCCTAACAGAAAACCGTACCAAACGAAAGCTGTTGCGCGCGTGCATTAGTAGGTAAACACAAGCGTCATACGGAAGAGCTACCGCGTAGCACGTCTTAACACTTCCGCGTCTGCAAGCGAACTGATTGTCGTTAACTTCCGCCTGTGCCGCAGTGCCACTTGTGTCGAAGCTACTCAGTCTTGTTGGTGCATCGGCCAGAGTCACATCGTAGTTGCTTAGCGGAGTTTGTTGTCGTTTTCCTCTTGGCGGCGGAGTTTTCTGCCCGCGCCATTGTGTCTGTCGAGTCTCCTAAATATATTCCTCGTCGAGCTACTGTCCGTTTCAGTTTTGACATGAGCACGCGTCATGTTCAACCTGGCTCCTCAGAAATTCACGATTGGTTGGCTGACGTTATCCGTGTTGCACCTGATCAGGTAGACACTGCTTACTACGATTATGATTTGTATGCAGTCTTTGTGAAGTTTTATGATCCCGTTCAAGTAGAAAGACTTCTCTCCCGGGTTGGTTCTACAGTGTTGTTTATACATCGCGATGGTACTGTTAGTCAAGTCATCCTTAAAAATGCGGCACTCGAGTATACTCCGGTTAGAATTTATAACCTTCCTCCTGAAGTGGACGATTCATTTCTTAAAACAGCGTTGCTTCCATTTAAAATCATACAGCATATTCGATGGGAACGCGGTCAGCACAACATCGCTTCCAGTGTTATAATGGTACCTGGACTGTGGACATGTGCGTTAAAAAGAATATTCCTTCCCACTTAACTGTTTGTGGTTACCGAATCCATGTTACGTATGCAGGATAAGAAGGAACATCTCAGATCTGACTGCCCGCGCCGTACTACTGTTCTGACGTCGTCTTATCAAAGACGTCTTCCTTTAACGTTAGCAGCCATAGTAACTTCGCAGTCAGCTGTCAGTCAGCCTCCAGCTTTAAGCGATGTAGGGGCAACATCACCCGCTACTCCTCGCGGATTTCCACCGTTCTAATGACGCGTCCCAGTGCGGCCTCTGTCCACGAGGGGACGACGGCTCCTGCAGCGCACGTCAAACGCCGGCGGACTGAGGACGGTACAGATTTGGAGACGCCCCACACCCCACTCCAATCTCGTTCTTCTGACTCGGCGTTGACAGAGGGTGCATCTTCTGGCGGTAATGCGTTGTCTACTGATGTTGATTGTGATTCCAATATTACCAGAGATGATGTAGCTGCTTCTGTTGATGTTCAAATGTGCGTTCAATGTGCGTCCCCCACTCGACCCGTCGACGTGACGGTTCCCGCGGTTTCCATTGTTCCCGCATAGACGGTGCCTGCTGGCCAGCCTTTACAGTGTTCCAGTGCAGTGCCACCCCTCCTTCACGCTGAGACGGTCGAGCAACAGGATTTTACGGGTTCTCTTATTGATATTCAGGAGATGCCGGCACTGCATTACCTGTCTCTTCTGTACCTGATGTTGCCGTTGGTCGTTGTGAGTCTTGTTCCCCGATTTCCGATCAGTGCGGTGACGATGGCTCCTCTGTCAAATCGGAGCCTGACGTGCCCCCAACCCCTCTACGTCAAGAGTGTGTGTTTTCACGGAGTGGTGTGGAACAGCATTTTCAACCTGCCCGTGCCGCGGCGCGTCGTAAAAAGAAAAGCGAGGATTCCTCGGCGTCAGGTGGGGAGGACTAGCATTGTACCTTCTTTTCGCCGCCTCCGGAAGTTGGGGAGAGACGGACGTGATAGTGCTTTTTCCTTAATGTGGTTTTATTGACCTTACATGTGTTAACGGATGCAGGCGTATACATTTCTAATCCTCAGTGTTAACTAGGGTACGTTCTCATTTACGGCTTGCTGCCTTACGCCTGTTTATTTACGATTCCCAAGCTGATATCGTGTGTTTACAAGAGGTATTATTTGATGTGTTTTGTCTTCCTGTAGATTCTATGTTTTTCAATGTCGCGCCTGAAAATTCTACCGGTATGGCTTTGCATTATCGAGATGGAATCCCGCTAACGGAGTTCGAAACGCTAGATGATGGTCCCGGTATAGGCTGTAGTTTTTATGACCACGCCTTAATGTTTCTTTACGCTCCATCTGGATCCGGTCGTTGATCCGATCGCGCGCGGTTCTATAAGGAAGAAGTTGTTTATTTACTCCGACGGAACCCTCGCAAGGTTTTGTTAGGGAGCGATTTTAACTGCGACTTACGCCGTGTTGATCAGACCCCCAATTATACGTTTTGTCGTCAACTTAATGATATGGTGACGTCCTTGCATCTCCAGGATGCTTGCGTTTGCAGATATCCTTCATTGCTGCGGTTTACGTCTTTTACAGCTACTTAAAGTAGCCGATTGGACCGCTTTTATTTATCTGCCCCCATATGTAGTCAGCTTCTATCGATTGATGTAATTCCTGCCAGTTTCACTGATCACTGTGCTGTTTCAATGACTTTTAACCACGTCCCGCAGCGGGTCCATCTCTCGCGCCCTTTGTGGAAGCTAACTAAACACACTACATCTCACGGTCTCCTCTCTGGAAGACATCATCGCAGGCGTATGGCGGCGGACAACCCAGTCCCTGACGCGTTATTCCTCACTTCTCGAATGGTGGGTTACCTTTGCTAAACCCCGGATTCGAAATACACTCAAGCACTTTAGCGCTGAAAAGGCGGCTGAAATAAGGCATTTTACTATGCAGTCCTTCGCGATCTTTACGCTAATGCTCGTGATGCTCCCTTGAGTGTCGTCGACGTCCACCGCGTGAAGGCAAAACATCTCCAACTCAAACACAGGCAAATGGATGGGGTCCGACTGCGTTCCCAGCCTCGTTCAATCGTACAGGATGGGTTGACCTCTATCATCTTCTCCGGCTTCACAAGCGATCTCAAAGGACGTGTCTTGCTACTATTCGTTCTCTAGATGGGCGTGAGTATCCTCCCAATCGCCATGCGTCCACTTTACCAGTACTATTCCGAGCTTTATGCTGAAGTGGATTCAGACGGTCCACCGTCTGTTGGTTTCACCTCCCTCCTTGATCGTGTTGTTACACCAGCTCTCCTGGAAGAGTTTTTCTTTGTATTCCATCGCGATGATATACTTGATATTGTGGCTCGTTCTCCCTCCCACAAATCACCTGGCCCCGATGGCCTTCCCAAAGAATTTTATATTTGGTTTTGGCCCCTAATAGGAGACACGGTAACTTCCATTGTGAGTGAAGTGTTCCACGGAAGCCTTCTCCCGCCCAGCTTTAAGGTTGCTAAAATCGTCCTGGTTCCCAAAAAGCCGGGACGTTTGCGTGTGGATCAGGTCCGCCCGCTAACCCTCTTCAACTATGATTATAAAATAGTGGCACGAGCGGTCAATAGCCGACTATCGGTATTGTTGACTACCATCATCGCGAGTCATCAAAGTTGTGTTGTGGGTCGTACTCTCCTGACTCCCGTTGCTGAATGTCGAGACTTAATTTCGCTTGCTTCCACCATTCCCGTGCCAAGCGCTTTGCTTTTCATTGATTTTCACCAAGCGTTCGACAGCGTCATTCAAGGATTCCTTATGCGAGTATTGACGACTGTTAGTTTTAACAATGCTGCACGACGGCTGTTTAGCTCTCTAATCACTGTTATTCGGGCGTCCACTGACATAAATGGCCGTCTTACTTCCCCCATCGCGATGTGTCAGGGCGTCCTTCAAGGGAGTCCATTATCAATGTCGCTCAACGTGCTGTTTCTGGAACCATTATTGCGAACTATAGCTGCTCGTTTGAGTGGCTGGTCGCTGCTGGGAGAAATGTTTTCCGTTCGTGCATATGATGATGGCGTTATGGTTCTTCTCCGTACCCATGATGATATACCACTGCTGAAGGAAGTTTTGGATGCTTTTTGTCGTCTTATGGGAGCGCGGGTTAATGACCAGAAATGTCGTTTACTCAGTTTGCGAGGATTTGACGCTGTTGAAATTCCATGGGCTTCGAAGGTTGCCCGATATCGATCGTTGGGTGCTATAATTGACAGCTGTCCGCTAAAGATCGCTACAATAAACTGGAAGTCTGTCACGGATAAGATTCAGGGTGCAATCACTGAACACGATCGTCGCTCCCTCTCACTTCTTCATAAGGTTCGGGCCATGGAAACGTATGTGTTACGTAAGGCTTATTTTATTGCACAATTCTTTCCACTTCCTGCGATGGTGTCCCGCAAGTTGCAAAGTTTAACTGGCAGGTTTATCTGGCGCCACTCTGTATTTCGCGTGCGTTGTGGGGTCATGGCGCGCCCTCGTCTGCAGGGAGGTTTGGGCCTCCCTGACATTCGGGTTAAGGCTTCTGCCTTATTCATCCGTCGCACCGTGTTAACGTGTCAACGCGCCCCCCAGTCACTTACAACTCGCTTTTATGACTGTATCCGACCGGCGAGTTTAACACCTCCAGTAGATATTGGTAGGATAAGTTACAAATTACGGCATGTCAGGGAATTTTTTATTGAGGTCAGTTATTTAGGAGTATATATCTTTTCCAAAGCGAATCTCTCCCTAAAAATGCTGTTAAGCCGCTGGCCAATTCCTTATAGTGTTCCCTCTGTGGAAGCCCTGTCGCCAGAATCGAACTGGAAGATTGTTTGGTCTAACATCAGCCTCCCTATTTTCCCAATGGAAGTGGCGTGGTACCAAGTTGTTCATGATATTGTACCTACCAACGTGCGACTTTTTCGTATTGGCCTCAGTGTAACGGATCGCTGCAATCGCTGCCATGAAACTGATACATTATCTCATCGGTTGATTTCCTGCGGTCATGACCATTGAAGATGGCCTCGCCGACAACTGGCTTTTCTCCTCAGGACGTCGGAAGCGGCTATCTCGGGGGAGATTCTCGTGTATCTCGATTCCACCTTCTCTCCTCGATCGAAGGACAATACCGTCATGTGGCTTGTTGGCCATTATGTCCACTACTTGATGACGCATATCCGTGTGCCTTTTCCTACTATATGGCCACCGCACATTGGACGGGGCTCCGGATGCCCCGTTATCGTGAATTTTTTTCTAATATGTTGTATCTTGTTTTTCATCGCCACGGCGTTGGATGAGTTGCCATGCCCCCCTATTTTAGTTTTATTTTTTATTTTTTTATTTTATTTTTGTGGACACTTCCCCGATGTCGAAGTGGCGGGAGAAATATGTGTGGGAACGTTAAAATTGACGCCCCATTCCTTCCTATACGTTTTTCTGATTTCACCATTTTGTTTTTGTCGAAATGACTTCTTTTGTTTTATTTTAATTGATTGCCTTCAATAAGTTTTTTTTAGGAGAAAACGAGAACATTTTCGTTTTTTGAAGGAATACACTGCCATTTGAGTGTACAGGGTGAAAAGTATTTAAACCGACAAACTCTGGGAGGTTGTAGGGGACATCAAAGCCAATATTTTTACGTAATGTCATTTTTTCGTATGAGGATTATTTAAACCTGTGGAGGCTCTTCAGTTGTAGGCAACTGCTGTCCACCAGTGTAGTAGTGCATTGTCTCTGTTTACTAATGTAGCGATACACCTGGAGTGAGTACACTGACATGGTTGGCACGCACTTCGTAGCGCACCACAACGGACGAGCTGCACAGCGGGTTTATCGACAACAATATCCTAATCGCCATATCCGGCACCATACGACCTTTGCTGCTGTGTACCAACGTCTGCGTGAGACCGGGTCATTTAGCAGATTACCTGGACAGGGACGCCGTGCCACGGTAAGAACGCTGCAAGTTGAGGAAGCTGTCTTGCAGCATGTGGAGCGGGATCCTTCAATCAGCACTCGTGCAATTGCAAGTAACATGGGGACGAATCAGACGGATGTAAGAATAGTCCTTCGAGAGCAATTGTTACGTTCATTTCACTTACAGCGTGTCCACAACCTGGAACCAGTTGACTATCCACCCAGAGCACAGTTTTCGCAGTGGTACCTGGGACACTGTGAAATGCTTCCTACACTTCCATCGTCTGTGTTGTTTACCGATGAAGCAACGTTCGAGGGTGATGGAGCCTTCAACATGGACAATTCGCATGTTTGGAGTGAGGACAATCCACATGCCACAGTTACTAGCGCTCATCAAGTGCAGTTCTTCATTAATGTGTGGGTCGGTGTTGTTGGGGACTGCTTGATTGGGCCGTATCTGCTACCTGTTTCTTGTCTCTTGGCCATAAAAAAATGGAAAAGTGTTTGTTGGTTTAATTAATTTGCCGCCAGAGAAATCTTCCTCTACCGGTTTAAATATTCATTATAAGATAAGTGACTTTAGGGAAAAATAATTGTTTTGATGTCTCCTGCAACCTCCCAGAGTTTGTCGGTTTCAATACTTTTCACCCTGTATATTTCCGTGTGTTTCCTGTGTAAAAAAAAAAAAAAAGACGGAATCGGCAGTGTGATAGATTGATAAATTATTGCATTTCACGGTTGGCTGGTTCATAAAAAAAAATAAAATAAAAAAACCCTCCCTGGTGCCAATATTAGATCTCTTTTTTCACTTTATTAAAAATTTTGTCTGTGTCGTTGTATATATATTTATAAAAAAAGAGGTAATCGTTGTGCATTCTGAACCTGTAGACATGTGTTCGCCTCTAACAATTTTTATTTTTTTTTCACATTTCGGCTAAAAAACAAAAAAAGTGGCTCAAATGGATAGAGCGTCTGACATGCGGGCAATTAAAAAAAACAAAAACCCAAAAAAACTAGCTCTGTGGTAACGTGCTGACCTGTAAAAATGCGTCTGATATGGTTTTCGGTTCCAGTCTCGCTTGGCAGAAACCATTTTATTCCTTCTGTGAAAGAGACACAAGCAGTTAAAAAAAAAAAAAAAACGCGCTGCTTCCCGGGCGGGATGGCGTGCCGGTCGCAAGCACGAATCCGCCCAGCGGATCTGTGTCGAGGTCTGGCGTGCTTCCAGCCTGAGGACGGTTTAAAAGGATGTTTTCCATCCGCCTCGGCGAATGCGGGCTGGTTCCCCTCATTCCACATCAGTTACACTGTGTCGCCGACTGCTGCGCAAACACTGTCTCCACATACGCGTACACCACAATAAGAAAAACCACCGATGTTGTACAATTTTAATTTCTATGTTCGGTTTGAGTACATTCTAGAAGTACCCACAAATGTCAAGAATCATTGTACTGGAGTGTTCTTTAGCTGTATATGTACTGTATGTGTTCTGGCCGGAGGCAGTTCGCTACGCCCTCTTGTATGATAAAAGCTTCGTTAACTGACGTTAGTGTTCGCCATTCATCTAATTACACCTTCTTCTACGTGACATTATTCTGGTGGAGGCGCTGGGTGTTGGAACTTGTTATCGCTCACATTATCGACGACACAGTGGCTCTCATCAGGCCACGACAGAGCTGCCATTTATGTGGTGAGAAACCCGAGTTCGAGCCATATTCAACAGCTCGCAATCTACCGGACACAGAAGAAGAAGAGGACGTTACGATAACAGCAACTGTGTGCCACCACATGAGGCATCCTTCCGGGTTCTCTGGTGACGATGGCCAAACCCCAAACAAGTGGCGGAACGTATATGAGTGTATAGCCAAATTTAACAAATGGGATGACACTGCGTGTTTGGCTAACGTATTTTTCTACTTGCAGGACATGTATCAAGCCCTACTCCTGAAGGAGGTTTCGACAGCACACGACTTCATAAAACGGTGCCACTATATCGAGACATTGCATCAAAAAAGAATTACACGCAAGAAGTTTGAACGGCTTCCAAATGTCGGATCGATGTCTCTAATGGAGGAAGCAACTGCTTTCACAAGTGTTCTTCGTCAGCTGGTGAGAGAGGGAGTTCAGATAAACCTGGATTGCACGCGAAGCAAAAAACCGAGACGCTTCAAGAGGTTATAATGGAGGAAGTGGAACAGACATTGAACCCAATCTCTCCTCCTTCATTTCCCTTTAAAACGGTGAAAAAATTGAGACACAGACAATGCCGCATGAGGAACCTGTTTGGGCCCAAGGAAGTCTGGCGTCTGGAGAACCCAGGATAACCAACCAGTATGTTTCCACTGTGGACGACCGGGACATGTGGTGCGCTACTGTCGAGAAAGGCGGCGGATATTTGATGACGCCCGCCCCAGAAGGCAACTCCGGGACGACGAAGAGGAACAAGAAGAAGTGGGTGCACGACGACGTAGGTCACCATCGCCGCAAGCTAGCCACTGGAGAGGACGCTCCCCAACGCCCCGATCAAAGCCTCCAGGGCCGCTTAGAAGCTCCAGCCGATCACCTGGCCGCCACAACCTGGAAAACTAAAGGGTGTGACCTTCCTTCGAGGTGAAGCCGCCGAAGAGAAAAATCTTCCGCCGTCGATTACTACAAAAATGATAGGAAACTACATCGATGTCCTCATGGATGGCCGATGAGCCCAAGCTCTCGTGGACTCTGGAGCATCATATTCAGTCATTTCGGAGAAGGTACCGTCGCCAGCTGCAGAAAATTGGTCGACAACAAAACATCTCTGCTGAAGGTGGCTAATGGGAAATATGTAAAACCTACAGGAAGATGTGCCATACACAGCCATATACACCCCTTAAAATTCTTCGTCTTACAAGAGCGTAGTCATGACGTCAGTCTTGGATGGGACTTTATGAAAGCTTCTCAGGCAATTATAGATTGAGGTCGCTAAAAGTTTATGTTGGACGAGATGCGATACTGTGGACAGGATGATGCGCATCCAAGTGTGTGGGTTCGGGGGTAAGAATAGGCCCGCGGTATTCCTGCCTGTCGTAAGAGGCGACTAACAGGAGTCTCAAACGTTTCGGCCTTATGTGATGGTCCCAGGTTGGGTTTGACCTCCATATCTCAAAATTTTTCCGAAGAGCGAGCCGCTTGGGGAAGGGCGCCTTACTTGGTGCATTGTGTCCATCTTGCGTTGAGAACTTTCGCCAGCTTAATCGTTGTTGCATTGTAGTCCTGCCTCCTCTCCATCCCTTGGGCATGGATACATTCCAGCGTGCAGTTTCCGCCACGCATTGTGCAGTGCCACTTTCTGCACTGACGGCGACCATGGACTACATGTCACCTAAAATCCAGTACGGTAGCCAGTCCGTTGTGGTGGGGCTGCCATGTACCCTGTTGGTTGAAGCCCCCTGACAACACATGGATCGCTCTGCTGATGCCTGCGCCGTTTACCCCCCCCCCCCCATGTATGCCAAGGTGTAGATGCCCATCTCCCTGGGGCATCATGACTCCCGGCAATGGCCATCCTGCCAGGTGGCCTTTGCTGTGGCTGGGTGGCGCCCATGGGGAGGGGCCTTGGTCGAAGTAGGTGGCATCAGGGTGGATGACACGCAAAGAAGCGTGGCACATCATCTCTTGCTGATGGCCAGCCACCAGCAGTCTCTAAGCGTTCGAGGGCTCATTTTAAAGCTAATGCGTATGACCCCAAATCGTTCCCCTCCCTGGCCACACCATGGGAGGAACGAAAGGCAATAAATGAAAGTGAAACCTACTCGACCAGGTATCTCGTCTGTACCAGAGCAGATGGGGAATCCTTCGTATTTGTGTAGCCTCAGTTCTTTGTAGAGCATTTATAGGACAAGTGTGGGTAGGTGGAGGGCATGTCCAAAATGCGCTGTGGGTCAGTTTTGATAAAAACGGCATCCTCTGCCCAGTCACGCAGGTTACTTTCTTGTGACAAGTTGGGGGATGTTCACATTACCATCACACCACATAAGAGTTTAAATATGGTCCAGGGTATTATTTTCCATAGGGACCTACTTTTGCAATCTGATGACGAGCTGCGCATCAACTTAGAGCGTCGAGGTGTTCATTTCGTCTGGCGCGTTCATCGGGGTCCGAGGGACAATCAGGTTGCTACCGGTGCCTTCAGCTTGGCCCTCGAGGGTGATACATTACCGGAGAAGGTCAAGGTGATGGTCTACCGATGGGTGATGTCAAGCCCTATATCCCTCCCCCGATGCGGTGCTTTAAGTGCTGGAAGTTCGGCCACATGACTTCCTGCTGCACTTCCAGCCTCACATGTCGAGATTGTGGACGCCCATCACATCCCGATACTCCATGTGCCCCGCCTCCCATCTGTGTCAACTGCAGAGAGCACCATTCCCCTTGCTCACGAGACTGCAGGATCTTACAGAAAGAGCGCAAAATCATGGAATATAAGACCCTGGACCGACTGGACGACAACCGTGTTAGCCCCATCAGTTCAGCATATTCCAGCCAAAAGAGAGCTGTACAGCTCCACATGCCCCCTTGCCCATGGGGGCCACTATCCCCCCTGTTGCTCCTGCGCCACCTACCTCGGGAGCAACACCCCCCACACATTGGGGACATCCGTCCCCGCTTCTAAGCCAGAGAAGTGTCCAACTTCTCATGCTCGCAAGGGGTCCCTCCCTTCCCAAGTTTCCACAAGCGGAAGGCTCACGACCGACAGTGGCACACGTGCCCACAATCAGCTGGTCGTAGAGGTTTGCGATCCTCCTCCGTCCCAGAGACTGAATCAGTGAAGCCCACTCAGCCAGTGTGAGAAATCCAAGAAGAAGAGCTCTAAGCCCAAGGAACTCGCGGTGGCACCCACCCCACCACAACCTTCCAGCTCTGCATCTGAGGACGACGTGGAGATTCTGGCGTCCGCTGAGGACCTCGATCTCGCCAGTCCCTCAGACACTGAGGCTAGCACAGGTGCTTAATAGGAGGCAGCATGTGACCCAGCGGCGTAATCTGCCTTCCCAGTCCCTTCATGCCTTTCCCCCGTGGACAATATCATCCTCCAGTGGAACTGCAGAGGTTTCTTCCACCATCTAGCTGAGCTCCGACACCTTATCAGCCTTCACCCTTTCATGTGCATTGCTCTTCAGGAAACTTGGTTTCCAGCAATGCGAACCCCCGACCTCCGTGGCTATCGGGGTTATTATAAGAACCGGGCAGCTTATGAAAGGGTGTCTGGTGGCGTCTGCATCAATGTCCTTCACTCTCTTAACAACGAGTCTGTCCCTCTACAAACACCTTTAGAGGCAGTCGCTGTTCGGGTGTGGACACTACAGGCTGTTACCCTCTGCAGTCTTTACCTTCCACTGGATGGTGATGTCGTGCAGCATGTCCTGGCTGTGCTGATAGCCCAATTTCCGCCACCTTTCTTGTTACTGGGCGACTTCAACGCCCATAACCCTCTGTGGGGTGGGTCAGTGGCAACAGGTCGAGGTGGCACCATTGAGCATGTATTGGCACAGCTCAATCTTTCCATTTTAAATGATGGTGCCTTCACACATTTCAGTGTGGCACATGGCACGTACTCCACCATCGACCTATCGATCTTCAGCCCTAGCCTCGTACCTTCTGTCCAATGCAGTGTGCATGACGACCTGTGTGGTAGTGACCACTTTCCGATCTTTCTCTCACTGCCACAGCGTCACTCTACTGGGCGCCCTAGAAGATGGGCTATGAATAAGGCTGACGGGGACTTGTTCTCCTCCATTGCCGATATTGAGCCTCTCTCTAATGACGCCATTGATGTGGTGGTTCACTCGGTCACCACCGGCATCGTTACTGCCGAAGAATCTGCCATTCCCCGTTCTTCTGGGTCCCCTCGGCGGAGGACTGTGCCTTGGTGGTCGCCTGCGATCGCCGAGGCGATTAAAGATAGCTGGCGGACGCTCCAGTGTCACAAGCGGCATCCATCTTTAGAAAACCTCGTCGCCATTAAACAGCTCCGGCCGCGGGCCCGCCGCATCATTCGCCAACGCAAGCAAGAGTGCTGGGAGCGGTGTGTCTACCATTGGCCTCCATGTCTCTCCATCGCAGCTCTGGGCCAAGATTCGACGCCTCTATGGCTATCGGACCCCTGTCAGCGTCCCTGCGCTCTCACTGAATGGAGCAGTTTGTACTGACTCCGACGTAATTGCCAACCGCTTTGCAGAGCATTTTGCTCTGAGTTCCAATTCTGTGAACTACCCACTGGCCTTCTGCTCTATTAAAAAGCGGATGGAATGTCGGAGCCTTTTATTTCGCACCTACCATCCTGAATCCTACAATGTTCCATTCAGTGAGTGGGAATTTCACAGTGCCCTAGCCGCTCCTAGTAGCTCCTGGGCCAGATTGCATGCACTGTCAGATGCTGAAACACCTTTCCATGGACTGCCAGCGACGCCTCCTCGACCTTTACAATCGTCTCTGGGTCGAGGGGTAGTTTCTGTCGCAATGGCGGGAAAGCATTTTCATGCCCGTTTTGAAACCTGGCAAGAACCCTTTGGAGGTGGGCAGCTACCGCCCCGTTAGCCTCACCAACGTTCTTTGCAAGTTGCTCGAATGGAAGGTGAGTCGGCGATTGAGTTGGGTACTCGAGTCTCGGGGCCTCCCAGCTCCATCTCAGGGTGGGTTCCGTAAAAGCCGCTCTGCCGCCGACAACCTGGTGAGCCTGGAGTCTGCCATCCGTACGGCTTTTGCCCGCCGTCAGCACCTCATCGCTGTCTTTTTTGACATGCGGAAGGCGTACGATACGACGTGGCGCCATCACATCCTCTCTACACTTCATGATTGGGGTCTTCAGGGTCCGTTGCCGATTTTCATACGCAATTTTCTGTCGCATCGTACCTCCCGCGTGCAAGTCGCGGCCTCCCATAGTCCCTCCCAAGTTCAGGAGAACGGGGTTCCACAGGGATCAGTCTTAAGTGTCTGCCTGTTTTTAATTGCAATTAACGGGCTCGCTGCGGCGGTGGGAATGTCTCTCTCCGCTTCGTTGTATGCTGACGACTTCTGCCTCTACTACAGCTCCATTGGCATTGCCGCTGCTGAACGTCAGCTGCAGGGCGCCATCTGCAAGGCGCAGTCTTGGGCTGTAGCGCATGGCTTCCAGTTTTCAGCTGCCAAGACCTGCGTTATGCATTTCTGCCGACGACGCACTGTTCACCTGGAGCCGTGGCCTTATCTTGATGGCGAACTTCTTGATGAGGTGGAGTCACATAGGTTTTTGGGTGTGGTTTTTGATGCCCGGTTGACTTGGCTGCTTCATATTCGGCAGCTTAAACAGATGTGTTGGCGGCATCTAAATGCTCTGCGATGATTGAGCCACACCAGCTGGGGCGCCGACCGATCTACCCTCTTACGGCTCTACCAGGCGTTAATCCAGGCCCATCTGGATTATGAGAGCCTGGCTTATGGTTCAGCATCCCCTTCGGCGTTGCAGGTGCTGGACCCAATCCTTCACAGTGGGATACGCCTTGCCACTGGTGCTTTCTGGACCAGCCCTATGAACAGCTTACTTGTGGAGGCAGGTGTCCCTCCACTGCAGTTACAGTGCCAACGCTTACTGGCCGCTTATGCTGCACATATTTTTAGCTTGCCCGGGCATCCAAATTATCGTCTTCTGTTCCCACAGTCGGTCCTCCGTCTCCCAGAACGTCGGCCCTGGTCGGGTTGTACGATCGCGGTCCGAGTCAGAGAGCTTCTCTCAGGGCTTGAGGTTTTTCCTCTTCCACCTGCTTTCTGGGCCCCTCTACGTACACCCCCGTGGTGCGTGCCCCGTCCTTGCCTTCGGCTCTGATTAGCACAGGGCCTGAAGGACTCAGTCCCTCTGGAGGCCTTCCGCCGCCGCTTTCTGTCAATCCTTGCCACATATCGGGACTCTGGCGTAGTTTATACTGACGGTTCGATGGTTGCTGGCCGTGTCGGTTATGCTCTGACTGTAGGGGACCACTATGAACAACATTCCTTGCCGGCTGGCTGCAGCGTTTTCACTGCTGAGCTGGTCGCCATCTTTTGTGCCCTAGAGTATATCCCCTCCTGCTCAGGTGAGTCCTTCGTTATCTGTAGCGACTCCCTGAGCAGTTTACGAGCTATCGACCAGTGCTTCCCTCGCTCTCCTCTGGTGATGGCTGTCCAGGAGTCATTTCATACTCTTGCCCATTACGGCTGCTCTGTGGTCTTTGTGTAAACCCCTGGTCATGTGGGCATCCCGGGCAATGAACATGTTGACCGCTTGGCCAAACAGGCCACCAGTGAACCGACTTTGGACATTGGTCTCCTGGAGACTGATTTGCGAGCTGTCTTACGCCGCAAAGTTTTCGAACTTTGGGACACTGAATGGCGCGCCCTGCCTTCACCAAACAAACCTCAGGCCATCAAGGAGGATATCGGTGTGTGGCGCTCCTCCTTGCGGGTCTGTTGACCTCTGCCACCTGCGCATCAGGCATACATGGATAACGCACGGCCACTTATTGCGACGTGAGGATCCACCTCTATGTCGCTGCGGATCCGTTTTGACGGTGGTCCACATTTTGTTGGAGTGTCCACTTTTAGCTATGATCAGGCAGTCGTTCACACTGCCTGAGACGCTCCCTGTCCTTTTACCAAATGACACTGCCATGGCAGGCTTAGTTTTGCGTTTTATTCGGGCAGGGGTTTTTTATCACTTAATCTGAGTGTTTGTTATGCTTTTTTATGTTGAGTCTAGCCTTTGGCCTACGATTTTAGAATTAGTTTATAGTGTGTTTCTTGGTGGTTGGCTTTTCCTTTTTTTTTCTATGGTCGGCCAACCACCGTCACACTCTGTGTGATTTTAATTCGTTTTGTCTGGTCTTTGTCTACGTTTCTCTTGTCCTGTGTCGTCTGTCATCTTTTCCTTGTTCGCTTTTATTCTGTGTGGGTGTTTTTAAGTTTTGGAAAAAGGGACCAATGACCGTAGCAGTCTGGTCCCTTTAATCCCCCAAACCAACCAACCAACCGAGTGTGTGGAGACTATGTGTGCTGGATGAAGTCAGCGTTAGAAAGGTAACAGTCACGTGCCATGCCAAGCATCAATTCATGTATCGTGTAGTGGAATGTAAGAGAATGATACCACTGAAGAATAATTTGGTCATCCAAGCATCTGTCGTCTTGTTTAAGAATGGATTCGGTGAACTGTGGATAGTTAACTTACGCCGAGAACCGAAGATCCTTCCAAGATGCATGTGCGTAGCGAAAGCTGAGCTGTTAATTGAAGAACAGCTGAGCGTCGTAGAAATCTACCATGCTGAGTCTGTGGGCAAAATTAGCGCTGCGAGACAATATCTTCTAGCTCGACTATCACCAGATCTTACCAAGGAACAACAGAAGAAGCTACTTGCCATTCTTCAATCCACACGTGAAGAGCAAATTAGATGAATCGACGGTGAAGCACCGGATTAGCACTGGAGACCATCAACCAATAAGCCAAAGAGCATACCGTGTGTCAGCAACGTAACGTCGAATAATTCGCGACGAGGTAGGGAAAATGATGGACATTGACGTCATTCAGCCTTCGCAGAGCCCACGGTCGTCACCGGTGGTCCTCGTCAGGAAGAAAGATGGCAGTTGGCGCTTTTGTGTTGATTAAAGGTAGCTTAATAAGGTAACTAAAAAGGACGTTTACCTTCTTCCACGAATTGACGATACTCTAGATTGTCTGAAGGGGGCAAAGTTTTTCTCAGCCATGTACTCGGGATTCTGGCAAATCGAATTAGATGAGGCTGATCGTGAGAAAACTGCATTCATCACCCCTGGGAGCCTGTATGAATTTAAGGTAATGCCGTTTTGCTAGTGTAATGCGCCAGCAACTGTTGAACGGATGATTGATAATCTACGTCACCTGAAGTGGATTATGTGTTGTTGTTATTTAGATGACATTACAGAGACATTTGATGAACATATAAGGAGACTGAAGGCCGTTATGAAGTGTCTCCAACAAGGTAGACTGAAATTAAATCTAAGGAAGTGTCTCTTTGGCGCAAAAGAAGTCAAAATACTTGGGCACGTTGTGTCAAACGAAGGTGTGCGGCCAGACCCAGAAAAGGTGAGATCTGCAACGTAATTTCCTATTCCTGAAAGTATTAGAGATGTGAGAAGCTTCCTCGGATTATGTTTTTATTACAGTCGTTTTATCAAAGAAGTTTGTATCAAAGCCAGGCCACTGAAAAAGTTGTTAAAAGCTGATGCTAAATTTATCTGGGATGGTGCTCAACAAGATTCTTTCGATGTGCTGCGAAAATCTCTGATGACTGACCCTGTACTTGGTCTGTATGATGAGAGAGCACCTACAGAACTACACACAGATGCCAGTGGGTATAGGATCGGTGATCTTCTGGTACAAATTTCGGATGGAAAAGAGAAGCTTCTAGGACACTTACAAAAGCCAAGAGAAACTACTGCATTACAGAATGAGAATGTCTTGCTGTGATCTGGGCCATGTGCAAATTTCGACATTATCTCTATGGAAGGCCATTCCCGGTTGTTACAGACCATCATTCACTTTGTTGGCTGACAGGTCCTGAGGATCCAACAAGAGGACTCGCCAGCCTGGTACTACGTATTAAAGAGTATGGCATTACCATAGCGTACAAAAGTGGAAGTAAACACCAAGATGCCGACTGTCTCTCAAGAAACCCTGTGCAAGGCCATCAAGTCTTTGATGAAGATAGTGAATGTCTCGCTGCACTCTAGGATTTCTCTGCTGAGCAGGATGCCAAGATATCTCAAATTATACTTTCATTAAATCGGTCAGAGGATGTGAAAGGATAATTTAAGGTAGTTAATGGATTACTTTTCAAGAAAAACTTTGATCCATTTGGAAAGATGTGGCTACCAGTGATTCCTAAACACATGCGCTTAGATTCTCTACAGAAATTCCATGACACACCTGAGGCCGGACATTTGGGATTTATTAAGACATATGATTTATTAAGACATATGTGTCGCACCGTCGAGAGTGCCAGAGGAGAAAGGCTGTTGCTCAGAAAGCATCTGGCCGACTCATACCAATACCACCAGCCGAAACGCCTTTCCAGCGTGTTGGGATTGACCTCCTCGGGACGATTTCCGACGTCTGCTAGTGGCAATAGATGGATTATTGTTTGCAATGATTGTCTGACACACCATGCCATTACAAAAGCAGTGAAATCAGCCGAAGCATCCGAGGTAGCCAAATTCATCGTGGAAGACATTGTACTAAAACACGGTGCCCCAGGGTCGTTGATTACGGATTGAGGGAAAGTTTTTCAATCGAATCTTGTGACAGAGAGAAACCGTCGGTGCAACGTTACTCATCACATGGCGACTGCCCACCATCCGCAAAATAACGGGTTTACTGAACGCCTTAATAAGACTTTCCACAAAAAGAATCTTTAAGCATCGGTCAGCACGAGCGTGGCTGATCGTACAGCTCTGTTTCTGCATTTCCTGAGGCTGTAACTTTCTTTACCCATAGCCTAACTGTACTCCTATCAACTGCAGCACCACCATACACTGCACTTAAACGTTTATGATTGTTCACCACGGTTTCTTTTTCTGCCCACAAGAATTCAATAACAACACGCAGCTTGTAACGTGAGTCGTATGTAGACGCCACTTTGACCCACTACTACGGTTCTGGCATCTGCCAGAACGGTAAGTAAATTCGCCGACGCACAGAACAAACATCAGATGTGAAACAACAACGAGGACGTTTTTGTATGTATATTAATGGCCTTTCAGTAAAAGAAAAAAGTGGGGAACTACTTGTTGAACAACCCTCGCAAATGTGACTTTTTGCCCTCCAGCGAAGACAGCAGCGTTGTTGAGTTCCGCTGAAGACGATTTGGTGATCCGGAAGGGTGGGTTCCCCAAGATGCATGGTGGGAGTGGCCTTTCTTACATCGGACAGGCGTCTAGTGCAGAGCGTGAAAGTTGCACGGAGCACCGTGGGTACATTCGACTGTCGCAGCGCAAAAAATCTGCTGTGACAGTGTTCTACATTGACACTTGGAACACTATGTCGTACGAAAACGTCGAAGTTTATCTGCTCGGGACTCGGTTTCAAAAGAAATAATTAAAATTCGTTTGACGACCAATTTAATGCAGCTGTTTTAGCTTGGATAAGTCGTGAAATCAGGCGCTTTCTTTAACGTCCGTACAGTGCATCTCACGGTGCTACATCGACTTCCCTACGTGGCTCAGTTAGGCAGCGGCAGCTGCAGTTCACCCGTGTGTGTGCTCCTTTGCAGCCGATCAACGTCTCTGACACCCAATTATCTGTGGCCGCATGCGCAGTGGTGCGGTTCGGGACTCAAAGGAAAGCACTCGTTCCGGCTCACTCTGAAGATGGCTGAAGAGTATGGAGCCGAAATATCAGATAAAAAACTGGAATTAATGCTGCCCCACGTCCGAAATTTACTAAAGCAGTCATTACGCTGCGACAACATGAGGACGTCCTGTCCCCCTGTTCATACGCTGTTCCGCGAAATGTAAAACCATCTAACTTGCCAAGTAAAATTATAAACAACTAAGACTACGTATGTACTGTCTTTTTAAAATGATGCTGACATGCATTACTCGATATAAATATGGCGTGCATCCACTCCGTTGGCCACACTTTCAATAACGTGTCTCAACGTCTGGTGGACTGCCGTGGATTTGCTTTTTCTTTTTATATGTTTGGAATCAGAGTCGTTGTTTGTACCCTGCCGGGAATAAAGTACACTTCCAAAAACGACGTCGATTTTAGGCCGATGACGGCGTATGCCACCTACGGATATCAGATGTCTGCCAACAGATAGCGTAGTGTCATAGCTGCCAGTGCACCGTCTGTGTGTAACCTGTAACAGCGAATGCTCACAGCCAGAAGGCTCAATGAGGTGCAAGCAAGCAGGCAACCACTACACGGAGACGCGCTCTTGCTTCCTACAGCCAACTGAGCGAGTTTCAAAGGGGTCACATTGTCGCCTTACGAGTGGCGAGATGGTCTATTCGGAGAATTGCCACACAAGTTGTACGTGCTGCGTCATTTGTGCAACTATGCTGGCATCAGCGGTCACGTGAACATCCTCACGCCGATAGGTGAGGTTCTGTACGCCCACGGACCACAGTCGCCCGCCAGGATCGTCGTACTGTGAGGGCAGCAGGGGCAGACCGTACAGCTGCCACAGCTCAGACAGGAAGGCTCGTGGGCACAGACGTGTCAGCAGTAACTGTTGCGAACCGGTTATTAGCAGGTGGACACGCACATACTCAAATCTAGCCCGTCTTCCACTCACGCCACAGCATCGACGTGCTTGGCTCAAGCTTGTGCCGTTGGAGGATCACTTGCAAGCTGGAATAGCTCGCCGTGGTCTTCAGCGATGAGAGACGATTGTGTTTGCGCGTATGACACAGACCTGGTGAGCGCTGTCTGGTAGAGTGCATTCGTCCAACACTCACTGGTCCTAGTCCAGACGTTATGGTCTGCGCTGCGATAAGCTACAACTCTCGCTCACCTTTGGGCTTTCTGGAGGGAACGCTGAGCAGTGCTCGGTACGTGGAGAACGTTGTTAGCCATGTTGTTTTGCAGTTCTTGTAACAGGATGGTGATGTGTTGTTCCAACGGGATCACGCTCGCCCACTCGCAGTCACGAAACTCAACGTGGTATGCAACACATGTGGCAACTTCCCTGGCCAGAAATATCTCCGAATTTCCAGGCTCAAGCTAAGCCATGTCTCCGCAGTATCCTTTCTTTCAGGAGTGCTAGTTCTGCAAGGTTCGCAGGAGAGCTTCTGTAAAGTTTGGAAGGTAGGAGACGAGGTACTGGCAGAAATAAAGCTGTGACGACGGGGCGTGAGTCGTGCTTGGGTAGCTCAGTTGGTAGAGCACTTGCCCGCGAAAGGCAAAGGTCCCGAGTTCGAGTCTCGTTCCGGCACACAGTTTTAATCTGCCAGAAAGTTTCATCTCCGAATTTGTCTCCAATGGAGCACGTGTGGGACATGATGTGACGAGAAGTGAGTCTCGGGAATCGTCAACCAATAACTCTTACACTACCGCGTGAACAGGTCGAGTGTGGCTTGAATAACGTGTCCCAGGACGGTATTCGCCACCTGTACTATCGATCGGATGTCAGAGTCAGCATGGGTTGATACCTGGTACCAGAGAACCGCTTGCGGTATCGATCTGTAAATGTAATCTGTTCCTGTACTTCTTATGCACTTTTGCATCAGCAGTCTTGAGTGAATTGGAAACCTCTAAAAGGAAGTACTAATTTTTTCCGGCAGTGTATTATTGTTTCACTTTAAAACTGTTGTTGTTGTGCGTGTGACATGGCGTTGAGTGCTGGAATTGTTCCGTCATAATGCCTGAGTGTTTTCTGCGGAAAGATATAGTCTACAGAAGATCGAGTAAAGTATTTAATCATTTACACTGAACAAATGTAACTGTGTACCAGTACTTTAGTACACCATTTTCTTTTCTTCTATTAGTTGTAAAATTACTTTTTCACGATTATGTTGCCGAATATGCGAGATATTTTTCTGAAATTGTACATGCAAGGCTGAAGAAAGTGAAAACTGCAGTTATTCAAATATTGCTGCAATTTCTGGTGTTCATATTGTCACTGTGAATAATGGCTCTTGTTTTCTGATATTAAAATGATGTGACACTATTATACTAAAGTTACGTAAAATGCGGCGGTGCATTAATTATTCTCATACTATTCTTCCTTTTATTAAATAAATCAACATAGCATTTTCTTTCCAAAGATATATATATATAATAAGCTATAGAGTGCAGCAATCAGTCATCCTTTTTTAGATTTTATGACGCAAATCCAGATTTCGGCTAGTACCTAGCCATTCTCAATGCACTACTTTCTATTGTCAATACATGTAAGTCCCTGTTATTCGGACGTCAGTCACAGTTCTTTGAATACTGCATAGAGAATGGCTAGATACTAGCCTAAATCTGGATTTGCACAGTAAAATCTCAAAAAAGACTATTGACTGCTGCAGTCTATAATTTGGAAGTCACGTAACAGGCGCTGAGTGCACCCACTTTCCGAATGGAACGTAACCTGATGTTTGGTGTTCGTTGGAAATAAGCAAATCTTTAAAAAATAACGGAACAATCACTTCTGACATCTTGCAATTAAAAACTTTCAGTTAATATTTCCTAAGATTATTTACGTCGTCTGAAGCATTGTTTTGACAACCCCAAACGCTCAACATCTGCAGGGCAGTGTCTTGAAATAAGCTCCGAGCTACAATTTGGTTATCCAAATTAATTAAAATTTTTTGCCCACTTAAGATATTTTTAGTTCACTTTCTGGTAATTTAACAACGCACGTTGAATAACAGCTGACTAATAGCTCTTTCATACGAGTATTTCAAAAGCATCCAAATCAGTTGCAATAAATTACAGTCGTCGAGAGTTTGTAAGATCAGATATGCAAGTATATTAATAGTTCATCATCCTACTTGTAATGCGTATTTCGCCAACTATCAATTTTTCCCTACCCCCATGAGCCATGGACCTTGCTGTAGGTGGGGAGGCTTGCGTCCCTCAGCGATACAGATGGCCGTACCGTAGGTGCAACCACAACGGAGGGGTATCTGTTGAGAGGCCAGACAAACGTGTGGTTCCTGAAGAGGGGCAGCAGCCTTTTCTGTAGTTGCAGGAGCAACAGTCTGGATGATTGACCGATCTGGCCTTGCAACACTAACCAAAACGGCCTTGCTGTGCTGGTACTGCGAACGGCTGAAAGCAAGGGGAAACTACAGCCGTAATTTTTCCCGAGGGCATGCAACTTTACTGTATGGTTAAATGATGATGGCGTCCTCTTGGGTAAAATATTCCGGAGGTAAAATAGTCCCCCATTCGGATCTCTGGGCGGGGACTACTCAAGAGGACGTCGTTATCAGGAGAAAGAAAACTGGCGTTCTACGGATCGGAGCGTGGAATGTCAGATCCCTTAATCGGGCAGGTGGTTACAAAATTTAAAAAGGAAAATGGATAGGTTGAAATTTTTAGTGGGAATTAGTGAAGTTCGGTGGCAGGAGGAACAAGACTTTTGGTCAGATGAATACAGGGTTATAAATACAAAACCAGATAGGGGTAATGCACGAGTAGGATTAATAATGAATAAAAAAATAGGAGTGTGGGTTAGCTACTACCAACAGCATAGTGAACGCATTATTGAGGCCAAGATAGACACGAAGCTCATGCCTACTACAGTAGTACAAGTTTATATGCCAACTAGCTCTGCAGATGAAGAAATTGATGAAAGTATGATGAGATAAAAGAAATTATTCAGATAGTGAAGGGAGACGAAAATTTAATAGTCATGGGTGACTGGAATTCGAGAGTAGGAAAAGGGAGAGAAATAAACATAGCACGTGAATATGGATTGGGGCAGAGAAATGAAAGAGGAAGCCGTCTGGTAGAATTTTGCACAGAGCGTAACTTAATCATAGCTGAAACTTGGTTCAAGAATCATAAAAGAAGGTTGTATACATGGAAGTATCCTGGAGATACTAAAAGGTATCAGATAGATTATATAATGGTAAGACAGAGATTTAGGAACCAGGTTTTAAATTGTAAGACATTTCCAGGGGCAGATGTGAACTCAGACCACAATCTATCGCTTATGACCTGTAGATTAAAACTGAAGAAACTGCAAAAAGGTGGGTATTTAAGGAGATGGGACCTGGATAAACTGACTAAACCAGAGGTTGCACAAAGGTTCAGGGAGAGCATAAGGGAACAATTGACAGGAATGGGAGAAAGAAATACAGTAGAAGAAGAATGGGTAACTATGAGGGATGAAGTAGTGAAGGCAGCAGAGGATCAGGTAGGTAAAAAGACGAGGGCTAGTAGAAATCCTTGGGTAACAGAAGAAAATTTGAATTTAATTGATGAAAGGAGAAAATATAAAAACGCAGTAAATGAAGCAGGCAAAAAGGAATACAAACGTCTCAAAAATGAGATCGACAGGAAGTGCAAAATGCCTAAGCAGGGATGGCTAGAGGAAAAATGTAAGGATGTAGAGGCTTATCTCATTAGGGGTAAGATAGATACGTCCTACAGGAAAATTAAAGAGACCTTTGAAGAAAAGAGAGCCACTTGTATGAATATCAAGAGCTCAGATGGAAACCCAGTTGTATGCGAAGAAGGGAAAGCAGAAAGTCGGAAGGAGTATTAGAGGGTCTATACAAGGGCGATGTACTTGAGGACAGTATTATGGAAATGGAAGAGGATGTAGATGAAGATGAAATGGGAGATACGATACTGCGTGAAGAGTTTGACAGAGTACTGAAAGACCTGAGTCGAAACAAGGCCCCGGGAGTAGACAACATTCCATGAGAACTACTGACAGCCTTGGGAGAGCCATTCCTGACAAAACTCTACCATCTGGTGAGCAAGACGTATGAGACAGGCTAAATACCATCAGACTTCAAGAAGAATATAATAATTCCAATCCCAAAGAAAGCAGGTGTCGACAGATGTGAAAATTACCGAACTATCAGTTAATATGTCACCGTTGCAAAATACTAACGCGAATTCTTTACAGACGAATGGAAAAACTGGTAGAAGCCGACCTCGGGGAAGATCAGTTTGGATTCCACTGAAATGTTGGAACACGTCAGGCAATACGGACCCTACGACTTATCTTAGAAAATAGATTACGGAAAGGCAAACCTACGTTTCTAGAATTTGTAGACTTAGAGAAAGCTTTTGACAATGTTGACTGGAATACTTTCTTTCAATTTCTAAAGGTGGCAGGGGTAAAATACAGGGAGCAAAAGGCTATTTACAATTTGTACAGAAACCAGATGGCAGTTATAAGAGTCGAGGGACATGAAAGGGAAGCAGTGGTTGGAAAGGGAGTGAGACAGGGTTGTAGTCTCTCCCCGATGCTATTCAATCTGTATATTGAGCAAGCAATAAAGGAAACAAAAGAAAAATTCGGAGAAGGTATTAAAGTCCATGGAGAAGAAATAAAAATGTTGAGGTTCGCCGATGACATTGTAATTCTGTCAGAGACAGCAAAGGACTTGGAAGAGCAGTTGAACGGAATGGATGGTGTCTTGAAAGGAGGATATAAGATGAACATCAACAAAAGCAAAACGAGGATAATGGAATGTAGTCGAATTAAGTCGGGTGATGCTGAGGGAATTAGATTAGGAAATGAGACACTTAAAGTAGTAAAGGAGTTTTGCTATTTAGGAAGCAAAATAACTGATGATGGTCAAAGTAGAGAGGATATAAAATGTAGACTGGCAATGGCAAGGAAAGCGTTTCTGAAGAAGAGAAATTTGTTAACATCGAGTATAGATTTAAGTGTCAGGAAGTCGTTTCAGAAAGTATTTGTATGGAGTGTAGCCATGTATGGAAGTGAAGCATGGACGATAAATAGTTTGGACAAGAAGAGAATAGAAGCTTTCGAAATGTGGTGCTACAGAAGAATGCTGAAGATTAGATGGGTAGATCACATACCTAATGACGAGGTATTGAATAGAATTGGGGAGAAGAGGAGTTTGTGGCACAACTTGACAAGAAGAAGGGAACTGTTGGTAGGACATGATCTGAGGCATCAAGGGATCACAAATTTAGCATTGGAGGGCAGCGTGGAGGGTAAAAATCGTAGAGGGAGACCAAGAGATGAATACACTAAGCAGATTCAGAAGGCTGTAGGTTGCAGTAAGTGCTGTGAGATGAAGAAGCTTGCACAGGATAGAGTAGCATTGGGAGCTGCATCAAACCAGTCTCAGGGCTGAAGACAACAACAACAACAACAACATCAATTTTTTCTCCCTTTCGTAATAATTCCTCGGTAATGCACTTTTTAACGTTTCAGATAACGGTACCATGATAAACTACTGATCCGTTTTTAAAAATCTGATAAATATTACTGGACTTTAACTATGTAGGCCTACAACACATTGCTACGTATTTTAAAATGTTATGTTGACAAACAAGCATGTGTTATTTAATGAGGCTCGAAAAGAACTCATATTGTTACATGAACATTTATCCTGTTCTTATCTTTTATAAATTTTACTCACGATCAGCGCCATCTTAACACAGCGACACTCGTATTGTTGCGAGGAACGGCTTTGCAATCTGCTTTAACCTGGCCCCTCCACCTCTAAGTCTTATAACCGCACTAGAAGATCAATTTCCTGTTGCTAAGAATCGTCACTGAACGTGAAATAAACACAAAACACAGACATTTTGCGGTAGTTTGCAAAGGACACTTTATATAACAAAATTAGTTGCGATGCACTGACATAAATTACGCAGCTTAGTCACCATATATCCTGATACTGTTCCAAATGTTAAAATACTGTAGTCTGAACGGTAAAACCAAATGAAACGGGCAATTATTCAACCAAAGGAGCCCTGCTAAAAACATCATACCGCTACTATACATTCAAATCGAGCTAGGGCGGCCAAGTGCAAGTACGTGATTATAAGATGAAGAAATCTGCCTTTTGTTTAATATTGGTAAGTTACTTTCCGTAATAGGAAAAAGTAGGTTGAAGGTAGATATCATTAAAGAATATGTGACAATTGATGAGTAACTAATTTCATTTTGGGGTCATTGTTCTTCTAAGCAGTATTTTCCTAAAAATCCAAAAATCCTGGCTTTGGTAGGAACATTTTGGTAAAATTAACATTAATTTACTATTGAGCTTATTGAGATCATGTTTGCTTGCTTTTGCGAGACAAATGTTTATTGTGTTCCCAAGAAGTTTCACTGTTTAGTTTTAATACAGTATAAGCAATGCAGACTGATGCCAAAATACAAGAAGATACAGGCACCCTTTTACATTTACACTAAGGGAGGATTCGACACATGCTGCACACACTCAGCAGTTCCAGCATTTATGGCTAAACAAGCACGTGTTCTAATTTTCAAACATCTGCGTTTCAAACAACTGTGTCATTTACGACATTAGCAACAGAAAAAAATACACAGAAAAATTACCTCAAAGCTAACTTATCGTGAGAAAGGTCGGTAGGAAGTTAGTAATAGCATAGTCATATACGGGTATCCAATATCATAAGAGACAGAACTTGTTTCTGATAGAGACAGAGAAGCATTAGAAAATTGTAGCGAAATGCAGGAAGATCTGCAGCGGATAGGCACTTGGTGCAGGGAGTGGCAACTGACCCTTAACATAGACAAATGTAATGTATTGCGAATACATAGAAAGAAGGATCCTTTTATTGTATGATTATATGATAGCGGAACGAACACTGGTAGCAGTTACTTCTGTAAGATATCTGGGAGTATGCGTGCGGAACGATTTGAAGTGGACTGATCATATAAAATTAATTGTTGGTAAGGCGGGTACCAGGTTGAGATTCATGGGGAGAGTCCTTAGAAAATGTAGTCCATCAACAAAGGAGGTGGCTTACAAAACACTCGTTCGACCTATACTTGAGTATTGCTCATCAGTGTGGGATCCGTACCAGATCGGGTTGACGGAGAAGATTGAGGAGATCCAAAGAAGAGCGGCGCGTTTCGTCACAGGGTTATTTGGTAAGCGTGATAGCGTTACGGAGATGTTTAGCAAACTCAAGTGGCAGACTCTGCAAGAGAGGCGGTCTGCATCGCGGTGTAGCTTGCTCGCCAGGTTTCGAGAGGGTGCGTTTCTGAATGAGTATCGAATATATTGCTTCCCCCTACTTATACCTCCCGAGGAGATCAGGAATGTAAAATTAGAGAGATTAGAGCGCGCACGGAGGCTTTCAGACAGTCGTTCTTCCCGCGAACCATACGCGACTGGAACAGGAAAGGGAGGTAATGACAGTGGCACGTAAAGTTCCCTCCGCCACACACCGTTGGGTGGCTTGCGGAATACAAATGTAGATGTAGATGTAGAACCTGCAAGTAAGCAGCAGTAGCAGAACCAACTACGACACGACGGTATAAGAAATGGACCACAATTATAACGATATGTTTACGTAATGCGTATACATAAACATACAGTTATAAATGTCCACGTTCGTAGTCGCTAATTATAACAATATGTTTACTTTTGTGCTGTAACATACAGCTATAATCAGCGGTGGAAATATATTTGCGAACGCCGACCCTGTGCGGCTGTTTTTGTTGGATCGTCTGATCAGTCGGAAGTTGCATTGCAGAGGACAGTAAATGCCTATTCAAAATATAATTATTTTTGGATAGCTCAACATGAATTTCCTAAGGGACCGTAGTTTATCATGCATTTACCAGTAGAACATGGCGCGGAGAAAATATTTCGCCGTATGCAACTTCCGTCCGATTTCTACGAATGAATTCGTGACTGTGAACTCTCTGTTTGGCAGAAACATAAAGAAAATTAAATAACTTCATGAAGGAGTGAGACATAGATACTATACTAAATAAATAGTCCATACACCAGTTGCATTTAAGTCTGAATTTATGGCAATTAATACATGAACTTACACTGAAAGAAGGATTTAATATGGATGCCGTTTTGACTCGCACTTCTCTTCTCGTAATGAAAATAATTCATTTGACGTTTTCACATACACGTCGCACAATAAATCTACTGCTATGCAGTATTGCACTTTTAGTATTGCACTTTTACTTTACACCAAAATAATATTATTTTTAGCAATAATAATACGGGGGCAAGACATGCGCGTCCGACACAAGTTACAAGCGACAGGAGAAAAAAAAATGAGTAACTGAGTAACTGTTCATCGAGAATATCTCGTACATCAAAAGAATGTGTAAAAGTGTTCTTCTTCTGTCCGTTTTTCGCGCCGTGGTTTTCAAAGTCAGTAACTCACTGCATATCTAACGGCGCTTCGTGTTGTGGTTGGCAAGAGAGCCAACACCGTTTTACTAAAGGAGGCCAAAATGCAAGCGTATTTAGCTCACGCAGGCTGGCGTGAGGTCTGGAACATGACAAGGAAATTAGAATTTAGAAAAAACGGACGTAGCTGGTGGAATACTTAACTTTAATCCCTTAATGATGAACGTCGGTCTTGACGGTACATGATTCACAATAGCAATAGTAACTGAATATGGCGCCTTGCTAGGTCGTAGCAAATGACGTAGCTGAAGGTTATGCTAAACTATCGTCTCGGCAAATGAGAGCGTATTTCGTCAATCGCAGGAGAGCTTCTGTAAAGTTTGGAAGGTAGGAGACGAGGTACTGGCAGAAGTAAAGCTGTGAGTACCGGGCGTGAGTCGTGCTTCGGTAGCTCAGTTGGTTAGTTCGGCGCTAGCGGCCGTGCGAAGCGGAGGTCCGCTACTTCCGCCTGTGCGGCGTGTGCGAGTGTTTGTTTACTTGTGGACTTCGTGTGCGCGCGGGCTAGTAACAACGATCATGGCGAACAAGTACAGGAAAACTACATTACGATTCACTTTCTGCAAAGACTACGAACGACCAAAGGCTTTAGCAGTGGAACGATTCATTCGAGAGGACGTCAAGATACCGCCAAACGATATTGTCGGAATTCATCTGTCCATCGTTAGTCCCACGGTGTATGTTAAGATGGTAAATCACGCGGCGTGTGAGAGAATTCTACAGGCGACAAAAGCAGGTCTCCGATTTTGCCATAGTGACGGAAATGTCGGCACGGTAACTGTAGAACATGCTGGTCTGGGTGTACGGACAATACGTGTTTTTGAGCTCCCGGCTGACGAAGTTATCGAGGCTTTTAAGCCATACGGCACGGTACATGGTCACACATCAGAACGCTGGACACAATTCGCCACGTACCCAGTTCTTAACGGAGTGCGACAGATCACTATTGATCTTCAGAAGCATGTACCGTCCTATCTGACAATTGGTGGTTGTCGGGCGGTGGTGATTTACGATGGTCAACCACGTACATGTTTTGGCTGTGGCCAGGAGGGACACCTCAGGTCGAACTGTATGCAACGGCGGATTACGCAACTGCCTTCAGATGTGCGGGAGCCGTCGCCGGCGATGACAGTACTTCCGATCACCTATTCCAAAGCCCTCACTGCGTCCGCTGATGACCGAAAAGACACAGCCCTGGTGGAAGATGGCACTCTCCGAAACCTTGTAGCAGACGTTGGGATGACAGAGGTTGCTGCTCCATCGAGCATACAATCTACGGCGACAACATCCGATGAGACCGAACTCCCACCAAGCACACCGATAGTACATGAAGCAGTTCCAGCCACTACGGATGCTGTACCGTCTGGAACGCACTCTGTGACGACAACATCAGTTTCGACCGAACTCCCGCCAAGTACAACGATGGGACTCGAAACACTTCCTGTTCCTACGGATGCTTTTCTGTCGGGCAGCCGTGATTCCCTACAATCTGAGGACACGGAAGGAAGATCACGCAAACAACGTTCCCCGAGAAGGAGGAAACGGCGTCGTCGCACGACATCTCCTAGGGATGACTCCCCTTGCCCCGACGACGATGTACCTGTGGACCAAGACGACACAACAGCCTCTACGAAACAGGATGAGGCAATGGAAACTGTTCGCTCAGACCCGCAGCGGTCTGTCACATTGACGGTACCGGCACGTGGTGATGCTGAAGAGGAATCACAACCAATTGGCTCTCCCGAAGCAGATGCTGTGGCAATGGACACGAATATATTACCGCCTGCAAAGATGTGGTATGACGATATTGAGGAGGCGCCGGACGTCATACAGAGGCAGCCGTCACTCACGAATACGGCCTAATAATTGCTGAAGGTGAAGGGAGAGGGGCGAGAGAACGTCTTATAACTCAGTCCCCAGCGCCGATGCAGGGAGATGGTGTTGCGCATCGACAGAGTGGGATTCAACGCCATGCGAACCGTATTGCGACATTAAATATCAATGACGTGCTTTCACCGGCCAAAATACATCTACTGAAGGAAACGATTTGGGCATCTGATGTGGATATTGCTTTGCTGCAGGAAGTCCACATAGCTGCACTCCCATACATCGCAGGCTCCCAATCCTATTCGTCACATGGAGATCACAATGGGAGTGGGGTGGCAGTTTACGTGCGAGATGGCTTCCCAGTGGGAAACGTGTGTTACCTTCCCTCGGCTAGGGGAATGGCTTTCACGACGTTTGGGACACGCATCATCAATCTTTATGCACCGTCGGGAAACAATCGGCGGCGGGAAAGGGCGCGATTTTATGCAGAAGACATTGCCCCACTTTTCCATGGACGTTATGAATGTGTAATAATTGGTGGAGATTTCAACTGTGTTCTCAGCCCGAAAGACCAATGGCCGCAAGCAAACATCAGCCAAGAGTTGCGAATCGTTGTCAACGACCTTGTACTTAGTGACACGTGGGAATTACGACATGGAGATGCACCGGGATACACCTATGTGACAAGTCATTCGGCGAGCAGGTTAGATCGCATTTATATCTCACGCGCTCATGCAAATGATGTCCAGGACGCGGAACGCTGGCCATTGGCATTTTCCGATCACAGCGCTTACATCTGTACGGTGCTTCTTCCCCGTAGAGAGGTGTGGAACAGTAAGGCCCCGTGGAAATTAAATATTCAACATCTACATGATCCTGAATGCCGTCACCGGATCCTTGAGACATGGACGATGTGCGAGCGAAGGGTTGGAAGGTATGCGACGAAGCTTGATTGGTGGCTGACTTGTGCTAAACCGGCGCTTCGCCGTACGTTCATCTCATATAGCAGGGAGATGGCAGAATGGCGCCGCCGTACGACCGACTTTTATTTTGCAGCGCTGCGCGACCTGGACGATGGTCCGCCGGGATCGAACGCAAAAGGATAAAAGCTAAACTAGTGGCTTTAGCTCGGAAACATCTTCAGGGAACCATGGTGCGCGCCAGATGTCACGATACGATAATGCACGAGATTCCTTCCATGCACCACGTCGTGAATGAACGAAAGCACCGACGACGCGTTTTGGTACGGGAATTAATTACCCGCGACGACCGGAGAGTGACGCGTCAAGCGGACATTGTCTCTGCATTTGTCGACCATTACCAACACATCTATCGGGAAGAAGCAGCTCCTGTCGATGACCTCGAACGTATAGCCACGTACGTCTCCCGTACACTGACGGTGGAAGCCGCGGGAACCTTACTGGAAGCCATTAGCTGTGAGGAAGTACGTGATGCGATCGCAAAGGGTGCGTTGAATCGGTCCCCAGGCATTGATGGACTTCCTGCTGAATTTTATCGAGAATTTCGCAACGAAATGGCACCGCGATGGATGGAAATGTACAACGAGATGTTAAATTCCGATGCGCCTATTCCACCGGCTTTTATGGAAGGCCTCTTGGTGCCAGTACATAAACCGAAGCCAGGAATTACGGTCACACATTATCGCCCCATCACCCTGCTTAATGCCGACTATAAGATCTTTGCACGGTTGCTAGCGTCCCGATGTCGTATGTTAATTCGTAGCGTTCTCTCTCCAGAACAGACGACACCGGGTGGATCGGTGAATGTGCAAACAGCTACTGGCGAATGCCGTGATGTGATAGCGCTGGCGGAGGAGTGCCGGCTTAAAGCGGCGATGGTGGCGGTTGATTTTGACAGTGCTTTTGATAAGGTGCGCCACAACTATCTGTACGCTGTACTGGAACAAATGGGATTTCCAGACCGTTTTACTGGTCTCATTAGAAGGATTCATGGGGGCGCACAATCCTTGGTACAGGTTAATGGGCGTATAGCAGGGCCCATTCAAATTCGACGATCCATTCGCCAGGGCTGCCCTCTTTCGATGCTGCTGTTCGCGATAGCGTTGGAACCATTAATTGGGAGGCTAACAAATTCTCTTTCTGGGATGGAACTGCGGGGCTACACCTTCAAATGTCGTGCCTATGCGGACGACCTCCTGCTGCTCGTTCGTTCTGAGGAAGAGGTGAAGACGGTCCTTGAACTGTTGTTGGACCACAGTGTGACGGCGGGTAGTGCAGTGAACATGAACAAATCGGTAGCAATGCCGGTTGGAAGGGGCCTTACGCCAGAAGAAATCAGTCCGTTTCCTTGTGTGCAACGATTCCGCTATCTCGGCATAGACTTTACCTCATCTGTAAAACATACTGCGGCAGTTAACTACCGACGTATTTTACAGACAACACGTACCATGGTCCGACAACATCTCCTACGGCGCCTCGATTCTTTGCAGCGAGTCGAATATCTGCACACTTATGTGGTTTCTCGAATGGTGCGTATTTCGCAGATCCTGCCCCTACCACTCACGCTCGGACGTCGACTTCAATCAGCACTAGGCTATTTTGTGATGATTGGATCGCCCCTCAAAGTGCGATACACAACGCTCACGCTCCCTACGGACAAAGGGGGACTCGGACTTACGAATGTTCACTGCCGAGCGACGGCGCTCCTTCTAGCCACGATGTACAAGCAATGGCGTAGCGGGCGTGATTCCCTTACATCCCGCCTCCTGGATCTCCTAGTTCCAGCGTCCCTCACACCTCCGGTAGTGGTGGGCAACATTACGCCACATTTTGCGCATGTATCAACATTTATCGTGGAACTTAGTTATGTCAGAGACGAGCTTCCGCGCACGAGACCACCATGCGCGAAGGATTTTTATGTTTGGCTGCAACGACGGATAAGTCGTAATGTCATTGAACTCAAACACCCCAAGTTGCATTGGCGGAAGATTTGGAGACATGTGCACCAAAAATTCCTTCCTACCTTCGTTCGGGCACTGTGGTTCTCTGTCACCTGTGGCAAGTTCAACACCAACGAACGACTCTATGCAATTGGACTAGTGGACACTCCACTATGCCCGAAATGTCGCCAAGTGGATGACGACCATCACCGCTTAACTTGTATCGCGGTGGAGGACGTATGGCTCCTAGGAAGACAGATGGTGGCTTGCTACCTCCGTGTGACCCCGCAACATATTACACCTGCTTCCTTCTTATATCCGGAGAGTGACTACTTTCCGGCGACTAAATCACACTCGATCATCTGGGTCAAAGGTTGGACGATCGCGTACCTCTATGGGGATGCTGCTAAGTCGCGACTCGACTTTTGGTATTTCTTGCAGCAAGCCCACAATGAGGTTCATAGATGGTCACACTATGGGAAAACCTTTGCCAGCTATCTTCACGCAGTCTTCCTCGACCCCTCACGCAGTTGGGATGTGCTGGGTGCAGTCGGTGTGCACATTTGACGCTTCTCTCACCGCGCCATATGTAATGCACATACTATACCATGAAATAATCGACATGTTCCTTTTAACAGAGTGATCTCTATGGAAAATAAATAAATAAAAACAACATCCCTGTATCCCTGTTCCTTTACATTTGTGATAAAAAAAATGTGGTCAGCGTGACGGAATGTTTAAAAAAAAAAAAAGTTGGTAGAGCACTTGCCCGCGAAAGGCAAAGGTCCCGAGTTCGAGTCTCGGTCGGGCACACAGTTTTAATCTGCCAGGAAGTTTCAATACATTAGTTTCTCCAATCTGTTAGCAATTATTATTATTATTATTATTATTTTAATTGATTTGAATCGTTCTTTCTATTCATTAGATTCATTAAAGTTAGGCTATCACTGTCATTTCAACAAAAATTTCCTTTTTACTAGATGTGAGGATCAATCAATCATATTTGATCGCCCTCTCACATGAGAACAGAACACGATTCAAGAAAATATTCAAATTCCTTATCGCGATCTCGGTTTGCGTCTCGGATTGACTTTAAAAAGAAAAATAAAGACATTTCAAAACTAGCTTTTCCCAATTTCGTTCACGCGTTTCCTTTTGAAAATCGTATGCCAAACCAGCCTTCCACGTCAGCCGCACTTCTCAATCTGTGTGACGTCAAGTCTACGTGACGGGTTTAGGCGGGTTAGGATATTTACACAAATTCAGAAGAAAGACATAGACATAATTGTACATAGAAGAATAAATCTAGCAGACAACACCTTGTTCCTTATGACTTAGAAATTAATTTTCCTTTGCGCCGTACGTCTGCATACGCGCTGCAATTAAGAACTAGCTGCTTTGTTTTGCCGGCGGTTTCATTGTCATTTTATTCTCGATTTGACGCCTGCTTGCGCTACACTGCATTGACCTCTATATATGACCTTAAGTCATCATTGCTTTGCCCTTGTCACTTGCGCTCTTATACTTGATATTTATTTCACTTATGGCTTTGAATGTATCTGACCTGCGTATTGCAATTACAATTAATGCTACTTTGTTTATCTAGCTGAAGGATAGCGCATTCGTGGTCATGTTGGTACTTACAAGTAACTCACATGCTTCGTAAACATTACGTTATTTTAATGCAGAGATGAACCTGTTCCAGATTTCTATGTACATTAGAACTTAATCTAGACATAGCTGACTTAGAAACTAGTTACTTGTGTTCCTTTTTAGTGGGATCAGGAACCAATAATTGTCAAGCGACCCTTGTCCTTGACGAAAATAAATTTCGTTTCTCGATCATTGCTCCTTGAACTTAAAAAAAATTCTTACATACTATATTTTATTTTTACTTCTTTACCATTTCATATTGCAGAAGCCGGTTTGTTAGGCACATCCTTCGCTTTATATTTCATTTTTCTCTCTTAAATATTACCTCCTTAAAACTAAAGCTTAAAACTAGAGTTCTTGAAGTTGATCTCTTTCTTTATTAAACAATAATTTTTTTTTATTTATGAGCTTGTCTGTACTTAAATTATGGCTCAAGATAACATATTTTAAATTCTCTGCTGTATAGCAAGATAGACTCACAGTCGTGTAATTTATTCTAAGCATATTTTTTAACGAAGTCAGATCAGAGCGATGGTATAACCCTTTTATTTTTCCATTTGCGGGATCAGAAATCAGATAACAACCTGTGTGCGGTATTCGAAGGATCTCGTAAAAGACTTTGCCATTTTCGATTTTTGCGTGAGAGCAACGATGGTTTAAAGTGTGTTTTTAGCAAGACCTTTTCGCCTGCTTTATAAGTTAACACCTTATTAATATGTTTGTCATACGCCTTCTTGCGTAAATTGGCTTGGGTGGTCAACGTTGTTACAGTTTGTCTTATTCTGGCGTCTAAACTAGCGCTTGTGTTGTTACACTTAGGAATTGAATTGACCCATTCGTTTTTTTCTTGGTCAGAAGACATCAACTCACTCGGAGTGAAACCAATAGGCAAGTGTGATAGATTATTCACAATTTCCTCGAAAGGTGACACAAAGTCAACCCAGCGAGTCTGCTGATTTGGTATATACGTACGAGTAAAACTATTAAACTCCTTGAACACCCGCTCAGTCTGGTTCGACTGCGGTCTAAACTTGGAGATAAGGATTTGCGTAATTTGATGACTAGCAAGGAAAAGTCTCCATCTTTTGCAGACAAGTTAAACCCATTGTCTGAGAGAATTTATTCAGGTTTTCCGAATCTTGGAAAGTAGTCACATTCTAAACGATTGATGATTAGTTGAGTTTGCAGATCTCATAGCGTACAATCTCAAATGTTTGGTAAATAGATCAATGACAGCTACAAGGTACCTTAGTCCTCCACGTCAAGGTGGGAGGGGTCCTGCCAAATCTATGCCTAGGATTTGTCTAGGTTTCTCTGTGATAATAGGATTCAAAGGCAGTATATTCGAGAGTTTAAAGAGTTTTGCCTTTTGACAAATGATTCAGTGTTTCAAGAGTTTGTGAATTCTGCTATGAAGGTTAAGGATGTAGCAGTACTTTGCTACTTTACGCTAACAATTTTCTGGACCAAAGTGTCCCCACGAAATATGTGTGTACCAGAGTAAGTTTTCTACATATTCCTGCGGAATGCATGCTAGCCAATTTTCTGATGACAATGATGTTCGGTGGAAAAGAACTTGATTATGCAATTTGTAATATTTGCACATGCAATGAGTAGGATTAGTTTCGAGGATCTGTTTCACACCTCTCCATTTTGGATCAGTTTCCTGCAATTGGACAATCTAGTTACAAAGATCAAGAAAATATTTCCGATGTATTGGATCCTTCATCAAAAGAATTCTGTAATTTGACATTTGTTACAAAAGTTCAGTACTGTCCGAATAGCCTTCAGGCATGCGAGATAGAGCATTCGCAATGATATTATCTTTGCCTTGTATATAGATTATTTCGAAGTCATATTCCTGTAAGAAAAGACACCACCTCGTTAAGCGAGGATGTAGGAGTTTACACGTCAGAAGAAAACTAAGAGCATGATGATCAGAACACACTTTGATTTTCTTGCCATTGATGTAGTAGTTGAATCTCTTGAAAGCCCAAACTACTGCAAGAGCTTCCAATTCAGTAACAGAATTGGATCGTTCAGTTTCTTTAAGAACCCTACTAGCAAAACTAATTGCTCTGATGTCTCGCTTTCCATTGGCTTCATGGATCTGGAAGAGACATGCGCCTAACCCCTGAAAACTTGCGTCAGATGACACACAAAATTCCTTTTCCATATCTGGATGATAAAGAATGTTTCTATTTAACCAAGCTTCTTTGATATCGACGAATGGCTTTCGACAGTCGTCTGTCCAATTCCACTGAGTATTTTTCTATAACAATTTCAATAGATCAGGGTTGTTCATTACTTGCTTTGGGAAAAGTCTTCTGAAGAACGAAGCGAGTCCGAGATAACCTTTAAGTTGTCGTTTTGAAGATGGGATAGGACAATTTTTAATGGCACTTAGCTTAGCCTGATCAGGACGGATTCCGTCAGATGAAATGACGTGTCCTAAGAATTTGATTTCGGCTCGGCCAAAGTGTGTGACTTTTGCAAGTTGGCAGTGACTCCGTATTCCAGGAATCGCTGAAACACTTTCTGTCTTAGTTCAACGTGGCCTTTCCAGGTTTTAGTGGCAATTAAAAGATCATCAACGTAGAGAGTGACTCCATCAATAAGATCTGGACCAAGAACATGATCTAGGACAGAGATGAATACTCCAGAACTAACATTCAATCTAAAAGGCATGACGTGAAATTGATAGGATCTGCCGGCGAAGATAAATGCCGTATACTTTCGTGAGTTAGGATTTAGTCTCACTTGCCAAAGTGACATTTTCAAATTTATGCTACTCAAATATTTAATTCCATAACGTCTGTGCGGGTGTTCTTCAATCGCTTCAGGTCTCGTTCGTACCGGCACAACAATTTTATTTATGTTTCGTGCGTCAAGTACGAGTCGTACGGTGTTATCCTGTTTCAAAATCGTCAACAAGGGACTACTGTATGGCGAATTAGAATACTCTATGACTTTCCAATTCAGCATTTTCTTAATGTCATTACTAACTGCTTCCCTTCTTGCATACGGTATGGTACATGTCTTGCGACAGAAATTCATAGTATTTTATAATACCAGGTCGTTTTGGAAACACGTTGATATAGTGTGACAACAACTTGAATAATTCCTGTCGCTGAGGTTCGGATAACACTGTTGATTCTGCAGTCTTATTGGTTATTTCCTGCTGAGAGGGTAAGTCACTGACTGTTGTTGTATCATTAAATGTATCACAGTTACCATAGAACAATTTGAAATGATTACGACAAGGAGGTTTTCTGCCTATCCTTTGTAATCTAATGCTATTACAAGTGCCAAAGTTTTTTACTCTTTCTTTCACTAACTCCAGTGCAACTTTGCTGTAGTAACAGGGTATAAAGATCTATTCGGGCTCTATATCGTCGTAGAAAATCCATTCCCAAGAGACATGGCACTGCCAAATTCTTGACGAGGAAAATACATTTGATGTGTATTGATTGAATCTCCAATGGTACCCAAGCTTGTATACTGACCTTTTGTGTCTGGGAGCCGATGGCTCCTGTTATTGAACATCCTTGGACGGGTAATGTTGGAATTTTAATGAATGCACTAATTTGCTTATAGAAACATAAGGACATATCATTAATATTTGCACCTGTATCTAGGATTACAGTCGTCAAAATTCCGGTTATAGGAAGTTTTGTCATAGCTTGCACTTGGTCATCTATCATCTCATCACCGTCAGTCGTCTCTTTCTCTTGTAATAATTCTTGTCTCATATCAATCCCGTCATTGTATCTCAGTACAAGTACGTCATGGTTAGTCTCTCCGTCGAAGTGGTCGCCCCCATTCTGTCTCACAGCATCACTTAGGGAGCTTTCAGATGCTGAACTTACGTTTTCCTGTTTGTGTGGTTTTGATTGGCCTTCATCATTAGAAAGTTCGACCAATCTGACATTATGAGAACACTGAGGAACAAAATTACTGTTATGCACAAACCTTGTGTCAAAATGTTGTTGCGTTTGTTCTGGTGTCCAATACGTGTTATTGTCATCCGCGTTTGCGAAAAATACAGGGGGATTGTACTGCCTTCGCGGGGTCTGATGATTTTTATTACTATTATGATTTCCGGAATTGTTACGGTGAAATCCACCTTCACACTGTGGCTTGCCGTTAAACTGTGTGTTTCTGTACATTTCCTACGCTTGATTTTCACTAGGCGCGGAGTTGTGTTGGTATGAGTGGGCGTTAACAGCTGTTTGTTGCTGCCCGTAATCTGAGTGTTGACCGCGCGAGTACGGTGCATTCCATTGAGATCCGCTCTGCTGTTGCCAACCTTTTTGACTGAAAGCATTTCCAAACTTCTGCTTGCACGGTTGATTGCCGTTCTGGTCACCAGTCGTGTTATACACGGGATTGAATCGGCTGTGTTGATTCCTTTTGTCCGGATACCCATTTCCTTTATTTCCGTTTTGCCAATCGTTACTATTTTTGTGACCGTTCCCTGGCTTTTCATAGACGTTACTCTCGTAATGTTGTGGCCAAGAATTGTGTGGAGTATTCCGCGGTTTGTTTGTTAGCTCTCATGTCCTCATAGATCAGGTCTAGGGAATCTAATATCGACAGAAAGGTATCTGTGTCATCATCTGGTATGGCTATCAGCTTTTCACGAATCGATATGGGTAATTTAGACTTGAGAATCATAATTACATCTTTACTAATTATAGGGTTATCCCAATACCTGATTTTGCCAAGATATTTTTCGAAGTACTTTCCTGGGGTCAAATTGTTCTGCATTATAGACTTCTTTACGAAGGCGCTTCTAAACACCTTCGCTCCAAAATTTGTTGAGGAAACAGTGCTCAAACTCCTCATACGTTCGACACTTTAAACCATTTAGGTTCCCCATATTGCCGATTCGCCACCTATATACCCGGCAACAAATTGGATACGCTGTCTATCAGTCCAAGAATTTGGAAAAATGCCAGAGAATCCACGATGAAAAACAATTGGGTGGATACTTCGTTTTTCCGGGTTAAAGGTTTGAAAAACTCGATGCTTAATCGTGCTTTCTTCCTTCATCATTTGTACTACTGAGTCAGATTCTTGGTTTCGGTGATTAACTGGAATATGTGGTGGTGAAGTGTGTTCATTAGATTCAACAGGTATTCGGAGTTGCCGAAATAATTCATCTTCTTCCTCTGAGGCTAAAGAGTCAGGATAATTCGGTCTCTGTATTCGGGAACTACTACTCACTTGTGCCTTCAGGTTATTTAATTGTTCGGTTACCTCTTGCTTCCAATTTCATAATTCTTGCTGAAGGGTACGCCTAATGCTACCGAGTTCAGACATTACGGTATCTCCGGAGCTTCCAGGAGCTGACAAGATACCAAGAGTGGTTGCTTTCACAGTCTCTACTAGGTCTTTGTTAATTTTATTTTCGACAAAGTTGTCCTTTCCAGCAATCCAGTTCTCATACTTTTCTCTAAATTCTCTCTCATGACTATCTAGCCTCTCCTTTACTTTCGTTTCAGTTCCCAGAGTCAACTTTGATATTCCCTCGGTTAGTTTTTGTACCTGCTTAGTTACTCTGTCTAATCTGTGAGTAACCGTGATTAGGGTGGAGTCAATATTCTTGGTTGCGTTTCGGATGTCAGCTGTCTCGCTTTGCATGGTAGCTAAAGTGTCATTCAGTTCGAAAATTATTCCACTTCGCATTTGAGAAACAACATCCTTAACGTGCTTTGCTACTTCTTTGGCTACGTTTTCTCCAACATACTTCGCATACTGTAGAAAGTTTATCTTCAAGCGAGGCTAACATTTGTCTATTTTCCTCTTTCATTTGACGATTTTCGTCTTTCAAATCATTTTAATGGAATTCACCATTTGGCGATTTCCATCCTGCATCATTTGACTTATTTGACTCAGTAGCTGTTTGAATACGTCGTCCGTCACTAACCCTGAATTGCTTTCACCTGCCTCCCTTGTAACCGGTATATGGCTACGAGTACTAGTGACAGAAACTATGCTGGCATTGTCTAGTTCAGTACCGGTAACATTGTGGTGTGAGGCACCAAAGTCCATCAGATTTCCCACTTCGCTTTCTACAATTGTTTCGATTGGTGTCTCAGCCCTACTAATTATCCTGCAGGACCGTAAGCGACGCGACACTTCACTCGTTTCATTCCGTTCATTTGAATCTAGTGATGACATTTTATCGTCTGCCATAGCTCATTTATTTACAAACAGTAAGTCAATGAAGTTCGTTTGCGCTACGGCCGTCAGCTGTAGACAGAGATGTAATTTATCGGTGGCGAGTCGGTTGTCACTGCTACGTCACAAGATCGGAATGTCGGGAGTTGCACGTCACGAGGACAAGAGACTATTCTGGACCGTAAAGAAAGTATGGCTGCACACTGGTCAAAATAAATGAAAACTAAGGCTGGTCAGCTACGTGAACAGGTAGCGTACATTTAAAAACAAGTGATATGCAATACACAACAGTGAACTTTAAACAATACTTAAAGAAATTACCAGACTACTGAATTCAAAGCAAATTTTTACTGCAACTACTAAAGATCGTCACAAATTGATTACTGTCTGCTGAAATTAAGGAAGCTTGGCTACGGCTAGCGAAATTTTGACTTACGTTGCTGATGACTGCCTTGGGCGTTGCAACTAGATTTTCGCACAAATTCTGTCCCAAAAAAATCTCTCTTCCGTAATTTTCTATGAATATCTCCTTTCTTTCGCTCAATGTAAATTTTTTTGGATGGTGTTTGATGCCATGTAACAAATAAAAAGCACAAGATTATTTATGAATATTCTTTATGAATATTTCCACAATGCGTATCTTATATAAATTTTTATTCCTTTGAGGTTTTTTTTTTTATTCGCGTCCCTGTTCGTGCGCCAATTATAACGATATATTTACGTAATGCGTATACATAAACATACAGATATAAATGTCCCCGTTTGTAGTCGCTAATTATAACAATATGTTTACTTTTTTGCTGTAACATACAGCTATAATCAGCGGTGGAAATATATTTGCGAACGCCGTCCGTGTGCGGCTGTTTCTTGTTGGATCGTCTGATCAGTCGGAAGTTGCATTGCAGAGGACAGTAAATGCCTATTCAAAATATAATTATTTTTGGATAGCTCAACATGAATTTCCTAAGGGACCATAGCTTATCATGCATTTACCAGTAGAATATGGCGCGGAGAAAATACACTCCTGGAAATTGAAATAAGAACACCGTGAATTCATTGTCCCAGGAAGGGGAAACTTTATTGACACATTCCTGGGGTCAGATACATCACATGATCACACTGACAGAACCACAGGCACATAGACACAGGCAACAGAGCATGCACAATGTCGGCACTAGTACAGTGTATATCCACCTTTCGCAGCAATGCAGGCTGCTATTCTCCCATGGAGACGATCGTAGAGATGCTGGATGTAGTCCTGTGGAACGGCTTGCCATGCCATTTCCACCTGGCGCCTCAGTTGGACCAGCGTTCGTGCTGGACGTGCAGACCGCGTGAGACGACGCTTCATCCAGTCCCAAACATGCTCAATGGGTGACAGATCCGGAGATCTTGCTGGCCAGGGTAGTTGACTTACACCTTCTAGAGCACGTTGGGTGGCACGGGATACATGCGGACGTGCATTGTCCTGTTGGAACAGCAAGTTCCCTTGCCGGTCTAGGAATGGTAGAACGATGGGTTCGATGACGGTTTGGATGTACCGTGCACTATTCAGTGTCCCCTCGACGATCACCAGTGGTGTACGGCCAGTGTAGGAGATCGCTCCCCACACCATGATGCCGGGTGTTGGCCCTGTGTGCCTCGGTCGCATGCAGTCCTGATTGTGGCGCTCACCTGCACGGCGCCAAACACGCATACGACCATCATTGGCACCAAGGCAGAAGCGACTCTCATCGCTGAAGACGACACGTCTCCATTCGTCCCTCCATTCACGCCTGTCGCGACACCACTGGAGGCGGGCTGCACGATGTTGGGGCGCGAGCGGAAGACGGCCTAACGGTGTGCGGAACCGTAGCCCAGCTTCATGGAGACGGTTGCGAATGGTCCTCGCCGATACCCCAGGAGCAACAGTGTCCCTAATTTGCTGGGAAGTGGCGGTGCGGTCCCCTACGGCACTGCGTAGGATCCTACGGTCTTGGCGTGCATCCGTGCGTCGCTGCGGTCCGGTCCCAGGTCGACGGGCACGTGCACCTTCCGCCGACCACTGGCGACAACATCGATGTACTGTGGAGACCTCACGCCCCACGTGTTGAGCTATTCGGCGGTACGTCCACCCGGCCTCCCGCATGCCCACTATACACCCTCGCTCAAAGTCCGTCAACTGCACATACGGTTCACGTCCACGCTGTCGCGGCATGCTACCAGTGTTAAAGACTGCGATGGAGCTCCGTATGCCATGGCAAACTGACGGCGGCGGTGCACAAATGCTGCGCGGCTAGCGCCATTCGACGGCCAACACCGCGGTTCCTGGTGTGTCCGCTGTGCCGTGCGTGTGATCTTTGCTTGTACAGCTCTCTCGCAGTGTCCGGAGCAAGTATGGTGGGTCTGACACACCGGTGTCAATGTGTTCTTTTTTCCATTTCCAGGAGTGTATTTCGCCGCATGCAACTTTCGTCCGATTTCGACGAAAGAATTCGTGCCTGTGAATTCTCTGTTTGGCAGAAACATAAAGAATATTGAATAACTTCCTGAAGGAATGAGACATAGATTCTATACAAAATAAATAGTCCATACACCAGTTCTATTTAACTGAATTTATGGCAATTAACACATGAACTTACACTGCAATGAAGGATTTTATGGATGCCGTTTTGACTCGCACTTCTCGTAATGAAAATAATTCCTTCGACGTTTTCACATACACGTCGCACAATAAATCTACTGCTATGCAGTATTGCTCTTTTAGTATAGAACTTTTACTTTACACTAAAATAATATTATTTTTAACAATAATAATACGGGGGCAAGACATGCGCGTCCGACACAAGTTACAAGAGACAAGAGAAAAAAAAATGGGTAACTAAGTAACTGTTCATCGAGAATATCTCGTACATCAAAAGAATGTGTAAAAGTGTTCTTCTTCTGTCCGTTTTTCGCTCCGTGGTTTTCAAAGTCAGTATCTCACTGCATATCTGACGGTGCTTCAACAATAAACAAGTTACGTTACTGGTCGTTCACCTTTTACATTCTCACAACATTATTTGCTAACTGTAGCTGTTGCCGAGCGACTGATCGATTAGTGAATGATTAAAAATGATAAGGCAATCACATAATGTTACAACCAACATTGAAGAAAGTGGAAAGATGCTGCATATGCCCTAGCTCAAAAGTTAACTTGTATTCAAGGAAATAGTGTGCAAAATTCCTTCCAACGCTTTATGCACGAAATGTTTAGGCGGAGTGAAGCTTAATGCTAGAAAACATTTTGTTTTATAGTTCTGAAACACTGTTTACGGACGTATTCTTTATTTTACACAGTAATAAGTAAATGTTGCTTACAATTTTTTTTACAATTAAGCCTATTTCGTTTTTATCATAGACCAAATACACTTATTGACTAAAATAAATGAGGTACTGAGAGCCATAGGGGCCCAAATCACAGACACAGAGTTTTTGAGAAAAATATATCTTTGTGAAAATCAAATTTATAGACAAACTACCAGTCTCATAGGTCTGAATTTCTTTTCACAAAGTCTCAACATTCTATCCTTTCTACGAAAAAATAATGTAGCAAATTAAGGTATGAAATATCAATTAATCTTTAAGAATGTATTATTATTAATGTTATTTCACAAAATTTTCATATTTAAGCAGTGACAATAGTATCACTATAAAGCTTTAAAGTTGTAAAGTAAAATTAGTATGAAACCTAATCGGAACATAAAGAACAGACACTAAACCCACCACACACACACAAACACACACACACACACACACACACACACACACACACAAGCACACACTCCAACACTTCACAGTCCTCTTTATCACCATTTTCATTAACCTCATTATGCGCCTGAATCCGTCAGATTTCTAGCTTTAGGGATGTTTGAAGCAACTGGTGTATGCCCATCACTTAGGCAATGTACAGGCGTTACAGGAGCATGTGCCCAGTTTATGTGATGCAGTCCGGCTAGAGCCATATGTATTCGAAAGAGAGCGAGATGCTGTGCAAACAAGTGGTGAACGGTGTGGCAGGGTGCGTGACAACCACATGCAGCAATATCCGTAGTGTCTCAGAGGACACATTCGCACACATCTCAACAAGTGTTGCCTTCCAGACATGTCTCTATATGAACTTTTCTTCTACATTTCTCTAGAACTCTCTCCCGTAAGAAAATGTCATAGTTTTTTCAACATGACGCCGTCCAGATGGCGCAAAGCAAAGAAAAACCAGAGAGCCGAAGTTCTGGTGACCAGTCGGTCGTCAGCTCAGTGGTGAAATTTGTTAAACCATTCAGACCACACCTCACTAAAATCAAACGAAAGAAGGCGTAAAATTATCTCAATCCCAGACTGAGTTAGTAGATAGCGAAAAAACCGACTGCAGTGACAAAAATGAGGTAGAAGTTAGGGAAGACATGGATGGAGAAAATGAAGAGCTCAGAGGAATGTAGAAAATCCTGTAGGTAACTGTGATATAAACGAAAATAGATTGAAAGACAGCTCATGGATCAACAGGGAGCAAGTGAAAAAGAAAAAAACTGAAAGTAGCAACAATATTTTGTTTTCTGACGTATCTCACCAGGTTTCCCCCGTTCCAGCAAATCTAAGGGGTATATTAAATAAAATAAGAAGTGAATCATTTCAAAACTGTTGGATTACATGCACTTTTAAAAGACAAAATGCGTTAACTGACACTTGACTTCTGATTGGTTCTAGACCAGTCACCCAAATAGTGACAGACGTATGAGAAACTGCATGGCATACTCAACGGAAAACCAAAGTTTGTACTGGTTCTGCTGTAGACTCCGTAGCATAGTCACAAGTTTGAACAATTTATTTAAATTTGTCTCTCGTTTTCAAACATTGCGGGAAAGTAGTCCGAAAGTTTATAACCAACAAAACCTCTGAAAAACATCGGAATTGTTTCAAAAACGGAAAGGCTTAAGAGGTAGTCCGATTTCCAACAGAACGATTGATCATGTTACGCAGCATCTGAAACAGAAAAACGAAAATGGAGATATTTTAGAAAGACTGTTATGCGTCACTATGTTTTGGGCTAAGCGTAATCTTCCATTACACGGCCACAGAGAGCACATGTTGGCAGAAAAAAGAGGAAATTTTCATCAGTTTATTAGACTGCTATCGTAATATTGTACTATGAGAGCACTTGAGCAAGGCAGAACACTCCATTCTGTAACAGCCGAGCTAAAGTTTTAGAAGATTTCCCACTACAGAAACGATTTCATCTCACTTTTGTGTTGGCTTGTTTAGGAAAACATTTTCAGTGACATTAAAAAGTCGATATAACTTTGTATCATCGTTGACACCAAGAAGACACCTCGCACATGGATCAAATCAGTGAAATCTTTCGTCACGTTAACACAGGAAACATAGAATTAAAAGTAAAGGAGTCACTTTTAGGTCATTTTCAGCAAACTAGGAACAATGCGTTGTCATAACGGAGGATGTTTTCCGTGTTACTGAATAGCGTGGTCTGGCTGTAACAACGTGCCGAATACAAGAGTAGGACATTACCCCTACGGTGACTGGTGTGCATTCAGAGTTCAAGCAGGAATTTATGGACTTAATCATACAGTCCCCTCCAGACGACAGCCAACCCCCCCCCCCTTCGCCACAATCCCCAGGATGAACCATAACGGAGGGGTATCTGTTGAGAGGCCAGACAAATGTGGTGTTCCAGAAGAGGGACAGCAGCCTTTTCAATACTTACAGGGTCAATAGTTTGCATGATTTACTGACTTGGCCTTGTAACATCAACCAAACCAGCCCTGCTGTGCTGGTCCTGTGAACAGCGGAAAGCAAGGGGAAAACACAACGACAGATTAGCGCCTACAAGAAAATTAAGGAGGCCTTTGAAGGAAAGAGAAGTAACTATGAACGGAAGAAGTATGAAATTCTGTAGACGTATTCCTGTAAACCCAAGAAATGTTGTCTAAAATGTAAATTCTGAAATCATGAATGTAAGCTGAGATATGGGGTAAAGTGCGTGGACGTTTGCATCAATTTTATGTTATACATAGATTAAGAATTTAAACAGAGAAAATATTGTAGTAATGTATTGAATAGTTTCTTAGAAAAGGGTCCATATATTACTAATCAGGTCTACGACGTACCTGCGTGGATTCAGAGTCTGCTTTCGACCCCGGAGCGCCATTCCATCTTCCAAGTGATCCTCTGGCGACAGAAGTCGAGCCGCAATCGCCGATGCTGTGGCGTGAGTGGAAGAGGGGCCAGAGGTCTCACTGCTGCCCTTACAGTACGAAGATGTATGGACGTCCTGAACCACGTCTATGTCTGTGGGAATGTTCACGTGACGAGTGATACCAACATCATCAACTTGTGTGGCAGGACCATCCCTCCCTTCGGAGGGACACAATCTGACGCCTTTCAAACCCGCTCAGTTGGCCGTAGGCGGCACGAGTGCATCTCCAGGCGTGGTTGGCTGGTTGCACCACGCGTTTGCACCACGCTGAGCCTTCTGGCTGTGAGCGTTCCCTATTAAAAGGTAAACACAGATGGCACTGTGGCAGCCATGCCACTGTTGGTGGACGACGTTGAAACCGTTATTAGTGATCTACTATCCACCAGGTGGCATACTCGGTAATCGAATCGAAATCAACGCCGTCTCTCCAGGTGTGCTGATTTTTTTCTCCAGCAGTTTATACGTTTGAATGCGGGTCTTGGGAATTTGCCTTTAAGGCTCTTTACCAAGGACAACTTATTTCCTTTAACAACTTGCAGTGCATTTTTTTGACTTCTTCGGTGACAAAATCCGTTTTCCTCTTCTTTCGTGATACAGACTTGTACACAATTAGAAACTATATCAGAACAGCAGGGCAAGTGAGAACTAGACTGATTAGCAAAAAGATAACAGCTCTAGCACGGCAAAAAACGTAAAGTAGTTCGTCTTGGCTGGGTAATAGCCGATAGCGCTATGGATATGTAGATAATTTAAATCCATCGTTAGCTTCGTTGATAGCTGAAAGTGCAATCCCTTTTTCGTTCAAATGGCTCTGAGCACTATGGGACTTAACAGCTGAGGTCATCAGTCCCCTAGAACTTAGAACTAGCCGGCCGGATTGGCCGTGCGGTTCTAGGCGCTACAGTCTGGAGCCGAGCGACCGCTACGGTCGCAGGTTCTAATCCTGCCTCGGGCATGGATGTGTGTGATGTCCTTAGGTTAGTTAGGTTTAATTAGTTCTAAGTTCTAGGCGACTGATGACCACAGAAGTTAAGTCGCATAGTGCTCAGAGCCATTGAACTTAGAACTATTTAAACCTAACTAACCTAAGGACATCACATACGTCCATGCCCGAGGCAGGATTCGCACCTGCGACCGTAGCGGTCTCGCGGTTCCAGACTGACGCGCCCAGAACTGCACGGCCACACCGGCCGGCAATTCCTTTTTCGTCGTATCATTGAAAATCAAAGTATTTCACTACTTGGCAACTGTAGCTTGTAATTTCATTTAAGTAATGAGGTGTGTGGACCCCTCTTTGACTAGGTCCTTGACTCCAAATGCAGATCATTCATACAAAGTATGTAAATATCATGTAAATAACACACAGAATGCTGTATAGGGATTTTAACGTTGTAGGAGATTACATAGGAAGTAATATCTTAACTATGGTAAAGTTTACTCCGTAAAATTTCTCTTTTTGCCATTCTGCATGTTTCTTTGTCAATATTTGGTATACTGGTTGCTTATGTTTGACTTTACATCGTCATATTTTCAGACTAAACGAGATATGGGTTGAAAGAAAGTGCCTTAGCAAGTTTTCATTCATTACATCGAGAAAAGAGAAAAGCTGACCAGGCAATTAGTACTGAATCACTTCTGAATCCATCCCCATGAGCTTGAGATAAAAAAATGGAGGTCCTCAGGAAGCAAATAGAGATAATAAAGAACAGAAATATGGCGCAAGAAAAGTACCAATATAACTAAACTTATGTATCACAAAAAATTTAGTTGTTGTTACATGAAATATGACTGAAATGACTGTGCACACACTAGACATAAAAGGTCAATAAGAAATGGAAATGGCGTCACGTGAAGAGCAGCAGATACTGCTAAGTTCCTTTCATCAGAAGCAATATCTCCCAGTGTATATGTCCAATTATCTGTGGAGATAGAAGTATTATTTGCTTTATAATCCAACGCTCCAAAAACAGACTGAGGTATTTCAGTGTAATAACGGGATTTCAAAAGAGGTTGTAAATCCAATTACTGCTAAAACAGAATTAATTCTCGAAGTAAAACCAGTAATCATCTTTTAATACGCACAGGAAATATGAATGTCATTTCTTTTTCTTAATGCTCTGGCCACCAAGGACAAAGTCAGCCTTTTATCTGTACCTCCGTTTGACGTTCAACGTCACGAGAAGTGAGAAACGTAAATTATCTTTTCAATCAGCTATGCATCAGACTGGGTTCAGATTCTTCCTACAAAAACGGAAAAGAAAACTTTCTTCAAAACGTTAACTTCAACATAATTTTATACGTTAGTCTTAATTATTTCCACTGGCTGCTATCATGCTACGACGCAAGTTAAACGAGAATTGTAGTTCAGAAAAAAAAGTATTGCCTCCATACATGCGTCTAAATAGCTGAGATGGTCCAGGGATACCCCCAAACTCTACTCACTGATACTTATTCCGGTTAATAAGTCAATTAACAAATTTTGCTGAATTTCATTCGATCAGTATTTCCTCAAAAAAACACTTTTTAAACATGCCAACATCGTTTCCCGGTTTCACTGTGTTGCTTTCCCATCGAATGACACACCAAAATAACAGATACTTGCACATTCTATATTGGAAATTAAAACGGCTGAATTTACATCTTACGACTGCTTCGTCAGCTGTCGCGACGTGCAAAAGCTGAGAAATTGTTACTGAGAGCTGAGTCTGTTTTGATACTGTAAGTTGATAGGTTACTAATTGCAGATCAACAACATTTTGAACGATTTTTGCTCTATCTCATAAGAATTGCGTGCATGTCTCTCTGCTTCACCAACTGTTTCCTGTGCAGTGCTATCAAAACTGTGGCTGTCTATACAACGTACCTCCATGCAACACTATTATTCGGTTAGGCATGACATCTTACAGTATTGTATCCGATTTCCTTTTTCTCAGCAACTTCTAAAATAGTGTTTTTGCGTTTAAAACAATTTTTATGTACAGCTTTAACTTCGGCAGCTACTCTGAGATCATTTTCAACCTATGGTTGTATATACTCGTATACTTGCTTCTGGCTCGGAGTATTGCTTCGAAATTTTCTTTTCCAATTAGGAAATAATTACTACCTTTAGAAATATTTATTACGACAAGGCAAAGCATTTATCTTTACACAATGAACACTGTGACAGCACGCAACTAGCTGTTTCTTGCCCGGTAAATATGTTGTTGTTGTTGTTGTTCTTGTCTTTAGTCCAAAAACTGGTTTGATGCAGATCTCGACGCTACTCTTCCTTTACAACCCTCTTCAGTAGTTCCAAATAACTACTGCAACCTACATCCTCTTGAATCTGCTTACTGTATTCATCACTCGTTTCCTCTCTACAATTTTTACACCCCCACACTTCCCCCCGCCCCCCCTCCCACCCCAGTACTAGACTGGTGATCGGTTGATGTCTGAGAATGTGTCCTACCCCTTATTCTAGTCAGGGTGTGCCACAAATTCCTCCTCTCTTCTATTCTACCCAGTGCCTCCCCATGAGTTACGTGATCTACCCGTCTAATCTTCACTCTGTAGTGATCACACCATCACATACGTGAAAGTATCTTAACTACGACACCAATCCTGTGTTTCAGTGCTTTAAAAAGATTATTTGTGGCACTTAAGAATTATCTGATTCTATGGAAACTACAGAAATCAAAGGAGATGATCAAACTTTGGTGCCTGTAATGTTTTGATTTACCATTTTTGTGGTTTTTACGTTTATAGGCTATTGTCTTAGGTGAAGCCAACCACTGTGGAAAAAAGTTCAACTATGAGCAATAAGAAAATCATAAGTGGAGTGAATAAGTGGAGTGATAGCTGCAGACGAAACGCTGATATTGCATTAGGAATAGAGAAGATCAATGTTAGAGTGCATCGACAGGTTTTTACAAGAAATCGATACGCACTGTAAAGCCATGGAACGTCTGCCATACATTTCTGCTGTTTGAGAGAGCAGCAGTTTGACTGAAACCTCAGAAACGGAATTTCCCACGACTGTATAAAATTTAATATACAGTTATGATTTGTTAATAAATATTCTGTATCCAACTTCACTGTAGCCCATTTCAGTACTCAAGGCTGCTTTACGAACACACTTTGATTTTATCAGTCACTCTCGTACATGTACAAAAATACTAGTTCCATATAACTTTAAATGTCTGACATTACATTTCTTCCCAAAAAAAGCCATTCTTCTTTCAACAGTATTGACTGAACTTCTGTTTTTAAGGTATGCAGCTTCACAAACTACTTCAGGCAAAACTCCCCTATTTACTCTTGTTTCATAGTACAGGCATCGTGACATATTCATAATCGGCTTGTCTTGTAAACCGATAAACATCCGAATTTAACCGTTCCTTCCCACTGTCGCACCTGAATTTCTTAATACTATTACCAGTTATATTTCCAGTTTCATTAACGAATTCCCCAAAATACTCATAAACCTGAATTTAAAATTTGACAGTGTAGACTGTACCTGCTTTACTACTGTCATCAATAAAAGTGAGAGGGTGGTTCCCCCTACGAAAACTTTCAGTTGAGTGTGACCCATTCACATCTTTGTGAATAATCTCTAGTGTTTCTTTCAGTTTGCTTACATTCTTTTCAAAATGTAAATGATGCATTTTATTTTCAGTACAAAGTTTACAGTTGAGGCACTGAGAACCATAATGACCTAAGGCACACCATCGTCGATTTTGTGACTGGGGCATGTGTGCATCCTTCTAGCATCTGTTGGTCTTACGGTGAGCCAGAGTTATCTGTGATGTATGTCCAAACCGTACAGATCAACGTTCACGAATAGCTGCCTCACTGGTTTCTCTGGCATTCGCTGTCATGAAGATCTGACGACAGTGTACTTTAGGTCCTTATGGTTCTCAGTGCTTCATTTCAGAAATGCTTACCCTAAATTTTTTGGGAATATGTATATGTGCTACCTGATATTTACACAATATACTCAAACCTTAAAAATTTACATGTCCCACTGCCATATCTATTCCTCCTTTATTGAGATAATATCCTAACTGTTAACACAGTTAACATTAATCTCTTCCTTATAATTTATAATTGTCATTTTATACAGCCTATCTTCTTTCAATCTAATCGCTAGTAACTCATTGTGCTTATCAAATCTTTTTGAGATGTTTTCTACAAATAAAATGTATACATATACATAGTTTCCACAATTAACAACATGATCTGTACAAGGACTATCCAGTAACCACGGAGTCGGGACTATGCTACATGACATCATTATTACATGCTTTCGTGGGTTGTACCTCCGTTACAACAATAGCCACGCCGGTTCTGTTCCGTTGATAGCCTCGGCGTTCTGGATGACAACCGCCTCCTAAACCACGCTGATTACCATGCGACCAGCTGTTGTTACCCACCCTACGCAGCTCGCTTCACCCAACTGTCGCGATGGCTACCCGATGATGTACGCCACGAGTCCATTAATTTCTGCTTCTTTCCGACTGACGTCATTCCCTCTAAAAGTACCTTTGTTTTCCTCATCCACAAATTAACTATTCCTCGTAGCTGTCACTCGTTTTCTTTTCAGTGTCAAAATGACTTGAGCCTCGTCAATGTTACAAAATGGGGAATCACTTGCTTCAGTTTCTCTGAACTGATGTTTTGTGTATTCTACACATTCAATATTTTTCAGCTTCAGTTCCACCCTTGCCTTTTAAATCAATCATCTGAATTTTGCTTTTAACTAATTTGATTATCTTATCCTCTTCTTTCTAGGCATGATCAAGTGCCCTACATAGCTGAAATATTCCGGCAACGTTTTCAACATCTTTTCCGTCACTTTCGCGTCCCCAAATTTTAATTTGGTCGCTTTTTCTTTCAAAGAAACTGAAAAATTAGCTTTAATGATAGAAGCAGAAGTAAAACGAGACTTTAATGCCTCAGGGAGAAATTTAATCGGAAGAAAAGACTGAACAACTTATTTATTTATTTCTTATTAGTCCCCTAGATCATACATTTTGTGCAGTAAAGCACATCATGATACAGGACATGTCAATTCGAAAATTATGTTAAGACGGTGTATGATTAGAGTAGTGGTGCATAACTCACATAGCAGAATACATATGGGATATACAGACAATATATAAAAAGTGTGTTGTGTGATGAGAGATGACACTGGTGATACATACTTCACATAGCAGAATACATATAAGAGATACAGTTGTTGTTGTTGTGGTCTTCAGTCCTGAGACTCCAGCTCTCCATGCTACTCTATCCTGTGCAAGCTTCTTCATCTCCCAGTACTTATTGCAACCTACATCCTTCTGAATCTGCTTAGTGTATCCATCTCTTGGTCTCCCTCCACGATTTTTACCCTCCACACTGCCCTCCCTTTGTGATCCCTTGATGCCTCAGAACATGTCCTACCAACCGGTCCCTTCTTCTTGTCAAGTTGTGCCACAAACTCCTCTTCTCCCCAATTCTATTCAATACCTCCTCGTTAGTTATGTTATCTACCCATCTAATCTTCAGCATTCTTCTGTAGCACCACATTTCGAAAGCTTCTATTCTCTTCTTGTCTAAGCTATTTATCGTCCATGTTTCGCTTCCATAAATGGCTACGCTCCATATAAATACTTTCAGAAACGACTTCCTGACACTTAAATCTATACTCGATGTTAACAAATTTCTCTTCTTCAGAAACGCTTTCCTTGCCATTGCCAGTCTACATTTTATATCCTCTCTACTTCGACCATCATCAGTTATTCTGCTCCTTTACTACTTTAAGTGTCTCATTTCCTAATCTAATTCCCTCAGCATCATCCGACTTAATTCGACTACATTCCATTACCCTCGTTTTGCTTTTGTTGATGTTCATCTTATATCCTCCTTTCAAGACCCTGTCCATTCCGTTCAACTGCTCTTCCAAGTCCTTTGCTGTCTCTTACAGAATTACAATGTCATCGGCGAACCTCAAATGTTCTGTTTCTTCTCCATGGATTTTAATATCTACTCCGAATTTTTATTTTGTTTCCTTTATTGCTTGCTCTATGTACAGATTGCGTAACTTTGGGGATAGGCTAGAAACCTACCTCACTCCTTTCCCAACCACTGCTTCCCTTTCATGTCCCTCGACTCTTATAACTGTCATCTGGTTTCTGTACAAATCGTAAATAGCCTTTCGCTCCCTGTATTTTACCCCTATCACCTTCAGAATTTGAAAGAGAGTATTCGAGTCAACATTGTCAAACGCTGTCTCTGCGTCTACAAATGCTAGAAACGTAGGTTTGCCTTTCCTTTATCTTTCTTCTAAGATAAGTCGTGAGGTCAGTATTGCCTGACGTGTTCCAACATTTCTACGATATCTAAACTGATCTTCCCCGAGGTCGGCTTCTACCAGTTTTTCCATTCGTCTGTAAAGAATTCGCGTTAGTATTTTGCAGCTGTGACTTATTAAACTGATAGTTCGGTAATTTTCACATCTGTCAACACCTGGTTTCTTTGGGATTTGAATTATTATATTCTTCTTGAAATCTGAGGGTATTTCGCCTGACTCATACATCTTGCTCACCAGATTGTAGAGTTTTGGCATGACTGGCTCTCCCAAGGCCGTCAGTAGTTCTAATGGAATGTTGTCTACTCCTAGGGCCTTATTACGACTCAGGTCTTTCAGTGCTCTGTCAAACTCTTCACGCAGTATCGTATCTCCCATTTCATTTTCATCTACATCCTCTTCCATTTCCATAATATTGTCCTCAAGTACATCGTCCTTGTATCGACCCTCTAATACTCCTTCCACCTTTCTGCTTTCCCTTCTTTGCTTAGAACAGGGTTTCCATTTGAGCACTTGATATTAATAGAAGTGTTTCCCTTTTCTCCAAAGGTCTCTTTAATTTTCCTGTAGCCAGTATCTATCCTACCTCTAGTGAGATAAGCCTCTACATCCTTACATTTGTGCTCTAGCCATCCCTGTTTAACCATTTTGCACTTCCTGTCGATCTCATTTTTCAGACGTTTGTTTTCCTTTTTGCCTGCTTCATTTACTGCGTTTTTATATTTCCTCCTTTCATCAGTTAAATTCAATATTTCTTCTGTTACCCAAAGATTTCTACTAGCGTTCGTCTTTTTACCTACTTGATCTGCTGCTGCCGTCATGCTTCATCCCTGGGAGCCACCCATTCTTCTTCTACTGTATTTCTTTGCCTCATTCCTGTCAGTTGTTCCCTTATGCTCTCCCTGCAACTCTGTACAACCTCTGGTTTATTCAGTTTATCCAGGTCCCACCTCCTTAAATTCCCACCTTTTTGCAGTTTCTTCAGTTTCAATGTACAGTTCATAACCAATGGATTGTGGTCAGAGTCCACATCTGCCCCTGGAAATGTCTTACAATTTAAAACCTGGTTCCTAAATCTCTGTCTTACCATTATATAATCTATCTGATGCCCACTAGTATCTCCAGGATTTTTCCATGTATACAACCTTCTTTCATGATTATTGTACCAAGTGCTAGCTATGATTAAGTTATGCTCTGTGCAAAATTCTACCAGGCGGCTTCCTCTTTCATTTCTTACACCCAATCCATATTCACCTACTTTGTTTCCTTCTCTCCCTTTTCCTACTCTGGAATTCCAGTGACCCATGACTATTAAATTTTCGTCTCCCTTCACTACCTGAATCTTTTCTTTTATCTCATCATACATTACATCAACTTCTTCATCATCTGCGGAGCTAGTTGGCATATAAACTTGTACTACTGTAGTAGGCGTGGGCTTCGGGTCTATCTTAGCCACAATAATGTGTTCAGTATGCTGTTTGTAGTAGCTTACTCATACTATTATTTTTTTATTCATTATTAAACCTACTCCTGCATTACTCCTATTTGCTTTTGTATTTATAACCCTCTATTCACCTGACCAAAAGTCTTGTTCCTCCTGCCAGGCCGGCCGGAGTGGCCAAGCGGTTCTAGGCGCTTCAGTCTGGAACCGCGCGACCGCTACGGTCGCAGGTTCGAATCCTGCCTCAGGCATGGATGTGTGAGATGTCCTTAGGTTAGTTAGGTTTAAGTAGTTCTAAGTTCTAGGGGACTGATGACCTCAGATGTTAAGTCCTGTAGTGCTCAGAGCCATTGGAATTTGAACCTCTTGCCAGCGAACTTCCCCAATTCCTACTATATCTAACTTTAACCTGTCCATTTCCCTTTTTAAATTTTCTAACCTACCTGCCCGATTAAGGGAACTGACATTCCACGCTCCAATCTGTAGAACGCCAGTTTTCTTTCTCCTGATAACGACGTCCTCTTGAGTAGTCCCCACCCAGAGACCCGAATGGGGGACTATTTTACCTTCGTAATATCTTACCCAAGAGGACGCCATCATCATTTAACCATACAGTAAAGCTGCATCCCCTCAGGAAAAATTACGGCTGTAGTTTCCCCTTGCTTTCAGCCATTCGCAGTACCAGCATAGCAAGGCCGTTTTGGTTAGTGTTACAAGGCCAGATCAATCAATCATCCAGACTGTTGCCCCTGCAACTACTGAAAAGGCTTCTGCCCCTCTACAGGAGCCACACGTTTGTGTGGCCTCTCATCACATACCCCTCCGTTGTGGTTGCACCTACGGTACGGCCATCTGTATCACTGAGGCGTGCAAGCCTCTCCACCAACGGCAAGGTCATGGTTCATGGGGGGAGAGACAGACAGAATATAAATCACATACAAGAATTAATTAATCTTACAATGTAGAAATATCTGCAAGTGAAAAAACAGCTTATTACAAGTAGTTAAAATTTTGTGGTACATACTTCACATAGCAGAATACATATATGCGATACAGACAGAATATTAGTGAGATATAGTAATTAAATTATCTTACTGAGTAGAAATATCTAGAAGTGAATAAACACCTTATTATAAGTAATTAAAAATTGGTTTCAAGAAATTCATGTAAACAATAGAAACAGTGATTTAGTAGTAATTGATTTAATTTAATTCTCATTATATTTGGTTTTTGCGTGTTTTTATGTCTGTTGGGAGGTGGTTGTATGTTTAATGCTGATACACTTAAATCCATTTGCATATAATTTTGTGTTGTGAACTATAATTTGTAATTGGGTTTTGTTTCTGGTCGCATGTGTGTGGCGGTCTGCATTTCAGTCGAGAGATTCCAAGTGCTGTACTGTAAAACAAGCTAGTTCCATTATATAGAGTCATGGCTGTGATAGAATTCTTAGCTGTTGAAGCAGTGGTTTACAGTGTTCACTTCTTTTTTTTTTACATTTCATTATTCTTACCACCTTTTTTTGTAACCTGAAAATTCTGAGAGATTCAGAGCTATTTTCCCATTAGATTAGGCCAGAGCTCAAGACAGACTCAAAGAGGGAATGGTACACCAGTTTTGAGGTATCTACACTGGCTGTGTCTTTTAATGATCTTAATAAATAACAGATTTTATTAAGCTTTTGTGACAGTGCCTCAATATGTGGTTTCCAATTTAGTGTGTTACTGATAGTAAGTACAAGAAATTAGGTGTCCTGCCTGTTTGTAATGTCAACTTTGCCAATAACTATAACTGCATTGAAGGGGATAAGATTCTGTCTAATGTGGAAGTTCATGCCTACATTTTTTTAATATGTATGACTAGTCTATTTGCTTCAAACCAAGATTGTAATTGACAAGTAGTTTCATCTTGCATTCTGTCACCTCTACTGGTTATCAGAATATTTGTTTTGTCGGCATACAGAAAGGAGCTGGCATTTGGTATGGGTTTGTAACGTTGCCCTTGGGGGACGAAAAAAAAAGATTGTTTTTTAAATGTCGAAAAAGTGAATATTTTGATCGGCCACTTGGCAACAGAATCAGGAATTGATTACACTATTATAATAACATACGTTGAGCATTAAATACCTGAATAAGAGCAGCATATTTATATACATTTGAGATCGTTCGGAAGAAACATTATCATTTCTTTGCATTTTTATAGTCGCGATGTAGTCATACCCGGATCAACACTAAGAGACCAGAAGATTTATAGACTTTAAAAGAAATGCAACACTACACAATATTTAAAAAAATTGGTTCAGAAATGAAAGGAAAACGATAATGTTCCTTCTGCCTCATGCTGCGTTCGGCCCATCAGCGTGATCGTAATTCCTGGTGATGAAGTAACACAAAATAATTATCCTTGAGGTAAATAAGGAGATGGAAATAATCAAGGTTAATTTACTAAAATAAGCACACTTATCTTTAACACACTCTTTTTATTCTACGTACCTTTTATATTAAATTACAATAGATGACCGTTGTGGTTAAATACTTAATACATAACAGTCAAAATGTCCTCTTGATGCTGTCTGTTCGTAATCAGTTACAAGAAACTACATGTTTTCTGATGGAAAATAGCAATTAGCGTATTCGCTCAATATTTTCACATGAAATATAAAATACCGTTGCGGAACGCAGCAAGTTCGCGTCCGCCTTTCATAGAATGCAAACAGTAAAAGGTGAGGCGCCAAATGCCTCATTTGTCTTGAAACCATAGAATTCTTTATTATACCGTTAATTGATACATGTACATAGAGATTTACAGGCACCGCGCAAGAACGGCAAAGATAAAGAGTAATAGACTCTGTCGCTGCTATGCGATTGTTCATTTCTTTTACTTTACAATTGTTCGATAATTTTAGGCCATAGGGCGTTTACTATTGAGCGTATATTAATGTTTGTGAGGCGAAAATTACTAATATTACACTGCCTCCCATGAGGAGGGAAGGAATGCCGAAGGTATTACTTTCATCCTCATGCCCATTGGAATATTTCTAATTTTCGGGTGTAACATACAGGTTATTAAAAGTTCGTTTCACATTCATTCCATAATAAAAGAATTAACGCTTAAATTTGTAATTACTGACGGTGGATCATTATGAATTTGTTCTGTGTTTTATCAGTGTTGGTATGGGTTCAGTCTTTCTTGATGATTCTTAAAATTAAGGCTATAAGTACACATATTTACAAAATTTATAGGGAAATAGAGTCACACTTCATTTTTCATCGTTACAAAAGTATCACAACCGGTACACAGCTTTCTGTTTTGACTGTATTCATTATATTGTCATCGTCTTGTCAATCGATTGCCTTGTCCGTTATCGCACTTAATTATACATTTTTCTTCGTCGCACATACACTACTTATGATAGACTTGGATTGTAGAGCGGCCACTGGTCGTGGCTTCGACAAGGAAGTCCATATCTTTCACTTTCATGGCTCGAGTGTGGCTCTTCGAATTATTTCACATATGAAACAGATAAAATATCTTATATTAGAATAGCTTACAAAACTAATTTTACATACATGTGGGATGGGATATAGGAAGGATCGGATCCTTTGGCGTATTTTCGTGTGCTTATTTTCATTTGTATCGTGACCTCTCATTAAAGTTTACATTTCAACAGTGTTCAGAGGTGACCTTGTGACGTACCTCTGCGTACAGTCAGTCATTATACTAATTACGCTAACTTCTCTATCTTAGTCTCTCAGAAGGTTTATGATACATACAAAAATGTTTTCAGTACTGGGTGTGAATGTTTTTGCTACAGAATGTAGCGCACAGCAACTGCTGTTGGCGGTTGAATGTTTACATTATTTCGTCACATGGTGGCTGTCCGCCTCCACTGTTGCGAGCAATCTTGAAATTCAGTCTGTGCGCGCGCACGTGACCGGAGCTTTCTTGCAGAGCGTTGATTTCGCGCTTGAGGTGCCGTGCGTCGCTTTTGTTCGGCGGATCGTGGCTTCGTGCTTTTTAGATTGCTGGAGGGAGCTTCTGCCACCGAAACTGCCTCACATCACTTCCTGTCCACTATCCAATTACGGAATCACAGGTAAGTCGTAGCTACCGCTGCAACTCCATGTGTGGAATAACACTGATTATGACACACTGCACACATCAATGAATTTTTCACACATATGGTACAGTAGAATACTGCCACTGAAAATCGTCGAACTGTAAAACTTCACTTGCACTGGGGTGTGCGTCTGCGTGAACGGTGTATTAAAAGAAATTCTCGCTTCATAACATCACACGGTGTTTAGAAGTTGATTTACATATTAATATTTACAAGAGTTAATTTAAATCGAGAAATAATCTAATTGACCACTTTGAATCAGAACAATTGTTTCTTAATTAGTCTTTTTTTTACTATTTTTGCCCACGGTCACAGGTAAGCTATTAAAAGTCCCTTTTTCTTTGACCAAATTCATTCCAATCTCCTTTACAAATTAATTTCATTCATAGAAATCTTTATCACGCTTGCTTATGCATTTTGTAGGCCCAATACATTTTTTAATGCTCATCTTATTTAGTGACTTGTGAGAAGAGTTTCATTTATGTCAAAGTTTCTCTCTTATGTGCTTGTCTTTAAAGAAAGTTCGAGGACAGATTTGAAAATAGCAAATCCGCCTCTGGATTTCGTGTAGAAATACAAACAGTCGAAAAAGAAAAGTGGACAAAGCGGACCTACTCGGGATCGTCGACAGAATTTAAATTACTCCTCAACCAGGTCGAAAATTTAATTTACATTATGCATTACAAAAGCAATTTGCACGTCGCGAACCTAATCATTTTTATACATAGTGCCTCACTTCCCAAGCACACGTGCATCTTTACAAGTTGATCCTGGGGAGTGGATAGGATCAAGGATTTTAAAGGATTAGCACTTAGGAAAGGGATTCAATAATCACATAATCACAGAGAAAGCAATAAATATTGCAGGGCGCACTTAAAATCTATCACTTGACGCATGTATATCTAATATGTATCTTGCTGCAGTTTGCTTACTACTCTTTGTTCATTTCTTAGACTAAGTCAAGTTTATGTATTACGCATTTGGGTATTAATTATCATTTGTATATGTAAGCCTCTCACTAGAGTGTTGTTGTTTGCTGCTGTGGCGACCTGTGAAGCTCAGGCGAGATTTTTATTCTATTTGCTGCTAGCTTGTGAATTTGCAGTATCGCTAATGCTCTATAGTACCGTGAAGTTGCCATAATAAACCATGTTACTCTTATGTTCTTTTACTCAGCTTGTTTATTTTCTAGACTCATCTTACTTTGCGTTATATAATAAACTTCCTTTTTATTCCATCACGCTTTTACTTAAGGTTAACGTCACGTCTTTTTAGAACAATTGCACTGCGTTAACTATCTGTTCATGCTCAATCGTAGGTATCTGTTGACTTCAAAGAGATGTTATTTTATCGCTGGCATAGCACTGTGCTGGAACTTACAAGTTAAATCTACCGACTGTTTTGCGCTAACAGGTGGTGCCTTATTTACGTCACTTTTGAATATAGGGAATAACCTCATTGAATCGAATCTTTTCACACTACTTTCCTCTTTTGTCTGGACGTTGAGTATTTTCTTTCAAAACTGGTAATTAATTTGTCCTCCATTAAATTTCACTTACTAATACTAAGCACATATAATCATCATTTTCATATTACTATTTAGCGAGAGAAGTGCATTATTCGCTCCTTCCTGCTCATTTTCAAATTACTATTTAGCGAGAGAAGTGCCCTATTCGCTCCTTCCTCTTTCCTCATTTTAGTACCTCGGGGCTAATTAATACCTCTCGAGTACATCATTTTTTTACATACTAACTTATAACTAAAATTGAAAATCGCCCTTAGGACATGTCCTGTTTACATAAAGATTATTCATATAAATACTTGTCTACAACTTATTCTGTATTTTATTTTCCAGACGCTTTGTTTTAATACACAAGTTTCCTTTTAGCACTGGCTAACGTCTCTAGTGAGTTCAGTTCAGTTCTTGTCACTCATTGGTTAATCCTGACCTCCAGTACCTTAGAATTTTCTTAAAGCTTAAATTAACTTAATTCCTGGCGTTATAAAATTTTCTTAAATCATGAAGGTGGAACAATCCTTTGATTTTATTCGTGGCAGGGTCAGATAATAAATAGCTACCAATGTGTGGTTTCCTCATTATCACAAAGGGACCTTCATAAATGTGTTGCCACTTATGATTCTTCTTTAACAACAGGGATGGTTTATAAAGTGAGTCCTGACCAGTACCTTTTCTCCTTCTTTGAAATCGAGAACTCTGTTTACCTTCTTATAAATGCCTTTTTTCGGAGGTTAGCATACGTTGTCAATGATATGAGAGCTTGCCTGATTTTTGCGTCTAGGTCCAATTTGTTGTCTTGTAACTTTGGAAGGGGGTCTATCGACTCATTCCTTTCTTTTGATCTTTACATTAACTCATGTTGCGTGAATCCAGTCGACAGATAAGGAAGGTGGTTTACAATCTGTTCGAAAGGTGTTACGAAGTCTACCCACTTCGATTGCCTATTCAGAATGTATGTTCTTATAAATCTGTTAAATTCTTTGAAGATTCTTTCTGCCCTATTCGATTGCGGTAGAAACCGGGATATCAAAATTTGTTTGATTCCATGGCGAGCAAGAAATGCACTCCACGGCGTTATGTGAAATTTGAAGCATTATCAGACAAGATTGATTCTGGAACCCCGAATCGTGGGAAATAATCATTTTCAATGCGACGAATTATCGGATTTGCACAAGAAGATTTCACTGCGTACAGTCTTATGTGCTTAGAAAAATTGTCCAGGATTGCTACTAAGTATTTAGCGCCTCCCCTACCGGTGGGTAGTGGACCTGCCAAATCAATACTAAGAAGCTGGTTTGGCCTTTCAGCATTCTTGGATTTAGTGGGATTGAAATGGAAATGTTTAAGGATTTTGCCTTTTGACAGATGACACAGTTTCTCAATAATTTATGGATTCTCTGATGTAGATTCGCAACATAACAGTAAGTCGAGATTTTTCTTATACATTTTTCTGGTCCGTAGTGACCCCATGAAATGTGAGTGTACCACAGAAGATGTTCAATGAAATTTCGAGGGATGCAAACACACCATCCCTCAGATGACTCAGACATTTTATGAAATAGCACTTGGTTATGAACTTTATAAAACTTTGACAACTTGTGGGCTGGATTTTCGTGAAGAATTTGTCTAACCTTTTTCATTTTGGATCTGTAGTTTGAAGAATCTGAATATGCCTACATAATTGAAGAAAATAATTTCTGTGAATTGGACCTTTTATTAACAAAACTTTATAATTAGACATTTGTTCCACCAGTTCGCTGGTTTCTGGTAAGCCGTCAGGTGAGCGAGAAAGTGCGTCTGCTATAACATTATCTTTACCTTTTATATATATAATGTCAAAGTCATATTCCTGCAGGAATAAGCACCATCGAGTAAGACGGGGATGTTGCAACTTGCATGTAAGGAGGAATGATAAGGCTTGATGGTCTGAATACACTTTAATTTTTCTTCCATAGATATAATAGTTAAATCGCCTAAAAGCCCATACTACGGCGAGTGCCTCCAACTCCGTAACCGAATAAGACTTTTCACACTTAGATAACACTCGACTCGCAAAGCTAATCACTTGGATTTGCTCGTGTCCATCTACTAATTGAATCTGGAAAAGACAAGCGCCGATACCCACAAAGGAAGCTTCTGCAGTAATGCAATATTCCTTAGCCATCTGAGGATGTTGGAGGATGTCACTGTTAAGCAAACTGTCTTTAATTTTCTGAAATCCGTCTTACCATTCCGGCGTCCAATTCCAATGTGAAATCTTTTTTAAAAGGTTGTGAAGAGCGGGATTGTTCAATACCTGATTGGGAACAAAACGTCTGAAAAATGACTTAAGACCGATAAATCCTTTCAGTTGCCTTTTTGTAACAGGGGTTGGAAAGTTTTTTTGTAGCAGACAATTTTTCCGGGTCAGGTTTAATTCCTTCAGGGGTGATGATGTGTCCTAAAAATTTAATTTCACTTTTTCCAAACTTGGATTTCTTAAGATTTGCTGTAACACCATACTCTCTGAATCGTTAAAATACCTTTTGCAGAAGAGGCACATGATCTTCCCAATTTTTCGATGCTACAAGAACGTCATCCACATAGACTATTATCTCATGTAAAAGTTCAGGACCTAATACATAGTCAAGAGCAGAAATAAAAATTCCGGAACTCACATTTAGTCCAAACGGCACAACTTTGGAATGGTAAGATCTACCTGCAAATATAAACACAGTGTACTTCCTAGACTCCTGCGCAAGTTTTACTTGCCAGTAACTGCTTTTCAAATCAAGGATGCTCAAATACTTAACTCCATGAAACTCCTGCAGATGCTCTACAAGAGCCTCTGGTCTCGTTCTTATAGGTACTATAATTTTATTGATTAATCTTGCATCTAGGACTAGCCTTACGCTACCATCTGATTTTAGTACAGACAATAAAAGACTCGAATAAGGTGAATGAGATACTACTATCACATTCCAGCGTAACATTTTCCTGATCTCGCACTTGACAGCTTCGCGTCTCGCATATGGAATGGAATAGCTTGTTCTACAGTAGGTTGAATGGGGCAGGACATCCATTCGATATTCAAAGCCTTTTATTAGTCCAGGTTTCTTAGAAAATACTTGAACGTAATCTGTTAACAAATTGTAAAGCTCATTCTTCTGTTGTTTGGATAATTCAGTGGACTCACTAGCTTTTCTGACCGGGAATTAGGTCTTTATACTCATCGTCATTAACACTTTCAAGGTCTGTCATGTCTTCTGTCTGACTGTACTGTTGACTTTTAGTCCATGGCCGTACTGCTATTTGAAGCACCCCAAAGTTTGTCTTCACCTTACTTCTTAACAAATTTACAGTTACTTGTTGCTGACTCGCTACTAGAGTACAGATTCCACACTCGATGTCAATTTTAGCTTTCGTCTGCCTCAAGAATTCCATACTCAGAATACATGGCACTGATAGGTTTTCAACAATAAGAAAAATAGACTCTATCTGGATTTGAAGCCGAGTCTGAAGATTTACACGTTGTGTTAGTGGACCAATTGCTCCCGAAACGGTGCAACCTTGAATTGGAAGTGATAAAACTTTGCATACAGAGGATATTTGCTTAAATAAACATAAAGGTAAGACATTTACATTAGCTCCTGTATCTACAATGGCTGTTACTGGTATGTTGGCAATTGACACTCTTATGGAAGCTTGAACTTGTTCGTCCCATGCGTCATTATTGTCTTTCGTCTCAGTGTCTGCTACTAGATCATCCCGTATGTTTGTCTCTTTGTCATACCTAATTGCTTTAATTTCGTGTGGACGAATGGACAGGGTGCCCCCATTCAAACCTGCAGCATCCTCTAGGAGGCTCAAAGGTGCTGCTTTTATTTTCCGCTCGAAGCTTACTTTCCTGCTGATTTATATTTCTCAAAGTTTATTCCGTCTCGAACTGGTGTGGGTTTTGTGGTACGAACTCGGGTGCAAATGGATCTTGTTGTCCTGGCGTATTCGCTTGCGCATAATAAATTTACGTACTATGCGGGCGTTGAGGCTTCAGACTTCCCGAAGGTTCGTTCACATGTTGCGTGAAGTGTACATTTTGTGGCTGGAAAGTATTTTGCTGTGGCTTGTGTTGATTGTAACCGTTACTGAAAGGTGTACGTTGGTCTCCACCTTGATTATGCCATTTATTTCCTTTTCACTGACGATTTGAATCGTAAGACTGATCGTTTTGATAATTACCGTTGAGCGGTTGGATGTTTCCATATTGCTGGGGCTGTGTATTATAAAGTGCATTTCCGTACTGAGGTGGTGACGAATTATATATTGGATTGCATCTATGGCCGTTATTGTACTTATTTTTGTATTTACTGTTGGAGTACGTAGTGTGTTCGTTTTTGAAACCATTGTAGGGTTGGTACTGGCCGTCGCTGTGACGCGCTTTCGCTCGGCCACCATTGTTGCCTGCGTATTCTGTATTGTTCTGGCCGCCTGCACTGAAGTGGGCTTGCCAACATCAACTCTAGCGTCCTCGTAAATTAAATCTAATGAGTCTAACACAGATAGGAAGGTGTCCGTATCGTCCTCAGATACGTTTAGTAACTTTTCTCTGATCGCAATCGGTAGCTTAGTTTTTAGAATCATAATAACGTCTTTGGTGTGATCGGCGAATCCCAGAACTTGATTTTCGCTAAATACTTTTCAAAATATCTTCTCAAACTACCGTGCTTACTGTTAAACACTTCGGCGTTGTAAACCTCTTTTCTCAGACGCTGCTGCACACCAGAACTCCAGAATTGAGCTAAAAACATCTGTTCAAACTCTTTGTAACTCTTACAAGAGTCGACCATTTCGGTTCCCCATAAGGCAGCATCGCCTACGATAAATCCAGTAACGAATTGAATTCGCTGGCGATCACTCCAGCTATTCGGGAAAATTCCTGAAAAATTTCGGAGGAACACTATAGGATGAATTTCTCTTTTCTGTGGGTGAAAGGTCGGAAAAACACGATGTTTGATCACGCTTTCCTCCTGCATCAAACTGACAAAAGTGGGTGGGCTGGTACTCTGCTTAAATTGTGCTTCTATAGAACTATGAGTTTGAGCTTTATCAAATGGTGAACGGTAATGTACCTGCTGTTGTTCATTACATCGTTGTGAATTATACCACTCTCCTGACACAGGAGGTGGGGAACTTTCAACTTGGCACTTTAGTGTACGAACTTCATCAACTATCTGTTGACGCCATTCAGGTAAATCTTGAGCTAACATTCGTCTTATCTGTCCTAATTCTGACATGACCGTGTCTCCTATTTTTCCAGGGACTACCAATATTTCAAAGGTCACATTTTTGACAGTTTCCCTGAGTTCGTTCTTGACCTTGTTTTCTATCAATCCGTCTTTGTTTTTAATCCACTCTTGGTAGTGGTCGGACAATGCTTCAGCATGTGCCTTAACAGTATTCTTTATTTGATCCTCTACATTAAGAGTCTCAATCTGTTTGGAAAGATCATCAACATTCTCGATCGTGTCTACTGCTGTTTTAACTCCATTGACCTCATCAGAGATTGCAGTATAATCTTCTTTTAAGGTCGCAGCTTGTTTTTGATATTCCATCACTTTTGAATTTCTCTCTCCCTTGGCTGCTTCGATTTTTTCATCTAACCGTTTTGAAATATCCTCTATTTTTTACTCTACTTGTGTGTCAATTTCTAACCTCATGGTCGTGATCTGACTACTGATTTGGCTTTGGACAACAGGGTATTTAAATCAGCTGTTATGTCTGCCTTTAGTTCGGCCTTTACGGAATTTAACCGTGTATTTAGGTCATTTATCTCCGTTTGCAGATCTGTTTTTACTGAATTTATGTCCGTTTTTACTGGATTTATGTCTGTTTTTACTGAATTGCACAGATTTGTAAGGACCTCATCTTTATTATGCCGTCTTTGGGCCTTCTCTTTCTCTTCGCGGGCTTTTTCATCTAATCTTTCCTGTTTTTGCCTTTCGAACTTACGTTCCATTATTGCTTCGATCATTGCGGCCAAGTCATTTTTTTCAAAAGCGGGAATAGTTTGCACACTAGGACCAGCTTCTAAAACTTCGGTCGAGGCTGCTTCTGCCTCCGCTCGTGTACCTATCGCGCGTGAACGTAATGGATAGTGAGGTCCATTCGCATCACCGCTGTCGTCTGCTTTTGTTTCTGTCCGCTTTTTACCGTCAGCCATGTTCATGAATTATTTGTCAAACGTCAAAATGCTACAGATATTGTTTGTCACTGCCGTCACTCGTTTGTCTGTGACGCAGTGCTATGGCTTACTGGGACCCAAGATGAAATTTTAACTATGGGTAACAACTGACGTTCATGTACGCCAAGAAGACAAGATGGTCGCTACTAATTGCAAACAAATGAAATATCACACGTTTTACCAGTTTTGAGCGTAATTATCCGCCATATTGTAAAAAAAAAATTTTTTGTGCACTGACAACAATGGTACACTTTCACTGAATTTAACTACATAAGAACGCACTATGGACAAATTGAAATAAACCTGTTTCAAGGCAAGGAGACACAGGTTTACGTTCTGGTCAACTCGAAAGATGCAACGTCACTACGAAAGCTTGGCTACTGCGTATAAAAATTTCACTTAATATGGCTGTCTTGATGGTGATACGTCTGGATACTAGCGGTTTTTTTTTTTTTTTTTGTTATTTCCAGAACAAGCACTGAAAAAATTTTTGAACACATACATGAAATGATTTTTATCAAGTCCCTGTTCGGGCGCCAAGTGTAACGTTGCCCTTGGGGAACGAAAATAAAAAGAATTGTTTTTTTTTTTAATGTCGAAAAAGTGAATATTTTGGTGGGCCACTTCGCAACAGAATCAGGGATTGATTACACTATTATAATAACATACGTTGAGCATTAAATATCTGAATAAGAGCAGCATATTTATATACATTTCAGATCGTTCGGAAGAAACATTCTCATTTCTTTGCATTTTTATAGTCGCGATGTCATACCCAGATCAACACTAAGGGACCAGAAGATTTATAGACTTTAAAAGAAATGCAACACTACACAATATTTAAAAAAATTGGTACTGAAATAAAAGGAAAACGATAATGTTCCTTCTGCCTCATGCTTTGTTCGGCCCATCAGCGTGATCGTAATTTCTGGTGATGAAGTAACACGCAATAATTATCCTTCAGGTAAATAAGGAGATGGAAATAATCAAGGTTAATTTACTAAAATAAGCACACTTATCTTTAACACACTTTTTTTATTCTACGTACCTTTTATATTAAATTACAATAGATGACCGTTGTGGTTAAATACTTAATACATAACAGTCAAAATGTCCTCTTGATGCTGTCTGTTCGTAATCAGTTACAAGAAACTACATGTTTTCTGATGGAAAAATAACAATTAGCATATTCACTCAATATTTTCACATGAAATATAAAATACCGTTGCAGAACGCAGCAAGTCCGCGTCCGCCTTTCATAGAATGCAAACAGTAAAAGGTGAGGCGCCAAATGCCTCATTTGTCTTGAAACCACAGAATTCTTTTTTTTTATACCATTAATGGATACATGTACATAGAGATTTACAGGCACCGCGCAAGAACGGCAAAGATAAAGAGTAATAGACACTGTCGCTGCTATGCGATGGTTCATTTCTTTTACTTTACAATTGTTTGATAACTTTAGGCCATAGAGCGTTTACTATTGAGCGTATATTAATGTTTGTGAGGCGAAAATTACTAATATTACAGGTTCTGGGAGACCATTTATGAACAATATGAAAATAACAGGGCCAAGAGCGGATCCCTGAGGGATGCCATTTCTTGTATGTAGTGTATCTGACCTGCAGTGCCTGGATGGCTTTGATTTTCTTATTTCTATGCATTGCTTTCTATCACTAAGCTATTTATGGAACCAATTGTACCTGTAATCCCACATTTCTCGAGCTACATAAGAAGCAGCTCGTGGTCGACCATGTCAAATGCCTTGGACTGGTCAGAAATATACCAACAGCAGGTATATAATATGTTGCTCTGTCACTGTAACTTTTAACTTCAGTTTCCCTAATTCGTTTTTGCACACCCTTTGCAATGCTATCGATTCCTTGGAGTATAATACATCCATTTTTTCATTATTTCAAATGTAATTTTCTTATTACTCATGAATTCCAGTTGCTTCTTCGAAATCGTTCCACATATGTAGTTCATTGCAGTCAGATTTTCTTCTTCGAAAGTATTCGATTTGTCCTTGCTTGGTTTTGCCCTCGAAGCCACTGTATAGCTTTTCTTCATTTTCAGAAACATTCTATTCGCCGTTTTCAGTTTCAGTTGCCTTCTCCATCAAACTCTTGTATCTTAATGTCAGCCATGTCCAATTTCATAAAGCACACTTGTCGGGTGGTTGTCTTCATTTTAGTACACAACAAAGCACTGCTTTTTCAAATAACAAACTTCTTTTTACTCAACAACAGAAAACTGCTACCGCCTTAAGAATATTCGTTAATGACAAGGCAAATATAATTCACATCTATCTTTACACGATGAACGCACGGAATGGAACCAACACCCTGCTTTCAGTAAACATATCTATTGTCGCTATAAATGTACCACATTACAACAACTACAGTATCAGAGTTACCGTTTTCGTTTGTCATTATCAAATTTTCAGTACTACAAATGTGTGATAATAGTACATTTTTCCCAATAACAGATTTTTTCTGAAGAGAAATTTCTTCACCAGTTTTCCTGCCAAGACTTGATGCTCATCAGTGTTACGAAACATAGAAACACATGCTTCAGTTTCTATGAGCTGAGCTTTGGTGTATCCTACATATTCAACATTTGGCATTAAATTTACTTCCGCATCAGCGCTCGTTATATAAAGTGGAAGACACGGTAGGGTTCAGTACATCAGTACTACAGACATTACAGTGAGGCTGCAAATTTCCCTCTACTTAAATCATCGTCTTTACGTACAGTATCACCAACATCAGATGACAGATGAACAACACACTGTTATCGTTCTTTTCAGCTTTGCCTTGCAGCTGCAATAAAATACAGGGAGTTCATAAGGTCCCGCATGACTTCAAAAATTTATAACTTGGAAATTATTCGTGAAAGATCATTGTGGTTTGTTGTAAAAAGTTAAAGAGCTCTGAGAGATTTTTTTCTGTTGTGTCGGACTTTCAATGTGTGTCCCACTTGTCACTCGTAACACATCAAGGCGTGATTCGAGTTCTGCCCATGCGAGGGTCATTATTGTAGTATCAACACTTCAAATTGCTTCAGTGATAGGAGCAAGAAGTTTAGGAATGTCATCGACCAGCGTCGTCTACTCGGGATCCATGACGTAACACCACAAACAGAAGTCTGATGGTGTGACATCCAGGCCGTCACGGTCCAGCCACTCCTCAGCAAGCGCGCCGTTCACGTTCCATCTGCCGTGTGAAGTCGTAGCTCACCACCATTCTGGCAGCTTTCAAGATGATAACACGTACTTGAGGCACTGGAGATGTGTGTGTGTTGTAGGGTGCGGGCTCTATTTAGAGAAAGGTCCGCCTTTTAAGGTTTTTGATCCATCGCACTGTGCTAATTTTTGAGGTCGTGTTCTGCTAAAATGGCGTCTATAATTATGTGACACCATTATCACAGTTTTGAATTCTGCATACCAGATTAGATACTGCACATTCTCCTAGTCTATCGTCATTTTGATGCATTGCAAGTCAAATCTAAGACTGAGCTGAATTTAAAATAATTTTACAACGAAGTATAAGATTGGCGCATAGATTCGTAGCGTTGTTGTTTAGCGTGTTGCTATGGGTTTATGTACTGATTGTCATTTTCCATTTGTGGTTTATTGTTGCTGTTTGAGTTTACATTTTGTCATTTTGTCAGCTGGAGGTACTAAGTGGAGCTCTGGATGCTAGAAAATGGAGTTCCAACTGGGGAAATCGGAACATTTCCGACACATTCTTCTGTTTGCGTTCAGCAGAGAGGGACAGCAGTGGAGATAGCCAGAAACATTTTCGCCGTGTACGGGGATAGTGGCATTGGACACAGAACGGCAAAGAAAATGGTTTTCTCCTTTTAAGGAGGATCCTTTAGATGTTAGTTACTCTCCACGTTCAGGAAGATATTCAGACGTTGACGAAGATCGCCATATGCATTAATTCACAATGATCCACGCCTGTGTATTCGAGAACTAGCAAACGTGATGAGCTGTGGTCATTCCACCACAGTGCGACATTTGTGTGCAGTGGGGAAGGTTCAAAAATCGGGCACGTTGGTACTGCACACTCCAAGCCAAAATCACACAAATCAGCAGGTGCCCATATGGGTATCTCTGCTTGCTGGTAATAAATTGTATCTTGAACAACACCGACCATAAGTATGCTCTATCGTTACTCATGACGGTAAATGGCGTTTCTCTGCTAACTCAAGGAAAAGAAAGGATTGGTTGAGCCTAAACAAAGCAACAGCTTTCCATAGAAAGACCTGTTCGCATTCACAAAAGATAATGTTATGCATCTGGTTGAGCAGCAATGGTGCGGTGTAATTCGAATTTTTTCCTGGGGTATAACCACCACTGCTGACATTTATTGTCGACGACTGAGACGTCTTACAGATGCAATACAAGAACAAGGACCAGGCAGACTGCGTGAATTGACGCTATTCCACGATAATGCCCGCTTGCGTCCTGCTAGACTAGTGAGTTGGGTTGGGAAGTGAATCTGCTCCCACCTTATTTAACTGATCTTGTGCCCTCAAAATTTCACTTTTTTCGCTCTCTATCGAACAATCTTTAACGAACTTTGTTTTCGCAAGAAAATTTGCTCTGAACAGGGATCGAGGAATTCTTCGTTTCAAAACCACGTGATTTCTAGAGTCGCGGAATCGAAAAGTTACCCCAGTCTTTGCACACTGTTGTAAACAGCGAACGAGAATATATTATTGATGACTAATATCTGTGGTATGTGTATCTGTTGTGTTTATTACATTTATGGATCAGCAGTACAAATTGGTGCACCAATCCTATACGATAACTTGTCTCAAATAGTTTCGAAATTATGGTTTTTTGAAATGAGAGTTTAAATTCATGGATACCCTGCATATTAACGTGACTTTGGTGGAACAGCATGAAGTGTTGTGGATTGCTGCGTCCTTGGATAGTGGGAGATAGCACCACCGAGCTCCCGCATGACGTGTTCTTAAATACGGTACACCACCCCTGCGTCATTAACTGCATAGAATGATGAGCCAAAATATTACGACCACCTGCTTAATACCTTGTTTACCCATCTTTGGAACGAATCCATCACTGATGAGCCAAAACGTTATGAACACCTGCTTAATAGCTTGTGTGCCCATCTTTGGAATGAAATGTATCACTGATTCTGTGTATCAGCGATCCGACAGTTTGTTGGTAGGTTCGTGGAGGTATTAGATATCTACGCAGAGGTCATGTAATTCTCGTAAATAAGCGTCGCTGATTTGCATTCGCGGCGATGGTGCCCGATAGTGAACCAGATGGGACTGATAAAATTGAAAAGTTCGTCAGGGAGGACATCAAGCATGAAGGGATGCCGGTGGTTTGCAGCTGTCACGTGTCTTCGGTTACCGCCAGAGGTCCCATGCAGGCATAGGAGGGTGTCTCCCGTACCATAACACTGCTCCCGCCAGCTTGCAACTACGGCGCGCGGCACGTTTCGAACTGCTGTTCATCTTGGCGGCGGCGTTTGTGGAGACGACCAGTGACCTAATACGGCAAAAATGTGATTGGCCCGAAAAGCCGACACGTTTCCATTGATCGCAGATTTCCGGTGGTCGCATGCCCATTGCAATCGTAACTGACAATGTCGTTGGCTCAACACGTGGACACGTAAGGATGGTCGACTGTGGAGCTCAATGTCGAACAATGTACGATGAACGGTGTTCCCTGAAACGCTTGTGAGTCCGCCGTGGTTGTGCTCTTTTGATAGAAGTGCCACAGATCACAGTGTATCCTCCTTGACAGGGCAGACAAACCTCCACACAGTACTTTGTATGAAGAGTTATGCGCGTCCAACCATTTAGCGAGTAGTGGTATTTTTGCAGTCCTGCTTCCTTCTGACGAAGCTTACGACAGTAGCACGTGAACATTCGACAAGCTTCGCCGTTTTCGAGTACTCGTTCGCAGGCCCTGCCTTATAGTAATCTGTCCTTTGCCTTCGCCCGGGTGCCCCCCGTCCTCGTGTGCTGCGCTCACACACGCCTGTTTCGGCACGACGCCGCCAGGTGGCTCGCCAGTGCGCGAGGCAACGCGCTGCCAGGCGGCCGCAGCAGCGGCAGCAGAGCAGGCGGCGACGGCGGCAGCCATGGCCACGCGCTCCCACTGTGCGCTCGCGGCTGCACTGCTGGTGGCGATGGCGGCGACTAGTGAGTGTCTTCCAGTCAACTGGTTTAACACAATGTTTTTACAGATTTTGTCTTCGTTATCAAGCGTTAACCAATGCATCATTTAATTTGTGTTCTTTTCTCCTGACTAGTTTATAATAGCCTACTACGATTTCCTGCCCATCTCTTAATCTCGGGCACCATTTCCATACTTTGTTATTTGCTGACAGGTCTCTTCAAAGAGTATCGGAAAGTTTTAATTTCGAAGGTTGTGTTAGTCCAATTCTCGCGATTTTTCTTTGTTGTGTCGGCCAACATATCAAACTATGTGTTCACTGATCGCTGTATTGGACGTTTAGTGGGTCCTCAGTTGTCATGTAAGTTAGTTGTGTTTGTTTAAGAGTGGCGGTCGTTAATCGCGTAGTTGGCCACATCTGTAAGAGTCCTGGCTGTTTCCACAGTCAACTGACGCCAGTGCTGTGGCTTACGACACAGGTGCACAAGCCAGGTGCTTAGAGCAGTCGTCAGCAAAACACGACACGACCGCACATTGCAGTCAGCTGACCGATCACTGGCAAGAACCTGCCTTGCTGCCAGCCCTTTTTTCGGGGAGACAGAGTGATCATGTCCCCATTTTGACACAGTGCTGATGTACAAATAGAGAGTAATTCATTGGTTTTGACAGCCGTTTCCCTCTGTGTATTCATCCAACCTCAGCTGTGCATTGTTTGACAACCTGACAATATGGTCATCCTGCTACTCTCAGAGTCGGCTATAAATTGCCTCACAAGTAGTGGCATCATCTTCAGTAGGTATCAGAACTTGCGTCGTCCACGCAGCATGCAGAGTGGACCTCAACCTACAGTGCTTACAGAGTGGGGTGAGTGGAGAAACTGTTGGTTATTTTCGACATGTGTGATACACATGGATCTAGAACAGAGTGTCACCAAAGCGTAGAGATTACTCTGGATACGCCAGAGGAACTGGCTGATGTGTCTGAGTTTTGGGGCAACAGGGCAGAATCTGGGACTGCTAGATGTTTACAGTGTAAATACTTGAGCATTCTGCATTGTGCGCTGAATCTGTACCTGTAACTTGTTTCACGTGACACAGCTTTGGTCATCTTGTGAGGCAGTATAGGGATTCTGGGTTATTCGTTCTTCAGTTTGGCAATTGTTGCGTATTCGTATTGTGTGTGAATGAGCAGTAAAGGAGTTGAAATGAGATACAGGATGTTACTGTCCAGAAGACAGCTAAAGCATTGATTGATGAAGTAACACAGGGTAGACCAGGTAACACAGAATTATGGAATAAGCTTGTAGCTAAGCATGAGGAAATAGTGTTGTTCCACACACTGAACCATCTAACAGATCCATCTGCCACTAGCCTAGTCAGTACCTTTTGTGGATGTGATGTTGGTCGTGGAGAACCTGACAATGTCGCAGAGACTTGGTGGTTGAGCACTTGTTGCAGGTAGCAAAATTAGGTCTAGCAAGAGAGGCAAACTTTTGTAGATACACGGAAGCACTTTGGAGGACCCCTTTGGAGGCGTTTGAAAATATAAAATGGAGAGTACAGTGTAGATGTTCAGGAAGCAGAAGAGTGCAAGTTTCTGCCAGCAACATTTGAGTGATATTACAAAGAGGCAAGTGGAAGGCATAGAGGATTTAACTGATATAATAAAGAAAGCGGACGTACATATGTATGAGCTGGATCAGAGTGACAAAGCAAATTACAAATTAAGTTTTTCTGCAGGAGCCGAGCAATGAAGTTAATAGACAGAAACTCGACTGCGCTAACGAGGACTTGCCTCATTGGTCACAGAAATGTCAGACAGTGCGTCCAGCAGTTCTTCACAACCAAATGTTAGGGAGCGTGATTCTGGATAACTGCCTGAAATCAGAATTCAGGAGAGAACCAGGTTCTTTTAAGGCATCTTTTGCCTGGTTAGGCCAGCCGGTGTGGCCGAGCGGTTCTAGGCGCTACAGTCTGGAACCGTGTGACTGCTACGGTCGCAGGTTCGAATCCTGCCTCGGGCATGTATGTGTGTGGTGTCCTTAGGTTAGTCAGGTTTAAGTAGTTCTAAGTTCTAGAGCACTGATGACCTCAGCAGTTAAGTCCCATAGTGCTCAGAGCCATTTGAACTTTTTTTTTTTTTTTTTCTGGTTAGCACTCGGAACACTAGTCACAACTGAGATGACATGGTGAAAGAAAACGTAAAAATACTAGTCTTCACTTTTGTGAGCAGATGAACCAAAATAACTTCTCCAGCAGACTTCGTCGCCGCCAGGCTCTTCTCTGCCACGCTTCTCCACTGGGGTCCTTCTCTGCACGTCATCCACCGAGCAGTGAGGTGTCTCTGAGTATATGGACTGGGGACCTGAACAACTTTTCGAATGAGCTGAACTTACGAGGAGAGGTCCCCAGCAGTAGAATAGACTTTTTGAAAGATCTATGTGGTGATTCCCCATGGTGGGTCTTAGTTTGCGAGTAATCGAAGAAAAATTTTGTTATTTTGAGTAACAATTAACAGCGTTAAATAACTGATATGGAACGGACTAGTTGTGTAGTGTAATAGATAGGGTAAGGACTTTGCGTACAGTAGGTCGTTGACTCGAAACTTGTCCAGTTTTATAAGATTTTTTTATTCTAAATCTATATCGAAATGTATTTGATCATTAATTGTATTCTGTTAATTTGTTTAAATGTGTTTTTTTTATTTCTGCTACTTTGTTACATTTTAATCATCCTATCACCTTCTTCACATTATTCTTTTTCTGCTTGAAGTCTTTGTTCGTGTGATTTTAATTGACTTTGTGTATTACCTTTATGTATTAATTTCTTTCGCTCAATAATTCTATATTTTTGTGTGTGTTATTACTTTCATTATTTCTATTCCCCATTTTACTTGAATTTCGTTTTACTTATAATCTCTTCTTTCCCTTAAATCTTCGTCTGCGTTATTTTGTCCATAATGCAGGATATGTTTTAAATGTTTCTATAACGATTACCAACCAAAAAATATACAGCTTATAACAAAACATACATTTTTGCTAGCATTTCACAGATTATTTCGTCTTTTGTTTTCTAACTGATAGATCGGCATTTTTAAATATTTAAATATAACAATATATAAATACACTTACATTCAAAAAATTCCGAATGGTAAAAGAACGACGTAAAGAAAAAATCAGAGCAACTGAAAAAGTTGTGGTTAAAGTGACGTAACAAAGAAATGTAAATTAATAAATTACATTTAAACCAGTTAATTAATTATAAATGAGAAGTAAAGTCATTTCAATGAAGGTTTAAGAATAATAAAATTCGAAGCGCCTGATGAGCACCAATCCCACGATTTTTTTATATTTGAAGCCCTTCTCATTACACTACACAACAAAACTACACATTACATATGTTTCAACGTTACTGAGGGACAGGCAAAATCTTGGATCTCTTTTTTCGCCAATTAGTCGCAAAAGAGGGCTCACCAGGGTGAATGACTGCGGGGTGTGATACCTGGGATATTAACCAGCATCACCGTATAGATGGTTACAAGAAGCTGTTGCCACCACTGGGTATCCCTCCTTGTTAGTCGCAGGTGTGACAAATGCCTGAAATCGCTGCCATTCCAGCCTCCACCTTTAGATTAAGATGGCGAGTTCTAGGGACACCAAGCATGAGCCATAGGGACAGCCAAATCATTTTTACTGAGTTTTAATAACCTCAAGCTTTATTTGGAAGACTTTCTTGCAGATTTTTCGATCAGTATTATTTCAATGCTGGCCACAAATGCAAGCCTATTACATTCTGTAGCGGGGCAGCAGTCTTTTCAGTAGTTGAAGGGGCAACAGTCTGGATGATTGATTGATCTGGCCTTGCAAGATTAACCAAAACGGCCTTGCTGTGCTGGTACTGCGAACGGCTGAAAGCAAGGGGAAACTACAACCGTAATTTTTCCTGAGGGCATGCAGCTTTACTGTATGGTTAAACGAAGATGGCGTCCTCTTGGGTAAAATATTCCGGAGGTGAAATAGTCCTCCATTCTGATATCCCAGAGGGGACTACTGAGGATGATGTCTCTATCAGAAGCTATAAAACTGGCATTCTACTGATCGGAGTGTGGAATGTCAGATCCCTTAATCGGGCAGGTAGGTTAGAAAATTTAAAAAGGAGAATGGATAGGTTAAAGTTAGATATAGTGGGAATTAGTGAAGTTAGGTGGCAGGAAGAACAACGCTTCTGGTCAGATGAATACAGGTTTATAAATACAAAATCAGTTAGTGGAATGTAGGAGTAGGTTTAATACTGAATAAAAAATAGGAGAATAGATTAGTTACTACAAACAGCACAGTGAATACATACCTACCACAGTAGTGCCAACTAGCTCTGCAGATGATGAAGAGATTGAAGAAATGTATGATGTGACAAAAGAAATTATTCAGATAGTTAAGGGAGACGAAAATTTAACTGTCATTGGGGATTGGAATTCAATACAATGGAAAGGAAGAGAAGGAAAAGTAGTAGGTCAATGTGGACTGGACGTAAGGAATGAAAGAGGAAGTCACCTGGTAGAATTTTGCACTGAGCATAACTTAATCATAGCTGACACTTGCTTTAAGAGGCCTGGAGACAGAGGAAGGTTTCAGATAGATTATATAATGGTAATACAGGAATTTAGGAACCAAGTTTTAAACTGTAAGACATTTCTAGGATCAAATGTTCACTCTGACCACAATTTGTTGGTTATGAACTGTAGATTATAACTGAAGGAACTGCAAAAAGGTAGGAATTTAAGGAGATGGGGCATGGATGAACTTAAAGAACCGGATTTTCGGAAACGATTGACAAGAATTGGGAATAAAATATAGTAGAAGGACAGAGGGTAGCTTTGAGAGGTGAAATAGTGAAGACAGCAGAGGATGAAATAGGTAAAATGACGAGGGCTAGTAGATATCCTTGGGTAAGAGGAGAGATATTGAATTTAATTGATGAAAGGAGAAAATATGAACTTGCAGTAAGTGAAGCAGGCGAGAAGGAATAAAAACATCTCAAAAATGAGGTCGACAGGAAGTGCAAAATGGCCTATCAAGTATGGCTAGAGGACAGATGTAAGGATGTAGAGACATATGTCACTAGGGGTAAGATAGATACTGCCTACAGGAAAATGAAAGAGACCTTTGGAGAAAGGGAACCACCAGTATGAATATCAAGAGCTCAGATTGGAAAACAGTGCTAAGCAAAGAAGGGAAAGCAGGAAGGTAGAAGGAGCATATAGAGGGTCTATACAAGGGCAATATACTTGAGGGCAATATTATGGAAGTGGAAGAGGATGTAGATGAAGATGAAATGGGAGATATGATACTACGTGAAGAATGTAACAGAGCACTGAAAGACCTGTCAGAAAAAGGCCCCAGGCGTAGAGTACATTCCATTAGAACTACTGATAGCCTTGGGAGAGCAAGCCCTGACAAACTCTGTCATCTGGTGAGCAAGATGTATGAGACAGGCGAAATACTCTAAGACATCGAGGAGTATAATAATTGCAGTCCCAAAGAAAGCAGGTGTCGACAGATGTGGAAATTACCGAACTATCAGTTTAATAAGCCATGGTTGGAAAGTATTAACAGGAATTCTTTGTAGACCAGTGGAAAAACTGCTAGAAGCCGACCTTGGGGAAGATCGGTTGGGATTCTGTAGAAATGTTGTAACACGTGAGGCAATACTGACACTACGACTTATCTTAGAAGATAGATTAAGGAAAGGCAAACCTGCGTTTCTAACATCTGTAGAGAGAGAGAAAGCTTTTGACAATGCTGACTGGAATACTCTCTTTCAAATTCTGAAGGTGGCAGGGGTAAAATACAGGGAACGAAAGGCTATTTACAATTTGTACAGAAAGCAGATGGCAGTTATAAGAGTCGAGGGGTACGAAAGAGAAGCGGTGGTTGAGAAGGGAGTAAGAGAGAGCTGTAGCCTATCCTTGATGTTATTCAAACTGTATATTGAGACACCCTGCTAAACCTGCAGGACAGAACAGGTAGTAGGAATTGTGGAAGGGGGCCAGAATGAGCGACTGTTAGTTACATTCCAAACATAACACTTTATTTAAGGCCAGGTGATGTAAGACTTGACTGCTCAGATAGATGAAGTTTTTTTTAAAGCAGTTGAAAGACGATAAATTTAAAACAACATAACTATAATAACCTTTCAATACGCAGAAGTCTCAAGCTTTATGACCAATAAGAAACCCTACTGTAAAGCGTCTGAAGGCCATTGTTAAAAAAAAAAAAAACTGCACCCAATTTTTGAAAGGCAGAAGACCCAAAGCTTTTAACCTTAAATAGTATTTAATCCCAAGTGATGCAAGAATTGATAAGTAAGAATCCAAAATTTTAAAGTGGCTGAAGGCCCATCATTTTGAGAACAATACAACTACAATAAATTTTCAACAGGGAGAAAGCCCACAGCTTTATCTTCCATAAGGTATTACTTGATAAGTAAGATCCTTAAAACATAAAGCATCTGAAGGCCGATGCTTTAAAACAATACAATAAATTTTCAACAGGCAGAAGTCCAAAGGTTTATCTACAGGCAATGTAAGACTGGACCAATTTAGAGATTACTTTTAAAACGGCTGTAGGCCTTTGATTTTAAAAACACAATTACAAGCATACAAATTCCAACCATCGGCTATGAGCCATTAAAAATACACAATTAAACGCCAAGAAGAAAGGCAGTATAGAAAACGGCGCTCAGAAGTTTCCAGGGGGCTCGGTATTCCCTTGAAATCTTAACATTCGCTTAGGTGAGACAAAAGTCAGGCCAACTATACTCGATCCTCCGGCAACACAAACAAGAGACTGTCAGGGACCCACCAACAAGACAACTTGCTAGCCAACGACCAGTAGACGAGGATTCCAAAGCCAAAACGTCACAGACATAGCCGCCCACAAGGAAAATACATTAAGCTGTCAAAAACTACACATCATGTTGGACAGAGACAACAGGTGAGGAAAGGACACTGCCTGAATTTACGTTCAGCGACAAGGGCAGGTAACCGAACCGGTAATGGCCACAAGCAGAAAATTCCGCTGGTGTACTTGAATTTCAAACCGACAAATACAGTTAATTCCACTACACGGCGGATACATCTACACCAACTCGAACACTCGCAGCTGCTCCCAGGAATACCGCCAACAGCGAACCACCAACTAAGGGGACAACGTGAACAGACGTGGCTTCAGTAATTAAATCACCACTCAACCTTCATGTCCTGTGTCGGTGAGCCACGAACCTCGTTGCACTGGGAACAGCTCCCACACACTCCGACACTGCATAGAGACCGCCAGTAGGCCCTGGATGACTGCGCCGTGTGGAGACTTACTTGCTGATCCGCTCCAACCGACCAACTGGCTGCATACCACCAAGCCACAACTATGAACACCAGACCAAAGATGGTATACGGTGCAAATATCGATACACACCGCTGCTACCACACATAGAAAGAGGAAGAACCACCGCATAACCGCAATAACAGTGGAGAACCAAAAGCAGAGTAACAGCCAAGTTTAAAAGCAATGCATAAGCTGGTGTCAGTACGGCTCAGCAGTGAAGGAAACAAAAGAATAATTTGGAGTAGGAATTAAAATCCATGGAGAAGAAATGATAACTTTCAGGTTTGCTGATGACATTTTAATTCTGTCAGAAACAGCCAAGGACCTGGAAGAGCAGTTGAACGGAATGGACAGGAGGATATAAGATGAACACCAACAAAAGCAAAACGTAGATAATGGAATGTATTCGAATTAAATCAGGTGATGCTGAGGGAATTAGATTAGGAAATGAGACACTTATAGTAGTAGATGGGTTTTGCTGTTTGGGGAGAAAATGTAGAGTAGCTACGGCAAGGAAAGCGTTCTGAAGGAGAGAAATTTGTTAACATCGAGTATAGATTTAAGTGTCAGGAAGCCTTTTCTGAAAGTATTTGTATGGAGTGTGGCCATGTATGGAAGTAAAACGTGGACGATAAATAGTGTAGACAAGTAGAGAATAGAAGCTTTCGAAAGGTGGTGCTATAGAAGAATGCTAAAGATTACATGGGTAGATCACGTAACTAATGAGGAGGTACTGAACAGAATTGGGGAGAGGAGGAATTTGTGGCACAGTCTAACTAAAAGAAGGGATAGGTTGCTAGGAAACGGTCTGTGGCATCAAGGGATAACCAATTTAGTATTGGAGGGAAGCGTGGTGGGTAAAAGACTAAGAGGGAGAATTATATTGTCCTTTGTTTTATTCGTAGGCTTACTCTTTAGGAAGATTTGGTACATTCCGTTGGATGCGGCGGAGCGGGTTTCCGTTCTCTTCTTATTGTTATCACTTTCACACAGTTCAATCCACCTAGCTCATAGGCTTCTTGTCTGCACGTTGCAGTTAGTATGTGTAAAGAAGAGTTAAAGAAATCACCACCTAATACCTATCAAACAGAGGCCACGAAACCCTAGTAAGAAATCAGGTCCTGAAAGTTCATGATAAATACCAGGCGTTCTGTTTTTTCCGTCTTGTAGCAAGATATTTAAAGCTCTTTTGACTATGTACTGCCAGTAAGACTCATGAGATGGCTATAAAATCCGTACCTACATCTGCACTAATACCTCCTCTGCAGGTTAACATTTATAAAGACCTGCTGCACATAGCTTTACAAAAGCAGTCAGAAATTTTGGAATTTCGATCCGAATATTATTTGCGAAATAAACAGTCATCGACCCATAACTTTAGGAGGGATTAAGCAATCGGTCGATTCAGTGGTCTCCCTTTATAGATGTACTCGCTGCACTCTTCTGTGACGAATGCGAAGTATGCCACGAGGATTTTCTAAGTTCCAGCAGAATATTTCACATGCGGTTATCTTTCACACGGAAGCACATAAAATTACCAAACGTTCACCGAACCGAGTTTACGTGTCTAATTCTTCATTTTACACACTATCTGGGAAGAGCGATCTAAGATCACGTGTTCAGCACAATGGTCCGGAAATGATTCTCCCATGCAGTGTGCTCATACAGATAGCACCAGTCTCTCAACACGGGAAGCTCACAATTCTGATTGACTGTTGATCTGAACTACCAATGACAAATTTCTTCTAGATGATTCTCATAGCCAGATCCTGTCTTATCCAACCACAATTCAGAAAGTAAATTTATGCAAACAAAACCTCAATTTATTGCATTGCTTTTTAATTACAGACCAAAAAAAGTATGAAGTAAATCCAGAATTAAATATCAAAATTACTGCGTTGTTAACTTCTCTTCTGGCTGCCTTTTACAAAACGTTGCTCACTCAAAGGTATGTCACATGACTTGTGGTTCTTCCTTGGAATTGTTCCAAGATTTGAATTTCATATAGATCTTCACAAAATAAAACATTTCCAATTTCGTAAGTCTCTCATTCACTCTCTCAATCACTCCCACTCACTCACATAAAAAATATAAATGAATATCAATTTTAAAATAAAAATTACAAATGTTATGTTAACTGACTTCTGGCAGCTGAACTTTTCATTATATCCATACGATATTGAAGGTTAATCTATTGACGTACCTAGATCAGTTTTGAAATACCAGTATGGTTTTGTGTGATATTTAAGTTAAATTTTCTGTCTTCTAAACTATGATAAACAAAGAAATAAAATTTGGACAGTATCATTTCAGCAATAACAAAAATCAATGTGTAAAGTCTCAACAAAATCGGAAAGTATCTCAAGTAGTTCACTTAGATTCATATGGAGTGTAACTATTCGTAGCGTTATACTGTCAGGCTGAGTCTCTGCCACAGGCGGCATCTGACACTGATGCGTCAGCTGCGTCCTGACTAAAGGAGAAACAAGAAAAGACAATCGAATATCCTGCAGCCACTGGACCAGTAGCGCTCACTGCTCCATACTCTACAGCACCCTTGATAATACGGAATAACTTGCTACGTTACAATATCGACTGTAGTAACATTCGAAACATGAATATTTCGAACGCAACGAGTGTCACACGAAGATAGGTTTCTCACAGCGACATTTGTTCATATGATTCTCACTCAGGAAAGAAACATCGCTAAGGAGAGACGGTGGCAGAAATAATGAAAAATTTACAAATTATTTTTATTTGCTTATTTGATGGTAAATATAACTGAGATTATTATCCCAAATTTTTTCCTTGAAATTCGAACTACAAATGGCATAAAAAATTAAAACCCTAAGCAGTGTAATGTGCCAAGCCCACTTTTCAATGTACCAGATGGAGGAAAAATTTTATTGCAGAATTTGGCCTGTGAACCTAGAAAATGTAGCTTAGAAGGCTTTGATTTTTTGTATACATAACAGCAGTGTTGTAAAGAAGGTTGTGGAACCATTTTCTGGTTCAATCAGTGTGGTATAGAAGGCTGTGGAGTGTTGTAAACAAATTTTGTGCTGTTCAGTGGAATTCGAGTGATGCTTGATTTATTGTGCCATTCTTTGTGAAAGGTTGAATCTGTTGATCCCTTTTTACAATGCCTAGGCCTGGTAAAGTATTTAAAAATTAAGTTCCATATTTCCAATATAAAGCGAAAAACTGACATTGAGGTTAGGGTCGGGCCTGCAGATGCAAACATTAGCTTGTCTCCAAGTGCATCTAAAATGAAACTTGGGACAGGGATTGTGTCAGAAGAAACAAATCATGACAGAAATATGGGTTTCAGAATTGTGGATCTGGAAATGGTGGCAGAAGCACTTAGAAAAGCCTGCAAGTGCTCTGTTTGTGGAGAAAATGTGGATTTGGTTGATGATGGAAAGAGTGAAGGTTTGGTTTGCACATTGCACATTTTGTGTCAAAACTGTAATGCTGACAGGCCATTCAAGACATCAAAGGGCAGTAATAGAATCTATGAGGCCAATATGAGATTTGCTTATGGACTAAGGTGTATAGGGATTGGAAGAGATGATGGAAACCTTTTATGTGGTATTATGAACATTCCCGGTCCTCCCCTAAAATTTTCTGCAATGAATACTGCTCTCCTCAATGCAGTTGGAAGTAAGTGAAGAGAGCATGAAAATGGCAGTCCTGGGGGCAATTCAAGAAAATTGTGAAGCAACTAATAGCAATGATATGGCAGTTTCCTGTGACAGATCCTGGATGAAGAGGGGGGCATACTTCACTGCATGTAGTTCCAATAATCATTAGTGTCAACACTGGAAAAGTATTAGACTTAGAGGTGATGTCTAAATATTGCTCTGCATGTTCCTTGCAAAAGAAATATGTATATTGATGCAGGTAAAGAAACAGAATGGCAAGAAGCCCATAAAGCTGTTTGCAGCACAAATTATGCAGGCTCCAGTGGTGGGATGGAAGCTGCAGCTATGAAATTCATTTTCCACAGATTTTTGAAAAAGTATGGAGTAAGATATGTACAGTATTTCGGAGATGGAGACAGGTGCTTTCAAGAATGTAGTTAAAAGTCAGCCCTATGGAAAAGATTGCACTATTGAAAAACTGGAGTGCTTAGGCCATATTCAGTAGAGGATGGGTGGACTACTCTGAAGACTTGTTACAGACAATAAAGGCAAGCTACTAGAGGATGGGAAGCCACTGGGAGGCAAAAACAGACTAACAAAGAATAGAATTGGCAGCCTACAAATCTATTATGGTGCTGCAATTAGAAGTAACCTCACAAGCTTGGACAGTATAAGGAAAGCAGTATGGGCTGTTTGGTATCATTACTTGTCGACAGACAATATACCTCAACATGGCTTCTGTTCTAATGAATGGTGCAAATTTTTGAAAAGTAAGGAATGTGGAGGAGCTTATACCCATAAAAATAACCTTCCTTATGAGGTTTCAATGGACATTAAACCAACTTTTAGAGCACCGGCTTCACCAGAACTGCTAGAAAAATGTCTGCATGGGAAAACACAGAACCCAAATGAAAGTTTCAATGCTCTTATTTGGAAAAGATGTCCAAAGACTGTTTGTTTCCAATTTGGTGGTGAAGATTTCTGCTTTGGAAGCTGCAGCAGTGTTTAAAGATGGGAATGTGGTAAGACTTCACATCCTCAGCAAGTTTGGCTTTACACCTGGAGTCTTCAGTGAGCAGATACTGCAGATCATCAGTAAGTAAAGATTCGCGGATTCGCGAAGGCGGAGACTTCAGTCCAGAACATACAAAAAATTGCTAGGCGAAGGAACAGAGAAGATAAAAGAGCTGTAGAGGATGATGAAGAAGAAATGGAATATGGATATAGTCAGTTTTAGCTGAGGTATGACAGATTTCTTTTTTTTTTTTACATTCCATCCAAACTTTAAAATGATTTTTCTGTAACTCAAGGTTTTCTGCTTTCAGGAACACATGTATTAGAAACTACTGGAAGGATTGCAGGATTGCAATGAAACTTGGCACACCTATTCTTTTACTTTGAAGCAATAAGTAAGTGGAAAAAAATTGTAATCGAGATATTATACACAGTTTTGTGATTGATAATATATTGAAAAGTTTGCTTGTAAAAATTTTCAAATCCAAAATATCACAGAAAATAATAGTATTAATCTACCAAAAAGTTGCAGCACGTAATTGTACATCTATTAGTGTAGATTATTTTACCATTAAAAAAATTTGCTAAATTTGCCTCGAAATTATGAAAAAGTGTATCTTAAAATAAAAATACAATAAAAAATTCAAAATTATCTCACTGCCTTAGATTGTTATTACAAATTCTGAATTTAAAAAAAATTATATTAGATCTCTATACATAAGTGTGCAAACTTTCAATGAGATTGAACAAAAAATGGCAAAGATATGGATTTACAAAAATATCAGTGCAAGACTGCCACCATCTCCCCTTAACATTGCTGAAGATTTCACAAATTGGCAGTAATTTCACAGCAAACCTCGCATAACGAATCACTTTTCCGAAACCCGGCACTTATAGTTGATTATTAATTAATATACGCCGCAGAAATTTCAGCGAAATAATTTTCGATAACTTTTCCATTCATTCATTTTTTTAATTCATTCACCTGACACACAATTAGTAGAGAAATAAGGACAACGTTATTTCTATATACACTGGGAAACATTTGTATATCAGTCTTTTACGGAAGTGGATAGATGAATGGAAAACTAAATAATATATCAATAATAATCAGGTTTCGAAAACAGGGCGCAAAGGTCAAAAGTGTGAAGGTGTAATGCTGACCAATGTGCCAACTACATTGATGAAGCAAAACATTATAACCAACTGTTTAACAGTTTGTTTGTCCATCTTTGGAACGAAATACATCACTGTTTCTGCATATCAGGGAACCGACAGTTTGTTGGCAGGTTTGTGGAGGTACGTGGCATTAGACGTCTACACACGCCGCTGATGGCGCCTGATAGTGACCCACATGGGTTCCATTGGATTTCCTCAAGCGAATTTGGTGGCCGAACCTCAACGTGAGCTCGCTATAATGGTCCTCATACCGCTGTAGCACTGTTATGGCTCCGAGACACAGACAGTTACAGTGCTGGAAGATGACATCGCCGTCGGGGAAGACATCAAGCATGAAGGGGGATGCAGGTGGTTTGCAGCTGTCAGCGTGTCTTCGATTGCCACCGTAGGTCCCATGTAAGCGCAGGAGAAGTCTCCCATAGCACAGTACAGCTCCCACCAGATTGCGTCTGTGGCGCGAGCCACGTTTCCAGCTGCAGTTCACCCTGATGACGGCGTTTGTGGAGGCGACCAGCGATCTAATGCAGCGAAAATGTGATTCGCCCGAAAAGCCAACACGTTTCCATTGGTCGACGATGGAACCCCGGTGCTCTCGTCCCCACTGCAGTAGTAACTGACGATGGCGTTGGGTCAACATGTGAACACGTAAGGGTGGTCTTCTGCAGGCTAAGTGTTCAACAATGTACGATGAACGTTGAAACACTTGTGCGTGCTCCAGTACTGTGCTCCTTCGGCAGAGATGACACAGATCACCATCTCTCCTACTTCACAGATCAGACAAGCTTCCGAACCCCACGTTCTGTGAAGAGTCGTAGGCGTCCAACCATTTACCTCCTAGTGGTAGTTTCACTGTCCTTCTACCTCATTTCGCAGCTCCGTGTGAACATACGACCACCTTCGCCGTTTTCGAAATACTAGCTCACAGACTCTGCGTAACAATAATCGGTCCTATGTGAAAGTCGCTTATCTCAATGGATTTCCCCATTTACAACCAATATCTTGGCTAGAGTGACCCTTCGTACATGTGTGCTCCGTTCACATAATTTTGTTACAGCGTCACGTGCTCACAACGCGACTAGGCGGCATCAAACGCCGCGGTGGACAGTGATCATTACGTTTTGGCTGGCAGTGTATTTAGACGCTAAAGGACACAGAAAATACTCGAAAACCGTCGTTTCCTCAGAGACATATGAAAATCTACCGATAAGCTGAGGCATGTGTTCGGTAATTTTGAGCGCTCTTCCACTGAGCGGAGTGTCTGGGAACTCGTCCCCCCCCCCCCTACCCTCTACCTTAGCTGAGTAACCAGTGCCTATGACCACGATGCAGCGGGCCTGGGTTCGATTCCCGGCCGGGTCGGAGGTTTTCCCCGTTCCAGAGCTTTGTGTTGTGTTGCTCTCATCTTCATTTCGTTATCGTCGATACGCAACTCACTCAATGTGGCATCAACTGAAAAGACTAGCTCCTGGTTATCAACGTTATACAATCATTTCATTTGAGTTTTTCCAGGAAAATCGGATTGCGAGTGAGTGTTCTCCTCGTGAGATTACCATCAGCGTGGCCAGGTCACGTGTCGCGTGTTGCGATGGCCGAGGGCTCGGACTGTGCAGCTGCTGGCCGCTGCCATGCTTTATGCCAAAGGGTGTACATCAAGTGCCTGTGTTTGACTAGTGAAGTACGAACATGTAATGAGACTCTGTCAATGCTATGCATATGATCTATCATTGTTATTATTATTATTAAATACATGTTCATTAAGGTGTTAGTAGACACACGAATCGGAATTTTTTGATGTGTTCCTACTGAGATTCGTCAATGGTTTCAAAAAGGTACTCTTCAAAAAAAAAAGTTAAAAAAGCCTGAGCCATAAAATAGGTTCAGCAATGCTCTCATAATGGGCTTGTTCGGATCATTTTAAGGAGGCTCTCTCTCACTAAGTTTGTTATGTAACTGCTAATGATGTGGGGGCGTGTTTGTCGCTGTCAGTTGTAGTTTATCATGTAGTGAAATAGAAGTGGATACTTCCTGTGAATTATTATGGGTGGATGGGTGGAGGTTATACTCAACAACCGAGCTAGGTTAATAATTGGCTCCTTTTACCGACCTCCCGACTCAGCAGCATTAGTGGCAGAACAACTGAGAGAAAATCTGGAATACATTTCACATAAATTTCCTCAGCATGTTATAGTCTTAGGTGGAGATTTCAATTTACCAGATATACACTGGGACACTCAGATGTTTAGGACGCGTGGTAGGGACAGAGCATCGAGTGACATTATACTGAGTGCACTGCCCGAAAATACCTCGAGGAATTAAACAGAGAACCGACTCGTGGACATACTGACATACTGACAACAAACAGACCCGAACTTTTCGACTCTGTAAGCGCAGAACAGGGAATCAGTGATAATGAGGCCGTTGCAGCATCCCTGGATAGGAATATAAAAAAAGGGAGGAAGGTTTATCTGTTTAGCAAGAGTAATAGGAGGCAGATTTCAGACTACTTAACAGATCAAAACGAAAATTTCTGTTCCGACACTGACAATGTCAAGTGTTTATGGAAAAGTTCAAGGCAATCGTAAAATGGCTTTTAGACAGGTACGTGCCGAGTAAAACTGTGAGGGACGGGAAAAACCCACCGTGGTTCAACAACAAAGTTAGGAAACTACTGCGAAAGCAAAGAGAGCTTCACTGCAAGTTTAAACGCAGCCATAACCTCTCAGACAAACAGAAGCTAAACGATGTCAAAGTTAGCGTAAGGAGGGCTATGCATGAAGCGTTCAGTGAATTCGAAAGTAAAATTCTATCTACCGACTTGACAGAAAATCCTAGGAAGTTCTGGTCTTATGTTAAATCAGTAAGTGGATCGAAACAGCATATCCAGGCACTCTGGGATGATGGCACTGAAACAAAGGATGACATGCGTAAAGCTGAAATACTAAACACCTTTTTCCAAAGCTGTTTCACAGAGAAAGACCACACTGCAGTTCCTTCTCTAAATCCTCGCACGAATGAAAAAATTGGCTGACATTGAAATAAGTGTTCAAGGAATAGAAAAGCAACTGAAATCACTCAACAGAGGAAAGTCCACCGGACCTGACGGGATACCAATTCGATTCTACACAGAGTACGTGAAAGAACTTGCCCCCCTTCTAACAGCTGTGTACCTCAAGTCTCTTGAGGAACGCAAGGTTCCAAATGATTGCAAAAGAGCACAGGTAGTCCCAGTTTTCAAGAAGGGTCGTCGAGCAGATGCGCAAAACTATAGGCCTATATCTGTCACATCGATCTGTTGTAGAATTTTAGAACATGTTTCTTGCTGGCGTATAATGTCGTTTCTGGAAACCCAGAATCTACTCTGTAGGAATCAACATGGATTCCGGAAACAGCGATCGTGTGAGACCCAACGCGCTTTATTTGTTCATGAGACCCAGAAAATATTAGATACAGACTCCCAGGTAGATGCCATTTTCCTTGACTTCCGGAAGGCGTTCGATACAGTTCCGCACTGTCGCCTAATAAACAAAGTAAGAGCCTACGGAATATCAGACCAGCTGTGTGGCTGGATTGAAGAGTTTTTAGCAACCAGAACACAGCATGTTGTTCTCAATGGAGAGACGTCTACAGACGTTAAAGTAACCTCTGGCGTACCACAGAGGAGTGTTGTGGGACCACTGCTTTTCACAATATATATAAATGACCTAGTAGATATTGTCGGAAGTTCCATACGGCTTTTCGCAGATGATGCTGTAGTATACAGAGAAGTTACAGCATTAGAAAATTGGAGCGAAATGCAGGAAGATCTGCAGCGGATAGACACTTGGTGCAGGGAGTGGCAACTGACCCTTAACATAGACAAATGTAATGTATTGCGAATACATAGAAAGAAGGATCCTTTATTGTATGATTATATGATAGCGGAACAGACACTGGTAGCAGTTACTTCTATAAAATATCTGAGAATATGCGTACAGAACGATTTGAAGTGGAATGATCATATAAAATTAATTGTTGGTAAGGCGGGTGCCAGGTTATGATTCATTGGGAGAGTCATTAGAAAATGTAGTCCGTCAACAAAGGAGGTGGCTTACAAAACACTCGTTCGGCCTATACTTGAGTATTGCTCATAAGTGTGGGATCCATAGCAGATCGGGTTGACAGGGGAGATCGAGAAGATCCAAAGAAAAGCGGCGCGTTTCGTCACAGGGTTATTTGGTAACCATGATAGCGTTACGGAGATGTTTAGCAAACTCAAGTGGCAGACTCTTCAAGAGAAGCGCTCTGCATCGCGGTGTAGCTTGCTGTCCAGGTTTCGAGAGGGTGCGTTTCTGGATGAGGTATCGAATATATTGCTTCGCCCTACTTATACCTCCCGAGGAGATCACGAATGTAAAATTAGAGAGATTCGAGCGCGCACGGAGGCTTTCCGGCAGTCGTTCTTCCCGCGAACCATACGCGACTGGAACAGGAAAGGGAGGTAATGAGAGTGGCACGTAAAGTGACCTCCGCCACACACCGTTGGGAGCCTTGCGGAGTATAAATGTAAATGTAGATGTAGAAGATTTTTGTCTTTTAATAAATGTTAGTAATTTTAGACATAATTTCTAAAAACGAAGGGAGAAAGCGAAAACAGGGATAGCACTATATGAACTGTCAGAGTAAATATAAGCACACTGAATGGTATAAAAAGGTAGAAATAATTTCCAACAACTTCTGTGTTGTAACCAAAAGCGTCTGTAGTGCTACACCACAAGTAATTTTTATTTGTGAATTTTTTAAATTGTAGTGAACGAAGAGCCTTCCCTGTGTACCTATCAATCAGATGTAGGTTGTGTGTTGGCATTGGATCTCAGAGTAGCAAAACCGCCAGAGAGTTCAGCAGAACTGTACCACAACTTGCTGTCCTGTTCCAGGCACACAGTCGCCGCACGGAGAGGGGAGTGCGCGCATCACCGACGGCAAAGCCGCTAGGCTCGGCCAGTTCCCACACCAGGCTCTCGTCCTCGGCGACGGGACCCACATATGCGGCGGCTCGCTCATCACCAGAACTACAGTCCTCACCGCCGCCATCTGCACCGTCGAGTGAGTGGCGGCGGCAGCGGCAGCTGGGCCAGGACAGCGCTTGTCTAGCGTGCGCAACAAGCAACGCTGCTTAATGATGTAATGTCTCATTTAGGAGGCTGCAGATGTACACAACTGGCCATTAAAATTGCTACACCATGAAGAAATGCAGATGATAAACGGGTATTCATTAGACAAATGTATTATACTAGAACTGACATGTGACTACATTTTCACGCAATTTGGGTGCATAGATCCTGAAAATCTGTACCCAGAACAACCACCTCTGGCCGTAATAACGGCCTCGATACGCCTGGGCATCGAGTCAAACACAGCTTGGATGGCGTGTACAGGTACAGCTGCCCATGCAGCTTCAATACGATACCACAGTTCATCAAGAGTGCTGACTGGCGTATTGTAACGAACCAGTTGCTCGGCCACAATTGACCAGACGTTTTCAATTGATGATAGATCTGGAGAATGTGCTCGCCAGGGCAGCAGTCGAACATTTTCTGTGTTTAGAAAGGCCCGTACAGGACCTACAACATGCGGTCGTACATTATCCTTCTGATATGTAGGGTTTTGCAGGAATCGAAAGAAGGGTAGAGCCACAGGTCGTAGCACATTTGAAATGTAACTTCAGCTGTTCAAAGTGCCGTCAATGCGAACAAAAGGTCACCGAGACGTGTAACCAATGGCACCCCATACATTCACGCCGCGTGATATGCCAGTATGGTGATGACGAATACACGCTTTCCAATGTGCGTTTACCGCGATGTCACCAAACACAGATGCGACCATCATGATGCTGTAAACAGAACCTGGATTCATCCGAAAAATTGACGTTTTGCCATTCGAGCACCCAGGTTCGTCGTTGAGTACACCATCTCAGGCGTTCCTGTCTGTAATGCAGCGTCAAGGGTAACCGCACCCACGGTCTCCGAGCTGATAGTCCATGCTGCGAACGTCGTCGAACTGTTCGTGCAGATGGTTGTTGTCTTTCAAAAGTCCCCATCTGTTACTCCGGGATCGAGATGTGGCTGCACGATCCGTTACAGCCATGCGGATAAGATGCCTGTCATCTCAACTGTTAGCGATACGAGGCCGTTGGGATCCAGCACGGCGTTCCGTATTACCCTCCTGAACCCACCGATACCATATTTTGCTAACAGTCAATGGATATCGACCGACGCGAGCAGCAATGTCGCGATACGATAAACCGCAATTGCGATAGGCTACAATCCGACGTTTATCAAAGTCGGAAACGTGATGGTACGCATTTCTCCTGCTTACACGAGGCATCACAACAACGTTTCACCAGGCAACGCCGGTCAACTGCTGTTTGTGTATGAGAAATCGGTTGGAAACTTTCCTCATGTCAGCAAGTTGTAGGTGTCGCCGCCGGCGCTAACCTTGTGTGAATGGTCTGAAAAGCTAATCATTTGCCTATCACAGCATCTTCTTCCTGTCGGTTAAATTTCTCGTCTGTAGCACGTCATCTTCGTGATGTAGCAATTTTAATGGCCGGTAGTGTATGTACACAGAAATTTAATTAAATACCAAGCTACATACAACATATTAATAAGCAAAAGGAAGCATAATGAAAAATTATACGAGACGTGTAAGCTAAGGACAAACGATAAAATACCGTAAGAAATGTCAAATAATTTTCTTTGCAGAGTAAATCATTAAGGGTAACAGAATAAACGATGTCTATGAATTTAAACAAAGTATGGAAATATTTGCGGACGGATGTAATGACCAAATGTATGAGTTGCCACTGAGCTACGTAATGCAATTAGTTTTAAGTTAGTTTTAAGGATTTTTTTCTTTCAGCGACCAGTGCATCGTCACAGCGCAGAAGAAGAGAGAGTAGCAGGTACCAAATGAAGAAACAGGCCGCACCTCGAATAAACAGTTCAGTTATAAGAATATTTATACAAAGGTCATAAGGCAAATGGCAAATGAAATATGCATCCTCGCAGTATATCTCCGTGACAATTATCAGTACCTATTCGCTGCAGAGTACAAATAAACATTTAATAATGAGATTTTACAAAAACCAATTAATTTTTATTGTGTCACGTGAAAACTTGAATAATTACATTTCCAGGAATTTAACACTTAACTAAACGTGAATTGAAGTAAATAACAGTAGCACATGAAGAAAAAACATGACATAATGTGAATGATTAGTCGGTACACATTATTTCCATGAAACAAAAGTTTCTTCGAAACTAGTTCATGACTATATGAGTAACATTTCCTCATAAATTCTTGAACCAGTACATGAGTATTTCCTTTCTTCCCTCCCAAACGAAAGAGGTGGCGCCAAGCATAGTTAGGTCAGCAATGCGTAATGTTTTAGTCCTATTTCCAATGCTTTTTCCCTCCTTCATCTAAGGGAGGAATGAACTCCCATAACTGATAAAAGCCTATCCGTAAAATGAAGAATAAATGTATCATATGCTTATATTGTATCAAGATAATGCGTATTTAAATAATTTATATATGTGATGTGAACGAAGGGAAGTTGAAACTAACAAAACAAAAAGCTGTAGTAACAGAATTCAGTTAATGAAAATCTGATGACGTTTTAAAACATCAGAAATTTATGTTCAAAGTATAAGAAATTGGTGGAGTGTCAGCCATAGATATGAGTTATCGTGTTATGTATATTGTTGTAACTCAGTACTGGTATGACTTTTCATTGGAAACCAAACTCCATAGGAATAAATGAACTATGAAGATAAGCAATTTATACACTATGTTTTGGATGGCTACATGTATCTTTCAACAAGTGGATGGTCAAGAGGAGTGACATGAACATGTGTGTGCAACCAAATAATTCCTGAGTGTCGTTGCTCACATTAAAACGTTAACTATAGTTGTTCGAACCTGTACTTACCTCATCGACAGATGATTTGGTCGCAGCAAGGCAGGCTGCTATTCTCCCATGGAGACGATCGTAGAGATGCTGGATGTAGTCCTGTGGAACGGCTTGCCATGCCATTTCCACCTGGCGCCTCAGTTGGACCAGCGTTCGTGCTGGACGTGCAGACCGCGTGAGACGACGCTTCATCCAGTCCCAAACATGCTCAATGGGGGACAGATCCGGAGATCTTGCTGGCCAGGGTAGTTGACTTACACCTTCTAGAGAACGTTGGGTGGCACGGGATACATGCGGACGTGCATTGTCCTGTTGGAACAGCAAGTTCCCTTGCCTGTCTAGGAATGGTAGAACGATGGGTTCGATGACGGTTTGGATGTACTGTGCACTATTCAGTGTCCCCTCGACGATCACCAGTGGTGTACGGCCAGTGTAGGAGATCGCTCCCCACACCATGATGCCGGGTGTTGGCCCTGTGTGCCTCGGTCGTATGCAGTCCTGATTGTGGCGCTCACCTGCACGGCGCCAAACACGCATACGACCATCATTGGCACCAAGGCAGAAGCGACTCTCATCGCTGAAGACGACACGTCTCCATTCGTCCCTCCATTCACGCCTGTCGCGACACCACTGGAGGCGGGCTGCACGATGTTGGGGCGTGAGCGGAAGACGGCCTAACGGTGTCCGGGACCGTAGCCCAGCTTCATGGAGACGGTTGCGAATGGTCCTCGCCGATACCCCAGGAGCAACAGTGTCCCTAATTTGCTGGGAAGTGGCGGTGCGGTCCCCTACGGCACTGCGTAGGATCCTACGGTCTTGGCGTGCATCCGTGCGTCGCTGCGGTCCGGTCCCAGGTCGACGGGCACGTGCACCTTCCGCCGACCACTGGCGACAACATTGATGTACTGTGGAGACCTCACGCCCCACGTGTTGAGCAATTCGGTGGTACGTCCACCCGGCCTCCCGCATGCCCACTATACGCCCTCGCTCAAAGTCCGTCAACTGCACAGACTGTTCACGTCCACGCTGTCGCGGCATGCTACCAGTGTTAAAGACTGCGATGGAGCTCCGTATGCCACGGCAAACTGGCTGACACTGACGGCGGCGGTGCACAAATGCTGCGCAGCTAGCGCCATTCGACGGCCAACACCGCGGTTCCTGGTGTGTCCGCTGTGCCGTGCGTGTGATCATTGCTTGTACAGCCCTCTCGCAGTGTCCGGAGCAAGTATAATGGGTCTGACACACCGGTGTCAATGTGTTCTTTTTTCCATTTCCAGGAGTGTATATATGCTTCAGAACTGATGGTCAATATTCAGTGATATGACTGGAATGATCATTCGAAACAAAAAAGGCAAATAAATATGAGCTCTAAAAAGCTCTGAGCAGTTCTTTATCTTTGATAGTGTGAAACACATCTCTTCTACTGGAACCGCTTTGCTTTCCATATTTTGGAAAGTGGTAGTATGTACCAAAACAAGAAAAAAGTCCAGTAAACATATTCTCTAAAATTCATACCCTAAGAGCTATAAGCTTGAAACACAACTCTTCTAATGAACAAGTGTTCATAGCTTTTAAGGTGTGCATGTGTGTGTGTGTAATGTCATAACTGTGATTATTTTGAAGTCTTCTTATTCTGCTTTGGTCATATGTTACAACATTATTCTAACAGTTATTATTATGGCTGTTTTATGTTCAAATTCCTTACCACATAAAACAAATCATAACAATATAGTGTAGTGGACTGACAAGACAGCCAGTCCACAGTGACGGGTAAACAAAAGGCACGCGTACACACACGCCGGCTGGTGTGAGTTCTGGAACAGGATATGTATGAATGCACTAAAGAAAAGTACATATCGTCTGTTTACTTAACTTTAATTCATCCTTGTGGTACATTGCTATTGTTATACAAGTGAGACTATCTCCATATATGGTTAATGGCGCCTTGCTAGGTCGTAGTCATGGACTTAGCTGAAGGCTATTCTAACTGTCTCTCGGCAAATGAGAGAAAGGCTTCGTCAGTGTAGTCGCTAGCAAAGTCGTCGTACAACTGGGGACGAGTGCTAGTCCATCTTTCTAGACCTGCCATGTGGTGGCGCTAGGTCTGCGATTACTGACAGTGGCGACACGCCGGTCCAACATGTACTAATGGACCGCGGCCGATTTAAAGCTACCACCTAGCAAGTGTGGTGTCTGGCGGTGACACCACATTCCTCCCCCGCAAATCGGCGAACGGTCGTGTTATAAGGCTTCCGTCCGCCGTGGGGAGGGCCCCATGTTGACGTATGCGATGAGGTGGGGAGCCTAACAACAGGCGAGGCTGTGCCACCCGCACCCGGCCATTCGGTCCGAGGGGAGCTAGGAAACGCCTGGAAACCTAGTCCAGGGTGCACGTCAACATGCGGCGTATGCGCCCGTAATGAGACAGGAGGGGCCGAAGGGTCGACCTCCATTGCGTCGGGGTATCCGACGCGCGATGACGCCATGTGGTCCGGAGTGGGCAAGAGTTCCATGGCTGAGGACAGTTGGTCACGGGAAGCGTTCGGCGGCGCGTGACCCAGGGAGGCGTCCGGCTGCAGCGAAGCGTCCACCGCGAGCGGCGCCGGCGGGAGAACAGGCGGCGGCGGCAGCAACGGCGGCGACGCGTCGCCATGGGGCAAAATGGATGGCATCGTCGGTAACACCTGGGGATGAGGCGAGCCAGTAGATGGGTCCCCAGGGCACTGACCAGACGGCACCGTCGCTGAAAGCAGACGGGGAGCGGCAGAACCCAGGCGACGACAGAGGCGCAGCTGATTGAGATGCCGACGCACCTCACCAGAGGCCCCCAAAACCAAATACATCGCACGGCCGAGGCAGCGAAGTATGCGCCCTGCGAGGCAACGTTTGACTGAGGCGCCGTTTGACTGAGGCGAAAACGGCGCGGACGTCAGATGTTGAATACCATTGGCCTTGCAGAATGACTGGAATTCTGCGGACATGAATTGTGGGCCATTGTCGGAAACAATAGTCCGTGGAAGACCTTCAATGCAAAAGATAGCAGACAACGCTTGGATGGTGGCAGATGACGTCGTGGAAGACATCCGGACAACAAAAGGAAAATTACTGAAGGAATCGACAATGACCAACCATCGAGCATTCCAGAATGGACCAGCAAAATCTATGTGTAAGCGTTGCCAAGGGGAAGTGGCTTTTGGCCATGCAAAGAATTTCCGCGGCGGTGCGGATTGTTGTTTGGCACACGCCATGCAAGAAGAGCACATATTCGTAATCGCAGCATCGATTCCAAACCAAGTACAGTGCTGACGAGCAAGTTGTTTCGTATGCACTATACCCCAATGTCCTTGGTGGAGAAGCTTTAAGACAGAGGACTGTAACGAACATGGGACCACGACCCTAGACTGATCATTATCAGAACGCAACAACAAAACACCACGTCGGACAAAAAGTCTCTCCTTAAGAGCAAAAAATCTGTGAACCAACGGATCCTCGATCCGGGACTTGGACAAGGGCCATTGCGTAGCAACAAAACGCAAAACGGTAGTAAGGACAGGGTCAGCAGCTGTGGCTGTAGCTACACGACGAAAATCAATCGGAAACGATTCGACCACGTCAACAGTTTCCGCAACAATGAACATGCAAGGAAGTTCGGAAGAATCGAATGCTTTATCCTTGGCAACAGGCAAACGGGACAACGCATCGGCGTTTCCGTGCTTAGCAGTGGACCGATACAAGATATCGTAGCGGTACTGCAAGAGGAAAATAGACCAGCGAATGAATTTCTGCGCTATACGCGGAGGTACAGGCTTGTTCGGATGAAAAAGCGATGTCAAAGGTTTGTGGTCTGTGATGATGGGAAAGTGACGACCATACAAGAAATCATGAAACTTTGTAACACCAAACACGAGAGCCAAAGCTTCTTTCTCTATCTGGGAATAATTTCTTTGCGCTGACGAGAGCAATTTGGACGCAAAGGCTATAGGGCGATCATGCGAACCATCTTTGTGCGCAAGCACAGCACCGATCCCGAAATCCGATGCATCTACCATCAACAAAAGGGGTTTCTGGGGATCGAATGGCGTAAGGCAAGTATTAGAAAGCAACGCCGACTCCAACTGGCGAAAGGCGCGTTCGCATTCCGTCGACCAGACGAACAGAACACCTTTACGGCGTAAGTGATGAAGCGGAGCTGAAAGGGAAGAGGCATGGGCGATATAACGAGTATAATAGTTAATTTTGCCCAACACACTCTGTAGCTGCTTCAAATTCTGCGGCGAAGGTAAGTCCCGTATGGCACGGAGGTGCCCTGGACTCGGATGTATGCCTTGAGCATTAAGGACATGTCCCAGATATGGCAAGGCACGAGCAAAAAACACACATTTGTCCTTCCTCAAGCGAAGACCATTTTGTCGCAAGACCTGAAATAATGTTCGCAGGTTTGCAAGATGTTCGTCTTCTGTCTTTCCGGTGATCACTATATCGTCCAGATAGTTTGCGGCAGTAGGGACCGACGCACAAATAGTTTGTAAATATTGCTGAAACAATGCAGGGGCGGATGCACACCCGAATGGCAGTCTTTTGAATCTGTACAATCCAAGATGCGTGTTAACCACCATTACGTGCTGGGATTCTTCGTCCACCGGTATTTGCAAGTACGCATCTGCTAGGTCCAACTTTGAAAAATATTTTCCCGGGCACAGTTTGTCAAAAAGATCTTCCGGGTGGGGCAAAGGAAAAGTTGCAGGCACTAGTTGTGGGTTCACTGTGGCCTTGAAGTCCACGCAAAGTCTCAATTTTCCGGAAGGTTTTTGTGCCGGCTTCTCTCTGGGCTCAGAGAGAAGCCGGCACATGTTCAATTACACCTTGTGATTCTAAATCGTGTAAAGTTCTTGCGACCTCATCACGCAATGCGTGGGGAACATTGCGCGCTCTGAAAAATTTCGGTTGCACGTTGGCTTTTAGTTCCAAATGTGCTTCATAGTTCTTAGCGCAACCAAGGCCCGGTGCAAAAATGTCTGCAAATTCGTCACATAGACGAGAAATACTGGCGGAAGGCACAGTCTGGTTCACTGATAGGACCTGATTTACTATTGAGAAGTTAAACAACCGAAATAAATCTAAACCAAACAAGTTCACTGCAGAAGAAGAACGAAGAACGTAAAATGACACAAGTTTTGTTTGTCCCTTGTATGTTGCAAGAAGGCTGCACTGTCCTAACACAGGGATATGCTGTCCTGAATAACTAGTGAGCTGAACATTTGCGGCACGCAACGGCGGGGCGCCCAGTTGTTTGTACGTGGCGTGATTGAGCAATGAAACTGCAGCTCCGGTATCGAGCTGGAACGGTATCATTTGTCCGGCAAAGTCCAAATCTACAAAAAGTTTATTGTCCTGCTGACGACAAGAGCGACTGTTTTGTGCAACTTGAACAGACACTGGGACAGAATCACTTGCGACGTGACGGGATTGCCGTCGACGTCGACGCACACTTTTCGTGGGACGAACACAGTCACAGTGAGAGAGAGAAACACTGGGCGGAGTGGCGTTAACTACATGAATGTCCATGGGCGAAGGTTCCCGAGCCGGAGTGTCCTTGGTTCGATTCCGGCGCGAAGCAAAGGGCCTGAAATGGTTGGTAGTGTCCGATCTAAGCTTTCTCTGGCAAACACTTTGAACATGTCCTTTCTTATTACAGAAAAAGCAAATAGCTTGGCGTGACGGGCAATTCTCACGCGAATGTCTAGTTGCACACCGCGGGCATGATTTCAGCACTGCATTTGCTCGCTTTCGCGGGACACATGGTTGTGCGGACGTGCGCGAAGGCTGTTTACAGTTCCGTGCAGCTCGCCCGGCGGGCCGGTTAATGCGACACACAGCTGGCGAAGTTGCAAATGATTCCTGAGCAAAGTCAAGTGTGTCTTGCCTATCCAATATGTCTATCACTTGTTGAAGGGAGGGATTGACTAGTTTCAAAATCTGTTCCCGTATACGAACATCAGAAACGTTCTGTGCAATTGCATCACGCACCATAGTATCTGAATAAGGGAGTCCACAGTCACATTCAAAAGCGCAATCCCTAGTAAGGCCTTGCAAAGTTGCAACCCACTCCCGATTAGTTTGACCGGCCGTACATTTTGTACGAAAGAACGTATACCTTTTTGCAACTACATTAACAGTTTCTTTGAAATAGGCATCTAAAGCAGACATTGCTACGTCGCGTCGGACAAACAATTTCACTATCACACGGTACGTCTGCACCCCGACGGATGCTAACAAAAAAGGCTGCCGCTCGTTACCTTGAATTCTGTAGGCGGCGAGATGGAATCCAAATTGGCGTGACCACTCCGTCCAGCTTTCGTCGTCGGGACGAAATTGACGGAACGGGGGTGCAACTTCGTGTTGTGGCTGCGGTAGCGATGAAGCGGCGGCGGCCGCATCGTTTTGCAGCGCACTTTGACCCTGGACGAGCTGTCCAAGGGCATCCAATAACGCCTGCGTCTGCTGATTCTGCAAGCGATAAAATTCGGACAGTACATCTGGAGAATGTGGCGAAGCCATGACACAAGCAAATTAATACAAACTCTATTGGCTCGTCGCCAATGTAGTGGACTGACAAGACAGCCAGTCCACAGTGACGGGTAACTGAAAGGCACGCGTACACACACGCCAGCTGGCGTGAGTTCTGGAACACGATACGTATGAATGCACTAAAGAAAAGTACGTATCGTCTGTTTACTTAACTTTAATTCATCCTTGTGGTACATTGCTATTGTTATACAAGTGAGACTATCTCCAGATATGGTTAATGGCGCCTTGCTAGGTCGTAGTCATGGACTTAGCTGAAGGCTATTCTAACTGTCTCTCGGCAAATGAGAGGAAGGCTTCGTCAGTGTAGTCGCTAGCAAAGTCGTCGTACAACTGGGGACGAGTGCTAGTCCGTCTTTCTAGACCTGCCATGTGGTGGCGCTAGGTCTGCGATTACTGACAGTGGCGACACGCGAGTCCAACATGTACTAATGGACCGCGGCCGATTTAAAGCTACCACCTAGCAGGTGTGGTGTCTGGCGGTGACACCACATATAGCGCATAGGATTGTCATTCTAACAACAGCCGGCTGGATTGTCCGAGCTGTTCTAGGCGCTACAGTCTGGAACCGCGAGACCGCTGCGGTCGCAGGTTCGAATTCTGCCTCGGGCATGGATGACCGCAGAAGTTGAGTCCCAAGTGCTCAGAGCCATTTTTTTCTAACAACAGTGGTAAGGAACAACAACAAACCGGAAATCAATGGAAAGACACATGAGCTCAAGTCTAAAATGTTTCAAGCACAGCCTTTCGGATTTGCGCAAAAAAAAAAAAAGTCTCTGCACCCAAACTTCTTAGACCCTTAGACACCTTGAAACCTAGTAAAGTAACTGGTTCTTATGACATATACTGTACATTCCTTAAAGATGTTCGTCAAGGTGCAGTGCTGTTGCTGGCTGCACTGTTTGATGAAATCCTCATAACAAGCAGACCGTCCAATCTTTTTAAGAGCACAAAGATAATTGCCATCCTGAAACTGTCTAAATCTGGCAACAAGCCTGAAGATTACAGACTTATTACACTTGCGCATCTGCCATAAACTGTTGGAGAGGGCACTCTACAATAAAATAGCACCAACTATCTTCAGAAACATTCCCTTAGAACAGGCTGACTTAAGACCAGACCACAGCTGCAGCAATCAAGTGCCAACATTGTCAACATACATAGGGAAGGGCTTCAAGCGTCAGGAGAAAACGACAGCCCTGTTTATTGACTTAACATCAGCATATGATACAGCATAGCGGAAACGAATGCTTCTAAAGTTCTTAAGAACAATTCCATGTAAAAGAATTGCACAGATATTCAATACCGTTCTGTCCAACAGGAAATTACAAATTCATGTAAATGGGCAAGTAACCAAAGTGTACAATTTAACTGACAAACATGGATCTTTATTGGCCCCACTACATTTCAAATTATATGTTGCCAACCGGCCAAAAATGAAAGCGAGAATATTTATTTATGCTGATGACATCTATTAATTTTACAGCTACAGAAACGACTCTCACTTAGGATTATGAGGTTTTTTATGTACAGCGACTCAAAGTAAATGAAAATGAAAGTGGAACTTCCACCTTCTATCTAAGTAGCAGGCATATGGGCCATAAACCACAAATTGTATTCTGAAATCAGTTGCTGTCAAATTATCCATCCCTAAAATATCTTGATGTGGCCCTAAATCGATATAGAACACACCTAACATCAACAGCCCCAAAAATGAGAACAAAAGAGCAATGCACAACACAAATTATGTGGAAGAAGTTGGGGAGCTAAGGCAGCACTTCTGAAGACAGCTGCCCTCTCACCTGTTTATTCTGTTGGTGACTATGGATGCCCAGTACGACTAAATAGTGCTCATACAGACATGATTGATACAAAGCTGAATGTGGCAATAAGAAGAATATGTGGCACAATAAAATCCACACCCCGGAATGGCTATCTGGTCGAACCATGGAAGACACAAAGTCAATCTCCATTGGAAAAGGAATGGGAGACATGATACAGAAATTCCGAGCTGCCACGACATCAAGACTGTGATGTAACTCAAAGGCAACAACTTAGATCTAGGAAACCCCCATGTACACTCGGAAAGAGGTTCACTTCTGAAGGATTCCATCTAGAAACAGCATGGTGGAAGTAGTGTGGTTTGCAGAACTCGGAATGGCTTCGTGTGGAACATACATGAGCTCCTCCAGGGTCCCAACAGACCTAGGAGCTTGTGGACCATCCTAAATCGCATTATGCACCAAGTGCAGAAGATGGCAGGACTTTAAGTACAAGTAAGGAACAGCTGAAAGTACCGAGTGTGCCTGTGGACAGCAGTGACAAAAGATGCACTTCATAGTCATGGAATGTACTCTATGGAAATATGCTGAAACTCTGCCCAGCGTACATTAGGTACCTGAGGACGCAGCCTCATGAATGGCAACTTTAGATATCCACCAACAACCAATTGATAGCAAATATTAAAAAAAAAAACTGTCCTGTCTTTTTTTATCTTAAACTTTATGTATTCTTTGCATTAAAATTAGTTTATTAGATTTTTTCTTTAATACATAATTCATACAAGTGATTTTTTAATTTTTTCTAATCTCATGGATAATATTGTCTTATCGACTTAGTATAAGGCTTTCCTAATCAGGAACGAATGTAATTTATTTTATATCTACGTTAAGTGGATGTTATTCCCATTAACACCATGTTCTTCAGTCTCAGTAATGTATTCTTGATGTGATACAAAGTAAAATATTTTTTTTAAAATTAGCCCATGTCGATTAGACATCTTTGTGGTATTATCTTTGAGATTACAATACTTTGATTACTCAAGTTATGCCCTAATAAAATGGTCAGTTATTTGTTGTTGTGCATGACGATAACTACAGATGCAGGGCATGCTTTGCTATTGTTGAAGAGCTTCGTAATTAATGTGGTTTTAAGTTTCTGTGTGAGTGGTATGTAATTTGTAAGTTTCCATAGATAACGATTTTATATTATCACTGTCCATATGATGCTTTGTATTTCAAGCTTCTGTAGCCACTTTTGTTTTCTTAGCATTGATATGAGAACTGGATGATGGTCTTAGACCAAAAGTGTTATTCTATTAATTGTTCTAGTGCTGATTTGTGTCATGAGTTGCCTGTTCCCTAATCTGGACGTTCTGTTTACATAACTCAGACTAAGTTTCCTAATCTGGATGTTCTATTTATATAAGTCAGACTAATTAATTGTCTTTTTCAAAAATTTTTTAGGGGTGAGTCAATATTAGTTCTTTATTGGTCAGTCAAATTTCACTCCAGTTCTTACAATTTTGTCTATATGTAATATGGTTGTTTAACTGAAATCCGCTATAACTAGACATTTTTGCATAAATTTTATGTTTGCAACACCAGTCGATAATAGTAACATTTTATTCTTTCACTACTTTACCATATCTCCCAGCACTGCATTTATTTTAACCGCCATTACAGTCATGGTCATGTTTCATGTTTCATGAACTTCTAGAGACTCATCAGCCAGGATGTTTCAAACTATTAGTCTCCCAGTTTTCTGCCTGAATGTATATATAAGGAGTTCCGCTTGGGTCACAGTGATTTTTATCATTTCCATTATGAAACAGATTATCTTGAGTTTTACTGAAACCCATTTTGTGACCTACCTTTTTCATGATTCCTTCTTTTCTGCTTGTAATGTGCTAACAGTCATATAACTTTCCACCCTGATTCCACAGTTTTTATTGGAAGAATATTTACCAGGTACAGATTCCCTTCATTATCCAATCTATTACTTTCTTCTCACCCGTTAGGATGCATCATCTCACAGACTCGATTTTTTATTAGTCTTGATTTTTCGGTTTCTGTTATTGTCACTACAAACTTTTCTGAACAAAAACCCCAAATTCCGTTATCTAAATTTTCCACACACACTTCATTATTTCTGTTACTGATTAAAAACCTATTGAGTGCCAGAAATTTGATTCAAATAGAGCTCTGTATCAGCAACCTGACTGCTCCAGTTATTTGCATTATGACTGTCTACGTGATTAACTTCATTGCTTCATCTGTAATTTCGATATTAACCATTCTGCCAGTTTCTTCAACACAATTAGCATTGTATTTATCTTAATTATCAATTTCATCATCAGTCTTATTACAGTTGAATGGTTAAATGTCTTTACCCCCTGTACATGATCATCAAACCCATCAGTTACATCATTGGAAATAGCAACATTTCACTCGTGTTTTCTCAATAATAATAACTAAGTTATCTATATCTCATTTATCATTATTATTATTATTTATCATTTCCTCTTTGGTTGTAATTTCATTTCCCAACAGGCTATTTGAGAGCATCTCTGCAGCCCACGCTTATGTGAAATTTCTTTAATATTTAGGATTTCTGTTGTCTGTTGGATTAAAATGCATTGCTTTCCTGAACTCCCTATCAGAGTATAATATATTCCGTTTGTAGGCTCCCATTTTGTTCTAGATATACGAGTTTGATTTTCTTTCCTCTATACTTGGATCACGTAATTACTGCCCATATATCGCTACATATTTCTTCCTCCAAACTAACAAGCTCGCAATGGAACAACCATAAGTTTCACTGAACATTTCCCTCCTTATCTGATCGCTATTATCCTATGATCTATTATTTCCCTCCAATGACCTACCTTTATCTTAAAATTCTTTCTTCCTATTCCTATTTCTCTCATTTAGATAAATATCATTTATGATTTCAAAGTCCCTGACAATCATTCTTGAGGTATCCTACTTCTTTCTTTCCCTGATTCCCATTATAATTTCTATCCCATATCATAGCTGTCAACTGCACCATGGTTAAATTTCTGACTCTCATTTGTCTTTAAGATTGTCCAGCTTGTCAACATAGCTTAGAAAATATTCGTTTGAGACTTCTGGCTCATGAAGTATCCCTCATGACCCTTTTCCTGGAAATCTTGTTTTTAGGACATTTGTTTGAGTCAAATCACCAAAGATCTCACCAAATGTATTGTTCTTTTATGCCATTTCTCAAAAAGTTCTGTTGTACTCTCATTTCCCTCTATATCGTCAGACCCACTCAAAAACTCGCTTCTGATTCTGAGAAAAATTTGTTTGGAACACATTTTTGAAATATATAACAATATAGAACATAAGAGAACAGACATTCTGACTCAATTATGAAAGTACATACTTGTCAAAAGCATTTTGCAAATTTAATTTTAACCATATCAGTCACTAAGGAAAGTTTTGTCACAAGGGTTTCATACAAAGTCGATGGGATGTAATTTACACTCCCTAGGAAATTTTATTAGAGGTGTGTTACGCCAAATACCACCACAGTCATTAACAAAATGCTTTGTAGAGAGATTTTCTTGTAATTCAACAAGCTTCCAAATAATGTATCACACACTGCTTTTGTATGCATCTACCTCATTAGCAACTATTAATTCTTCATCCACTGTTTCACTATTAATAACAGAAATCAAAAAGTTTCGACTTCTCTTCAAGATTCGGTTTAGTCCTAGTTATTTCTGGTTTCAAAAGTTAATTATCCTGCATTATGACAGTTTTAAGTATTTCAAAATTATTCAAAGTCTTTTTTCATCTAATAGTAAGATTTGATTCTACATTTACAATGTCAGATTCAACTACATCAACTAGAGCATTTGGCTGCTTCTGCAGGGTATTCCGATCTATTAATTATTTAGCACCTCACTTGTGAAAGTGTGCCGTCATGTTCACACTTTAATAGGCATTTTGAATCTTCAATACTGTTATTTAACCATCTGGTTTATTTTTTGTTCCCACTACTTGATGGTCCAGTTTACATATACTACTACCTCTTCATAACCTGCATTTCCCTCAGCAAGTGTTCAATCCAAGAATTGTTCTGTAAAAGTAAACTTCTGAGATTTTGTTCATAACCTTAACTTTCCCTCCAAGGGTGTTCGAATTTGGCTCTTGTTTAATCGTATTGCTACATCTTTTCAGATCACAAAAAATATCATGTTCAAAGACTTACACTCAATGCTCAAATCTCACTAAAATAACAAAAACAATGCTTATCTATTGTCTCAGTTGTTGTTGAAGTCCAATTCTATATCAGTAATTACATTTTAAAATTATTACCACTGCAGTATGAAGCCCTTTATAAGTGTACGCTGCTTCCATTTCAATTACAGACTAGTTTCAAATAATTTTCGTCATATAATTCTTCTTTTAAACTGCAACAGTATTCTTTAAAATGTCAGTTTATTATTACAGGTATCCCATGACTTACAGCATCTGCAGTGCTTTAGTTGCTACTAGTTCATTTATAGAATTAAATATTATAGCTGCATGTTATGACCCTTTCGAATAATTAATTCAAAGCTGATAAAACACAATTTGAGTTGGGTAGCATCAAGGTAAAAGTTATAACAATTATTTTTAGTTTATGTTCAGTCATCAATAAAGCAAAGGTATGAGACTTCTATATTTTCCACCCTTGTTGTTGTGTTAAACATTTTTAGGGCTTTCCAATGAAAGATGAACACACCATTTCAAATTTTTACTTCATTGTATTAAATTCATGGTAGTTTTTCCAAATATAAAACCTACAGAAGATTACATAAGATTGGTCTCATATGTACGTGTACAGACTTTGTGGGCTGAGATGCATGACTATCTAAATGGTCTCCACAATAAAAATCAATTCATTAATTGTCCAAATTACAGTGTTAACAAGATACAGTCACTGAAATAATTTTTAGTTCAGTTATATCGCACTGTGGCAAACGTGACAAAATGTAAACACTGACTGATCAGTCAGAACAATAAAGTGTTTAAGAGTTACATCTAAAATTTGTAAAACTAGAAGTTGTAACAAAATGTTAACATTAAGTTATACTTAATCAAATAATTAACTTTTTCCAGTTTTACTAACATTTACAGTGTATTACATCAATGTATATATCCGAGTAGTGTGCTTGTTCTTACCAGAAAAATGTTTAAACAGTATGTACTATAGTATTTACATTTGTGAATGCTTGAATATTTACATATAATTTACTTGGAGTGCTTAACACAATTGAATAGACTAAATTTGAGTTTTATAGAGGAAACAGAATGTCGATATGATAATTTACTGAAAATATTACATACACTAATTTTTAACACTTGTCATCAGGGATATAAAAAGATGAGTCCAAATGTTAGATCGAATCCTCACAAATGCAGTGAATATTGAGCAGTTGAAGTAAGTGGAGTAATACTACCTGCTCCATTCACGACCACCCACCACAATGATATGAGGTCTGCAGATGGTCAAAAACCGACCAAAACCGGTAACCACAAAAATAAAGGTTTCTTGTTGTCGACACTGTTTATGTTCATTTTAAAGTACTAAAAATATTGAAAGAAAATTACTACTGTTGTCCACGAGAAATGTTCTGGGAAAGTAGTGAAGATTGTGTTACAGTATGCATTTACAACCTGCATTGGAAGTCGGGAAGTGCCTACACTATTGTGCTTGTGTATTATTTCTGGTGTATTCCAATTGTGTCATGATTCATGAAACTCATTGTTCATCAAATAGTAGAGTTAAAAACCTGCAACTATCATTATATTGTATAGAATTTGGTCTGACTTTCAGTATAGTGTTACACTGAAAGACAATTTCCTCTTCCACAAGGTGTATGCAATCTTATAAATCAAAATTTGTAATTTATTGCCTTTATACCATACCATACGGTTTTCATCATCATTCCAGTTTATTGTCTGAAGTCTTCACTATCCTAAAACAGGAATACCACTGGCATAAACAACAATGTGGTCAGTTAATCCTGCTACACCCATCAGCTGTAACAAGGGTCCCATGATCAAGTTCCCATACAGAACGCTGAAGGCTAGCCTTCGAATTTTTTTCGTTATTGTGGCACATGAACTACAACATTAATGGCGTTAACTTGCTTCCACACTTCCATATGTATAGCGACCAGCAGTGGAGAAACGAACACATAGTTCACCAGAATAATTGCATCGGAGTCGACTTCTGTATGCAGCAGTCAGCAATGGCCGCTGAGATCACTGTGTGCTGAAGCAACATAGTGTGAGGTTTGCTATTTAGGAATGAAACTTGTCAGTGCCATGGCACTTCACTGAAACTCTATTAAACTGTTCTTTTCGCTGTGTTTATTATGTGGTTGATCGATGTTGATACTGAATTTGTATCTCTCTCTTAGTCGTTTCTTTTGAATGTTCACCCTAGCTTACCACTTGTTGGCTGCTCTCAACTCACATTTTTCAGCTTTTTTAGAAAGTAAATATTATGAACTTAAGGGCAGCATCTTTGTTCTTTTGTCTGTCGTATGCTGAACTGATTAGATTCGATGTACTTTTCGTTCGTTAGATTCATAGTCAGGAGATCCTCATGAAGTTAGAACACATCAGGAAAGAATAATACATTATTAATATGAAAATGAGATGCGATAATGACTGTTACACAGGCCCCAAGCGAAATTGTCCTAATGGATTGGGAGTAAATTAAAAATTCTTAAACACACTTTCACTTGGAAAGTAATAACAGACTTGTCAGACACACATACATTTGCAGCAGCATGCGATTATACGATAATTTTAAGCTATTGTAACCACAAATCATCAAAGTGGAAAAAATTGTTTGTAACATTTGCTTACATTGATTATATTAGTGCACTGAAAATCAACAGTGGCTAGATGTTACGAAATATTAAGTCTATTTATAATATAAACAAATCAGTCACTTCACCTAAGATATTCGTCAATGCTGTAGAATGACTAAGCCCCAAAAAATTCGTCTTAAACCAAACATAATTAGTAGTTAAAGTCTATATAGCTGCTGACAAGTTATTAAAATGTGTGTTCTGTATAATGTTAATTTTTCTGTACCAAACTACTGATGTTAAATCCTTACAAGAGTTTTCTCTCTTACCAAGTGCATAAACTGATCTTTTGGTATGAAAAACTGTGCTATGTGTGCTTTAATAATGTTCATCTTTCTGTATAAAACTACTGATGTTAAATCTTTAGAAGAGTATTCTTTTTTCTCTTACGAATTGCATAAACTGATCACTTGATATGAAAAAGTATATGTTATTTATGACTAATTTTATTAACGAATATACACATTTTGAAGCAATAGTTAGTATCTGCACTTGGTTGGACAGGTCTGTGTAGGAAATTCTTAGCTGGCAGAATTAATAATTCATATCACATGTTTTTGGACGCAGAAAAATTATGCCTGGTGTGTTAAGTTACCCAACAAAGATACTGGATTACGTTAGGCAATGAAATTAAGCAAATTGCAGAACCTTTTTTTTTATTTTTATATCATTTACGTGTGACAACATCTGCATCGGAAATAAAAATTTGCAAAGGTGCTTCAAGAGTTTCATGTTATATTCCTCGCCGTTAAACTTATTATTAAGCTTCTGTCTCAATAATTTAACACTGTAGATCTCTACTCTTGTCATGTCCTCATATTTTAGGAGTTTACAGTGATAGTGCACAATATCTGAGCAGCGTGTAGTATTTTTTTTTTCGAAGTTTCTTATAAGGAATTGGCTAGAAGATATTTATTAATAACTGTGAACATTTCATTAACCGATTGGCAATTTACTGATATGTGTGTATGAACTGGAAACAAAACAAATTTGGCATATGGGAATGTCACTGATGGCAGTTCGTTGACACACACAAGAAAAAGTTACGGTGGCATGTAATAAATTCGCAGTTCTATCATGCCTGATAGCTTAATACTCGAGTCATTCCTAATGACAAACTGCGTTTCATGTCAGAGAGATATAATACCAACCATTTTCCAATAATTCCTGTCACTCAAAAATATTTTAATTTACTTACAAGCTTATTGTAATTTCCTTTGCCAAATGCCCTTGAAAGACCATAAAATTTACCAGTAGCCAATAGTTTATTCACCACTGAATTAAGTAAGGTCTCGCTAAATGCCTACACACTAAGTGGTTATAATTAAACTACAGCTATTCACAGAGGTCCAGTGTGGGCTGTAATTATCACATGGCAGTGAAACATGGTAGATACTATAATGCATTAATGGAGAACCAATTTATCCTGGATAAAAATTAGTTCCAGTTTCGGCTACCAGGTGAAAATCAGGCGATGTGAATGCAATAAAAACGTATATAAATGTTTCCATGTGTAATGTATTAGGTATGGAACGTGGATTCGAAAGGTCAAACAAGTGAGAAAGGCCAAATGTTGATATTATTTTTAACCACCACTTACAAAAGTTGTTCATTACGAGCACCAGAAACGACAACGAGATGCTGCATCCATAAAACAACATGATCCTGTATACTGGCGTTCAGGACAGGCAGAGACTGAATCTGTCCCTAGCAATAACGATCTTTTAGATATCCTCAGAGTTAAAAATCTTATGGATCCATATCAGGTGATTTTGTAGGTTACATATCTGGAAAAATTCTGGAGAAGGTTGCATTGAGCAGATATTTCACTGGCGAGCGGAATGAATTGTTGCCCCATCTTGTATGGCTGCTTGGTGAATTGGGTGGGGGCAGGGGAGGGAGACTAAATAGCGAGGTCGTCGGTCCCATTAGATTAAGAAAGAATGGGGAAGTAAGTCTGCCATGCCCTTTCAAAGCAACCATCCCAGCATTTGCCTGAAGCGAAGTAGGGACATTATGGAAGACCTATATCAGGAAGGCCAGACGCAGGTTTCAACCATCGTCCTCCCATTGTGCTAACACTGTGCCACGTCGCTCCGTGGTTTTGCAAGAAAACAGGGTGTCCACACAGTTGTGCTCGTTCAAAGCAACAGTGACATGCTGTACAATAAGGTTTCCAAAACTTGCAGACGTCGTTGTTCATCTGACAGACCCTCTGGGTGTATTGTCTTCAAAGAAGAATGGGCTGAGGATAAAGTTGCTTGTGAACCCATGCCATACAGTCACATACGGCTAGTGCAATGGCTACTCATGCAAAACACCCAATTTAACGGTACCCCAAATTGGGCAGTCCTTTGTATTCACTGAATCCTGCAGTGTAAAATCTGCCTCGTCATTCCATAGAGTATTTTTTGTCGACATGTCATGAACTTCGTTCCATGCCAGAAAGCAAAGAGCCAATTTAGAATGTTGCTGCAGATCATGCGGTTCCAGTTACTACACAGTCTGTATCGCAAAACTATCCGTACTGTTGACCAGAGTACATGCTGTACGTTCAGTTACAGCAACAGCAACCTCGTCAATAACTTCCACCGGGAAAGGACACGTTCATTTCTCAGATGCCATACCAAGTTCACCTGTATTTTCGAATTTCGGTATCGTCGTCATTAAACCATTTAATGACATTGGGCGGCTCCTCAGATCTTTCAGTCAGTGATACACTCTCAATGTAGCACAGTAATTGCTGTTGTTCACATAAAACAGTTTCACTCAAAGAACATGGATTCTCTTCTCGATAGTCGTACTGTCCACTCACCAACCATGGCTTTTCAAATGAGACCGTGGTTGTCATACCGTCATAAAAACCGTGTACAGTGCCAGATTTGCATGTGGTTGTCGAAACTGGAACATTGTTTTCCAGCGTAAATCGATTCCGCGTTTGCACGTTAGTTTATCTACCAAGTCTTGCTGCCACACGATAATCACAGACCACACTACACCTCCATGAGTAGCTACATTTTAATTATAACCCTCTGGCACTCATTTTCTTGTTTAGCGAGCGAGAAGGACCTTGACGATCATGCGCCTATCTAACAAATCTCCCCCCCCCCCCCCCCCCCCCCCGGCCAGCAGATCGTGTCATGTGCACCTTCCATCCAGTTTCCTGAGAATCTAATCTACTGTGGGTAGCATATCGTCCCGTATTGTTCCTAATCTCTGCAAAGGTCTCTTTCTCTCTAGCCTTGCTACCACCATCATTCTGAAACAGAACCATTAGCCCTTCTTCTTCTTCTGTAGTGGTCAATCCAAGGATTGGTTTGCAACAGCTACAATGGCAGCTTGTCTCCATTCTGTGCGTCTTTCAGCTTTTCTCTTCATTTCTTTATAGGTGTCACATCCCACATCTTTCACGATTTGATCCATGTACCTCAGTCGTGGTCTTCCTCTTGGTCTTTTTCCCTCGACATATCCCTCTATGATTGTGTTCAGGAGTCCTTTATGTCGTAATCCAATCGGACATAAATTATCCTCTCACTATGTTGAACAAATCCTTTTACTCTTAACCCCATCTCTTTATTGAGGATAATTCCCACTCCTGCAATCCCGGGACTGTCTTGTGCTGTTCCAGTGTGTATGATTCTGTAATCCCCTGACCAGAAGTCGCCAGCGTTTGGCCATCTCATTTCTGAGACTCCCAGTACATCAATATCCATTCGTTTCATTTCCATTTTCAAGTTTTCCAGTCTACCACATTTAAGAAGTGAGTTGACGTTCCATGTTGCTATCCTTCTTACATTATTGCTTTTGGGTTTTGGTATCTCTTTAGTTGTCCCCGCCCGGAGATCCGAATGGGGGACTATTTTACCTCCGGAGAATTTAACCAAAGAGCTTTCCATCATAAGCTGTTGATACTTGGGATACCCGCCCGGGTCTTTAATGGAGTGGTTTCCCGTTGCCTTCTCCATTCTATGCCGTTGGCCACCTTGTGGCTCCTCCGCCTTTAGGAGCAGTTTCCCACCCCAAGGGCAAGAGAGTGCCCTTCCTTCTAGCCGCTCATCCGCCCTCCTAGAAGGCCGTTGGCACTTGATAGAAGGTAATCTCCTTATCCCGGGAGATATTCGGCTCAGTAGAAGTATAGGTTGGAAATGGAAGACCCCTAGCCCCCGAAACCTAATAGCGTCAGGGTCGGAAAAGAACAAGAGTTGGCCGAGGGTGGCCAAATAGGAAAGATAAAAGTGAGGAGCCTGGCATAAGTAAGTGGAAGCAATGCCAGGACTCAGCTCGGGACCTCGTGGTCGCCAGCCACGTACTCACTAGGTGTGAGTCCCTGAACCATTTAACCATTAGCCATCCTCACAATATCTTCAGCCTATTGTAGTAGCTCAACTGTTACTTTCTGTACTACATTAAACGAGTTAATCTTATCCTATATTTCTTCATTCTTCAGTCTCTTCTAACCTGTTTCTTCCTACCCTTGCCCAAAAATGTCATTTTCTTTCAAATACAATGTGTAAATATCCATAATCTATTTTGTAATCATTTTGTAATCCTAACCAAGTCATAGACAATATATTATTTGTAGTCAGGTAGATAAGATACAGCTTCTATACTAACTTTTCCACAATTTTCGAAAATGCTAACAACAGTGATTTTGAGCAGGAATTTGAGTGCTATTCTTCATTTCCTTACGTAATGGCTTACCTTCAGCATATTTAAACCATTTCTGAAATATTCCACAGATGAATCACTCATTACACAAATAACTTATTGTGTTACTAAACTCAGAAGAACATTGTTAAGTTACGTTGTTGATATTGTATTGTGTTTGTGGATGTCTCCTGATACAGTTTTACTAGAGAGTAGTTGTGTTTTCTTCTGTTCTGTAATGTCTGTGGCACTGATTACCATGAGCTATCAGTAAAAATTATTTACATCGTCTGTCTGCTTTGCAATTGAAAATAGATTAATTCTTGCAGCTTTGACAAGTTCATCATTCGCCTGGGAACCGTTCATCGGACTAAGAACGAGACCACAGCCTGGGTCATTGCCGCCCACTGGTCTGTAGCCCACCCGGACTACACAACGGAGGCCTATTTGAGTCACAACGTGGCTGTAGTATTCCTGCCCAAGAAAGCTCCTCTCAGCAGTAAGTAGTAGAGCAGCGCTCTTACTTCATAGAGAGAGCGACATACATACAGATATATACATTGGTAAATTGACAGACAGAAAGCGACAGAGACAGTAGTGATTAACGAAAGTCATCTGCGAAAGTCTGGCAAAGGAGTGTGTACGGTCTGAAACCTATAGTTTCTTTTTACACAGTTCAGTCACATTAATGTGGCCATCACCTATGTTCAACGTCAGTACAATAATCAGTCACAGATGGCAGGTGGCAGCATTAACAGTGGAGGGCATATAAAAATTGTTGGGTGGGGGAGAGGGATTGAAAAAAGTGCAGGTGTCATAATGGGGAAATGGATCGATTTGCCTGACATCCAAAAGGGCTTGATCATTGCTTTTTGGGACAAGAGTGGAAGCGCTTCCCAAACGGCTAGTTTTGTTAACTGTCCACATGCCGCCATTGTTAAAGTACAACATGCATGGCTTAATGGCGCTATCCAAAACTGGTGGTAAGGCATCTGCTGTGCACCATGGACCATATATGAACGATGACTGCGGCAAATAGATGTGCATGTGTTGAGCAACTGGTCATCCAGATAAACCAAGGGGCTACCATCAGTGTCTCCTCAATAACCGTTCAGCGAATGTTGATATATATATGGGTCTCTGCAGCAGACGACTGGTTCATGCAGTCATGCTGCTTGCTCTTCATTGGTGACAGAGGCTGGAATTTGTACGCCAATACCGAAACTGGACGTCCAGTGAGTGGGGACAGTCAGCCTTTCCAGATAAAGCTCGCCTTATATTCCATCAGGCAGTTGGGCTGTACAGCGTGAAACGTCTGAAAGTAAACGCCATGCAACCATCTGTAGAAGGGTCTGCGCCAGAGAACAGTGTTGCGGTCTCAGAAGAGTTTTTGCGGCATTACGTGGGTGATCTCGTCATTCTAGAAGCCACAATGGATCAACACAAGCATGCTTCTATCCTTGGGAGCCACGTCCACCACTACATGCAGTTCCTTTTTCCTCGACCTATGGCACCTACCAGCAGGGCAATGCAGCGTGGCACACAGCTCACAACGTGTGTTCATGAGCAGCAGTATCATGACAGGTGTTCACGTCAATGTGACTGCACGGTGTAATATAATACATAGATACTTTTTTTCAGTTCTTTGTTTACTCAGGCTATTTTTATGCTGTTTTGTAGAAATTATCTGATTGTTCTACAATGAGTGAGGACTGGATGACATTAGAATAAATGTAAATCATGGAAGAATCGACAGGTATGCACATTTTATTTCTATCTGTGAAATCATGGGCTACATTCAATAAAGTGTTGCTCTACGTTGTCCATTGTAACATGCTAGGCCTGTTTACAAGGTAAGCAAGGAGTTGCTGTTTGATGTGGGCTCACCTGAGATCATCTGATCTGTGATATTGCACTGCAAGTTTCTTGTAATCCTAAACATTCTTGATTGGGTGTATGTCAGCAGATATCTCAGACCATTCCACAAGTAGTGAACTCCCATGAGGATGCAATAGGTTTTATAATTTTTCACTGATAACAGATGTGAAACCAAATAAATCTAATAAATATTGGTACTTCATCCAAAGTAAAAACTACCAAACAATAATACCTCCCCTTCCAGCCTATATAGCGATCAGTTAAGAGACAGAAGAAAGCACCTAATATCGTTTCCATGGTTTTGATGCCACTGGAGTGTACCACCAGTCCAAGTGACCTGTCACTGTGCCTTTGAAATCCACTAATATTATTATTTACCCTCCCCCCCCCCCACACACTCCCAATCTATGAGAAGATTCTTGTGTACTAGATGCATTTTCAAGGATTCAGAAGATACTTTCTACACCACAGCAAGGGCGTGATATGAATTGCAAAGTTGTTCACTACTTGTAGCGCTGAATTGGAAAGTTGTTCACTATTTGCAGCTCTTTTCACGAGTTACTTGCTGAACTGCGTCGCATCTTTTCGCTGTTACAGTTTGCAGTGGTTGACGCCAAGCACTGTCATCAGTGAGTTAATGGCTGCAATTGATTGTCATAATGGTGCCATTTTCCCTCATACATAGATTCTCACAGCATGCACCAGACAAGGTGGCATGACATAATCCCAGTGTTTGAATTGCAGAGTCAAAGTGTACTTTGACTTGAGGTACCCTGGAAATAACTCTGAACCAAATGCGATGTTTGCCCGTCTTCCGCTCAGCTGTCACGCTGACAGCTTGTGCAAGGGCCACGAACGTTCCAGCTGCAGGGGAACTGATAACCAAGCAGTTTTCTCCCTCTGACCCCTTACACCAACTAACCAGCCAATCAGCTACAGTGGTAGTGTAAGTATAGGCATTTTGACACAGGTAGAACCTCCACAGACGTCCTACTTGACTCGGAAATCGGTTGTTGGCCTTATTTCATTACTGATGTTCTTGGACTACTGACATCAACAATGACATCACCTTTATCAGTGGGAATTCATGAACCTTCCTAATTTTCAACGAATGGTAGTCAGTGGGACACACTTCAACTGTTTTTGGGAGATCTGTTTTGGTTCAGTGTCAGGAAAGGGCAAACACTTAAAGGCAGGGTCTTTTAACTGTCGGCAGCTCGAACATACAGCGAATGACAGCAGCAAGAAACAGGAATGGATGCCAGATGCACTCAGTCTGTATGCCTCTTGGCCTCATTCAACATGTTGAAAAGGCAATTCCAACAGCTATTGACGGAACAAGGTACAACCAAATGCAGACTTTGGCGCACATTACAATAAATTCTTGGGTCATTCCAGCGAATGACAGACAAGGTTGAGAAGACCAACCTTGTGTCTGGACTTTCAACGAAGCTCACAATTTGCAGCAATGTCTGCAGAACTGATCGTGGCACTTTGGTAGTGAGCAGAGTGGAAGGACTGAACCAGAGACTTCGACAGTTGTGTGAAAAGTTCGGCTGAGACTTCCTGGACTTGCTCCATGGGGTTCAGAACTGTAGGGTCCCTCTAAAACGGTCTCGTGTGCACTACACATCAGGGTCTGCTACTCAGGTAGCTGCCTATGTATGACCTGCAGACAAGGCTGTTTAGATTAGGCGATTCTCCATCCAATTCAGATAACGACAGCTGTAGGAAGCAGATAAATATCAGTGTAAGATCCAAAGCAATGCCACCCACAAGTATTAAAATACTAATGGTAAACTGCTGAAGCATTCGCAACAATGTAGTAGAGCTTCAAATGCCCATGAAATGCAGTAAAGCTCTCATAATACTAGGTACAGAAACTTGAAACTTATAGCAGTGAGACTTTTGGGGAAAATTTAAGTGTGTAGGGATAGGCAAATGGAAAACAGAGGCGGTGTATTTGTTGCAGCAGACAACAAACTCATATCCACTGAGGTAAAAATTGGAGCTGCAAGTGAGATTGTTCGGAGAACACTCAGTGTCAAGTGTGTGCATAAAGTGATAATTGGATTCTTCTATCGCCCACCAGATTCATCTCCTGATATAACCGAAAACTTTAAAGAAAACCTCGGTTCACCTGCACATAAATTCGCCAGTCACACTGTCATCAGCTGCAGAGACTTTAATCATCCAACAATTAATTTGCAAAATGACAGTTCTGTTAGTTGTGTGCGTGATTACCAAATGCCTTCTCTGAAATCTGCCTATAACAGGTAGTTAGTAGCCTCACTCATGGAAATACATTGGATCTAATGGCAACAAATAGACATGACCGCTTTGAGGATGTACACATCGGAACTGGTATCAGTAACCATGACACAGTTGTGCCAACAGTAATTACCAAAATACAAAGGATAACTAAAACATGTAGTAAGATATACACGTTCCATAAACTACATAAAAATATCAGTAATGTCATATCTCAATCAGGAACTTCAAACTTTCAGCAAAGGGCATGAACATGCAGAGGCTAAAATTTAAACGTATAGTGGAACATGCACTGATATACATGTAAACAGTAGAACCTTCCCTGGTATACAGCCACTGTAAAGGAAATCCTAAAAAAAAAAAAAAAAAAAATAGAAATTACTGCGTAATGGGTGTAAAACAAAGTGTAGGGCTATAGATCGAGAGATGCTCAGTAAAATACATTTGGCTGTCAAGAGAGCAACGTGTGATGCGTACAGTGACTACGCCGTCAGAATATTGTCAAGTGATCTTTCACAGAATGCAAGGAAATTCTCGTCATACGTAAAGGCTGTCCATGACACCAGAGTTAGTGTCAAGTCCCTAGCGAATGAGAAGGAACAGAAATTGAAGGTAGCAAAGCAAAAGCTGAAATGTTTAACTTCGTTTTAAAGTGTTCTTCTACAAAGGAAAACCCAGGAGAGTTTCCCCAGTTTAGTCCTCGTACCACTGAGAAGATGAATGAAATAAGTATTAGTGTCAGTGGTGTTGAGAAACTGCTGAAAAGGTTAAAACTGAACAAATCTCCAGGGCTGGATGAAATCCCTGTCAGATTCCACACTGAATTTGCGCCTAAGTTGGCCCCTATCACAGATCCGTTGAACAAAAAACCATGCCCCATTCATGAAAAGAGGCACAGGTCGCACTTGACTACAAGGAGGGTAGTAGAAGTGATCCACAAAACTACCGTCCAGTATAACTGACATCGATTTGTTGTAGAATCCTAGAAAATATTCTGAAGTTATGGGAGATATCTTGAACAGAATGACCACCTCATTGCCAACCAGCATGGACTTCGGAAACATCGATTATGTAAAAGCCAACTCGAACTTCCCTCGCATGAGATACTAAAAGCTTTGGATGAAGGCATCAGGTAGATACTGTATTTCTAGATTTCCGGGATGCATTTGAGTCAGTACCACACCTACGCTTATTGTCAAAACAAAGATCATATGCGGCATCAAGTGAAATTTATGACTGCGTTGAGACTTTGTGGTGGGGAGGACACAACTTGTTATCTTGGATGGAGACTCACTGTCAGATGTAGAAGCAACTTTGGGAGTGCCAAGGGAAGTGTGTTGGAACCCTTCCGTTTCATGTTGTACACCAATGACCTCGCAGACTATATCAATAGTAAAATCAATCTTTTTAAAGTTGATGCAGTTATCTACACTGAAGACCCTAAAAAACTGATACACCTGCCTAATATCGTGTAGGGCCCCCGTGATCACGCAGAAGTGCCACAATATGACATGACAGGGACTCGAATACTGTCTGAGTTAGTGCTCAAGGGCACTGACATGATGAATCCTGCAGGGCTGTACATAAATCAAATCCTTAAGATTACGAGGGGTTGAACATATCTTCTGAACAGCATGTTGCAAGGCATCTCTGATATGCTCAATAATGTTCATGTCTGGGGGGTTTGGTGGCCAGCGGAAGTATTTAAACTCAGAAGCGTGTTCTTGGAGCTACGCTGTAGCAATTCTGGACGTGTATGGTGTCCTGCTGGAATTGCCCAAGTCTGTCGGAATGCACAATGGACATGAATGGATGCAGGTGATCAGACTGGATGCTTATCTACATGTCACCCATCAGAGTGTCACAGTTGTATCTAGACGTATCTGGGGTCCCATATCACTCCAACTGCACACACCCCACACCATTACAGAGCCTCCACCAGCTTGAACAGCGGGGTCCAGGGATTCATGAGGTTGTCTGCATACCCGCACGCATCAATCCACTCAATTCAATTTGAAACGAGACTCGTCCGACCAGGCAACGCGTTTCCAGTCATCAACAGTCCACTGTCGGTGTTGACAGTTCTAAGCAAGGTGTAAAGTTTCGTGTTGTGTAGTCATCCAGGGTACACAAGTGGGCCTTTGGCTCAAAAAGCACACATCGATGATGTTTCGTTGAATGGTTTACACCCTGACACTTGTTAAAGCATTGACATTTGCAGCAATTTGTGGAAGGGTTGCACTTCCGTCACGTTGAACGATTCTCTTGAGATGTCGTTGTTACCGTTCTTGCAGGATCTTTTTTCAGCCGTAACGATGTCGGAGATATGATGTTTTACTGCATTCCTGATATTCACGGAAAACTCGTGAAATGTTCTTACGGGAAAATCCTCACTTCATCGCTACCTTGAAGACACTGTGTCCCATCGCTCGTGCGCTGTCTATAACACCAGTTTCAAAATAAATTAAATCTTGATAATCTGCCATTGCAGAATCAGTAACCGACCATATAACTGCGCCAGATACTTGTTGTCTTATATACAGGGTTATTACAAATGATTGAAGCGATTTCACAGCTCTACAATAACTTTATTATTTGAGATATTTTCACAATGCTTTGCACACACATACAAAAACTCAAAAAGTTTTTTTAGGCATTCACAAATGTTCGATATGTGCCCCTTTAGTGATTCGGCAGACATCAAGCCGATAATCAAGTTCCTCCCACACTCGGCGCAGCATGTCCCCATCAATGAGTTCGAAAGCATCGTTGATGCGAGCTCGCAGTTCTGGCACTTTTCTTGGTAGAGGAGGTTTAAACACTGAATCTTTCACATAACCCCACAGAAAGAAATCGCGTGGGGTTAAGTCGGGAGAGCGTGGAGGCCATGACATGAATTGCTGATCATGATCTCCACCATGACCGATCCATCGGTTTTCCAATCTCCTGTTTAAGAAATGCCGAACATCATGATGGAAGTGCGATGGAGCACCATCCTGTTGAAAGATGAAGTCGGCGCTGTCGGTCTCCAGTTGTGGCATGAGCCAATTTTCCGCGGGCTACGCTCGAAACTTGCCCGCACGCGTTCAACCGTTTCTTCGCTCACTGCAGACCGACCCGTTGATTTCCCCTTACAGAGGCATCCAGAAGATTTAAACTGCGCATACCATCGCCGAATGGAGTTAGCAGTTGGTGGATCTTTGTTGAACTTCGTCCTGAAGTGTCGTTGCACTGTTATGACTGACTGATGTGAGTGCATTTCAAGCACGACATACGCTTTCGCGGCTCCTGTCGCCATTTTGTCTCACTGCGCTCTCGAGCGCTCTGACGGCAGAAACCTGAAGTGCGGCTTCAGCCGAACAAAACTTTATGAGTTTTTCTACGTATCTGTAGTGTGTCGTGACCATATGTCAATGAATGGAGCTACAGTGAATTTATGAAATCGCTTCAATCATTTGTAATAGCCCTGTAGGCATTTCCGACGGCAGAGCCGTATTCTGCCAATTTGCATATCTCTGTATTTGAATACGCATGCTTATACCAGTTTTCTAGGTGCTTCAGTGCATAATGAAATAATGATTAAAAGAAGCTGCGTAAACATTCAGTGAGATCTTGATAAGGTGTCAAAGTGGTACAGATTGGCAATGTGCTTTAAATGTTTAGAAACGTAAAGTGTTCACTTCATAAAACGAAAAATGTAGTAGCCAACGACTATAACATCAGTGAGTCACTATTAGAATATGCCAACTAAGATAAATACCTGGATGTAACACTTCATAGGGATATGAAATGGAATGATGACATAGGTTCAGTCATGGATAAAGCAAGTGGAAGATTTCAGTTTATTGGTACAATACGGGGGAAGTACAAGCAATTACTCGTGCGACTGGTTCTAGAATATTGCTCAACCTGTACCATATAGGACTAACATGGGATATTGGACGTGTACAGAGAAGGGGAACACAAATGGTCACAGGTTTGTTTAACCTGTTGGAGAGTCTCACAGATATACTGAACGAAATGAACTGGAGTACTCTTGGAGATAGACTGTCCTGAGAATGTCTACTAACAAAGATTCAAAAACCAGCTTTAAATGATTACTCTGGGTACATACTACAACCTCCTATGTATCGTTCACATAGGAATTGTGAGGACAGTATTAGAATAATTACTGCCCACATAGTTGCAATCAAACAATCATTCTTCCTGCTCTCCATATACGGAACAGAAAGAAACCCTAATAACTGGAACAATGAGACATACCCTCTACCATGCGCCTCACTGTGGTCTGCAGAGTATAGATGTAGTTATAGCACAGTATTAAATATGCAGGAGAAAAACAAAAATACAAGGTTGCAGAAATAGCGCAATAGTGTTAGTGGGAAATTAAAAACCATGTCTGGCACTATCTGACATAATTTATGTACAGGCCAATTGTGTACTTTATACCTGTCACTTTCCTTTTTCCAACCAATTAAAGTAGAATATTAAAATAATGCACAGAAATCACACCTTGTCCATAAAATTTACATTGAATTGTTTGATGACAGACTACATAACATACTACATCTCTCTAATCTCCTTCTGTCATAGCCTAGAATTTTAGTCACCATTAAAATGAAAAGAGCAAACTACACAGTAGTGTCCCATCTGGTCTGTGGTCGAAACTAGCCAAACGAACATAGTTATTTATGAAAAACTGCATGATACATGTCTCTCGCCTCCTCTAGTCAGAGTCTAAAATTACCATTACAATGTAACTCCATCTACCCTGTTCTCAGAAGTATCCCAACTATTATATGATAAATACGTTAAGTATTTAAATTGCTGAAATATCGAAAATTTTGTCAACTATGTTTACATTACTGGCTTCCAAAAATAAGTCTACAGACTGGCCCACCTATCATGTTGGCAATTTCTGTTCGAAGCTATATATCATATATCATTCACCATGCAATACTGGAACCGATATGTAACATATTCTCTGTAAATCATTAAAAACCGATGTTTGCCTGTAACACAGATATAATGACTTGGGAATATGTGGTGGTCGAACAGTTTTACCTGAAATAGTATTCTGTATACACTGAAATTGCAAAATGAAATCAACTCTTCTTTCACATCCCAGTTGCTTCCTCTCACAAATAGATGGTCCACTGTTAAAATGCGACAAAAGTTCGCTGTCTGTACCATGAGGTGTTCTTACTGTTAATAACTGTAGTCTGTGCAGAGTAGTCATATCTATGGTCCACACATCTTTTAGCATGCAACAGAGTCTTATGTTAATTATTCAGCACTACTATGAGATCACAATATTCCAAAATGTCTGCAAAACTCGCCGATAAGCAAAAGTAGAATATTTGCAGCAGTTTTCTTTGGAACTGGATGGATCTCAAATTAATTGCTTTGCCTCATCTATGATGTCACAATATTTTTAAATGCATCAGAAAATATAATGATTATGTTGCAGCAGTATCTAAACGCCTAAACTGCTTTTAGTATGTTGCACCGATATCTAAATGCCTAAAGGGTATTCAGACTGTGCAAAAAATGAATTTGTTATGTTTAGATCAAAATTATTTTCCAAACATGTCTCATAATAATTGTGAAATCTTAAGTATGAGTCATGTGGAGGAGGGGAGAATGAAGATAAAGTTTTCCTAGGAAAATTCAATCGTTAACAACTGTTGCCTAAAGTTATTGGGATCTAGTTGAGGTTAAGTACAAGGAAATCTTTGTAGGTGTCAAATTATTTACTTCACCTCAGCTATGACGCCACAGTATTCTAAAAATGTGTTAGCAATATGCTGTTGCAATAGTATCTATAAGCTGAGTCCAGAAAGTAAATTTACCCATGATGTTTCCTTCAATGTAGATGTATGTAGATGGGAAAAGTGCACATTCGCTAGAGCTCTCTCATGTGCCAAACAAATGATGGCTGGAGAGGTCCCGCTTGTTGCCAGTACCGCGGCAGCAGTACCCCGAAATGCCATTCCTGTTCGCTCTCCAGACATCCTCGAGGTTCCTTGTTCTTTAACGCACAAAACTTAGCGCCCATCGAAATTCATTGTCAGCTTTGTCAGGTCTTTGGGCAGAACAGCATGAGCAGATGATGCACAGCTGGTGAAGGTTTTTTTTCTGAAAGGTACCGTAGTCAAAATATCCATGATGAAGAGCACAGTGTGTAACAGTTCTTCATCAGTGATCACCCGGTTCAAGTGGTGTGGCGGAATATCCCGGAGAACCGTTGCTTCACGATTACTGAGCTCAACAGCCAGTTTCCGCAGGTATCGCGATCCTTGATGCACAAAACTGTTACTATGCACTTGCTGTTGAATAAATTGTGTGAAAGGTCGGTGCCAAAAAACCTAACACGCGAGTACAAAAGTAGTATGAGGGTACATGCAGTGTGCTAGGGTGTTTAATGATCAAACGCACCCCACCCGTCAAAGTAGATAAAAAAATTAAATCAATAAAATGATATTTGAAATTGAAGGGGTGAGCAAAACGCTGAACCTTAATTTGTCATAAATATTATGATGCTTTACTCTAGTATGCTCAGTAGTACTAAATGGGTCACTTGAGTGCGCTAGGAGATACGAGGATGAGTCAAATGAAAACCTTAAATTTGTAATAACAAATCGAAATATTCCGCCGTTATCCTGTAAGTTGGTAAGCATGCTACGAACAGCGTGCAGAATGGCCTGTAAGTGGCACCATAGTGCAGATGCACACATACCGTCGCAGTATCAGTATAAATATGACTGTCCCACTTGCGACTTTGCACCAGGGAAGAACAGCGTTCTATTATTCGGTTTTTGCGTAGTTAAGGTGTAAAACCTATTGAAATTCATCGACGAATGAAGGTTCAGTACGGTGATGCATGTTTGTCACAGCAGCAAGTCTGCAAATGGAGTAGGAAGTTAGAAAATGGTGAGACATCGGTGGAAGATGCTCCTCGTCCAGGTAAGACACAACGAGTTGTCACTCCACAGAACATTGCACCAGTTGAAGCCATAGTGAACGAAAACCGCCGAGTGACACTGAATGACATTGCAGCATGTTTACAAATTTGTCATGGGTCAGCACACTACGTTGTGCGTGATGTGCTCCAGTTTCACAAAGTGGCTGCAAGATGGGTGCCACGGCAGCTGACTCCTGAAATGAGAGAACGACATGTTGATGCTTGTGAAGAACTTCTTCGCGCTTTGAACGAGAAGGTGATGGCTTCCTTGCAAGAATCGTTACTGGGAACGAAACCTGAGTTCACTTCCACCAACCAGAAACGAAGAGAGCGAGCAAGGAATGGCGCCAGTTCTCATCACCAAAACCGAAGGAATTTCGAACAGAACCATCAGCAGGGAAGGTTATGCTGACTCTCTTTTGGGTCGAAAAAGGCGTCACTTTGGAGCATTACATGGCCAGAGGGACCACTGTCACCAGTGCATCGTACACAGATCTCCTAAAAAATCATCTGCGGCCTGCAATCAAATCAAAGCCACGTGGATTGCTGTCAGCAGGTGCCCTTTTGCAACATGACAATGCAAGGCCCCACACTGCCTGTACAACAGTTGCAACAATCACAGACCTGCATTTTGAGAGTCTTCCTCATCCACCGTACTCACCAGACCTTGCCCCAAGTGATTTCCATATGTCTGGACCACTCAAAGACGAAATGGGAGGAAGAGACACGCCATGTGGTGCATGAGTGGTTGCACAGACTACCAAAAGAATTTTTTTCGAATGGAATTTATGCGCTTTGTAAGCGCTGGAGGACTTGCACTGAGCGTAGGGGAGAGTATGTTGAAAAGCGATACTGCTTTGTACCACTTCTGCACAATGAATAACATTTTTAAAATTTTTTATGGTTTTCATTTGACTCACCCTTATAATTCAATGGGCAAACAGAATCCACTTATGAAACTAAATACACAAAGTAAATTAATTAAAATAAGTTTAAAAACTTATAGGATGCTACTCATGTAATAGAAAAATTATTTTAATCTTATTAATATTTATCAATAAAATAAACATATTTTAATTTCTTATTGAACTGTATCAGAATTTTCTAGAACAACTCTTCTGACATACTGAAATAAGAATCCTTTCTTAGCCTGTAAATTTACTAAATTTTTAGTATAAACATCTCCAATGATCTGACTTTATTGTAGTTTTATCTTTTTCTTCACCTTTCTCTCAAATAATCTGATCACAGATTTTCTATTCAGATTTTGAATACTCTTATAATTTAATGTGAATCCCTTTACCTTCATCTCTGTTTTTTTATCATTTTGTCATAATAATAACTTTTTGGGTCAGTTGAAACCCGGTCTGTAATCCAGTTATTTTCTAATTCATCAGTGCATTCGCCTAACATACTATATACTTCCACAGAACTTTCACCAAATCAATATATGCTACACTATCTGTATCAAAATATATAACAGATGCTCATAGTTTATGTAACATATCGTACAATCTAAGCCAAGCATTTGATGTAGTGAAGGCAGCTATAAAAATATCTTTAGCTGTACTATTTTACACATAATAATCCTTGAAATTGAACTTCATCTGAACCATATTGACATTAATAAAATTGATATCTCTATTATCCACTCAATCATCCAATAATATCTTGTAAAATAGCTATAAATTTGTTACATATGTAGACTGACACATTTTTGCGTTTTCCCAAATTTACCCCATAATGAATTAAGACATATCTTAGCAACAGCTCGTTTTCCTGGATTTTCCAGGATCTACCACAGTACCTAATTTCTCTTAAACTGTTTTGACATAGTCTTCATCAGTTTCAAAATCATTAGGACTGGGTTCTAATTTAATTTTCATAAAATCTTTCACATAATTTTTTGACAAGATTTTGCCTTTATTTCTAAAATCCCACTCTTCATAGACATCTAAAATTTTATATCCTTTTTCTACAGATATTTTCACTTCATCAGTGGTCCAAGTACCAATACAACTACTTTCATTATCATTGTCATTGCATTTATTTATTTTTTCTTGAGTCCATTTTACACACAAAGGAAACACCTGTTTTTCATTTATTCTTACTGATAGAACAGGATGATACAATCCTTTAGGTGGCATTCTTTACATTTTATTAAACCATATCAATTATAAGAATAATATCTTCATCCACATATTTTTCTCAGATGTTGTTCAGAACAACAATTACAAAATTGCACAGTAGGATAAAGACTACATATGTCTATGTATTTTATTTTTATACTATCACCATTTACTTTAGCTCTTAATTTGTTTGACCACCATAAAAAGCTTCTCTTGAATTCAATGGTTTGACAACTTCTGGTAACTATTATACTCTGCTGAGTTAAGCCAATCATATTCCCGCATCTCCACTAGTTATTTCCTGCATTTCGTGTTTCTACACTTCTTGTTAAAGTCTTTTGGTAAAGATCATCCATTTTTCTTTATATTTATTGCTAATCATCTCACTTTTAAAAAATTTTACAATCATGCCATAAAAACGATGATATGGGTAAACAGTAATATTTTCTCTATTAGCTCCATCTACTTTTGCTCCAGCTATTTTTACTTCTCCACCACTAAAAGCACTGTTCAATCTTCCTATTGATTCCTTACTATAGTTTTCTTTTTGTTCTGTATCTTATACAGCGTTAATATTTTCAGGTTAATATTCAAATCTGTAAATAGCCATACAAACATATGATATCGTTAAATAACAGAAAGAATTAATATTAGCTATCTCTAGAAATTGTTTTCTTCATTACAAATAACCTCTTCTTACTATATTGACATCAGAATTACTGTATTTATTAATTTCTTTCTTCATATTGAACATATAATTTTCTTTAACTTTGGAGCTAAGCCACTTGAGAGATGCTTCACTATCTTTCAGTTTCATAGTGTATAATCATATCGAGTATCTGGAACTGGTCCAAAGTAATATTCATTTTCTTGTCTGTTGAATAGATCTGGAAAATATCTTTTCTTCAATTCTTTGAAATCAAATGTTTGAAAACTACTAAGTAAACCTTGTATAATATTAGTGATATCTATAGTTTGTAGACCTAACCCTTTGATCCCCAATAACATTAATTTACTTCCTGTGTAGACAATATATTGTTTTATTGTCTTTTCAATACTGTACATAAAAATGAATAGTGAATTGCATCCTTTAGCATAGTGAGCTATGAATGTGTAATGCTTGTTTTTTTCACATTTCGTCCAACTACAGAACTCATCACATGTCTCAAATTTATAAACACTATCTCCTTGAAAATATGTGAACTATTATGAGATTCACAGTATGTATACAATTTTCTTATTGAGCTTTAAAATCAAACCAGACATATCTTTCTGTGTTGGTGGAATTCACTCTCTTATGGGATCCAACTTCATAACACTCAAACTGTGTATCAGCAACTATCTTTCCACATTCACAGCATTGGTAAACATAAGTATCATTGAATACTCCATTAATATAGCAACCATTTTTATTACAATTTGGACAACCTTGTCTGCAGCTCATCAGGTAGCATTGCTACCTCTGGATCACAGGGTCCCAGGTTCGATTCCCAGCTGGGTTGGAGATTTTCTCTGCCTGGGGACTGGGTGTTTGTGTTGTCCTCCTCATTTCATCATCATTCTCATCATTCGTGACAGCAGTGAGATTGGACTGTGAAGAAAATTGAGCTGTGAACCAACTGGGCTTTTCTATTGGCGCTGATAACCATGCAGTTGAGCACGACACACACCAAACATCATCATCATTGGACAACCTCGCACTATGAAACCGTCATCAAATTTTCTTTCAGAAATACTCTTTTGCAATACAGATTATATGTAAGATTTATGATTTTCAATTTTCACTACTTGATTACAGTTTCTGCAAAGTTAAAAGCTATAGTTTTGTGGTTTAATCTCAAACAGATCTTTTTAAATCCTTCACATTTTTAAGCTGTTTCACAAACTTCTTGTGATTTTTTAAGCACTCTTCATTATAACAGTACATATTGCAGTTTTCAGAATATATCTAGTTTTCCACAGTTTCTGAACCTTTGTGTAGTATACAGATTTTACAGCCTATTTTACATTTCTGTTTATCTTTGTTTTTATTTGGTTTGTCACCTTTACCACATAAATATCATGATTCTAAGAAAGCATTCACACTGCTAATTACATAAGAATGGTTTGATCTTTATTCAGATATATCTTTATTTTTTTGTCGGGACCATTATAGATGACTGAATTGAAATTCTTAACACATACAACATTTATTTCAATGCACAACAATTCTTCAACATCTTTAATCTGATCTAAAGCAAAGCCTTCTTCGTTACATTCAACCAACTCACTACATAATATTTCACTTAACTCTTTTTGTAATCTCTGTTTATCTCCTTCTCTAATCTTCTTTTTGTTTGGTATGTTAATGTCACTATTATTTCTCAAGGACAACACAGATCATCATTAATATTAATTCTAGTAATACATCTTTAGTCTTTTTATCATCAGCTATATTTATTTTTTTTTACGTTTTCATCCTCTAGGAATAGCAATCATTTGCGTATTAGATGAGGCATCTGCTATGTAATTACTCTCATCAGACATTAATATATCTCTGATTTTATTGCAGAAAACTTGAACAGATTCTCAAGTATTCTTAGATGTTTACACCCTGCAGGCACTGGATAAAACATTTTTCGAGGTTATATTCAACCTACCTCATTTTCTATGATTAGTTCTTTATTGCTAGTTTAACCATAGAATTGAGAGCCATCATTATATAATCAGTTTTCTGACGAACGGTACCGAGTTTACCATCATTAAAGATAATTTTATACTCATGAGAAGAAAGCTTGAAATTTTCATTAAATGTCAAACTTATTTCTTTAATCTCAAATAAATGCTTTTTAGATGGCTCAGCCACTTTTTCTTGGTCATATAGTTCGGTACTGAATGGATAAATTTGATGTAGTCTCACTATTTTGTCTTCTCTATGTTGTCGAGTTTTTTCAATATCCTCATCAAATTTGAAAAAATAACTTATATTAGGTAATTGTTGTGGACTTGATGTAGTCTTCTGGATGAAGTTGAAACTCTAGTAACCCAATAGTATTAATTATCTCTTATTTCTTTAATTTGCTGTATCCTCTAATACTAAGATTTTTTGCTTGAGCTTTGAGTTACCTTGCGTTCAAATTATCCAGAGTCCTTGTATGTGGAGATAAATTACATGAAATAATTTAATTAATTAATTAATTTATTAAGGATAAAAAATTACGTTTGCAAAAAGTGAGAACGTTTGCAAAAAGTGAGAAATGAAAAAATGATGTCTTAATTAAATTTTACCTTCCATCAATTTTATATGGTTCACTGACTGTACATCTTTTTTTGAGATGACCTGTATTTATTTCTTTTCCACAATTACATCCCGTTTTTCTTTTTACCTTATCTTCCATTTGAAAAATCCTACATTTACTTAAATGTTTTTCCATAGATGTAGGAATTAGGTAAAAATAACTGAACTCTTTAATTTCTTGACAACCAATGTATTTTTTGGTGACTCATCACAATCACCATTCTCTATGGATAACAATATTTTAAATTGCTCCTCACATGAAATTTGTTTGATATATTTCTTATATTAATCAGATGTAGTAGCTTTTCCACACAAACAAAATGCTTTACTACATCTACTGTTTTCGTAGTTTCTAATACATTCCTTATAAATATGTGAATTTTTACCCTTTACAAGTTTATATAAGTGAAAGTTATCAACTGATTTCTCCAGTTCACAGTCTTTACGTTTCTTGACTTCCATTTATTAAGACTACTTTTCAATACTTACATGAAAATTAATCCTTAATAAATGAACCCACTTTCTTGTTGCTGTGGTCTAGATAATTGTATACATAAAATATTTACACCCTTAATTTTACCTTCACTATCATTTCTACTGTGTATTTTATATTTTATTTATGATTTTGCAGTACAATACACATTTCATGAAAAATAAATTGTGCACACACTTAAGGAAATTATTGTTAATACTTTTATCTAATATATTATTATTCTATACAAAGGGTGCCACTTACAGTGGCAGATGAAGTGGTTTCAGGTACATCTAATGTTATTTGCAATACAATGGATATATTAGAATTTATTCAGAAGAATAATTATAAATTAAATTTAAATACACAGTTTAAAGATATTCGGGATCCATTGTTTAAAGGGAAAAATATATTAACTACAAATGATATTTTAACTTTTCTGTATGGAATTCCTGATGGAAAAAATTTCCCACCTGGAGAAAGAGGTTATCTTAAATCTCTTAAAGTTAATGAAATACCAAACAAACAAATTAATTATGACAATACTTAAGCATTAGAATGTGAATACATTCAAAATTAAATTAAAACATTAAGACCAAATAATCTTGTTCAGATGAAATGTATTTCATGAAATATTGAAAATTTTAAAAATTTGGTAATGACACTCATTTCAAAACAGTATAAAAAAGTAATAAAATATTACATTCCTTTAGAACAAAATTACTCGATTATCTGAAGTATAAGGCAATTGTTGAAAAAGATAAATTGTAAAACATTATTGAACAACAGGCAATAGAAATACATGTAAAAGACCAAGAATGTCTAGAACTGAGAAATAGTTTCTGATGTAGCAGAGCTGAAGAAAGAACTATTTTCATTGCCACATCCAAGAAATATGCTAAGAAAAATTATTTTGGTGAAGTATTGTACAAAAATCATCTTTCAGGAAGATATTCCAGTTATAAAAGTGGAAGACCTAAAGAAAGTAAAATATTTTATGGTAGAATTTATAAATGTACAGATTATAAATTAGTAGATCATATGTTTAATATTTATTTTGTTGTACACAGAACAGATTAAAGTAAAGAAATGTACAATATTCACTTCAACAGTCTTATTTCATTTAGAAATAATGTGACCAGTCCAGTGATATTGTTGATGAAATAAATGAGAAGAGAAAAAAATATTTATTACGAAATTTTGAATGGACCACTAAAGAATTTTAATTTATGTAATATATTTTTATTCTATATAAATGGAGTCAATCATAGAATTTGTTAATAACAAGCTTGGAGATAATGGTAAGTAATCACTTGTGATTATTGGTGAAAATAATAGCCTGTGTCTTAAAGCAAAAGTTTGTGCTGAAATATTAGAATATAAAGACACTGACTATTCAGTTAGGCCACATGTGGATATATAAGATAAAATAACATTTAAAAATTTATACACCAAGGCCACCTCGGGATTATTAGTTAATAAAAAATCATCAATATTAATCAATGAATGGGGCTTACATTTTTTAATTTTGAAATCGCAAAACCAAGAAGCAAAGCATTCAGAAACTGGGTTACACAAGAAGTTTTACCTGCAATTCGCGAACATGGCAAATACAAGATTAGAAATGAAATTATAGATGTCTATAGAAATCAAATACATACAAGAATTAAGGTACAGAACAACTAGAGAATATAGATAAATTGTATGAAAAACGAGTAGAAAATTTGAGAGAAAGTGTTGATATGGCTTTTGATGAAATAAACAGAAGAAATGAAGAAATCAATACATTTTACGTCATATTGTTCATCAATTACATCATGCAAAAGTGAGACCTAATTTTGTTATTTCATGATGATATGATTTTAATTATGAGTATTATATTATCGATGCACGATTTAAAAATATGCAAAACAAAAAGATACTATCAGAAATCGACACCTAAATTGCTAAGTATTTTTAAGAACTAGTTATGTACCAAATTCAGTGAATTTGTATCATTGAATGAAAGATACATTAAGAAATAATTGCCATCGAAATTATTTCAATATTTTGTATAATCATCCTTAATAAGAATTGATTAAAGATATAAAGAATCTTCTTCACCAAAATTCATCTTAAAGAAAGTCAGCCACTGAAAAAACTCGTCCTCTGAAAATAAAAAAAGTAATAAAAATTACTTGTAATGGCGACAGGTGAAGCAGTGCTAGTTTAAGCAGGCTTAGTCCAGTTTCAAGCACTTCTATGAAAAATTTATTTGAATTTATAACAACATGATTTTTATAATGGTAAAGACGTTTGTCTGATAAATGATAAAGGGAATAATCCATGGTTTAAAGCTTAAGATGTGAGTGATATATTGGTATATTCTATCTCTAGAAAAGCTTTAGATGATAATGTTAAGGGAAAGTTATTAAAAGATACAGAGAATTAGTGTAACCAGCAGTGTCTTACTGATAAAGAAATGGCTACCTGTGTTCTGAAGAAAAGAAGAGAAGCCATTCAAAACTTAAGAGAACAAATCAATGAGGAAAATGAAATAATTAGAGGAATACAGCTGCATGTAGTTACACCAACTCAAGATTTTAATTTGCGACATGTTTCTTCTTTAAAATTATCTGATGATGAATATGAATATACTAATTAGTTCGTTAGAACACAATTAAGAAACGTATGAAACAGTTATATGTAATTTTAGATAGACATTCAGACTGTGAAGAAACATTGAGACTTGAATATGATCATAAGTTAATAAATTTATACCAAAGAATGAAAGAAAATTTAATGATTGTTTGTCAAAACATTTATTTTAATATTTTCAATGACTATACACAAGAAGAATTGATTAATGATTTAGTGAATCTTGATCAGACTGGATTAATATAAGTCTGTTTATTAACGTATTCATCAACAATACAAATTTCGTCTGCTTGAGAATTTAGAAGTAATTCAGACTTTCACCAGTTAAATGATATATGAATTTAGAGGGAGGTCTCTTCAATCAGACAAAATACAGGTAGAAAGAATAAATGTGAAAATATTTTCATTCTTAACTGTAGGAATTTATATAGAAGAGTTTTTATTAGTATTTTATAAAATTACTTCTGTTTTATTTACCCAACTATTATGTGATTTATCAAAACCCAACCATTTAACATAAACATTACCTCCATTCTTTCCCAAGACTTTTTCAACGAGATATACATCTGGATATTGTGGTTTCTATAATTCTTGTTCATAAAAATATCATTCGATATCATTCAATTTTTATGTGACTGGATAAGAATGAATAACATCTCAATTCTGAGAATTTCTGTTGACAATTAGCTGTAGAACCTATTTCCAAAAGTTCTTTAAGTTTACTAATTCTGACATTATCTCTTATTTTAAATTTCGCTTTTTCATTAGACACAATAGTAGTGGGTATATAATTCTTTTCCTTCACTTCTGTTGGTTTCATTTTTAGAGCTGTATGATTTGTGTTGTTATATTCATCAACTAATATCGAAACTAGTTCCACACATTTATAATTTCCTTCAAGAGAACATTTTTCCACACATTTTCTTTTAATGTTCTGTTAAATTGTGCAACAACAGATGCTTTTAATACACTAAAAGCTGAATAATGTTTAATGTTGTATGTTTTCGTTACTTCATGAAATTCTGTGTTATAAAATTCTTTGCCTTCTCTGTTTGTAAATTTCTAGGTTTTCTAGCAATGAATAATTTTTTGAAAGAATTAGCTATATTTTTCCCTGTTTTATTTGTAACTGGAATTGCCGAAGCAAATTTTGAAAAAACATCTATAACAGTTGATGAGTAATTATATCCTTTATTTATTTCGAAATTCATTTTAGTTTTCCAGAGTCCAATTCAGCTAAATCTGCTTGCTATAAATCAGCTATACCATGTGAAACAACACTTCTTCTTTCAAAAATTTTTCTCACTGGTTTATGTAATTCATTAATAAATTGATCATCAACATTAATCGATTCTGGTGACCTCCTTCACGTACAAAATTATTTAACGACGTTACTCTTTTTAGTTGTACATACTTACAAAGAACTTCAGTTCCTTGTCATTCATATTTCGTTGTTAGTCTATGAGGATTATGTGCTTTAATAAAATTATTATACTTCAAACAGTACAACTTAGTATGATTATCCAATTATATAGAATAAAAATAAGATTTAAATTATTTCACCAAATATAATTAACTTTGCATCAATTGGAACAGTTTTAACGGAATCTTTTAATCTTATAATGAGAAAGCTTGATCTGTTTGTTATTATTGACTGAGTAGGAGCCATTTCACACTGATTTTCGGAAACACTTTGTGCGGTATCAGAGTCATTAAAAGATAATATATTATTTATATTTCGACCAATAACAACAATTTTTTTGTAAATAAACTTGTACTCGAAATTGTGTTTATTTCGTATGCCTCCAGTCATAAAATTAAATGCAAGAATTTGTTTATCATACACTTTTTTAAAGGTTACTTAAATAGTTTAAGAACTGAATTAAACCTGTTTTTGAGAAATAATCTATAAAGCATTTTTCTGGTGTTTTTGTAAAGTAATCAGTTAGATTAGTTTTACTGACATAATTATTCAACTGTGTTAGAATTCTTGTATGTTTAGGATTTGTAACATTTCATAACTCATTCTGTAAATAATGTTCGTTCATTACATCCTTTGCATCAATTGGCTCATTAACATTCACAATTCTTCTACCTTTAAACGCAATATAATCTCTAATAATTTTGAAAATAGCATTAATTTTTTTCTTAAATTGTTGAATTACATTATTTGTTTGTGGATCTATTGATTTTTGATTGGAAATCTTTCAAATTTGAAATTAATTCATAGTTAAGTTTTGTATCTAATGATTAAAAATGTAAATCGTTATTGATCTTATTTGTAAAAATGTCTATTTATTATATTCAAAATATCATTTAACTTGTATTTATCTGGCAGCAGTTTTACCACAAATAGACATAAATGACCAAAATTACTTCATTTATGTTTTGTATTCTGTTAGCATTGTGGTACAGATCATTTTTTCCTAAATAATTAACTAGTTAAATTGCTGTATTACCACAAAATGAATTAAACAAATTTATATTAACATTCTTATAATAACAATGAGAACCAACATGATCAGATGTATCTAAATTAACTATTCCAGATTTGTATTCTCTAGGAATCATAAGTCACCAAAATATTTATTTTTTAAATGTTTAACTAATTTTTCTAAATCTAAATTACTTATGCATTAGCATAGAAATCAACTGCTCTTTGAAATTTTTTCTAGCACCAGTGTATTTCTTTTCCTTTACTTCATTATGTCTTTTCTGTTCTTCCAACTCTGTATCACCTTTTCTCTTGTTTATTACTGCATTTGAAATTGCTGCAGAACCACCAGCAAGGGAACCAATTATTGCAAAATAAGGTAATGTTGCTAGTAGCAACTGAAGAAATCTAGCTTTGTGTTGTTAGTCTTTTTCCTTCTTTCTTTTTTGTTACATATTCAATAATCTTTTTCACTACAGGAATTCCTAATGTAGTGAGTAACTTCAAACCAGTTTTTTCTCTTTCTTTCTCTTTTTTTTAACATTGGTTAAAAATGGTTCAATACTCCTTGTTTAATTTAATTTGAATTGATTTTGGTTTAGTTTTGCCATTTGGTAGCCATGTATAATCAGTTGTAACATTATTCGTTTATACAGATAAAAAATTTATAAGGATTAATATTTTTACACTCCCCAACGATTGTTATCCATGCCTAAGACAGTGCCAGCTGAAACAGGGTGAGGACAGTGTCCCACTTCTAATTCTAATGCAGCATTTGGCGAATCAGTTATTCATAAGTCACATTATCCTGTATTATTCTAGTTTTTGAACCTTTTCAGAATTTAGAAATTACCATAACTGATGACAATGGTAATCTGATTGACTTTAATGATAATCATGTAACAGTAATTTAAAAATGTCTTAATAAATTTTATCCTTGATAAATCATGAACAAAATAGAGAGTTATCTGTTTTACTCATTCCCAATCAATGAGAAGACTAAAAATAATCTGAATCTCCCCAACAAAAACAAAGAAATTAATATTGATGTTGGAAATGGATTGGTTCATCCCAACCATGCATAATTCTATATAAGTTTTAGTGATATTGCAGAAATGGTACAGATTACCCCTCATATGTTGCAAAACCCAATAAAAATTTGTTGATAACTATCTGCCAAAGTTGTTCGAGGTCACCAGTATAAAGAAAGGAAACAATATTTTGTCTAGAATGGAACATCCATTCGTTTCTTTATCTGTCTTTATCAGATTAACTTTGACTATAGCCAGTGATTTAACTATGGAATGTCATATCCTTAATAATGTGAGATTAAAAGAAAGGAAAATGAAGTGCTTTGTCCACTAGATTTGTTTGCTGGAATTTTCAAGAAGTTGCATGGGATGGAGAGTTAACAGTAATTTTTAATTAGAGTTCATGTGCTGGAGATGCTATTTGCTATTTTTAGATGGGCTGATAAAAATGGCATTGGAATTGAAGTAAAAGCTACACTAACCAAAAGAAGGTAAAATGGAGTGAAATCTATGGAAATTCGTGTTCTTATTGTAAAGTATGAACCAAAATATTCATATTTCTTTAAATCACAAACAGTTGACATAGCCATATTAGAGGTAAAAAGAAATTTTGAACTAGATATTACTAATTATTATAATTCTGCAGTATCAGATATGCCTTATTTTCGTTGTTTTCCAAACTAATCGAAAAAGTAAGCACCTAACGGTTTCTTCTTTATTCAGTCATGCTAAATTACAAAATATCTACGTGAAAAAAGTAAGAAATGAAGTGAATCCTCAAGAATTACGGAATCTTGATCCACCAAATAATTATCTGAGAGCATATGATGCTTTCCTCGATTTTAAGAGTGTCACTCAGTTGAATGATGATGTCAATGTAAATTCCTTGAGTTTTTTTATTGAAAATTGTCCTCTTTTTTTATAAATATGTCTAGGAGAATGAATATGCAAGCCATACAAAAAACTGCAATGAAACTAGTTGCTACTTTTAATGAGAAAATTCCGAAATATACAGTTGTTAACATAGTCATGCATAGCAAGAAAAATTTAACATATGATGCTCAGCATAGAAATTTGAGTAACAATTTTTAAAATTAATGTGTTTTATTGTATGGATATGCTACTGAAGAAGCTAAATAATACAATGAATAATTTTTTTAAGAATATTTGTGATCTAGAAGTAAATAAATAAATTGTATTAGATTACAAGGAGTGAATGTTTAAAAGGAAGAGAAAATTTGTATGGGGCCTGGTAGTAAATTTAAAATTATTTTGCCAGACAGGTTTGGGACTTTCAATTTTTTTGAATCAAGTAATATAAAAATAAAGTATAAAGGAATTGGGATAACTAAAATAATGATAGCGAATTCCATGATCTAGAGCTGATTGAATAATTTTTTATTTAATTTTTCATTCTTTTAGTTTTTTTTAATTTTTGGGTGCATTGTGTTTGCTCATTATATTATCTCCTAGTGCACTCAACCTGCACACTTACTCATACAAAGAAATATTTCTCATCAACCATATACAGCGTTTGGTAGACCAAACTATTCTGTACATGTTCCATTTTTTTAGCCTATTCAAGATTTACAAATTACTGTAACTGATAAAAATGATAATTTTATTGACTTTAATGTTGCTTATGTAACAGTAATTTTAGAAATGACTTAATAAATGTTATCCTTATTAAATCATGGACAAAATCGAGAGTTATCAGTTTACCCATTCCCACTGAATGAGAAGACTAAAAATAATCTCAATCCCCACAGCAAGAACACAGAGATTAATAAAAATATTGGAGATTATCAGTTTACATGAGCTTTAGTATTATTGCAGATGATGGTACTAAGTTTCCATCATATGATGCAAAATCGAATAAAAAATTAATTGATAACAATGTGTCAAAGCTGTTCAAGTACATCACCACAAAGAAATGAAACAATATTTGGTCTAGAATGTAGCATCCATTCATTTCTTCATCTGTCCTCGTGTGATGTAAAGAAGTAACGTGAGGAGGGAGTTAACAGTAATTTTTACTTGGAGTTCAAGTGCTGGAGATGCTATTCAAAGAATGCTATTCAAAGACAGGCTGAAACAATTCTGGAATGGAAATATCGAAAGTTCACTTCCAAAAGAAGGTAAAATCATAGTAGAATCTATGGAAATTCGTGCTCATGTCGCAAAATATGCACCAGAATATTCACTAGAGCTAGAAGAAGGAAGACTAAAATTTCCAAAAATTCTATTTTCTTTCTTTGAGTCACAAATAGTTGAAATAGCCGGATTAGAAGGAAAACGAAATTTTGAACAAGAAATTAGTAATTATTATAATTCCTCAGACTTTGATATACCTCATTTTAGTTTTGTTATGTTTCAGAATAACACAGAAAATAATCAGTTAATTGATTCTTATTTATTCAGTCAAGTTAAATTACCAAACATCTAAATAAGGAATGGATGAAACGATGTTTTTTGTCAAGAAATGTGGAATCTATAACCACTAAATACTTATTAAAAGCTTATGATGGGTTCCTAAATTTGAAGAGTGTCACTTGACTGAATGATGATGTCACTGTAAATTCCTTCAGTTTTATTGAAAATTATCTGGGAGAATGAATATGTTAGCCATACAGAAGGCTAAAATGAAATTAGTTGCCATTTTAATGATAAAATTCCGAAAGATACAATTGCCTACATAGCCATGTGTGTTAAGGACGTCGATTCTAAGCGTAGAATTATTCCATATAAATGGATGCTCTACTGAAGAAGCTTAATAATGAAAGTATTCTAATTTGTTTAAAAAGATTAGTGAGCTAGAAGTAAATGAATTGTATTACATTACAGACTGTAAATATTTAAAAACTAGATACAGGGAGAAAATTTTTACTGAGCTTGATAATTAATTTAAAATTATTTTGCCAGACAGCTTTAATAAAATAATAACTAGCTGTGACATTAGATTTTTGAAGATGGTAATATTAAACTAAAATATAAAGGAATGGAAAGAACTACAAAATTATATTGAATTTCACAATTTGGAGTTCATTATGTGAGTTGATTTAAATTTTACATTTATTTTTGTGGGTGGAGTGAGTCTGACCATTAAATAATCCCTTAGTGCACTTACCCTAACCACTTACTACTACTGAGTATACTAAAGAAAAACATAATAATGTTTATCGAAACAAAGTTTGAGCAACTTGTGCACCTTTTCAATTTCGAATATGATTTGCTGATTTAATTTTTATATTTATTTTTGTTGGGTGGGGCGGGTTTGATCATTAAATAATCTCCTGGTGCACTGAATGTACCCACTTACTACTTACAAAATGAAACGCTTTGGAGCAGCACTGAGCTTTCTGCAGTGGTATCATGATGACGGCTACAAGTTCCTCAATAAGTTCGCCACAAGCGATGAGATGTGGGTATGTCACTTGGCCCCAGAAACCAACCAACAGTCAGTGCATTGGCATCTCTGCGGATTCCCAGTCAGGAGGAGATTCCAACTGTTAGTGCAGGAACTAATGTTCACCGTTTTCTGGGACCGTAGGGGAATTCTGCTCAATGACTCTCTGCCCAGAGTCGACACACTGAATGCTGACCATTACTGCAAAAAAAAAAATATGCTGAAACTGTGACGTGCCGTTCAGAACAAAAGGACTGGAATGCTTACTGTGGGCGTGTGCTCAGCCCCATATGGCTCGGCGCACAGCAACTGTTGTGCAGAAGTTCGGCTGGGAGCTGTCTGGTCATCCAGTGTACAGTTCTGATCTTGCTCCCAGCGACTTCTATCTTTTCTTGAACCTCAAGAAATTCCTGTACTTTGGCCAGCGTTTTAACAACGACTAAGAGCTGAAGACGACTATCACATGCTGGTTCCATTCAAAGGCAGCAGACACCTACAACACAGGAACACAAAAATTGATCTCACAATATGACGAATGTCTCAATTCTTTTGGTGACTGTGTCGAAAAATAGCTCAAACATTCGCTATGGCTGTTGCCAATAACGTTTTTCATGTAACAATGTTGTCTTTGTTTTACAACACTAGGGCAACTTACTTTCTAGATGCGCCTTATAAGTATGTAAAATGTATTTAACCTGATAATGTGTATATTGTCGTCAAGTAACGTCGTGTTTTCCATTTACAGAAGAAAATGGACCATAAGAATAAAAGGCAATCGATGAGAAGTCTTACTAAGAACCTATGGCTCTTTAAAAAACGTAAAATCAAGTACATCAGCAACACATTCATAATACTATTTATTTTAGGGAAGGAAGGAATGAGGTCCTCGATTTTAGGAAGAAATAAATTGTTTCATCGTGTCATATCATTTAAACTGCCGAATGTCATAGATTGTTTATAAATACACACACACACACAAGCTACTATGAACAGCATAGTGAAGGCATTATTGTAGCCCTAGGAATAGACAACATTCCATTAGAACTACAGGTAGCCTTGTGAGATCCAGCCATGACACAACTCTACCATCTGCTGAGAAAGATGTATGAGACAGGTGAAATACTCTCAGACTTCAAGAAGAATATAATAATTCCAATCCCATAGAAAGCAGCTGTTAACAGGTGTGAAAATTACCGAACTAGCAGTTTAATAAGTCATGGCTGCAAAATACTAACACTAGTTCTTTACAAACGAAGAGAAAAACTGGTAGAAGCCGAGCTCACGGAAGATCAGTTTGGATTCCATAGAAATGCCGGAATACGTGAGGCAACACTGACCGTACTACTTGCCTTAGAAGATAGATTATGGAAAGGGAAACCTACGTTTCTAGCATTTGTAGACTTAGAGAAAGCTTTGACAATCTTGAATAGAATACACTTTTTCAAATTCTGTAGGTGGCTGGGGTGAAATACAGGGAGTGAAAGGCTACTGACAATTTGTACAGAAACCAGATGGCAGTTGTAAGAGTCGAGGAGCATGAAAGGGAAGCAGTGGTTGGGAAGGGAGTGAGACAGGGTTGTAGCCTATCCTGGATGTTATTTAATCCTTATATTGAGCAAGCAGTAAAGGAAACAAAAGAAAAATTTGGAATATTAATTAAAAACCACCGAGAAGAGATTGGTTCAAATGGCTCTATGGGGCATAACATCTGAGGTCATCAGTCCCCTACACCTAGAACTACTTAAACCTAACTAATCTAAGGGTATCACACACATCCACGCCCGAGGTAGGATTCGAACCTGGGACTGTAGCAGCAGCGTGGTTCCAGACTTGAAGCGCCTAGAACCGCTCAGTCACAGCGGTCGGCCATGGAGAGGAAATAAAAACTTTGAGGGATGCCAGTGACATTGTAAGTCTCTCAGAGACAGTAAAGGACTGGGAAGCGCAGTTGAACAGAATGGACAGTGTCTTGAAAGGAGGACATAAGATGAACACAAACAAAAGGAAATCGAGAATAATGGAATGTAGTCGAATTAAATCAGATGATGCTGAAGGAGTTAGATTAGGAAATGAGACACGTAAAGTAGTGCATGAGGTTTGCTATTTGGGGTGGAATGTAACTGATGATGGTCGAAGTAGAGAGGAAATAAAAGGTAGACTGCCAATGACATGGAAAGAGTTTCTGAAGAAGAGAAATTTGTTAACATCGACAATAGATTTAAGTGCCAGGAAGTCCTTTCTAAAAGGATTTGTATTGAATGTAGCTATGTATGGAATTTAGACATGGACTATAAATAGTTTAGACAAGAAGAGAATAGAAGCTTTTGAAAGAATGCTAAATATTAAATGGTAGCTCACATAACTAATGAAGAGGTACTGAATAGAACTGGGGAGAAGAGGAATTTGTGGTACAACTTGACTAGAAGAAGGGATCGGCTTGTAGGACATGTTCTGAGGCATCAAGGGATCACCAATTTCGTATTGGAAGGCAGAGTGGAGGGTAAAAATCGTAGAGGGAGGCCAAGAGGTGAATAAACTAAGCAGATTCTGAAGTATGTAGGTTGTAGTAGGTACTTGGAGGTTAAGAAGCTTGTAGAGGATAGAATAGCATGGACAGCGGCATCAAATCAGTCGTTGGACTGAAGACAAGAACAACACACAACAGCCATCATCTGTAATCGTTTTGCAATTTCTTTTGATCTTTTGATTTTACTAGACGATAAACGACAATATTACCTGGAAACAAACTTAGACAGCCCCTCCACAACCTTGGGGAATGCCAGAAATCACCTTGTGATATCTCGATGACTTTCCGTCAATTACTATGAACTGTGACCTCTCTCACAAGAAATCATTAATTCAGGCGCATAACTGAGACGATATTTCATAAGCACGCAGTTTGATTACAAGTCGCTTGTGAAGCAGAGTTGTTAAAGGCCGCCTGTATGTCTAGAAATATGGCATTAATTTGAAATCCCTTGTCGATAGCACTCAACACTTCGTCTGTGTAAAGAGCTAATTCTATTTCTCGAGAGCAACGTCTCCTAAATCCGAGTTTTATTTATTTATTTACTTATTTATTGTTCCATGGGACCAAATTAAGGAGAAGTCTCCATGGTCATGGAACGAGTCAATACATGAAATTATAACACGATATTAGAAACAGATAAAATGAAATGTAAAAAAAAACATATTCAGGTGACAAGTCGTAAATTTAAATGAAGACAATCAACAATGTAACACTGGAATTTGCTTAATTTTTTAGCTTTTCCAGGAGCTCCTCGACAGAATAGGAGGAGTGAGCCATGAGGAAACTCTCCAGTTTAGACTTAAAAGAGTTTGGGCTACTGCTAAGATTTTTGAGTTCTTGTGGTAGCTTATTGAAAATGGATGCAGCAGAATACTGCACTCCTTTCTGCACAAGAGTCAAGGAAGTGCATTCTACATGCAGATTTGATTTCTGCCTAGTATTAACTGAGTGAAAGCTGCTAACTCTTGGGAATAGGCTAATATTGCTAACAACAAACGACATTAAAGAAAATATATACTGTGCGGGCAATGTCAGAATTCCCAGATTTTTGAATAGGGGTCGACAAGAGGTTCTCGAACTTACACCACATATAGCTCGAACAGCCCGTTTTTGAGCCAAAAATACCCTTTTTGAATCAGAAAAATTAGCCCAAAAAATAATACCATACGACATAAGCGTATGAAAATATGGGAAATAGACTACTTTTCGTGTCACTTATTTCAGATACTGTTCTAATGGTAAATAAAGCAGCATTTAGCTTCTGAACAAGATCCTGGACATGGGCTTTCCACGACAGCTTACTATCTATCTGAACGCCTAGGAATTTGAACTGTTCCGTCTCGCTTATAATATGCCCATTCTGTCTGATCAAAATATCGGTTCTTGTTGAATTGTGAGTTAGAAACTGCAAAAACTGAGTCTTACTGTGATTTAGCATCAAATTATTTTCCACAAGCCACGAACTTATTTCATGAACTACATTATTTGTTACTGTTTCAATATTACACGCAAGATCCTTCACTATCAAGCTGGTGTCATCAGCAAACAGAAACATTTTTGAATCACCTGTAATACTAGAAGGCATATCATTTATATAAATAAGAAACAGCAGTGGCCCCAGCACCGACCCTTGGGGAATGCCCCACTTAACAGTGCCCCATTGGGACTGAATATCACTACCACTCTCAATATTGCGGAGAATTACCCTCTGCTTTCTGTTCTTAACGTAAGAGGCGAACCAGTTGTAAGCTACTCCCCTTACTCCATAATGGTCCAACTTTTGCAGTAATATTTTGTGGTCAACACAGTCAAAAGCCTTCGTTAAATCAAAGAAAACACCTAGCGTTCGCAACCTTTTATTTAATCCGTCCAAAACCTCACAGAGAAAAGATAATATAGCATTTTCAGTTGTTAAACCATTTCTAAAACCAAACTGAACATTTGACAGCAAATTATGTGAATTTAAATGCTCCAGTAACCTTGTATATACAACCTTCTCGATAACTTTAGCAAACACCGATGGCATAGAAATAGGTCTAAAATTGTCAATATTATCAATGTCTCCCTTTTTATAAAGTGGCTTCACTACCGAGTATTTCAATCGGTCAGGAAACCGACCACTCCTAAAGGAAAAGTTACAGATATGGCTAAGTACTGGGCTAACATACATAGAACAATACTTCAGTATTCTGCTAGATACCCCGTCATATCCATGAGAGTTCTTGGTCTTTAGTGATTTAATTATTAACTCAATCTCCCTCTTGTCAGTATCATGGAGGAGAATTTCAGGTAACAGTCTCAGAACACTTTTTTCTAAGAGCGCTATATGATTCCCTGTTGGGACTAGGTTTCTATTTAGTTCACCTGCTATATTCATGTTGACTATGTATCAATAGATTGTTATCTTCGACTTAATTCATCTTCCTATACCACTAAGACGATGAAAGGGAAGAGAAAAAGGAATACATAACCACATGTCAGATGAAAGTGTGACCTGACAGGGGATGGTACATAGGTGGTTGTAGCAAGGTCCCATATTCATCACTTTGTAATAATAGTTCCTTGTAAGGACACTTTCGCGGAACAGTTGGCGACTGCTTTCAAGGCGTGCCACTATTACACTGGTAACCACCTGTGTTACCATCTCATAATGTGGCTGCTCAGGACTTGCTGTCAAGCTAACATGAGGATTGCATAGGTGTGTTATTTCAATCTATGTCCTTTGTTAGGTAGTACTGCTTTCTAGATTTAGAGAATCCAAACATAGAATGTTTTCAGTATAAATAATTTAACATTTTGTCCTGAAGGTTTCATTGAGCTGATGACGTTAACTTCCTTCAGTGAGGTCAATGAAACCTTCGTAGGAAAAACTGCCTTGCTCAGCGGCTGGGGAAAAACAGGTGACGGTAAGTTGCCGACTTACTTTAATTTGTGATGGAGCACTGAATTAAGTTTGTTTCTGTCATTTAGAACCTATAGAATACCTTGCCATTTAGTGAAAAGTATGGCATTGTTGAGCATTTATTATTATTTGTGAAACGAAATATAGCTGGAATTCAATAATGACCATCTGTATATTAAGAAAGACATTCACATTTCGATCAGTAGCGTTATCCAGTGTTGACTACTCTCAAGTATACTTTTTATGGAATTGATAGTTTAGCAAATATTACATAACTAGTGTAAGGAAATATTGCTCGTTTCACTTGCATATGCAGGGTGTTCGGAAATTCCCGTTACAGCCTTGTATGACTTGTAGAGGGGAGTGAGTACATCGTATTTTGAATAGGAACCCATGTCTGGAAACATAACGTTTCCATTCTACAATGGTTTCAACTCAGATATTTAACTATCCACTTCATCTTGAAGAACTGAATTGGGGCTAACGCAGTACGATTATTAGGCAACAGTTTGAAAGGAAACATAAACGAAATATTCATTTATCACTTAAACACTTTTATTTGTGTTAACACACATCATATTCCAGAACAAAAAGCAATCCAGCATCTGTATGTACAGAACACTACTGACTCATTAGAACTACAGGCTGATGTGGCGACCACCAACGTTGTTACAGACATTATACCTCTGAAGCACATTCCTGTACACACTCAGCATCCCACCTGGGGTCTCTTCAGATTCTAGTGCAGAGGCCAGAACTTCTGCTAGTAGATCTTCCTCTGTCTCTACAAGAGTTTTGTAAATTAAGCTTTGCTTACAACTCCACATCAGGTGACTGTCTGATGTAGTAGACTACATTTCGTCCTATGTACCCCACTGCAACCAGGACAAGCAACTCTGAAATATTTCTCTATCTATCATGACATTGACATATTACGCATCTTAACTGAAATTGTCGTAGAACAGGAAAGGTACGTTTCCAGACGTGGGATCCCATTCAAAATATTATGAACTCACTCCCCTCTACACTTCCAAACTTTTATAACGAAATGTCCAGAGACCCTGACTGATGGAAATAAAATAATACCCTTTCATAACAACCCGACATGCCTGACACATTATCAGTCTGAAAATATTGAATAACAAGTATCTACAGGCACACGCATCTAGATCCTTTGAGAGCTTGGCAGTAACTACCACTTCCTATTATTTCGTGTTAGCAGTGTCTACAAACATCAGTCACAACTGACAAGTCAGTTAGAATAACATTATTTTAGTCTGAGAAGCAGATTGAAATGCAAATTAGGCGCAACACAGGAAAATATTAAACAATAACACTTTTATTGTTTTTGACCACTGTTTACAGAAATTTAACTGAGTTGAATTTACAAGAATGCTTTGTGGTGAACGTGGCAACGGCCTTGCCACAGTGGATACACCGGTTCCCGTGAGATCACCGAAGTTAAGCGCTGTCGGGCGTGGCTGGCACTTGGATGGGTGACCATCCCGCCGCCATGCGCTGCTGCCATTTTTCGGGGTGCACTCAGCCTCGTGATGCCAATTGAGGAGCTACTCGACAGAATAGTAGCGGCTCCGGTCAAAGAAAGCCATCATAACGACCGGGAGAGCGGTGTGCTGACCACACGCCCCTCTTATCCGCATCCTCAACTGAGGATGACACGGCGGTCGGATGGTCCCGATGGGCCACTTGTGGCGTGCTTTTTTTTGTGGTGAACTCTGTTCCAAATAATGGTTTCATAGAGCCCTCCAAGCCACTGTATCCTGTGTAAGCCTATCAATCACTGCATAATTACTGCAACCCCTGCCTATTTGAAACTGCTTACAGTAACCAAGTTACGCTATCTCACTACACCTTTTATGCACTTGTGACTCCTAAAGCTTTCTTTCATTAACAGATTCACTATTCCTCATTGCATCAAAACGTTTGCTATCACTGACCCGTCCTCTTAATCAAGTTACTTCACAAATGCGTTTTCTTCCCTAGTCGATTCCATGCCTCCTCTTTAATCGAATCTGCCCACCTAATCTTCAGAATTTTTCTGTAGCACCACATTTCAAAAGTTTCTTCACTATTTCAGCGATTCTTACAGTCTCTCCCCATCACTAGCCACGCAAAAATAGCAACAACAGCAACAAGTGTGTCTAGAAGTGTTTGTGTTTGGGCTCTTCCAGGTGGGGAGCACGAATTGTGGAATTAGGTAGACATCAGAAGAATGATAATCTGTGGATTCCTGAAAGGGTTTATCTATCACGTTCTTTAATATAATGAGAGTAGGAAGCCTATTTCTACGAAAACAATCCATTGCCATGTATTAATATATTGTTTTTATTATCATGTAAGATTACAGCATAGAAAACGTTTACCGGTAAATAAATTTAAAAAAGGACATGTCAGTCTTGATACGAGCGTCAGATAGTTCTAGATAAAGCAAACAAGTAAGAAAAGGGGAAAACTCTGCAGAAATGTATTCTGAATTATATTATGCTTAAAGAACATTAGTTAACATAGCTAGACAACCATTCCTAACTGAAATTCGGCATTACTTTGTTGCTGAATGCATCGCGAAGGAGGACTTAGTGTAGTAGTTCAGACTAAACATGGAACTGGATGAAGAGGCACCCTTGTGACAACATCATATGTAATGTGCATCCTGTGCAATCGCAACGCATAATTTACCTGTGCCACACAGTGTGTCATTTAATGTGTGGGAGGCCAGATAACTATAGGTACTCTGCACTGCCTGTCAACCTATTAAACGGCATACTCTTGACTAAAGTGTCAGTCACATATTCTTACCGGGTTTTTCAGTGAAGCAGAACACTATTCGTCCCCAGTCTGTCTACAATGGCCGCCTACACTAGCCAGGTTGGTGAGGCGATGCACACAGTGGCGCCCTCGCCTAGCAAGAACATATTAACTGACATGACTCTTCCTTCTGTCTCCACTTTGAGAACATTCGAGACTCTCAGCTTATTTATTGCTGATCCATTTAGAGTCCATTGTGATCAAAGTGACCACAGAATAAAGCACTCTGTGTATCAACACAACGTTCTGGAGAGACAGAGAGAGAGTACTTTCCTGTCTGCAAATTGCATGTAGTGAGCTACATCTCTGCTGGCTGTGGACAGCATTGCCACGCTCCAAAATTGGAGTCTGCCGACCAAACTGCTATGTACAGGAATTATTTCTGCCACCCTCAAAACATTACTGTCAATTGTGCTGTCTGCCCCCGGTAGCTGAATGGTCAGCGTGACAGGTTGTCAATCCTCTGTGCCCGGGTCCGATTCCCGGCTGGGTCGGGGAATTTTCTCCACTCAGGGACTGGGTGTTATCCTGTCCTCATCATCATCCTCATCGACTGCAAGTTGCCAAAGTGGCATCAAACTGAAAGACCAGCACCCAGCAAACGGCCTGCCCGATGGAGGGGGCTCTACCCATATGATTAACTAAAAAAACTGTCAATTGTCATATCTGGTAACTCCACTTCCATAAAGAAATGACGAAAATAGGGCGATCTCCCTCCACTCGAAAGTTTTAGACTGTTTCGCCAATTTTAGAGCGGTCTACGAGATTCATTTTTATGTGTAGAGATCATGTACTGCTCACGTGAGTGCCACTTGCCGTTTTAATTATGTATTCCGTTCTTTGCATCCGAAATTACAGCCCATCCAATTAGTCTGAACTGCACAGTTTCCTCTCCCTTTGGACACCTGAGGCACTAAACACACTGTAGACTCCCTCTGGCGAAACAAGCTTTGCAGCTCTATCGAAGCACTTGCTGCGTCCCTCCCGGGCGCTATATTTATGACCCATCCCTATCCTTTGACACAGTATCTGAAAAAAAGGCTTTTAAAGAAAAAGCTGCATCACAGCTCATCATCTCCTCTCAGTTACATGTCTGAACTGCTACCAAAATATATGTACACACGAATGGGGCAAGGGATTATTTGGTATCGTATTCCAAGCAGCCATGTACACTTTCATTATCGTGTGATTTGCAAATTAAGTCTGCTACTCCAAAAGTATGGCGTGTGACTTATTATTCGAATCGTCTCGTGGAGGAAAAGCCCATGAAAGGTGGTAAAATGGATTGTCACCTTCTCAGTCGCTCATGGAAGGTGGTAAAAAATGGAATTCCAGCTTGCACTTACATTGTATTCTTGTCACAGATATTTTTCTTCGATATTTCACTTCCACAGAGGACAACATTCTTGACTAATGTCTTCAGGAAAGACTTCTTTACACTGAATTTCACACTCAATGTTAATAAAATTCTTATTTTCAGAAATACTGTTGCTGCTATTTTCAGATTGGCAGCACTCCTCATTATAAATAGATTTAATTCAGTTAATTCTGTTACCTTTTTCCAAGAAACTATCCATTCCATTCAGTTTATGTTCCAAGTCTTTTGTTGTCCCTAACTGATTTAAAATAAGATTACAACATGATGCACATTAATATACGAACATGACTAATTACTGCATAGAATATGAAGGTGTAAAAGCTGTTTACTGGTACAATCACATTAGTTTTGTACATATAGGTTACAATATCTCATAAAAATCTTCCTTATGGTATCTCCGATATTTAATGATACAGTGTGACTCTTAATTATTTCATTATTAATTAAAATACAGTGCTTTCCTTGCATTTAGTTACCTATGTTCTGGTAGTTAAATAGTCTGCGATGTTTTGACTATAAGAATCGCTCTGATATGTGCTGTAATCAATAGAATCAGATTCATCATATTTCAAGTATGAGGGATTAGTGAGATGTCATTTCCCAAGTCTCTTATGTCAATGTGAACTGTGTATCTTTCCATATTATGTTAACGTTGGAGTGATTGGGTGCTTAAGCAAATCTAAGAACTGACTGTGTACATGAGATTCATATCCATACAATGAAATGCATTTAACACATTTGCCACCAAATAGATCAGAAATTTATGAGCAAAATTAAAATGTTGTTACAAGTATTTTGTGTGCAAGGAATGATAACTGATACGTTATGTATATTATGATTTCACCACCAAGTATACAAGGAACAGTCACTTAGCGTCATTTTGCATTGCACTGATGATGGGCAACAAATTAGAAATAATTAGAATTATAATGCATGAGAGAACTTATTTTGAACAGTGACCGATGTGGTACTGTCTTGTCCTTGTGTGCATAGTAAGAAAATAATGAAGAAATTGTCCATGGATGACTGTAAAAATCTATAAAATCTATCAATTTCATGTATTTTTATATGTCGCCATTCACTCTTTAGGTGCCACAGGCTTTTCAAAAATTACTCCAGAAAACTAACGTTTCTCCAAATGTGATAACATGTTTCAAGGTACTTTGTATGCACAAACGACGACTAATAGGTTGGTCAGCAGCGACTTTTCGCTGATGATGTTGTACTATATGGGAAAGTGTCGTCGAATAATGGTTGGAGGACATAGGATGACTTTCTAATTGTGTGATGTATTGCAGCTTGCTCTAAATTTAGAAAAAATATAAGGTAATACAGATAAGTAGGGAAAACTATCCTGTAGATCTAGAATGCACTGTTAGTTGTGTCCTACTTGACACAGTCATTTCTATTAAATGTCTGGGGATTACTGTGCAAACCAATGTGGCATGGAACGCCCTCGTAAGTTTGATAGCAAGGAAGGTGAATGGTTCACTTCAGGTTGCTGGAAGCGTATTAAAGAGTAGCTCATCTATAAAGGAGGCCACTTAAGAACACAGTGACCTATTGTACAGTACTCCTCTAGTGTTTGGGACCCCCACCATGTAAGTGTAGATTTAGATATGTCCTGTTAATAGTTGCAGTAATAGTCTGCTATGGTGGTTTAAATGAATAGCTAGTACATGGGATTGCTATCTTGGTGTTTGGTCGACTTGTGGCTTGAGTCATGTCATGAGGACAGAGGCAGTGAAGGGTGTCTCTTGTGAGTTCTGCAATATGGTTTCTTCAGAGTAATTTTGTGGCCTTCAATGTGGGACAGATGGTGTTGGTATTGCAGTAAACTTGTGTGACATTGATGGAGGGTCAGTGGTACACCCTTGGGTTTTTGAATGTTGTGTAAGCTATTGAGAAAAGGATGGGAATATGATCACTTGCAAATGGATTGGCGACATTCGCTTTAGGTGGTTGGTTGAGGTGAGGATGGTGTCAGAGGGGACTGTTTTCAGGTCAAATGTACTGGGGTAAGGGAACCTGGTCAGCTCTTAGAGTGATAGAAACCAGACGCCACTGGTCAAGTTTGCCAAGGAAGCGTCTATTCATGTTAACAGCTGTGGGAATAATGTGTATTGGGGGCAATCTGGTTAATGTGTACAATGAAGGCTTTGAAAGCAGAGTATTTGAGACTGATACAGTCTGTGACACCTGTTACTGTCATACTCTTGAAGTAAGTGATATACATGAGGTGCTTGACATGAAGATTGAATAAGTGTTTGGGCAAATGAGATTATATCAGACATGGCCTACTGAAACTCCCATTTTGGCTACAGGTTTTGGGAATATGTGTGAAGTGTTGGATGACATGCAAATTATGCTGGGCAGTAGTCAGAATGTTTAGTGAATGGTAAATGAATGGATAAAGTTTGGGGGTAGCATGCAAATTAGAGGGAATGGGTGTCACTTAATAGGAATTTGAGCTGCAGTTGTGCCATGGTGTGTTAGGTAGGAGTGCTGTTGGGCACCATTTCAGACAAGAATATCAAGATGGCTGAAGAGGAATTGCAACTGCTTTACAGAGTAGGTAACATGGTAAGCAGATTGAGTTGATAACTGCTGTTGGAGGTTATGTAGCTGTTCAAAGAGAGAAATTTTATGGAGCACACTAATGATAAAATATATGTGATATCTTGAACAGTGGGGGGTGGGACACCAGGAATATTGGTGGTGAGGAGTTGGTTACTTAGATGGTTACTTAGTTTGTTTCAAGTTCCATGGATAATTTGCGTAATAACTCATAGTGATATGGATGAGTCCATACAAGTTTCACATAGCAAATTAATTTGTAAATATAGCTACATGATGGACATCTGCATAGTTGCTTTCCATTTTTTATTATTGTCATTAATTATGCAGATGTGAGTTCACAATTCCTTTTGCACATTAAAATAGTAGAAATTCTTCTATGAAACAGCACGAGCTGCAAGAAGAAACTATTTCAGTTTGTTTTCTAATTTTACTTTGCTGTCTCTTAGATGTTTTCTAGCACTGGATAGGTTATCAACAACATTAGTTGCAACATTGTGCATCTCTTAATGTACTCAAGAAAGGTTTATTTTGGAGTAATGAATGTCTTTCTCCTTCTGGTATTGCAATTAACTCATCATTGTTCCTTTCGAACTGAACCAGATTATTTACAAAAATAATGATGAGAATATAAATACAATGTGCAGCAGTAGCCAGAAAGCCCACCTCCTCAAAACGTTTGCAGCAAAATGATCATGGGTGAGCACCACTTAGAATGTTTTCAGTACATTTCTGAACAATGATCACTTCCTCCATTAAAAATGAGTGACCCTAAAACATTACTCCACGTGTAATTATTGACTGAAATGCCAACAATTATAAATGCAAACGTGGCTGCTAAGATGTTTTAAGAGTTTAAAAAGTCCTTTATCCATTTTAGATCCTCATCAAGTTTCCACCCTATTAATTGTTTCCTCATGTATTACGCTTATCATTGATATTCAACCACTAGACATGCACAACTGAATGTACTGTCTCTTTGAAACTGAGACCATTCGCAGAAAACCAGTCTATGGTACATTTAAGAACACTGTTTGCCACTTCTTCTGTTGCTGTATATATCAGGGTGTATACGACCCGGGATAACCGGGAGATCTGGGAAAAACCCGGGAATTTTTTCATCCGGGAGAAAACCGAGAAAAACCCGGGAATTTTTTAGAATTCCAGTAATTTTTCATTGTTTTAGTTTTCAGTTAATTTTTTTTTTATTTCGACTGGTGAGAATCGATAATCTAACAAAGGATATTACTTTATCACGCTACTGCAGAATAATACTGCAACAATGAAATGTGAATGAGAAAAAGATGAAGATAAAACAAAAATTGCAAAGGAAATGTGCCGTATACAACAACAAAACACAGTGCTCACACAAGCGTTTGCCAACAGCAAAATGTGTTGAAGGCTTTAGGAAGACTATGGAATGCGTCATACCAACAAATTGCCTCTGATGAGCGTGACGTCACAATTGCTTATATTGTATTCGTTTTAGCAGTTACGAGCAGGCTCGTGCGCATGCGCAGTTGAGTGGTGTACGAGTTGTATAATCTCCCCCTTCTGGCTACAGAAATGTGGCTGTTGGCTGTGTAAGCAGTCGCAGCAAGCAGCTAGATGCAACCGGGAAAAAATTTAATTCCACACCCAAGCTGCCAGATTTACGCATGCGCAGCAGGCCCAGTTCTATTTGGGGGAGGGGGGGGGGCAAACCGAGGTATCTGATGCAGGCGACAATTGCGTGGGGGGGGGGCAAATTCATGTTCTTGAGGAGAAAAAAAACCTTGTTTCACAAAGCGTCTAGCATCCAGCGCACGTTGGTCTATCGATTATTCATATGATTTTGAAACGCATCCTTTTTGGTTTTTGCACACCCTATGTAAGTTGATTTCTGAATAAATCATAAGTTGATTTCTGAGTGCGTGCATAGTGTACGTCTATAAGGGGAATCCTAGTCGCATCTAGAAATAGACTTTCCTGCAGGCAAAAGGGGACCGGGCTATATGAGCTGAGCGGAGTAAAGCCGAACGAGTGAACGGCAATTGCTGTATGATTATGTTGTTGTTTCGTTTTGCGAATTATCAGCCTTGTTATAATTACTAGGGAAATCCACAGAGTCAGACTACCAGAGTGGAATTAAACGACCAACAGGAATAACAGGTAAGAAAGATTACGTATTAGCTTCTCAGTCTTTCCAAGAAAATGAAATTTTGTCAGAAAATCTTTGGTCAGATCGCTACACTAGTAAGGGCCAGTTGTACGTCCCCGTCTAACAGCCACTTAAGTTCTGTTCTGGAAGTAGCGCGGAAATTGGTTTGTACGAAAATAGCAACGCCTAATCAGGTATAAGTAAACCAGTGATTCTGGCGGGGTTAGTAAAGTTAACCGGCGTTTTGACAAAGGCAGGAATAGTTCCAGAATTAGTCATGACAAGATTGTTTGTTAGAACGAAGAAGGAGAAGAAACGGTGACATTACAGAAACTAGGGAAGAATATAACGATTCCAAATATATATAAAAATCTCGTACTACTACTTTTCGATCTCGTGCTCGAGAAACTGGAGCATATGATTGAAACGTGATACTGTTTTCTAACATAAAGCTTTTTGCTTGTAGTAGGCCTAATAGGCATTTAATGCCGGTCTTCGTGAATTATATTCTGTCGTGTTATAAAAATGACCATTTGTGCCTAAAGAATCTCGTTTATTTGGTGTGTGTTACAATTTGTGCAATGTTAGAAAGGCCTACTTTGTTTTATCTAGCAGACATTGACAAAGACGTAATCAGATCGAGAAACTATACCAATCTTGGGTACTATTGTATTAACAGCTTACGCAGTTTTAGACAACGATATTTCGATTTTTCATTTAGTAAAACGTTTGACGAACTTTGATGAGGTAACAGGAAAGCACGCCATGTAAAGCTGTAGCAAGATTAGGGAGAATCCAATGCTAGGAGCTAAGGATTGAAGAAATGTGTACTGTCTTGGAGAGTTCTTATTCTCCCGGATACAAAATGCGAGTTCTCTCTCTCTCTCTATCTTTTTTTTTTTTTTTTTAAGGCAAGATGTTAAACCGGGCAACTGGGAGCAGGAGAGGCACCACAGGACATTTTAATTTCCACTGTCCTGAATATAGTTTGATGGTATCCAGTACAAAATATACACGTTTCAATTCCACGGAGCGAAATACAGTGACTTGCGATAGAAGAATGCTGTGTGAAGAGGGGTGGCACAACACTCTGGCACGCTTAAGATCAAATAACATGTCTTATATTTCCTCAAACATGTATGTTTTATGTATGAGACTCTCCAGAAAGATGTGCGCTACAAAAGGAACATATTATTGAAAACGCGTTTTTTTTAAATTATTGACGTCGTACCTCAAACGCTTGATGGAGGGGGAAGGGGGGGGGGGAGGGGGACGCGACTATCTTAATACTGCTCCGGTTCGGAAATATCGTAGATCCGGGACTGATGTGCAGAGCAGTTGTAGTGGGGAAGTGTGTAGTCTCCACGTGACCCATGTTTACATTTAGTGATTTTGCTGTTTCCTCTTCGTTTACTGCTCTCACTTCAAATGAAAAGAAAACTGATTTCTGTGGCTGGGAACTAGCAAATGAATTAAAATACATTCACATAATTACAGAAGGCTAATATACGTTATTAGTTTCGGATTTTATTTTATTTCCACTTTTCTGACTGTCATTCATTAAACGCCTTGTAGAACAATGAAGTTATTTTCGTCGGTTTGCAAAAGAAATTTGGTTTTTATTAACTTTTTACGCTGAGGCAGTCAATGTTTTTGAAACGAAGTTTTTACTTCCACACTATTGGCTAATTTCAACTGGTCGCTGCTTTTCAAGTGCACATTTTCCTCTTTTAGCACGTATGGCATTATGCCTTAATAAAGAATCAAAAAATGAGTTAATACAATACTAGTACTCCAAGAAAATTTCCATCCCGAAACCCACACTAAAAAGCTTAATATCAGATCGTGCTCTTTAAGTATACACTTTAAATGTACCATTTTAGAGTGGTTCACGAAATTCCTATGCTCTTGGTGTATCCGCTGATGTGTTGTTTCTTTTATGACATAATGTAATATCTTTTAATGTTTTACACATACGAACATACAGGCTTCCTGCGCTATAGAAGTTGCCAAAGCGCTGTGGCACTTGTTATCTGGCGCTCTCTGACGATTACTGAAACGAACCTATTTCTAACAGGTTGCGGGAAAATACTGCGAATGGTGGTTTGAAAAGCGTTACTTTCAAAGTAAATTTCCTTTTACGCAAGCTGAACTGTGCGAGAATGTACGATGAATTTCTTATATCACAGAGCGTTTGATGACGAGCCATTTCGAACCCAGAAGATCAGACATTTATGTCGTTATTATGAACAAATTGATGCAGTGCTATGGGAAGCTCGCTCTCCTCTGCGGTAGCTAATTTATTTGTGGAAAACTTGGAGGACAAGTCGCTGGACTCGGCCAAAACTTTTACTGGCACATTTGTCTGATATATGTTAAAGCGTAACACGCGCTATAAAGATCAACATTATATGTGAAAGCTTAGCTTCTCTTGCAACTTATTAACCTTAGAGACCAATATTATATGTGATAGCTTTGCTTTTCTTGTAGCAACACTATGTATATTAATTTAAAACATTAACTTTTCCTGTTTGTGTATACGCTCTACTTAACAGTGATGCTATTAGCTGACTACATCACGTGTCCTGTGGTCTAAATAACCGCTGTAATCGACTGGTGGGTCCACGTGACATGAGCTATGACTGGCTTACAAAAGCGCATCTCAATGTTGATTACGTTGGTTCGGAAAGTAACATGCGGTGTTTGGTGGAATTCGAATTTATACTTTCGTAATACGAAAATATGCAGCGAACAAGTTGCTGCACATAAAAAAATATTTCCAAAAGGGGTTTTCTTCCCTGAGTTTCGTTTTCCAAAGTGCCGGGAAATTCTACGGCTAAAAACATAACCATTCAAAGGATTGATAAGTTTTACAGTTCCGAAGGAAAATATACTGTCACTTAATAACAGGGAAAAAGTGTGTTTCCATCCGGGAGAAAGTGTATTTTTAACCGTGAAATCCGGGAAAATCCGGGAATTTTTTTTCCTTGTCCACGTATACACCCTGTGTATGTTTGTATTGATTATAATACTATTGTCTTCGCAAAAGGAATTAATTTGGCTCGATGTATATTAGATTTAAGAATATTTTCATATATGATGAAGACTAGGGGATCAAAGACTGATTCTTGGGGAGTCCCACACATGATTTCAAACCATCAGAATAATGTCCCCAGACAATATGGCTTAAATTATAAAATACAACTTTCTGCATTCGTTTTGTGTGACATGACGTTGTCCATTTGTTGGCTATATCATGAATCCCATAAAACTTTAGTTTATCTAGGAGAATATTGTGATTCACAGTCAAAGGCCTTATTTCATTCTTGTGAAATTTGGTAAACTTGAATGAATGTATAGGTGGTATACTGAGTTGAGCAACTTTGTTGAGGATATTATTGGTGTCCAGGTGAGGTACTATTATAGAATACATCGCCTTCTCAAAAATTTGGGAAATACTGTCAGCAATGAAACAGGTTGGTAGTTATTGACGTCTCTCCCATCACCTTCCTTAAAGATTGGTTTAACAACGTCATATTTCAGTCTCTCTGGAAAAATGCCTTGAATTTGTGATCCATTACAGATTTCAGGTAAGACAGGACTTATTATATTTGAACAAATCTTTACCACTGTATTGGAAACACCATCAAAATCAGATGAGATTTAGTTTTAGAGGCAATATACAATTTCATAAGTCTTGGCAGGAGAAGCTGGTGATACATTCATATGACTGAATTTTATGATGATTTATTTTTCAACAGGCTGCTGTGATTTTACACTTCAACTGTTTTTGCTCTATTGTCTCTACTATATTTAAGACATGATTATTAGAGATATTTGTTACCTCTGACTCATCACTTATCACTTACAGCCCTTCCACTCAGTTCAGTTGTGATGTTACCCTATCTATGGCTGGTTGTCCTGTCCCTCATTTCACTACATTATATGTAGCATTCAGTCTGCTGTCACAGTTACCGGCTTCTGAAATTATGTACATGTTCCCTGACTTTTTAATATCTTTTCTTAGTAATTTTCAGTATTTAGCAGTTTACAACTAAAGCAGCATCTTTGTTTGTTCCTCCCCACAGATGGGTGTATTTACTTTTTCCTTTCACAAGGTACTTTAACCCATTTAGTGAAATGTGTTTTTTTATATGGCTGTTTAATATCCTTTCTGATTAGCTTAAGTGGACAGCTATTTTCAGTTATTTATTTTATCAAGTTATAACTATTATTTCACCATAAATTTCAACATGGGTAATTTCCTGTATTGAGTTATTTATTTTATCATGGAACAGAATAAATTTTATGTTAACAATTATTTAATCATAAATTTCGTCATGGGATTTTTCTTGTAAGCTATTCTTAAAAACATTTGTCTTGTAGTCATTAATTATTGTAACTAATTTCGACTCAGACATAACACTAAGGTGCTCTCTTATTTAGCCTAACTAAGTGTGTACCATGATCAGAGAAAGGATTTGTTCTTGGGTAAACAGCTATTTTCTTGATTTGAGTTTCATGAAAGAAAACATTGTCGATTAGCATCCCAGAATGCTTTAGAAAATCTATACTGAAGTAACCACAGTTTAGTAACTGCCTGATTCTGTCTGACGGATAGCATAGTAAAGAATCCAGATTCCTCATCATCATCATCAGTGTTCTGGCCTAGCGCAGGTCTCTTTGCGGTCGTGTCATATGATACCCTCATATACTCTGATATCTTGTGTGTCTTCTTCTTCTTCTTCTTCTTCTTCTTCTTCTTCTTCTTAGATCCACCGTTGGTTCCACAGGATCCATCACTAAACAATCTCTTGTTTTCCACTGTCCCAACCAATTGTGTTTTCTCCTCCTGTTTACTTTAAAATTTCTCTCTCCTCCCCAACTCATCTCAACACATCCTCATTTCTCACTTTTTCTACCCATTTTATCTCTTCCATCATCCTTCAAATTTACGTTTCAAATGCTTCTAATCTTCTTTCATCATCATTCCTCTGTGACCATGTCTCAGCTCAATATAATGACACACTCGCATAAAACACTTTGCTAGTATCTTCCTCAGCTCTGTGTCCATGCAGTCAACTAGAAGCCTCTTCTTCTTATCAAATGTCTCCTTGGCAACTACTATATATGTTGTTGTTGTTGTGGTCTTCAGTCCTGAAACTGGTTTGATGCAGCTCTCCACGCTACTCTATCCTGTGCAAGCTTCTTCATCTCCCATTACTTACTGCACCCTACATCCTGCTGAATTTGCTTAGTGTATTCATCTATTGGTCTCCCTCTACGATTTTTACCCTCCACGCTGCCCTCCAATGCTAAATTTGTGATCCCTCGATGCCTCAGAACATGTCCTACCAACCGGTCCCTTCTTCTTGTCAAGTTGTGCCACAAACTCCTCTTCTCCCAGTTCTATTCAATACCTCCTCATTAGTAATGTGATCTACCCATCTAATCTTCAGCATTCTCCTGTCGCACCACATTGCGAAAGCTTCTATTCTCATCTTGTCCAAACTCTTTATCGTCCATGTTTCACTTCCATACATGGCTACACTCCATACAAATACTTTCAGAAATGACTTCCTGACACTTAAATCTATACTCGATGTTAACAAACTTCTCTTCTTCAGAAACTCATTTTCGCCATTGCCAGTCTACATTTTATATCATCTCTACTTCGACCATTATCAGTTATTTTGCTCCCCAAATAGGTAAACTCCTTTACTACTTTAAGTGTCTCATTTCCTAATCTAATTCCCTCAGCATCACCCGACTTAATTCGACTACATTCCATTACCCTCGTTTTGCTTTTGTTCATGTCCATCTTATATCCTCCTTTCAAGACACTGTCCATTCCGTTCAACCGCTCTTCCAAGTCCTTTACTTTCTCTAATACAATTACAATGTCATCGGCGAACCTCAAAGTTTTTATTTCTCCTCCATAGATTTTAATACCTACTCCGAATTTTTCTTTTGTTTCCCTTACTGCTTGTTCAATATACAGATTGAATAACATCAGGGAGAGGCTAAAAGACTGTCTCACACCCTTCCCAACCACTGCTTCCCTTTCATGATCCTCAACTCTTCTAACCGCCATCTGGTTTCGGTACAAACTGTAAGTAGCCTTTCGCTCCCTGTATTTTACCACTGCCACCTTTAGAATTGGAAAGAGAGTGTTCCAGTCAACATTGTCAAAAGCTTTCTCTAAGTCTACAAATGCTAGAAACGTAGGTTTGCCTTTCCTTAATCGTTCTTCTAAGATAAGTCGTAAGGTCAGAATTGCCTCACATGTTCCAGTATTTCTACAGAATGCAAACTGATCTTCCCCGAGGTCGGCTTCTATCAGTTTTTCCAGTCATCTGCAAAGAATTCGCGTTAGTATTTTGCAGCTGTGACTTATTAAACTGATAGTTCGGTAATTTTCACATCTATCAACACCTGCTTTCTTTGGGATTCGAATTATTGTATTCTTCTTGAAGTGTGAGGGTATTTCGCCTGTGTCATACATATTGCTCACCAGATGGTAGAGTTTTGTCAGGACTGGCTCTCCCAAGGTTATCAGTGGTTCTAATGCAAAGTTGTCTACTCCCGGGGCCTTGTTTCGACTCAGGTCTTTCACTGCTCTGTCAAACTCTTCACACAGTATCGTATTTCCCATTTCATCTTCATTTACATCCTCTTCCATTACAATCATATTGTCCTCAAGAACATCGCCCCTGTATAGACCCTCTATTTACTCCTTCCACCTTTCTGCTTTCCCTTCTTTGCTTAGAACTGTGTTTTCATCTGAGCTCTTGATATTCATACAAGTGGTTCTCTTTTCTCCAAAGGTCTGTTTCATTTTCCTGTAGGCAGTATCCATCTCACCACTAGTGATACGCGCCTCTACATCCTTACATTTGTCCTCTAGCCATCCCTGCTTAGCCATTTTGCACTTCCTGTCGATCTCATTTTTGAGAAATTTGTATTCCTTTTTGCCTGCTTCATTTACTGCATTTTTATATTTTCTCCTTTCGTCAATTAAATTCAATATTTCTTCTGATGCCCAAGGATTTCTACTAGCCCTCATCATTTTACCTACTTGATCCTCTGCTGCCTTCACTACTTCATCCCTCAGAGCTATCCATTCTTCTTCTACTGTATTTCTTTCCCCCATTCTTGTCAATTGTTCCCTTACACTGTCCCTGAAACTTTGTACAACCTCTGGTTTAGTCAGTTTATCCAGGTTCCATCTCCTTAAATTCCCACCCTTGTGCTGTTTCTTCAGTTCATAATCAATAGCTTGTGGTCAAAGTCCACATCTGCCCCTGGAAATGTCTTACAATTTTAAACCTGGTTTCTAAATCTCAGTCTTGCCATTATATTATCTATCTGATACCTTCTAGTATCTCCAGGATTCTTCCATGTATACCACCTTCTTTTATGATTCTTAAACAAAGTGTTAGCTATGATTAAGTTATGCTGTGTGCAAAATTCTACCAGACGCCTTTCTGTTTCATTTCTTACCCCCAGTCCGTATTCACCTACTATGTTTCCTTCTCTGCCTTTTCCTACTCTCGAATTACAGTCACCCATGACTATTAAATTTTCGTCTCCCTTCACTACCTGAATAATTTCTTCTACCTCATCATGCATTTCATCAATTTCTTCATCAACTGCAGTGCTAGTTGGCATATAAACTTGTACCACTGTAGTAGGCATGTACTTGGTACCTATCTTGGTCACAATAGTGTGTTCACTATGCTGTTTGTAGTAGCTTACTCGCACTCCTAGTTTTTTTATTCATTATTAAACCTACTCCTGCATTAGCTCTATTTGATTTTGTATTTATAACCCTGTATTCACCTGACCAAAATTCTTGTTTCTCCTGCCACCAAACATCACTAATTCCCACTATATCTAACTTCAACCTATCCATTTCCCTTTTAAATTTTCTAACCCAATTAAGGGACCTGACATTCCACGCTCCGATCTGTAGAACGCCAGTTTTATTTCTCCTGATAACGACGTCCTCTTGAGTAGTCCCTGCCTGGAGATCCGAATGGGGGACTATTTTACCTCTGGAATATTTTACCCAAGACGACGCCATCATCATCTTACCCCATCTTTATTGCATCATATGTCTTCTGTAATTATACTTTCTCCCAGATATTTGAAAGCACTATTGGCTTCTGTATCTCCCCAACTATGTTGTTGCTAAGGCTACTACTGTAAAATGAACAGAAAAATAATTTCTTGCTCTTCTCATCACGCATTTTTTCTTATTAATTCTTATTCTGAATTCCTCACAGGTCTTATTTAAATATTTTATCATTCCTGTCATAGTTCTGTCTATCTCTGCCAATAACACCACATCACCTGCAAACTGAATGCAAATTATCCTTCTACCACCAACACTTAATCATCTTTTTTCGTTTCAAACATTCCTGAATAACATGCTCCAAATATATTTTAAACAGTATTGAAGAGAGACAGCAGCTGTGCAACCCTCCCCTTCCAAGTGCGCTTTCCTCTATCACCACATCCCCAATCTGTGCTCATATTTTCTGTATTACATATAAATTATCAGCCATTAATCCCTCCAGCCGACTTCATTCTTCCATGGAATGTCCAGTAATTTATTCCACCATACTCTGTCAAAGGATTTCTCCAAGTCAACGAAAATAGTATAAACGTCTTTCTACTTTCAGCATATTTTCCATGTATAATTCTCAACAGGCCATTTGCATATATTGTACCTTCCGCTCTTCTAAATTAATACTCTTTTTTTCTGTGATACTTTATTCCAGTCTCCCATAGAGTCTTCTATTTATCACTCTTAGTAGAACTTTTTCTGCATGAGAAATCAAATGTATGATTCTAAAATAACCACATTTCTTGGCAAAGTGTTTTCCCTCAATCGGTCTCATTATTGTCAAGAGAAAGTTATCTAGCCATTCACATTTTTCCTATATCTTATTACATTGATAAGTTAACTCTTTCACACCCCTACTGCCAAGGCTGTTAAACAACTCTGCTGGTAATCCATCAGTTCCATTTGTTTTGATTCTTCTTCAAAGCCTGTTTTACTTCCCCTTCCAAGATTCAGTACTCTTTGTCCTCATCTACAACTCTCATCTCCACTTCTAATTCAGTATCGTTTGGTTTTTGATCAGTCTCATTTAGGCACTCTACACTTGCTTGTCATCTTCTCTGCACTTCATCCAGTTTATGTACCATTGTACTATCACTTCTTTCTACTTCCGTACTTGTCCTGCTTTACTTTGATTCCGAGACTATGCCAGCAGCTAATCTATACACTGTTCCATATCTTACTTATTATTCAAGTTTCTCTATTTCTTTACATCTCACTTTCATCGATGTCTTTCTTGGCTGTTCCATTTCTCTTCTTAATTCATTGTTGAGATTTCTGCCCATTCTTTCCCCTTATTCAATTAATATTATCATCCATTTTGTTCTCTGTTCAGTCTCGTCCAGCACTGAGTTGCTACCCACTCTTAACATTATTCTCTCAGACTCTCTCACCTGTACAACTTCTTCAGGAGTTACCTTAAGCTTTTGGGTTACCCTCTTCCATTTCTCGTCCCTAATCTCTTCATTTGAAGAGATTGTGAAGTGCTATTGAACTATGAAATAAATTCTCCTCAGCTCTAGAGTCACAACTGATGTAATCTTGATATACTGTTCTCGCCACAGTAGGCATAGAAAACATTCAATCTTGGCACAGTAAAGCGCAATGCTGCCCGTAAAATAGCTTCATACATATAACATCTGTAGATTAGTTGATAAATTAATACCCTTCCCAATTTTCAGTGAAAATATTGGATGTTGGCTCAGAAGTGTGCAATGCTGCCCACATTGAAGCTGGTACAAACATTACCACTTATAATATTTCTCTGACTCTGATTGAAAAATAATCTCTTTGAAAAAAATTCATTGGGTTCAAATAAACGCGACATGGGAGAGGAAGAGATACTGATAAGGAGATATCCTAAGACCAAATGCTTCAGTTATAAAACTGTATTTAAAATAAATTTTCTCCTTTACAAAATCTGAAATGAAACATTTCACATTAACTTTAAAATCAGTGAACTTCTCAACTGTTCTACAATTCTCATGTACTGTCGAAATTAAAAGCACTTGGATTGTTACATGACAAAAAGTCTGACATTGTTTGACAAAAAAGATTCCAAAATTTAACTTCTCTGTATCGGGATTACTAAACACACAAAATATTACAAATCGGGTATATATAATCAACCTATACATTAAACATGATGGAAAATACATCATTCCTACATTCAAGGGTCAGTATTGTAAAATTCAGCTAAATCCACACATACTTAGAACTAAATACACAAAATTTCATTAACTTACAAATTCGTTCCAGTTGCTTTCACATTGAGTTATAGTATCAATTCATTACTCTTCTCTAATTGCCACAGACTGTGGTCAGTATTGTTAAGAATCAGTATTACTTCCATTCTTGGTAATTTTATAGCCATTCATTACTTCATTTTATAAAACTGTATTATGCTGCATCCTTAGACCACCAACTAAATATTCCCAGCTAGCCACTAGCTTTAAGTCTTACATCGTACCTATGACAGAGTGCTCTCAATAGCCATTTGACATAAATGCTTACACCAGCTCGTCATAAAATGTGATGAAACTTAGAATGCTTTCTCTCAGTGGCCTTTTTTTTGCAATATTGGCTTCAGGTGGCCTTCTACTTGCAATACATACAAATAAAATTAAAGCAATAAACCCCTCAGTCGTAAAAATAAAGCCTAGGATTCAGCCACTGCTAAGAGTGCCTTCATCATAAATAAAACATTTAAACTGACCTATAACGTAAGTACAAAGTTTTAGGAAACATGGTTTTTAAGTGTAAGTACAGACTAGCAGTATAAAAAGAACAGGCATAGTACTTACATGTCGAGTATAAAATAAATATCAAGCGATAAAGCTTTAGTCACAAAATTTTAAAATAGAAAACATAGAAGGCAAGCCACTATGGGCTGCTGACACACATCGAGCTTCAGTAGCATCAGGCTGAGGTTCTCGCATTTGCAATTGTGGATGGGTGAACATTACACCAAAGGTGTCATCTGGTAGCTGCAAATACATACGGGCTACTTATGATTCAAAATATAGATAGACGAATATTGTGATAAACATTATGTAACACATGGAGTAAGAGTCAAGGAAGCTGAGTAATTCAGTGAGTAGAAAAACGGTATAACATGAAATGTAGTTAATATAAACCATTAATGAACAAAAATTACATATTGACTGAGATAGAAAAAATATTTCCGTAACTGCACGAAGGAACACGAAATCAAATGTAAAGTTGTAACACTATCGACCTTTTGAGAGTCGAGAGACTTTGCACAAAGGAAGCAAAAAATGAGACTTGTACAGTATGCAGTGTATAAGAGGGTCTGCAGAAGACAATATTCTTTGACTGTGTGAAGTTTAATGTTTATATGTAATTAACAAACGTTTATAATGTTATGTAAGTAACAATAAGTATCTTTTATTTAACTATGTATTATTGTTTGTAAAGTGAAGTCAACATCAGCACAGGGCTCAGGTTAAATATAGTTGAAAACCAGTAGTGATCTACCGACGTTCTGGAAGGTCGGAAAAGGTGGAGTTTTTTTGCCGCTAACAGAAGCAGTTAGGAGAGGGGAGAAGTGGAGGGAGTCAGACAGGGGCAAGACCCTGTGGAGGCAGGTGGCGAAAGCTGATGGGGCGCTGTACACCGCAGTATTGTTTAAACAAAGCTAAAGTTTAACCGCTTAATAGCTGTGAGTGAAGGGGAAGTGCTAAGGTACAAATTTGCAACGCTTTAGAGCAGATATAAAATTACGTCTGCAACGAGTGTTCGTTGCTCGATGTGAAATGGTCTAAGGCATCCATTACTTAGACTGACACAGATCCCCAGGAAAGTCAAACTCATATTTACGATGGTATAAGTCGCATTATTCGACGCCATGAAGACAAGTAATAATCTCCATCGTTGCAAATGGTACGTGCCTTCAAAGCACCTAAATCTCCAGCAACTGTGCTCACAACGACACTATTGAAATTAACCGTCCATAGTTCTGTATACGAGCTGTGTTGACAAGTTTTTGCGTGTTCAATAATCGTTTAAGTGTTTTTTACACTAAACTACACATTTAAGATAAAGTGTTCCAAGTAGGGATCCTTTACTATAGTAAAGAGAACGAAACCGAGAATCCATTGGTGAGAAACATTATTGCGCAGTTGAGTGTTTACTTGCAATGTAAATGTGAAGAATTGCAGATTGCATTAAAAGTAAGTAAAGTAAATAGCAATTCTAACTAGTGTTATTGTGATCTTCTGTCCAAGAAACTACGTAAAGTATTTCAATAAAACTGAGAAAAACCAAGTATAAAAAACCTTTTACAATCATTTCGATTTCGATACTAACAAAGGTGATGATGATGTTTGGTTTGTGGGGCGCTCAACTGCGTGGTTATCAGCGCCCGAAACTAACAAAGGTATCGTAAAATGTTTCTTGTGTATAACACATGTTTTCAGAGGCAATGTTGCTGATCTTACCTTCTGAAACGTAAGTAGGCATTATTGTCGTTCAGGCGTTGTTTTCATGGACCAAAACTTTCTTAGTGTGTGTTTGTGTGTGTGAGCAATTCTGAAAGCAGTCTACGTGCATTAGCCTGGTCCTTCAGTGATAGAAATAATTAAAAGAGAAAAAGTTTTAATAAGAACCAAAATAAAGACCAAATTTGGTGAATTTGTTGAATAACGTCAATCGATTCCCAATATTGGCTGGCGACCGTGTTTTTCAGTATTATTAACACTCGCAAGATGTAGTTTGACGAAAAAGAAAAGCTGCAACCTAGACTATACGATAACTTCACATTTGACCGAGCTTGATCCATTATGTGGCATCTGAGGCCACTAGCGATTGTTAAGGACGTAGCTGTGTTTAAGTGCTTCAATTACCGAAGCTAGAATAACATCTTAAGTACAAAACATAATTGCTGGAGTAGAAACCGTGAGTGTTGTAAGCGGCCTTTAGACAGGACTAGAACATTTACTACGTCTACATACTATTGTTATATATGTGTTAAAGTGATAGAACAGTACTTACATTGCCATGCTATCGTTATAATGTAACCGCTTCATACCACTGAAGAAGCTTTTATTACGTAATCGTAGCTGCTCATTAAGAATGAGTCCATCTTTTCGAGAAAGATGTTTAAAAGTTTCTAATTCTTCGAGAATACCTAATCTATGCCCTTTCTTCTCAGCGTGCAAAACGTTGGTATCGTGAAAAGCTTTAGGCTCGTGGCCTGTAATCAGAAGATGGTCGGCAGAAGACTAATTTTGGGTGCTAGTATAATTTTTTTTTAAATGTTCTTTTTATCTGACTGTAAAGTCATGTCCTGTTTGTCCTATGTAGTAAGAACAGCAGGTGTCGCAAATAATCTTGTAGACACCAGAGTTTTCCAAAGGGAAACGAGTCGATTTTAAATTACGAATAAAATTTTGTTTCAGACTATTATTCGTTAAAAAGGCATCATTACAGTTGTATTTCTTACGAAGAAGGCGTTGAATCTCAGAGGAGATGGGTCGCAAGAAAGGAATAGAAAAAACTTCTTCTTTAGGCTGGACTTAATGATAGGGGTGCCTAGTGTAGTAATTCTTTTAACAGTTTTCTTTTTAAGGATGTTATCCACTATGGCAGGTTCGTATTCATTATTAACTACTAACTGATTAAATTAATTTGTACCTCCAATTTTTCTTTTGAGAGAGGAATAGAAGTAGCTCTGTGAACAGCGTTCCTATGAGATTGTGGGTGCATAGAAGATGCAGGTAAGATCTGATCGGTAAATGTATCCTTAAGAAAAATATTCAATGAGTATTTATTTTTCTCTGCTGTAAGCGTCTAGTCAAGAAAATTCAATTGACAGGCCAAGTTTTCGAGTTTGCTGATGAAGGATATTTCCTCGTGAAGTTCACTGAAGAGATTGAAAATACGGTCAATGCCATCAACAGGTCCTTTGTTGATGACGAAAATATCGACGACATATCTGAAATAGGGGAGAGTGCCTAGCGCTGTAGCTGAAAAACAGTTGAAGAACTGTTCTTCTAGAGAGTTAATGAAAACGGCAGCAAGGATATCAGCTAACGGATTTCCCATAGCAGGACCGTCGGATAGCTGATACAATTTTTCATTAAATTCAGAATAGTTGTATTTGACTATGACTATAATTAGATTCATAAAGTCAGTGGTTTGTTCTTCTGAAAGTTCTTTGTTGAAATGACGTAAATTTTTTTCTACTATTGTAAGCGTTACTTGTACTGGAATGTTTGTACAGTGATTTTTGATATCTAGTGAAAACAACTTGGTATCAGGGCTGCATTCTAAATCTTTTAATTTATGGACTAAGGCGTGACTATTGCACACTGAGAAGAAAGGGCATAGAATAGATGTTCTCGAAGAATCAGAAATTATTAAACATCTGTATCGAAATGATGGCCTCAGTCTTAATGAGCAGCTACTATTACGTAATAAAAGCTTCTTTAACGGTATGAAGCCATTACTTGATATTTGATTTCGTGTTCCCTCGCGCAGTTACCGAAATATTTTTTCTATCTATGTCGATTCATAATTTTTTGTTCATTAAATGGTTTCTATTAACTACATTTCATGTTATACCATTTTTCTACCCACTGAGTCATTCAGCTCCCTTTGTAATTCTGTAATGGCGTTTTCAGTCTTTAAACTGTACTTCTAAGCTCTTATGTGCACAAATAGTTACCATGTCTGCTGCTGCCAGATAAAATATTGCCTCTTACTTCATGTGTTACATAATGTTAATCACAATATTCGTCTGTCTATATTTTGAATGTTGGGTAGCCTGTATGTATTTGCGGCTGCTAGATGGCAGTTTTGATATAATGTTCACCTGCCCGCAGTTGCTAACGTGGGTGCCTCAGTCTGATGCTACCGCAGTTCGATGTGAGTCAGCAGCCCATAGTGGCTTGCCTTCTTTGTTTTCTATTTTAAAATTTTGTGAGTAAAGCTGTATTGCTTGATATTTATTTTATGCTTGATGTGTAGTACTATGCCATTTATTTTTATACTGATCGTCAGTACTTACAGCTAACAAACGTTTCCTAAGTCTTTGCACTCATGCTATAGACCAGTTTAAATGTTTTATTGCTGATGAATGCATCCTTAGTAGAGGCCGAAACCTAGGTCAAAAAGACGTCATTTTTGCGACCGTGGGGCATTATTTCTTTTATTTTACTTTGTAATGGTTCCTCTCAATGCAGCCATGTTTAAAACTTTAATACAAGAAAATCTTAATTTTTAAATGAATCGTATAGAAAATATCTATCAGAGGCTTAAATTTGCCTTTCTACATGCATAAAGGCTGGTCTTGCGGCCTAGTATATGAAATACATGCAAATCTTAATATATAAAAGAACTGAATAGAAAATACCAATCAGAGGATCCACATGGCCTTATTACACACATCAATGCTGATCTTAGCTAGTAAAAGTTTGGGGCTCTAAGTGGCTTAGTTTTACATAGGATAAATATCAAAGCTAAGAACATGTCATAAAATATCGTTAACTATAACTTCATATGACATTCAGAGGCCTATGCATAATTCATAATGAAAATACATAACACGATATGGCTTTCACAAGAACAATGTGCAGTATTATATGGAAATATGGCTCTGTATGGCCTGTATGAGTACATATTAGACAAATAGAACCATAGAATCAAAGTATGGTATCCCGTTTGTAAAGACGCAATACTTATAGGTTGTGTAGCACCCTCAGGGCTTCATAAATTTCAGTCTAGTAAATGACCTATATCTCTAGCAGTGGGCATTGCTGTAGGGAAAGATATGGGAAAGATTGATAAGGGCAGTGCAATTTGTCTCTAAAGGAAATGATTAACAGTCAGCTGTCATTCATCTTGAGTCAAGAAGTGCTATGCCCAAAAAAAGAAGAATATGATTATGATATATGCAAGAATAAAGACAAAAGAAAAATTTGGAGTAGGTATTAAAATCCAGGGAGAAGAAATAAAAACTTTGAGGTTCGCCGATGACATTGTAATTCTGTCAGAGACAGCAAAGCTTGGAAGAGCGGTTGAACGGAATGGACAGTGTCTTGAAAGGAGGATATAAGATGAACATCAACAAAAGTAAAACGAGGGTAATGGAATGTAGTCGAATTAAGTCGGGTGATGCTGCGGGAATTAGATTAGGAAATGAGATGCTTAAAGTAGTAAAGGAGTTTTGCTATTTGGGGAGCAAAATAACTGATGATGGTCGAAGTAGAGAGGATATAAATTGTAGACTGGCAATGGCAAGGAAAGCGTTTCTGAAGAAGAGAAATTTGTTAACATCGAGTATAGATTTAAGTGTCAGGAAGTCGTTTCTGAAAGTATTTGTATGGAGGGTAGCCACGTATGGAAGTGAAACATGGACGATAAATGGTTTGGACAAGAAGAGAATAGAAGCTTTCGAAATGTGGTGCTACAGAAGAATGCTGAAGATTAGATAGGTAGATCACATAACTAATGAGGAAGTATTGAATAGGATCGGGGAGAAGAGAAGTTTGTGGCACAACTTGACCAGAAGAAGGGATCGGTTGGTAGGACATGTCCTGAGGCATCAAGGGATCACAAATTTAACATTGGAGGGCAGCGTGGAGGGTAAAAATCGTAGAGGGAGACCAAGAGATGAACACACTAAACAGATTCAGAAGGATGTAGGTTGCAGTAGGTACTGGGAGATGAAGGAGCTTGCACAGGATAGATTAGCATGGAGAGCTGCATCAAACCAGTTTCAGGACTGAAGACCGCAGAAACAACAAAGACAGGAGTACAAACTGCAATTTAGTTTATTGACTAGGTAAATGTAAGATATCACAGTAAATTATTAGATAAATATGCAAAGATGAAAGTGAATTGCAGAAGTAGTGGAACTGGGAAATGTGGTTATTAATCTGGAAAGAAAAAGGCAGTCATGCTTGCTAACATAAGAAGGCAGTAGCATATGCAATCTCTCTCCCACAAACACCTCCGATCATATGGCACAAGGTAAGACAGATTTTCCTAGAAAGAAGTCAACATACATGAAAGACATATTAATATCATACAATATTATTATACAAGAATGATCAACATGTCAGTATAATCCTCATTATTGTAGTGCACTCATTAAACATCAAATTCCGTCATTATTCCGTATAAGTTGGTGCACTCATTAAATATTGTAGCAATACCTTTATATCTAAGAGAAGAGGCAGAAAAAATTTCTTTAATCCTAAATCCTTATAGGCAATCTGCCTAATTTACCTAGTACACTAACAGGAAAACATTTGTAAAGGGCTGCCAGGAAACAGTGTGAGAAGTGTCAATGGTATTTAGTATTCTGCATAAGTTGCTTATGTCATGCTTTCTATATAATGCATTTCACGCTTTCATATGCTTCTATTAACAAGCATAATGCCTGGTTTGGGTACAATAAGACTTCAGTAGATTTCTTCTGCAAAATAAAGAAAATTGACATGTGTTATAGCTTTCTTAAGTCTACATAGGTGAAAGGAAGTAAACTACTGACATCATCAAGTACAGGAGATATATCACATTAGAGCACAAGATTGGGCATAAATGAAACATGGCAACATTATAATGTACAAAGAGTGACTAACCTAACAAAAATGTAATAACAATTCATGAGACAAAAACATAAATGTCAGTAGTAATACTATCTTGCATAGGGTGTGCAATAATGGCAAAGTGGAGTAGCATAGCATCACAAAAGAAACACATTACACGGCATCAGCAAAGTCGTAATAGCATCAGTGATAAATGAACATAAGATATATAGAAGCTATGTAGCAAAGGACAAAATTCTTACTATGAAGAAAAAATGTTTGAATTGCCGTTTGCAATGGTCAGACCATGCAAGGGATGTAATCTGCTGGACACGTACAAAAAAATTGGTGTTTCTTTCAGTTGTCGTTTTCATGCATATGCATTTCGAAACAGAAAAATGTGCAAGGCCGAAACTTACGGTATGAGAACCGACCTGAAAGATTCTCTCTACCAGGCATGTAAGCACCTAATAAAATGGTGAATAACCGAGGAATCATGAAAAAATGTACCTATAGAATTTGTATAAACATAAGAAGTCTGTCAAGTAAAAGATTGTGTTTTATGGGTATGTAGACTTGAATGTGGAATTAAAATAAGCATAAGTTGAGATGTACTGGTAATGCAAATAACGACTTCTGCAAGACAAGTATAAGTATCACATAAAAAACTAAAACTACTATCATAGCCACAGAGTGACTATTTTAAATATTATAGATTTCATAAAGTGAAAGACTGCCAGAGCTGTCGCCTGGTGTAACGTTCTTTATATATGTTTTGTGTTTATTTGTTTGTGTCATGCAAATTTACTGCATGATGAGTTGTTAAGGTGATGGTGTGGCTAATCAGTTTTACTGCAACTCAAAAAAATTAAACAACTTAATCTGGAAAATCTGTATACATTGCCTATAATGAAATCAATCCCTCTCAAATTTACCCAGTCTGAGGAGCACTGAGTTCTATGGCCCTGTACAAAAAACTGACAAAATTCCTTGTGCTGATAAACAAAATAAAGTTTCCTCAGCTCTAGAGCCACACCAGATGTGATCTTGGTATACTGTTCTCTCCACAGTAGGCATAGAAAATATCCAAACTTGGCACAGCAAAGTACAATGCCAGCCATGAAATATCGTCATAGAAATAATATCGGTAGACTGGTTGATAAATGAATAACCTTGCAAATGTTCAGTGAAAATACTGGATATTGGCTCAGTGCTGTGCAATGCTGCCAGCATTGAAGCTGTTACAAATATTTAGACTTTTCTGACTCTGGCACATTAATATTTCTCTGACTCTGATTGAAAAATGATTTTCTTAAAAAATATTCGTTAGTTTCAAATAAACGCGATGTAGGAGAGGAAGAGGTACTGATAAGGAATATATTTCTCTGACTCTGATTGAAAAATGATTTTCTTAAAAAATATTCATTGGTTTCAAACAAACACGACATAGGAGAAGAAGTGGTACTGATAAGGAGATATCCTAAGATTAAATGCTTCGGTTAGAAAACTGTATTGAAAATAAAGTTTCTCCTTCACAAAATCTGAAACGAAACCTTTTTTCACTAACTTCAAAATGAGTGAACTTCTCAGCTGTTCTGCAATTCTAACTTACTGTCGTAGTTAAAAGCACTTGGATTGTTACATGACAAAAAGTCTGACATTGTTTGACAAAAAAGGTTCCAGAATTTAACTTCTCTGTATCAGGATTACTAAACACACAAAATATTACAAATCGCATGTACCTAATCAACCTATACATTAAACCTGATGGAAAATACCTGGCTCCTACATTCAGGGATCAGTATTGCAAAATTCATCTAAATCCACACTGCGTTGTTGCATATTAAGAACTAAATATATAAAATTTCATTACCTTACAAATCAGTTCCAGCTGTTTTAACTTTGAGTTACAGTATCAGTTCATAACCCTTCTGTAATTACCATGGTCAGAGCTCAATAGTTACAGGATCAATTGATTACTCTTCTGTAATTGCCATGGACACTGGTCAATGCTGTTAACAATCAGTATTAATTCCATTCTTGATGGTCTTATAGCCATTCATCACTTCATTTTATAAAAACTGTATTATGCTGTGTTCGTAGGCCAACAACTAAATTCTTCCAGCTAGCCACTAGCTTTAAGTCTTACATCCTACTTATGACAGAGTGGTTCAGTGGCGTCAAAAATACAATCTCTTCTACATGTGACAATCGTTTCAGGTCATTCTTTGTGAATTATATTACAAAACTGGTCTCCACGTACAAGTGGACCCCTCACAATCTCATCATTATTAGTCTCTCATCTACGAACTCCACTTCCAAGAATTTTTCATCAGATGTTTCCCTATCATTATTGCCACACCATAGCTGCCACTCTTCTCCTTCCCTGAGTAAAACATTTTACACTCTCCATTATACACTTCTTCCTTACTTCCAACTCTCATCTTCCAGTCACTTTCCCTTCTTTTCCCTCTCCTGCCACTGTGTTCAAATCCCCTATTACAATGATCCTGGCATTTCTTTTTTTCTTTAACCTCAATTTTGTCAACATTTGCATTATAGTCCTGTACTTTCCCATCAGTGTGATGACACGTAGGCATATGTGTGTGTATTAAAATGACATCAGTCTTGTTACCTCTTAAGCTCATCATCACCAGTGTTTTATTCATGTGCTCCAGTTTCAGTAATTCTTCATCAGTTGTTTTCCTATCACAACTGCCACACCATAGTTGCGGCTCTTCGCCCAAAATGAAACAATTTGTACTCTTCACTATCCAGTTATTGCTTATTCCCAACGTTTCACTTCACATATACCTCATGTATCTAGTCTATTCTTCATCATTTCCTGTTTAGTATTTTTCAGCTTGCTAGCCTACAACAGCGCGAGTACATTTCATGTTCCAATCATTAACCTCCCTTCCCACTTCCTACTCTGTTTCCTCTTCCCATCTTTATCTATTTCTCATTTGCGCCCTTTCCCTGGGTCTTCTATCCCATTTCGAGGGAGATGTGTTTTCTAACTCGGCATCCTTACCTTCTTACTTTAGTCTTTCTAGATCAAATTTCTCACACTGTTTTCGTCCTCCTATTATTTTCAATCTTATTTGCAAATTAGTACCACCAATCTGTGATCCAAATCTGTGTCTGCTCTATCATTCTTAATGCAGATTTTTCAGCTAATCTGCATTGTAGTATAATTAATTTGCTATCTTTCTTCATTTGACCTAGCTATCGATGTATATTTCGTTTTCTGTATTGTTCAAACTATGTGTTTCCAATCATAAGAGAATTTTCTCTTGAGAGATTAACCAGCCCTTCACCCCTGTCATTCCTATTTCCTAATCCAAATCTTCCAAGCACTCCTTCTACTTTTCCCTCTCCTTCCACTGCATTCAAATCCACATTACAATTTTTTCTTCTTTATGTGGTACTTCTTCAGTCTTTTCACATTAGTCCTTTAATACCCCACCATCGTTTTCACTCAGTGGTACGTGTATTTGTATTAATACGACATCCATCTTGTCTCCTCTTAATCTCATCATAATCAGTCTTTCATCTACGTACTCCACTTTCAACAGGTTGTTCATCAGTTGTTTTCCTATCATAATTGCCACTCCATAGTTTCCAGTCTTGTAGCTGCCTGAGAAAAATATTTTGTACTCTCCACTCGCCAATGTCATTTGAGATGTACCTAATACATCCCATCTACTCTTCATTATTTTGTGCTAGAATTTTCCAGCTTGCCAGCCTACAATTGTGTGAGTATATTCCATGTTCCAATCCTCAACGTCCCTTCCATGTTCCTACTCCGTCTTTTCTTTCTTTCTTCATCCTGCTCCTACACTTCTGTATTTATCTCAGTGTAAGCCCCTCCTGGAGAATCGATTGAGGGGAAGTACCATCTTCTCCGACGTTAGAAGCAGAAAAGGAATGCAAAGACACCTTCATGCCTCGAAACCAAATACCTTTCGGGTCGAAAGACAAGAGTTGGCCAAGGAAGGCCGATGGAAAGAAAAACAGAAGATCCCTCACACACGTAAGTGGAAGTAGTGTAAGTCTTAGCTAAGGGGTGATATAGGTTCCAAACCTTTAGGAGGACCTCAAAAACGTTTCAAAATCGCCCAGTTGGTACCTATATATAGTTACAATTAAAAGTGAACTATTTTTCAATATTAAATCACTACAAAATCTGATTGGCACAGCGTTTTTGAACTTGTGTTCTGCCTTAATATGTGTAAGAACTCCTCCTTTTCCCAAATGAGTTGTGCATGAGTAAGACGTTAGAGTGCAATCTTTTATACGCTTGATAACGCCGGAACTCAATATATTGTTGGTTCACTCTTAGCCTTGATGACAGCCTCCACTCTTGCAGGTATTCGTTCAGTCAGGTACTGGAGGGTTTCTTGGGGAATGGCAGCCCATTATTCATGGAGTGCTGCGCTGAAGAGAGGTATCTATGTCGGTCGGTGAAGCCTGGCACGAATTCGGCGTGAACCAAACTTCTAACATAGAGCACGTATTCGGACGTTACGCGTGATTGGTCCATCTGTGAGCCCTATCGTAGATGTGACGCATGGTGGATCTGCCTCCATACATCGGTCCGGATATATATAGTACGCAGCAGATCCACACGTGAACGTTATCCCGAATGTGTGTCGCAGCATTGCCTGGTGTTGAAATTACTGCAAAATTGCTAAATCAACTGGAATGCTTATTATTAGAGTACATTGATGATGTCTTTTTTACCCCATCCGTCCACTGGTACACTGTTGGTTACCATATAATGATTGACTGACATCGCTTGTTTGAGTTGGAGAAAGAGTTTTGGTGGATGAATAGCACCAAAACAGTGATTGCGTACATGACTGCAATGTGTGGAATCAGTCGAAACGGAATTCAGGACATTCAGCTATTCTGTCACTGTAACAGGTGAGTTAATCGTCAGTCACTTTTGGACCTCAGTTTGGAAATTCCCCACAACGCCGCAAAACTCTTCCAGTTTCCTTATGTTGAAACTGTCTATTATTTAAAATCATCCAGTGTGTGTAGTGTGTTATGGTAGCTAGATTAACAAGATGATTTTCACAATGCGACATCTAGTTTTCTGCGAGTGGCAATGGATCAGAAAGTGATAATGTCAGTTTATTACCTGACAGTGATCTCGACGTCGTGACAGAAAAACAAAATATATGGCAGTGTACAAAGCATGTTACAACAGGAAAAAAAAGAAACGTTTCAAATAACCCCACAGTGCCACAGGGAGCATCTCTTGTGACTTACAGTATGGTCTGTGGGATACAGTCATCCTCCTAGAACACAGGTGATGAAACTTTAAACTGGTCTGTCCAGTGGAGCAATACCTGTATATTTAATACGATCGTCACATGTGCTCGATGCCAGCACCCATGCGGTATTCGTTTTCGATATATGGGAGGAGAGAGATGCGGTAAAAACCTTAACGAATTCTCTAACAGATAAAGTTAGTGGAGCTTTTATAGTTCGTAATTTTTCTCTGGTTTATGGAATAGAATAATGATGATAGATGTTGGGGTGATAGACGTGAATGGGCCCTGAGGGACGTGGATCTACAGAACCTGCTTGTGCTTTGGAGAATGCAGTAGCAAAATCCGCGTCCTTCCCCAGTTCCCGTTCTGTCTTTTATACTACCTAGTGTTGCAGGAGCAAGCTTCAATTCCGTCGAATGGACAAAACTCAGTTTTGTAGCAGTAACTCAGCTTCGCCTGTTTCTACACGGGTTGCAGGAGAGGGTAGATATAATTTTCTCTAACCCCTACTCTGTTCCAACTTACATTGGAATGATCGTGCCCAAAGCTGCAGGAATGGTAGCGCAGAGTCTGAGGAGGCAGTTGCAGGATGCATAGGGGCTATCTAAAACGAGGAAGGACTTTTACTGTAGCAGGTAGGTTCGAGAAAAGTAACTCATTTTGAAATATGAGAGTGCCAGAAATATGGATCACTAGTGGCTGTAACCATTAAAAGACTTCTCCATAGGATCCAATGCAGGTATTTGCTTGAATGGGAGGGACTTGATTCCTGATCCCAGACGGCATTTCTAGCAGATAGCGTAGCACTAGAGATCTGAAAAGCTAGTGCACATTTCTTATGACCCCAATCATCACACCATCTACTGTTTGTGATCCTTCTCAATCAAAGATTGCCTATAGCCCAGTGGATATATCATCAACCCTATGACATGGCATCAAGACAGAATGCAGTACAAATACTGGAGAAATATCTAGCATTGGCGGCGTGAGAGGGTTGCAGATATCATTTAATACCTTGCTCCTTAGCCGAATCGTTTTCAAAATTCGGTAATTTTATTAGGAGGGTGCGCCATTGGCGGTGTGTAACCACACTGCTGGTGTGATAATATACACTCCGGCAGTCACCATCTATATTCAGTGTCACGGTATTTGTCTGGGAAAACCACAGCATTATTAGGTAATGCCATACATGGATTTATAAAGCTGGTATGGGTTTTAACATGGATACTTGTGTGTACCTGTAGAACCAAGACCGCTTGTGATGGTAATATGTTTGTGTCTTTTTTTTGACATATAGCTGTTTGTAAGACGATTACGCCTCTCTTTCTAAGACATGGTGGGAGCACTTGCAAGAAAAACTTATGAGACATGTCCACCCATCGTTGATTTTAGCTCAGTATTATTTCCTATCACCATCAACTGATTACTGTATTATACTTAGTAGTAGGGGCTGCATGATAGGTTTGCCTTGAGCATCTAGCATAAAGTGTGTGTTTGTGTTACAACATGTGCAAAGGAAATGACTATGTCCAGTTGTAAGGAAAGTATGGATTTGACGTGGAGTACTGTGATAGCAACTCATAAGAATAGTGCCAATATTTCTGTTTCCAGAGCCACCACCGTCAGCAGGGCGTATTTTCGATACTTCACTCATTGTCGAATGTCATTCAACTGATACCTCAATGGTAACATTGAACTCAAAGTATAGTGATAAAATATATATGTGACTGGTTTTGTAGGATGATTCTGCCTACACAGGCCTGGCATGAAGTGCCGGTGACGGGAATTATTCACGTGTCCCATTGATAGTATGAACTACCCAAATTGAAGGGCCTGTTGGAGTGTAGGAATGTAGATGACTTAACCAGGTAGTCCTCTAGACGGCTGAATAGCGAACTAATACTTTGTATGTTTTGGACAGCTTTCGTGATCTCATGGAATTTTGAGAAGATTCAATATGAACTTCTGTTTGCACTGGGCCATTATTACCACACATGTAAATTGTTCAGTTGTCTGCTTCTTCACATTTCGCGTCTTTATTTCATTGAGAGAACATCGTTTGTGGTGTATGCAACTAGCAGGTGGAAGACAGGTTTGCTGGTTCTGTACACATGAGAAACACGTTATTTGACTTTGTAAATTATAGGGATGATTTGGATTCTTAGATCACTGACATCGGTATGAGCGAGTGGAAAAATCAGTTTACTCCATTTTTCTTTTGTCGAGTTTTTTCATGTAAAGTTCTTCACAGACAGGGTAAGTTTCTAGTTACTCTATGGTTTACTGCACGCTCCACCTAGCTAAAGTTCTGGGTTTGTAGGGAAATAATTTCCAGTCTATATCTTCGAAATTATATCGTGTGAGCGATCGGTAGGTTACTATGGTGTGCTTGATATGGAGAATTACCATGAAAATCGTTTGATATTCTAGCAAGCCATGCGAAATTAGGTATGTTCTTGTAATCCCAGAGTCTGGAGATGGGTGTAGATAGCAAGCAGGCATGCAAATATGTTGGGGTCAGAAACAGTGACGCCTTTATGGGTACCGACAGCCTTTGTACGCCATTTTTCTCTGTATGAGTATCTGGTGGTAGAAAAGCGAGCGAGCAAGCGAGCAGGTCCGGACCAGAAACAGTAACGAGTTTGTGTTGAGGGAGGAAATGACGCCGAATTCGTAGAACAGTTCTGAGAGTGGTTTCGATCCACTGAGGATGCTCTTGTCACACATTGGGGGTGGATGCCCACCCGACCTCGTGGTAAATATCTAGTGCTGCGAGTATACCTACAGTGCATGTGCTTATGCTGTCTGACTTCGCAGTATATGTATGAATGATGTAACAGGGATGACATTGTATGATGCAGGATACAAATTGTATGTTTACTAGATCTGCATGGTATGCAGTGATATATTGCTGGGTTGGAGATCGGTTTCACACTCTAATATTGAAGCTCCTGTCCTTAGTTGGATAGCGGTGTAATTGAGTTTTTTCTTATTAGACGATATGAAGGGCACTTTGCAAGGTATAATTGCAGTATGGATATATGCATAAAATAGCTTTTGTGGCTGAAAGTCGCATCTGCAAGAAAAAAAAGAGCGAATGGTGCTTCCACATCGGCGGTGTCAGTAATTAGGTGGGTAAATTCGATAAGACCCAATCAAAAATCCCCTTTCAAGACATCCTTTGTGCTCTCATAGCGGTGAGAATGTCTGTGTATGTTGAAAGCAGGAAGGGTAAGACGTGACCCTTGGTGTGCCATGTTAGGACCATCAGGAGGAATGCATTCGTCGGTATTCCGCGCTATTTTCGTAAACAGGATCTGTTAGGACAAGAATTTCCATGCGGAAAAGCTGAGACATCGTAAAATCTACTAACAAGCGACCATTAGCTATTTCTGGGACACTATACAATTTCCGAGAGGTTGACTTATCTCTTATTTTCATAGCAGGTGGCATCAGTATAACATTGAGAACCTTTCAGATGGTGAGTAACCACGCGAACATTTCACAGTAAGGTGTCAGTCATGCTGGGACAGATAAGCATGGCTGGACGCAGCTCATATGTTCCGCTAGGATTGGTAGGGAGAAAGCAGCCTGTGCTGTACTGGAACAGATTTCTATAGCACGATCTGTGACATCAGTATCCACAGGTATAGCATCAGCAATGGTAAACACACATGCTACCCAAAGGGGTTTTGAGTATGGGATCAGTGTGAGTGGGCCTTGGAGTTCTGTGGCGAGGTGGACAGGGGTGCATGCTGTACCTCATGTGATGGGCCAGGATGTGACGGCAGAGGAGGAGTCACTGCAGAATCGGACCACTGTCAGCAGCCTAGTTGCGGCAGCCCTAATCTGCTAGCCTGAGGGAGGGCAACCCACGGACGCCAGAGCGATGCTGCAGCAGCCGCAGCTGGGGTACAGTTGGGGCCGGGGGCAACGGCGGAGGCGGCAGCAGCAGCAGCTGCAGCAGCGGGGACGGCGCCGGTGACGGTATTGGACGTCGAGTAGCGGCTTGTTTTTTTTTTTTTTATTAGCGATCTTTTGTTTAAACTGTATTCCATCGATTTCACCGACCAATAGGATGCTGCTAATTAAAAAAAAACTACCCAATGCATTTGAAAAATATCGATTTATTTAATTTGCATAAATTTTTTATATCAAAGTGGTGTTAGCGGTACCATAGTTAAGGGAAGGTGTGTGTGAGTGGATGACATAGTACGGAAGAGCATAAGTGCAGAACACTAGGCTCATTTGCATAATTTTTATGTAAAATGCAGTACAATAGTTTCAGGGGGTGGGTGACAAAGAAGAATGCGCGCGAAATGGCGTTCAAAATAATGTGAAATTCGAAAAGTGTAGCAGAAAATTGTGGAATGACATAACTGATTACTTAATTTGGTACAAAGGCGGTACATTTGTTTAAGGAAATGATGGTGACATGTAAAAGAGCTTAACAGAACAATTGGTTAAGTGCCGACAAAGGGCCAAATATTAGGTTAAGGTACCCAGAGTACACCGAGCGAGGTGGCGCAGTGGTTAGCACACTGGACTCTCATTCGGGAGGACGCTAGTTCAATCTCGTCTCCAGCCATCCTGATTTAGGTTTTCTGTGATTTCCCTAAATCGTTTCAGGCAAATGCCGGGATTGTTCCTTTGATATGGCACGGCCAATTTCCTTCCCCATCCTTCCCTAACCCGAGTTTGCGCTCCGTCTCTAATGACCTCATTGTCGACGGGACATTAAACAACACTAATCTAACCTAACCCAGAGTACAGTGCTGAACATTAGGTTATGCAACATGCTTGCTCCATGTAATTACTTCTTACAAGACCTACATGTTTCCAAACAGCAGAGAATGATGAGCAAGAGAAATCCAACCCCCACAAACTAATTTTTTTCAAAAATGAACAATATACCCCTGAATTTCCTGTGATGAGACCCTTCCTCTCCACCATCAGACCGCCATCTTGGATTACATCATGAAGGGACGACAGGGCCCTCTGGTGGTAGTACTGTGTACTAGGCCCAGATCTCGTGGCGAACACACTGTTTCCTGCCATTTTCCCCCACCCCAGGCGACAATCTTGGATTACATCATGGAATAAATGACAGCACCCTCTGGTGTCAGTGCTGTGTACTAGGTCAGTTGGACTCCAGGCCTTGTGATTAATGCACTGGATGGAGGTGCTGCCTCTAATTGTTTAAAGGAAGACTGAAAGTCCAGCACAGTCGAGTTCTCTTCCCACCATTTCCTAGGAAGCGGTGGTGGTTGGATGAGTTAGGTAAGTGGAGGTAGCTCAAGTACCCTCACATTCCTGCCTTTTCTTTGGTTAGTAGAGATAGCCCAAGTGGCATTTCTTTACCACCAAAATTCAAATTTCCATCCAATCGCTAGGAAGATGTGGCTGTCAGATGACTTAGGTTAGTGGAGGTAGCCAAAGTGACCTATTTTTCCTCCATTTTCTTAGGTTAGTAGAGGTAGCATTGTCCTTATGGAACTTTAACTTCCCACCAAGAGGATGTGACACTTTCCTGCCATAGAGGTTAATTAATCGATCAATTTAATAAAGAATAAATCAAATTGACAAGAGTGAGAGGGGAACCTATTCCAATGACTCACACCTAAAAGTGCACATGTGGCAGCGAGGGGGGGGGAAGGGAGTTGGGGGAGGGGGATTGAGTGGGGGAACAATAGGATAATTGCCTGTCAATCAAAGGAGAACAATACGTTTAGTACCTGTCAATCAAAGGAGAACAATAGGTTGCCCCTGAGTGCATACCTGCCCCTGATGTAGGCAACCTGCACTAAAAACACCTACTCTCCTCTACTGTCTTCAGGCTTCACTTTTTTGCTTATTGCTGGCTTGCTACCTGAGCTCCTGATGTTCATACAGTAGCTTCTCTTTTGTCCAAAGATTTCTTTAATTTTCTTATACATTACATTTTTATTTTCCATATACAACAACAACGGCCTTGCCGCAGTGGATACACCAGTTCCTGTGAGATCACCGAAGTTAAGCGCTGTCGCATGTGGTCGGCACTTGGATGGGTGACCATCCAGACCGCCATGCGCTGTGGCCATTTCTCGGGGTGCACTCAGCCTCGTGGTGCCAATTGAGCAGCTACTCGATCGAATAGTAGCGACGTCGCTCAAGAATACCATCTTATGACCGGGACAGCGGTGTGCTTACCCCCTGCCCCTGCTATCCGCTTCCTCCACCGAGGATGACACGGCGGTCGGATGGTCCCGGTAGGCCACTCGTGGCCTGAAGACACGAAGACATGAAGCATGTACAACAACAATTATAAAAATCCTGTATTTCCACGAAGACCTGACTTGCCTTTCTGCACATTGTATGTAATTATTAATAAAAATTACAGTAGAAGATAAAGAAATGTGACAAAGGCAAAATGGTAGGCTTTAAAAAAAATACACATTGATCTAATTTTTGGTATCTAACGTTCCATAAATACTGCTTATCTTCTTTAAGTAATTGCTACAGCAATTTTCACTCGTTAGATCATTGTTCATCCAGGATAGAAATCATCGTATCACTATACAATGATCGGCCAGAACATTGCGACCACCGACCTTCTACCAATATAAAGCCATCCAGGCGACAGTAGCGTCACCTGGCAGGGAATAACTGCTAGTCAGACACACGCACCATACATGTAGTATCAGTGAGCATGCTGTCTGTCTGTAGATCGCACAAAGTACACAATCTATCTGAGTTTGACTGAGGACAGATAGTAATTGCTTGGACTGTCAGCACGAACATGTCGGAAACTGCAGGAAGTTCGAGTGTTCGAGGAGTGCTGTTGTGTCTTCACCAACAGGCGAAACCAAGGTAAAACCAGTTCCAGACATGGTGGGTGTTGGTGGCCACTCCTCGTTATAGATGTCGGATGTCGTAGGCAGGGTAGACTGGTAAAACAGGACAGGCTTCCAGTGGAACTAACATGAGACTTTAACGCTGCTCAGTGCACCACACTCTCCTGACAAAGGGCCTCCACAGCTGTCGATCCATGAATGTGTCAATGTTAACACCATGAAATTGGCAACTACGACTGAAATGGGCATGTGACCATCGGCACTGGACGTTGACGTAGTGGTAGAGCGTCGCTTGGCCTGATGAATCCCAATACTTCTGCGTTATTCCCATTGGAGGGCGCGAATCGGTCGTCTTCCTGGGCAACTCGTCCTTGAACCCTGTATTGCGGGATGGAGGCAAGCAGGCTCCATTATGCTCTGGGGAACATTCACGTTGGCACTAACGGGTCCAGTGGAGCTCGTGCGAGGCACCTTGACGGCCAAGGAGTGTCGTCCACTGGTTGCAGACCGTGTGCGTCACTACACGACGAAGGCATTTCTCACCAATATAATGCGCCATGCCACGAGGCCAGGAGAGTAATGGAGTGCTTCGAGAAACACAGTAGCTCGTCAGATCTGAACCCGATCGAACACATCTGGGATGTGACTGAACGTGATGAAGAACTCATCGCCCCCCCCCCCCTCCCAGAAACACAGTGGCTCGTCAGATCTGAACCCGATCGAACACATCTGGGATGTGACTGAACGTGATGAAGAACTCATCGCCCCCCCCCCAGAATTTACAGGAATTAGGAGACTTGTGTGTGCAGGTGTGGTGGCAGCTCCTACCTAGGCCTCGTATCTTCCAGGCCACGACACGTCGCCGCCGTTATCCCTGACAAAGGTAGGCATGCTGTTTATCAGGTAGGTGGTCATAATGTTCTGACAAATGCATACTGCATTTTTTCTGCCTTTTTGTAAATGGCTTTTATGTAGTTCACATCTATAAACAAAAGTGTGGTAGAAATGGACAGCGGTGGTAAACATTAGTGTTCGTTCATTATGATTTTAATGACTTCTCTGTTAGAGAAACGTAGCTGCACCTTTAGTAGCATATATAACTACTAACAAAAAGGGTTATAAATAACTAATTTATCGTGCATTTATTAAATCGTAGTAAGAAACTTAATATTCAAAAATATTTATTTTATTGTTCCTCAAAAAAGTTCTACCTACTCTTGCAAGCAGCACAGCACACTGTCACAATAATCCATCTCTAATAACAGAAAACGCCGCGGGTTAGCAAAGACAACTTTCATTTTATCTGAAGCTGCTTGTTTTGGAAGACTCCTTTTCTTTCACTGTTGTATTTTTGATCAGACGTAAATTACTTAAAGTGTCAAGAAGAATAACATCTTAGTTCTTCAGTTCCTTTAAGGTAAGTGTTGCAAATGTCATGTAACTTGCTGCGAACTAATATGAATATACATGACAATAAAATGTAGTATGTTTCACTGCGGTGTCGTCCGCAGCTCGTGGTCTAGTGGCTAGCGTTGCTGCCTCTGGATCACAGGGTCCCAGGTTCGATTCCCGGAGAGAATGGGGATTTCCTCTGGTCAGGGACTGGCTGTTTGTATTGTCCTCATCATTTCGTCATCATTATCGGCATTCGTGGCAGTGGCTAGATTGGACTGCAAAAAAAATTGGACTGTGTAAAAATCAGGACTTTCTACGGGTGCTGGTGACCGTGCAGATGAGTGCCCCACAAACCAAGCGTCGTCATCACCTGTGGTGTCCCTACATTAGTGAGTAGCTATGTACGAAACATGTGATTTATTCCTGATATGCTAACTGATTCAGTCTCTGCCATAATAAAAGAAACTGGCCAAATTGAGTTTGGTAAACTATTGAACAGCTTTAACAAATTATTGCAAAAAAATATTGCAAAGATCCTTAAACTGCGAGTATCTTGGACGGATATTACTAACTAATTTTATGTTGATACTGAAAGGAATAGTAACAGGATGCTCATGTTCGTGAAGATGTACGAGTATGACATGACTGAATTTTTTCGTTGCAGGCAAAAACTTTTCTGACACTCTTCAGTATGCTGAGTTGACGGTTGTTCCCAATTCAGTATGCGAGGAGGGCTACGGACCAGATTTCGTTCTTGAAAGTACGCTGTGTGCCGGAAACAAGTTCAAAGGCATCTGCTTCGTGAGTAAAAAGTGTGGTGTACCATAACTTATTATTAACATCTTATTCTGTGACTTTCCATAAATGCCTTCTACAATGCTAATTTGTAAGTAACTAATATTGTAGCAATTTATTCCATCGACTTCACAGAATTTGCTTTTCATAACTAAGTCGTGCTGTCTGCTTGTGAACATTGATAAAAAATCGGTGTATTTTCTGATGTAACTACGAACGACAACTGATCTTCTACGCATTTCTATTATTAATTTGTTACTGTCAGCAGATGTCAGTGTGACTGAAACTGCAACAGTTTGCTGTATCTTTTCTGCATAATATGTATCATTGATGGCGGTGGAAATGTCTGCACACAGACGCTGTGAAACTAATACACGTTACTAATTTTAAATACATTTGTACATGAATATGGCATTTGCAATCAGTAACAGATAAATGATGTAGGTACACCAGCTTGGCTCGCGTATAGATTTACTGGAGTGAACGCTTACAAGACTTATTCTCACAGAAAATTTTTCCATCATACTGTAAAGTAAAGAAATACCACAGCAATTTTCGCGTTGCATTTATCACAAGCTCAGGACCACTTTCCTGGATATTATTCATTACAGACCTTTCATCAGAATGCTGTGCTGTCGCTCATTTCATTGTTAGGGTCTGCAGCAGTGACGAATCGTCGCTGTGATACTCGTATGTGGAGTACCTGAGGCAACAGAACTTCTCAACAGCAGTAGTGAAGGCAACAACGTGGCGTCTATGTCCGCCAGTGATGACCCTGACTGACAACCAGCGACCACTTACATACTCCCCCTCCCCCCCACCCAACCATCGACAAACCCGCAGAAAGTGTTCGACAACACGTAAGAGTACCGTGCTTTTTAAACTCATAATCTTTTGTTAACACACGCTAGCCAGCGAGTCTGACATTTCAGAACACTCGATACGCCACGCACACTTCTTGGCAGTGGGGGCATTGTCGAGTCGCTGTGGCATTGTTTCAGTATGTAAACACCTGGCATGTGAGTCGCTCTGTGCCAGGAGGTTGTACTGTTGGTCAGCCTGTAAGATGGGGTTAATTATGGTGAAAGAGGAAGATTTGTATTTTAACGACTATGTCGAATGCCTCTACGGTGGACAGCGGAACCAGGTATAGCGTGGTCAGGCTGCCAGAAAATCACAAGTTGCAGTAGAGTGGTGAATGGGTGCTTGTTAGATTCTGGATGGTACGCCAGAGAAACAGTGAAAACTCATTCATTTATTACTCAGAAGGCATTCGTTATGACGATGCCCCATGACACCAACGCCCATGGGACATAAGCAGTGCACACCCAGCCACAGCACACTCCACAGCCAGCACATGGTGCACGGCCACGAGCCGGTGGCCTAGTGGCGAAGGCAGTGGCAGTGCAAAAGCGCTGACCCAGCGACACAGGAATATCACATTGATCGCACCGACCTGATGCCATTACAACCCAGATGGAGCAGTCGAGGCGTGGATGATCACGCTGATTACCCATGCAGAAGGGGCAGCTCACAACAGCAGAGTCTGCCCAGGGCAAAGGTAAGCAGCAAGAAGTTTGTACACACAGGAGATGGTGGACTGGACGGAAACCAGAGGCGCAAGCAGATAACAGACCCTTCACGTGGCCCACTGATTGAAAAGTATTAAGTACACATCACTGGACTTGGCACCAACAGCAGTGCCACAGCTAACAACATAACAGTCAGTGACTGATTGAGCCATGTACACTGATATTGATTTGTAGACTTGTAAAATTGGTGGCCAGCATGGGGCGCTTCTCGAGACGGGCAATTGGCTAACTGCGATACCTTTCATTTAAAAAAGGTGCATTGTGTAAACTGGCTTGGTGCCTACATGTATTGATAGTGCATCAGTTCTGATCGCGCGAGTCACAACACGCCTGTAGCTCAGATGTGAAGGAACCATGCCGTCGACGCTGCAATAGCTCTGCCTCCCTGTTTCGTCACTGATATTGCTACTCTGGCTGCACCCTGTGACGCACGAGTGGCGTCCAATAAATAATTCAATGTTTTTTTTCTAGGCCAGTCTAGATTGAGAAAATGTGGAATTTGTCGTGGGACATCGTAGAATATCCCCACTTCGATCTCTATGGTTTCATAAAGTTCTGATGAGTAGCGAAACTACATGTAGGCTTCAAAATCATAATGGAACTGTTTTCCAAGCATAAAGCTGTCACTGGGTTTCATTTGGCAGCAAACCAGATCATAGATTCGTACTTGCATGCAGAATATCTCTGGAGAACTGGCAGTGAACAGAAGCACGGTGAGTTGATGGGCGTGGCGCCTCTCATCATCGCAACGAGGTCGTGCAGACCTGTCAGGTCTCCTGCGTCCCAGCTGGTCGCACACAATTGCATCTCCTCCAGTGTTGGAATGTCTGAACACTATCATTTGAGGTGGTCAATGGATCACAGTCAAACACCTCTCCACTTAACTGCACGTCTCTGTTGCTAGTGCTGACACACATGTCCACCAGCTGAGGTACTGAAACCTATGTACCTGCTGGGTTCGTCTCCCCCTAACAAAAGAGCATAAAAAGAAAAAAGGACCATATGTTCAGCCCAGTGAAGGATGCACTCTGTGCAAAGCAGCATGTGAATGATTGAGAGGTTTTACATGCAGCAAGACGTTACTAGTGCGGCAATAAGGATGCCAGTGCATTTCGTTACTGCAAGTTCCCTACATCAGGGGCAGGTAAGCACTCAGGGGCCAAGTGGTTGTGCTCCTTTGATTCACAGGTAATTAACTCATTGCTCCCCCTGCCCCCTCCCTCCCCATATCCCCTCCCTCCCCCTTTGCTGGTACAGGTACAATTTCAGGTCTGAGTTATTGGAATAGGCCACCCTCTCACTCTTATCAATTTGATTGACTACATAATTAAATTGATCAATTAATTAACCTCTCACCCACTGGGTAAACCACTCCCCTCCTCCTCCCCTCCCTTCCCCCAGAGAATGGCAGGAAGGTCAAGTTCCATCAGGATAACTCAACATAACACAGCTACTTCCACTATCCTAAGAAAATGGCGGGGAAAAAAGGCCATTTGGGCTACCTCCACTAGCCTAAACCCACCCACTCCCTCTCCTCCCCCAGAAAATGGTGGGAAATTCAAAGCCCATCAGGATAATGCAACACATCACAGTTATCTCTACTAACCCAAGAAAATGGCGCGGGAAGATATGTCACTTGGGCTACATCCACTATCCTAAGTCCCCCAACCACCACCTCTTCCTAGCGATTGCCAGGAAGAGGAGTCAGCCTGAGCTGGACATAAATTGAATACTTAATTAAATTCATACCCCTCTGGTAAACCCCCATTCCCTCCCAGCCTCCCTCCCGGAATTGGCGGGAAATAGGCTCAGTTTATCAGTCATTTGCAGGGAAATCAATTGCTGTGTATGGAGTATTGTTTAAACAATTTATACAATTTGTTTGAACAATTTAATTGTTTAAACAATTTATACAATGTGTGCAAACTGTTCATTTAAACAATTTGAAGCAGTAATTCCATCCAGTGTGTTTGCCAAAAGGTCCAGAGTCCGACTGACCTAGTACACAGTACTGCCATCAGAGGACACTGTCGTCCCTTCCGTGACATAATCGAAGATGGTGGTCTGGTGGTGGACAGGAAGGATCTCATAACAGGAAATTCAAGTGTATTTTGTTTATTTATGAAAAAATCAGTTTGTGGGGGTCGGATTTCTCTTGCTCGTCATTCTACGCTGTTTGGAAACATGTAGGTCTTGTAAGAAGTAATTACATGGAGCAAACACGTCGCATAACCTAATGTACGGCACAGTAGTCTGTATGACTTAACCTAATGTTTGACCCTTTGTTGGCACTTAAATTATTGTTCTGTTAATTGGTTTCCCATGTCACCCCCCATTTTCTTAAATTATTGTACCGCCTTTGAAATCAAATTAAGTAATTAGTTACGTCTTCCCACCATTTTCTGGTACACTTTTCGAATTTCACATGCTTTTGAACGCCATTTCTGGCGTATTCTTCCTTGTCACCCACCCCTTTAAACTACTGTACTGCGTTTTACATAATAATTATGCGAATTAACATACTTTATTGCACGTAACCTTCTGTTCCGCTCCATGTCACACACTGATGCCCACTCCTCCCCGCCCCCCTCCATTAACTACTGTACCGCTAACACCATGTTGATATAAATAATTTATGCACATTAATTAAATCGATATTCTTCACATGTATGGGGAAGTTTTTTTTAAATTCATGACACCCTAATTGTTGGCCAAGTCGATGGAATGTAGGGAAATTGAGGAAGTACTTGTGTGTCGTCTTCCTGCGCAGAACAATTTGCACATGGAAACAAGCATCCGACAGCAAGAGGTATCCGAGAAAACATCGACGTGGACGCGAAGGGAACCACGGAAACAGTCACTTTTTTCCGTCGAGGCAGCATTCTACTGCTTGTCTATTGAGGTAATAGTGATACACGTGAGTTAACTACTGCATTTGACGCTATTTCAGGAAGGCAGAGAAACATCTGCCTCTAAACTCACTTGCACCTGCGTTAAAGGACGACATGGAGTGGATGGATTGGTCGGTTGAGATGGAGTTGTAACGAGGTGCGATTTAATGGTAGACTGATGATGCTTTCTAGAGAGAGAGAGAGAGAGGGAGGGGGGAAGTTTTTGCAGGTCATTTGACCATTTTTTTGCTGATGTTCTGTCAGGATGAATCACATGTGTGACATAGCCTGCGTTCAACTCGTATACAGCCGCTTGTTCTGTGTGGGTCTTAGAGCAGTGTCTACTTGTGATGGTGTACAGTAAACCTCTCGGTCATCACAGGACTTCCATCTCATGTGTGTCGAAACGTGACACATTCCTCTAAACAAACGAAGATTTATGCGATGTACTCCATCTCCCTGTCGCACCTTAAGTGTAAAATCGATACTTCACTATCATAACTAAGTTAGCGATAGTGTTTGTGAGACACTGCAATCTTCTGTGTATACATTTGCTTGGCAGATGTGCTGTTTACTTTCTTTGTAAGAGGTATTCTCCGTAACCAACGATCATTTTATATAAGACTGATGTGCGCATAGTATAATTTCTGAATTGTGATCGGATGTGGTCAGTGGACGCTACACATCTCTGGAAAACTATGTTGTGCATGTATCACACAGAGCCGCTGTTTTAAGGAAGTAGTTTTCTCGTTTTGTGGTTCGATACCATAGTGAATGGTAGAGAACCCTGCAAGAAGGATGTATGTCATGCGCTGGAAATATACTTCTTACACTGGAATATTAACAGTGCTGCCTTCCACACGACTGATAGGTCGGGAACTCAAGCGATTTAACATTATAGCCTGTTTTAAGTTCGGAACGTTGTATCCTTAGGAGTGCGTTTGTTTATGATCTCTCTTACCAGTACCTTCCGGGTACAGATTCTAGACTCTAGAACAATACTTTAAGAGTTGATAAAGTAGTTGCTTTACGTAAAATGCTTCGAACTGCTTCCGTCTGGAGCTCCATCGTGCATAAAAATCACCCTTTTCTTGTTCTTCTTAAACCTGTGCTATTTCATCACAACACTTTCAAATTTGTTACTGTACACCGATAAGGGGTGACATGAGTGACATGAGTGTATCTGGAGAAATCTTGTGTACCTGGATGGGCGAGGGCTTGGCTAGATCCATTCATTCACGAGACGTGGAATGTAGCGGTCCACTTCTGGTAGACCGCAGATTAAATTGGTAACGGTGCTGCAGGGCGAGTTGGTCAATGACAATGTGAGGGCTATTTCAGTCTCTAATCTTACCCCAAGACTGTAATAATTCTCTGTGACACCCATCAGCATAGAGATAGATCGTAAATTAAGCACTATGCTTGAGATGCTGATATACTTAGATGATGTATTTGTTCAACAATTAACAATGAATGGACGTACTGCACAGTCATCTACACCTACATCTACATACATACTCCGCAATTCACCATACGGTGCGTGGCGGAGGGTACCTCGTATCACAACTAGCATCTTCTTTCCCCGTTCCACTCCCATTCAGAACCTCTGTACGAGCCCTAATCTCTCTTATCTTTGTGGTCTTTCCGCGAAGTTGGCGGCAGTAAAATTGTACCGCAGTCAGCCTCAAATGCTGGTTCTCTAAATTTCCTCAGTAGCGATTCACGAAAGGAATGCCTCCTTTCCTCTAGAGACTCCCACCCTAGTTCCTGAAGCATTTCCGTAACACTCGCGTGTTGATCAAACCTACCAGTAATAAATCTAGCAGCCCGCCTCTGAATTGCTTCTATGTCCTCCCTCAATCCGACCTGATAGCGATCCCAAACGCTCGAGCAGTACGCAAGAATAGGTCGTATTAGTGTTTTATATGCGGTCGTCTTTACAGATGAACCACATCTTCCCAAAATTCTACCAATGAACCGAAGACGACTATCCGCCTTCCCCACAACTGCCATTACATGCTTGTCCCACTTAATATCGCTCTGCAACGTTACGCTCAAATATTTAATAGATGTGACTGTGTCAAGCACTACACTACTAATGGAGTATTAAAACAGTACAGGATTCTTTTCATATTCATCTGCATTAATTTTCATTTATCTACATTTAGAGTTAGCTGCCACTGTTAACACCAATCACAAATCCTGTCCAAGTCATCTTGTATCCTCCAACAGTCACTCAAAGACACCTTCCCGTACACCACAGCATCATCAGCAAACAGCCGTACATTGCTATCCACCCTATCCAAAAGATCATTTATGTGGATAGAAAACAGCAGCGGACCTACCACACTTCCCTGGGGCACTCCAGATGATACCCTCACCTCCGATGAACACTCACCATCGGGGACAACGTACTGGGTTCTATTACTTAAGAAGTCTTCGAGCCACTCACATATTTGGGAACCAATCCCATATGTTTGTACCTTAGTTAAGAGTCTGCAGTGGGGCACCGAGTCAAACGCTTTCCGGAAGTCAAGGAATGTGGCATCCGTCTGATACCCTTCATCCACGGATCGCAAGACATCATGTGAAGAAAGGGCGAGTTGCGTTTCGCAGGAGCGATACTTTCTAAAGCCGTGCTGATGTATGGACAGCAACTTCTGTGTCTCAAGGAAATTCGTTATATTCGAACTGAGAATATGTTCGTGAATCCTGCAACGAACCGATGTTAAGGATATTGGTCTGTAATATTGAGGATCCATCCTTCTACCCTTCTTATATACAAGCCTCACCTGCGCTTTTTTCCAGTCGCTCGGGACTTTACGTTGGGCAAGAGATTCGCGATAAATGCAAGCTAAGTAAGGACCCAGTGCAGTAGAGTACTCTCTGTAAAACCGAATTGGAATCCCATCAGGACCTGGCGATTCATTTATTTTCAACCCATTCAGCTGCTTCAAAACCTCAGAGATGTCTATCACTATGTCCTCCATACGAGAATCTATACAAGACTCAAACGACGGTATGTTTGTACGATCCTCCTGCGTGAAAGATTTCTCAAATGCTAAATTTAAAATTTCAGCTTTCGTTTTGCTGTCTTCCGTTGCCACGCCAGACTGATCAGTGAGTGACTGGATGGAAGCCTTCGACCCGCTTACCGATTTTACGTAAGACCAGAATTTCCTTGGGTTTTCAGCAAGATCTTTTGCTAAGGTATGACGGTGGTAGTGGTTGAATGCTTCACGCATCGCTCTTTTTACAGCAGCACGAATCTCTACTAACTTTTGTCTGTTCTCATTCTCCCGATCTTTCTTGCACCGCGAGTGCAACTGCCTTTGCTTCCTGAGCATTCTCCGAATTGCACTGTTAAACCACGGTGGGTCTTTTCCGTCCGTAACCCACTTTTTCGGCACATACTTGTCCAATGTGTGATTTACTATGTGTTTAAAATTTGCCCATAATTCTTCCACGTCCATCGTACTGGAAGTAAATGAAGTCGATTCATTTGCACACATGCGGTATTTGTTTTTGAAATATGGGGGGAAAGAGATGCGGTAAAAATGTTATCGAGTTCTCTATCGGATGAAGTTAGTGAAGCTTTTATAGTTTGTAATTTTTCTCTGGTCGATGGAATAGAATAACAATGATAGAATTTTGGGGTGATAGGCGTGAATGGACCCTGATGGACGTGGATCTACACTACCTCTGTGTAGTGTGGAGAAGCACTACAATGCAGTAGCAAAATCCACGTCCTTCCTCCCAGCTCCCATACTGTCTTTTACTACCACGTGTTGCGGGAGCAAGCCTCGTTTCCAACGAATGGTCAGAACACAGTTCTGTCCCAGTAGCTCAGTTTCGTCTGTTTCTACACAGGGTGCAGAAGGTGGTAGATATAGTTTCCTCTGACCGCTACGCAGTTCTGACTTACATTGGAATGATCATGTGGGCAAAGCTGCAGGGATGGTAGCGCAGAGTCTGAGGGGGCAGTTGCAGGATGCATAGAGGCTATCTAAAACGAGGAATTTTACTGTAGCAGATAGGTTCGAGAAAGGGGACTCGTTTCGAGATATGAGAGTGCCAGAAATATGATTCACTAGTGGCTGCAATCATTAAAAGACTTCCAGAATGAGATTTTCACTCTACAGCGGAGTGTGCACTGATATGAAACTTCCTGGCAGATTAAAACTGTGTGCCAGACCGAGACTCGAACTCGGGACCTTTGTCTTTCACAGGCAAGTGCTCTACCATCTGAGCTACCCAAGCATGACTCACCCCCCCTCCTCACAGGTTTACTTCTGCCAGTACCTGGTCTCCTACCTTCCAAACTTTACAGAAGCTCTCCTGCGAACCTTGCAGAACTTCTGCAAGGTTCACAGGAGAGCTTCTGACACTCGCAAGAAAAACTTAAGAGACACGTCCACCCATCGTTGATTTTCGGTCAGTATTATTTCGTATCGGCAGCAATGTGTTATTGACGAAGTATTGTACTTAGTAGTAGGGAGTGCGTGATAGGTTCGCCTTGAGCATCAGGCTTATAATGTATGTGATTGTGTTCCGACATGTGAAAAGGAAATGACCATGTCCATTCGTATGGAAGGTATGGATTTGACGTGGAGTACTGTGATAGCAAAGGGGAGTATACGTCAAGTGATAAGAATGGTACCGATATTTCTATTTCCAGAGCCACAGCTGTCAACAGGGTGTATTTCCGATACTCTGCTCATTGTCAAATGTCATTCAGCTGAGACCGCAAGTCCGCAGCTCGTGGTCGTGCGGTAGCGTTCTCTCTTCCCGCGCTCGGGTTCCCGGGTTCGATTCCCGGCGGGGTCACGGACTTTCTCTGCCTCGTGATGACTGGGTGTTATGCGCTGTCCTTAGGTTAGTTAGGTTTAAGTAGTTCTAAGTTCTAGGGGACTGATGACCATAGATGTTAAGTCCCATAGTGCTCAGAGCCATTTTTTGAGTCCGCAATCGTACCATTTAGTTGTAAGTATAGGGATAAAATATATATGAGGACGATTCTGTCTATGAGTCCTTGGCATGCAGCGATGGTGAGCTTTGGCAGGAATGATTCACGTTTCCCATTAACTGTAGGAGCCGTCCGAATGCAGAGGCCTGTTGGAGTGTAGGAATGTGGTTAACTTAACAATATTGTTGTAGACGGCTGAATAGCTAACTAATACTTAGTATCTGTTGGGTAGCATTCGTGATCGCGTGTAAACGTGACAAGATTCAGTATGGACGTGTGTATGCGCTGGACCGTTATTCCCTTCCATGTATATTGTCCAGTTGAGTGCTTCTGCACATTTCGCGCCTTAATTTAGTTGAGGGAACATCGATTGTGGTGTATGCATCTAGCAGGTGAAAGACACATTTGCTGGTTCTCTAGATAAGAGTAAGCCCTTATTTGACTTTGTAAATTATAGGGGTGATTTGGAATCTGACACATCAACAGTATCGGTATTCATGAGTGGAAATATCAGTTTCCTCTATTTTTTTCCAATTCTCACGTAAAGGTCTTCACAGACGGTATAAGTTTCTAGTTACTAAGTGGTTTACAGCACGCTCCACCTCCATAAAGTTTCGGGTTCGTAGAGAAATAATTTCCAGTGTGTATCTTCGGAATTATGTTGACGCGAGCGATCGGTAGGACACTGCTGTGTGCTTCATATAGAGAAGCACCGCGAAAATGGCGTAACATTATGGCAAAGCACGTGAAAATACATGTATTCCAGAGTCTGGAGATGGATGTAGAAAAGAAAGCAAGCAAGCAGGTCCGGACCAAAACCAGTAACGCGTTTGTGACGAGGGGGAACGAGCCCGAATTCGTAGAACAGTTCTGAGAGTGAGTCCGGTCCGCTGGGGGCGCGCTGGTCACCCATCGAGAGTGGGTTGGGTGGCCGCCAAACGTCGCAGGGAAGTATCTGGTGCTGCGAGGGGTGCAGGCGGTGCTGCCTGCCTTCGTAGTATGTGCACGAACGATGTAAATGGGACGATTCTGTACGGCGCAGGATGCGATTTGTGTGTTTACTACATCGACACTTCCAGAACCGCTGATTCGATGACTTTCCTAGAACTGAGTAGAATCGAGACATATAGCCTGTGTGAGTGCAGGCATACCGTAATTTTTTCGGCCGCTGTACAGATATAGAGGATAACTGCACTATGCGTGTAAAATGTGTATTGCTAGAATTGCTAGCTTGCTAGAATTGCTGTAAATGTTCCGTTATTTGACACAGTGCCATTAAAACTGGGAAATGAAAGCATTAAATATCAGTCGTAGAATTAACAATCTTATGCCCCATGTTCACTGATTTTCTTTTCCACTAGTTATTACATTGTACAGAGTTTGTTTTATGAAATGTCCTCAGTTAATTAATTCGTCACAAATACAAGAATGTTCGTGGCAAATTCACATGGGGATGCTATATGGCTACCTGGAATGGCCATACGTACATCTGAATATATCCTATAAAGGGCATTCCATTAGAGTCCCTGTTTTTTATAACACACACACACACACATAAATAATATTTCATGATCCTTAGTCACTAACAATTCATGGTACGATCATTGTTCACAGATTTTTACACATAACATCTATGTAGTTCGCTGCTTAATGTTCATCTTATAAAAAATTGGGTGTAATTTCATCATATCTACCTTCTTACACGTTGCAATTTTGAAACTTATAAACTAGTATTTGCTGCTACTTTTGATTGTGTATACTATTGCAGCGCATTTTTAAGGTTACTTAACAGTACACAGTTTTGCAGCTGTTCCTATAAACGACACTTGTTTGGACTGGAGATTTATTAGAATGAGTCGTTAGAAAGTTTGTGGTCCTCTTATTAGGGCGAAGTACACAGGAAAAACGGCTCGAAAAAACAGGAAAGAGCCTATCTCCACTCCCAGTTTGCTCAGATTTTACTTGTGTGTGGCATTTGTAAAACATTACATTCAATGAGAACTATTATGGTAATATTTTATGTATATATACAGGTCAGACATGACTGCATAATTATTTTTGGCTACAAGCATTGATTTTTTTCTCCGAAGAGTTTGTCTTTCCAACTATACAATGGAAATGTTTTCAATTTTTCGGAGATCTTTCCCTTCGTGTGAAGTTTCCAACGCTGTAGGCGAAGTTTTGCTACCTCGACGTTGTAGTCTCGGTGTAGATGTTGAGAAACGCCCGGCACGAGCACAGGGCCAAACTCGAACCCCTGGGCGACGATTGTGTAGCAGATGCGGCCAACTTGTCGCTGCCTCGACTGCTTTCGACTGTGCAGCTCCGCCATGAAAAATGTTTAAAGTACATCACTACACACTAATTAACTTATAAGTTATTATTGTTTGTTCAGGATCAGTTCTGAAGATTATTTGGCTTGGCGATGTATTCTCACACATCTTCCAAATTTACTGAACGTGCCTCGGTTTGCGCTACGCAAAATTTTTTATATGTCAATGTTGGTAAATTCATAGAGCGCAGACGCTCCCGGGCACAGTGCGTGTTCACTGCTGCGATCGTACACGGTCTGCCCCGCGTCGCCGCAATCTCTTATTTGATCTGTTCATGGGCTTCGTCTTCTGTCATATTTCACATGCTCGTTTTATGCTTTGTACTTGTCTTTTGAGGTCAATGGCACAACAGTACCTTTTTATGATTGTCACACACTTATCAATTCGTATATGCCCCCAATTCATGTGTATGCACTAGATGAAATATTTCATGCACGACTGTGATGTACGCATGCACCTCACATCTGTGTTTACATCCCTCCTATGGAAAAGGACTGAATTTTCTATTTTACATCGCTCGCTTAGGGCTCACACAGGATCCTAGGACAAGAATGTTCTTATCTAATTCCAAGTCGGATCTGAGTTCTGCAATTCGGCCATGTCTTTACACATCTGCAACGACTTTTACCTATGTGTTTAACCCCTAAGTACCTAGAAGCCTGTTAAATCAGATCAGTAAAGTCATCCATACCGCGCCGTAGGTGTATAAAGGATTTGCTACTATGTTGTCATATGCTTTGATACATGTTATTCTTTGTTCCTACTGTTGTGAGGATAGAGCCTACAGGGACGACGTGTCATGTACAATTTTGCATGTAAGCAAAAAGCTCAGAGTTTGATGATCACTGTATACTATTATTGGTTTACTGTGGATGTAAAAATGGAATCTTTTGATGGTCCAAACAACCGCTAAGGCTCCAACTCCATGAATGATTAGGATTTCTCACAACTTGTGAGAACTCGGCTTGCAAAACCGATGGCTTGTATTTGTTAGCAACTGTTCATTTTTTCTACTTGGAACAGACAGCATCCTAGCCCATGTGAATACGGTCTGCTGCAATACAGAACTCATTTGTCATGTTTGGGTGGTACAGCAGGTTTGCTTCCAACAAGGCTTGTTTTATTGTTGCAAACGCTCTGTGGCTTTCTGCTGAACACATCCACGGTGCGTTTTTGCTTAGTAATCTCAGCAGCTATTGACTGTTCAAAATTTGATTGGGCACAAAATACAAAATAAAAAAAAAAAAACCACAACGCCAATGAAAGCCTTTAACTGCTTCTTCGTTGTTGGCTGAGAAATTTCCTCTGTCACTTGCATTTCCTTAGGAGCAACAATGATGCCTAAGAGCTAAATAACATGTGCAAGAAATTTGATTTGGTGTCTGCCAAACCTCGATTTATCGAGGCTTGCAGTCACACCTGCTCCAGACAGTTTTGCAGTACCTTTTCTAAGATCTCTACATGCTCTTGTGATGTTGGGGTGGCAATAAGTAATTCATCTAAGTGTAATGTTACTCTATTGGGTCAAGCATTGTATCAAGTACTGGTATAAATACATCTGATCTAACGTTCAGACTGAATGGTAGTACTCCAAAGTGGTAGCTTCTGCCACAAAATATGCGTGATGTACACTCTTAGAAGTTTCAGTTAATGGAATCTGCGTTTAAAATGAGTTTAAATCTACTGATGTTAGATATCTAATGAAAAAGAATATTTGTACATGCTCTTCCAGATTCTCCAGTTTGGTGCAAAGCAGTACAGTTATCTTATTTATGTCTCTATCGTCTAAAACCAGATGGATATTCCCACTGGCTTTAGCTACAGCAACTAAAGGACTACTATATGGTGACAAGCAAGGTTCTATTATTCCCCATTCACCTTTTTCCTTATTTTCTTGGTGACTGACTCCTTCTTGGTCCACGGTACAGAGTAAGTGGCATGACGAAAGTGTTGTGAGGTATCACCCCTGTATTGTACTTGTGTCCCTTGATGATACTGGTTTGTCAGGAAAGACCTCTAAGTATTTTTATAGAAGCTGACCAAATTCGACTTGTTGGCTACTAGTAAGGTATTATGAGTCTCGTGTTTTCGAGGTAATCAGCTCTTCCACCTGAGGTAAATTATTTTCCCTAGTGTCTGAATAGCAGAATCCCTCATCATACATCGTATCGCAGATTTGTAACACACTTGGCCCCCTAGGCGTAATTTAGATACTTTGGCGGTATTTGCCATGTATTCCGTTGTCCCCATTACCAGTGACTCTTTGCTCAAGCTTATGTCAGTTTTGGAGAGGTCAATATTCGCCATCAACTCCCAGAGAAACTCGCAACTCAGAATACATTCAACCGAGAGTCCTCAGAGAAAGGTGCTTTTAATAGCTTCCTCTCCTACCATTATTACAACCTGAACCTGGTATTTTATCAGTTGCGATGTTGCACCAATAGCACCTGTCGTCCTACAGTTTCTTACCCATAACGTCGTTAGTTTTTGGGCCTGAGAAATTTTCTTTACGTTCATAGAACCTCTTGTGCCTATGATTGTATTGACAGGTCTCCTACATATGGTTCTTTACACTATGGCCTGCACAACTTCTATATCTGTCCTCAGACATCACCGCTGTTCATCCAGCAAATCTTGCTGTATGCCGAGCCCATCATTGCATTTCAATATTGATATGTTGAGGGAGGACAAGTTACTCTCTCACCTATTTTCCTCATACGGAGAATTATCAAGATTCTATTACAACCTGAGGCACCTTGAGCCAGACTTTAGAAAGTTAACAGCCTGAGCAGATGTTGATGGAGCCTGGTAGGGCGCTAAAAGCTTGAGGTATTTTTATGGTTGTTAGCTCGCAGAAACGGCATGTTGGGAGTTGGAAGCAATTGGCGCCGAGCCCATCCCTCAGTAAATCTTGCCGGACAGGCCCACAGCCGTACAGGGCAGACAATGCAGCCCATTGTCGAGACAGGTCTCCAGCAGAACAATGCCAAGCTACACGCCGCGGCGCCAGCAGAAGGCTGGGCTGGGGGCAACAGGCTGAAGGTACGTGTCTACATGGTGGAGAAGTAAGCCAGGCATTGTGTGCAGAGCCAATGCGTGATAAAAACTCACAAGTTTTCGTGTTTGCCGGCTCTGCACATAGGCCTGTGACGCACTTCCATCGGCTGCCTCGGTTGTACAAGTAACTCCGGTGTCGGAGAAACCTTCAGAGACACCTCATAGCTAGGACTAACAAGCTCCAAGGCACAGGCGATTTAGATCAAGACCTTTAAGATTGTATCTGTTTGATTGTTCCCGTGAGAAGCGACGCGACGACAGAGAAAATCATCTTCCCACTCTGTGAAAATTAAAAAAAAGCAGTAATGGGCGGCTTCTTTTTTCCCAGAGACGCACGTTTCTTAGCTCTTTCCCTGGTTTGACAGGAGTTTGTGTTGTCATAGGGGAGGGAGATTTACTGCCTCTTGAGACCTGCGATTGGCTCAAGATGGCTTGAAGGCTGTGTCGTTCGTGCACTTTGCAGGAAAACGGATTTTTTTTTTTTCTGAAGAGGTGCGAAGCTCTCCGGGGCTGGACTTTGGTCTGGGAAACACTGCCAGTCAAGGCTCTGGCATGTGTGGATGGTACATGGGACCTGTCCTGAGACTGACATCGCTTGCGAGTAGTTTAGACTGGGGAGCCTGTGGTGAAGCTCTTACTGTACTGACAGTCTGACTTCAAACGTCTCTGACTACTCGTTTGTCGAGGACACACTTGTTCGTCTTTGGTTTACCAGTTTTGACGTTGGGTGTCCTTGTGCGCTCTGTCGTACATGTGAGCCAAATTGGTCCTTAGTACGACCAGCAAATGGGTGTGTCACACACTGAAATCTTCTGTGATTTCAGCGCTCTGGTAGATAATTGTGATCCGTCTGCCTGATCGCTAGACCATAAGATTTTTATATTTCTTTTGCGAGCCGTGGTCGATTCACAGGTGCCCCTCCACGTCTCATCACCGCTGCACACTTCTCCCCAGGTGCAATTTACATCGCCGCATGAAGCCAACACGGTAATGCACTGCCGCACCGGCATTGTCAGGCAATACAGATCTCAATCGCCACTTGCTCTCAGTTGATCAATCAAAGTCTGCTTAGCGTCAGATCAATTTAGATTGCGTTATGCACATTTTTTGGGCGAGGGTACTAGACTCACTTCTGCCAACCAGGATCCTTTTCCATTGTTCCCTTATTTACGGTATTCAATCAGTATCTTGTTTAGCATAATTTATGTCTTTCTTTGTTTTGGGAGTATAAATGTTGTTGTTGTTGTTGTTGTTGTTGTCGTCTTCAGTCCTGAGACTGGTTTGATTCAGCTCTCCATGCTACTCTATCCTACGCAAGCTTCATCATCTCCCAGTACATACTGCAACCTACATCCTTCTGAATCTGCTTAGTGTATTCATCTCTTGGTCTCCTCCCACGATTTTTACCCTCCATGCTGCTCTCCAGTACTAAATTGCTGATCCCTTGATGTCTCAGAACATGTCCTACCAGCCGATCCCTTCTTCTAGTCAAGTTGTGCCACAAACTCCTCTTCTCCCCAATTCTATTCAGTACCTCCTCATTAGTTATGTAATCTACCCATCTAATCTTCAGCATTCTTCTGTAGCACCACATTTCGAAAACTTCTATTCTCTTCTTGTCCAAACTATTTATCGTCCATGTTTCACTTCCATACATCGCTACACTCCATACAAATACCTTCAGAAACGACTTCCTGACACTTAACTCTATACTCGATGTTAACAAATTTCTCTTCTTCAGAAACGCTTTCCTTGCCATTGCCAGTCTACATTTTATATCTTTTCTACTTCGACCATTGCTCCCCAAATAGTAAACCTCCTTTACTACTTTAAGTGTCTCATTTCCTAATCTAATTCCCTCAGCATCACCCGACTGAGTTTGACTACATTCCATTATCCTCGTTTTGTTTTTGTTGATGTTCATCTTATATCCTCCTTTCAAGACACTGTCCATTCCGTTCAACTGCTCTTCCAAGTCCTTTGCTGTCTCTGACAGAATTGCAATGTTATCGGCGAACCTCGAAGTTTTTATTTCTTCTCCATGGATTTTAATACCTACTCCGAACTTTTCTTTTGTTTCCTTTACTGCTTGCTCAATATACAGATTGAATAGCATCGGGGAGAGGCTACAACCCTGTCTCACTCCCTTCCCAACCACTGCTTCCCTTTCATGCCCCTCGACTCTTGTGACTGCTATCTGGTTTCTGTACAAATTGTAAATAGCCTTTTGCTCCCTGTATTTTACCCCTGCCACCTTTAGAATTTGAAGGAGGGTATTCCAGTCAACATTGACAAAAGCTTTCTCTAAGTCTACAAATGCTAGAAACGTAGGTTTGCCTTTTCTTAATCTTTCTTCTAAGATACTATTTTACCCAAGAGGACGCCATCATCATTTAATCATACAGTAAAGCTGCATGCCCTCGGGAAAAATTACAGCTGTAGTTTCCCCATGCTTTTAGCCGTTCGCAGTACCAGCACAGCAAGGCCCTTTTGGTGAGCGTTACAAGGCCAGATCAGTCAGTCATCCAGATCGTTGCCCCTGCAACTACTGAAAAGGCTGCTGCCCCTCCTCAGCTGTTAGTAAACCAAATTTTGCGTACATTCTCGATCATTCCTACAGAGCCCACAGGGTTAACTTTCAATGTCATTGCCATTAGTGTGAGTCATGTTGCTCTCACTCCACCGTATGGCCAGCAGTGGAGTGCGTATTGTGTAGCCAAATTTAGTTCAGTGGAACAGAGAGACAAAGCGGTCTCTGTCCATTATGTCCACTATACACAAGTTTTGATTAGAATTCTGCCATTGATGGGTATGCTGATTTACCCCTGTACAATAGGTCGACTTTTGTTACTTTGCATTTCAAATTACTATGCGGTTGTCCCTGATTTGTGTTACAGGCTCCAGAATGTCCTCCTTGCGAATTATTTCTCAATTTCGCCTTATGTTTAGGGCTTCAGTGCTTTTTATCGTTGTAACACCTTCTTCGGTTAAGCGACTGATTGCCGTGTTCGTGTTGTTGTCTATTGTTTTTGTGATTGTACTTATTCTTCCTTTAGCCGGCCGCGGTGGTCTAGCGCTGCAGTCCGGAACCGCGGGACTGTTACGGTCGCAGGTTAGTTAGGTTTAAGTAGTTATAAGTTCTAGGGGACTTATGACCTAAGATGTTGAGTCCCATAGTGCTCAGAGCCATTTGAACCATTTGAACCTTATTCTTCCTGCCACCTCTACTGCCTTTGCTATGCAGCAAGTACTTGCGTCTCTCTCGCTTCGATGGAGATGCGTTACTGTTCCCATGCTCACTACTATGCCTTATGACATCCTGTGTGAGGTTAGTAGGACGAACATAAATTGCTCAAGATCATTTTCAGGTACATTGATCAAGTTTTCTTTGATATTGTGAGGTAACCTAGCCTTCAATAAGCAGATGATGTCAGTAGAGATCAGTTCAACCCAGTAACGCGTTTTATTTGTGTACTTTTGGAAATTCCACAGAGAACACTGTCTTGAGTTATATGATTCTCGGTCCTAAAGTCTGTTTATGTAAATGTTGCTGTATACCAATTGACCAGAATTTCACTACAAATGGTTTTTTGAATAGTTCCTGTCTATGACAAGTCTCTGCCAAATGTGTGGCCCATAATGATGGTTCACCTCGAGTTTTAAACTAAATAAATTGGATTTTCTTGCCCCTGACCCAATGGTATAGTATTTTTAAAACTTGGTTGGACACAACTGGGTGAATAGATTTCTCCATATTACGTTAAAACTGTTTATATTTAATCAAGCTTTTTTCAAGGAATAAGTCAGAAACGGGAGCTGCTACCCCTGCAACTGAAGAATGTTGACTATTGACTGCATTGTGCTGCTCGAATGAACACAGTTGGAGTCGTTATAATACATATTTTCACATGTCAGACCACAGTTTACAATATGCCTATTACTATCGACTGGACTGCAATTAGTGTCTAAACACTGTGAAGCACTTCACTGCCTGAGCGTGTTGCTTGGTTTGTTTTTGTGCTCTGTGTCGTCTGACTGAGATATAGTGGAATCCATGTTGCCAACAGTAGTAAGTGGATGCGTTGAGCGCTCTACGAGTATTTTAATGCACAACCGTGTTTGGCGAATTAATAAAGAATCGAAGGGTAGCAACAGCAGTTGCTGGGAACGCTTTTGAAAGTCAAAACTTTGACCTCTTAGTCCACCGAATTCAGATAGGCTTAAAGGTTAAATAACTCACTGTCAGAGTTGGTTGCAGCAATTGCTATTACTACCCTTAATTTCTTTATTAATGTGTCAAAAGCAGTTTGCATTAAAAACACGGCCAGTTTGCTCAACTTATCCGCTTACTAATTACATAAATTTTTCTGGACATGTTGAGTACAGTACAATTAATTTAAAAAAATAATTCGATCTCAGAAAGTAGAAAACATGTCCTATTGAACGCCTTCCATTTCTCACCAAGCTTCCAGCCTCTGACCTTGCGTGCATCAGTGCAGCATGGAGTCCATGTCCGACTTAACAGGGCACTGCTGCTTTAGCACAGGTCTCAAACCCATCCAGGAGTGTCGATGAGTCATACAGAAGCGAGGATATAGAATATTTTGTCAAAAAGGGTTCTCTCCCCAAGCATAATTTATTTAAGACTTCATCAGATAATGTCACATACTTCTGTCAACATATCTGTATAGAGGTTTGATGGAGTAAAGAAGTCTCAAATCTGTATGTAGTTGATATTTGAGTGACAAAGTGATTCAAATTAAGTCTTTTTTTTCAGTCAAATTTGGGTACAAATAAATTATTTTCTTCACAACATTATATTTACTTGAAAAAATGAAATGTCAGCAAAATGTAAATGTCAATGACAGCACTCAAACTAGCATTAAAAAAGAATAAGATGTGAATAAGATGAATCGTGTTCCCATATTAATGCAAATAGACGCTGGCAACTGCGCCATCTGTTGGTCACTACAGAGACTTCTATTCTTGTGGCTATGTTCAGAGATATGTGTGAGTGAAACCTGCCTTGAGTCGCCAACTGGTTCTTTTCTTCCATTACCTCTCACACTCAGGAAAGTACAAATTCACGAAACAAAAAATATTCAAAATGTTAATGTAACCTATATGAAAAGGGATATTCAGAAAAATTATAATGAATAAAATCAGATATAATTAGATGTGCAGCTTTTCATTTTAAAAATTATCAGCTAAGATTCTGTGTTGCACATTGTGAGGTTCTTTTTACCATACATAATTACATATGCAAAAGTAACTGCAGGATTTTTTTCATTAAAAGTTGCAACTTATTTCATTGTTGTCTCCTGAGTTGCTACAATATCATTTCTGTGAGTCATGTTAACCACATGGATGGGATAGCTATTACGAAATGAAATTGACTTATGTCAGTACCCTCTTGCAATAGTGTAACTCATTCAAAATCGAGAGATGCACCATATGCTTTGAGAATATTATTAGGAGGGTTAATATTCCACGTCTCTTGAGGGAAGACATCGTTTGTTCCATTTTTCAGGTATACAGGGTGGTCCATTGATCGTGACCGGGCCAAATATCTCACGATATAAGCGTGAAACGAAAAGCAGCGAAGAACGAAACTTGTCTAGCTTGAAGGGGGAAACCAGATGGCGCTATGGTTGGCCCCTCTAGATGGCGCTGCCATAGGTCAAATGGATATCAACTGCGTTTTTTTAAAATAGGAACCCCCATTTTCATTACATATTCGTGTAGTACGTAAAGAAATATGAATGTTTTAGTTGGACCACTTTTTTCGCTTTGTGGTAGATGTCGCTGTAATAGTCACGAATATATGACTCACAATTTTAGACGAACAGTTGGTAACAGGTAGGTTTTTTAAATTAAAATACAGAACGTAGGTACGTTTGAACATTTTATTTCGGTTGTTCCAATGTGATACACGTACCTTTGTAAACTTACCATTCCCGAGATCGCATGCTGTTACAGCGCGATTACCTGTAAATACCACATTAATGCAATAAATGCTCAAAATGATGTCAGTCAACCTCAATGCATTTGGCAATACGTGTAACGACATTCCTCTCAACAGAGAGTAGTTCGCCTTCCGTAATGTTTGCACATGCATTGACAATGCGCTGACACATGTTGTCAGGCTTTGTCGGTGGATCACGATAGCAAATATTCTTCAACTTTCCCCACAGAAAGAAATCCGGGGACGTCAGATCGGGTGAACGTGCGGGACATGGTATGGTGCTTCGATGACCTGTCATGAAATATGCTATTCAGTACTGCTTCAACCGCACGCGAGCTATGTGCCGGACATCCATCATGTTGGAAGTACATCGTCATTCTGTCACACAGTAAAACATCTTGTAGTAACATCGGTAGAACATTACGTAGGAAATCAGCATACATTGCACCATTTAGATTTCCATCGATAAAATGGGAGCCAATTATCCTTCCTCCCATAATGCCGCACCATACATTAACCCGCCAAGATCGCTGATGTTCCACTTGTCGCAACCAACCGTGGATTTTCCATTGCCCAACAGTGCATATTATGCCGGTTTACGTTACCGCTGTTGGTGAACGACACTTCGTTACTAAATAGAACACATGCAAAAATCTGTCATCGTCCTGTAATTTCACTTGAGCCCAGTGGCATAACTGTACACGACGTTCAAAGTCGTCACCATGCAATTCCTGGTGCATAGAAATATGATACGGGTGCAATCTACGTTTCTGAGATTCCCAATTCTCGCGCAATTTGTCTGCTACTGACATGTGGATTAACCGCAACCGCAGCTAAAACAACTACTTGGGCATCATCATTTGTTGCAAGTCGTGGTTGACGTTTCACATGTGGCTGAACACTTCCTGTTTCCTTAAATAACGTAACTATCTGGACACTTGGATGATGTCGTCCAGGATACCGAGCAGCACACATAGCACAAGCCCGTTGGACATTTTGATCACAATAGCCATACGTCAACACGATATCGACCTTTTCCGCAATTGGTAAATGGTCCATTTTAACACGGGTAATATATCACGAAGAAAATACCGTCCGCACTGGCGGAATATTACGTGACACCACGTACTTCTACATTTGTGACTATTACTGCGCCATCTATCACAAAGCGAAAAAAGTGGTCCAACTAAAGCATTAATATTTCTTTACGTACTACACGAATATGTAATAAAACTGGGGGTTCCTATTTAAAAAAGTGGAGTTGATATCCGTTTGACCTATGGCAGCGCCATCTAGCGGGTCAACCATAGTGCCATCTGGTTTCTCCCTTCAAGTTAGATGAGTTTCGTTCTTTGTAGTTTTTTCGTTTGATGCGTATTTCGTGAGATATTTGGCCCATTCACTATCAATGGACTACCCTGTATATTCTGTAGCTTCACTTGGTTGAATAATGAAGAGTCCAGCAACTGATTATTTTTACAGTTTGTTTGAAATGTAGGAAGTACGAAATATGGCATATCAAACTCTAGAGAGCTATAGAAATTCCTAATACCTGACTAAAATTTTTCTTACCAGTCAGTACAGCAAATTCTACAGTTTGCAGTTCATAATAAGACTTCGGAATTTTAGGATCTTTCAATAGATTTTCTCATTGTCCTAACTAGTAATTTGGTTGATATTTAACGACTGGTACTAGAATTTCCATCGATTCTACACCAAATGTTCCTCCTTTTGGAAGCGTGTCTTTTATTTTCACTCCAGCATCCTTTTAGCAGGCCATGTAAGAAGAGCATGATCACCACTGGAACTCCAAGTAAAAATTACAGTAAGATCTTCCCATAAAATTTCTTTATAGTACCCAAAGAAACCACCAAGCATATTCAGTGGATAAAGTACTTCATTTCTCTTCCTCTTTATTTTTCCATTATTAAGTAATTGTCCATCCTTACTAATTTTATCGATAACAGATGAAGTCAAATGCAGCAGAACTGGTGTTGAAATAAAAGGGTCCTCAGTTCTTGATGAAATATTATTTTCTTTTTTTATGGCTACAAAATCAAATAGCTTTACTACATAATAAACAATTAATTTTACGGCATTTCCCATCATCTGTTGGATAATCTGTACTGAAGCTCCTGTATAATTTAGCATGGCTCAGATTTACCTAGCTGTCGCTATTATTTATATTAATCTTTGTATCCTCATTAGGTACATTCAGTTTATTTTTAGATTTCTGATTTACAGAGAATAAGTAAAATTGATGACCATTTATTTTGTTCATTATTTATTAAAGAATAAATTTTATTAAGCCATTTCTAAAACAACTGTTACACAAGCACCATTGAAATCAATCCAATAATCATTTTCATCAAGTATAGTTATTTCTAAATCTTAAATAGGATCAAAAATTGGAATAATTACAGGGCAATTTGGTTGATAAACTATCAGTCCACCAAATTGTGCATTTGGCTTGAAAGAAGCAATAAAGTAGTTTCTCAATCAAAATTATCTGTATACTTTATAAGTATTCCATCAGCTAAGTTAAAATTTATACAGGGTGATTCAAAAAGAATACCACGACTTTAAAAATGTGTATTTAATGAAAGAAACATAATATAAACTTCTGTTATACATCATTACAAAGAGTATTTAAAAAGGTTTTTTTTCACTCAAAAACAAGTTCAGAGATGTTCAATATGGCCCCCTCCAGACACTCGAACAATATCAACCCGATACTCCAACTCGTTCCACACTCTCTGTAGCATATCAGGCGTAACAGTTTGGATAGCTGCTGTTATTTCTCGTTTCAAATCATCAATGGTGGCTGGGAGAGGTGGCCGAAACACTATATCCTTAACACACCCCCATAAGAAAAAATCGCAGGGGGTAAGATCAGGGCTTCTTGGAGGCCAGTGATTAAGTGCTCTGTCACGGGCTGCCTGGCGGCCGATCCATCGCCTCGGGTAGTTGACGTTCAGGTAGTTACAGACAGATAAGTGCCAATGTGGTGGCGCTCCATCCTGCTGAAATATGAATTGTTGTGCTTCTTGTTCGAGCTGAGGGAACAGCCAATTCTCTAACATCTCCAGATACTGTAGTCCAGTTACAGTAGCACCTTCGAAGAAAAAGGGACTAAAAACTTTATTGGCTGAAATGGCACAGAAAACGTTCACCTTAGGCGAGTCACGTTCATACTGAGTTGTTTCCCGCGGATTCTCGTCGATTCACTTCTGCCGTACTCAATAACACAAAAAGCTTTCTGTTGAGCGGTCGCCATCTTAGCATCAACTGACGCTGACGCCTAGTCAACAGCGCCTCAAGTGAACAAATGTACAACTAAATGAAACTTTATAGCTCCCTTAATCCGCTGACAGATAGTACTTAGCTCTGCCTTTTGTCGTTGCAGAGTTTTAAATTCCTAAAGTTCTGGTATTCTTTTTGAATCACCCTGTATTATTTAATTCAAGTGGAGTAATTTTAGGAACATCATTACCAACAGTTTTTTATTAGGTTTAACTGTCTGATCACTAAATCCAAGCACACTTACAATACCATCTTTTATACACATATCTAATTTAGCATCACTGTCAATAATAATTTCATTAAAAATTTAATCTGTTTTAAAGTAAAGTTTTTGTATATATAAATTTTTCTAAACTTTTAAACTGCACTGGCAAATATGAATTTCGATTGTTTCTCCTTACAAGTAAAGTTTATTATTTTTCATATAATATTTGAGTTACAAATGTTGTATGAAAACCAACTGGCGTTACATTACTATAGTTGTCTCAAATATCACAGCTGACCTTTTTTGAGAACAGATGATTTACCACTCAACTGAAATAATCTAATCATTTAGTTAATAAAAATTAACTTGATTAAATGAAAACTGATTGGGAATCAAAAATAAGAACTACATTGAAGAAATCAACATATAAACATGGTAAGATTTGGTGAATTCTATTGAATGTGTAATAATAGGACCAAGCAGATGTGGAAAAACTACATTAATAATTGACAGTTACCCTCTAGCACCAGGATGATTGACAGGAATACAATCAATCATTTGTATGTTTATCCTAAAAGTTTAGATAAACCGAAATATTAAGAATTTATAAAAAGTGGAAAAAATTGAAGACAAATATAGTGAGAAGTTCATTAATTTTATTGAAAATCGTGATGAAATTATACCTCTGGATCAGTGCCAAGATAATTCAGTGGTAGTATTTGGTGACTTAATTATTGAAAATCAAGATATCATTAGAGAATATTTTACTAGAAGTCACCATTGAGTAACATATTCTTTTTATTTAGCTATACCTTATTCAAAATTCCAAACAATTACTCCACAATAATCACAGCTTTTTAAATATTTTCATACAGGATGACACAAATTAAAATCACAGTCACACAACTTTTTGGTGGTGGTTGAAAATTTGATGATTTTAATAAATGTACAGCAAATATTGCAGTGGTCACTTTGTATTTTTTTCTCCACGTATGACTAGAAACCCAACTGAAAGTGAGTTCAGAGATAAAATACAAAAATTTCTGACAACATAAAGGGGAATGAATTGTTCCTCTTGAATGCATAGACATAAACATTGAATGTTCGAATTAATTATATTTAATGTTTCTTATTAATATTAAATGTTTTGGAAATATGACCCAGAGGTTGGTAAAAAAAGCTTAAGAAAATAGAAAAAAGTTGAAGTGAAAGAACAATTCAAGATTTGAAAAAACAACCAAGAACAGAATGAGACAAATTTGAAAGAAGATCTACTAGTTATTGATGCAAAGGAACAGGTTAGACAAGGAATTGAAGGTTTAGGTGGCAATGCTCTGAAAGCTATGGTTGCTTGTTACCATCTTTACAAACATGCATATGATGGCATGTTTCCTACTCCATCAGCACTGTCAGAATCATCATGTTAGAAAAGTTATTACATTACGATAATGAAATTCCACGTTCCTGAAGATGGAAACAACTTGAAGAAATGTTGAAAAATATGGAAGAAAATGAGGTACAAAAAATGAGCCAGAAACGGTTTTACCTCTGACTACTTATATTAGTACAACAGCAATAAAGTATATTGATGCCCTTAATCAACAACAACAAAGTATCTTGATGCCCTTAATGATAGTTTTTGGCTTGCATACATAAATGTTAAACATTATGTCGGGGATTCTGAACTAAGATTTAACAATGACGACACCTTTATCAATGATAAACCTAATAAAGATACTGATAATTTAAGGAAACTCTTAGCTAAAATATATTGATGATTGTAATGATGATACTATATATTACTATAAAGACATGTTAATATCAACAAATATTAGATTTTAAAATATCGATCCTAATACTAATAAACCTAAATCAAGTAATGTTTGAAATATCACACATTAAAAAGTCTGATAAGGCAGAAAATAAGAGAATCTGTAAGGCCCAGAAAATTTGGTGGAGGTCTAATAAAAATTATACAGAGAAACACATTGGATGTGTTTGCATTAATAATGTTAGAGATTTAATCGACAGATTAGCAGTAATTCATGGAGAAGAATTAGGTGGAAATAGAAATTATTACAATCAAAAAAGTAAAAACAATGCAAATGTTTACAAATAAAGTTAGTGATTTTATAATCAGCAATCCAAAAGGAATTTTGTATTTCATTACATATTTGAATAATCTTCCTCACACTCTGCAGAAAACAAAAAATTGTGGAAAAGGTTTAGTAAACAGTTTGATTATCAAACTTCCATTCAAAATAAATCTACAAATCTTTCAAGACTACCGATTTTGCGGGCTGGGGACCAAACTAGATGAAAGATTACCTAGAGGAGACCAAGGAATAAATCCATTACATGAGGCTTGTAAAAAATCGTAGTACTGCCTATAAAGGTAATAAAGTTTTAGAAAAAAGATGTGAAGTGGATAAGGACTTCAATTACCTGCTACTGATGCATCTATAGGAAAAAGATTATCTGTGACTGCAGTTAGAGGAATAATGTATGGAAAATGAAAACTGGGTGTGGGACTTGAACAGCAGTACCTGAAGCAGCCTTAGGGCTGCACAGAGGCTTTAGACTGCCTTTGATGATAATGGTAGGTGATTATAAAAAAATGAAGTTGCTTCATTTCAGTGCTGCCTAAAAATATACATTGTCATAAGAAGACTGGTGTACCCACATAAGCTGCTTCACATTCTGCTGCTTTGGCAATCGCCATACCTAAGACTGCTTTAGCTGTCGCTAGTCATGCTACAGAATATGAATCTGGAATAATAAATTTAGGTACATCTGATGATGCTGCCTCACATTGGATCTGTTACTATAAGAACAGAGATAACAATTTGTATTTGATTCATTTGGAGGAAATATTCCTAAAGAAGTGGTTAAATATCTTGACTCAAATGAACTGTAATGTAATTGCCAATAAATACAAAATTTTAATGTGAGTAATCTGTGGTCATTTGTGCTCATTTGTGTTAAAAATATTATCTGATAATAAGAAATTTAATAATGTATTGAGTCCAATATATGAACATTTTTGGGATAAGCTACAGGCACAGACTGCAATGAAAGGAAAATATACATGAATTAGAAGCAAAATTAGACAGAAAAATAGAAGATTTAATTATACAGTTTCTTTAAGTATGATGAGACATTTTTAAAGTAACTGAGTTATATATTGATTTTAAAAGTAGAAGGTTAGTAGGTTTCAAAGATCTAATAAGCACTTATGATGTAGTTACCAAACAATATTCAGAAAACGGATTAGCTAATCTTGTAACAGAGTCTGAATGTACAAGTATTCTAACAGCTAATCTTGTTACAAAAAATTAATGTGCAAGTATTCTAATACAATTTGATAAATATTTCGCTAAAACATACTTAATAAACAACTTCATAGTGGTAACCTTAACACTTTTACGACTTACTTTACAAAAAAGGAAGTAGGAAAAGCTTTTGTAAAATATTTCTCTAAGAAAAGTTTAACACCATCACTATGTCAATTAAGTGCTCTTGAAAAAAGAATTCGTATCAAACGTAAACTCATATTTAAATTTGTAAGCATTGATAGAATATTAAATTAGATATTTGAGTATCATTTACACGTCGAGAGGATTATTTTATATACAGCCAATGTAAATGGCGATGTGGTACCTATGAATTTAGAAACAGAAAGCAAAAGATATAATTTTGATGAACTACAAATTTTGTTTCTAACACAGTTCAGTAATCCATCCCTTGAAATGAAAATGGAAGATAAAATGTTTATATCTCTAAATCAGTCTGTTAAAAGTGGACCTCTTTGTGGTGAATGACTCATGAAATTGATGAATTTCATTAACCAATGAGAAAAAAAATTAATAGAAGAAAATGCCATTTCTCTTAGTATAGATGACTTGGGGCAAGCTGATCTAGTAGAAATAGATCATGGCAACTAAAAAGGATATAAAAATAAATAAAGAATATAAACAGTTATTAACTGTCATTGATGTTTTTCGAAATGCACTTGGGGGAGCTCCTGTTAAAGGTAAAACAGGTAAGACTGTAGTTGAAGCTTTTGAGGATATATATACAGAGTGAAAACATAGAAATTTATAAACAGATAATGGCAAAGAATTTTACAATAAAAATAAAACTTATGAAAATACATAGCATTTATCACTATTCAAAGTTCTCTGAACTAAAAGTATCTGTTGTAGAAAGATTTCATAGTACAGTTAAATAAAAGATGCAGAAAATATTTAGTCTTGAAGGCAATTACAGGTAAGACGATTCTGGTTCTAAATCGATTGATGAACACAATAACACAAAACAAAAAAATGAAACCAATATAAGTTAATGAAAAAATTATAAGCCAGCTGTTGTTGTATCTAATGATTATGCTAAATCTGAAACAGGCGATAAAGCTAGAATTACTAAACTTAAACGAATTTATGAAAAATATTCCACAGCTAATTGGACAACAGATATTTTTGAAACTGAAAGTGTTATTCATTCACGCACAAAATAAGGGATTTAAATGGTGAAGAAGTAAAAGCAAATTTTTATGAATATGTGTTGAGAAAGTATTGAGAAAGAGAGGAGACAAGTATATGTTAAATGGTTTGTATTTGATAATTCACATAATGGTTGAGTAGATAAAAATAATAATATTTTATGAAAAGCCCTATCACAGTGTCTTGTTTTTCACTATATGTTAGGCTACCTGACTTGGACAGTCTTAAAGTTTCACTTATCATTTGTAAAAATATTAAAATATAAATGTATCATGCAATATAAATGAGAAAATTGACACTTTCATAATATTTTATATGTATGTTATCCTGATAATGAATAAGATGTAGTCACTAAATTCATAAATCAATTAACTGATAAGAGTGTGAATTATTTATTCAAACTAAGTGGTGAAGAAATTTGTATTGTTTATTAATACTTTAAGTAACAGATGTCAGTTACTTACTATGGTACTGATCAGGTTGGATATGTTCTGCACAATATTATCATATAACTTATTTTTAATTTCTTCATTACTGAGATCATGATTGCAAATGAATTAATTTCTTAGTCAACAAAACTATCTATATAATAGTTTATCTCACCAAATTTCATATTGTAGCTTCTTCAATCATGAAGCACTTAAAAGCAGATTTAAGCCTATATTAAATCACTTTATAGTTGATACATACTCCACAATAGACATAACATAATTTTTTGTCTGGCTGCAGGACAAAGACTACTTTAGCTGGCACTGGGTGCTCTCCAGTATTGTTTACAGATAACTAAGATTTGATTAACTTGATTATTGTTCCAGCAATATCAATGAAATGATGTTTTTGCAGATTATAAGTTGTGATGATGTAGATGATATCATTCAGCTCTATTTTAGGTATTTTGTGGTTTACCTGCCTTAGCTTTTATATTTCAGATTGTCATTTTCTAATTTTATTGTAAGTTGTGGTTTTTGTTCTTCTTCTATGTCAATTACAAGCTGTTCCTTTTCTTGTTTTGATATGTATTTAATATACATGAATAGTACAGTTTCTAAAGTGATTTAATATTTTTTCATTTGTTTGCTTCTTTGAAAGCCTTCTACTCACGTTTCAAATCCAGACTTCAGTAATAAAGTAGGAAGGTACTGTTAATCAGAGACCAGAGATAAGCTGTGATCTAAATGACAATGGATTTATTCTATCTTAACATAACAAGAAAAAAAAGTAATAAAGAAACGTCACACAAACATTTTTATTTGACAAACGCTTCCACTAACATGGGCTCTATGGTGGACAAAGTGAATAGTTGGGGATCGACACAGGACATTAACAGGAACACTAATCGCTTCATCTGACTTCATACACGTGAATCCGGGATATGGCACAAAAACTATGGCACCATGAAGCATCTTTATTTTACCATTCCGAAAAGAAAAATATAGGTCGAAAGAACAGCATGCTGAGAAACATATATTGGAGCGATACGCCATAGCAGCGAATACCTGACCCTCCTGCTGGTCAGGGCGGCCCACTACAATGCATTCGGCGACACAAGTCATTTATGGCCGCAATCTGTTGTTAATGGCGCGCTCCCACAAAATGCAAGTACGCAGCCTCATATTTGGTTAATTCGGAATGCAGCACACCTATTTATTAGTCTACCAAACAAATTTGACTCCATTCCACGACTATGTGTGATGGAATGTGTCAAATGTTTAGACAGTTGACTCAAGACAAATAAGTACACCCATGCATCACCTGTTGTCTGAGTGACGCTAGAAGCAGTACCTCTGACAATTCAGAAGGTGCCTGGTACAGGCTGTGAGTGGCACATTAGCAAACGACACAAGTCTCACCTTCCAGGTAGAGCCCTGCAGTTCCTTACTAGCGAAGTGCAGTACAAGTGTGTTCTCTCATGCCTGCTTTCCTGCCCAGATCTGCAGGAAAGCACATTTTACCTCTTAGACTTTCCCTACTTTAGCACAAGCCAGTCACGAGTTGGAACACGTCATTCGAAACTCGGAGAGTGCCTCCTGCTCTGCATATACTGATGTGACCAATCAGAGACTTTAAAGTTAATGGGGAGAAAAGGAGAAAAGAGTCAGATTCTCGGCCTCTTTCCCATGTCGTTATACCATGTCTTTTGCTTACAACATGACCAGGATGGAACTACAGCCCTCCATATAAAGCTTGTTGTCTCTCGTGTTGCATCTATTTCTAAGTTTCCAAAGAACGGCCATAAATTCACTAAAAGCCTCATGCTTTCACAAATATGTTTCGTAACAGAGTCCGGATGTCTGGGCGCCAGTGGCCCTGTCCCACGGAAATTCGCAGAACGCTCACAGTTGTTTTTTCGGCTTTTTGCATAACAAGGGTCCATCTTCTGCTTTTTTGCCTGTCTACAATGCGCTGGCCATTGCAGTGACGACTTCTCGGGGCTAGTCAACCTACCTGGATGCTGCTGCCTCTTGACCTGCGCCAACCAATGCGCCTGCACAATGGGAATGCAGAACTCGGCCGTCAGGAAATGTCTCACCCAGCTTCCACAGAAAAAAACGCGCTTCCCTTGACACCACCATCACCATACGCCTTTACTGCAGTCGTTTAAATTGGCACTCTATTCCTCTGAACGCAGGTAAAGCTTACCGTTATTTCTGCCCTAGAGCACGCAAGCAAGAGCCTTATCTAGTGCCCACCATTTCATCATGATGCATGAAGTCAAAATCGGGATAAAGATCATATTCCCTATGAACATGAAGTGCCATAACACCGAATTAGAAGTGAGAGTGCCCTGAAATCTCTCACAGTCTCCCCATCCCTCTCAAATTTATTCATGGGGAATCTCACACTTTAAAAGGTTAGTGTCACACAGAACAGTGTCAATAGTTCTGTGTTAAACTTTAGTTGGGTCATTATCAAAGAAACAAACATGAATCAATCTTTGTACGCCATAAATCCCAGCATAGTGTTATATCCTGTCTTTACCAAGTTCAACCAGGGATCATCCATACCCTCTCTGCTGCATTTCCACAAAATTAAGTGAGAAATAAAGTGTGATGGGCATACCATCGAGTTATATTCTTGAACACCAAAATTTAAATAACAATTACTAAACAGTTACAGGGTCATGCAGTCATTTATCTACTCATTCATCCTGACACTGGGGCCAGAGAAGGTTATTCCCTAACCTGAATATAATATTGGGGTCTTGAGGATTCTCTGCCCCATGGAAAAATTACTACCCCTGCTCAATAATACACATGTCTGCATTCATTCTTTGACATAATGTTGGTTACGAACGTCCTCACATTAATCTAAAACAGAGAGTATTACTAGGTTCAAATTTGCAAGTCATCTGTGCATTTTATATCTTAAAATGTGTAAGTCTGTCCCTTAAATGCAAAGGTATAAGTGTCAACAGAACAAAACAACATATGATTGTCATAAAACAAGTGAACCTTTGAACTAAACGAAAAAAATAATACATGAGTTCATTAAGAAAAAATAAAACTTGATAATAAAACATAGAGACTACATTTTATCTTGTAAAATGTAAACGGTAAGGCACATATAATACCTATATATAAAAGAAACATACATAAATCAATAAAGAAAACAGAGCTGCCTGCAGCTCCTTCTCACGGGTCTTTAGGGAGACGAATTTTTTAAAATTTATTATTGTCACAGAAAAACACCGCACTACATATGTCATGTAACAGGCTGGATGTGGCACCTATGTGGGATGAGTTTGTCCAAGGTGGGTTACAGCTTTTTATGTACATGTACAGTACAGGCAGCACCCTCAGTGAGGCAGGACCCGGTGTCTGGCAGTACTCATTGCCATCTCGTATACTGAGCGTCTCGCATGACGTGGTGGTCGGCAATGCGTTGACACTGTTGAAGACCTTCGTGGGAAGACCTGTGCAGCATGTGGACAAAGGTTTGAGGTGAATCACCTCCCGCTATCGCTGTCAAATGGTTCAAATGGCTCTGAGCACTATGCGACTTAACATCTGAGGTCATCAGTCGCCTAGAACTTAAAACTACTTAAACCTAACTAACCTAAGGACATCACAAACATCCATGCCCAAGGCAGGATTCTAATCTGCGACCGTAGCAGTCCCGCGGTTCCGGACTGCAGCGCCTAGAACCGCACGGCCACCGTACAACATAAATACAGTCAATTATAATGAATGATTACTCCGAGAATAAAAAGAATAAAAGGGTTTACAATTCTTTAAAAAAAATATAATCCTGTTCTGTTACATAAATAATTTGATATTATTACATCAGTAATTTTAAATGATTAATTTTCTCTATAATCTTAAGTAGTGGTGAGGTGTTGTACTGTATGATAGTGTAGTGTTAATTTCCCACACCCTTACATACACTCAAAGTACTATGCCGGCTTAGACTACACATTCACTTCAGTCATTTTCATTCCCTCGCAGCATACTACTTATTCATGCAACCCAACTGCTATAAAAGATATGCAAACTACTATACTCCCATTTTGATGTCATTAAGGCGGCACTAACGCTGTTGTATGGCATCAACCTCGGTGAGTACTGACGTCACCAGTCTGCTCGCTCTTCTAAGTGGGATTATAAAAAAAAAACGCGAAATTCTTTTTTTGCTACAACTGACACAAAATTTTCACAGGTTGGTGTGTAATCTCCCCCTCACTTATCGACCTTAATGACAGTGAAAAGTTAAACAGGTGTACACATTTTTTTTCACTCCAGCCCCTGAAACAAACATAAAAAGCACAAGGTATTATCGACATTTGACTGCAAAGCTACACATCTTCCGTTCTTCTCTTTCTCACAAATTGATGGTGTGCCTCGCTCATTCTGCAAAACATACTAAAGTGACTCGCACATTCTGTGCTCACGCCACATAGTACAACCTATCGCCCAAAATAAACCACTAAGGCGCTCGCAAATTACTCGCGAAAGCCTGCACGAATATCATCACACAATAGCGTGGAAAACCACATGCGAAAACCACAAGCGAATAACCACAGTGAATAACAACCGCATTAGACGCGATAGCTCATCTGGGTAACTACACTCGAATAAAATATCTAATTCGTGAGAAACATTGCACCGAAAGTGACATCCACAGACAAAAAACACACCACAAATACACAGCGCCACAGCCTTTTTGCGTGGACAATACTGGACCATCCTGCGAGAATCTCGCAAACTAATCTCAACGACGCCCCTCTCACACACTATACTACAAATTATATACTGCATCCTACAAGCGCTTGCACTGCGATGCACACACAGTAAGCAGAAGAAATAGGACGGTAACTGATCTCTAGACGTTACGAGTAGAATTCCGTCCCCAAAACTGGTGCACTTTTTTCGTACTCGAGAATATAAAAGTCTGTCGTTGTGACACCTGATTCTGTCGTTCCGTGCAAAATGTAAAGCTGCTTCGAGAACATGTTAACTTATGCGATAAACAACGAAGTTTCTGTCGTGAAATCGGCACATTTCTACTCTCAACAATTGTAATTTATTCATCTCTGGGATGACCTTCTGTACATCTCTACACTTGATACATGTTACGAATAAATACTTGTACAGTGAAATTCTAACAATGCCAACTCTTACGACTGGCAGTAATGGGAGAAGTTGCTATGCTAATTACCATGGTGAAATTACAAAGAAAATGTAAAGAAATGCTTGTTGTGTTTAAAATTATTATAACTAGACAAAATATATCCTACTAAGCTTATGTTCGGCTGTCACCGACCTTTAAACTATCTGTGGCTTGTTCCGAAGTTCAGTGGCCTAGGTTGTCATTTCCTCGCGCCCGTCGACCTGGGTTTGGTCCCCGAATCTCAATTGCCTCTAGCTGAGCTCCATTCCCGTTTTCTCCGTTGTTCAGTTGCGCCCATCTACTATTGTCATTGAAACCGGAGCCATGGTTTCGCCATCAATTGTTTTGTAGTCCGTAGCCTTCATTCCTCCTTCCATTCCAGGCTCTGTTGCGTAGTACATAATTATTGCGGTTCCCATCCAGTCTCTTCGTTGTTCAACTTCATTACTCCCGAAATTTCCCGACCGTGAATGGTTTCCTTACGGCGCTCCATTCCGCTCATTGCCGTTCCTGTTATTGTAATGGTTATACTGTGGACGCGACACAGGGCCTGCGACGTATCTGTCAGACTTCCCTCACTGTCATTCTCCGCTCGAAATGCGTATTCTAATTCGTAAAGTGTGTTACCGAAAGTACTGAGCTCCACATTACATCTGCCGGCTAATACTTGTTCATATGCTGACGGAAGTTTGGTGTTACAATGGACAATGATTTCACCGGCAGAGCATGGTACGTCAAGATACTGGTTCTTGTCAATCATTGCATCAAGGAACTTGACTGGGCTTTTGTAGCCTGAACTCTCGAAATCTTTGCTAACAATCATCTCGTATTTTATGCGCTCTTGCGTCTCCTTGGACAAATAGATATTTAGGAAGCTGTCCTTGAACTCATGGTAACTTCTGCACGTTGCTGCTATTCCGCGCATTTTCTCCGCGACTAACCCTTGCAAGTGTCCGCAAATTGCATTTTAAAGGCCAATTTGGAGGTAAAGAAAGGTCACATTGTAATATCCAAGTGCGTGGGTGAGTAAAATCACCCGCATCTGGGAAAATTTCGAATTTTTGGACTTGTAAAAAGTGTTGAAAATCAAATGGCGTTTCATCGACAACTTCCGTCCTTCGGAAAATATCAGACTTTTGGTTGTCCTCGTTGGACGTCCCCTCATTTGTGCTCCCTCCTCGGCTTCGAGAAAATGCGGCGTTTATCTCACCATATCCTCTGCTTGCCGCTAACGGTATACAGTTACCCGTCCCGACTGAATTTGTTTCAGGTTTTGTTGCGTTCGCGCTTGGCCACATTTGAATTTGTTTCCTTAGCGCCTCCTCCAGTTTCTTCCCCATGCGCGTGTTGATAACTTCCTGTTGAGCTTTGAACGAAAGGGGGGTCCGGACCTCTTCAGTCTCACTCACTGGAGTTGCAGTTGTTACCTCCGAACCAGTCCCTAATTTGCATAGGTCACATTCTAATTTGTCCATGGTCGCTGACTCGTCATTTTGCCGCTTTTCCACGCATTCTACCTTCTTGCTGAAATTGATCACCGCCTCTCGTCTTTGCAATCCTATGCGTTTACTCGCTTTCGATGCTTCAGCTGATATTCGTTTGGCGATACTGGCTACGGTCTTGGCGTTCTCTGAATTCTTCTTAGCATCATGTGCAATCTTTAAACCTTTCATTTCTTTGGTGTTTACTATCCGTAGGTTTCGCTGGAGTTTATTTTCCCGTCACTTGTGTTCCTCTCGCATCTGATTTACCTGAGCACCGATATTCGTCTCGTTATAATCACGACTCAGTCATTAATTTTCTCCTCCATTTCGTTTAGTCTATTCATCTTTCTCTCCATTCCTTCTAATCTGTTAATCTTTTCTTCCATACCTTTTATGCTACCAAGTTTCTTCTCCATTCCCGTTAAAAATTCCACTAGATTGAAGTCCTCTTCGTTTTCCTCAGTATCATGATCGTCCGAACTCAGATTAGTGGGCTACAAGTAAAATGTACCCAGGCAAGAGAGATTTAAGTAATAAGTGGGTAAGCCGGCCGTTGTAGCCGAGCGTTTCTAGGCGCTTCAGTCTGGAACCGTGCGACCGCTACGGTCGCAGGTTCGAATCCTGCCTCGGGCATAAATGTGTGTGATGTCCTTAGGTTATTTAGGTTTAAGTAGTTCTAAGTTCTAGGGGACTGATGACTTCCGCTGTTAAGTCCCATAGTGCTCAGAGCCATTTTAATAAGTGGGTATGTTGAGTCCACTAGGCGTGTTTTTAATCCACAACCTTTTTGACGAAGTAGTAAAGAAGTTAACGGTAGCTACCCTCAACTTCTTTATTAATTCATCAAAAGAGGTTGTACATTAAAAACACTCGTGATAACTTTGTTGCTGTGTATTTCCCTCGTTAGGCACTGTATTGGACACTTTACTTGAGTTCCTGCTGTGCAAACATATAATTATTAACATAGTAAATGTTCTTATTATGAATATTAATCGAATTAATTACGAAGCCTTAAAATCTTGTAAGTTGTCAGTGAGCGGTGGCGTAAACTTACATCGATTTTGCTTGCTTTACGCCATAGAGATTTCCGGAATTTGGTTATATGCTTCTTCTTCCGCCATGACTACTTCTCATTTTTGACTGTGAATAAAATACAGATTTTTATCGGACTTCCTCTTCAGGTGCAGGCAGCTACAGTGACATGACATTAGCATAGTGCGCGGAAGAAAACAAAACTTTCGTGGTTTTGCACTAAAAAGAACTCTCACACTTCATACTTTCATAAAAAATATTATTCAGGTAACACAATGTCTACTACACACTTCTCACAAGAATACGTCTTCTCCCTACGAGAACTAAAGACACAGTCTTCTAAATTACTGACATAAAAATTGAATGGAGTTTCCATCACTTGTCATTCGCCGTCCGGCGTAGCAAAATACATCTTTTCCGACGCTTACAGCGGTCGCGCTAGTGATTATTATCATCGGTTTTAAATTTTTGTCCTAGCTTGTTGGGGCTTTTCTTTATGTACCTATACACTACCCAGTCGGCAATATCATTATCTTCGCTATCTAACCATTTACAGAATTCAGATTCTCTGTTCTCTGCTTCTTCAATAAAGTTTTGCTCTACATTTTTATTTGTATCTACTGCAAGATTATCAAAGCGTTCAGTTAGTGACTCTACATCTTCCTCTACAGCCAAGAGCCCAGCTTGTAAAGTTTCTAGTAGCATGGACAAGGACTGTATCCAGTTCTGGTAAACTTTTGCACGATCTGTTCAATTCTGGAGTTCCATCCTTTATTTCTTTCGTTTCAGCGACTATTTCCTATTACGTTCTCTCTCGCATTCTGCTTGCAAGCCGTCGCTTTCCTTCCCACATTCTCCTTGTAAGTGATCATGTTCTTTGTCACAATCTTCTAACTCACGTAGAAGTTAAGCGAATGGGTCTGGTATAGGCAAACAGACAGGCCTATTCTGTAACCCATCCACATCCCTTTGCACATCTTGTCTTTCTCGTGTCCCCGGTGTACCCAGTTCACCAATTGATCGGGTTCCTTGACGAATATCGTTTTCAGTATGTCCACTTAGGTTATCCACTTCAGTGTCTTGCTCTATTTCTGGTGCAAACGAGTCTTCGATAGCTTGCTGATTTATCTATTGCCTAGACATTTCCATTGTCAATTTAATTTCGCCAGTAGGATGATACCACATGTTCCAGTTGACCGCTAGTGCCTCAACATCTGAGCTGCTTACGACATCTTCTTCCTGCCATATTTCTGTCCATTGGCTTGCATTTATGGTCCACATCACCAGTAGTTGGCTGATCTGCCACATGGGTGCTGTAAGCTCGTAATACACACGCATTAGAAAAAGTGAGACCTTCAGAGGCGGTGGTCCAGATTGCTGTACACACCGGTACATCTAATACCCAGTAGCACGTCCTCCTCCACTGATGCATGCCTGTATTCGTCGTGGCATAGTATCCTCAATTTCATCAAGGCGCTGTTGGTCCAGAATCTCCCACTCCTCAACTGCATAGATTCCTTAGAGCTTTTGGTGGGGCACGTCGTCCATAAACAGCTGTTTTCAATTTATCCCAGGCATGTCGATAGGGTTTATGTCTGGAGAACATGTCGGCCACTCTAGTCGAGCGATGTCGTTATCCTGAAGGAAGTGATTCACAAGATGTGCACGAGGGGGCGCGAATTGTCATCGATGAAGACGAATGCCTCGCCAGTATGCTGCCGATATGGTTGCACTATCAGTTCGAGAATCGCATTCACGTATAGTGAAGCCGTCACAGCGTCTTTCATGAAGACCAGTGGTGTAAGACGGCCCCACATAATGCAACTGCAAAACATCAGGAAATCTCCACCCTGCTGCACTCGCTGGACTGTGTGTCTAAGGCGTTCAGACCGACCGGGTTGCAAACACGTGTCCGACTATTGTCAGGTTAAGGCATACGCGACCCTCATCAGTGAAGAGAACGTGATGCCAATCTTGAGCGGTCCATTCGGCATGTTGCTGGACTCATCTGCACCACGCTGCGTGGTGTCGTGGTTACAAAGTTGGGCCTCGCCATAGACGTCGGGAGTGAAGTTGTGCATCATGCAGCCTACTGCGCACAGTTTGAGTCGTAACACGACGTCCTGTGGCTCCACAAAAAGGATCGTTGAACATGGTGGCGTTGCTGTCAGGGTTCCTCCGAACCATAATCCGTAGGTAGCGGTCATCCACTGCAGTAGTAACCGTTGGACTGTCTGAGTGAGGCATGTCATCGACTGTTCATGTCTCTCTCTGTATCTCCTCCATGCCCGATCAACATTGCTTTGGTTCACTCCGAGACACCTGGACACTTCCCTTGTTGAGAGCCTTTCCTGGCATAAAGTAACAATGCGGACGCGATCGAACCGCGGTATTGGTCGTCTAGGCATGGTTGACCTACAGATAGCACGAGTCATGTACCTCCTTTTTGGTGGAAAGACTGGAACTGATCGGCTGTCAGACCCCCTCCGCCTAGTAGGCACTGGTCATGCGTGGTTGTTTACATCTTTGGGCGGGTTAATGACATCTCTGAATAGTCAAAGGGACTGCATCTGTGGTACAATATCCAGTCAAATCTTCAGGACTTGTAGGAACTGGGGTGATGCAAACCTTTTCTTGATGCGTTTATGTTAATCACAACGTTGTCATATTCAGCGTCTGCCAAAGAATCATCTATATACACTTTAACTTCAATATGTGAAGAAGCTCAACAAAAACTCGTTTTGTGCGTCTTAGCAAGTTCTTACAGGTGGCTGCAGGAAGAAATGGGCTACCGCTGATTCCGAAAGGTAGCTGGATGAAGCGACATGTAACTGTTTCGTCACATGTAATATAGTGGGTGGTCAAAAAGTCAGCATAAATTTGAAAACTTAATAAACCACGGAACAATGTAGATAGAGAGGTAAAAATTGACACACATTCTTGGAATGAACAAAGTTTACAAAATGTCCGACAGATGGCGCTGGACAGCAAAACGTCAGTAACTGCGCATGACAATCGTGTATCAAAGGAGCTGTAATGAGAGAGAGAATCAGATGCGCCAGCAGTCGCAGCATGTTGACGTTACCTGAAAAGGCGCTTTTAGTGAAGCTGTACTATCAGAGTGGGGAATGTGCTAGTTTAGCGTTACGATCCAACGCCATAGGAAGGGGATTCGAACGGGTAAAGGTCCGTTGACAAATGCAGCTGTGGCGAGAATGATTTCGAAGTCTACGGGGTGTTTAGACGCTAGACCCCGTAGTGGCCGACGGAGCACAAGGCGTAATGCTGCTCAGACAGTTCAGGAAGAAATGGAGACTGCAGCGGGTTCGTCTATGCACGGGGAAGTCAGCGCTCGTGCTGTCGCACGTCACACCGGCATTCCATACACTACTGTTTGGTTGGCACTGAGACGTATCTTCCGATGCGATGCGTACAAAATCCATCGGCGTAATGAACTGTTACTTGGCGATTTAGTGAAGCGGAGGGCATTTGCGGTGTGGGCGTTTCAAAAGATGGCGGAAGATGACGATTGGTTGAGTAACGTGTTGTGGACCGACGAAGCTCATTTCACGCTCCGAGGGTCTGTCAACGCCCACAACTGCAGAATTTGGGCTACCGAAAATTCTAGAACTGTCGTGGAAACTCCATTGCACGACGAGAAAGTCATGGTATGGGTTGGATTTACCACATGTACCGTTATCGGGCATTTTTTCTTCGATCGCATCATCCCCAGCCTGGCTGATAAACACCTGCTGGAACGTGCGATGTTTATGCAGGATGGCGCTCCACCCCATATTGCTACACGCATGAAAGATCTCTTGCGCGTGTTGTTTGGTGATGATCGTGTTCTCAGCCTCTCAGGTCCCCAGACCTCAATCCGTGCGATTATTGGCTTTGGGGTTACCTGTAGTCGCAAGTGTATCGTGATCGACCGACATCTCTAGGGATGCTGAAAGACAACATCCGACGCCAATGCCTCACCATAACTCCGGACATGCTTTACAATGCTATTCACAACATTATTCCTCGACTACAGCTATTGTTGAGGAATGATGGTGGACATATTGGGCATTTGCTGTAAAGAACATCATCTTTGCTTTGTCTTTCTTTGTTATGCTAATTATTGCTATTCTGATCAGATGAAACGCCATCTGTTGGACATTTTTTGAACTTTTGTATTTTTTTTTGGTTCTAATAAAAACTCATGTCATTCCAAGCATGTGTGCCAATTTGTACCTCTCTATCTACATTACTCAGTGATTTATTCAGTTTTCAAATTTATACTGATTTTGATCTCCTGGTAGTTTCCTCATTGGTCTTTAATCACTCTGAACCGGACAAACCTCATGAGATCTCTGTCCTTCCTATGAAGAACTAACTGTAGAAATGCTTGTTTAATATTGGTAATTAAGGCTACAGGACATAGACAGAATCTCAGTAGTAATGAATGGATTACAAGGAGTAAAGTAGGGCCCATTTCTAAGGGGTAATTCAACGAATAGTTCTTCTTGTATAACAAACTGCGGAATACAATTCTCCATTTGATGAAACACACAGGTTTTGTTTTTTTACTTCATGATGTGGAATATAAAATGTATTGCACAATCTGTCCCGAATGGGAAACTTCCATAAACATGTCTCTTTGTCGCAGTGTATTGTCTCCGCTTCAAAAATCTCTTTTTGGTTAATGTCCTTTATAAATATATCCTCCAGTGAAATAAATGTTTTCCCTGATCGCTGAATAATACTAGGCACTATAATGCTGGATTTTCTGGAGAAAGAAACCCTTTTTTTGTAGGGTTTTGAAAAGTCTTAGGCCAAGTCCTTCAGATTCCGGATTCAGAGTTCTTGTTTGTTCCCCTGCGATCGCCGTTACTTCTCGCCGTCGTTTGCCATCACAAGGTTTGGCATAGTGCCTCATTTGCTCTAGCTAAGAATGCAGCCTGTAGTTGAAGGTACCAGAACAATGTTAGTTCAATCGGGAGAGAGGGATGGGGAGAGAAATTTTAACGGTTTTCCGATAATAATTTGCTCCTACATGGGTCTCGGCCTTCCCTTGGGACCACTAACTATACTCTCAATATTGGAAGATACAATCGGGACCCTGGAAAATGAGTATGTGCTTCCAAACGCATCACAGACTTCATGGAATTTCTCCAGATCCCCTTCACGGAGAATCCTACAACTCTTTGAAGTTGCAGCTATCACGTCAGAGGTGTTGATACATATTCTGTAGTTCTTAAACACAGCAACAATGAGAAACTTGGAAATGAATGTTGGCTCACTACCACTACCCAGAACGCAGTGAGTAAATCTGCTTAATTTTCTGGGCTCATTGATACAAACTCGAGCTATCTAGAGACAAGTAAAGTCTGCTGAAATTACGTCGATTTTCCCCACAGACGTAGCTGAAAAGGTGTCAGTAGAGACAGCTTTGTGATGGTGTTAACTGCACCCACAGCACGAGAATTTGCTGTTTTACTGCTGTTTATACCATTATAACACGGGTTTAGACACATAAAAAAATGATTATGTAGATTTAATTTATTTAATTTTGTTGGCTGTCATTTACTAACTTGCAGTCCTGAGACAGAACTAACAAAATACACGATATAGTCGTACTTTTCGCTTAGGTTTTAGCGAGTTTTTAGGTTCCTTTGAATCTAAGTGAAGTATCACTGCAGTGTATGTGAAGTTAGATGACAAGATATTCTGAACGAATTTTTGTGCAGTAAGAGCACCATGAACTCCTCCTTCCACAAAGTTCAGCAACTTGAAAAACCTCGTTCTGATATTCCACTTCTTCTGTTATGAATAACCTATTTCAACACGAAACGATCAGAGAATTTTCGGAGTGAGATTTTTTACAACGTGCTACGTCGCCTTTTCCTAGGGCATGCAGTGCTTGAATACGACGGTTACATTCCGGGAGTGTACTGTTCAGTGTTTCGGGTGACGCTGTTGACTGTACAGGGTATCCGAAACAATTGAGGGTGCACCTTTATAATGCTACTGCTATCTTACAAGGGAACCTACCCATCGCACCCCCCTCAGATTTAGTTATAAGTTGGCACAGTGGATAGGCCTTGAAAAACGGAACACAGATAAACTGAGAAAACTGGAAGAAGTTGTGTGGAACTATGAAAAAAAGGACATCACACACATCCATGCCCGAGGCAGGATTCGAACCTGCGACCGTAGCGGTAGTGCGGTTCCAGACTGAAGCGCCTAGAACCGCTCGGCCACAGCGGCCGGCAAACTCCAAAGGGTCCCTCTAATATTCCCCTGTTGGGCAACACCTTCGGTGCCACCCACACACCTTTCTTGAGGACTTTACCAATGTAACTGCCAGAAACTTCGATACCAATGGCGGGTTCTCTAAACACTGAAGGCAAGCAAACCACTCTTAAAATATGTCGAAGGGGTTGCCTAACCCTCAGGCGCTAGAGTAGCTGCAATGCTGAATTAGTGTCGAAATTTCTAGATTTCTGCCAGGTACATTTGTAGAATGCTCAACAAATGTGGCACCGTTGCCGAAATGGAATGGGAGGGCGTATCTTCCTGTTGCATTCACGCACATGTTAACGTTGTGCCCTAAATTATCATGCCACAGGAGGGAGCAAAAAAGGAGGGCTGAAAAAGGAGAAACCCCCTTGGCTGCTACGGATCACGGAGAAATTTCGTCAAGTGGTTTTCAGAGTCCCTATCGGTTCCACTCTGTATGCCAGAGCAAAAATTGCGATCACAGTACACTCGAAAGGAGTGAGATCTCGTTCTGTGTTGCTGCAGCCTAAGGATGTTCCTCTGTCAGAAACGTAATGGTGTCTTCCAGAGTAATCATGTAGATGTAGATGTAGGTGCTAAGTAGGTTTGAAACGCCCAGGGGGCGGCAGTAGTGAGAAACGTGTGTGAATCAACTCCCGCAGGGAAGGGCTGGTTTCACTGACGCCCTTTCTGCCATCTCCTGAGAAATTTTCGTATCGATTGTAAGCGGCGATGTGTGTCAAACGGTTTCCTTGCAAACCCATTATAAATTTCAATGGTGGGTACTGTAGCCTAGCCTCCTTCAAAAAGGCGTCAAAAGAAGGGATGACATGCGACGTTCCCATCGTGTGACACGTCCGGGGTGACACTGGGCAACACTGCGGTGAAATTTTCTGCCATTGTGACATCATTAATGCACCCCGCAACTCATTTGGACTTCTGAGCTGTGGCTTTTTCCCGCATGTGTCGACATCTTGCTGCCTGAAGCGCCGTCAAGTCCAAATCGCCGAGCCGCAGTGGGAGACAGTCACGGATTGTCGAAGAAGCCATGACTTAATTTTATCGTGCAGTTTAAGAGTAATGGTAGGGTTGGACTGGGTAAAAATAACCACCTGCTAAAGACAAGAAGGAACCCCAGAACCGCCGAAGGCTGTCCTCAGTAAAAATAAACAAACGAAAAACGAATGCAGAAGCGCAGTGTGCAATAGTAGGTGTAATAGCTGGTAAAGGGTACACGGTTTTGTTAGACAAGCACACGCTGAAGGTCAGGAGGAACCCCAGATCTGTCGGACGCTGTTGCCGGTAAAGATAAACACAGGAAAAACGAATGCAGTTGGGAAATGTGCAGTAGTGGGTACAACGGCTGCTGAAGGGTACCGAAACATGGGCGCGTGTTTCGGTAGCCTCGAGAGAGTTAGTCGGTGAGAGGCAATGGAACCAACTGCACTATAGGTCGAGTTGGGTAGGGGACAGTGAAGCTCAGTCACTGAGGTCGATAAGAGGGAATGGAACCAATGCGTTATAGGCTGAGTTGGGTAGAGGACAGTGATGTTCAACCCTGGGGTAGATAGTGAAGAAATTGGAGTTGCAGGCAACCAAGTTCAGGCAGCGTGTGCAAGTAGACTTTGATGTAAGCGATGGCTATAGCATGATCCTAGGGTAAGAGTTTCTGTATCAGCGTCACGCCATAGTTGACCTTCGATGACATGTGGTGGAGCTTAGTGGGAAAACATTACGGCTAGGGAAAGCTGTCGTCAGTTCCGATCCATCTCAAATGGAGTCTGTTGTACAAGGAAACTCAGTTAAACTGTGAACAAGGACATTAGGCCTTAATTCACATGATTGGGTGCTGAGTGGAACCGGGAAGTCGCTATGGGTGAATGTGGAGCCCGAGTTACCGACAGGTACGTTGCGTGTAGTGGACCCACTGGAAAATAGTGACATATTAGATGCAGCTACTTGATTAGTAAAGTGAAGCATCATAAGCACACAGAAGAAGGACGGCGGTAGAGTAAAACTCATCAATGTGGATAATTTTTGTGCTTAGGAGGTTATGTTGTTAAAGAGAACTTTGTTGGTGGGGAACGAGTCAGCTGCATAGGAGGTGTAGGATATGAGCGGTGAGGGGTCACAGGATGCTGCTAAGACTGGGAACCAACTACTGGCGTACTGGAGTTCATATGGAATACGCCAGTCACTGCAGCTGATTTTACAACAGGTCATTCATCAGCAGTTGGATGACAGCATATTAGAAAAATTAGTAGTCCCTGGGAGAGGTAGGAATTGCAGTTGTACCAAACAAGTCTGTGGGTGGTTTGAGGCAATATCGATTCTGTTGGGATTAGCGCCATTTAAATGGTAATGAGGAACAAGGAACAAAACTTGTGGTCAGGTGAATACAGGGTTATAAATACAAAATCAAATAGGGGTAATGCAGGAGTAGGTTTAATAATGAACAAAACAGTAGGAATGCGGGTAGGCTGCTACAAACAGCACAGCGAACGCATTGTTGTGGTCAAGATAGACACGAAGTCCACGTCTACGACAGTAGTACAAGTCTATGTGCCATTAGCTGTAAAGATGATGAAGAAATTGAAGAAATGTATGATGAGATAAAAAAAATTATTCAGATAGTGAAGGGAGACGAAAATTTAATACTCATGGGTGACTGGAATTCGATAGTAGGTAAAGGAAGAGAAGGGAACGTACTAGGTGAATATGGAATGGGGGTAAGAAATGAAAGAGGAAGCCGCCTGGTGGTATTTTGCATAGAGCACAACTTAATCATAGTTGGTTCAAGAATCATAAAAGAAGGTTGTATACATGGAAGAAGCCTGGAGATACTGACAGGTTTCAGATACATTATATAATGGTAAGACAGAGATTTAGGAACCAGGTTTTAAAGTGTAAGACATTTCCAGGGGCAGATGGGGACTCTGACCACAATCTATTGGTTATAAACTGTGGATTAAAACTGAAGAAACTGCAAAAAGGTGGGAATTTAAGAAGAGGGGACCTGGACTAAACCAGAGGTTGTACAGAGTTTGAGGGAGAGCATAAGGAAACAATTGACAAGAATGGGGGAAAGAAATACAGTAGAAGAAGAATGGGTAGCTCTGAGGGATGAAGTACTGAAGGCAGCAGAGGATCAAGTAGGTAAAAAGACGAGGGCTAGGAGAAATCCTTGGGTGACAGAAGAAATATTGAATTTATGTGACGAAAGGAGAGGCAGGCAGAAAGGAATACAAACGTCTTTAAAATGAGGTCGACAGGAAGTGCAAAATGGCTAAGCAGGCATGGCTAGAGGACAAATGTAAGGATGTAGAGGCTTATCTCACTAGGGGTAAGACAGATACAGCCTACAGGAAAATTAAAGATACCTTTGGAGAAACGAGAACCACTTGTATGAATATCAATAGCTCAGATGGAAACCCAGTTCTAAGCAAAGAAGGGAAAGCAGAAAGGCGGAAGGAGTATATAGAGGGTCTATACAAGGGCGATGTACTTGTGGGCATTGGAGGCAAATGGAAGAGGATGTAATGGGGGGTATGATACTGCGTGAAGAGTTTCACAGACCACTGAAAGACCTAAGTCGAAACAAGGCCCCGGGAGTAGACAACATTCCATTAGAACTACTGACAGCCTTGGGAGAGCCAGTCCTGACAAAACTCTACCATCTGATGAGCAAAATGTATGAGACAGGCGAAATACCCTCAGACTTCAAGAAGAATATAATAATTCCAATCCCAAAGAAAGCAGGCGTTGACAGATGTGAAAATTACCGAACTATCAGTTTAATAAGTCACGGCTGAAAAATCATCATCATCATCTTGGACAGTTTCCAGCCACTGGCTGGGTCTGTCGGGAACACAAGCCTCTCCATCGTGTTCTGTCTTTCCACCATTCCCCCTCTTCCACCTTCGTCCAGTTCTCTCCTCTTCTCGTCACACATTCCTTCACTCCCTTCACCCATCTATCTCTTGGTCTTCCTCTGGGCCTCCTCCCCTCCAGTTGCAGATCAAACATCCTCTTTGGAATTCTTCCCTCATCCATTCTCTTCATGTGTCCATACCACTGCAGTCTTGATTTTTCTATCCTGTCCTGTACTGGTTCCTCCTTTAGTCTTTCCCTCACATACACATTTCGCAATCTGTCTCGTCTTGTTACACCCAACCTGCTCCTCTGGAACTTCATTTCGCTAGCCTGTATTCTACTTTTGTCGCTTTTGTGCATTACCCATGTCTCACTTCCGTATGCCAATATGGGGACAAAGTAGGTTCGGTATATAATTCCCTTGGATTTCTGTGGCACCTCCTTGCTCCAAATAAGCCCCCTAATGCATTTGTAGAACTGCCCTGCTTTTCTGCACCTTTCATTTATTTCCATTGCGTTTTCCCCCTTACTTTCAATCACGCTTCCCAGGTACTTGAAGTTCTCTACCACTTGTAGTTTTTCCCCTCCACAAGTTATATCCACATTTGGCCTATTCGTCTTCCTTGTTGTGACAATTATTTCACTTTTCTTTGCAGAGAAATGCATTCCATATTGTGCTGCCGTTGCCTCCCATGCATCTAACTGCTCTTGCACCTCCTTCTCGCAATTTCCCCATAACATCAGGTCATCGGCAAAAAGCACTGCTTTCATTTTATGATCTCCAATGGCATCTGACACTTGCTGTAGGATTTCATCCATAACAATAATAAACAATAAAGGCGAAAGTGCACTTCCCTGTCGCAGCCCATTTTCCAGCTTGAACCATGCAGTACGTTCCCTCCCCACTTTCACACAACTCTCACTCCCCTCATACATTTTTCTGACTTTTCGTGTTATCTCTTCATCTATCCCTTTTGCGTTCAGCACATCCCAGAGCTTGTCCCTACAGATACTGTCATACGCCTTCTCAATATCTAAAAAGGCCATGATTAAGTCCTTCCCGTACTCATAGTGCCTTTCCTGCAGTTGCCTTACCGCAAATATGAGGTCCGTTGTTGATCTTCCCGGTCTGAAACCATACTGCTCCTCTTGCAGTCTACTTTCAATACTGCTTCTTATTCTCTTCTCCAGGATCTTTTCATAGATTTTTCCACAGTGGCATAGCAGGGTGATTCCTCTGTAGTTCTCACATCTCCTTTTATCCCCTTTCTTGAAGATCGGGACTATAATTTCTTTCTTCCAATCCTCAGGAATTCTGTTCTCCTTCCACACCACCCTCAGCACTCTGTATAGCCACTGGGTTCCTACTTCTCCTGCTGCTCGTATCATATCCACTGTTACTTCGTCCCAACCTGGTGCCTTGCCCCCTTTCATCCTCTTTATGGCTTCTTCCACTTCATTCCAAGTTAGATCATCAATTTCCCCACTATTATCATCGTCTGCTGCCTTAGGCTCTCCATCGCTGTTAGTTACCCGCTTGGCGGCATTCAACAGATCTTCAAAGTACTCCTTCCAAATCTTTTTGAGCTCATGCATTTCCTCCACAACTCTTCCATTATTATCCATGATCCTCAGGCACTCGCTTCTGTCGTTCCTCTTATTTCTTACCATGGTGTAAAGTACTTTTTTGTTCCCTTCACTGTCCTCTTCTAACATTCTTGTCCATTTTTCCATCCACTTCTTCTTCTCCGCCCTTACTATGGTCTGTGCCGCTTTCTTGCTTTCCTTATATTTTACCCTAGCTTCCTCTGTTCGGGTCTGGAACCATTCTCTGAAGGCTTTGTTCTTTCGAAGTACTGCCTCTTTACATATGTTGTTCCACCATGGGGTTTCCTTACTTCTCCTCTTTGTGCTAGTTCTTCCGCACACAATCTCAGCTGCCTCAACTAGGGCCCTCTTAAAATCTCCCCATTCTTCTTCCACTGTTCTCTGATCTTCCTTTGGCAGCTTCTTCCTGATCAGTGTCTGGTACTGGGTCCTCCGTTCATCCTCTTTCAGCATCCATGTCTTCAACCTTTTCTCCTGTATTTCTGTTGCCCTCCTATCTTTTTTCTCTCTCAGGGTGGCTACCAACAGCCGATGGTCACTGTCTAAGGCCTCAGATGGAACGACCTTAACATCTGTGAGGCTGCTCATCATCTGCCTATCCACTAGTACATAGTCTACTACTGAAGTTTGGGACCAGTCCCCACTGTACCAAGTTATTTTGTGACTACTTCTCTTCTTGTACCAGGAATTTGCGATCGTCAGCCCATTCCTCTTGCAGAATTCCAGCAACAATTTTCCCTCTCTATTTCGGTTCCCCCAGCCATCTGGTCCCATTATCTCCTCGAATCCTTTCCTGTCTGTGCCAACATGTGCATTGAGGTCCCCTATTATAATCTGATTACCTCCATTTAGCTGCTTTTGCATGTCATCTTCAAATTCCTCCTTCTCCTTTTTTGTACACCCCACCTGTGGGGCATATGCTTGGATGATTTCAATGCTTTTTCCTTTCACGGCTGAAAAATACTAACGCGAATTCTTCATAGACGAATGGAAAAAGTGATAGGAGCTGACCTCGGGGAATATCAGTTTGGATTCCGTAGAAATGTTGGAACACGTGACGCAATACTGACCTTCCGCCTTATCTGAGAAGGAAGATTAAGGAATGGCAAACCTACGTTTCTAGTATTTGTAGACTTGGAGAAAGCTTTTGACAATGTTGACTGGAATACTCTCTTTCAAATTCTGAAGGTGGCAGGGGTAAAATACAGGGAGCGAAAGCCTATTTACAATTTGTACAGAAACCAGATGGCGGTTATAAGAGTCGAGGGACATGGAAGGGAAGCAGTGGTTGGGAAGGGAGTGAGACAGGGTTGCAGTCTCTCCCCGATGTTGTTCAGTCTGTATATTGAGCAAGCAGTAAAGGAAACAAAAGAAAATTTCGGTGTAGGAATTAAAATCCATGGAGAAGAAATAAAAACTTTAAGGTTCGCCGATGATATTCTAATTCTGTCAGAGACAGCAAAGGACTTGGAAGAGCAGTTGAACGGAATGGACAGTGTCTTGAAAGGAGGATATAAGATGAACATCAACAAAAGCAAAACGAGGATATGGAATGTAGTCGAATTAAGTCAGGTGATGCTGAATGAATTAGATTAGGAAATGAGACACTTAAAGTAGTAAAGGAGTTTTGCTATTTGAGGAGCAAATTTAGCATTGGAGGGCAGCGTGGAGGGTAAAAATCGTAGAGGGAGACCAAGAGATGAATACACAAGCAGATTCAGAAGGATATAGGCTGCAGTAGGTACTGGGAGATGAAGAAGCTTGCACAGGATAGAGTAGCATGGAGAGCTGCATCAAACTAGTCTCAGGACTGAAGACCACAACAACAACAACAAACAAATGGTAAGACTACGATAGATGCCTACCCAACTCCAAACGTCACTGAGACCATCGCTAATCTTTGGCAGTGTTGGGAATTCTCACCAGTGGCATTGAAGAGTGGGTATCATCGGTTAGAAGTCGCTCCAGAGCATAGAACGAAGACTTTGTCTTCAGTACCTTGGGGAAATTATCGGTATTTCCTTGGGGAAATTATTTGTTTGGCTTTTAAAAATACACCAGCGACATTCCAAAGTTTGTTAGATGACGTGTTGAAAGTATTGAAGTCTTGTCGATGCTAAGTGATGGATGACATATTTGTTTTTGCATTGGGTGATCAATAAAACAGACAAACCCTGACAGAAATATTCCAGACATTACGAGCTGCATGCCTAACACCGTGTAGGGAGAAATGCTACTTTGTGTTGCAAGATTATTTGGGTGACATTGTTACTACGGTTGGTGTGAGGACTGATCCGAGTTTGATATAGGGGCTGCAAGATTTTCCGGACCAGGAATGAGAAAGGAGCTACAATAGTTTCTGAACCTCAGAAATTTTTGTAGAATGTTCACGAGTGGATTTGTGGATATGTCACGACTGCTTATGCAGTTATTAAAGAAATATATCACGTTTGTGTTATCTTAAGACAGTCAAGGTCGTTCGTCGAGTTAATGGAGATACTAACGTTGAATCCAGTGTCCATGTTTCCAGATTTCATAAGAAATTTATATTATTATGTGATGCATCAGACCATGCCCTCCCTGGAGGCTGATGGAGATGAACGCCGTAGCACTTGTGTATTAAGACAACGTAAGGGGCACCAGAACGTTCTATCTTCTCCATGTTAATTTCAGCAAATACAAGGAACATTTTTACCTAAAACATTAAACTTACAGCTCCAAAATTTGGAGAATATTTTCAATGAGTACAAAGTTATAACGTCATGTTGAGTAACATTTATTGGTTTCTATTTTGCAATTTTTTAAAATGTTGCCAATTTTTTCTGTAAAGTTTTGCATCTTTACTTCTATAGCCCCTTAATTATACAATTTGTTATAACAATTAAGGAAATCAAGTAAACGGTATTGTGTGTAATTTTGATTCATCTACAGTTAGTAGTTTTTAAGAAAATGTTCCCTAAATATGAAAATTAGAAAATTAGAAACTTTCAGCAAATGGTTTCAAAGTCTTTTAATACATTCCCACTCCATATGACGGATCATCAGCATCCTCTTCTCTTTCTAGTGCTAGTTTTCTTTTCACAGGCCCCTGCTTCCCTTTTGCTGCATGTTGTAGACTTCTGTCTCCTCTTGCTGCATTTCTTAGTCTTTCTTCATCAGTTAGGCGCATTGCGAAAATGCTATTGTGACTGGTTGGAAACCTAAGCATTTCAGCACATAACGTTTCATAACGTTTCCAGTAATGTATGTTGGAACTGCATCATACACTCCAAAGTGCAATCTGGAAAAAATTCTTTTCACGCCCTATACTTGCATTGCTCAACTGTGCCATAAAAACTTGCCTCACAACCATCTTTATATTCCTCCTTGGTATTGCCCTTACATCTACAATGTTTGGAGAGAGTAACAACATTAATAATTTTGCAACTGTCTGCACTGGTAGCTGTCACGATTCCATTTAGACATTTACGACCTCTACCTTGCCATGATCCATCTAAAGAAATAGTCAAATCTCCACAATTTCCATTATCAGTCATAGACTCTTTAGCTGCTTTCTTCATAGTTGTTTGTGCAACATCTTCAGCAGAAGACCCCACCAATTCATTATAAAATTCGAACTTGGTTGGTGCTTTTGACAAGTTCATAATTCCACATAACATTGTTCCTCTAGCACTGCCCTTTCCTATGTCATGCATGCCATACACTAGACTAAAATTTATGTCATACACCTTCTTTCCTTTGTTAACACTACTAGTAATACTATTAGAACTATAAAACAAAACCTCTCCACCATATTTGTCACTCTTCATTAAGATTTTACATGTAAAACCAATGTGTGAAATTATTTTCAATTCGAGTCCTCTTTCTTTGCAAACTTGGAATAATACATTATGTTTAAAAGTATTTGACACCAAGGAAATGTTAATATTTCATTCACATCATTACTGTAACTTTCCAATTTTTGTCTGCTATCAAAAGGTTTCTTGCTGGAAGAAGTTTTCTCACACAGATTGAGAGTGGATGGTGAAGCAGCATCTCCCTTAGAAACAACAAAGGATTTGTTGTTTCACTCATTGCGTCTTTACTTATAAATTCGATTCCTGAAATGGGACATATTTATATCCACAAACCAAATATGTAAAACATATACGAGGAACATTCGTAAAATACTCAAAATTGCTGAACGTAACAACAAACACATAGCAAACATCACAAGTCCACAAACACGGCTTGCCATTTATGTTTGCGGATATGAACAATTACGTGTCACAGAGATAAAGGCCTACAACGTTGGAAAACAAAACACTGGCGGTTGCCACCACTAAACTCTGCCTAAAGACAGCGAGCAGTGCCGTCAGATATAAAACACTAACTCGCTATGGCCATTTACGTGGCGCGACGCGGTGCATCAACTTTGAAATGGTAAAAAACACGCTAAGTGAAGCTTGACTTGTTTTAATCAGGAAAGTCTAAATAGTGTTACAAAGAAGAACCCCAAAAAACGTTAATTTTGACATTTTCATCGTTCCTGCTCCCCTTAATGTAACGGAGAGAAATTATGCAATGGCAGAGAGAGAGAGATGTATAGTCTGCTGTATGGAGTAACGTACAGCCTGTGTTACCTGTTTCTGGAAAGAAGATCAATGTGGTGACAGATCGTGCTGCTTTTAAATGGTAACTAGGTTTGAAGCCGCTATCCAGTAGGCTGACAAGATTGGCCTTAGAGCTCAGTGATTCTGAGTATGAAGTAAAAGGGAGGCTGAGGCACTAGGCTTGCAAAATTGATCAGCAACTTTTGCATGGAATGGACGACAGTAACGTAACCTGCATCACAGAGCCCCTCCCACCCTCTGAGGTAAAGTCCAGGCTGTACGCTGAGGCTACAATATATTCACAATCATATTTTACTAACTAAATAACTTTTCATTGTGAAATACTTTAGACAAATATGTAAAATTAATGACAATAATTTTATTAAAGGCAAGGATAACAAAACGATTAATTTGGTTATAGAAACTTGTGTATTCTGTGTAGTACACAAGAAACTCAGATCCATTGAGGAAGTGGTTGCAGCTGCATGTAAGTTCACTGAGGCTTTTTGCGGAAGATGCTGTGGTATATCGAGAGGTTGTAACAATGGTAAATTGTACTGAAATGCAGGAGGATCTGCAGCGAATTGACACATGGTGCAGGGAATGGCAATTGAATCTCAATGTAGACAAGTGTAACGTGCTGCGAATACAAAGAAAGAAAGATCCCTTATCATTTAGCTACAATATAGCAGGTCAGCAACTGGAAGCAGTTAATGCCATAAATTATCTGGGAATACACATTAGGAGTGATTTAAAATGGAATGATCATATAAAGTTGATCGTCGGTAAAGCAGATGCCAGACAGATTCATTGGAAGAATCCTAAGGAAATGCAATCCCAAAACAAAGGAAGTAGGTTATAGTACACTTGTTTGCCCGCTGCTTGAATACTGCTCAGCAGTGTGGGATCAGTACCAGATAGGGTTGATAGAAGAGATAGAGAAGATCCAACGGAGAGCAGCGCGCTTCGTTACAGGATCATTTAGTAATCGCGAAAGCGTTACGGAGATGATAGATAAACTCCAGCGGAAGACTCTGCAGGAGAGACGCTCAGTAGCTCGGTACGGGCTTTTGTTGAAGTTTCGAGAACATACCTTCACCGAAGAGCTACGCAGTATATTGCTCCCTCCTATGTATATCTCGCGAAGAGACCATGAGGATAAAATCAGAGAGATTAGAGCCCACACAGAGGCATACCGACAGTTCTTCTTTCCACGAACAATACGAGACTGGAATAGAAAGGAGAACTGATAGACGTACTCAAGGTACCCTCCGCCACACACCGTCAGGTGGCTTGCGGAGTATGGATGTAGATGTAGATGTAGATATTTGATTCAACAACATACATAACATTATCATCGACAGCACGTTCATATGGGCTGCCAAGACATATTTTTGACTGCATTGAGAATTTGTTGGTAGGAAGCACACAGAGCAATCCGTGGAATCTTGGATGGAGAATTTGAACAACACGAATCACCAAGAGCATGCCATGAAGGGCAGAGCGAATGATCACAGGCTTATTTGACTGCCTGGAGATAAGTGGTAAAATATTAACTGGGGACACTCCGAGAAAGAGGTCGTCGTACTTATTGCGAGAAACTTGTAAGAAAATGTCAAGAACTGTCTTTTTGGGCAAAAGCTACAAATATTCTTCAGATCGTCACATCTATAGTAAAGATAAGTTGGGGCAAACGACAGTTCTCACAGACATGTCGCAGAAGCCTTCGCATGCTGCACGCATGGATGGAACACAAACAAACCTCTACGTGGTAAAAAGTACAGAAACCGCACAAAATTGCTGACAAAGATAACTGTGGAGAGACAGTAACAATTTGAAGCAAACAAAATGGCCTGAGAATTACGGGATTTGTAATTTAGAGACATAGGTACCTGATTATTTACTAGTAGAAATATAAATTTGCTGGCTAATATATAAGACTTGCTGTGCGTTTATATTTTTAAAGCCACGAAGTTGTGATTACTCTCATAATTTTCGTACCAGTGCAATTTCGTTTTTGTCCATTGTACAATTTTACAGGAAAATCGCTATCGGTAAAATATAATTCATATTGACTGTATAACCGCGTCCTTTTTTGTTCAGATACTTTTAGTGTAGAACAGTACTTGTTTCCTGGATTCCTTAAGGCATTCGATACAGTTTCACATTTTCGAATGAAGAATATAGTCCGAGCTTTCTGAGTATCGGTCCAGATTCGAGACTGGATTTCGGACTTAAAAGCAGATATGGACAGATATATTTTCAGGAGTACTCCAATGACAGTGTCACTGTTGTGATTTCCTCTGTCCATTGTACATACTTTCCTTATGACTATAAGTAATGCTACTTAAGTTTAATAATGCCAAGGTCATTGAAGAGACTTTTGCAACATGCTGAAATAGCAACTTCACTTAATCTTTCTTGCCAAACATATCCACATGCTGGTACAACATCAGTCTGTTGTGCACCTCGATGTAAAAGAATGTCTCATATGGAATCCCATCCAGTGTGGACCGCATTGATATCAACATGTGAAACTTAAATTCTAACAATACAGCTTTTTCGTAAGAAGGGAAGTTGTTTGTTGGGAATCAGTGATAAAGCTGTTACATTATTACCCAGACTGTTCCTGGTACTGGTTTGTTTATACCTTCCAACAGCTTACTTGTCTCATCGGTAAACAAACAGATTCTGAAGAGGCCTTCATACCTCTGGTGCATCCTTTGTATAGGTCAAGGTGTAATATCGTTCATAAACTTTTAATATCAGCAGCAGAAGTTTACAAGATATTGTAAGGTAATAATTTTCTACATTGCAGAATGACCATGGCGGAGCCCTTGTTCTCAAGACCAAAGAAGGCTACAAGCAGATCGGCATTGCCAGCTTTATGTATGACAAGTGCGACGTACCTATACCTGGTGGCTTCTCCAGGGTAACTTACTTCCTCGACTGGATCACAAAAACTGCTGAAGTTACTGATGACTGAGAAGCTGGCATTGATAGTTACACTGTTCCATTACTAGATCACATTCAATATGTATTTTAATGAAACTGAAAAAAATCAGCACATGACACCTAATAATAACCCAGAAAATATGTTCTCAGACCACTGTCCACCTGAGTCAGGGAGTAGATTGAACTGCGCTTGATTGCAGCATACACCATGTGCTTTCTGTGGATCAGTTGTTTTCCTTTCTGGATGTTCCCAGCAAGTGACAATATGTGACTGAAGAAAACTGTTTATCTCTGTGTCAACTTGGATTCAAGGAATAAAATTAATATGTAACTATGTTTCTTTTTAGTAATTTATGGGTAGAATGTATTTAGAGAGTGTTTTAATATGTTAATGTACTCAAACCTATCTAATAATTGTTATTTGTTTCATGACACAATGTAGTGGTATACTTTTTCCATGTACTGCTGGGTCTACATTTGGTAACGGCCTATACTAAAAATTCCAGCGGAAATGTTTTCACATTTTTTTGCATTGAACATTAATTTTTCTGAATATTTCAAAGATTTCAGTTATTTTCGAACAAAAATACTAAACAGTTTGAACATGCCCTAGAACTTCAGTCATTTTTTTTTTTTTTAAGTTTCCTGTTTTCGCGTTATTTTGCTGTAGAACCTTGCATCGATCACCAGTATAAATTCTTCATTCACAAAATCTAAGACAGGACTCGTATTTAGTTTACATCACCACACTTAGGTCTGTCAGCAAAGGACAGACATTGAAGACTGAGTGTTTAGTGGTCGACAGTGACACTGTATGTAACGTGACACTGAGGGCTAAAGTCTTGTTTCACAGCTCTTCAGGATCTCTGAGTTACTGATACATCCTGCAGTACTGCGAAGACTGGAGGAAGAAGAAGAAGAAGAAGAAGAAGAAGGAACACTACTCCCTGATAATGCATTGTAGGTCTATCTGACCGTGGCAACATGAATATTGTCATGTCATTCCTAACACATCCAGATGGAATCTATTCGAACTTGTGTATATAGTTTTCAAAACGCAATTGCAGCGTAAATAACAGTTAGTACAGAATATTTGCCAGCATCAATGGAGTAACTTACACAACATCCCACTGACAGAAAGGGTGGAGGCAATGATGTTGCACTGGAAAACGAGGTTCAAGTACTGGAATGTTTCTATATCCGTCACCATATAAGAGTTGACATCTTTTACACGAGTCTGACATATTCTAGGGTATCGGTAAGGGATAATTCAAATCTTATTATCGCTTTCAAACAAGACAATATGAATTTAAAACACATTTATCAAGTACATGTAGGAAATAGGAAAGTATTTTTGAAGGTATGTGGAGTCTGTTGGTATTACACAAAGTACAGGTGTCTGGTAAATGATTAAACAGGAAAATTGAATGACACCCAATAAAAGTGGAATTTCCAGCAACTTCTCTACGTATAGCAATGAAGGAGTTGAATATTTCAGTATACAATACATTATGATTATATTCACATGTAGGTCATGTATCCAGTCTGAGAATAGGTGTATGAATACACAGAACATTTGTCCATGTGTATGCACAAACTGAATCTATCTATCACATCTTAGTGTGAAACTGGAAAAAACATCAGCAAAAGATCTAGTAGAAAAAAGGCATCAGCAGAAGATCGACAAAATTGGTCGACATGAAGTCTGTGATGGTTAATCAGCACACTGATGTAAAATTCCAGAAGAACAAGAACATGCTGAAGACAATTAATATGCATACTGCAAGGGCCATGTTAACTGAATAAACACTACAAGATATGAACAAAATAACTTGAAGATATTAAGGGGACACAAGTTCAACAAGAAGTAAATGTCATAACACTAGTGAAGTTATTTGTTATATTAAATGTAAAGGTTGTTGACGATGAACGAATTTTAGAAATACGGAGAAAATAAGTCTACAGAGACCACACAAGTTGCACATTGTGTCGAAATCAGTTTAGTATGCAACAGCATGTTGACAAAACGTAAAGTCATTGATGCACGAAAGGCCATTCGACAGAAATTACGATTTCTAAGGTTAGGACACTGAGAATGAGTTCACTCTCTCACAGAAAAGTTTAATCCAACTGTATCTGTAGAGCGACTCTCACACACTCCTGCTAAGGTACATGGGGCCAAAGAAGAAGGATTAGGATGTGCTGCTCCTGATTTCTTTAGCTGTCACAGAGACAGTTAAACAGACTCTACATACTGGGGCAGTGGGGAAGTACCATATATGTAGGCTCCGCAGCCTGTAAGCTTCACCAAGCATGCCCTATTTGTTGAGAATAAGGGTTCTGAAAGAATGCTTGGTCTAATGGATCTAATATTCCTAAAACCTTCAATGCCTGGCAGCCATGAACCCAGAGATCTAAAAACGTGTGCTGAAATATTGCGTTGGCATAAACAGTCGAACAGAAAGCCCTAACATTAGGTGGCACACAAACATTATTAAACATGTGTTATGCGGCAGAACCAGTAAAGGTACTGACATTCAGCATAAAAAGTAAATATCAATCTCTAGACTACATATATTATGTTACTTCCACTGAAACAAAAGGGCAGCTATGACTTCTCCCAGCATCAGCCACTGCTGGAATTACAGCTCATATGAATGAAATCACATCAGTCATTCGACAGTTTAGGGAAAGGCAAATTATTAAACAAATATGGAGAGAGTAGTCTGAAAACCACACAAATCAGCACACGAAATATTTTGTCATAGGCATGTTATTGCACATGGACTGCATGACTTGTACATACAATGCAATATTTAAGACATAATTGAGGATTCGAGTACATCTTAATGGTTATTGATATGTATTCCAATGTTTCCTCGACATTGCCAGTGATAAGATGAAGTTGGGTGGATGTTTGAACAACTGATGCCGTATCCTGGAAACATTCAAACTGACTATGGAGATGAAATTTACAATAGGCATTTCAATGCGTTAATGTAGTTGTATAGAATATAATAATACTCTGCTCCTCTCGCTTGAAACGTTTGAATAGCATGAAAAAAAAATTTCGATACATTTTAATCTTTGAGTATCATACTAATGGCTATACACTCTCCCAAATTCTCCCACAAAGAACTGAAAAGCCTAACTGAACTGTATGTCATACAATATGAATGAAACGGCTTAATATTCATAGTAATGAGACTCTAACGCAATCATATTAAAACGGAAGATCCACAGTATCAGACATTTAATGTAGGTGATTTGGTCTTTCAGAGTAGAAGACTGAATTTGAGAAATCATATGTACTGAACTGACCATCAGAAGTATTTACCATTTTCAAACTGCAGAGATGAAACACAAGGATGTATATCTTAAAAGATGGCAAAGGTGAAGAAATTTCTGGGCTTTTTACACAGAAGAATTGGAGAAGAGCTCTGAACCACATGTGTTTCTCGTGGAGTGGTTCATAACACATCCGGGATTAGGTCATTAGTTAAGTAGGTTGGTTTCCCATCATTAGATGACAGTTGGCTGGATGCCTGTGATTTGCTATACAGTGCGTTTCTGCAAGAGCATGCAAAAATCCAATAGGACATAGTGATAGTGGATGTTCCATTGTACAATTTGAGGTAGGGAATCTGGGGCTGGAGAAGCCAGCTTAAGGAGATAATAGGAAAAAAATCACAGTGTGATGTAATTTTTTATTTACATTACTTATAGTTAACTGCAAATACCATCACTGACAAAACAAACGTACCATTTGCAGTGTATCTTGTAAAACACTCCATAAACCTCAATGCAAGCACAACCTCGGCGAACAAGATTTTGACGCCACCTGAGAAATATACCTGGTGTGTTAGGAAGTGCATCAGAGGTGGTGGTAGCGTTATAGATAAACTAATGATCGAACTACGTGTGGGGTCCTGCCCACTCGTCTCTTACATAGTGCCTAAAGGATGCTGCGTTCTCAGAATGCTATACAACAATTCAAGCAAATCACATTAACAATTTTTATTGCAATAAAGAAGATCGACAATACATAACTTTATAATTACAACGAGTAATCGCAAGCGATGGGTGACACGCAAATACTCAAAGTCCCCTGCTGTATACAGTGCTCATGCCAGTTTGTCACACAGTTTGTGGATCACTACTAACTGTTCCGCGACTGACGGTCAAGTAGTGTGCGGCCGAGACCGGCAGGAGCTGCGCTTGAATCCTCTGCAGGTGCAGGCCGCTTCTGTCGTGGCGCAGTCCTTGTCAGCAAGCTATCGGCTGGCATCCTCTCACAGCCTTCCCTGCTCATGCTTTCTTCGTCTTCGTGCCGGAGCTTGTGGTTACGCCGGAATATTCCTCCCCTGTGGGGGAAGCTGCAGTGTGGGCGCATCGCGGGACTGGAAGAGGAAGCATCAACTTGTAGTACGACTGGTTTGTCAGAATCAAAGTGAACTAAGCATCGATCACTGACAAATGCAACTTATCTGTGCAAACAAAGGGGACATTCTTGCAACGATAGCAACGTAATGGTGCGGTGATTCGAGCAGCATTCGGTATGAACCGAATGTAAAAGTTAGTTTTCCCTAAGACTGACTCCAATTCTGTGACATTGTGAGAAATTGGCAAGTCTTGTGTTGCTAACAAATGCGACTGAAGAGCATGTACACCTTGACTGTTTATGTCATGACAAAGATACTGCAACTCATGTTTACAAAATCACACTTGTCCTGTCTACACTTTAGTCCTGCATCAGATAACACACGAAACAAATCACATAAATTTGCAGTATGTTCTACAAATGTACGACCTTCTATGACAATATCATCCATATAGTTTGAAAAGTGTGGCACTTGTGCAGTAACCTGCTCTAAATACCATTGGAAAATGGCAGGAGGGGAAGCACTGCAAAAAGACAAATGCAAAAATTGGAACAAGCCCACATCAGTATCAGTAGTAGAACTAAGTTTGTTGTGGTCCATTTTGTTAGAGTGGGTTGCCTACATCAGGGGCAAACCTATTGTTCTCCTATGATTGGCAGGTACTTATTGCTCTCCTTTGATTTATAGGTAATTAACCTATTGTTCTGTTAACTGGTTTTCCATGTCAACCCCATTTCCTTTTGATTGACAGGCACTTATCCTATTGTCCTGTAGTCCCACCCTCCCCTTTCAATCAAACCCCTCCCCCTCAACCATCCCCCACCCCCGTCATTGCTGCAGGTACAGTTTCATGTCTGAGTTATTGGAATAGCTCCTCTCACTCTCATCAGTTTGACCGATTACTAAATTAAATAGATCAATTAATTAACCTTTCACTCACTAGTAAACCACCCTCCCCCCAAAAAAGTGACGGTAGGTTTAAATTCTATCAGGACAATGCAACACACCACAGCTACCACCGCTAACCTAAAAAAATTGCGGGAAAGAAAGTGCACAGCTACTTTCACTAACCTAAGTCATCCAACTGCTACTTCCTCCTACGGAATGGCGGGAAAACGACTCTGTCTGTGTTGGACATAAGTCTTTATTTTAAGTCTTTATTTAATCAATTAAAGGCAGTACCCCCAATCAAGTGTGTTCACCCCAAGGTCCAGAGTCCAACTGACCTAGTACACAGTACTGCCACCAGAGCACACTGTCATCCCTTCCATGACATAATCCAATATGGTAGTCTGGTGGTGGTGGAGAGAAAGGATCTCATAAAAGGAAATTCAATAGTTTATTGTTAATTTATACAAAATTCAATTCGTGGGGTTGGTTTTCTCTTGCTCATCATCTCTGCTGTTTGGAAACATGCAGGTCTTGAAACAATCAATTACATGAGGCAAACATGTTGCATAACTTAATGATTGGCACTGTACTCTGAGTCTCTTAACCTAATGTTTAGGCCTTTGTCAGCATCTAACCTATTATTCTGTTAGGTGGTTTTCCATGTCACTCCATTTCCTTAAACTATTGTACCAACTTTGATACCAAATTAAGTAATTAGTTATGTCCTCCCACCATTTTCTGGTGCACTTCTCGAATTTCACATTCCTTTCAACGCCATTATGAGCGAATTCTTATGTGTAACCCACCCCCTTAATTTATTGTACTGCATTTGACATAAAAATTATGCAAATTAACCTATTGTTCTGCATTTAACCTGCTGTTCTGCTCCATGTCACCCACTCACACACCCCCTCCCCTTAACTATTGTACCATTAACACCACATTGATATAAAAATTTATGCAAATTAATTAAATCGGTATTCTTCACATGTATGGGGTAGTTTTTCTTAATTCACAGCATATTATTGGTTGGTGAAATCGATGGAATATAGTTATGTTTTGTTTAAACTATATTCCGTCGATTGCATCCACCAAAACATATCTGGCTATCTGACGCCCGATTCTGGAGTCTGGGTGCTTCAGCAGGTCCCACAAATTGGCGATGCAGCTCTCAGGTGCCCAGTGATGCACAAGTGTTCATTCAGGACCCGCAAGCCTGAGGCGGCGGCATCCATTTCATACTTGACACCTGAGAAATTCCTGTCGAAATACATGTCCACCTAGGCTCCATTGCTGGCCTGATGACTCATAGTAGAGTTGCAGGTCTACCAACAAGAGATGCACCATAGCTATACTCACAGCACTAGAAATTTCCCGTGAGGTTGGGTGCTTATCCACATAACATAATTCCGAATACATAGACTGGAAATGTCTAGGAGGAAGATGCTGTAAACCATAGAGTCTCTACTGAACGACATTCAAGAATGAGCGAAGTATCGGAAATACACCCTGCTGTCATGAAAGTGATATTGCTATGAAAGCAATATTGAGATGTATTTGATATCGAGAAGTACCATGAAAATGTGTGATATTCTAGCCAACCATGCGAAATTACATATATGTTCTTGTAATCCCAGAGTCTCGAGATATGTGTCGAAATGCAAACAAGCAACCAGGTCTTTACCAAAGACAGTAAAGCGTTTGTGCCATGGGGGAAATGAGCCCATCTTTGCACAAAAGTTCTGAGAGTGACTTCGACCCTGTGAGGGCACACTGGTCATGTGCTGGGAGTTGATGACCACCCAACCTCGCGAGAAATATCTAGTGCTGTGAGTATAGCTATGGTGCATGTGCTTATGCTGTCTGTCTTCGTGGTGTATGTACGAATGTTATAAAAGGGGTGATTGTCTATGGCACATGATACGAATTGCATGTTTACTACATCAACACGGGATGCGGTGATATATTGCTCGGTTGGAGATCGGTTTCATGTTCTAATATTCAAGCTCCGTTCCTCAGTGAGAGGTCAGTGTCATTGAGTAAGAGTCTTTCTGTGTTTGACGACATGTAGCGCACATAGCAAGGTTAAATTGTTGGTGCAATATAGCGATCTGTGTAATACGGTTTTTTGCCGCTGAAAGTCTCGTGTGCAGAACAAAAAAGGTGGACAGTGCTTCCACACAGGTGGCATCAGTAATTCAGTGGGTTAAATTCGATAAGAGCCAATGATAATCATATCCCACCATTTGTGCTGGGATATGGGAGTCTCTACGTAGCAGAGAGAATGTTATCAGCACCCCTAAGTGTACCTTTGTATTTTCCTTGTCATAGTAATGATTACAGTACACCAACCGACGTCAGTGATGTCTTTCCAAGCATTACGTCTGTCGGTGCCATATTCATTATCACACATAGTGCCAGATGCTTGTCCTTCATAACACTTGTTTGAGATAATCCTGGCAGGATGCAGCACTGATTTGATGACTTTGACAGATAATTTCCTAGGCCCATACATATAGATGGTGTGAGTGTACCATAATTTTACAGAAGCTCTCCTGCAAACCTTGCAGAACTAACACTCCTGAAAGAAAGGATATTGTGGAGACATGGCTTAGCACAGGTTTGCAGCAGAGCTTCTGTAAAGTTTGGAAGGTAGGAGACGAGGTACTGGCAGAAGTAAAGCTGTGAGGACAGGGTGTGAGTTGTGCTTGGGTAGCTCAGTTGGTAGAGTACTTGCCCGCGTAAGGCAAAGGTCCTGAGTTCGAGTCTCGGTCTGGGACACAGTTTTAATCTGCCAGGAAGTTTCATAACACCACACACTCCACTGCACTCCGCTGCAGTTCTCATTCTGGAATAGGATAAGTGCCTGTCAATTAAAAGGAAATGATGGAGGTGACATGGAAAACTACTTAACAGAGCAATAGGTTAGGTAGCTGTTAGTCAAAGAAGAACAATAGGTTAAGTACCTGTCAATCAAAGGAGAACAATAGGTTTGCCCCTGAGTGCATATCTGCCCCTGATGTAGGCAACCCACACTAACAAAATGGACCACAACGAACTTAGTTCAACTACTGGTATTTACTACACAGACTTTGTGAGATTCTTCATCAAGCGGTATTTGAAGATACTCATCACACAAGTCAATTTTTAAATAGTAGCATCCAGCTAATCTGTCCATGAGATCGTCTGGCCATGGCAATGGATAAGTATCAATGACAGTTTGTGGGTTGACTTAGACTCAAAGTAAACACAGGCGAATGCGGTGTGATGCTTTGGGGAGCAAAATCATTGGACTTGCCCATTGCCCATTGCCCAGCTGATATGGGCGCAATAACTCCGCTATCTTGTAATTATTGAAGTTCAGCAACAACATTGTCCCGTAATGCAATGACAACAGTTCTGTTCCGGCAAAATTTAGGCTGAGCGTTGTCTTTCAGAGTAATATGCGCAACAAAATTGTTAGCTATGCCTAACCCTTCAGAAGAGAGTTCTGGGAATTCTGTTAGTAGGTACACTGTCTTTCGCATTGAATGCAGACATCGATAACACATTGTCCTGAATGGTAAAGTCAAACAAATCGTGATGACTGGGTGTTGTGTGATGTCCTTAGGTTAGTTAGGTTTAAGTAGTTCTAAGTTCTAGGGGACTGATGACCATAGCTGTTAAGTCCCATAGTGCTCAGAGCCATTTGAACCATCAAACAAATCAAAAGAATCAAGATCAAATATATTCTCACCATCACGTGAGTGTAGCGCTGTAAAACTCACTGCTCACTTATGCTAGCAATACATGGCAGGCAAAGTACATGTTCCGAGAATGGGAAGGTCTTGTCCATTATAAGCGGTCAGTTGCATGCTAGTTTTAGACAGGCGTATGGGCAACAACAACATGGAGCCTAACAGTTGATATGTGTGACGATTGAGAATGTGGTAGAGGGACCAACGTCCAACTGAAATTTCACACGTATCCCACAAATAACTAAAAAATTTCTTTGACTGGCGTATCACTGAAGAAACTGCACACTTGCTAGGTTTGCATATGCCTTCTGCAGACTTTGAATATACTGCATTAATGACATGGGTCCAGTGACGAGATTTTTGTGAGTGGGCCGAATTCTTATGTTTGTTCCGTCACAAACATATGGCTTGTATATGTCCTTTCCTACCACAAGCGTAACACTGAGCCTGTTGGGAGGGGGCAATCTTGGCGTTTGTGCTGTATATAACACCAAGGGCGAGACATAATTCTGTTCGTCTGTGTAGCATGTTTAGCGAACAGTTTACGCAGTGTGGAAGGTTGTTTATTCGGAGAGGTGAGCTGCTGCCGCCACCGAATGGGCCGGTCGCGAGCAAGGCTAACATTCGACAGGGCGCCAGGGTCGTACTGACCGAGTATTTGCACTAGCTGCTGAAATGATGTATTAGACTGTTTCAGAATCTGTTCTCTGCGTTTGACATCAGGCGCATTGTATGTGATCACATCACGTAACATAACGTCTCAGTATAAAGCACCGCAAGCATATGTGAATTTGCTTTTCCTTGTCATACCCTGCAAATCTGTTACTCATATGCGATGTGTTTGTACTGGCCTTTCCTTGTAATGAAAGAATTCATACCCAACTGCGACCACAATCCCTTGTTGGTCATAACAATTAGTCAGCGTTGGCATTACCTGGGCATAAGATTGGTTCAAATGGCTCTGAGCACTATGGAACTTAACTTTTGAGGTCATCAGTGCAGTAGGACTTAGTACTAGTTAAACCTAAGTAACCTAAGGACATCACACACATCCATGCCCGAGGCAGGATTCGAACCTGCGACTGTAGCGGTCGCGCGGTTCCAGACTGTAGCGCCTAGAGCTGCTCGGCTACACCGGCCGGCTGGGCATAAGACACTTCATTCAGAGTGGCGTTAGGATACAACTTCTGAATAAGTCTGAACACTGCACTTTCTACCATTGATAGTAGGTAGGAAAGTTTCACAGTACCTGGAAAGCTGTGAGCTAGTAAGTTCGTCTCGAACTAGGACAACCAGTCGAGCCATTCTTCTTTTTCTTCACAAAACTGTCGAAGAGGCGTTATAGTGCAGGTGTTGCTGTAGGTGGCGCTCGTTCCGCCTAGCGTTCGAAACCATTTATTTAACCCATCCAGTACCTCACATAGTTATTAAACCACTTCTAAAGCCGAACTGTACATTTGACAACAAATCGTGTGATATAAAATGATCAATTATCCTTATATACACAGCCATTTCGCTAAATTTAGGAAACACTGATGGCATATAAACAGCTCTAAAATTGTCTGCCTTATCCTTTTCTCTCTTTTTATAAAGCGGCTTTACTACTGAGTACTTTAATAGTTCAGGAAACTGACCAGCCCTAAAGGAAAAATTACAAATTTGGTTAAATAGAGGGCTAACATGTGCAGCACAGTACTTTAATATTCTCCGAGGGACTCCATCATATCCATAAGAGTCCTTAGTCTTCAGAGCTTTAATTCCTGATCCAATCTCCCCCTTGTCTGTATCACAGAGGAGTATTCAGACATCAATCTCGAAAAGGCATTTTCCAAGAATGTCATATGATTCCCTGTAGAAATTAAATTTTTATTTAATTCTTCAGTAATGCTCAGAAAAGATTGTTAATACTGTACATATATCTGATTTATCAGTTTCAGAAATATTTTTACTACAAACTGATTTTATATTGTTGACCACCGTGTGCTGGTGACCAGACATATCCTTCACAACTGACCATGAGGTTTTAATTTCATTCTGTGAATTAGCTATTCTATTTGCATACCACATACTCTTTGCCTTCCTAATATTTTAAACACCTTACAATACCGCTTGTAATGGGATACTGTAGCTTGATTGTGACTACTTCTAACATTTTTATATAACTCCCACTTTGTTCTACATGATATCCTTATCCCAATAGTCAGCCACCTGGGTTGCCTATTACTGACAGTATCCTGTTTAGAACTTTCTAGTGGAAAGCAACTCTCAAAGAGCATGAGAAATGTGTCAAGGAAATCATTATATTTATCATCTATGTTATCAGTACTATAAACATCCTGCCACTCTTGTTCCTTCACAAGGTTTAGAAAACTTTCTATTGCTGTTGGATTACCTTTCCTACATAGTTTGTAGTTGTATGTGACATTCGTTTGACTACAAAAGCCTTTTAGTGTTAAAATTTGTGCATATGGTCTGAAAGGCCATTTACTAACAGAATGTCCATCTAGCAACGAATAATGAATGAAAATATTGTCTGTGGCTTTGCTACTGTTCCCCTGCATCCTAGTTGGAAAAAACACTGTCTGCATCAGATCATACGAATTTAGGAGATCTACCAACATTCTTTTCCTTGCACCATCATATAAAAAATTTGTATTGAAGTCACTGCATTTCTGGTACCTCCTACAAAGTGAATCAAGAACCCTCTGTAGCTTGAATAGAAATGCTCTGAAGTCAGAGTTAGGGGACCTATAAACAACAATAATTAATAGTCCAGTTACACTAAATGCAGCTAGCCTGTACAACATCCAAATATCACCTCAGTGCTGTGCTTTGATATGTCTACGGACTCAAATGGAATACTGTTTTTTATGTACACTCTTTGACATAAAGCTCAACCGGCGGCCAGCCGCTGCAGAAGCTAAGTCCGCGCCGATCGCGACATGGGACAAATAAACTGACCAACTCGCTAATTCTCCAGCTATCTGCACAATCTGGCAACACTGTAGACTGCGGCACTTCCTGAAGGAAGTCTTGTCCAATGTTAGAGAAAATGAAGTCTGTTTACGCCTGGGTCTAGTGGTAGCATGCGTTCTTTCTGTCTACAATGTCTCTGGATCGAGACTAGCTGGAGTAAAACATTTTTATAGCCTCCTCTGTCTGAATGGTGAAGACGTGAATTTAATGGTAGCGCAGATTCAATCTATTTTACTTTCTGACAGACCGATAACAAAATTTTATACAGTAAGCATTTTGCGGCAGATTTCTCGAAGACTGTCCTCCTCAGGACGCTGTATGCGGCAAAGCTCCGGGACCCACTTGCTGGCTACCGGCAGCGGCCGTGGCGACAGCAGCGGCGCTGCACTCCCCCGTTCTGTATCGAAAGCGCCTGCTACCGCTCATCGCTTATGATAATTTAAAACGCTTTATTATCATTAAATGTTGCTAAACAGAAAATTTCTACGATTTCCACTCACGCTCGAAGGCAACAGAGATTACTGTATTACATTAATCAGCAAGAGCTGAGTATGACCCGTAATTAATTTTATACACTGGGACGAAATTAAACCAACTCACTACATTCTATGAATTTATAAATGCTTCATACCTCGCTTCTTTTTCTTCCAAATTCAATTAATTGTGCAACTTTTGGGCAATATTAGGATGTTTTCGTTAAGGCAGAGTGAGCTTCTGTGGGACGCTAGGGTTGGGGTTGGGTTCTTAGGGGAAGGAGACCAGACAGTGAGGTCATCGGTCTCGTCGGATTAGGGAAGGACGGGGAAGGTAGTCGGCCGTGCCCTGTCAAAGGAACCATCCCGGCATTTGCCTGGATCGACTTAGGGAAATCACGGAAAACCTAAATCAGGATGGCTGGACGCGGGGTTGAACCGTCGTCCTCCCGAATGCGAGTCCAGTGTCTCACCACTGCGCCACCTCGCTCGGTTGAGCTACTCTGGTGTAAAGTGTATTACGGTTTCTGTTTCATTCCTTGTGGTAAGTCTATGCGACAAACTGTGTGAATACCTTGCAATGCATGCTCTGTAGCAAGTGCAGGAACATTGCACATTTGGAGTTCCAAGAATGAATTCATGAAGTATTTAACGTTGATCGGGAGAATAGTTAATGTCATCAGATTTAAACCAGAAATAGTTATTGTTTCTGAGGTTCCAGAGAACGGAAAGGAATTGCTAACGCTAGTGTCAGGAAAACTCTACAGTTAAATGCTAATACAACAATTTAGAGGAGAGAAAGTATATTAATCAACATGTTCACTTCATAAACAACTTCCTGACATGTTAGACCTATAAGCGAACAAAGCTCAAATTTGTATCGTTTCCGAAACTAGTTCACAGTGAAGCACCTTGGCATTTCCAAAGTAAACATCCGTGATATTGACATAATTTTTTAAGTCGAAATTGCACGAAGATTTGTGTGTAAAGGCATTCCTCATATTTCGTGTAAGGAATTTTTACTAGCAGTTTGTAACTCCATTGATTAAAATGGAATATAAAAAGGCTGTGTTCAGCGGCTTTCTCCCAGAATGGAACAGCCATTTCATATAGCATTATCATCGCAACGCATAAGGGAACCACTGAGCTAACGACACACTGGCCGTAACAGGCGGACTATAGTCATTGCGGTATGGCCTGAGCCGCAAAGCGCAACATTAAACACACAAACAGGTGTTACTTATGTGAAGAACGCCGTTTTGGAGTCCAGAAATTAAATATACTTTCTAAGTGTCTCGTCTTACAGTGGGTTATATCGTATGAGTCTTCGATGTGAAAAGCGAACGCCATGTGAATTTAGCGAGGTAATACCGGGCTACACCCGGAAGTAAATGCGCTATCAGAGTGTTGACAAATATTTGCTACGACGCTGCCTATTCCCGGCTCTCTTACGAGGCAGCTCTTCAGCGAAATGCTTGTCGTGATTGTCCGATTCGGTTCTTCACAGGGGAGACGTGCGCGCATGTTTGGTTTTTATGCGGCGTTCTCTCCTGATAGTTTCTGACGTCACCTTGTGGGCTATGTATGCATTTGAGGCATTCAATTATCATTAATCCAGAATGATAGAAGTTTCAGCTTCCGGCGTGGGAGAAGGCTGTTGACAACCGACATTATATCATTTCAACGTAGGAAATCGAAACGGATGATTCAGTGTTTCTCTTTCAGCATAAAGCATGTGAAATAATTTTCCGTAACGTTCATAATCATCTCGAACTACAGACGAAGTAAAAATACATCTTAAGCTTATTTGAATATAATGTAATGTAAGATATCAAACGCTTTGCACCTCGATGTCGAATGTGCCCACGTGCAATCTTCTGCAGCATACATATAAAGTGTCACGATTACCACGAAAATGAAGAAATATGTTGGTAGAGATGGAATCAAAAGGAGACACAGTCAACAAATATTTGATTCCTCATTGTATTCATTTCATTTGAGACTTAAGAAGAGGTAAAGCGGGATATTACTATCGTTAACACGAAAGATGTGTCGCACATATGGATAACGAGGATGTCTGCGTCTTCATACGTTTCCTCCTTGAAATCTGTATTTTCTCTTATATACTAAGTAACCTAATCATTGTTTCCAAAATGTTACCCTCTTATTTGGCCCCTAAACGATCAGTAGATTCCAAATGCATGTCTGCAAGAAAGTAGTTGTTTGAACCCTTACCGTGTGTTTTTTTGTTTGGAATTCATGAAGCAGACCACTCTGCCTCCCCCCTCCATCCCCCCTCGAGGGTTAGGTCTCAAAACTAAACCGTTTTTTATCCAATGACATAATTTATTCAGACTGCATCAGCACAAAACTATCAAGCAAAGTCTTCCATTTACAGTTGCAACACTCTAACCAGCAGCTGACCCAAGTGTGATCAACCGTCATGGTCTGAAATTAGTATCTCTCTGCTACTGTGGCAAAGTCCGCACTACATTTTCGATCCCGCAGCACCAGTTTATCTGGTAACACTGTGTTAAATCAACAGGAGTAGTTGCAGAGTTGTGCCAGCGTATCTGTCCTCCCTCTGTCAACTTTATGTATCTCACTTCTCCTGTAGCGTTAATCACGAGGTGCCGAAGTAAAGGAGTGTATTCTACATGACGTAACATTCAGTATTCCCATCTTTCATAGGCACTCTTCATGTGCGTCGATACTAAATAGGGATTCGAAAACTCTTGCGAGTGAGAGAATGACAATAACAATCGTAATAAGATCGAGCAAATAATGAGCGAAGTTTATTGCAATGCAGAACGAGAATGGGTGTGAAAATAAAAATCTATAAAAATAGGTTGATCGTTGAGTTGGCACAATGGAAATATCTTCTTAGACTTTTATTACTGAATTTAGTTCTGGATGTTTGCAGAGAAAAAGGAAAATTCGGTACTTCTCGCTAGAGTAATATAATGTGAACCAGAAACTATGCTTTCCTTAGAACACGACTCAAGGAGGCCCCCAAGTAGTTACCAAGGCATTGCTGCATTCTGCCGCTGACGTTGCTCTGATGACGGTTAATGAGATATTTGTGATTATGAAATACAAAACTTATTGCAGGTTAGTGCCTAGGATCGTAATATTAAATTTTCAATGTGAAGACTATCCCGATTAGTCGTCAATATAAAACTACAATATTATGGGAATTGAGTATGGTCCCTTTTCCACTTCCTCTTTTCCACCCGTTGTAGCCCCTTTGCTGGTATTCTTTCCACCAGCATCTAGCTATTCTTGCCGGTACTCCATATTTGACGCGGCCACTCGCAGCACGTGACGTGGTGAGCAGTGTGCCCGGTCACGTGGTGTTCGTGTTGACGAAACGGGAACGCTGCGGCTACCACTGTGATGTAGAAATAGCAGTCGGTCTTGGCCATCATCACATCACTCGACTACCCAAAAACTGACACCCATTCTTAAATCCAATGAAACTAGTGAAATCTGTGTTACTCAACTTTTTATCATCACAAATCACCCTTCCCATACGTTACCAGACTCGAAAGCATTCATGAAATGAGTTTTTCGAAAAGTATATAAATCACTTCTGCATCTTGTGACGTAAAACATGGGCATTTTTACTGCCCACAGTGTTGTATTCCAGGAGTTGCTGCCAGCAGGCCCTTCTTCAGAAGTGGTCTTTTGTAATTTCGAATCGATGCTCAAATCATTTGATGTTCAACATCAAGTCAGAGCTTTATGGTTGTCTAACTTACGGTGTGACTAACACACGATATAACGCTTTAGGAAATCTCTAAGGCAGGAATCAATGAGAAAAGTTCGAAAACATTTCAGTGTGTCATCAAGGAATGGACTGAAATTAAAATTAGTGATGGCCGCAAGCGAAACGCTACCTAACGTGACCAGGTATTCTATCAATTACACGTTGGAAATAGTTCCCATATGAGTACAGTGACGCTTTTGTGTCAAGATCACATTTTGGTCTATCAGGAATTAAATATGACGGAAACTGGTCTAACTTCACGCCACTACTTCAAACCCTCCCCACCCTCTTTATGGTCAACTTGTTCCTCTTAATATTATTTTCTTTCATTCGGTCTGGAGTGTGCTGCAAATTGAAAGGCTCGTTCAGCTGTTCTGAGCGCTTTTATAACAACAGTTTCCTGATTGCATCGCGGTAAACATTACATGTAGATGTTATTTCTCTTTCCTTGGTGTATAGCCTTTAATAAAAGGGTAATGAGCAGTAGTAAAATTAAGTAAGGCTAATCAGAGGAAAGGAGACGATGGTAGTCGTAGGCATGGTTTCCCATGTCGACAGCAAAATAACTTCTGCTGCAGCAGCAAGAAGGATATGAAATGTTGTCTGGAAATAGAAACAATAGCTTTATGGAAAAAGAAAACCTGCTACATCCGAAAATTAATTCAGATATCATGGTGTATACTCCGAAAGTATTTCTCTCATTTCCTGCTGAAATTTGATGATGTAGGTAATTGTCGGTAAGCATGAACAGTGGTAATAAATGGGCTTTAACCATGATACGAGTCGCAGACGTGGGAATATTACTCAGAGGGTTAACAATTAGATTTTCTGTTCTTTTTAGACATGTAGGCATACAGCCATATCTGTCATTCGGATTGCATTGCATCCCCATCCGTTCGTGAAGAATTCCTGCTAAGAAAACGGAATCATCTTGCCGCTAACATAGTCAAGGACTCACGACGTCGTACGCCTTATTTGGCAACTGTGTTGGCATGAGAATGATTTGCGGCTGTGGGACGGTGTTTTATCTGCTACATCCATTTAATATTTTCTTGTCATGACGATCAAATATTGTGAATAATGACAACAGAAGGAGTGGTTTTGGGTTAGGAAACGTATTTCAGTTCAAAATGGTCGCTTCATGCAAGAGAAGGTCCTACTCTCATGTTTCACGTTGCGAGATGTATACGTGAGCGACGATTTGGTAAGAGGAGTATTTACTACTGTGAGAACAAGGCACTGCTACAGTAAAGTGCTCAATTTACATAACTGTAGCTATTTTTTTCATTAGTTCCAGTTTTTCTGCAAAAGCTTTATCTTATCGATTCCTTCCGCTACTGCTCTTTTTTAAGTTCAATTACCTAAGGGACCAAACTGCTAGGGTCATCAGTCCCTAGACGTAGAAACTACTAACACTAACTAACTTATTCTTTGCACAACACACATTTCCATGCCCCGGGGAGGACTAGAAGCTCCGGCGGAAGCGGCCGCGAAATCCGTGGCACGGCGCCCCAGCCAGCGCGGCCACCCCGCGCGCCAACTGCTATTCGGAAGGTCACAACTGAGAGACTGTTCAAAACCCTCCGATTCATGTGTGTTCTGGAAACCTCTCTGGATTTGCGACAGTAGTATTCCTATCGAATACCAATTTACATCAACAACAAAACAAGTCTAACCCCCGGAAGAGACTAGAGTTAACTGTCAGTGACACGAATTTGTGTTGTTTACAACCCGCGACCGCTACGGTCGCAGGTACGAATCCTGCCTCGGGCATGGTTGTATGTGATGTCCTTAGGTTAGTTCGGTTTAAGTAGTTCTAAGTTCTAGGGGACTGATGACCTACGATGTTGAGTCCCACAGTTCTCAGAGCCATTTGAACCATTTGAACTGATGACCTTAGAAGTTGAGTCCCATAGTGCTCAGAGCCATTTTTTTGTGTTGTTTACATCATCTCGGTGTCAAACCAGAAGGTAACAGCCACTGAAGCAATAAACGAGATTATTATTCATGTATTAACTATGGCAACTACGAAGATAAAAACGCATGAAAATGCACATCAGCGCATTTTCCCATTGTTTCCTTTCTTCTTCAGTAATCTATTACATTCATTGTGTATCCGCCAAATGAGTTCGATGTGTTGGACTATTATCCATAATAACACCTGATATTCTAGTCATGTATAACAAATTTTACTGAAGCTCATCAGTATAAGTACACAATTCATTCGTAGATGTCAGTGGTGTAATGTGGTACCGGGTTGGCGTCTGGCAGCGCAGCTCCACTAGGTCTGACACAAACAGGCTGTGGACAGCAGTGAGGCCTCTCCGATCTGTCCAATGCCTTGCTTTCTTCACATTGCTACTGTCTTTGGTACTTGGCAGACCTTTTGAAAGTGTTTGACACGCCTGTGGTCATTCACTCTCTTTCAGCATTCCCATAATTCTGACTTTTTACTTTGACGAGTAATCTGGATAGTCGTCACGTTCATATACCATTTACATCGCAAATATAATATTACGATCCTAGGAACTAACCTGCAATAAGTTATAAGTTTTGTATTTCATAATCACAACTATCTGCATTAATCGTCATCAGAGCAACGTCAGGGGCAGAATGCAGCAATGCCTTGGTAACTACTTGGGGCCTGCTTGAGTCGTGTTCTAAGGAAAGCGTAGTTTCTGTTTCACATTATATTACTCAAGCGAGAAGTACCGAATTTTCCTTTTTCTCTGCAAACATCCAGAACTAAATTCAGTAATAAAATTCTAAGAAGATATTTCCATTGTGCCAACTCAACGACCAACCTATTTTTATAGATTTTTATTTTCACACCCATTCTCGTTCTGCATTGCAATAAACTTCGCTCATTATTTGCTCGATCTTATTACGATTGTTATTGTCATTCTCTCACTCGCAAGAGTTTTCACATCCCTATTTAGTATCGATGCACATGAAGAGTGCCTATGAAAGATGGGAATACTGAATGTTACGTCATGTAGAATACACTACTTTACTTCGGCACCTCGTGATCAACGCTACAGGGGAAGTGAGATACATAAAGTTGACAGAGGGAGGACAGATACGCTGGCACAACTCTGCAACTACTCCTGTTGATTTAACACAGTGTTACCAGATAAACTGGTGCTGCGGGATCGAAAATGTAGCGCGAACTTTGCCACAGTAGCAGAGAGATGCTAATTTCAGACCATGACGGTTGATCACACTTGGGTCAGCTGCTGGTTAGAGTGTTGCAACTGTAAATGGAAGACTTTGCTTGATAGTTTTGTGCTGATGCAGTCTGAATAAATTATGTCATTGGATAAAAAACGGTTTAGTTTTGAGACCTAACCCTCGAGGGGGGAGGGAGGGGGGAGGCAGAGTGGTCTGCTTCATGAATTCCAAACAAAAAAACACACGGGAAGGGTTCAAACAACTACTTTCTTGCAGACATGCATTTGGAATCTACTGATCGTTTAGGGGCCAAATAAGAGGGTAACATTTTGGAAACAATGATTAGGTTACTTAGTATATAAGAGAAAATACAGATTTCAAGGAGGAAACGTATGAAGACGCAGACATCCTCGTTATCCACATGTGCGACACATCTTTCGTGTTAACGATAGTAATATCCCGCTTTACCTCTTCTTAAGTCTCAAATGAAATGAATACAATGAGGAATCAAATATTTGTTGACTGTGTCTCCTTTTGATTCCATCTCTACCAACATATTTCTTCATTTTCGTGGTAATCGTGACACTTTATATGTATGCTGCAGAAGATTGCACGTGGGCACATTCGACATCGAGGTGCAAAGCGATTGATATCTTACATTACATTATATTCAAATAAGCTTAAGATGTATTTTTACTTCGTCTGTAGTAATGAGAAACACTGAATCATCCGTTTCGATTTCCTACGTTGAAATGATATAATGTCGGTTGTCAACAGCCTTCTCCCACGCCGGAAGCTGAAACTTCTATCATTCTGGATTAATGATAATTGAATGCCTAAAATGTATACATAGCCCACAAGGTGACGTCAGAAACTATCAGGAGAGAACGCCGCATAAAAACCAAACATGTGCGCACGTCTCCCCTGTGAAGAGCGCTGATAACCACGCAGTTGAGCGCCCCACAAACCAAACCAACCCTGTGAAGAACCGAATCGGACAATCACGACAAGCATTTCGCTGAAGAGCTGCCTCGTAAGAGAGCCGGGAATAGGCAGCGTCGTAGCAAATATTTGTCAACACTCTGATAGCGCATTTACTTTCGGGTGTAGCCCGGTATTACCTCGCTAAATTCACATGGCGTTCGCTTTTCACATCGAAGACTCATACGATATAACCCACTGTAAGACGAGACACTTAGAAAGTATATTTAATTTTTGGACTACAAAACGGCGTTCTTCACATAAGTAACACCTGTTTGTGTGTTTAATGTTGCGCTTTGAGGCTCAGGCCATACCGCAATGACTATAGTCCGCCTGTTACGGCTAGTGTGTCGTTAGCTCAGTGGTTCCCTTATGCGTTGCGATGATAATGCTATATGAAATGGCTGTTCCATTCTGGGAGAAAGCCGCTGAACGCAACATTTTTATATTCCATTTTAATCAATGGAGTTACAAACTACTAGTAAAAATTCCTTACACGAAATGTGAGGAATGCCTTTACACACAAATCTTCGTGCAATTTCGACTTAAAAAATTATGTTAATATCACGGATGTTTACTTTGCAAATGCCAAGGTGCTTCACTGTGAACTAGTTTCGGAAACGATACAAATTTGAGCTTTGTTCGCTTATAGGTCTAACATGTCAGGAGGTTGTTTATGAAGTGAACATGTTGATTAATATACTTTCTCTTCTCTAAATTGTTGTATTAGCATTTAACTGTAGAGTTTTCCTGACACTAGCGTTAGCAATTCCTTTCCGTTCTCTGGAACCTCAGAAACAATAACTATTTCTGGTTTAAATCTGATGACATTAACTATTCTCCCGATCAACGTTAAATACTTCATGAATTCATTCTTGGAACTCCAAATGTGCAATGTTCCTGCACTGCTACAGAGCATGCATTGCAAGGTATTCACACAGTTTGTCGCATAGACTTACCACAAGGAATGAAACAGAAACCGTAATACACTTTACACCAGAGTAGCTCAACCGAGCGTGGTGGCGCAGTGGTGAGACACTGGACTCGTATTCGGGAGGACGATGGTTCAACCCCGCATCCAGCCATCCTGATTTAGGTTTTCCGTGATTTCCCTAAGTCGATCCAGGCAAATGCCGGGATGGGCACGGCCGACTACCTTCCCCGTCCTTCCCTAATCCGACGAGACCGATGACCTCACTGTCTGGTCTCCTTCCCCTAAGAACCCAACCCCAACCCTAGCGTCCCACAGAAGCTCACTCTGCCTTAACGAAAACATCCTAATATTGCCCAAAAGTTGCACAATTAATTGAATTTGGAAGAAAAAGAAGCGAGGTATGAAGCATTTATAAATTCATAGAATGTAGTGAGTTGGTTTAATTTCGTCCCAGTGTATAAAATTAATTTCGGGTCATACTCAGCTCTTGCTGATTAATGTAATACAGTAATCTCTGTTGCCTTCGAGCGTGAGTGGAAATCGTAGAAATTTTCTGTTTAGCAACATTTAATGATAATAAAGCGTTTTAAATTATCATAAGCGATGAGCGGTAGCAGGCGCTTTCGATACAGAACGGGGGAGTGCAGCGCCGCTTCTGTCGCCACGGCCGCTGCCGGTAGCCAGCAAGTGGGTCCCGGAGCTTTACCGCATACAGCGTCCTGAGGAGGACAGTCTTGTCTTCGAGAAATCTGCCGCAAAATGCTTACTGTATAAAATTTTGTTATCGGTCTGTCAGAAAGTAAAATAGATTGAATCTGCGCTACCATTAAATTCACGTCTTCACCATTCAGACAGAGGAGGCTATAAAAATGTTTTACTCCAGCTAGTCTCGATCCAGAGACATTGTAGACAGAAAGAACGCATGCTACCACTAGACCACAGGCGTAAACAGACTACATTTTCTCTAACATTGGACAAGACTTCCTTCAGGAAGTGCCGCAGTCTACAGTGTTGCCAGATTGTGCAGATAGCTGGAGAATTAGCGAGTTGGTCAGTTTATTTGTCCCATGTCGCGATCGGCGCGGACTTAGCCTCTGCAGCGGCCGGCCGCCGGTTGAGTTTTATGTCAAAGAGTGTACATAGCTACACCCCCACTCCACAAGGAGCTCCTTGAAAACAGACAGTATTCCATTTGAGTCCGTAGACATATCACAGCTCAGCACTGAGGTGATATTTGGATGTTGTACAGGCTAGCTGCATTTAGTGTAACTGGACTATTAATTATTGTTGTTTATAGGTCCCCTAACACTGACTTCAGAGCATTTATACTCAAGCTACAGTGGGTTCTTGATTCACTTTGTAGGAAGTACCAGAAATGCAGTGACTTCAATACAAATTTTTTATATGATGGTGCAAGGAAAAGAATGTTGGTAGATCTCCTAAATTCGTATGATCTGATGCAGACAGTGTTTTTTCCAACTAGGATGCATGGGAACAGTAGCAAAGCCACAGACAATATTTTCATTCATTATTCGTTGCTAGATGGACATTCTGTTAGTAAATGGCCTTTCAGACCATATGCACAAATTTTAACACTAAAAGGCTTTTGTAGTCAAACGAATGTCACATACAACTACAAACTATGTAGGAAAGGTAATCCAACAGCAATAGAAAGTTTTCTAAACCTTGTGAAGGAACAAGAGTGGCAGGATGTTTATAGTACTGATAACATAGATGATAAATATAATGATTTCCTTGACACATTTCTCATGCTCTTTGAGAGTTGCTTTCCACTAGAAAGTTCTAAACAGGATACTGTCAGTAATAGGCAACCCAGGTGGCTGACTATTGGGATAAGGATATCATGTAGAACAAAGTGGGAGTCATATAAAAATGTTAGAAGTAGTCACAATCAAGCTACAGTATCCCATTACAAGCGGTATTGTAAGGTGTTTAAAATATTAGGAAGGCAAAGAGTATGTGGTATGCAAATAGAATAGCTAATTCACAGAATGAAATTAAAACCTCATGGTCAGTTGTGAAGGATATGTCTGGTCACCAGCACAGGGTGGTCAACAATATAAAATCAGTTTGTAGTAAAAATATTTCTGAAACTGATAAATCAGATATATGTACAGTATTAACAATCTTTTCTGAGCATTACTGAAGAATTAAATAAAAATTTAATTTCTACAGGGAATCATATAACATTCTTGGAAAATGCCTTTTCGAGATTGATGTCTGAATACTCCTCTGTGATACAGACAAGGGGGCGATTGCATCAGGAATTAAAGCACTGAAGACTAAGGACTCTTATGGATATGATGGAGTCCCTCGCAGAATATTAAAGTACTGTGCTGCACATGTTAGCCCTCTATTTAACCAAATTTGTAATTTTTCCTTTAGGACTGGTCACTTTCCTGAACTATTAAAGTACTCAGTAGTAAAGCCGCTTTATAAAAAGAGAGAAAAGGATAAGGCAGACAATTTTAGAGCTGTTTATATGCCATCAGTGTTTGCTAAATTTAGCGAAAAGGCTGTGTATATAAGGATAATTGATCATTTTTATCACACGATTTGTTGTCAAATGTACAGTTCGGCTTTAGAAGTGGTTTAATAACTATGTGAGGTACTGGATGGGTTAAATAAATGTTTTCGAACGCTAGGCATATTTTTTGTTTAACTAAGGCATGTGTTTGTGTTGATCACAAAATATTGCTCCAGAAATTGGACCATTATGGAATACAGTGAGTAGCTCACTATTGGTTCACCTCTTACTTCAGAAACAGACAGCAAAAGTTCATTATTCACAATGTTGAGAATGACTGTGATGTGGGGTCTGACTGGGGTACAGTCAAGTGGGGGGTGCCCCAGGGATCAGTGTTGGGGCCACTCCTGTTCCTTATTTATAGAAATGATATTCCCTGCTATATAATAGGTAACTGTAAATATTTATTTTTGCTGATGACCTATTTTGGTAGTAAAGGATGTTGTGTGCAATGTTGACCAGGTTTCAAATAGTGCCATTCATGACCGAAGTTCATGGCTTGTAGAAAATAAACTAATGGTAAATCACAGCAAGACTCAGTCTTTACAGTTTCTAACACACATTTCAACTAAATCTGACGTTTTAATTTCACAGAATGGGTATATGGTTAGTGAAACTGAACAGTTCAAGTTTCTAGGTGTTCAGAGAGATAGTAAACTGTTGTGGAAAGCCCATGTTCAGGATCTTGTTCAAAGACTTAGTGGTGCTATTTTTACTAGTCGAACGGAATCTCAGTTGAGTGATCATTCGACACCAAAATTAGTCTAATTTGAATATTTTCATTCGCTTATGTCATACGTTATATTTTGAGGTTAGTCTTCCCATTCTAACAGGATATTCTTGGCTCAGAAATGGGTGGTTTGGGCAATAAGTGGTGTAAGTTCACGAAACTCTTGTCGACCCTTGCTCATGAGTCTGGGTATTTTGACATTGGCCTCTCAATACACATATTCCTTACTGTCATTTCTTGTTAAAAATATTAGCTTATTCACAAGAATAAGCATCTTTCACTGAGTTAATACTAAGTGGAAAGCAAAACTGCATTTGGATAGGACTTCATTAACTCTTGTGCAGAAAGGTGTGCAATATACTGCTTTATCCATTTTGAATAAGCTACCGCTCGAACTAAAAAATCTTAGCCGTAATCCATGCACTTTAAAATCTAAACTGAAGAGTTTCTTCACGGGCCACTCCTTGTATTCTGTCAATGGGTTCCTTGAAAAATTTAGCTGATTCTTGTTGTATTATTGATTGCATTTACTTAAAATTGTGGATTGACATTTTTCGGGTTCATAAATATTTTATTGTTATCTGTTGTTACTTTTATGCTCTAATTCATGTACTCACATGTTCCATGACCTTGGAGATTTGCTCCTCAATTTGGTTCTATGGAACTTGACATATAAATAAATAAATAAACGAAACCATGTCTGTGCTGTCATGAAATGTGTCTATACATTTCTACATTAGTCTTACACCTGCTGCCACCTGCCAGAGTCTCTACTTTTTAGTGTAATTTACTTGCCATGTTAATTCAGTCTGGGTTGAAGAAGTATATCAAACGATATTGCAAATTTCTCCATTGCATCAAATGACACTGGGAATGCAAAATTATTCCATTCTGTGTCAGATGACACTGCAATAATTAAATTGTAATTTTTCTGTTATAGTAATGACTGATTTCACAGAAAAAAATTGCAAAAAGTATCTTTTTACAGAGAAGTATTAACTTTTATCAGAATTCATTATTATTACTGATCCAAATTAATGGAACATATGAATGTCTGTTTTATAATTAATTAAGTAACCAAAGAAAATACAGTATAAAATTAAATGAATAAATGATGAACAAATTTGCTACCCTACATCTTTGTTATTATTTTCAAAAGCCTAAATCAAAATGATGACAATGTGATTTAGTATATAAAGCATGCGAGACACTTGCTTTAGTTTTCATTTTTTTAAAAGGTGAGTGTTATTTAGAAGGTGTGGTTTACAGATGAGTACAACAGGGTTCATACACTGATCAATTGGGGTTTTACATAATGATATGCACTTGTAGGTGTCTGGGAATAAGTAACGCCTGATCACTGCTCTTTTGTAACATGCATAGAAGCTGTGTGTAAATTTATATCACCTGTGCTTGAAGGAAACCATAGACATTGTATATGGATGAAGTTGTGAGTTGAATAAAAATATATCCTCATAACATTAATTGTGTCAGCTGATGGTAGGTGAAAACAAAGTAAAATCAGACTGAAGTCATTGTTAAACAGTGAATTTGTTTTAAATTCATTTATTTATTAACCAACTTGAAAGCAATCCAGGATTTTCTGAAGCAGATACATTATTTTGTCCATTTCCATACTTATTCATGAGCTGCTGAATGGATTGGCACCCTTATCATTCGAGGTCTCAAATAACTGCATATGTTTAGATACCATGTATTCACATAGCCTTCTTGGAGCAATTGACATAGATGATAGTGTCTGTGAAATCGAAGATTAGAAACAATGTCACCACATCCTTGTAAGATATGGCAGGATCATTACAGTGAATTGCATGGAAAATGTATTTAACCGTACTCCTGTCTTACATGTTTTGCCACACTTCATACTCCACATTCCTGAGAGTCTTCAGCGATGCTGTATTTGCTGAGAACGTCATTATTACACATCTGCAGTTTTTTGTAAAAGCAGTGAAGGCAATATGCTTAACTACAAACTGTCTGCATTCATTGGAAGAGCCTTGAACATTTACAGGGATGTTCACACTTCAAGCTGCCATCGTGAAATGGTTTGGATTTGACACAACACTTATTCATCTATATGGCTCATCGTGCAATTCCTGTGAAGGGTGAATAGTTAATCAACCAGTCATGCAGAAGTACCTGCTGGGGGAGAAATTTAAATGTATTGTTCTCTTTTGAACCATGTATAACAATAAGTGGTGCCAGCAGCTTAAATGTCTGAAGGGTTAGCAGACATCATTCTACTGTAACGTCCTCATAGTAAAAACGGCGAAACCTTGCATACATATAAAATCTTAGATTGTTGATATAAAGTTTCCACTCCACTCATAAATTGTGATATGGACAATAAAATCAATTCAGGTTGACTTTGGCATTAGTTAAATTACAGCAGTGAAATACCATCGAATCGTTTCCCATGTTGCCATTCCTATTGGTTTGAAATGCTCTTATAATGAATCTTGGTGTTCCTTATTGAATTGACGTTTTAACAGTCTACATGTGCTTGGATGCCGTCGGTAAAATAGGATAGACAAAGTGCTCCCATTAATGGAAAGTTAATGACAGATTCAAATGTTAGTCATCTGTTACAGTGATATGGGACATCTTACACCTTATTTTATCAACGATAATCTCATTCACATCACCATATCCTAATTGAATGTATGAGTTACAAACCGTTGCATTTCTTACCAAAACAAGTTCCTGCTTCAAACTCTTAATTATATGCTTCATGTCCTTGAAGTATCCCATCAACATCTTGAGAGCCATACATTCATTAAACTGACTATTTTACTCCTCTGTTCCACAGTTCATTTTGGAAACATCTTGCGTTTTCTAAACCATTCAAATCTCAAGTTTTAAGAGTTAATGCCTAAGAGTTAATGTTACACTCACATATCATGTGTGGTCAGTCTTGACCATGTTCTGTTCATATCTTAATTCCTGAAGCACAAATGTTAAAGCATCACATGTAACATTTGATCCAACTGAAGCATTACCATAACTTTTGCGAAATTTCCCATTGAAATATAGAAACTGTTACTATCCTTATCCAGCACATAAAAGTTATCAGAATGATGCTAAACCTGAATCCTTGAGAAAGCTAGTAGTGGTCCTATTGGGAAGTCTTGGATGAAATCTATTGTCTTTTCCATTGCCCTTATTTCTGAGATAAGCTTATTCATGTTTTTCTGTAACACTCCCTTTTTCAGACCATTTAAAAACATCATTTTAAAATCAGTATCATATGTAGCAGGTTGTATTTCCATAACTTAACCACCTTTTAGATGGTGCTTATTGTTTGCCTTTTTATACTGGGAATACTGCTGTATGTCTCTAATCCAATCAGTGCAATCAGTGTGATGCTCCAGCGGCCTCTGCTTGGATCAATTTTTGGAGAGAAGTTTGCACATTACTCGGAGGATCACTGTTTTAAAGCCAGACTGTAGGATATCACATTTAAATCTCATATGATGAATGGATGGGTAACACTGATCATTATAGATTCTTCTACTTTATAAATTTCAGGAAAACGAGACGCACAGATGGGCATACAAGTATGTAACACTGTTTTGATAGTAACGAAAAATGAAGAACACATGGTTATTGGGAAGGTAGTGATATAATTCTACTGGCAGATACGGATCACTGAATAGTAGACACTATTCATTTCAATATACGCCACCCAGTGAGTTCAGGTACCACTGCTACATCTAAATTCACAATCATGCATCAATTAGTTTTTCATATAGTCTTAGGCAACGTGTTCCATGCAAATTCTTAGTAACATCGAAGTTTTGGGCAAATTGAAGAAGATCAGTATTTGTAAGTGGTCAGTTGGGTGGTATATCTAGGAGCTTTTCCTGTTACAGACAGCCAAAACGTTTCCTATGTTGTTTTGAATACAATCATTTCCTAATAGCCATAGATCCCACCATCCTATTAAGTCTTTTCACCTGAACAAGCCGTGCCTGGAGAGTTTTAGAATTTTTCATTTTTTAGGCGATGACTGCCACATCTCTAGCTAATGAGCCAGTTGCTGAAACGTCTGTCAGTGTTGGAATTAGAAATGGAAAAATTTAACATATGGTCTGATGCATTGGTGAGATTCTAAGCAATTTTAATACCTTCTTCTTCATCTTCATGTTCTTTACACTTCAGTGTGCTTTTTACTGCTGACACCACTGAATGGAAACAGTTTTATGAACACCCTTGGGTTGTCTTTTCATTTTTAGTGTATGAAGAGCTGTGCTCGTAACTTATTGGAAACTTACTTCCAAACCCTGTTTATGCTAGGTGCTCATAGTTTTGTAAGCTACAAATGTCGTTATGGATTGTTTGGTAAAGATATCTCTTTTTCGCACCTATTGCCTTCGCTTCATCAGCCAATATTTGATATGATGCATGACATTCTGTCAAACACTGATTTGTAGCATATGCAACATCACGATTCTTGTCCACGTCATCCAACAGATTAATTCCCATATCATCATTTTCTAACTCTTTTTGAAGTGTTACTCCAGATATATGTTTGGCATGTGTAGTGTTCCAGCGCAATGACAAGCGCCGGCACGAAGACAAAGAAACGAAGAGCAGAGAAGGCTGTGAAATGACGTCAGTCAATAGCCCACTGACAAGGACCGCACCACGACAGAAGCGGCCTCTCCTCGAAGAGAATATAAGCGCAGCTCCTGCCAGCCGCAGCCGCACAGCTCTAGACCAGCACTCGCAGAACTGTCATTAGTGACCAACAAATTGAGTGACAAACTTGCATGAACAGTGTATATAGCAGAAGACTTTGAGGATTTATGTGTCACCCATCGCTTGCGACTATTCAGTGTAATTACAATGCTAAGTATCGTATCTTCTTTAATGTAATAAGAACTATTAATGTGATTTGCTCGAATTGTTGTATAGCATTCCGAGAATGCACCCTATACGAGACGAGTGGGCAGGACCCCACATTGGCAATGAGGACTTACAAACAAATCCCGCGCCTGATGCTTACGGAATATCCCGTTTTTTTTTGTTTTTTTTTTTACTGGCGCCTTAATTCTGTCTTGTCTTTACTTTGCGGGGGCGTTTACTTGCTTTAATAGTTTATTGTTGTTTTTGCTAATCAGTGTTTTTCATGTGGGCGTTGCGGAAATTTTCTTGGTTCTTGTCCTTCTTTTGCTTGCTTGCTTTGTCTGTTTGCTGCATTTGTCTCTTCCAACATGCCCACTCCACTTGTCCCATCCCAGGCAGAGGCGCCGCAGCCTCAAACGCCAGATGCCACGCTGCTAGTGCAGGTGTTACAGTTCCAGACGCAACAGACATCTACTCCACTCAACACGGCGCAGCAGCTGTTGGCCAATGCGGCACACTCGACGGAACGAGCACCACCTACAGCAACACCTGCACTATAACGCCTCTTCGACAGTTTTGTGAAGAAAAAGAAGAATGGCTCGACTGGTTGTCCTAGTTCGAGACGAACTTACTAGCTCACAGCTTTCCAGGTACTGTGAAACTTTCCTATCTACTATCAATGGTAGAAAGTGCAGTGTTCAGACTTATTCAGAAGTTGTATCCTAACGCCACTCTGAATGAAGTGTCTTATGCCCAGCCAGCCGGTGTAGCCGAGCAGTTCGAGGCCCTACAGTCTGGAACTGCGCGACCGCTACGGTCGCAGGTTCGAATCATGCCTCGGGCATGGACGTGTGTGATGTCCTTAGGTTACTTAGGTATAACTAGTTCTAACTCCTACTGCACTGATGACCTCAAAAGTTAAGTTCCATAGTGTTCAGAGCCATTTGAACCAATCTTATGCCCAGGTAATCCCAACGCTGACTAATTATTATGACCAACAAGGGATTGTGGTAGCAGTTAGGTATGAATTCTTTCATTGCAAGAAAAGGCCAGAACAAACACATCGCAAATGGGTAACAGATTTGCAGGGTGTGACAAGGAAAAGCAAATTCACATATGCTTGCGGTGCTTTGTACTGAGACGTTATGTTACGTGATGTGATCACATACAATGCGCCTGATGTCAAACGCAGAGAACAGATTCTGAAACAGTCTAATACACCATTTCAGCAGGTAGTGCAAATACTCGATCAGTACGACTCTGGCGCCCTGTCGAATGTTAGCCTTGCTCGCGACCGGCCCATTCGGTGGCGGCAGCAGCTCACCTCTCCGAATAAACAACCTTCCACACTGCGTAAGCAGTTCGCTAAACATGCTACACAGACGTACAGAATTATGTCTTGCCCTTGGTGTTATATACAGCACAAACGCCAAGATTGCCCCCTCCCAACAGGCTCAGTGTTACGCTTGTAGTAGGAAAGGACACATACAAGCCATATGTTTGTGACGGAACAAACATAAGAATTCGGCCCACTCACAAAAATCTCGTCACTGGACCCATGTCATTAATGCAGTATATTCAAAGTCTGCAGAAGGCATATGCAAACCTAGCAAGTGTGCAGTTTCTTCAGTGATACGCCAATCAAACAAATTTTTTTATCATTCAGTTATTTGTGGGATACGTGTGAAATTTCAGTTGGACATTGGTCCCTCTACCACATTCTCAATCGTCACACATATCAACTGTTAGGCTCCATGTTGTTGTTGCCCATATGCCTGTCTAAAACTAGCATGCAACTGACCGCTTATAATGGACTAGACCTTCCCATTCTCGGAACATGTACTTTGCCTGCCATGTATTGCTAGCATAAGTGAGCAGTGAGTTTTACAGCGCTACACTCACGTGATGGTGAGAATATATTTGATCTTGATTCTTTTGATTTGTTTGATGGTTCAAATGGCTCTGAGCACTATGGGACTTAACAGCTATGGTCATCAGTCCCCTAGAACTTAGAACTACTTAAACCTAACTAACCTAAGGACATCACACAACACCCAGTCATCACGATTTGTTTGACTTTACCATTCAGGACAATGTGTTATCGATGTCTGCATTCAATGCGAAAGACAGTGTACCTAGCTAGCTTACTAAAAGAATTCCCAGAACTCTCTTCTAAAGGGTTAGGCATAGCTAACAATTTTGTTGCGCATATTACTCTGAAAGACAAAGCTCAGCCTAAATTTTGCCGGAACAGAACTATTGTCATTGCATTACGGGACAACGTTGTTGCTGAACTTCAATAATTACAAGATAGCGGAGTTATTGCGCCCATATCAGCTAGGCAATGGACAATGGGCAAGTCCAATGATTTTGCTCCCCAAAGCATCACATCGCTTTCACCTGTGTTTACTTTGAGTCTAAGTCAACCCACAAACTGTCATTGATACTTATCCATTGCCATGGCCAGACGATCTCATGGACAGATTAGCTGGATGCTACTATTCAAAAATTGACTTGTGTGATGAGTATCTTCAAATACCGCTTGATGAAGAATCTCAAAAAGTCTGTGTAGTAAATACCAGTAGTTGAACTAAGTTCGTTGTGGTCCATTTTGTTAGTGTGGGTTGCCTACATCAGGGGCAGATATGCACTTAGGGGCAAACCTATTGTTCTCCTTTGATTGACAGGTACTTAACCTATTGTTCTTCTTTGACTAACAGCTACCTAACCTATTGCTCTGTTAAGTAGTTTTCCATGTCACCTCCATCATTTCCTTTTAATTGACAGGCACTTATCCTATTCCAGAATGAGAACTGCAGCGGAGTGCAGTGGAGTGTGTGGTGTTATGAAACTTCCTGGCAGATTAAAACTGTGTCCCAGACCGAGACTCGAACTCAGGACCTTTGCCTTACGCGGGCAAGTACTCTACCAACTGAGCTACCCAAGCACAACTCACACCCTGTCCTCACAGCTTTACTTCTGCCAGTACCTCGTCTCCTACCTTCCAAACTTTACAGAAGCTCTGCTGCAAACCTGTGCTAAGCCATGTCTCCACAATATCCTTTCTTTCAGGAGTATTAGTTCTGCAAGGTTTGCAGGAGAGCTTCTGTAAAATTATGGTACACTCACACCGTCTATATGTATGGGCCTAGGAAATTATCTGTCAAAGTCATCGAATCAGTGCTACATCCTGCCAGGATTATCTCAAACAAGTGTTATGAAGGACAAGCATCTGGCACTATGTGTGATAATGAATATTGCACTGACAGACTTAATGCTTGGAAAGACATCACTGACGTCGGTTGGTGTACTGTAATTATTACTATGACAAGGAAAATACAAAGGTACGCTTAGGGGTGCTGATAACATTCTCTCTGCTACGTAGAGACTCCCATATCCCAGCACAAATGGTGGGATATGATTATCATTGGCTCTTATCGAATTTAACCCTCTGAATTATTGATGCCACCTGTGTGGAAGCACTGTCCACCTTTTTTGTTCTGCACACGAGACTTTCAGCGGCAAAAAACTGTGTTACACAGATCGCTATATTTCACCAACAATTTAACCTTGCTATGTGCGCTACATATCGTCAAACACAGAAAGACTCTTACTCAATGACACTGACCTCTCACTGAGGAAAGGACCTTGAATATTAGAACATGAAACCGATCTCCAACCGAGCAATATATCACCGCATTCCGTGTTGATGTAGTAAACATGCAATTCGTATCATGTGCCATAGACAATCACCCCTTTTATAACATTCGTACATACACCACGGAGACAGACAGCATAAGCACATACACCATAGCTATACTCACAGCACTAGATATTTCTCGCGAGGTTGGGTGGTCATCAACTCCCAGCACGTGACCAGCGTGCCCTCACAGGGTCGAAGTCACTCTCAGAACTTTTGTGCAAAGATGGGCTCATTTCCCCCATGGCACAAACGCTTTACTGTCTTTGGTAAAGACCTGCTTGCTTCCTTGCATTTCGACACATATCTCGAGACTCTGGGATTACAAGACCATATGTAATTTCGCATGGTTGGCTAGAATATCACACATTTTCATGGTACTTCTCGATATGAAGCACATGTCAATATTGCTTTCATAGCAATACCACTTTCATGACAGCAGGGTGTATTTCCGATACTTCGCTCATTCTTGAATGTCGTTCAGTTGAGACTCTATGGTTTACAGCATGTTCCTCCTAGACATTTCCAGTCTATGTATTCGGAATTATGTTATGTGGATAACCACCCAACCTCATGGGAAATTTCTAGTGCTGTGAGTATAGCTATGGTGCATCTCTCGGTGGTAGACCTGCAACTCAACTATGAGTCATCACGCTAGCAATGGAGCCTAGGTGAACATGTATTTCGACAGGAATTTCTCAGGTGTCAAGTATGAAATGGATGCCGCCGCCTCAGGCTTGCGGGTCCTGAACGAACACCTGTGCATCACTGGGCACCTGAGTGCCGCATCGCCAATTTGTGGGACCCGCTGAAGCACCCAGACTCCAGCATCGGGCGTCAGATAGCCAGATATGTTTTGGTGGATGCAATCGACGGAATATAGTTTAAACAAAACATAACTATATTCCATCGATTTCACCAACCAATAATATGCTGGGAATTAAGAAAAACTACCCCATACATGTGAAGAATACCGATTTAATTAATTTGCATAAATTTTTTATATCAATGTGGTGTTATGGTACAATAGTTAAGGGGAGGTGGTGTGCGAGTGGGTGACATGGAGCAGAACAGCAGGTTAAATGCAGAACAATAGGTTAATTTGCATAATTTTTATGTAAAATGCAGTACAATAAATTAAGGGGGTGGGTTACACATAAGAATTCGCTCATAATGGCGTTGAAAGGAATGTGAAATTCGAGAAGTGCACCAGAAAATGGTGGGAGGACATAACTAATTACTTAATTTGGTATCAAAGTTGGTACAATAGTTTAAGGAAATGGAGTGACATGGAAAACCACCTAACAGAATAATAGGTTAGATGCTGACAAAGGCCTAAACATTAGGTTAAGAGACTCAGAGTACAGTGCCAATCATTAAGTTATGCAACATGTTTGCCTCATGTAATTGATTGTTTCAAGACCTGCATGTTTCCAAACAGCAGAGATGATGAGCAAGAGAAAACCAACCCCACGAATTGAATTTTGTATAAATTAACAATAAACTATTGAATTTCCTTTTATGAGATCCTTTCTCTCCACCACCACCAGACTACCATATTGGATTATGTCATGGAAGGGATGACAGTGTGCTCTGGTGGCAGTACTGTGTACTAGGTCAGTTGGACTCTGGACCTTGGGGTGAACACACTTGATTGGGGGTACTGCCTTTAATTGATTAAATAAAGACTTAAAATAAAGACTTATGTCCAACACAGACAGAGTCGTTTTCCCGCCATTCCGTAGGAGGAAGTAGCAGTTGGATGACTTAGGTTAGTGAAAGTAGCTGTGCACTTTCTTTCCCGCAATTTTTTTAGGTTAGCGGTGGTAGCTGTGGTGTGTTGCATTGTCCTGATAGAATTTAAACCTACCGTCACTTTTTTGGGGGGAGGGTGGTTTACTAGTGAGTGAAAGGTTAATTAATTGATCTATTTAATTTAGTAATCGGTCAAACTGATGAGAGTGAGAGGAGCTATTCCAATAACTCAGACATGAAACTGTACCTGCAGCAATGACGGGGGTGGGGGATGGTTGAGGGGGAGGGGTTTGATTGAAAGGGGAGGGTGGGACTACAGGACAATAGGATAAGTGCCTGTCAATCAAAAGGAAATGGGGTTGACATGGAAAACCAGTTAACAGAACAATAGGTTAATTACCTATAAATCAAAGGAGAGCAATAAGTACCTGCCAATCATAGGAGAACAATAGGTTTGCCCCTGATGTAGGCAACCCACTCTAACAAAATGGACCACAACAAACTTAGTTCTACTACTGATACTGATGTGGGCTTGTTCCAATTTTTGCATTTGTCTTTTTGCAGTGCTTCCCCACCTGCCATTTTCCAATGGTATTTAGAGCAGGTTACTGCACAAGTGCCACACTGTTCAAACTATATGGATGATATTGTCATAGAAGGTCGTATATCTGTAGAACATACTGAAAATTTATGTGATTTGTTTCGTGTGTTATCTGATGCAGGACTAAAGTGTAGACAGGGCAAGTGTGATTTTGTAAACATGAGTTGCAGTATCTTTGTCATGACATAAACAGTCAAGGTGTACATGCTCTTCAGTCGCATTTGTTAGCAACACAAGACTTGCCAATTTCTCACAATGTCACAGAATTGGAGTCAGTCTTAGGGAAAACGAACTTTTACATTCGGTTCATACCGAATGCTGCACGAATCACCGCACCATTGCGTGGCTATCGTCGCAAGAATGTCCCCTTTGTTTGCACAGATAAGTTGCATTTGTCAGTGATCGATGCTTAGTTCACTTTGATTCTGACAAACCAGTCGTACTACAAGTTGATGCTTCCTCTTCCAGTCCCGCGATGCGCCCACACTGCAGCTTCCCCCACAGGGGAGGAATATTCCGGCGTAACCACAAGCTCCGGCACGAAGACGAAGAAAGCATGAGCAGGGAAGGCTGTGAGACGGTGCCAGCCGATAGCTTGCTGACAAGGACTGCGCCACGACAGGAGCGGCCTGCACCTGCAGAGGATACGAGCGCAGCTCCTGCCGGTCTCGGCCGCACACTACTTGACCGTCACTCGCGGAACAGTTAGTAGTGATCCACAAACTGTGTGACAAACTGGCATGAGCACTGTATACAGCAGGGGACTTTGAGTATTTGCGTGTCACCCATCGCTTGCGATTACTCGTTGTAATTATAAAGTTATGTATTGTCGATCTTCTTTATTGCAATAAAAATTGTTAATGTGATTTGCTTGAATTGTTGTGTAGCATTCTGAGAACGCAGCATCCTTTAGGCACTATGTAAGAGACGAGTGGGCAGGACCCCACACGTAGTTCGATCATTAGTTTAGCTATAACGCTACCACCACCTCTGATGCACTTCCTAACACACCAGGTATATTTCTCAGGTGGCGTCAAAATCTTGTTCGCCGAGGTTGTGCTTGCATTGAGGTTTATGGAGTGTTTTACAAGATACAGTGCAAATGGTACGTTTGTTTTGTCAGTGATGGTATTTGCAGTTAACTATAAGTAATGTAAATAAAAAATTACATCACACTGTGATTTTTTTTCCTATTATCTCCTTAAGCTGGCTTCTCCAGCCCCAGATTCCCTACCTCAAATTGTTCAATGGAGCATCCACTATCACTATGTCCTATTGGATTTTTGCATGCTCTTGCAGAAACGCAGTGTATAGCAAGTCACAGGCATCCAGCCAACTGTCATCTAATGAAGGGAAACCAATCTACTTAACTAATGACCTAATCCTGGATGTGTTATGAACCACTCCACAAGAAACACATGTGGTTCAGAGCTCTTCTCCAATTCTTCTGTGTAAAAAGCCCAGAAATTTCTTCACCTTTGCCATCTTTTAAGATATACATCCTTGTGTTTCATCTCTGCAGTTTGAAAATGGTAAATATCTCTGATGGTCAGTTCAGTACATATGATTTCTCAAATTCAGTCTTCAACTCTGAAAGACCAAATCACCTACATTAAGTGTCTGATACTGTGGATCTTCCATTTTAATATGATTGAGTTTGAGTCTCATTACTATGAATATTAAGCCGTTTCATTCATATTGTATGACATACAGTTCAGTTAGGCTTTTCAGTTCTTTGTGGGAGAATGTGGGAGAGTGTCTAGCCATTAGTATGATACTCAAAGATTAAAATGTATCGAAATTTTTTTTTCATGCTATCAAACATTTCAAGCGAGACGAGCAGAGTATTATTATATTCTATACAACTACATTAACGCCTTGAAATGCCTATTGTAAATTTCATCTCCATAGTCAGTTTGAATGTTTCCAGAATACGGCATCAGTTGTTCAAACATCCACCCAACTTCGTCTTATCACTGGCAATGTCGAGGAAACATTGGAATACATATCAATAACCATTAAGATGTACTCGAATCCTCAATTATGTCTTAAATATTGCATTGTATGTACAAGTCATGCAGTCCATGTGCAATAACATGCCTATGACAAAATCTTTCGTGTGCTGATTTGTGTGGTTTTCAGACTACTCTCTCCATATTTGTTTAATAATTTGCCTTTCCCTAAACTGTCAAATGACTGATGTGATTTCATTCATATGAGCTGTAATTCCAGCAGTGGCTGATGCTGGGAGCAGTCATAGCTGCCCTTTTGTTTCAATGGAAGTAACATAATATATGTAGTCTAGAGATTGATATTTACTTTTTATGCTGAATGTCAGTACCTTTACTGGTTCTGCCGCATAACACATGTTTAATAATGTTTGTGTGCCACCTAATGTTAGGGCTTTCTGTTCGACTGTTTATGCCAACGCAATATTTCAGCACACGTTTTTAGATCTCTGGGTTCATGGATGCCAGGCATTGAAGGTTTTAGGAATATTAGACCCATTAGACCAAGCATTCTTTCAGAACCCTTATTCTCAACAAATAGGGCATGCTTGGTGAAGCTTACAGGCTGCGGAGCCTACATATATGGTACTTCCCCACTGCCCCAGTATGTAGAGTCTGTTTAACTGTCTCTGTGACAGCTAAAGAAATCAGGAGCAGCACATCCTAATCCTTCTTCTTTGGCCCCATGTACCTTAGCAGGAGTGTGTGAGAGTCGCTCTACAGATACAGTTGGATTAAACTTTTCTGTGAGAGAGTGAACTGCGTGTCCTAAACTTAGAAATCGTAATTTCTGTCGAATGGCCTTTCGTGCATCAATGACTTTACGTTTTGTCAACATGCTGTTGCATACTAAACTGATTTCGACACAATGTGCAACTTGTGTGGTCTCTGTAGACTTATTTTCTCCGTATTTCTAAAATTCGTTCATCGTCATCAACCTTTACATTTAATATAACAAATAACTTCACTAGTGTTATGACATTTACTTCCTGTTGAACTTGTGTCCCCTTAATATCTTCAAGTTATTTTGTTCATATCTTGTAGTGTTTATTCAGTTAACAAGGCCCTTGCAGTATGCGTATTAATTGTCTTCAGCATATTCTTGTTCTTCTGGAATTTTACATCAGTGTGCTGATTAACCATCACAGACTTCATGTCGACCACTTTTGTCGATCTTCTGCTGGTGCCTTTTTTTGTACTAGATCTTTTGCTGATGTTTTTTTCCAGTTTCACACTAAGATGTGATAGATAGATTCAGTTTGTGCATACACATGGACAAATGTTCTGTGTATTCATACACCTATTCTCAGACTGGATACATGACCTACATGTGAATATAATCATAATGTATTGTATACTGAAATATTCAACTCCTTCATTGCTATACGTAGAGAAGTTGCTGGAAATTCCACTTTTATTGGGTGTCATTCAATTTTCCTGTTTAATCATTTACCAGACACCTGTACTTTGTGTAATACCAACAGACTCCACATACTTTCAAAAATTCATTCCTATTTCCTACATGTACTTGATAAATGTGTTTTAAATTCATATTGTCTTGTTTGAAAGCGATAATAAGATTTGAATTATCCCTTACCAAATACCCTAGAATATGTCAGACTCGTGTAAAAGATATCAACTCATATATGGTGACTACATTCCAGTAGTTGAACCTCGTTTTCCAGTGCAACATCATTGCCTCCACTCTTTCTGTCAGTGGGATGTTGTGTAAGTTACTCCATTGATGCTGGCAAATCTACTGTACTAACTGTTATTTACGCTGCAATTGCGTTTTGAAAACTATATACACATGTTCGAATAGATTCCATCTGGATATGTTAGGAATGACATGACAATATTCATGTTGCCACGGTCAGATAGACCTACAATGCATTATCAGGGAGTAGTGTTCCTTCTTCTTCTTCTTCTTCTTCTTCCTCCAGTCTTCGCAGTACTGCAGGATATATCAGTAACTCAGAGATCCTGAAGAGCTGTGAAACAAGACTTTAGCCCTCAGTGTCACGTTACATACAGTGTCACTGTCGACCACTAAACACTCAGTCTTCAATGTCTGTCCTTTGCTGACAGACCTAAGTGTGGTGATGTAAACTAAATACGAGTCCTGACTTAGATTTTGTGAATGAAGAATTTATACTGGTGATCGATGCAAGGTTCTACAGCAAAATAACGCGAAAACAGGAAACTTAAAAAAAAATAAATGACTGAAGTTCTAGGGCATGTTCGAACTGTTTAGTATTTTTGTTCGAAAATAACTGAAATCTTTGAAATATTCAGAAAAATTAATGTCCAATGCAAAAAAATGTGAAAACATTTCCGCTGGAATTTTTAGTATAGGCCGTTACCAAATGTAGACCCAGCGGTACATGGAAAAAGTATACCACTACATTGCTGTCATGAAACAAATAACAATTATTAGATAGGTTTGAGTACATTAAAGTATTAAAACACTCTCTAAATACATTCTACCCATAAATTACTAAAAAGAAACATAGTTACATATTAATTTTATTCCTTGAATCCATGTTGACACAGAGATAAACAGTTTTCTTCAGTCACATATTGTCATTTGCTGGGAACATCCAGAGAGGAAAACAACTGATCCACAGAAAGCACATGGTGTATGCAGCACTCAAGCGCAGTTCAATCTACTCCCTGACTCAGGTGGACATTGGTCTGAGAACATATTTTCTGGGTTATTATTAAGTATCATGCGCAGATTTTTTTCAGTTTCATTAAAATACATATTGAATGTGATCTAGTAATGGAACAGTGTAACTATCAATGCCAGCTTCTCAGTCATCAGTAACTTCAGCAGTTTTTGTGATCCAGTCGAGGAAGTAGGTTACCCTGGAGAAGCCACCAGGTATAGGTACGTCGCACTTGTCATACACAAAGCTGGCAATGCCGATCTGCTTGTAGCCTTCTTTGGTCTTGAGAACAAGGGCTCCGCCATCGTCATTCTGCAATGTAGAAAATTATTACCTTACAATATCTTGTAAACTTCTGCTGCTGATATTAAAAGTTTATGAACGATATTACACCTTAAACCTATACAACGGATGCACCAGAGGTATGAAGGCCTCTTCAGAATCCGTTTGTTTACCGATGACACAAGTAAGCTGATGGAAGGCATAAACAAACCAGTACCAGGAACAGTCTGGGTAATAATGTAACAGCTTTATCACTGATTCCCAACAAAAAACTTCCCTTCTTACGAAAAAGCTGTATTGTTAGAATTTAAGTTTCACATGTTGATATCAATGCGGTCCACACTGGATGGGATTCCATATGAGACATTCTTTTACATCGAGGTGCACAACAGACTGATGTACCAGCATGTGGATATGTTTGGCAAGAAAGATTAAGTGAAGTTGCTATTTCAGCATGTTGCAAAAGTCTCTTCAATGACCTTGGCGTTATTAAACTTAAGTAGCATTACTTATAGTCATAAGGAAAGTATGTACAATGGACAGTGGAAATCACAACAGTGACACTGTCATTGGAGTACTCCTGAAAATATATCTGTCCATATCTGCTTTTAAGTCCTAAATCCAGTCTCGAATCTGGACCGATACTCAGAAAGCTCGGACTATATTCTTCATTCGAAAATGTGAAACTGTATCGAATGCCTTAAGGAATCCAGTTAACAAGTACTGTTCTACACTAAAAGTATCTGAACAAAAAAGGACGCGGTTATACAGTCAATATGAATTATATTTTACCGATAGCGATTTTTCTGTAAAATTGTACAATGGACAAAAACGAAATTGCACTGGTACGAATATTATGAGAGTAATCAAAACTTCGTGGCTTTAAAAATATAAACGCACTGCAAGTCTTATATACACTCCTGGAAATTGAAATAAGAACACCGTGAATTCATTGTCCCAGGAAGGGGAAACTTTGTTGACACATTCCTGGTGTCAGATACATCACATGATTACACTGACAGAACCACAGGCACATAGACACAGGCAACAGAGCATGGACAATGTCGGCACTAGTACAGTGTATATCCACCTTTCGCAGCAATGCAGGCTGCTATTCTCCCATGGAGACGATCGTAGAGATGCTGGATGTAGTCCTGTGGAACGGCTTGCCATGCCATTTCCACCTGGCGCCTCAGTTGGACCAGCGTTCGTGCTGGACGTGCAGACCGCGTGAGACGACGCTTCATCCAGTCCCAAACATGCTCAATGGGGGACAGATCCGGAGATCTTGCTGGCCAGGGTAGTTGACTTACACCTTCTAGAGCACGTTGGGTGGCACGGGATACATGCGGACGTGCATTGTCCTGTTGGAACAGCAAGTTCCCTTGCCGGTCTAGAACGATGGGTTCGATGACGGTTTGGATGTACCGTGCACTATTCAGTGTCCCCTCGACGATCACCAGTGGTGTAGGGCCAGTGTAGGAGATCGCTCCCCACACCATGATGCCGGGTGTTGGCCCTGTGTGCCTCGGTCGTATGCAGTCCTGATTGTGGCGCTCACCTGCACGGCGCCAAACACGCATACGACCATCATTGGCACCAAGGCAGAAGCGACTCTCATCGCTGAAGACGACACGTCTCCATTCGTCCCTCCATTCACGCCTGTCGCGACACCACTGGAGGCGGGCTGCACGATGTTGGGGCGTGAGCGGAAGACGGCCTAACGGTGTGCGGGACCGTAGCCCAGCTTCATGGAGACGGTTGCGAATGGTCCTCGCTGCCCTAATTTGCTGGGAAGTGGCGGTGCGGTCCCCTACGGCACTGCGTAGGATCCTACGGTCTTGGCGTGCATCCGTGCGTCGCTGCGGTCCGGTCCCAGGTCGACGGGCACGTGCACCTTCCGCCGACCACTGGCGACAACATCGATGTACTGTGGAGACCTCACGCCCCACGTGTTGAGTAATTCGGCGGTACGTCCACCCGGCCTCCCGCATGCCCACTATACGCCCTCGCTCAAAGTCCGTCAACTGCACATACGGTTCACGTCCACGCTGTCGCGGCATGCTACCAGTGTTAAAGACTGCGATGGAGCTCCGTATGCCACGGCAAACTGGCTGACACCGACGGCGGCGGTGCACAAATGCTGCGCAGCTAGCGCCATTCGACGGCCAACACCGCGGTTCCTGGTGTGTCCGCTGTGCCGTGCGTGTGATCATTGCTTGTACAGCCCTCTCGCAGTGTCCGGAGCAAGTATGGTGGGTTTGACACACCGGTGTCAATGTGTTCTTTTTTCCATTTCCAGGAGTGTATTAGCCAGCAAATTTATATTTCTACTAGTAAATAATCAGGTACCTATGTATCCAAATTAAAAATCCCGTAATTCTCAGGCCATTTTGTTTGCTTCAAATTGTTACTGTCTCTTCACATTTATCTTTGTCAGCAATTTTGTGCGGTTTCTGTACTTTTTGCACGTAGAGGTTTGTTTGTGTTCCATCCATGGGTGCAGCATGCGAAGGCTTCTGCGACATGTCTGTGAGAACTGTCGTTTGCCTCAACTTATCTTTACTATAGATGTGACGATCTGAAGAATATTTGTAGCTTTTGCCCAAAAAGACAGTTCTTGACATTTTCTTACAAGTTTCTCGCAATAAGTACGACGACATCTTTCTCGGAGTGTCCCCAGTGGATAATTTCCCACGTATCTCCAGGCAGTCAAATAAGCCTGTGATCATTCGCACTGCCCTTCATGGAATGCTCTTGGTGATTCGTGTTGTTCAAATTCTCCATCCAAGATTCCACGGATTGCTCTGTGTGCTTCCTACCAACAAATTCTCAATGCAGTCAAAAATACGTCTTGACAGCCCATATGAACGTGCTGTCGATGTTAATATTATGTATGTTGTTGAATCAAATATCTACATCTAGATCTACATCCATACTCCGCAAGCCATCTGACGGTGTGTGGCGGAGGGTACCTTGAGTACGTCTATCAGTTCTCCCTTCTATTCCAGTCTCGTATTGTTCGTGGAAAGAAGAATTGTCGGTATGCCTCTGTGTGGGCTCTAATCTCTCTGATTATATCCTCATGGTTTCTTCGCGAGATATACATAGGAGGGAGCAATATACTGCGTAGCTCTTCGGTGAAGGTATGTTCTCGAAACTTCAACAAAAGCTCGTACCGAGCTACTGAGCGTCTCTCCTGCAGAGTCTTCCACTATCACCTCCGTAACGCTTTCGCGATTACTAAATGATCCTGTAACGAAGCGCGCTGCTCTCCGTTGGATCTTCTCTATCTCTTCTATCAACCCTATCTGGTACTGATCCCACACTGCTGAGCAGTATTCAAGCAGCCGGCAAACAAGTGTACTGTAACCTACTTCACTTGTTTTGGGATTGCATTTCCTTAGGATTCTTCCAATGAATCTCAGTCTGGCATCTGCTTTACCGACGATCAACTTTATATGATCATTCCATTTTAAATCACTCCTAATGTGTACTCCCAGATAATTTATGGCATTAACTGCTTCCAGTTGCTGACCTGCTATATTGTAGCTAAATGATAAGGGATCTCTCTTTCTATGTATTCACAGCCCGTTACACTTGTCTACATTGAGATTCAATTGTCATTCCCTGCACCATGTGTCAATTCGCTGCAGATCCTCCTGCATTTCAGTACAATTTTCCATTGTTACAACCTCTCGATATACCACAGCATCATCCGCAAAAAGCCTCAGTGAACTTCCGATGTCATCCACAAGGTCATTTATGTATATTGTGAATAGCAACGGTCCTACGACACTCCCCTGCGGCACACCTGAAATCACTCTTACTTCGGAAGACTTCTCTCCATTGAGAATGACATGCTGCGTTCTGTTATCTAGGAACTCTTCAATCCAATCACACAATTGATCTGATAGTCCATATGCTCTTACTTTGTTCATTAAACGACTGTGGGGAACTGTATTGAACGCTTTGCGGAAGTCAAGAAACACTGCACATATCTGAGTGCCTTGATCCATGGCTTTCAGAGATTCATGTGGAAAAAGAGCGAGTTGAACGTCAGACGTCGATGTTTACAGAATCCGTGATGGCTGGCATGGAGGAGGTCTCTGAACTCAGAGTATGTTCTGAGATTCTACAACAAATAGCTGCCAATGATATTTGTCGGTAAGTTTGTCGATCAGTTCTGATGTCCTTCGTGGACACAGGTATGACCCGTGCATTCTTCGCAGCAAACGGCGTAGAGTTCTTTTCGAGTGATTTTCTATGTATAACGGTTAAAAGTGGTTCTAACTGAGCCGCAAATCTGGTATAGAAACCGACAGGGATTCCGTAAATCCTTGGAGCTTTGTTCAGCTGTTCCTCAACGCCACTGACGGTAATGCCGATATCAGCCGTCTTTGCACTGGCAAGAGAATAAAACTGGGGCAGCACTTGTGGGTTTGCCTCTGTAAAGGAACACTTGGAACCCAAAGTTTCAGTTCCTGTCTTGTCCATGTGTGCCTGAGCACTAACTCTGAGGCCACTAACAGCCTTTACATACGACCAATATATCTTCGTGTTATGTGACATCTTTGGATAATATTCTACTATGGTACTCACTGAAGGCGTCACACATTGTCTACTTTAAAGCCAAATGAGCATCCCTCTATGTACATCGGTAGTCCATGTTTTAGACCTAATATGCGATTGTCTCTGTTTCCTTAGAAACTTCTTCACAGTGACCATATACCAAGGAACGTCCCATCGACCACGAACTGTTCTCCTGGAAATGGAAAAAAGAACACATTGACACCGGGTTGTCAGACCCACCATACTTGCTCCGGACACTGCGAGAGGGCTGTACAAGCAATGATCACACGCACGGCACAGCGGACACACCAGGAACCGCGGTGTTGGCCGTCGAATGGCGCTAGCTGCGCAGCATTTGTGCACCGCCGCCGTCAGCGTCAGCCAGTTTGCCGTGGCATACGGAGCTCCATCGCAGTCTTTAACACTGGTAGCATGCCACGACAGCGTGGACGTGAACCGTATGTGCAGTTGACGGACTTTGAGCGAGGGCGTATAGTGGGCATGCGGGAGGCCGGGTGGACGTACCGCCGAATTGCTCAACACGTGGGGCGTGAGGTCTCCACAGTACATCGATGTTGTCGCCAGTGGTCGGCGGAAGGTGCACGTGCCCGTCGACCTGGGACCGGACCGCAGCGACGCACGGATGCACGCCAAGACCGTAGGATCCTACGCAGTGCCGTAGGGGACCGCACCGCCACTTCCCAGCAAATTAGGGACACTGTTGCTCCTGGGGTATCGGCGAGGACCATTCGCAACCGTCTCCATGAAGCTGGGCTACAGTCCCGCACACCGTTAGGCCGTCTTCCGCTCACACCCCAACATCGTGCAGCCCGCCTCCAGTGGTGTCGCGACAGGCGTGAATGGAGGGACGAATGGAGACGTGTCGTCTTCAGCGATGAGAGTCGCTTCTGCCTTGGTGCCAATGATGGTCGTATGCGTGTTTGGCGCCGTGCAGGTGAGCGCCACAATCAGGACTGCATACGACCGAGGCACACAGGGCCAACACCCGGCATCATGGTGTGGGGAGCGATCTCCTACACTGGCCGTACACCACTGGTGATCGTCGAGGGGACACTGAATAGTGCACGGTACATCCAAACCGTCATCGAACCCATCGTTCTACCATTCCTAGACCGGCAAGGGAACTTGCTGTTCCAACAGGACAATGCACGTCCGCATGTATCCCGTGCCACCCAACGTGCCCTAGAAGGTGTAAGTCAACTACCCTGGCCAGCAAGATCTCCGGATCTGTCCCCCATTGAGCATGTTTGGGACTGGATGAAGCGTCGTCTCACGCGGTCTGCACGTCCAGCACGAACGCTGGTCCAACTGAGGCGCCAGGTGGAAATGGCATGGCAAGCCTTTCCACAGGACTACATCCAGCATCTCTACGATCGTCTCCATGGGAGAATAGCAGCCTGCATTGCTGCGAAAGGTGGATATACACTGTACTAGTGCCGACATTGTGCATGCTCTGTTGCCTGTGTCTATGTGCCTGTGGTTCTGTCAGTGTGATCATGTGATGTATCTGACCCCAGGAATGTGTCAATAAAGTTTCCCCTTCCTGGGACAATGAATTCACGGTGTTCTTATTTCAATTTCCAGGAGTGTATTTATCTAAGGTATGGTCAACTATTCTTTTGAATTTGAGCCATAGTAGCTCTACAATTTCTTCATCTCAATCTATTTTACTGAACATATAAATCCATGAAATTGTTTCTGTTGCCCTTTTTAAACTGGTAATCGTTGTTGCTACAGCTACCTCATAGTTGTTGAGACAAGTTTCACTCTGGACATTCTCAGACAGATCAGGTGTATTTGCCTCATTAGATCCAATATACACTACTTCCGCCATGACTGGAATTCTGAACTATATGTTGCTGGTAGTTATCAGAGAAGGCATTTATTGATGTTTCGCAGGATGTCTTGTCACGTCTGCCACTAACAAAACTGTAATTATCCCCACCAGTTGTTGAATTAAAGTCTCATCCAGTGATTACAGTATGATTGAGAAACTTAACATACTAGTGATCTAATGGTTCTCTCTCAAGTTTTCAGTAACATTACGAAGTGAGTTTGGTTATCAATAAAATAATCCAATTATAATTTATGACCAGCCCTGCTATTAAATCTTGCCCAAACAATCTTACATGCAGCTGCAATTACTTCCTCAGTGGATTTGAGTTTCTTGTGTACTACACGGAATACACAAGTTTCTATAACCAAATTAATCGTTTTGTTATCCTTGCATTTAATAAAATAATTGTCATTAATTTTACATATTTGTCTAAAGTATTTCACAATGAAAAGTTATTTAGTTAGTAAAATCTGATTGTGAATATATTGTAGCCGCTGATAAATTGATAAGTTTCGGTAGAACAAACTTGCATTATATATGTGGTGTCACCGCCAGACACCACACTTGCTAGGTGGTAGTTTTAAATCGGCCACGGTCCATTAGTACATGTCGGACCCGCGTGTCGCCACTGTCAGTAATTGCATATCGAGCGCCACCACAAGGCAGGTCTTGAGAGACGTACTAGGACTCGTCGCAGTTGTACGGACGACTTGCTAGCGACTACACTGACGATGCCTTTCTCTCATTTGCCGAGAGACAGTTAGAATAGCCTTCAGCTAAGTCCATGGCCACGACCTAGCAAGGCGCCATTAACCATTTCTAGAAAGAGTCTCATTTGTATCGTCAAGAGCGATGTACCACAATGATGGATTAAAGTTAAGCATTACAGCAGCTACGTACTTTTCTTTGTAGCATTCATTACGTATCCTGTTTCAGACCTCACGCCAGCCGGCGTGTGTAACGCGTGCATTTCGGCTACTTCCGAGTGGCGTGGCTGTCTTGTTACGCCACAACAATATAATTAAATTGTGAGAGACAGAGAAGGCAGACAGAGGTAGCATAGACCGCAGGGGAAGTTGGCAAGGCGTGGAGGGCATGCGGGGTGCCGACAGCTAGAAGTCAGGCGGTAGTGCGTGAGTGAAGCGGGTGTGTGTGGGGCTCCCAGTGCACCAAAGTTCTTGCGATGAAAGTTATGGAGTGGATCAATATGGAAACTGAACAGACCACCAGTAGGTGGAACGATATTGCCATTATAACATGTTGGCTTTGCCAACTGTATCTGTGTGTGTGTGTGTGTGTGTGTGTGTGTGTGTGTGTGTGAATGGCAGGCGCTACAAATACATCTCGGCGTCGGAGGACACATAAGACAGCCTGCGGCACATCACCATAGCCAACAGTACTGCAGCATCCTTAGTTTTGTAAAAGAGCAGGAGCAGTGAACGTTATTCTGTGAGAATATAATAATGAATCTTAATCTGTGATAATGTAACAATTAACGGTACCTCTTCAAATCAATTTTTAACCAGAGTGGTATTACCTGTATGAGTTTTTTCTATTTGGACCTTTAATGAACTGGCAAACTATCAAGGTGTCATGTTCTAACTACAATCAAGACAAAACCTCAACACAAAGCCATTGGTATACCACAACACTTACAATTGAAAGCATGTTTTTTACAACCACAAACACACAGAAGCAAGACAAGTGATTCCTGAATCGATAATGCTGCCGTTTTTACAGCATCGAAAATTCCATATTATACGAACATTTCAAATTTCAGAAACTTTCCAGAAATGAAAACCACTAAATGAGAAATAGATGCTGGTGGTTGGGTTTGAATGGGCGATCGGCAGTCGTTTAACTTATGCATTTCAGAACCTGTAAGAGACTTCCTCCCAGCGTATGTGTAACATATGAACACATACAGATAGAAGAAGTTGACATTGTTAGATTTCTGGAATTACAACTCGATAATGAGTTCACTTGGGAAGGGCATATCACAGAATCGATAAAGCGCCTAAGCAAGTCTATATTTGCAATCCTAATGACGTCAGATGTAGGAGATACAAATGTAAAAAAATGCATACTTTGCTTACTTTCATTCTGTAATCTCATGTGTGAATATATTTTGGTATAACTCATCAAATCGAGAAAAAGTATTTGGAGTTCAAAAGAGTATAATAAGACTCATTTGTGGAGTAAATTCAGGAACATCATGTAGAAACCTGTTCATCGAACTGGGTACCGTTAACATTGCTTCTTAGTATATTCATTTCTTAATGAAATTTGTTGCAAATAATATGCCTCTTTTTCAACCAATAGCTCAATACGTAGTGTCAGTACTAGGAAGAGAACAATGTACGTAAAGACCTAAAATGACTCAACTAGGTGCAAAATTGATCCAAGAGTCAGGAACACACATTTTCAATAAATTGCCAGTACCATTAAAAACTTTCTGCTGAAACACAATTAAAGCACAGATTGAAACACGTTTTTGGTAGACAACTCCTTCTACTCTAGAGTATGTTATAAGGAACTGTTAGAACAGCTTAAGTAGAAACTTCAGATTCTGTTATGACCTCACTTGGTCACAACAGTCAAAATTAGGTATTTTGTGTATGATAAATTTATTAAACGTACTTAACTATGTTACCTTCTGACAGTGTATGAATTCTCCAAATATTATCAGTTCCAATTTACTGTAATGTAATCATATATTTTGACAAAGTGATATGATCGTTTGGTATTGATGGCCAGGAGGCCCAGTTCTGGGGAGTTCGGCCACCGGGTTTCAAGCCTTATTTCAGGTGACGCCCCATTGAGCGACCTGCGTGTCAATGACGACGAAATGATGATGAGGACAACACAACCCATAAGACACGAACGGAGAAAACCTCCAACTCGGCCGGGAATCAAACGCAGGCCCACTGCGTGATAAGAAAGCACTTTACCCCTCACGTAAGCAGTAAGGCACATGTTTTGATTATCTCTTGACAAATGATCGGGGAAGTGAGTTTTATATTGAAATGTTCTATGCTTTCTGTGTTATAGGTTCCGAAGTGTTCCACACCCACGAAAATCATCTCATCCTCGAGTCTATGGAACGAAACTGGAATCTAATATAATCTAATCGGCATGCCTGTCAATGACGGCTAACCGTTACACCACATTGCATACAGTGCAGTCCACGGCATTTCTCCCTCTCCTGGATAAACAGCGACATGTTCTCACTGGAGCCGACTGCAGCACCCTGGATCTAAATCTTGTCAGTGAAGCTCGGCATGGCAATACTGGGATTCTCACGTTCCAGTCGTGTTGTCACATCCACTGCAAGATGGCAAACATTGAAGGTAGTCGCTCTGTCAAAGCTTCACAGTCGTCGAGGTGGCCTTCAGTTTCCTTGACTGAGGAGCTTCCAGAGTTATCTGCCCCTCAGAACTCTAGTAGGTCGTCATATGAAGTACATGGACGACATCTCTACATATTGGTCCTCTTGATGAGGGGGTTACAATCCTCGACTTTGTAAGTGGCATCTGAGAACCGACAAAGAATACGATACAGCACAAAGTAGATCTGCTTTAGTATCTTTTCCTGGAGTTCACCTTCCTACACAGGTTTAAATGTCCACATCAAGTCTGCCTGGCTGTATCTCACAGGATGGCATTAGGCACCATAGTGATCTCGGTCTTTTTCGTGGGTGTGTTTAAGGTCTGCACGTGAGTCAGCTATCTTGCTTCTTTCGTCTTGGTGATGTGTTTCATGTATCTGTACTGAAACTTCCTGGCAGATTAAAACTGTGTGCCCGACCGAGACTCGAACTCGGGACCTTTGCCTTTCGCGGGCAAGTGCTCTACCATCTGAGCTACCGAAGCACGACTCACGCCCGGTACTCACAGCTTTACTTCTGCCAGTATCTCGTCTCCTACCTTCCAAACTTTACAGAAGCTCTCCTGCGAACCTGGAGGACTAGCACTCCTGAAAGAAAGGATATTGCGGAGACATGGCTTAGCCACAGCCTGGGGGAGGTTTCCAGAATGAGATTTTCACTCTGCAGCGGAGTGTGCGCTGATATGAAACAGGAAGTTTCATATCAGCGCACACTCCGCTGCAGAGTGAAAATCTCATTCTGGAAACCTCCCCCAGGCTGTGGCTAAGCCATGTCTCCGCAATATCCTTTCTTTCAGGAGTGCTAGTCCTCCAGGTTCGCAGGAGAGCTTCTGTAAAGTTTGGAAGGTAGGAGACGAGATACTGGCAGAAGTAAAGCTGTGAGTACCGGGCGTGAGTCGTGCTTCGGTAGCTCAGATGGTAGAGCACTTGCCCGCGAAAGGCAAAGGTCCCGAGTTCGAGTCTCGGTCGGGCACACAGTTTTAATCTGCCAGGAAGTTTCATATCAGCGCACACTCCGCTGCAGAGTGAAAATCTCATTCTGGAAACCTCCCCCAGGCTGTGGCTAAGCCATGTCTCCGCAATATCCTTTCTTTCAGGAGTGCTAGTCCTCCAGGTTCGCAGGAGAGCTTCTGTAAAGTTTGGAAGGTAGGAGACGAGATACTGGCAGAAGTAAAGCTGTGAGTACCGGGCGTGAGTCGTGCTTCGGTAGCTCAGATGGTAGAGCACTTGCCCGCGAAAGGCAAAGGTCCCGAGTTCGAGTCTCGGTCGGGCACACAGTTTTAATCTGCCAGGAAGTTTCATATCAGCGCACACTCCGCTGCAGAGTGAAAATCTCATTCTGGAAACCTCCCCCAGGCTGTGGCTAAGCCATGTCTCCGCAATATCCTTTCTTTCAGGAGTGCTAGTCCTCCAGGTTCGCAGGAGAGCTTCTGTAAAGTTTGGAAGGTAGGAGACGAGATACTGGCAGAAGTAAAGCTGTGAGTACCGGGCGTGAGTCGTGCTTCGGTAGCTCAGATGGTAGAGCACTTGCCCGCGAAAGGCAAAGGTCCCGAGTTCGAGTCTCGGTCGGGCACACAGTTTTAATCTGCCAGGAAGTTTCATATCAGCGCACACTCCGCTGCAGAGTGAAAATCTCATTCTGGAAACCTCCCCCAGGCTGTGGCTAAGCCATGTCTCCGCAATATCCTTTCTTTCAGGAGTGCTAGTCCTCCAGGTTCGCAGGAGAGCTTCTGTAAAGTTTGGAAGGTAGGAGACGAGATACTGGCAGAAGTAAAGCTGTGAGTACCGGGCGTGAGTCGTGCTTCGGTAGCTCAGATGGTAGAGCACTTGCCCGCGAAAGGCAAAGGTCCCGAGTTCGAGTCTCGGTCGGGCACACAGTTTTAATCTGCCAGGAAGTTTCATATCAGCGCACACTCCGCTGCAGAGTGAAAATCTCATTCTGGAAACCTCCCCCAGGCTGTGGCTAAGCCATGTCTCCGCAATATCCTTTCTTTCAGGAGTGCTAGTCCTGCAGGTTCGCAGGAGAGCTTCTGTAAAGTTTGGAAGGTAGGAGACGAGATACTGGCAGAAGTAAAGCTGTGAGTACCGGGCGTGAGTCGTGCTTCGGTAGCTCAGATGGTAGAGCACTTGCCCGCGAAAGGCAAAGGTCCCGAGTTCGAGTCTCGGTCGGGCACACAGTTTTAATCTGCCAGGAAGTTTCATATCAGCGCACACTCCGCTGCAGAGTGAAAATCTCATTCTGGAAACCTCCCCCAGGCTGTGGCTAAGCCATGTCTCCGCAATATCCTTTCTTTCAGGAGTGCTAGTCCTCCAGGTTCGCAGGAGAGCTTCTGTAAAGTTTGGAAGGTAGGAGACGAGATACTGGCAGAAGTAAAGCTGTGAGTACCGGGCGTGAGTCGTGCTTCGGTAGCTCAGATGGTAGAGCACTTGCCCGCGAAAGGCAAAGGTCCCGAGTTCGAGTCTCGGTCGGGCACACAGTTTTAATCTGCCAGGAAGTTTCATATCAGCGCACACTCCGCTGCAGAGTGAAAATCTCATTCTGGAAACCTCCCCCAGGCTGTGGCTAAGCCATGTCTCCGCAATATCCTTTCTTTCAGGAGTGCTAGTCCTCCAGGTTCGCAGGAGAGCTTCTGTAAAGTTTGGAAGGTAGGAGACGAGATACTGGCAGAAGTAAAGCTGTGAGTACCGGGCGTGAGTCGTGCTTCGGTAGCTCAGATGGTAGAGCACTTGCCCGCGAAAGGCAAAGGTCCCGAGTTCGAGTCTCGGTCGGGCACACAGTTTTAATCTGCCAGGAAGTTTCATATCAGCGCACACTCCGCTGCAGAGTGAAAATCTCATTCTGGAAACCTCCCCCAGGCTGTGGCTAAGCCATGTCTCCGCAATATCCTTTCTTTCAGGAGTGCTAGTCCTCCAGGTTCGCAGGAGAGCTTCTGTAAAGTTTGGAAGGTAGGAGACGAGATACTGGCAGAAGTAAAGCTGTGAGTACCGGGCGTGAGTCGTGCTTCGGTAGCTCAGATGGTAGAGCACTTGCCCGCGAAAGGCAAAGGTCCCGAGTTCGAGTCTCGGTCGGGCACACAGTTTTAATCTGCCAGGAAGTTTCATATCAGCGCACACTCCGCTGCAGAGTGAAAATCTCATTCTGGATATCTGTACTGAGTATTGTCGCGAATAAACGGGCGCTGTGTATCTGTTTTCATTTCTGTCTCACGACTGTCGTGAAGTCTGTTTTTCTGCTGTGTTCAAGAATGTTACACGGGGCATTTTGTATTCCACTCCTGTTTGACATCAGTCTGCATCTCCAATAGATCTGCCAAGGTCTCATTAAACTGTCCTGTGAGGCCAATCGTCTGTGCCTGGCCAGGAGTCGTCGTCCTATGGGTGGTATCGCAACATGAAATTACCTCACATTCTAACCTCAACAAGGAAACCTTTCTATCACCAGTGTTGGAGCACTGTACTTCAAAATGATGTATAGTACATGGATCATAGCAACATCCGAAGCTATGAGAAGTGACACTGCCTTGGTGAAACCATAAAATGTGAAGTATTCAGCCAAAATAATTATATGTCAACTTAGGGAACCTCCTCTAGATGTCGGTATCAGTTCGGTGCAATGGTGCTGCTGCGGGCAGAATTGGTACCAGATGTCCCGGAGGTAGCTGTGGCATGTGCTTCCATCGCTGGCATTCCTTACAGTAGCTCAGATAGTGTCTAACAGATCGGTAGAGTCCTGCCCAGAGATAACTGAGACTAAGGCAGTCTTTACGAATTCCAGGTGATCAGATTTTGGAGTTCATGGAAAAATAGGAAAATAGCTGACTGTATATGTGTCGGGATGATAACCAACCTTTTCTGCCCCATCAGGTTACAGTAATTCTAATACGATGTTCCCTTTTTTAATTGTAATCCTCCTTTGATCAGTACCTCCTTCTTCACTGTTGTTATGGTCCATCGCACTGGTGAATGGTTAGCCAAATAAATATGCCGAGAATATTTTAATGATTCAGCTAATTGGAAGACACACTTTGTCAGTTGCAGGTAGTTTATCTCGAACGTGGAGAGTACGGCGGAAGCACCTTTCTGAATACTAGAACTGAACCCACTCCACAAATGCTAGCGTCAGGGAAACGTTCTGTCTCGGCTTTCTCGTTATGCAACGTGCAGACGTGTCAGAGACAAACTAAGGGCAAGCAAACATGTTTGTGGCTCTCGTTACAGGAAGATTTTGAGGCTCCCTGAAATACGCGCAAATGAAGTGCATTGGTACACAAAACAGGAGTTCCTTATGAATCGCAAGTAGTATGAGCACATTGTGAGAGAGCTTCTCCACCGAGTGAGGTGGCGCACTGGTTAGCACAATGGACTCGCATTCGGGAGGACGACGGTTCAATCCTGCGTCCGGCCACCCTGATCTAGGTCTTCCGTGATTTTCCAAAATCGCTCCAGGCAAATGTCGGGATGGTTCCTGTGAAAGGGCACGGCCGGCTTCCTTCCCCGCCCTTCCCTAATCCGATGATACCGATGACCTCGCTGTATGATCTCGTCCCCAAAAAACAACAACAACCAGAACTTCTCACATCATGAATGTGTCGAGGATCGTTACGGCTATTATTTCCACTGGATCAGGAAGGACTCCTTTGGTACGAACTAAATGCTCAAAGTTTCTTGTTTTCCACGTGGTGAAGGTTGGTGAAGGTGCACCTTTTCGGAATCAGAAATCAGTCTGAAGTGATCCCATATAGGCTTTAGGCAGTTTAGATGTTATTCAGATGTCTTCCAAAAGCGACAGTGTCACCCCAGTAGCAATAAAGCTTCGTTCATTAATGGTAACTAAGCAGGTTACCCACCATAGTCAAATGTCCGGTCACGCTCCTCAACCTCATTTTGCTAGTAGTCTGTTTGCAAATCATTACTAGAGATACACTTTGCCACTTTCCAGCACTTTAGGATGTCATCAGTACGCGGCAATGTATAGACATGTTATTGAAGATTTTGTTCAGTCGACGCAAGAAGGCCATATTCTGCACTTCTTCACAATTGGCCCAGGAGAGGACCAAGGACTGTCTGAAGTTTGAATGACCATGCAGGATCTCCAACCAGAATTATCTGTATTTCAGCTGGCGACTTCCTAGACCCATAGAAGCCCAAGATAATTGGTGGTCGATGTCCAGTGTTGATACAGTGCTTTACTATTGACCACTTAGTCTGCTTTTCCTTCACCTCAGATACGAAAGCATCCAAATATTGTCCCAGAACGGCTAACACTCACCGCCCTTTATCCGCAGTCGGCCAGATGCAGTCAGCATTTCGCTAATAGGTTCCTCCATTGCAGTTTCTGTAGTGGTAGCGGGGTACAATTTGTCGTTGTTGGTACTGAGCTGCCAATGCTGGACTGGTTGGGCTCTTTCTGTGCACATACCTTCAGGGATGCGTTGGTGCTGCTCGTCGTAATTAGTCAGCAAAAGATCTCCTTGTCAGCCTCTAATCCTTATGATCGTCACTAATACGTAGATTTCATTTATGAGCCCGTGTAGCGTTAGGCAATCTAAACAAACCTCCACAGTTTAATCAGCATCTAGACTGACGAATAATACTAATACGTTGATGATGGCAGGATAACAATGTTTCAACGGCGAACAACAATCCAGAGCAATATTCGTTACTGACGCATTTTTCTCAGTATGTACTGTAAGGTTTGACACCAATGATTCGCAAAATAAAGTCCGCAAGGTTGTGAATTGAGTCACCATGAGGAATTTCTTCTCCGCTATGTGCAGCGTGGTTCCAAACAGAGCACCGAACATACCTGTAATAAAATTCTTTGTTCTCCCACACAGGTACACCTTAAATTGAGAGTATTCAATGGACATTTGCTGTTTTCGATTTAAAATTTTTTACAAACATTTCTCATCGATTTAACCATCAAACTGACGTGGAAATTCTGTGTTGTCAAAATTTTCATCACACCGAGGCACAACTATGGCGCCTGCGATAGCGCCTCGGCCTAGACCGGTGGCGGCGACCGCACTCGCCACTGTCCTGCTAGCACGGCAAAGCCGTCACACGGGCTGTGCTCGCAGACTCGAAGCCCGTGCCACAGCACGGCGCCAGCCAGGGCGGCGGCAGACTCCCACCCTCCCGGTGCCTCAGAGTACAGCCTGGACTTTACCTCAGAGGGAGGCGTCACAGAGATGGGAGGGGCTCTGTGATGCAGGTTACGTTACTGTCGTCCATTCCATGCAAAAATTGCTGATCAATTTTGCAAGCCTAGTGCCTCAGCCTCCCTTTTACTTCATACTCAGAATCACTGAGCTCTAAGGCCAAACTTGTCAGCCTACTGGATAGCGGCTTCAAACCTAGTTACCATTTAAAAGCAGCACGATCTGTCACCACATTGATCTTCTTTCTAGAAACAGGTAACACAGGCTGTACGTTACTCCATACAGCAGACTGTTCATCTCTCGGTCATTGCATAATTTCTCTCCGCTACATTAAGGGGAGAAGGAACGATGAAAATGGGAAAATTAACGTTTTTTGGTGTTTCTCTTTATAAAATTATTTAGAGTTTTCTGGTTAAAACAAGTCAGGCTTCACTTAGCGTGTTTTTTACCATTTCAAAGTTGATGCACCGCCTCGCGCCACGTAAATGGCCAAAGCGAGTTAGTGTTTTATTTCTGACGGCACTGCTCGCTGTCTTTAGGCAGAGTTTAGTGGTGGCAACCGCCAGTGTTTTGTTTTCCAACGTTGTAGGCCTTTATCTCTGTGACACGTAATTGTTCATATCCGCAAACGTAAATGGCAAGCCGTGTTTGTGGACTTGTGATGTTTGCTATGTGTTTGTTGTTACGTTCACCAATTTTGAGTATTTTACGAATGTTCCTTTTGGTTTGTGGATATAAATATGTACCATTTCAGCAATCGAATGGATTAGTAAAGACGCAATGAGTGAACAACAAATCCTTTGTTGTTTCTAAGGGAGATGCTGCTTCACCATCCACTCTCAATCTGTGTGAGAAAACTTCTTCCAGCAAGAAACCTTTTGATAGCAGACAAAGATTTGAAAGTTACAGTAATGATGTGAATGAAATATTAACATTTCCTTGCTGTCGAATACTTTGAAACATAATGTATTATTCCAAGTCTGCAAAGAAAGAGGACTCGAATTGAAAATAATTTCACACATTGGTTTTACATGTAAAATCTTAATGAAGAGTGACAAATCTGGTGGAGAGGTTTTATTTTATAGTTCTAATAGTATTACTAGTAGTGTTAACAAAGGAAAGAAGGTGTATGACATAAATTTTAGTCTAGTGTATGGCATGCATGACATAGGAAAGGGCAGAGCTAGAGGAACAATGTTATGTGGAATTATGAACTTGTCAAAAGCACCAACCAAGTTCGAATTTTATAATGAGTTGGTGGGGTCTTCTGCTGAAGATGTTGCACAAACAACGATGAAGAAATCAGCTAAAGAGTCTATGACTGATAATGGAAATTGTGGAGATTTGACTATTTCTTTGGATGGATCACGGCAAGGTAGAGGTCGTAAATGTCTAAATGGAATCGTGACAGCTACCAGTGCAGACAGTTGCAAAATTATTAATGTTGTTACTCTCTCCAAACATTGTAGATGTAAGGGCTATACCAAGGAGGAAAATAAAGATGGTTGTGAAACAAATTTTTATGGCACAGTTGAGCAATGGAAGTATAGGGCGTGAAAAGAATTTTTTCCTGATTGCACTTTGGAGTGTATGATGTAGTTCCAACATACATTACTGGAAACGTTATGAAACGTTATGAAACGTTATGTGCTGAAATGCTTAGGTTTCCAACCAGTCACAATAGCATTTTCGCAATGCGCCTAACTGATGAAGAAAGACTAAGAAATGCAGCAAGAAGAGACAGAAGTCTACAACATGTAGCAAAAGCGAAGCAGGGGCCTGTGAAAAGAAAACTAGCACTAGAAAGAGAAGAGGATGCTGATGATCCGTCATATGGAGTGGGAATGTATTGAAAGACTTTCAAACCATTTGCTGAAAGTTTCTAATTTTCTAATTTTCATATTTAGGGAACATTTTCTTAAAAACTACTAACTGTAGATGAATCAAAATTACACACAATACCGTTTATTTCATTTCCTTAGTTGTTATAACAAATTGTAAAAAAATTTGTATAATTAAGGGGCTATAGAAGTAAAGATGCAAAACTTTAGAGAAAAAATTGGCAACATTTTAAAAAATTGCAAAATAGAAACCAATAAATGTTACTCAACATGGCGTTATAACTTTGTACTCATTGAAAATATTCTCCAAATTTTGGAGCTGTAAGTTTAATGCTTTAGGTAAAAATGTTCCTTGTATTTGCTGAAATTAACATGGAGAAGATAGAACGTTCTGGTTCCCCTTACGTTGTCTTAATACACAAGTGCTACGGCGTTCATCTCCATCAGCCTCCAGGCACAAACTGCACACGAGGGCATGGTCTGATGCATCACATAACAATATAAATTTCTTATGAAATCTGGAAACATCGACACTGGATTCAACGTTAGTATCTCCATTAATTCGACGAACGACCTTGACTGTCTTAAGATCACACAAACGTGATATATTTCTTTAATAACTGCATAAGCAGTCGTGACATATCTACAAATCCACTCGTGAACTTTCCACAAAAATATCTGAGGTTCAGAAACTATTGTAGCTCCTTTCTCATTCCTAGTCCGGAAAATCTTGCAGCCCCTATGTCAGACTCGGATCAGTCCTCACACCAACCTTGGTAACTACACTCCTGGAAATGGAAAAACGAACACATTGACACCGGTGTGTCAGACCCACCATACTTGCTCCGGACACTGCGAGAGGGCTGTACAAGCAATGATCACACGCACGGCACAGCGGACACACCAGGAACCGCGGTGTTGGCCGTCGAATGGCGCTAGCTGCGCAGCATTTGTGCACCGCCGCCGTCAGTGTCAGCCAGTTTGCCGTGGCATACGGAGCTCCATCGCAGTCTTTAACACTGGTAGCATGCCGCGACAGCGTGGACGTGAACCGTATGTGCAGTTGACGGACTTTGAGCGAGGGCGTATAGTGGGCATGCGGGAGGCCGGGTGGACGTACCGCCGAATTGCTCAACACGTGGGGCGTGAGGTCTCCACAGTACATCGATGTTGTCGCCAGTGGTCGGCGGAAGGTGCACGTGCCCGTCGACCTGGGACCGGACCGCAGCGACGCACGGATGCACGCCAAGACCGTAGGATCCTACGCAGTGCCGTAGGGGACCGCACCGCCACTTCCCAGCAAATTAGGGACACTGTTGCTCCTGGGGTATCGGCGAGGACCATTCGCAACCGTCTCCATGAAGCTGGGCTACGGTCCCGCACACCGTTAGGCCGTCTTCCGCTCACGCCCCAACATCGTGCAGCCCGCCTCCAGTGGTGTCGCGACAGGCGTGAATGGAGGGACGAATGGAGACGTGTCGTCTTCAGCGATGAGAGTCGCTTCTGCCTTGGTGCCAATGATGGTCGTATGCGTGTTTGGCGCCGTGCAGGTGAGCGCCACAATCAGGACTGCATACGACCGAGGCACACAGGGCCAACACCTGGCATCATGGTGTGGGGAGCGATCTCCTACACTGGCCGTACACCACTGGTGATCGTCGAGGGGACACTGAATAGTGCACGGTACATCCAAACCGTCATCGAACCCATCGTTCTACCATTCCTAGACCGGCAAGGGAACTTGCTGTTCCAACAGGACAATGCACGTCCGCATGTATCCCGTGCCACCCAACGTGCTCTAGAAGGTGTAAGTCAACTACCCTGGCCAGCAAGATCTCCGGATCTGTCCCCCATTGAGCATGTTTGGGACTGGATGAAGCGTCGTCTCACGCGAACTGCACGTCCAGCACGAACGCTGGTCCAACTGAGGCGCCAGGTGGAAATGGCATGGCAAGCCGTTCCACAGGACTACATCCAGCATCTATACGATCGTCTCCATGGGAGAATAGCAGCCTGCATTGCTGCGAAAGGTGGATATACACTGTACTAGTGCCGACATTGTGCATGCTCTGTTGCCTGTGTCTATGTGCCTGTGGTTCTGTCAGTGTGATCATGTGATGTATCTGACACCAGGAATGTGTCAATAAAGTTTCCCCTTCCTGGGACAATGAATTCACGGTGTTCTTATTTCAATTTCCAGGAGTGTATGTCACCCAAATAATCTTGCAACACAAAGTAGCATTTTTCCCTACACAGTGTTAGGCATGCAGCTCGTAATGTCTTGAATATTTCTGTGAGGCTTTGTCTGTTTTATTGAACACCCAATGCAAAAACAAATATGTCATCCATCACTTGGCATCGACAAGACTTCAATTCTTTCAACACCTCATCTAACAAACTTTGGAATGTCGCTGGTGCATTCGTAAAAACCAAACAAATAATTTCCCCAAGGAAATTAATTTCCCGAAGGTGCTGAAGACAAAGTCTTCGTTCTATGCTCTGGAGCGACTTCTAACCGATGATACCCACTCTTCAATGCCACTGGTGAGAAGTCCCAACACTGCCAAAGATTAGCGATCGTCTCTGTGACGTTTGGAGTTGGGTAGGCATCTATCGTAGTCTTACCATTTGTTCGTTGTTGTTGTTGTGGTCTTCAGTCCTGAGACTAGTTTGATGCAGCTCACCATGCTACTCTATCCTGTGCAAGCTTCTTCATCTCCCAGTATCTACTGCAACCTACATCCTTCTGAATCTGCTTGTGTATTCATCTCTTGGTCTCCGTCTACGATTTTTACCCTCCACGCTGCCCTCCAATGCTAAATTTGCTCCTCAAATAGCAAAACTCCTTTACTACTTGTGTCTCATTTCCTAATCTAATTCATTCAGCATCACCTGACTTAATTCGACTACATTCCATTATCCTCGTTTTGCTTTTGTTGATGTTCATCTTATATTCTCCTTTCAAGACACTGTCCATTCCGTTCAACTGCTCTTCCAAGTCCTTTGCTGTCTCTGACAGAATTAGAATGTCATCGGCGAAGCTTAAAGTTTTCATTTCTTCTCCATGGATTATAATTCCTACACCGAAATTTTCTTTTGTTTCCTTCACTGCTTGCTCAATATACAGATTGAACAACATCGGGGAGAGGCTACAACCCTGTCTCACTCCCTTCCCAACCACTGCTTGCCTTGAATGTCCCTCGACTCTTATAACCGCCATCTGGTTTCTATACAAATTGTAAATAGGCTTTCGCTCCCTATATTTTACCCCTGCCACCTTCAGAATTTGAAAGAGACTATTCCAGTCAACATTGTCAAAAGCTTTCTCTAAGTCTACAAATACTAGAAACGTAGGTTTGCCTTTCCTTAATCTTCCTTCTCAGATAAGGCGTAAGGTCAGTATTTTCTCACGTGTTCCAACATTTCTACGGAATCCAAACTGATATTCCCCGAGGTCGGCTTCTACCAGTTTTTCCATTCGTCTATGAATAATTCGCGTTAGTATTTTGCAGCCGTGAGTTACTAAACTGATAGTTCGGTAATTTTCACGTCTGTCAACGCCTGCTTTCTTTGGGATTGGAATTATTATATTCTTCTTGAAGTCTGAGGGTACATCGCCTGTCTCATACATTTTGCTCACCAGATGGAAGAGTTTTGTCAGGACTGGCTCTCCCAAGGCTGTCAGTAGTTCCAATGGAATGTTGTTTACTCCCGGGGCCTTGTATCGACTTAGGTCTTTCAGTGGTCTGTGAAACTCTTCACGCAGTATCATACCCCCAATTTCATCTTCATCTACATCCTCTTCCATTTGCCTCCATTGCCCTCAAGTACATCGCCCTTGTATAGACCCTCTATATACTCCTTCCGCCTTTCTGCTTTCGCTTCTTTGCTTAGAACAGAGTTTCCATCTGAGCTCTTGATATTCATACAAGTGGTTCTCGTTTCTCCAAAGGTATCTTTAATTTTCCTGTAGGCAGTATCTATCTTACCCCTAGTGAGATAAGCCTCTACATCCTTACATTTGCCTGCTTAGCCATTTTGACTTCCTGTCGATCTCATTTTTGAGACGTTTGTATTCCTTTCTGCCTGCCTCTCCTTTCGTCACATAAATTCAATATTTCTTCTGTTACCCAAGGATTTCTACTAGCCCTCGTCTTTTTACCTACTTGATCCTCTGCTGCCTTCAGTACTTCATCCCTCAGAGCTACCCATTCTTCTTCTACTGTATTTCTTTCCCCCATTCTTGTCAATTGTTTCCTTATGCTCTCCCTAAAACTTTGTACAACCTCTGGTTTAGTCCATGTCCCATCTCCTTAAATTCCCACCTTTTTGCAGTTTCTTCAGTTTTAATCCACTGTTTATAACCAACAGATTGTGGTCAGAGTCCACATCTGTCCCTGGAAATGTCTTACACTTTAAAACCTGGTTCCTAAATCTCTGTCTTACCATTATATAATCTATCTGAAACCTGTCAGTATCTCCAGGCTTCTTCCATGTATACAACCTTCTATTATGATTCTTGAACCAACTATGATTAAGTTGTGCTCTATGCAAAATTCCACCAGGCGGCTTCCTCTTTCATTTCTTACCCTCATTCCATATTCACCTGGTACGTTCCCTTTTCTTCCTTTACCTACTATCGAATTCCAGTCACCCATGACTATTAAATTTTCGTCTCCCTTCACTATCTGCATAATTTCTTTTATCTCATCATACAATACATTTCTTCAATTTCTTCATCATCTTTAGAGCTAATGGCACATAGACTTGTACTACTGTCGTAGACGTGTACTTCGTGTCTATCTTGACCACAACAATGCGTTCGCTGTGCTGTTTGTAGCAGCCTACCCGCATTCCTATTGTTTTGTTCATTATTAAACCTACTCCTGCATTACCCCTATTTGATTTTGTATTTATAACCCTGTATTCACCTGACCAAAAGTCTTGTTCCTTGTTCCTCATTACCTTTTAAATGGCGCTAATCCCAACAGAATCGATATTGCCTCAAACCACCCACAGACTTGTTTGGTACAATTGCAATTCCCACCTCTCCCAGGGACTACTAATTTTTCTAATATGCTGTCATCCAACTGCTGATGAATAAACTGTTGTAAAATTAGCTGCAGTGACTGACGTATTCCATATGAACTCCAGTACGCCAGTAGTTGGTTCCCAGTCTTAGCAGCATCCTGTGCCCCCTCACCGCTCATATCCTACACCTCCTATGCAGCTGACTCGTTCCCCACCAACAAAGTTCTCTTTAACAACATAACCTCCTAAGCACAAAAATTATCCACATTGATGAGTTTTACTCTACCACCGTCCTTCTTCTGTGTGCTTATGATGCTTCACTTTACTAATCAAGTAGCTGCATCTAATATGTCACTATTTTCCAGTGGGTCCACTACACGAAACGTACCTGTCGGTAACTCGGGCTCCACATTCATCCATAGCGACTTCCCGGTTCTACTCAGCACCCAATCATGTGAATTAAGGCCTAATGTCGTTGTTCACAGTTTAACTGAGTTATCTTGTACAACAGACTCCATTTACGATGGATCGGAACTGACGACAGCTTTCCCTAGCCGTAATGTTTTCCCACTAAGCTCCACCACATGTCATCGAAGGTCAACTATGGCGTGACGCTGATACAGAAACTCTTACCCTAGGACCATGCAATAGCCATCGCTTACATCAAAGTCCATTTGCACACGCTGCCTGAACTTGGTTGCCTCCAACTGAAATTTCGTCAACATCGATCCCAGGATTCATCACTGTCCTCTACCCAACTCAGCCTATAACGCACTGGTTCCATTCCGTTTTATCGACCTCAGTGACTGAGCTTCACTGTCCCCTATCCAACTCGACCTATAATGCAGTTGGTTCCATTGCCTATCACCGTCTAACTCTCTCGAGGCTACCGAAACATGCGCCCATGTTTCGGTACCCTTCACCAGCTGTTGTACCCACTACTACACTTTCCCCTACTGCATTCGTTTTTCCTGTGTTTATCTTTACCGGGAACAGCATCCGACAGATCTGGGGTTCCTCCTTACCTTCAGCGTGTGCTTGTCTAACAAAAACGTGTACCCTTCACCAGCTATTACACCCACCATTGCACACTGCGCTTCTGCATTCGTTTTTCGTTTGTTTAATTTTACTGAGGACAGCCTTCGGCGGTTCTGAGGTTCCTTCTTGTCTTTAGCAGGTGGTTATTTGTACACATTCCAACCCTACCATTACTCTTAAACTGCACGATAAAAGTAAGTCATGGCTTCTTCGACAATCCGTGACTGTCTCCCACTGCGACTCGGCGACTTGGACTCGACGGCGCTTCAGGCAGCAAGATGTCGACACATGCGGGAAAAAGCCACAGCTCAGAAGTCCAAATGAGTTGCGGGGTGCATTAATGATGTCACAATGGCAGAAAATTTCACCGCAGTGTTGCCCAGTGTCACCCCGGACGTGTCACACGATGGGAACGTCGCATGTCATCCCTTCTTTTGACGCCTTTTTTGATGGAGGCTAGACTACAATACCCACCATTGAAATTTATAATGGGTTTGCAAGGAAACCGTTTGACACACATCGCCGCTTACAATCGATACGAAAATTTCTCAGGAGATGGCAGAAAGGGCGTCAGTGAAACCAGCCCTTCCCTGCGGGAGTTGATTCACACACGTTTCTCACTACTGCCGCCCCCTGGGCGTTTCAAACCTACTTAGCACCTACATCTACATCTACATGATTACTCTGGAAGACACCATTACGTTTCTGACAGAGGAACATCCTTAGGCTGCAGCAACACAGAACGAGATCTCACTCCTTTCGAGTGTACTGTGATCGCAATTTTTGCTCTGGCATACAGAGTGGAACCGATAGGGACTCTGAAAACCACTTTACGAAATTTCTCCGTGATCCGTAGCAGCCAAGGGGGTTTCTCCTTTTTCAGCCCTCCTTTTTTGCTCCCTCCTGTGGCATGATAATTTAGGGCACAACGTTAACATGTGCGTGAATGCAACAGGAAGATACGCCCTCCCACTCCGTTTCGGCAACGGTGCCACATTTGTTGAGCATTCTATAAATGTACCTGGCAGAAATCTAGAAATCTCGACACTAATTCAGCATTGCAGCTACTCTAGCGCCTGAGGGTTAGGGAACCCCTTCGACATATTTTAAGAGTGGTTTGCTTGCCTTCAGTGTTTAGAGAACCCGCCATTGCTATCGAAGTTTCTGGCAGTTACATTGGTAAAGTCCTCAACAGAGGGGTGTGGGTGGCACCGAAGTTGTTGCCCAACAGGGGAATATTAGAGGGACCCTTTGGAGTTTGCCGGCCGGTGTGGCCGAGCGGTTCTAGGCGCTTCAGTCTGGAACCGCACTACCGCTACGGTCGCAGGTTCGAATCCTGCCTCCCTCAATTGTTTCGGATACCCTGAACAGTACACTCCCGGAATGTAACCGTCGTATTCAAGCACTGCATGCCCTAGGAGAAGAAGACGTAGCACGTTGTAAAAACTCTCACTCCGAAAATTCTCTGATCGTTTCGTGCTGAAATAGATTATTCTTGACAGAAGAAGTGGAATATCAGAACGAGATTTTTCAAGTTACTGAACTTTGTGGAAGGAGGAGTTCATGGTGCTCTTACTGCACAAAAATTCGTTCAGAATATCTTGTCACCTAACTTCACATACACTGCAGTGATACATCACATAGATTCAAAGCAAGCTAAAAACTCGCTAAAACCTAATCGAAAAATACGGCTATATCGTGTATTTCGTTAGTTTACACTCATTTGGCGCAAGTCTGCAAGTTAGTAAATGACAGCCAACAAAATTAAATAAATTAAATCTATATAATCGTTTTTTTATGTGTCTAAACCCGTGTTATAAAGCTGGAAACCGCAGTTAAACAGCAAATTCTCGTGCTGTGAGTGCAGTGAATACCATCACAAAGCTGTCTCTACTGACACCTTTTCAGCTACTTCTGTGGGCAAAATCGACGTAAGTTCAGCAGACTTTACTTGTCTCTAGACAGCTCGAGTTTGTATCAGTGAGCCCAGAAAATTAAGCAGATTTACTCACTGCGTTCTGGGTAGTGGTAGTGAGCCAACATTCATTTCCAAGTTTCTCATTGTGGCTGTGTTTAAGAACTACAGAATATGTATCAACACTTCTGACGTGATAGCTGCAACTTCAAACAGTTGTAGGATTCTCTCTGAAGGGGATCTGGAGAAATTCCATGAAGTCTGTGATGCGTTTGGAAGCACATACTCATTTTCCAGGGTCCCGATTGTATCTTCCAATATTGAGAGTATAGTTAGTCGTCCCAAGGAAAGGCCAAGACCCTTGTAGGAGCAAATTATTATCGGAAAGCCGTTAAAATTTCTCTCCCCATCCCTCTCTTCCGATTGAACTAACATTGTTCCGGTACCTTCAACTACAGGCTGCATTCTTAGCTAGAGCAAATGAGGCACTATGCCAAATCTTGTGACGGCAAACGACGGCGAGAAGTAATGGCGATCGCAGGGGAACAAACAAGAAATCCGAATCCGGAATCTGAAGGACTTGGCCTCAGACTTTTCAAAACCCTACTGCGTCAAGACAAAAGAAAACTGGTTTCTTTCTCCAGAAAACCCAGGATCATGGTGCCTAGTATTATTCAGCAAGCAGGGTAAACATTTATTTCACTGGAGGAAAAATTTACAAAGGACATTAACCAAAAAGAGATTTTTGAGGCGGAAACAATACACTGCAACAAAGAGACGTGTGTGGAAGTTTCTCATTCGGGACAGATTACGTGATACATTTTATATGCCACATCATGAAGTAAAAAAAGAAAATCTGTGTGTCATCAAATGGGGAATTGTATTCGGCAGTTTGTCATACAAGAAGAACTATTCATTGAATTACCCTTTAGAAATGCACCCTACTACTCCTTGGAATCCATTCATTATTACTGTGATTCTATGTCCTGTAGCCTTAATTACCAATATCAAACAAGCATTTCTACAGTCAGTTCTTCATAGGAAGGGCAGAGATCTCATGAGGTTTGTCCGGTTCAGAGTAATTAAAGACCAATGAGGAAACTACCCGGACATCAAAGTCAGTATAAATTTGAAAACTGAATAAATCACGGAGTAATGTAGATAGAGAGGTACAAATTGGCACACATGCTTGGAATGACATGAGGTTTTATTAGAAGCAAAAACAAAAAAATTACAAAAGTTCAAAAAATGTCCAACAGATGGCGTATCATCTGATCAGAATAGCAATAATTAGCATAACAAAGAAAGACAAAGCAAAGATGATGTTCTTTACAGGAAATGCTCAATATGTCCACCGTCATTCCTCAACAATAGCTGTAGTCGAGGAATAATGTTGTGAATAGCATTGTAAAGCATGTCCGGAGTTATGGTGAGGCATTGGCGTCGACCAAGCGAGGTGGCGCAGTGGTTAGCACACTGGACTCGCATTCGGGAGGACGACGGTTCAATCCCGCGTCCGGCCATCCTGATTTAGGTTTTCCGTGATTTCCCTTAAATCGCTCCAGTCAAATGCCGGGATGGTTCCTTTCAAAGGGCAAGGCCGACTTCCTGCCCCGTCCTTCCCTACTCCGATGAGACCGATGACCTCGCTGTCTGGTCTCCTTCCCCGAAACAACCAACCAACCATTGGCGTCGGATGTTGTCTTTCAGCATCCCTAGACATGTCGGTCGATCACGATACACTTGCGACTTCAGGTAACCCCAAAGCCAATAATCGCACTGACTGAGGTCTGGGGACCTGTGAGGCTGAGAACACGATCATCACCAAACAACGCGCGCAAGAGTCCTTTCATGCGTGTAGCAATATGGGGTGGAGCGCCATCCTGCATAAACATCGTACGTTCCAGCAGGTGTTTATCAGCCAGGCTGGGGATGATGCGATCGAAGAAAAAATGCCCGATAACGGTACATGTGGTAAATCCAACCCATACCATGACTTTCTCGTCGTGCAATGGAGTTTCCACGACAGTTCTAGAATTTTCGGTAGCCCAAATTCTGCAGTTGTGGGCGTTGACAGACCCTCGGAGCGTGAAATGAGCTTCGTCGGTCCACAACACGTTACTCAACCAATCGTCATCTTCCGCCATCTTTTGAAACGCCCACACCGCAAATGCCCTCCGCTTCACTAAATCGCCAAGTAACAGTTCATGACGCCGATGGATTTTGTACGGATCGCATCGGAGGATACGTCTCAGTGCCAACCAAACAGTAGTGTATGGAATGCCGGTGTGACGTGCGACAGCACGAGCGCTGACTTCCCCGTGCATAGACGAACCCGCTGCAGTCTCCATTTCTTCCTGAACTGTCTGAGCAGCATTACGCCTTGTGCTCCGTCGGCCACTACGGGGTCTAGCGTCTAAACAACCCGTAGACTTCGAAATCATTCTCGCCACAGCTGCATTTGTCAACGGACCTTTACCCGTTCGAATCCCCTTCCTATGGCGTTGGATCGTAACGCTAAACTAGCACATTCCCCACTCTGATAGTACAGCTTCACTAAAACCGCCTTTTCAGGTAACGTCAACATGCTGCGACTGCTGGCGCATCTGATTGTCTCTCTCATTACAGCTCCTTTGATACACGATTGTCATGCGCAGTTATTGACGTTTTGCTGTCCAGCGCCATCTGTCGGACATTTTGTGAACTTTGTTCATTCCAAGAATGTGTGTCAATTTTTACCTCTCTATCTACATTGTTCCGTGGTTTATTTTCAAATTTATGCTGACTTTTTGACCACCCAGTATATTACATGTGACGAAACAGTTGCATGTCGCTTCATCCAGCTACTTTTCGGATTCAGCGGTAGCCCATTTCTTATTGCAGCCACCTGTAAGAACTTGCTAAGACGCACAAAACGAATTTTTGTCGAGCTGCTTCACATATTGAAATTAAAGTATATATAGATGATTTTTAGGCAGACGCTGAATATGACAACGTTGTGATTAACATAAACGCATCAAGAAAAGGTTTGCATCACCCCAGTTCCTACAAGTCCTGAAGATTTGACTGGATATTGTACCACAGATGCAGTCCCTTTCACTGTTCAGAGATGTCATTAACCCGCCCAAAGATGTAAACAACCATGCATGAGCAGTGCCTACTAGACGGAGGGGGTCTGACAGCCGATCAGTTCCAGTCATTCCACCAAAAAGGAGGTACATGGCTCGTGTTATCTGTAGGTCAACCATGCCTAGACGACCAATACCGCGGTTCGATCGCGTCCGCATTGTTACTTTATGCCAGGAAAGGCTCTCAACAAGGGAAGTGTCCAGGTGTCTCGGAGTGAACCAAAGCAATGTTGAGCGGGCATGGAGGAGATACAGAGAGAGACATGAACTGTCGATGACATGCCTCACTCAGACAGTCCAACGGTTACTACTGCAGTGGATGACCGCTACCTACGGATTATGGTTCGGATCCTTTTTGTGGAGCCACAGGACGTCGTGTTACGACTCAAACTGTGCGCAGTAGGATGCATGATGCACAACTTCACTCCCGACGTCTATGGCGAGGCCCAACTTTGTAACCACGACACCACGCAGCGTGGTGCAGATGAGTCCAGCAACATGCCGAATGGACCGCTCAAGATTGGCATCACGTTCTCTTCACTGATGAGGGTCGCGTATGCCTTAACCAGACAATAGTCGGACACGTGTTTGCAACCCAGTCTGGCTGAACGCCTTAGACACACAGTCCAGCGAGTGCAGCAGGGTGGAGATTTCCTGATGTTTTGCAGTTGCATTATGTGGGGCCGTCGTACACCACTGGTCTTCATGAAAGACGCTGTGACGGCTTCACTATACGTGAATGCGATTCTCGAACTGATAGTGCAACCATATCGGCAGCATACTGGCGAGGCATTCGTCTTCATCGATGACAATTCGCGCCCCCTCGTGCACATCTTGTGAATCACTTCCTTAAGGATAACGACATCGCTCGACTAGAGTGGCCATGTTCTCCAGACATAAACACTATCGACCATGCCTGGGATACATTGAAAAAAGCTGTTTATGGACGACGTGCCCCACCAAAAGGTCTAAGGGATCTTTGCCAAATAGCAGTTGAGGAGTGGGATATTCTGTACCAACAGCGCCTTGATGAAATTGAGGATAGTATGCCACGACGAATACAGGCATGCATCAGTGGAGGAGGACGTGCTACTGAGTATTAGAGGTACCGGTGTGTACAGCAATCTGGACCACCGCCTCTGAAGGTCTCACTTTTTCTAATGTGTGTGTATTACGAGCTTACAACACCCATGTGGCAGATCAGCCTACTACTGGTGATGTGGACCATAAATGGAAGCCAATGGACAGAAATATGGCAAGAAGAAGATGTCGTAAGCAGCTCAGATGTTGAGGCACTAGCGGTCAACTGGAACGTGTGGTATCATTCTACTGGCGAAATTAAATTGGCAATGGCAATGTCTAGGCAACAGATAAATCAGCACGCTAGCGAAGACTCGTTTGCACCAGAAATAGAGCAAGACACTGAAGTGGATAACCTAAGTGGACATACTGAAAACGATATTCGTCAAGAAACCCGATCAATTGGCGAACTGGGTACACCGGAAAGACAAGATGTGCAAAGGTACATGGATGGGTTACAGAACAGGCCTATCTGTTTGCCTATACCAGACCCATTCGCTTAACTTCTACGTGAGTTAGGAGATTGTGACAAAGAACATGATCACTTACAAGGAGAATGTGGGAAGGAAAGCGACGGCTTGCAAGCAGAATGCGAGAGAGAACGTAATAGGAAATAGTCGCTGAAACGAAAGAAATAAAGGATGGAACTCCAGAATTGAACAGATCGTGCAAAAGTTTACCAGAACTGGAAACAGTCCTTGTCCATGCTACTAGAAACTTTACAAGCTGGGCGATTGGCTGTAGAGGAAGATGTAGAGTCACTAACTGAACGCTTTGATAATCTTGCAGTAGATACAGATAAAATGTAGAGCAAAACTTTATTCAAGAAGCAAAGAACAGAGAATCTGAATTCAGCACATGGTTAGATAGCGAAGATAATGATATTGCCGACTGGGTAGTGTATAGGTACATAAAGAAAAGCCCCAACAAGCTAGGACAAAAATTTAAAACCGGTGATAATAATCACTAGCGCGACCGCTGTAAGCGTCGGAAAAGATGTATTTTGCTACGCCGGAAGGCGAATGACAAATGATGGAAACTCCATTCAATTTTTATGTCAGTAGTTTAGAAGACTGTGTCTTTAGTTCTCGTAGGGAGAAGACGTATTCTTGTGAGAAGTGTGTAGTAGACATTGTGTTACCTGAATAATATTTTTTATGAAAGTATGAAGTGTGAGAGTTCTTTTTAGTGCAAAACCACGAAAGTTTTCTTTTCTTCCGCGCACTATGCTAATGTCATGTCACTGTAGCTGCCTGCATCTGAAGAGAAAGTCCGATAAAAATCAGTATTTTATTCACAGTCAAAAATGAGAAGTAGTCATGGCGGAAGAAGAAGCATATAACCAAATTCCGTAAATCTCTATGGCGTAAAGCAAGCAAAATCGACGTAAGTTTACGGCACCGCTCACTGCCAACTTACAAGATTTTAAGGCTTCGTAATTAATTCGATTAATATTCATAATAAGAACATTTACTATGTTAATAATTATATGTTTGCACAGCAGGAACTCAAGTAAAGTGTCCAATACAGTGCCTAACGAGGGAAATACCAAGCAACAAAGTTGGCACGAGTGTTTTTAATGTACAACCGCTTTTGATGAATTAATAAAGAAGTTGAGGGTAGCTATCTTTAACTTCTTTACTAATTCGTCAAAAAGATTGTGCATTAAAAACACACCTAGTGCACTCAACATACCCACTTATTACTTAAATCTCTTTTGTCTGGGTACATTTTACTTGTAGCCCACTAATCTGAGTTCGGACAATCATGATGCTGAGGAAAACGAAGAGGACTTCAATCTAGTGGAATTATTAATGGGAATGGAGAAGAAACTTGATAGCATAAAAGGTATGGAAGAAACGATTAACAGATTAGAAGGAATGGAGAGAAAGATGAATAGACTAAACGAAATGGAGGAGAAAATTAATGACTGAGTCGTGATTATAACGAGACGAATACGGACATCAAAAATATCGGTGCTCAGGTAAATCAGATGCGAGAGGAACACAAGTGATGGGAAAATAAACTCCACCGAAACCTACGGATAGTAAACACCAAAGAAATGAAAGGTTTAAAGATTGCACATGATGCTAAGAAGAATTCAGAGAACGCCAAGACCGTAGCCAGTATCGCCAAACGAATATCAGCTGAAGCATCGAAAGCGAGTAAACGCATAGGATTGCAAAGACGAGAGGCGGTGATCAATTTCAGCAAGAAGGTAGAATGCGTGGAAAAGCGGCAAAATGACGAGTCAGCGACCATGGACAAATTAGAATGTGACCTACGCAAATTAGGGACTGGTTCGGAGGTAACAACTGCAACTCCAGTGAGTGAGACTGAAGAGGTCCGGACCCCCCTTTCGTTCAAAGCTCAACAGGAAGTTATCAACACGCGCATGGAGAAGAAACTGGAGGAGGCGCTAAGGAAACAAATTCAAATGTGGCCCAGCGCGAACGCAACAGAACCTGGAACAAATTCAGTCGGGACGGGTAACTTTATACCGTTAGCGGCAAGCAGAGGATATGGTGAGATAAACGCCGCATTTTCTCGAAGCCGAGGAGGGAGCACAAATGAGGGGACGTCCAACGAGAACAACCAAAAGTCTGATATTTTCCGAAGGACGGAAGTTGTCGATGAAACGCCATTTGATTTTCAACACTTCTTACAAGTCCAAAAATTCGAAATTTTTCCAGATGCGGGTGATTTTACTCACCCACGCACTTGGATATTACAATGTGACCTTTCTTTACCTCCAAATTGGCCTTTAAAATGCAATTTGCGGACACTTGCAAGGGTTAGTCGCGGAGAAAATGCGCGGAATAGCAGCAACGCGTAGAAGTTACCACGAGTTCAAGGACAGCTTCCTAAATATCTACTTGTCCAAGGAGACGCAAGAGCGCATAAAATACGAGATGATTGTTGGCAAAGATTTCGAGAGTTCAGGCTACAAAAGCCCAGTCAAGATCCTTGATGCAATGATTGACAAGAACCAGTATCTTGACGTACCATGCTCTGCCGGTGAAATCATTGTCCATTGTTACACCAAACTTCCGTCCGCATATGAACAAGTATTAGCCGGGAGATGTAATGTGGAGCTCAGTACTTTCGGTAACACACTTTACGAATTAGAATACGCATTCCGAGCGGAGAATGACAGTGAGGGAAGTCTGACAGATACGTCGCAGGCCCTGTGTCGCGTCCAGAATATAACCATTACAATAACAGGAACGGCAATGAGCGGAATGGAGCGCCTTAAGGAAACCATTCACGGTTGGGAAATTTCGGGAGTAATGAAGTTGAACAACGAAGAGACTGGATGGGAAGCGCAATAATTATGTACTACGCAACAGAGCCTGGAATGGAAGGAGGAATGAAGGCTACGGACTACAAAACAATTGATGGCGAAACCATGGCTCCGGTTTCAATGACAATAGTAGATGGGCGCAACTGAACAACGGAGAAAACGGGAATGGAGCTCAGCTAGAGGCAATTGAGATTCGGGGACCAAACCCAGGTCGACGGGCGCGAGGAAATGACAACCTAGGCCACTGAACTTCGGAACAAGCCACAGATAGTTTAAAGGTCGGTGACAGCCGAACATAAGCTTAGTAGGATATATTTTGTCTAGTTATAATAATTTTAAACACAACAAGCATTTCTTTACATTTTCTTTGTAATTCCACCATGGTAATTAGCATAGCAACTTCTCCCATTACTGCCAGTCGTAAGAGTTGGCCATGTTAGAATTTCACTGTACAAGTATTTATTCGTAACGTGTATCAAGTGTAGAGATGTACAGAAGGTCATCCCAGAGATGAATAAATTACAATTGTTGAGAGTAGAAATGTGCCGATTTCACGACAGAAACTTCGTTGTTTATTTGAGCCCTATTTGGCATAAGTTAACATGTTCTCAAAGCAGCTTTGCATTTTGCACGGAACGACAGAATCAGGTGTCACAACGACAGACTTTTATATTCTCGAGTACGAAAAAAGTGCACCAGTTTTGGGGACGGAATTCTACTCGTAACGTCTTAGAGATCAGTTACCGTCCTATTTCTTCTGCTTACTGTGTGTGCATCGCAGTGCAAGCGCTTGTAGGATGCGGTATATAATTTGTAGTATAGTGTGTGAGAGGGTCGTCGTTGAGATTAGTTTGCGAGATTCTCGCAGGATGGTCCAGTATTGTCCACGCAAAAAGGCTGTGGCGCTGTGTATTTGTGGTGTGTTTTTTGTCTGTGGATGTCACTTTCGGTGCAATGTTTCTCACGAATTAGATATTTTATTCGAGTGTAGTTACCCAGATGAGCTATCGCGTCTAATGCGGTTGTTATTCACTGTGGTTATTCGCTTGTGGTTTTCGCATGTGTTTTTCCACGCTATTGTGTGATGATATTCGTGTAGGCTTTCGCGAGTAATTTGCGAGCGCCTTAGTGGTTTATTTTGGGCGACAGTTTGTACTATGTGGCGTGAGCACAGAATGTGCGAGTCACTTTAGTATGTTTTGCAGAGTGAGCTAGGCACACCATCAATTTGTGAGAAAGAGAAGAAGGAAGATGTGTAGCTCTGAAGTCAAATGTCGATAATACCTTGTGCTTTTTATGTTTGTTTCAGGGGCTGGAGTGAAAAAAAAAGTGTACACCAACCTGTGAAAATTTTGTGTCAGTTGTAGCAAAAAAAGAATTTCGCGTTTTTTTTTTTTTAATCCCACTTAGAAGAGCGAGCAGACTGGTGACGTCAGTACTCACCGAGGTTGATGCCATACAACAGTGTTAGTGCCGCCTTAATGACATCAAAATGGGAGTATAGTAGTTTGCATATCTTTTATAGCAGTTGGGTTGCATGACTAAGTAGTATGCTGCGAGGGAATGAAAATGACTGAAGTGAATGTGTAGTCTAAGCCGGCATAGTACTTTGAGTGCATGTAAGGGTGTGGGAAATTAACACTGCACTATCATACGGTACAACACCTCACCACTACTTAAGATTATAAAGAAAATTAATCATTTAAAATTACTGATGTAATAATACCAAATTATTTATGTAACAGAACAGGATTATATTTTTTTAAAGTATTGCAGGTGCTAGTAGATGGGAACAATGGCAGGAGGGTGTCCACAATGAGGAAATCAAAGAAAAACTGGGAATGAACTCTATAGATGTAGCAGTCAGGGCGAACAGGCTTAGATGGTGGGGTCATGTAACACGCATGGGAGAAGCAAGGTTACCCAAGAGACTCATGGGTTCAGCAGTAGAGGGTAGTAGGAGTCGGGGCAGACCAAGGAGAAGGTACCTGGATTCGGTTAAGAACGATTTTGAAGTAATAGGTTTAACATCAGAAGAGGCACCAATGTTAGCACTGAATAGGGGATCATGGAGGAATTTTATAAAGGGGCTATGTTCCAGACTGAAAGCTGAAAGGCATAATTAGTCTTAAATCATCATGATGATGATGATGAAAACCTTTTATTCTTGGAGTAATCATTCATTATAATTCACTGTATTTATGTTGTAAACATATTTGTAAAAACACGCACTGAGTTCCCTTGTAATGATTGTGCAGACTATTGGTAGCCGAGTTGATGGCGACGTGCCAGGTGTTTTGGAGGGGTAGCTGGCACTGGAGTGACTGCAGCGGCTGGGCGCCCGGGCCGCCACGCAGGCAAGGCGCCAGCCCTGCTGCCAGTGGCCGACTCACTGACTGCAGGGCAACTGGTCGACGTGACGTCACCGGCTGCGTGGATGGGGCTCAGGAGAGGACAAGCCCCTTCGTGTCTCCAGCTGTCAACAGGTGGCTTGTGCGGCCGACACCGGAGCACTTGTCCTGCCACTGCCACTACGAGGTCCCAAAGGACCTGCCGACCAATGAAAGTCCGAGGCTGGGGCCAGCAGGGCGCACTTGCGGACGGCTGACTGGAGACACAGTCGACAGCGATGGGCCGGCCAGAGTGGCCGTGTGGTTCTAGGCGCTACAGTCTGGAACCGAGCGACCGCTACGGTCGCAGCCTCGAATCCTGCCTCGGGCATGGATGTGTGTGATGTCCTTAGGTTTAGTTAGGTTTAATTAGTTCTAAGTTCTAGGCGACCTCAGATGTTAAGTCGCATAGTGCTCAGAGCCATTTGACAGCGATAGCGAGAGGTGATTCACCTCAAACCTTTGTCCACATGCTGCACAGGTCTTCCCACGAACGTCTTCAACAGTGTCAACGCATTGCCGACCACCACGTCATCCGAGACGCTCAGTATACGAGATGGCAATGAGCACTGCCAGACACCGGGTCCTGCCACACTGAGGGTGCTGCCTGTACTGTACATGTATATAAAAAGCTGTAACCCACCTTGGACAAACTCATCCCACATAGGTGCCACATCCAGCGGTGTTTTTGTGTGACAATAATAAATTTTAAAAAAAATTCGTCTCCCTAAATATGTTTGAGAAGGCAGCTGCAGGCAGCTTTGTTTCCATTATTGATTTATGTATGTTCCTTTTATATGTGTATTATATGTGCCTTACCGTTTACATCTTACAAGATAAAATGTAGTCTCTATGTTTTATTATGAAGTTTTACTTTTTCTTAATGAACTCATGTATTATTTTTTTCGTTTAGTGCAAAGATTCACTTGTTTTATGACAATCATATGTTGTTTTGTTGTCTTATACCTTTGCATTTAAGGGACAGACTTACACATTTTAGAGATATAAGAAGCACAGATGACTTGCAAATTTGAACCTAGTAATACTCTCTGTTTTAGATCAATGTGAGGACATTCGTAACCAATATTCTGTCAAGGAATGAATGCAGATATGTGTATTATTGAGCAGGGGTAGTAATTTTTCCATGGGGCAGAGAATCCTCAAGACCACAATATTATATTCAGGTTAGGGAATAACCTTCTCTGGCCGCAGTGTCAGGATAAATGAGTAGATAAATGACTGCATGACTCTGTAACTGTTTAGTAATTGTTATTTAAATCTTGGTGTTCAAGAATATAACTCGATGGTACGCCCATCACACTTTATTTCTCACTTAATTTTGTGGTGATGCAGCAGAGAGGGTATGGATGATCCCTGGTTGAACTTGGTAAAGACAGGATATAACACTGTGCTCGGATTTATGGCGTACAAAGATTGATTCATGTTTGTTTCTTTGATAATGACCCAACTAAAGTTTAACACAGAACTATTGACACTGTTCTGTGTAACACTAACCTTTTAAAGTGTGAGATTCCCCATGAATAAATTTGAGAGGGATGGGGAGATTGTGAGAGATTGCAGGGCACTCTCACTTCTAATTCGGTGTTATGGCACTTCATGTTCATAGGGAATATGATCTTTATCCCGATTTTGACTTCATGCATCATGATGAAATGGTGGGCACTAGATAAGGCTCTTGCTTGCGTGCTCTAGGGCAGAAATAACGGTAAGCTTTACCTGCTTTCAGAGGAATAGAGTGCCAATTTAAACGACTGCAGTAAAGGCGTACGGTGATGGTGGTGTCAAGGGAAGCGCGTTTTTTCTGTGGAAGCTGGGTGAGACATTTCCTGACGGCCGAGTTCTGCATTCTGATTGTGCAGGCACATTGGTTGGCGCAGGTCAAGAGGCAGCAGCATCCAGGTAGGTTGACTAGCCCCGAGAAGTCGCCACTGCAATGGCCAGCGCATTGTAGACAGGCAAAAAAGCAGAAGATGGACCCTTGTTATGCAGGAAGCCGACAAAACAACTGTGAGCGTTCTGCGAATTTCCGTGGGACAGGGCCACTGGCGCCCAGACATCCGGACTCTGTTATGAAACATATTTGTGAAAGCATGAGACTTTTAGTGAATTTATGGCCATTCTTTGGAAACGTAGAAATAGATGCAACAGGAGAGATAACAAGCTTTTTTTATGGAGGGCTGTAGTTCCATCCTGGTCATGTTGTAAGCAAAAGACATGGTATAACGACATGGGAAAGAGGCCGAGAAGCTGACTCTTTTTTCCTTTTCTCCCCATTAACTTTAAAGTCTCTGATTGGTCAAATCAGTACATGCAGAGCAAGAGGCACTCTCCGAGTTTCGAATGATGTGTTCCAACTCGTGACTGGCTAGTGGTAAAGTAGGGAAAGTCTAAGAGGTAAAATGTGCTTTCCTGCAGATCTGGGCAGGAAAGCAGGCATGAGAGAACACACTTGTACTGCACTTCGCTAGTAAGGAACTGCAGGGCTCTACCTGGAAGGTGAGACTTGTGTCGTTTGCTAATGTGCCACTCACAGCCTGTACCAGGCACCTTCTGAATTGTCAGAGGTACTGCTTCTAGCGTCACTCAGACAACAGGTGATGCATGGGTGTACTTATTTGTCTTGAGTCAACTGTCTAAACATTTGACACATTCCATCACACATAGTCGTGGAATGGAGTCAAATTTGTTTGGTAGACTAATAAATAGGTGTGCTGCATTCCGAATTAACCAAATATGAGGCTGCGTACTTGCATTTTGTGGGAGCGCGCCATTAACAACAGATTGCGGCCATAAATGACTTGTGTCGCCGAATGCATTGTAGTGGGCCGCCCTGACCAGCAGGAGGGTAAGGTATTCGCTGCTATGGCGTATCGCTCCAATATATGTTTCTCAGCACCCTGTTCTTTCGACCTACATTTTTCTTTTTGGAATGGTAAAATAAAGATGCTTCATGGTGCCATAGTTTTTGTGCCATATCCCGGATTCACGTGTATGAAGTCAGATGAAACGATTAGTGTTCCTGTTTATGTCCTGTGTCGATCCCCAACTATTCACTTTGTCCACCATAGAGCCCATGTTAGTGGAAGCGTTTGTCAAATAAAAATGTTTGTGTGACGTTTCTTTATTCATTTTTTTTCTTGTTATGTTAAAATAGAATAAATCCATTGTCATTTAGATCACAACTTATCTCTGATTGCTGATTAACAGTACCTTCCTATTTTATTATTGAAGTCCGGATTTGAAACGTGAGTAGAAGGCTTTCAAAGTAACAAACAAATGAGAAAATATTAAATCACTTTAGAAAATGTACTATTCATTTATATTAAATACATATCAGAACAAGAAAAAGAACAGCTTGTAATTGACATAGAAGAAGAACAAAAGCCACAACTTACAATAAAATTAGAAGATGACAATGTGAAATATAAAAAACTAAGGCAGGTAAACTGCAAAATACCTAAAATAGAGCTGAATGATATCGTCTACATCATCACAACTTATTATCTGCAAAAACATCATTTCATTGATATTGCTGGAACAATAATCAAGTTAATCAAATCTTAGTTTTCTGTAAACAATACTGGAGAGCACCCAGTGCCAGCTAAAGTAGGCTTTGTCCTGCAGCCAGACAAAAAATTATGATGTGTCTATTGTGGAGTATGTATCAACTATAAAGTGTTTTAATAAAGGTTTAAATCTGCTTTTAAGTGCTTCATGATTGAAGAAGCTACAATATGAAATTTGGTGATATAAACTATTATATAGATAGTTTTGTTGACTAAGAAATTAATTCATTTGCAATCATGATCTCAGTATTGAAGAAATTAAAAATAAGTTATTTGATAATATTGTGCAGAATATATCCAACCTGATTAGTACCATAGTAAGTAACTTACATCTGTTACTTAAAGTATTAATAAACAATACAAATTTCTTTACCTCTTAAGTTGAATAAATAATTCACACTCTTATCAGTTGATTGATTTATGAATTTAGTGACTGCATCTTCTTCATTATCAGGATAACATACAAATAAAATATTATGAAAGTGTTAATTTTCTCATTTATATTGCATGATACATTTATATTTTAATATTTTTACAAATGAAAAATGAAAATTTAAGACTGTCCAAGTCAGGTAGCCTAAGCGTCATTTGATTCTAAAAACAGTTCTCCAGACATGAGTCATTCACCACAAAGAGGTCCACTTTTAACAGATTGATTTAGAGATATAAATATTTTATCTTCCATTTTCATTTCAAGGGATGGATTACTGAACTGTGTTAGAAACAAAATTTGTACTTCATCAAAATTATATCTTTTGTTTTCTGTTTCTAAATTCATAGGTACCACATCGCCATTTACGTTGGCTGTATATAATATAATCCTCTTGATGTGTAAATGATACTCAAATATGTAATTTAATATTCTATCAATGCTAACAAATTTAAATATGAGTTTACGTTTGATACAAATTCTTTTTTCAAGAGCACTTAATTGTCAAAGTGATGGTGTTAAACCTTTCTTAGAGAAATATTTTATAAAAGCTTTTCCTACTTCCTTTTTTGTAAAGTAAGTTGTAAAAGTGTTAAGGTTACCACTAAAAAGTTGAGTAAACTGTTTATTAAGTATGTTTTAGCGAAATAGTTATCAAATTGTATTAGAATACTTGCACATTCAGTTTTTGTAACAAGATTAGCTGTTAGAATACTTGTACATTCAGGCTCTGTTGCAAATTAGCGAATCTGTTTTCTGAATATTGTTTGGTAACTACATCATAAGCGCTTATTAGATCTTTTAAACCTACTAACCTTCTACTTTTAAAATCAATATATAACTCAGTTACTTTACAAATGTCTTATCATACTTAAAGAAACTATAATTAAATCTTCTATTTTTGTGTCTAATTTCATGTATATTTTCCTTGCATTGCAGTCTGTGCCTGTAGCTTATCCCAAAAATGTTCATATATTGAACTCAATACATTATTAAATTTCTTATTATCAGTTAATAGTTTTAACACAAATGAGCACAAATGGCCACAAATTACTTCATTAAAATTTTCTGTTCGTTGCCAATTACATTACAGTTCATTTGAGCCAAGATATTTAACCACTTCTTTAGGAATATTTCCTCCAAATGAATCAAATACAAATTGTTATCTCTGTTCTTATAGTAACAGATCCAATGTGAGGCAGCATCGTCAGATGTACCTAAATTTATTATTCCAGATTCATATTCTGTAGCATGACTAGCGACAGCTGAAGCGGTCTTAGGTTTGGCGATTGCCAAAGCAGCAGGATTTGAAGCAGCTTACGTGGGTACACCAGTCTTATCATGACAAATTATGACAAAGTATATTTTTAGGCAGCACTGAAATGAAGCTACTTCATTTTTTATAATCGCCTACCATTATCATCAAAGGCAGACTAAAGCCTCTGTGCAGCCCTAAAGCTACTTCAGGTACTGCTGTTCAAGTCCCACACCTAGTTTTCATTTTCCATACATTATTCCTCTAACTGCAGTTGCACCTAATCTTTGTCCTATAGATGCATCAGTAGCAGGTAATTGAAGTTCCTTATCTGTTTCACATCTTTTTTCTAAATCGTTATTACCTTTATAGGCAGTATTATGTTTTTTTACAAGCCTCATGTAAAGGATTTATTCCTTGGTCTCCTCTAGGTAACCTTTCATCTAGTTTGGTCCCCAGGCCTGTAAATCGGTAGTCTCGAAAGTTTTATAGATTTATTTTGAATGGAAGTTTGATAATCAAACTGTTTACTAAACGTTTTCCACAATTTTTTTGTTTTCTGCAGAGTGTGAGGAAGATTATTCAAATATCTAATCAAATACAGAATTCCTTTTGGATCGCTGATTATGAAATCACTAACTTTATTTGTTAACATTTGCATTATTTTTACTTTTTTGATTATAATAATTTTTATTGTCACCTAATTCTTCTCCACGAATTACTGCTAATCTGTCGATTAAATCTCTAACATCATTCATGCAAACACATCCAATGTGTTTCTCAGTATAATTTTTATTAGAGCACTACCAAATTTTCTGGGACTTACAGATTCTCTTATTTTCTGCCTTATCAGATTTTTTAATGTGTGATATTTCAAACATTTACTTGATTTAGGTTTATTAGTATTAGGATTGATATTTTAAAATCTAATATTTGTTGATATTAACACGTCTTTATAGTAATATATAGTATCATTACATTCATCAATATATTTTAGCTAAGAATTTCCTTAAATTATCAGTATCTTTATTAGGTTTTTCATTGATAAAGGTGTCATCATTGTTAAATCTTAGTTCCGAATCCCCAACATAGTGTTTAACATTTATGATATGCAAGCCAAAAACTATCATTAAGGGCATCAAGATACTTTGTTGTTGTTGATTAAGGGCATCAATATACTTTATTGCTGTTGTACTAATATAAGAAGTCAGAGGTAAAACCTTTTTTGGCTCATTTTTTGTACCTCATTTTCTTCCATATTTTTCAGCATTTCTTCAAGTTGTTTCCGTCTTTGGGAAGGTGGAATTTCATTATCGTAATATAATAAGCTTTTCTAACATGATGATTCTGACAGTGCTGATGGAGTAGGAAACATGCCATCGTATGCATCTTTGTAAAGATGGTAATAAGCAACCATAGCTTTCAGAGCATTGCCACCTAAACCTTCAATTCCTTGTCTAACCTGTTCCTTTGCATCAATAAATCGTAGATCTTCTTTCAAATTTGTCTCATTCTGTTCTTGGTTGTTTTTTCAAATCTTGAATTGTTCTTTTACTTGAACTTTTTTCTATTTCCTTAAGCTTTTTTTTACCAACCTCTGGGTCATAGTTCCAAAACATTTAATATAAATAATAAACATTAAATATAATTAATTCTAACGTTCAATGTTTATGTCTATGGATTCAAGAGGAACAATTCGTTCCCCTTTATGTTGTCAGAAATTTTTGTATTTTATCCCTGAACTGACTTTCAGTTGGGTTTCTAGTCATATGCATAGAAAAAAAAATACAAAGTGACCACTGCAACATTTACTGCACATTTATTTAAAATCATCAAATGTGTATGTGATTTTAATTTGTGTCATCCTGTATGAAAATATTTAAAAAGTTGAGATTATTGTGGAGTAATCGTTTGGAATTTTGATTAAGGTATAGCTAAATAAAAAGAATATGTTACTCAATGGTGACTTCTAGTAAAACATTCTCTAATGATATCTTGATTTTCAATAATTAAGACACCAAATACTACCAGTGAATTATCTGGGCACTGATCCAGAGGTATAATTTCATCACGATTTTCAATAAAATTAATGAACTTCTCACTATATTTGTCTTCAATTTTTTCCACTTTTTATAAATTCTTAATATTTCGGTTTATCTAAACTTTTAGGATAAACATACAAATGATTGATTGTATTCCTGTCAATCATCCTGGTGATAGAGGGTAACTGTCAATTATTAATGTAGTTTTTCCACATCTGCTTGGTCCTATTATTACACATTCAATAGAATTCGCCAAATCTTACCATGTTTATATGTTGATTTCTTCAATGTAGTTCTTATTTTTGATTCACAATCAGTTTTCATTTAATCAAGATAATTTTTATTAACTAAATGCTTAGATTATTTCAGTTGAGTGGTAAATCATCTGTTCTCAAATAAGGTCAGCTGTGATATTTGAGACAACTACAGTAATGTAATGCCAGTTGGTTTTCATACAACATTTGTAACTCAAATATTATATAAAAATAATAAACTTTACTTGTAAGGAGAAACAATCGAAATTCATATTTGCCAGTACAGTTTAAAAGCTTAGAAAAAATTATATATACAAAAAACCAAATGTTTACTTTAAAAAAGGTTAAATTTTAAATGGAATTATTATTGACAGCGATGCTAAATTAGGTATGTATATAATAGATAGTGTTGTAAGTGTGCTTGGATTTAGCGATCAGACAGTTAAACCTAATAAAAAACTGTTGCTAATGATGTTCCTAAAATTACTCCACTCGAATTAAATAATATAAATTTTAACTTAGCTGATGGAATACTTTGATAATTTTGATTGAGAAACTACTTTATTGCTTCTTTCAAGCCAAATGCAGAATTTGGTGGACTGATAATTTATCAACCAAATTCCCCTGTAATTATTCTAATTTTTGATCCCATTTAAGTTTTAGAAATAACTATATTTGATGAAAGTGATTATTGGGTTGATTTCAGTGGTGCTTGTGTAACAGTTTTAGAAATGGCTTAATAAAATTTATTCTTTAATAAATAATGAACAAAATCAATGGTCATCAAGTTTACTTATTCTTTGTAAATCAGAAATCTAAAAATAAACTGACTGTACCTAATGAGGATACAAAGATTAATATAAATAATAGAGACAGCTAGGTAAATCTGAGCCATGCTAAATTATAAAGGAGCTTCAGCACAGATGATGGGAAATGCCATAAAATTAATTGTTTATTATGTAGTAAAGCTATTTGATTTTGTAGCCATAAAGAAAGAAAATAAAATTTCATCGCAAACTGAGGACCCTTTTATTTAAACACCAGTTCTGCTGTATTTGACTTCATCTGTTATCGATAAAATTAGTAAGGATGGACAATTACTTAAAAATGGAAAAATAAAGAGGAAGAGAAATGAAGTACTTTATCCACTGAATATGCTTGGTGGTTTCTTTGGGTACTATAAAGAAATTTTATGGGAAGGTGATCTTACTGTAATTTTTACTTGGAGTTCCAGTGGTGATCATACTCTTCTTACATGGCCTGCTAAAAGGATGCTGGAGTGAAAATAAAAGACACGCTTCCAAAAGGAGGAACATTTGGTGAAGAATCGATGGAAATTCTAGTACCAGTCGTTAAATATCAACCAAATTACTAGTTAGGACAATGAGAAAATCTATTGAAAGATCCTAAAATTCCGAAGTCTTATTATGAACTGCAAACTGTAGAAATTGCTGTACTGACTGGTAAGAAAAATTTTAGTCAGGTATTAGGAATTTCTGTAGCTCTCTAGAGTTTGATATGCCATATTTCGTACTTCCTACATTTCAAACAAATTGTAAAAATAATCAGTTGCTGGACTCTTCATTATTCAACCAAGTGAAGCTACAGAATATACAGGGTGGTCCATTGATAGTGACTGGACCAAATATCTAACGAAATACGCATCAAACGAAAAAACTACAAAGAACGAAACTCATCTAGCTTGAAGAGAGAAACCAGATGGCACTATGGTTGACCCGCTAGATGGCGCTGCCATAGGTCAAACGGATATCAACTCTGCTTTTTTAAATAGGAACCCCCTGTTTTTATTACATATTCGTGTAGTACGTAAAGAAATATCAATGCTTTAGTTGGACCACTTTTTTCGCTTTGTGATAGATGGCGCAGTAATAGTCACAAATGTAGAAGTACTTGGTGTCACGTAACATTCCGACAGTGCGGACGGTATTTGCTTCGTGATACATTACCAGTGTTAAAATGGACCACTTACCAATTGCGGAAAAGGTCGATATTGTGTTGATGTACGAGTATTGTGATCAAAATGCCCAACGGGCTTGTGCTATGTGTGCTGCTCGGTATCCTGGACGACATCATCCAAGTGTCCAGAAAGTCACATTATTTAAGGAAACAGGAAGTGTTCAGCCACATGTGAAACGTCAACCACGACTTGCAACAAATGATGATGCCCAAGTAGTTGTTTTAGCTGCGGTTGCGGTTAATCCACATGTCAGTAGCAGACAAATTGCGCGAGAATTGGGAATCTCAAAAACGTCGGTCCTGAGAATGCTACATGAACATAGATTGCACCCGTACCATATTTCTATGCACCAGGAATTGCATGGTGACGACTTTGAACGTCGTGTACAGTTATGCCACTGGGCACAAGTGAAATTACAGGACGATGACAGATTTTTGCATGTGTTCTATTTAGTAACGAAGTGTCGTTCACCAACAGCGGTAACGTAAACCGGCATAATATGCACTGTTGGGCAATGGAAAATCCACGGTTGGTTGCGACAAGTGGAACATCAGCGATCTTGGCGGGTTAATGTATGGTGCGGCATTATGGGAGGAAGGATAATTGGCTCCCATTTTATCGATGGAAATCTAAATGGTGCAATGTATGCTGATTTCCTACGTAATGTTCTACCGATGTTACTACAAGATGTTTTACTGTGTGACAGAATGACGATGTACTTCCAACATGATGGATGTCCGGCACATAGCTCGCGTGCGGTTGAAGCAGTACTGAATAGCATATTTCATGACAGGTCATCGAAGCACCATACCATGTCCCGCACGTTCACCCGATCTGACGTCCCCGGATTTCTTTCTGTGGGGAAAGTTGAAGAATATTTGCTATCGTGATCCACCGACAAAGCCTGACAACATGTGTCATCGCATTGTCAATGCATGTGCGAACATTACGGAAGGCGAACTACTCTCTGTTGAGAGGAATGTCGTTACACGTATTGCCAAATGCATTGAGGTTGACTGACATTATTTTGAGCATTTATTGCATTAATGTGGTATTTACAGGTAATCGCGCTGTAACAGCATGCGATCTCGGGAATGGTAAGTTTACAAAGGTACGTGTATCACATTGGAACAACCGAAATAAAATGTTCAAACGTACCTATGTTCTGTATTTTAATTTAAAAAACCTACCTGTTACCAACTATTCGTCTAAAATTGTGAGTCATATATTCGTGACTATTACAGCGACATCTACCACAAAGGGAAAAAAGTGGTCCAACTAAAACATTCATATTTCTTTACTTACTACACGAATATGTAATAAAAAAGGGGGTTCCTATTTAAAAAAAAAACGCAGTTGATATCCGTTTGACCTATGACAGCGCCATCTAGCGGACCAACCATAGCGCCATCTGGTTTCCCCCTTCAAGCTAGACGACTTTCGTTCTTCGCAGCTTTTCGGTTTGGCACTTATTTCGTGAGATATTTGCCCCGGTCACGATCAATGGACCTCCCTGTATACCTGAAAAATGGAACAAACGACGTCTTCCCTCAATAGACGTGGAATATTAACCCTCCTAATAATATTCTCAAAGCATATGATGCATCTCTCGATTTTGAATGAGTTACACTATCGAAAGAGGGTACTGACATAAGTCAATTTCATTTCGTAATAGCTACCCTATCCATGTGGTTAACATGACTCATAGAAATGATATTTTAGCAACTCAGGAGACAACAATGAAATAAGTTGCAACTTTTAATGAAAAAAATCCTGCAGTTACTTTTGCATATGTAATTATGTATGGTAAAAAGAATCTCACAATGTGCAACACAGAATCTTAGCTGAGAATTTTTAAAATGAAAAGCTGCACATCTAAATATATCTGGTTTTATTCATTATAATTTTTCTGAATATCCCTTTTCATATAGGTTACATTAACATTTTGAATATTTTTTTGTTTCGTGAATTTGTACTTTCCTGAGTGTGAGAGGTAATGGAAGAAAAGAACCAGTTGGCGACTCAAGGCAGGTTTCACTCACACATATCTCTGAACATAGCCACAAGATAAGAGTCTCTGTAGTGACCAACAGCTGGCGCAGTTGCCAGCGTCTACTTGCATTAATATGGGAACACGATTCATCTTATTCACATATTACTCTTTTTTAATGCTAGTTTGAGTGCTGTCATTGACATTTATATTTTGCTGACATTTCATTTCTTCAAGTAAATATAATGTTGTGAAGAAAATAATTCATTTGTACCCAAATTTGACTGATAAAAATGACTTAATTTGAAATAGTTTGTCACTCAAATATCAACTACATACAGATTTGAGACTTCTTTACTCCATCAACCCTCTATGCAGATATGTTGACAGAAGTATGTGACATTATCTGATGAAGTCTTAAATAAATTATGCTTGGGGAGAGAACCCTTTTTGACAAAATATTCTATATCCTCGCTTCTGTATGGCTCATCGACACTCCTGGATGGGTTTGAGACCTGTGCTAAAGCAGCAGTGCCCTGTTAAGTCGGACATGGACTCCATGCTGCACTGATGCACGCAACGTCAGAGGCTGGAAGCTTGGTGAGAAATGGAAGGCGTTCAATAGGACATGTTTTCTACTTTCTGAGATCGAATTATTTTTTTAAATTAATTGTACTGTACTCAACATGGCCAGAAAAATTTATGTAATTAGTAAGCGGATAAGTTGAGCAAACTGGCCGTGTTTTTAATGCAAACTGCTTTTGACACATTAATAAAGAAATTAAGGGTAGTAATAGCAATTGCTGCAACCAACTCTGACAGTGAGTTATTTAACCTTTAAGCCTATCTGAATTGGGTGGACTAAGAGGTCAAAGTTTGGACTTTCAAAAGGGTTCCCAGCAACTGCTGTTGCTACCCTTCGATTCTTTATTAATTCGCCAAACACGGTTGTGCATTAAAATAGTCCTAGATCGCTCAACGCATCCACTTACTACTGTTGGCAACATGGATTCCACTATATCTCAGTCAGACGACACAGAGCACAAAAACAAACCAAGCAACACGCTCAGGCAGTGAAGTGCTTCACAGTGTTTAGACACTAATTGCAGTCCAGTCGATAGTAATAGGCATATTGTAAACTGTGGTCTGACATGTGAAAATATGTATTATAACGACTCCAACTGTGTTCATTCGAGCAGCACAGTGCAGTCAATAGTCAACATTCTTCAGTTGCAGGGGTAGCAGCTCCCGTTTCTGACTTACTCCTTGAAAAAAGCTTGATTAAATATAGACAGTTTTAACCTAATATGGAGAAATCTATTCACCCAGTTGTGTCCAACGAAGTTTTAAAAATACTATACCTTTGGGTAAGGGGCAAGAAAATCCAATTTATTTAGTTTAAAACTCGAGGTGAACCATCATTATGGGCCACACATTTGGCAGAGACTTGTCATAGACAAGAACTATTCAAAAAACCATTTCTAGTGAAATTCTGGTCAATTGGTATACAGCAACATTTACATAAACAGACTTTAGGGCCCAGAATCATATAACTCAAGACAGTGTTCTCTGTGGAATTTCCAAACTACACAAATAAAACGCGTTACTGGGTTGAACCAATCTCTACTGACATCGTCTGCTTATTGAAGGCTAGGTTACCTCACAATATCAAAGAAAACTTGATCAATGTACCTGAAAATGATCTTGAGCAATTTATGTTCGTGCTACTGACTTTACACAGGATGTCATAAGGCATAGTAGTGAGCATGGGAACAGCAACGCATCTCTATCGAAGCGAGAGAGACGCAAGTACTTGCTGCATAGCAAAGGCAATAGAGGTAGCAGGAAGAATAAGTACAATCACAAAAACAATAGACAACAAAACGATCATGGCAATCAATCACTTAACCGAAAAAGGTGTCACAACGATAAAAAGCACTGAAGCCCTAAACATAATGCGAAATTGAGAAATACTAGGCAAGGAGGACATTCTGGAACCTGTAACACAAATCAGGGACCACCGCATAGTAATTTGAAATGCAAAGTAACTAAAGTCGACCTATTGTACAGGGGTAAATCCGCATACCCATCAATGGCAGAATTATAATCAAAACTTGTGTATAGTGGACATAATGGACAGAGACCTCTTTGTCTCTCTGTTCCACTGAACTAGATTTGGCTACACAATACGCACTCCACTGCTGGCCATACGGTGGAGTGAGAGCAACATGACTCACACTAACGGCAATGACATTGAAAGTTAACCCTGTGGGCACTGTAGGAATGATCGAGAAAGTATGCAAAATTTGGTTTACTAACAGCTGAGGACGGGCAGCAGCCTTTTCATTAGTTGCAGGGGCAACGATCTGGATGGTAGACTGATCTGCCCTTCTAACACTCACCAAAAGGGCCTTGCTGTGCTTGTACTGCGAACGGCTAAATGCATGGGGAAACTACAGCTGGAATACTCTCTTTCAAATTCTAAAAGTGGCAGGTGTAAAATACAGGGAGCGAAAGGCTATTTACAATTTGTACAGAAACTAGATAGCAGTCACAAGAGTCGAGGGGCATGAAAGGGAAGCAGTGGTTGGGAAGGGAGTGAGACAGGGTTGTAGCCTCTCCCCGATGCTATTCAATTTGTATATTGAGCAAGCAGTAAAGGAAACAAAAGGAAAGTTCACAGTAGGTATTAAAATCCATGGAGAAGAAATAAAAACTTTGAGGTTCGCCGATGACATTGTAATTCTGTCAGAGACAGCAAAGGACTTGGAAGAGCAGTTGAACGGAATGGACAGTGTCTTGAAAGGAGGATATAAGATGAACATTAACAAAAACAAAACGAGGATAATGGAATGTAGTCGAATTCAGTCTGGTGATGCTGAGGGAATTAGATTAGGAAATGAGACACTTAAAGTAGTAAAGGAGGTTCACTATTTGGGGAGCAATGGTCGAAGTAGAGAAGATATAAAATGTAGACTGGCAATGGCAAGGAAAGCGTTTCTGAAGAAGAGAAATTTGTTAACATCGTGTATATATTTAAGTGTCAGGAAGTCGTTTCTGAAGGTATTTGTATGGAGTGTAGCGACGTATGGAAGTGAAACATGGACGATGCATAGTTTGGACAAGAAGAGAATAGAAGTTTTCGAAAAGTGGTGCTACAGAAGAATGCTGAAGATTAGATGGGTAGATCACATAACTAATGAGGAGGTGCTGAATAGAATTGGGGAGAAGAGGAGTTTGTGGCACAGCTTGACAAGAAGAAGGGACTGGTTGGTAGGACATGTTCTGAGGCATCAAGGAATCACATATTTATCATTGGAGGGTAGTGTGGAGGGTAAAAATTGTCGAGGAAGACCAAGAGATGAATACACTAAGCAGATTCATAAGGATGTAGGTTGCAGTATGTACTGGGAGATGATGAAGCTTGCATAGGATAGAGTAGCATGGAGAGCTGCATCAAACCAGTTTCAGGACTGAAGACCACAACAACAACAACAACAACAACAACAACAACAGCATTTATATTCCCAAAATAAAGACGTAAATTATGCTAAACAAGATATTGATTGAATACCGTAAATAAGGGAACAATGGAAAAGGATCCTGGTTGGCAGAAGTGAGTCTAGTACCCTCGCCCTAAAAATGTGCATAACGCAATCTAAATTGATCTGACGCTAAGCAGACTTTGATTGATCAACTGAGAGCAAGTGGCGATTGAGATCTGTATAGCCTGACAATGCCGGTGCAGCAGTGCAGTAGCGTGTTGGCTTCATGCGACGATGTAAATTGCACCTGGGGAGAAGTGTGCAGCGGTGATGAGACGTGGAGGGGCACCTGTGAATCGACCAAGGCTCGCAAAAGAAATATAAAAATCTTACGGTCTAGCGATCAGGCAGACGAATCACAATTAACTATCTACCAGAGCGCTGAAATCACAGAAGATTTCAGTGTGTGACACACCCATTTGCTGATCGTACTAAGGACCAATTTGGCTCACATATACGACAGAGCGCACAAGGATACCCAACGTCAAAACTGGTAAACCAAAGACGAACAAGTGTGTCCTCGGCAAACGAGTAGTCAGAGACGTTTGAAGTCAGACTGTCAGTACAGTAAGAGCTTCACCACAGGCTCCCCAGCCTAAACTACTCGCAAGCGATGTCAGTCTCAGGACAGGTCCCACGTACCATCCACACATGCCAGAGCCTTGACTGGCAGTGTTTCCCAGACCAAAGTCCAGCCCCGGAGAGCTTCGCACCTCTTCAGAAAAAAAAAATCCTTTTTCCTGCAAAGTGCACGAACGACACCGCCTTCAAGTCATCTTGAGCCAATCGCAGGTCTCAAGAGGCAGTAAATCTCCCTCCCCTATGACAACACAAACTCCTGTCAAACCAGGGAAAGAGCTAAGAAACGTGCGTCTCTGGGAAAAAAGAAGCCGCCCATTACTGCTTTTTTTTAATTTTCGCAGAGGGGGAAGATGATTTTCTCAGTCGTCGCGTCGCTTCCCACGGGAACAATCAAACAGATACAATCTTAAAGGTCTTGATCTAAATCGCCTGTGCCTTGGAGCTTGTTAGTCCTAGCTATCAGGTGTCTCTGAAGGTTTCTCCGACACCGGAGTTACTTGTACAACCGAGGCAGCCGATGGAAGTGCGTCACAGGCCTATGTGCAGAACCGGCAAACACGAAAACTTGTGAGTTTTTATCACGCATTGGCTCTGCACACAATGCCTGGCTTACTTCTCCACCATGTAGACACGTACCTTCAGCCTGTTGCCCCCAGCCCAGCCTTCTGCTGGCGCCGCGGCGTGTAGCTTGGCATTGTTCTGCTGGAGACCTGTCTCGACAATGGGCTGCATTGTCTGCCCTGTACGGCTGTGGGCCTGTCCGGCAAGATTTACTGAGGGATGGGCTCGGCGCCAATTGCTTCCAACTCCCAACATGCCGTTTCTGCGAGCTAACAACCATAAAAATACCTCAAGCTTTTAGCGCCCTACCAGGCTCCATCAACATCTGCTCAGGCTGTTAACTTTCTAAAGTCTGGCTTAAGGTGCCTCAGGTTGTAATAAAATCTTTGATAATTTTCCCTATGAGGAAAATAGGTGAGAGAGTAACTTTTCCTCCCTCAACATATCAATATTGAAATGCAATGATGGGCTTGGCATACAGCAAGATTTACTGGATGAACAGCGGTGATGTCTGAGGACAGATATAGAAGTTGTGCAGTCCATAGTGTAAAGAACCATATGTAGGAGACCTGTCAATACAATCATAGGCACAAGAGGTTCTATGAACGTAAAGAAAATTTCTCAGGTCCAAAAACTAACGACGTTATGGGTAAGAAACTGTAGGACGACAGGTGCTATTGGTGCAACATCGCAACTGATAAAATACCAGGTTCAGGTTGTAATAATGGTAGGAGAGGAAGCTATTAAAAGCACCTTTCTCTGAGGACTCTCGGTTGAATGTATTCTCAGTTGCGAGTTTCTCTGGGAGTTGATAGCGAATATTGACCTCTCCAAAATTGACATAAGCTTCAGCAAAGAGTCACTGGTAATGGGGACAACGGAATACATGGCAAATACCGCCAAAGTATCTAAATTACGCGTAGGGGGCCAAGTGTGTTACAAATCTGCAATATGATGTATGATGAGGGATTCTGCTATTCAGACACTGGGGAAAATAATTTACCTCAGGTGGAAGAGCCGATTACCTCGAAAACACGAGACTCATAATACCTTACTAGTAGCCAACAAGTCGAATTTGGTCAGCTTCTATAAAAATACTTAGAGGTCTTTCCCGACAAACCAGTATCATCAAGTGACACAAGTACAATACAGGGGTGATACCTCACAATACTTTTGTCATGCCACTTACTCTGTACCGTGGACCAAGAAGGAGTCAGTCACCAAGAAAATAAGGAAAAAGGTGAATGGGGAATAATAGAACCTTCCTTGTCACCATATAGTAGTCCTTTAGTTGCTGTAGCTAAAGCCAGTGGGAATATCCATCTGGTTTTAGACGATAGAGACATAAATAAGATAACTGTACTGCTTTGCACCAAACTGGAGAATCTGGAAGACCATGTACAAACATTCTTTTCCATTAGATATCTAACAACAGTAGATTTAAACTCATCTTAAACGCAGATTCCATTAACTGAAACTTCTAAGAGTGCACATCACGCATATTTTGTGGTAGAAGCTACCACTTTGGAGTACTACCATTCAGTCTGAACGTTAGATCAGATGTATTTATAACAGCACTTGATACAATGCTTGGCCCAATAGAGTAACATTATACTTAGATAACTTACTTATTGCCACCCCAACATCACAAGAGCATGTAGAGAGCTTACACAAGGTACTGCAAAACTGTCTGGAGCAGGTGTGACCGCAAGCCTCGATAAATCGAGATTTGGCAGACACCAAATCAAATTTCTTGGACATGTTATTTTGCTCTTAGGCATCATTGCTGCTCCTAAGGAAATGCAAGTGACTGAGCAATTTTCTCAGCCAACAACAAAGAAGCAGTTAAAGGCTTTCATTGGCGTTGTGGTTTTTTTTTTTGTTTGCATTTTGTGCCCAATCAAATTTTGAACAGTCAATAGCTGCTGAGATTACTAAGCAAAAACGCACCGTGGATGTGTTCAGCAGAAAGCCACAGAGCGTTTGCAACAATAAAACAAGCCTTGTTGGAAGCAAACCTGCTGTACCACCCAAACATGACAAATGAGTTCTGTATTGCAGCAGACCGTATTCACATGGGCTAGGGTGTTGTCTGTTCCAAGTAGAAAAAATGAACAGTTGCTAACAAATACAAGCCATCGGTTTTGCAAGCCGAGTTCTCACAAGTTGTGAGAAATCCTAATCATTCATGGAGTTGGAGCCTTAGCGGTTGTTTGGACCATCAAAAGATTCCATTTTTACATCCACAGTAAACCAATAATAGTATACAGTGATCATCAAACTCTGAGCTTTTTGCTTACATGCAAAATTGTACATGACACGTCGTCCCTGTAGGCTCTATCCTCACAACAGTAAGAACAAAGAATAACATGTATCAAAGCATATGACAACTTAGTAGCAAATCCTTTATACACCTACGGCGCGGTATGGATGACTTTACTGATCTGATTTAACAGGCTTCTAGGTACTTAGGGGTTAAACACATAGGTAAAAGTCGTTGCAGATGTGTAAAGACATGGCCGAATTGCAGAACTCAGATCCGACTTGGAATTAGGTAAGAACATTCTTGTCGTAGGATCCTGTGTGAGCCCTAAGCGAGCGATGTAAAATAGAAAATTCAGTCCTTTTCCATAGGAGGGATGTAAACACAGATGTGAGGTGCATGCGTACATCACAGTCGTGCACGAAATATTTCATCTAGTGCATACACATGAATTGGGGGCATATACGAATTGATAAGTGTGTGACAATCATAAAAAGGTACTGTTGTGCCATTGACCTCAAAAGACAAGTACAAAGCATAAAACGAGCATGTGAAATATGACGGAAGACGAAGCCCATGAACAGATCAAACAAGAGATTGCGGCGACGCGGGGCAGACCGTGTACGATCGCAGCAGTGAACACGCACTGTGCCCGGGAGCGTCTGCGCTCTATGAATTTACCAACATTGACATATAAAAAATTTTGCGTAGCGCAAACCGAGGCACGTTCAGTAAATTTGGAAGATGTGTGAGAATACATCGCCAAGCCAAATAATCTTCAGAACTGGTCCTGAACAAACAATAATAACTTATAAGTTAATTAGTGTGTAGTGATGTACTTTGAACATTTTTCATGGACACGCATGGCGGAGCTGCACAGTCTAAAGCAGTCGAGGCAGCGACAAGTTGGCCGCATCTGCTACACAATCGTCGCCCAGGGGTTCGAGTTTGGCCCTGTGCTCGTGCCGGGCGTTTCTCAACATCTACACCGAGACTACAACGTCGAGGTAGCAAAACTTCGCCTACATCGTTGAAAACTTCACACGAAGGGAAAGATCTCCGAAAAATTGAAAACATTTCCATTGTATAGTTGGAAAGACAAACTCTTCGGAGAAAAAAATCAATGCTTGTAGCCAAAAATAATTATGCAGTCATGTCTGACCTGTATATATACATAAAATATTACCATAATAGCTCTCATTGAATGTAATGTTTTACAAATGCCACACACAAGTAAAATCTGAGCAAACTGGGAGTGGAGATAGGCTCTTTCCTGTTTTATCGAGCCGTTTTTCCTGTGTACTTCGCCCTAATAAGAGGACCACAAACTTTCTAACGACTCATTGTAATAAATCTCCAGTCCAAACAAGTGTCGTTTATAGGAACAGCTGCAAAACTGTGTACTGTTAAGTAACCTTAAAAATGCGCTGCAATAGTATACACAATCAAAAGTAGCAGCAAATACTAGTTTATAAGATTCAAAATTGCAACGTGTAAGAAGGTAGATATGATGAAATTACACCCAATTTTTTATAAGATGAACATTAAGCAGCGAACTACATAGATGTTACGTGTAAAAATCTGTGAACAATGATCGTACCATGAATTGTTAGTGACTAAGGATCATGAAATATTATTTATGTGTGTGTGTGTGTGTGTGTTATAAAAAACAGGGACTCTAATGGAATGCCCTTTATAGGATATATTCAGATGTACGTATGGCCATTCCAGGTAGCCATATAGCATCCCCATGTGAATTTGCCACGAACATTCTTGTATTTGTGACGAATTAATTAACTGAGGACATTTCATAAAACAAACTCTGTACAATGTAATAACTAGTGGAAAAGAAAATCAGTGAACATGGGGCATAAGATTGTTAATTCTACGACTGATATTTAATGCTTTCATTTCCCAGTTTTAATGGCACTGTGTCAAATAACGGAACATTTACAGCAATTCTAGCAAGCTAGCAATTCTAGCAATACACATTTTACACGCATAGTGCAGTTATCCTCTATATCTGTACAGCGGCCGAAAAAATTACGGTATGCCTGCACTCACACAGGCTATATGTCTCGATTCTACTCAGTTCTAGGAAAGTCATCGAATCAGCGGTTCTGGAAGTGTCGATGTAGTAAACACACAAATCGCATCCTGCGCCGTACAGAATCGTCCCATTTACATCGTTCGTGCACATACTACGAAGGCAGGCAGCACCGCCTGCACCCCTCGCAGCACCAGATACTTCCCTGCGACGTTTGGCGGCCACCCAACCCACTCTCGATGGGTGACCAGCGCGCCCCCAGCGGACCGGACTCACTCTCAGAACTGTTCTACGAATTCGGGCTCGTTCCCCTCGGCACAAACGCGTTACTGGGTTTGGTCCGGACCTGCTTGCTTGCTTTCTTTTCTACATCCATCTTCAGACTCTGGAATACATGTGTTTTCACGTGCTTTGCCATAATATTACGCCATTTTCGCAGTACTTCTCTACATGAAGCACACAGCAGTATCCTACCGATCGCTCTCGTCAACATAATTCCGAAGATACACACTGGAAATTATTTCTCTACGAACCCGAAACTTTATGGAGGTGGAGCGTGCTGTAAACCACTTAGTAACTAGAAACTTATACCGTCTGTGAAGACCTTTACGTGAGAATTGGAAAAAAAATAGAGGAAACTGATATTTCCACTCATGAATACCGATACTGTTGATGTGTCAGATCCAAATCACCCCTATAATTTACAAAGTCAAATAAGGGCTTATTCTTATCTAGAGAACCAGCAAATGTGTCTTTCATCTGCTAGATGCATACACCACAATAGATGTTCCCTCAACTAAATTAAGGCGCGAAATGTGCAGAAGCACTCAACTGGACAATATACATGGAAGGGAATAACGGTCCAGCGCATACACACGTCCATACTGAATCTTGTCACGTTTACACGCGATCACGAATGCTACCCAACAGATACTAAGTATTAGTTAGCTATTCAGCCGTCTACAACAATATTGTTAAGTTAACTACATTCCTACACTCCAACAGGCCTCTGCATTCGGACGGCTCCTACAGTTAATGGGAAACGTGAATCATTCCTGCCAAAGGTCACCATCGCTGCATGCCAAGGACTCATAGACAGAATCGTCCTCATATATATTTTATCCCTATACGTAACAACTAAATGGTACGATTGCGGACTCAAAAAATGGCTCTGAGCACTATGGGACTTAACATCTATGGTCATCAGTCCCCTAGAACTTAGAACTACTTAAACCTAACTAACCTAAGGACATCACGAGGCAGAGAAAATCCCTGACCCCGCCGGGAATCGAACCCGGGAACCCGAGCGCGGGAAGAGAGAACGCTACCGCACGACCACGAGCTGCGGACTTGCGGTCTCAGCTGAATGACATCTGACAATGAGCAGAGTATCGGAAATACACCCTGTTGACAGCTGTGGCTCTGGAAATAGAAATATCGGTACCATTCTTATCACTTGACGTATACTCCCCTTTGCTATCACAGTACTCCACGTCAAATCCATACCTTCCATACGAATGGACATAGTCATTTCCTTTTCACATGTCGGAACACAATCACATACATTATAAGCCTGATGCTCAAGGCGAACCTATCACGCACTCCCTACTACTAAGTACAATACTTCGTCAATAACACATTGCTGCCGATACGAAATAATACTGACCGAAAATCAACGATGGGTGGACGTGTCTCTTAAGTTTTTCTTGCGAGTGTCAGAAGCTCTCCTGTGAACCTTGCAGAAGTTCTGCAAGGTTCGCAGGAGAGCTTCTGTAAAGTTTGGAAGGTAGGAGACCAGGTACTGGCAGAAGTAAACCTGTGAGGAGGGGGGGTGAGTCATGCTTGGGTAGCTCAGATGGTAGAGCACTTGCCTGTGAAAGACAAAGGTCCCGAGTTCGAGTCTCGGTCTGGCACACAGTTTTAATCTGCCAGGAAGTTTCATATCAGTGCACACTCCGCTGTAGAGTGAAAATCTCATTCTGGAAGTCTTTTAATGATTGCAGCCACTAGTGAATCATATTTCTGGCACTCTCATATCTCTAAACGAGTCCCCTATCTGCTACAGTAAAATTCCTCGTTTTAGATAGCCCCTATGCATCCTGCAACTACCCCCTCAGACTCTGCGCTACCATCCCTGCAGCTTTGCCCACATGATCATTCCAATGTAAGTCAGAACTGCGTAGCGGTCAGAGGAAACTATATCTACCACCTTCTGCACCCTGTGTAGAAACAGACGAAACTGAGCTACTGGGACAGAACTGTGTTCTGACCATTCGTTGGAAACGAGGCTTGCTCCTGCAGCCCGCATCTCGTGGTCGTGCGGTAGCGTTCTCGCTTCCCACGCCCGGGTTCCCGGGTTCGATTCCCGGCGGGGTCAGGGATTTTCTCTGCCTCGTGATGGCTGGGTGTTGTGTGCTGTCCTTAGGTTAGTTAGGTTTACGTAGTTCTAAGTTCTAGGGGACTGATGACCATAGATGTTAAGTCCCATAGTGCTCAGAGCCATTTGAACCATTTTTTTTGCTCCTGCAACACGTGGTAGTAAAAGACAGTATGGGAACTGGGGGGAAGGACGTGGATTTTGCTACTGCATTGTAGTGCTTCTCCACACTACACAGAGGTAGTGTAGATCCACGCCCATCAGGGTCCATTCACGCCTATCACCCCAAAATTCTATCATTGTTATTCTATTCCATCGACCAGAGAAAAATTACACTCTATAAAAGCTCCACTAACTTCATCCGACAGAGAACTCGATAAGATTTTTACCGCATCTATTTCCCCCCATATTTCAAAAACAAATACCGCATGTGTGACGGCTTCCTATTAAATATACAGGTATTGATCCACTGCACAGACCGGTTTAAAGTTTCATCACCTAAACTGTAAGAAGATGACCGGGTCCCACAGACCATACTGTAAGTAAGAGACGCATCCTGTGACCCTGAGTCGTTGTTTGAACATTGTGTTTTTTCTGCTGTGACACTCTTTGTACACTGCCATACATTTTGTTTTTCCACCACTACTTCGAGGTCAGTGTCAGGTTCTAAACTGACATTTAAACGTTCTGATGCATTGCCCCTCCCAGAAAATTAGACGTCACATAGTGTAAATCATCTTGTTACTCCAGCTACCATAACACACCACACACACTGGATGATTTGAAATTAAAGACAGTTACAACATAAGAAAACTGGAAGAATTTGGCGGCGTTGTGGAGAATTTCCGAACTGACCTCCAAAAGTGATTGACGAGCTCTACATTTAAACTCATCTCTCACAGTGACGGAGTAGCTGATGGCTCTGCGTTCCATTTCGACTGATTCCCCACATTGCAGTCATGTACGTGATCGCTGTTTCGGTGCTTTCCTTCCGCAGAGAAGTGTTGTCCCTCCACAGAAACTCTTTCTCCAACTCAAAACAATCGATGTCAGTCAGTCATTATGTGGGAACCAACAGTGTACCAGTGGATGGATGGGGTGGAAAAGACACCATCAATGTACTCTAATAATAAGCATCACAGTTGATAGTGCAATTTTACAGTAATTACAACACTGGGGAATGCTGCGACAGAATGTTTCCCCAATTTCAACATCATAGCTTTACTGTCCCCCTCTCTACTTCTCGAGTATTTTTGCGAATGTAGATAGCGAGTCGCATATTTAGCTTTCATATTTGTTTGGCAGTTTGATTCTTAATTTTTTCCGAGTGTTTGTGCGCTTGCATATTTAATTACATAAAATCCTTGCGTATTCTCGTATTTGAGAGGAGTAATATTGCTTATTGATAGCCGTATAGTATAAATTCGCAGAGTCGTTAGATATTAGCAGTAGGATGGATAGGGTGTGTGCGTGCTGTGTGCGGGCGCAGGAGGAACTGCCGCGGTTCGCGAGCAGCTGAGCGTGCTGTTGGCCACGGTCAGCCGCCTTCAGGCTGCTGCCTCGAGGTGCAGCGACGACGGAGGGTCTGGCGCGTCGCTCGAGACACCCCAGGTGTCGCTTGCTGCTTCCGCTGACTCAGCCGCCGAGGCACCTTCCAGTGTACCCGGCGCGTTGGGGCCGCCCTCACCTCAGGGTGAGTGGCGGACTGCAAGGCGTTCGCGTCGCTCGAGGCGGAGGGCCAATGTGGAGGTTGGCCGGCTGGCCTCGCCCGTTCATCCTGTCAGTGGGCAGGTGGCCGCTCCTTCAGCAGGGCCCGAGCAGCCACACGGGGGCAAAGGCTTGCTGGTTTGGGGAGCTCCAACGTTAGGCGGGTGATGGAGCCCCTCAGGGAAATAGCGTTCAGAGCTGGAAAGAAATCCACCAATGATGCCTGTCACTTGGGTTCTGAGGTGATCCTCAGTTCGTACAGGCGGCTGGCGGATTTGATGAAGACCGCTGGTCTCGCACGCGGGGTGCAAGCAGAGCTCTCTAATTGGCGCATCGTTCCCAGAGTGGATGGGGGTCCTTTGGTTTGGAGCCTAGTGGAGGGCCTCAACCAGAGGCTTCGTCGACTCTGTGACAGTCTTGGCTGCAGATTTCTAGACTTACGCTATTGGGTGAGGAATTGTAGGACGCCCCTAGATAGGTCAGGGGTGCACTACACAAAGGAAGCGGCTACTCGGGTAGAAGAGTACTTGTGGCGTGCACGTGGGAGTTTTTTGGGCTAGGCAGTAGTGCGAGGTGTCCTGATGAACACTCACCAGTCGATGCGCAGGCAGGGAAATCAGGACGCACTCAGTGTAAAGACACTTCAGCTATCAAGATATTACCAGCAAATTTTCAGTGTTCGGAAGAAAGTTCCTGAATTTACTGCCCTCCAGGAAGCGTGTGGCGCGCAAATTATTCTCGCGACTGAGACCTGGCTGAACCCTGAGATAGGAAGTTCTGAAATATTTAGTGAGGGTTGGAACGGACGGATTAGACACCATAGGAGGTGGTGGCTTCATTGCAGTTGACAAAAATATTGTGTCTACTGAGGTCGAAGTAGAGTGTGATTGTGAAGTTATCTGGACACGTTTAACAGGGCTAGGGGAAATAAAGTTAATTGTGAGGTGTTATTACCGGCCACCAGGTTCCACAGTGGCAGTTCTAGAATCATTCAAAGGGAGTCTACATTCTGTACCACAGAAGTACCCAGATCATGCTATATTAGTCGGAGGCGACTTCATCCTACTTAGTATAGACTGGGATGTCTATGGATTCACTACAGGTGGTACAGACAAGCCGTCGTGTGAATTACTTTTGAACACATTATCCGAAAACTGTCTTGAGCAGCTAAATCGACAGCCAACGCGTAATGGAAATATTATAGATCTGGTAGTCACGAGCAGACCAGATCTCATCGACGGTGTCAGTGTTGAGACAGGGATTAGTGATCATCATGTTGTCATTACGACTATGGTTACGAAAGTTAAAAAGTCGGTCAAGAAGGCTGGGAGAGTATTCTTACTAGAAAGAGCAGATAAGCAATTGTTAGCATCCCACTTAGCAAATGAATCGACTTCATTTACTTCCAGTACGATGGACGTGGAAGAATTATGGGCAAATTTTAAACACATTGTAAATCACGCATTGGACAAGTATGTGCCGAAAAAGTGCGTTACGGACGGAAAAGACCCACCGTGGTTTAACAGCGCAATTCGGAGAATGCTCAGGAAGCAAAGGCAGTTGCACTCGCGGTGCAAGAAATATCGGGAGAATGAGAACAGACAAAAGTTAGTACAGATTCGTGCTGCTGTAAAAAGAGCGATGCGCGAAGCATTCAACCACTACCACCGTCATACCTTAGCAAAAGATCTTGCTGAAAACCCAAGGAAATTCTGGTCTTACGTAAAATCGGTAAGCGGGTCGAAGGCTTCCATCCAGTCACTCACTGCTCAGTCTGGCGTGGCAACGGAAGACAGCAAAACGGAAGCTGAAATTTTAAATTTAGCATTTGAGAAATCTTTCACGCAGGAGGATCGTACAAACATACCGCCGTTTGAGTCTCGTACAGATTCTCGTATGGAGGACATAGTGATAGACATCCCTGAGGTTGTGAAGCAGCTGAATGGGTTGAAAATAAATAAATCGCCAGGTCCTGATGGGATTCCAATTCGGTTTTACAGAGAGTACTCTACTGCACTGGTCCTTACTTAGCTTGCATTTATCGCGAATCTCTTGCCCAACGTAAAGTCCCGAGCGACTGGAGAAAAGCGCAGGTGACGCCTGTATATAAGAAGGGTAGAAGGATGGATCCTCAATATTACAGACCAATATCCTTAACATCGGTTCGTTGCAGGATTCACGAACATATTCTCAGTTCGAATATAACGAATTTCCTTGAGGCAGAGAAGTTGCTGTCCATACATCAGCACGGCTTTAGAAAGTATCGCTCCTGCGAAACGCAACTCGCCCTTTCTTCACATGATGTCTTGCGATCCATGGATGAAGGGTATCAGACGGATGCCATATTCCTTGACTTCCGGAAAGCGTTTGTCTCGGTGCCCCACTGCAGACTCCTAACTAAGGTACAAACATATGGGATTGGTTCCCAAATATGTGAGTGGCTCGAAGACTTCTTAAGTAATAGAACCCAGTACGTTGTCCTCGATGGTGAGTGTTCATCGGAGGTGAGGGTATCATCTGGAGTGCCCCAGGGAAGTGTGGTAGGTCCGCTGCTGTTATCTATCCACATAAGTGATCTTTGGATAGGGTGGATAGCAATGTACGGCTGTTTGCTGATGATGCTGTGGTGTACGGGAAGGTGTCTTTGAGTGACTGTAGGAGGATACAAGATGACTTGGACAGGATTTGTGATTGGTGTAAAGAGTGGCAGCTAACTCTAAATGTAGATAAATGAAAATTAATGCAGATGAATATGAAAAGAATCCTGTACTGTTTTAATACTCCATTAGTAGTGTAGTGCTTGACACAGTCACATCTATTAAATATTTGAGCGTAACGTTGCAGAGCGATAAGAAGTGGGACAAGCATGTAATGGCAGTTGTGGGGAAGGCGGATAGTCGTCTTCGGTTCATTGGTAGAATTTTGGGAAGATGTGGTTCATCTGTAAACAAGACCGCATATAAAACACTAATACGACCTATTCATGAGTACTGCTCGAGCGTTTGGGATCCCTATCAGGTCGGATTGAGGGAGGACATAGAAGCAATTCAGAGGCGGGCTGCTAGATTTGTTACTGGTAGGTTTGATCAACACAGGAGTGTTACGGAAATGCTTCAGGAACTAGGGTGGGAGTCTCTAGAGGAAAGGAGGCATTCCTTTCGTGAATCGCTACTGAGGAAATTTAGAGAACCAGCATTTGAGGCTGACTGCTGTACAATTTTACTGCCACCAACTTCGCGGAAAGACCACAAAGATAAGAGAGATTAGGGCTCGTACACAGGTTCTAAATGGGAGTGGAACGGGGAAAGAAGATGCTAGTTGTGATACGAGGTACCCTCCGCCACGTACCGTATGGTGAATTGCGGAGTATGTTTGTAGATGTAGGTGTAGATGACTGTGCAGTACGTCCATTCATTGTTAATTGTTGAACAAATACATCATCTAAGTATATCAGCATCTCAAGCATAGTGCTTAATTTACGATCTATCTCTATGCTGATGGGTGTCACAGAGAATTATTACAGTCTTGGGGTAAGATTAGAGACTGAAATAGCCCTCACATTGTCATTGACCAACTCGCCCTGCAGCACCGTTACCAATTTAATCTGCGGTCTACCAGAAGTGGACCGCTACATTCCACGTCTCGTGAATGAATGGATCTAGCCAAGTCCTCGCCCATCCAGGTACACAAGATTTCTCCAGATACACTCATGTCACTCATGTCACCACTTATCGGTGTACAGTAACAAATTTGAAAGTGTTGTGATGAAATAGCACAGGTTTAAGAAGAACAAGAAAAGGGTGATTTTTATGCACGATGGAGCTCCAGACGGATGCAGTTCGAAGCATTTTACGTAAAGCAACTACTTTATCAACTCTTAAAGTATTGTTCTAGAGTCTAGAATCTGTACCCGGAAGGTACTGGTAAGAGAGATCATAAACACACGCACTCCTAAGGATACAACGTTCCAAACTTAAAACAGGCTATAATGTTAAATCGCTTGAGTTCCCGACCTATCAGTCGTGTGGAAGGCAGCACTGTTAATATTCCAGTGTAAGAAGTATGTTTCCAGCGCATGACATACATCCTTCTTGCAGGGTTCTTTACCATTCACTATGGTATCGAACCATAAAACGAGAAAACTACTTCCTTAAAACAGCGGCTCTGTGTGATACATGCACAACATAGCTTTACAGATATGTATAGCGTCCACTGACCACATCCGATCACAATTCAGAAATTATACTATGCGCGCATCAGTCATATATAAAATGATCGTTGGTTACGGAGAATACCTCTTACAAAGAAAGTAAACAGCACATCTGCCAAGCAAATGTATACACAGAAGATTGCAGTGTCTCACAAACACTATCGCTAACTTAGTTATGATAGTGAAATATCGATTTTACACTTAAGGTGGGACAGGGAGATGGAGTACATCGCATAAATCTTCGTTTGTTTAGAGGAATGTGTCACGTTTCGTCACACATGAGATGGAAGTCCTCTGATGACCGAGAGGTTTACTGTACACCATCACAAGTAGACACTGCTCTAAGACCCAAACAGAACAAGCGGCTGTATACGAGTTGAACGCAGGCTATGTCACACATCTGATTCATCCTGACAGAACATCAGCAAAAAAATGGTCAAATGACCTGCAAAAACTTCCCCCCTCCCTCTCTCTCTCTCTCTAGAAAGCATCATCAGTCTACCATTAAATCGCACCTCGTTACAACTCCATCTCAACCGACCAATCCATCCACTCCATGTCGTCCTTTAACGCAGGTGCAAGTGAGTTTAGAGGCAGATGTTTCTCTGCCTTCCTGAAATAGCGTCAAATGCAGTAGTTAACTCGCGTGTATCACTATTACCTCAATAGACAAGCAGTAGAATGCTGCCTCGACGAAAAAAAGTGACTGTTTCCGTGGTTCCCTTCGCGTCCATGTCGATGTTTTCTCGGATACTCTTGCTGTCGGATGCTTGTTTCCATGTGCAAATTGTTCTGCGCAGGAAGACGACACACAAGTACTTCCTCAATTTCCCCACATTCCATCGACTTGGCCAACAATTAGGGTGTCATGAATATAAAAATACTTCCCCATAGATGTGAAGAATATCGATTTAATTAATGTGCATAAATTATTTATATCAACATGGTGTTAGCGGTACAGTAGTTAATGGAGGGGGGCGGGGGGGAGTCGGCATCAGTGTGTGACATGGAGCAGAACAGAAGGTTACGTGCAGTAAAGTATGTTAATTCTCAGAATTATTATGTAAAACGCAGTACAGTAGTTTAAAGGGGTGGGTGACAAGGAAGAATAAGCCAGAAATGGCGTTCAAAAGCATGGGAAATTCGAAAAGTGTACCAGAAAATGGTGGGAGGACGTAACTAATTACTTAATTTGATTTCAAAGGCGATACAATAATTTAAGAAAATGGGGGTGACATGGGAAACCAATTAACAGAACAATAATTTAAGTGCCAACAAAGGGCCAAACATTAGGTTAAGACATACAGACTACTGTGCCGTACATTAGGTTATGCGACATGTTTGCTCCATTACTTCTTACAAGACCTACATGTTTCCAAACAGCGTAGAATGACGAGCAAGAGAAATCCGACCCCCAAAAACTGATTTTTTCATCAATAAACAAAATACACTTGAATTTCCTTTTATGAGATCCTTCCTCTCCACCACCAGACCACCATCTTCGATTATGTCACGGAAGGGACGACAGTGTCCTCTGATGGCAGTACTGTGTACTAGGTCAGTCGGACTCTGGACCTTTTGGCAAACACACTGGATGGAATTACTGCCTCAAATTGTTTAAATGAACAGTTTCCACACATTGTATAAATTGTTTAAACAATTAAATTGTTCAGACAAATTGTATAAATTGTTTAAACAATACTCCATACACAGCAATTGATTTCCCTGCAAATGACTGATAAACTGAGCCTATTTCCCGCCAATTCCGGGAGGGAGGCTGGGAGGGAATGGGGGTTTACCAGAGGGGTATGAATTTAATTAAGTATTAAATTTATGTCCAGCTCAGGCTGAGTCCTCTTCCTGGCAATCGCTAGGAAGAGGTGGTGGTCGGGGGACTTGGGATAGTGGATGTAGCCCAAGTGACATTTCTTCCCCCGCCATTTTCTTGGGTTAGTAGAGATAACTGTGATGTGTTGCATTATCCTGATGGGTTTTGAATTTCCCACCATTTTCTGGGGGAGGAGAGGAGAGGAGAGGGGAGTGGGTGGGGTTAGGCTAGTGGAGGTAGCCCAAATGGCCTTTTTTCCCCGCCATTTTCTTAGGATAGTGGAAGTAGCTGTGGTATGTTGCGTTATCTTGATGGAACTTGAACTTCCTGCCACTCTCTGGGGGAAGGGAGGGGAGGAGGAGGGGAGTGGTTTACCCAGTGGGTGAGAGGTTAATTAATTGATCAATTTAATTATGTAGTCAATCAAATTGATAAGAGTGAGAGGGTGGCCTATTCCAATAACTCAGACCTGAAATTGTACCTGTAGCAGCAAAGGGGGAGGGAGGGGATATGGGGAGGGAGGGCGCAGGGGGAGCAATGAGTTAATTACCTGTGAAACAAAGGAGCACAATCACTTGGCCCCTGAGTGCTTACCTGCCCCTGATGTAGGGAACTTGCAGTAACGAAATGCACTGGCATCCTTGTTGCCCCACTAGTAACGTCTTGCTGCATGTAAAACCTCTCAATCATTCACATGCTGCTTTGCACAGAGTGCATCCTTCACTGGGTCGAACATATGGTCCTTTTTTCTTTTTATGCTTTTTTGTTAGGGGGAGACGAACCCAGCAGGTACATAGGTTTCAGTACCTCAGCTGGGGGACATGTGTGTCAGCACTAGCAACAGAGACGTGCAGTTAAGTGGAGAGGTGTTTGACTGTGGTCCATCGACCACCTCAAATGATAGTGTTCAGACATTCCAACACTGGAGGAGATGCAACTGTGTGCGACCAGCTGGGACACAGGAGACCTGACAGGTCTGCACGACCTTGTTGCGATGATGAGAGACGCCTCGCCCATCAACTCACCGTGCTTCTGTTCACTGTCAGTTCTCCAGAGATATTCTGCATGCAAGTACGAATCTACGATCTGGTGGGCTGCCAAATGAAACTCAGTGACAGGTTTATGCTTGGAAAAAAGTTCCATTATGATTTTGGTTTCGCTACTCATCAGAACTTTATGAAACCATAGAGACCGAAGTGGGAATATTCTACGATGTCCCACGACAAATTCCACATTTTCTCAATCGACACTGGCCTAGAAAAAAAATTGAATTATTTATTGGACGCCACTCGTGCGTCGCAGGGTGCAGCCAGAGTAGCAATATCAGTGACGAAACAGGGAGGCAGAGCTATTGCAGCGTCGATGGCATGGTTCCTTCACATCTGAGCTTCAGGAATGTTGTGACTCACGCGATCAGAACTGATGCACTATCAATACAAGTAAGCACCAAGCCAGTTTACAAAATGCACCTTTTTTAAATGAAAGGTATCGCAGTTAGCCAATTGCCCGTCTCGAGAAGCGACCCATGCTGCCCACCAAGTTTACAAGTCTACAAATCAATATCAGTGAACATGTCTCATTAAGCCACCGACTGTTATGTTGTTAGCTGTGGCACTGCTGTTGGTGTCAAGTCCAGTGATGTGTACTTAATACTTTTCAATCAGTGGGCCACGTGAAGGGTCTGTTATCTGCTTGCGCCTCTGGTTTCCGTCCAGTCCACCATCTCCTGTGTGTACAAACTTCTTGCTGCTTACCTTTGCCCTGGGCAGACTCTGCTGTTGTGAGCTGCCCCTTCTACATGGGTAATCAGCGTGATCATCCACGCCTCGACTGCTCCATCTGGGCTGTAATGGCATCAGGTCGGTGGGATCAATGTGATGTCCCTGTCCCGCTGGGTCAGCGCTTTTGCACTGCCACTGCCTTCGCCACTAGGCCACCGGCTCGTGGCCGTGCACCATGTGCTGGCTGTGGAGTCTTCTCTGGCTGGGTGTGCACTGCTTATGTCCCATGGGCGTTGGTGTCATGGGGCATCGTCACGACGAATGCCTTCTGAGTAATAAATGAATGACTTTTCACTGTTTCTTTGGCGTACCATCCAGAATCTAACAAGCACCCATTCACCACTCTACTGCAACTTGTCATTTTCTGGCAGCCTGACCACGTTATAGCTGGTTCCGCTGTCCACCGTAGAGGCATTCAACATAGTCGTTAAAATACAAATCTTCCTCTTTCACCGTAATCAACTCCATCTTACAGACTGACCAACAGTACAACCTCCTGGCACAGAGCGACTCACATGCCAGGTGTTTACATACTGAAACAATGCCACAGCGACTCGACAATGCCCCCACTGCCAAGAAGTGTGCGTGGCGTACCGAGTGTTCTGAAATGTCAGACTCGCTGGCTAGCGTGTGTTAACAAAAGATTATGAGTTTAAAAAGCACGGTACTCTTACGTGTTGTCGAACACTTTCTGCGGGTTTGTCGATGGTTGGGTGGGGGGGGGGGGAGTATGTAAGTGGTCGCTGGTTGTCAGTCAGGGTCATCACTGGCGGACATAGAGCCACATTGTTGCCTTCGCAACTGCTGCTGAGAAGTTCTGCTGCCTCAGGTACTCCACATACGAGTATCACAGCGACGATTCATCACTGCTGCAGACCCTAACAATGAAATGAGCTACAGCACAGGATTCTGATGAAAGGTCTGTAATGAATAATATCCAGGAAAGTGGTCCTGAGCTGGTGATAAATGCAACGCGAAAATTGCTGTGGTATTTCTTTACTGTATAATGGAAAAATTTTCTGTGAGAATAAGTCTTGTAAGTGTTCACTCCAGTAAATCTATACGCGAGCCAAGCTGGTGTACCTACATCATTTATCTGTTACTGACTGCAGATGCCATATTCATGTACAAATGTATTTAAAATTAGTAACGTGTATTAGTTTCACAGCGTCTGACTGCAGACACTTCCACCGCCATCAATGATATATATTATGCAGAAAAGATACAGCAAACTGTTGCACCTACCTCTAGTTTCAGTCACACTGACATCTGCTGACAGTAACAAATTAATAATAGAAAAGCGTAGGAGATCAGGTGTCGTTCGTAGTTACATCAGAAAATACACCGATTTTTTATTAATGTTCACGAGCAGACAGCACGACTTAGTTATGAAAAGCAAATTCTGTGAAGTCGATGGAATAAATTGCTACAATATTAGTTACTTACTAATTAGCATTGTAGAAAGCATTTATGGAAAGTCACAGAATAAGATGTTGATAGTAAGTTGTCGTGGTACACCACACTTTTTACTCACCGTGCAGAAGCCTTTGAACTTGTTTCCGGCACACAGCGTACTTTCAAGAACGAAATCTGGTCCGTAGCCCTCCTCGCATACTGAATTGGGAACAACCGTCAACTCAGCATACTGAAGAGTGTCAGAAACGTTTTTGCCTGCAACGAAATAATTCAGTCATGTCATACTCGTACATCTTCACGAACATGAGCATCCTGTTACTATTCCTTTCAGTATCAACATAAAATTAGTTAGTAATACCCGTCCAAGATACTCGCAGTTTAAGGATCTTTGCAATATTTTTTTGCAATAATTTGTTAAAGCTGTTCAATAGTTTACCAAACTCAATTTGGCCAGTTTCTTTTATTATGGCAGAGACTGAATCAGTTAGCATATCAGGAATAAATCACATGTTTCGTACATAGCTACTCACTAATGTAGGGACACCACAGGTGATGACGACGCTTGGTTTGTGGGGCACTCAACTGCACGGTCACCAGAACCCGTAGAAAGTCCTGATTTTTACACGGTCCAAGTTTTTTTGCAGTCCGATCTAGCCACTGCCACGAATGCCGGTAATGATGACGAAATGATGAGGACAATACAAACAGCCAGTCCCTGACCAGAGAAAATCCCCATTCTCTCCGGGAATCGAACCTGGGACCCTGTGATCCAGAGGCAGCAACGCTAGCCACTAGACCACGAGCTGCGGACGACACCGCAGTGAAACATACTACATTTTATTGTCATGTATACACATATTAGTTCGCAGCAAGTTACATGACATTTGCAACACTTACCTTAAAGGAACTGAAGAACTAAGATGTTATTCTTCTTGACACTTTAAGTAATTTACGTCTGATCAAAAATACAACAGTGAAAGAAAAGGAGTGTTCCAAAACAAGCAGCTTCAGATAAAATGAAAGTTGTCTTTGCTAACCCTCGGCGTTTTCTGTTATTAGAGATGGATTATTGTGACAGTGTGCTGTGCTACTTGCAAGAGTAGGTAGAACTTTTTTGAGGAACAATAAAATAAATATTTTTGAATATTAAGTTTCTCACTACGATTTAATAAATGTACGATAAATTAGTTATTTATAACCCTTTTTGTTAGTAGTTATATATGCTAGTAAAGGTGCAGCTACGTTTCTCTAACAGAGAAGTCATTAAAATCATAATGAACGAACACTAATGTTTACCACCGCTGTCCATTTCTACCACACTTTTGTTCATAGATGTGAACTACATAAAAGCCATTTACAAAAAGGCAGAAAAAATGCAGTATGCATTTGTCAGAACATTATGACCACCTACCTGATAAACAGCATGTCTACCTTTGTCAGGGATAACGGCGGCGACGGGTCGTGGCCTGGAAGATACGAGGCCTAGGTAGGAGCTGCCACCACACCTGCACACACAAGTCTCCTAATTCCTGTAAATTCAGGGGGGGGGGGGGGGCGATGAGTTCTTCATCACGTTCAGTCACATGCCAGATGTGTTCGATCGGGTTCAGATCTGACGAGCCACTGTGTTTCTGGGAGGGGGGGGGGGGGGGGCGATGAGTTCTTCATCACGTTCAGTCACATCCCTGATGTGTTCGATCGGGTTCAGATCTGACGAGCCACTGTGTTTCTCGAAGCACTCCATTACTCTCCTGGCCTCGTGGCATGGCGCATTATATTGGTGAGAAATGCCTTCGTCGTGTAGTGATGCACACGGTCTGCAACCAGTGGACGACACTCCTTGGCCGTCAATGTGCCTCGCACGAGCTCCACTGGACCCGTTAGTGCCAACGTGAAAGTTCCCCAGAGCATAATGGAGCCTGCTTGCCTCCATCCCGCAGAACAGGGTTCAAGGACGAGTTGCCCAGGAAGACGACCGATTCGCGCCCTCCAATGGGAATAACGCAGAAGTATCGGGATTCATCAGGCCAAGCGACGCTCTACCACTACGACAACGTCCAGTGCCGATGGTCACATGCCCATTTCAGTCGTAGTTGCCAATGTCATGGTGTTAACATTGACACATTCATGGATCGACAGCTGTGGAGGCCCTTTGTCAGGAGAGTGTGGTGCACTGAGCAGCGTTAAAGTCTCATGTTAGTTCCACTGGAAGCCTGTCCTGTTTTACCAGTCTACCCCGCCTACGACATCCGACATCTATAACGAGGAGTGGCCACCAACCCCACCATGTCTGGAACTGGTTTTACCTTGGTTTCGCCTGTTGGTGAAGACACAACAGCACTCCTCGAACACTCGAACTTCCTGCAGTTTCCGACATGTTCGTGCTGACAGTCCAAGCAATTACTATCTGTCCTCAGTCAAACTCAGATAGATTGTGTACTTTGTGCATTCTACAGACAGACAGCATGCCCACTGATACTACATGTACGGTGCGTGTGTCTGACTAGCAGTTATTCCCTGCCAGGTGACGCTACTATCGCCTGGATGGCTTTATATTGGTAGAAGGTCGGTGGTCGCAATGTTCTGGCCGATCATTGTATAGTGATACGATGATTTCTATCCTGGATGAACAATGATCTAACGAGTGAAAATTGCTGTAGCAATTACTTAAAGAAGATAAGCAGTATTTATGGAACGTTAGATACCAAAAATTAGATCAATGTGTATTTTTTTTTAAAGCCTACCTATCAGTTTAATAAGTCACAGCTGCAAAATACTGACGCGAATTCTTTGCAATTGACTGGAAAAACTGATAGAAGCCAACCTCGGGGAAGATCAGTTTGCATTCCATAGAAATACTGGAACATGTGAGTAAATACTGACCTTACGACTTATCTTAGAAGAAAGATTAAGGAAAGGCAAATCTACGTTTCTAGCAATTGTAGACTTAGAGAAAGCTTTTGACAATGTTGACCGGAACACTCTCTTTCAAATTCTAAAGGTGGCAGTGGTAAAATACAGGGAGCGAAAGGCTATTTATAATTTGTACAGAAACCAGATGGCAGTCGAGGGACATGAAAGGGAAGCAGTGGTTGGGAAGGGAGTGAGACAGGGTTGTAGTCTCTCCCAGATTCTATTCAATCTGTATATTGAGCAAGCAGTGAAGGAAACAAGAGAAAGGTTCGGAGTAGGTATTAAAATCCATGGAGAAGAAAAAAAAAGTTGAGGTTCGCCGATGACATTGTAATTCTGTCAGAGACAGCAAAGGACTTGGAAGAGCAGTTGAACGGAATGGATAGTGTCTTGAAAGGAGGATATAAGATGAACATCAACAAAAGCAAAACGAGGATAATGGAATGTAGTCGAATTAAGTCGGATGATGCTGAGGGAATTAGATTAGGAAATGAGACACTTAAAGTAGTAAAGGAGTTTATCTATTTGGGGAGCAAAATAACTGATAAAGGTCGAAGTAGAGACGATATAAAATGTAGACTGGCAATGGCAAAAATGAGTTTCTGAAGAAGAGAAATTTGTTAACATCGAGTATAGATTTAAGTGTCAGGAAGACATTTCTGAAAGTATTTGTACGGAGTGTAGCCATGTATGGAAGTGAAACATGGACGATAAATAGTTTGGACAAGATGAGAATAGAAGCTTTCGCAATGTGGTGCGACAGGAGAATGCTGAAGATTAGATGGCTAGATCACATAACTAATGAGGAGGTATTGAATAGAATTGGGGAGAAGAGGAGTTTGTGGCACAACTTGACAAGAGGAAGGGACCGGTTGGTAGGACATGTTCTGAGGCATCGAGGGATCACAAATTTAGCATTGGAGGGCAGCGTGGGGGGTAAAAATCGTAGAGGGAGACCAATAGATGAATACACTAAGCAGATTCAGCAGGATGTAGGGTGCAGTAAGTACTGGGAGATGAAGAAGCTTGCACAGGATAGAGTAGCGTTGAGAGCTGCATCAAACCAGTTTCAGGACTGAAGACCACAACAACAACAACATATATAGTAGTTGCCAAGGAGACATTTGATAAGAAGAAGAAGCTTCTAGGTGACTGCATGGAAACAGAGCTAAGGAAGATACTAGCGAAGTGTTTGATGCGAGTGTGTCATTATATTGAGCTGAGACATGGACACTGAGGAATAAGGATGAAAGAAGATTAGAAGCATTTGAAATGTAAATTTGAAGGATGGTGGAAGAGATAAAATGGGTAGAAAAAGTGAGAAATGAGGATGTGTTGAGATGAGTGGGGGAGGAGAGAGAAATTTTAAAGTAAACAGGAGGAGAAAACACAATTGGTTGGGACAGTGGAAAACAAGAGATTGTTTAGTGATGGATCCTGTGGAACCAACGGTGGATCTAAGAAGAAGAAGAATAAGACACACAAGATATCAGAGTATATGATGGTAGCATATGGCACGACTGCAAAGAGACCTGCGCTAGGCCAGAACACTGATGATGATGATGAGGAATCTGGATTCTTTACTATGCTATCTGTCAGACAGAATCAGGCAATTACTAAACTGTGGTTACTTCAGTATAGATTTTCTAAAGCATTCTGGGATGCTAATTGACAATGTTTTCTTTCATGAAACTCAAATCAAGAAAATAACTGTTTACCCAAGAACAAATCCTCTCTCTGATCATGGTACACACTTAGTTAGGCTAAATAAGAGAGCACCTTAGTGTTATGTCTGAGTCGAAATTAGTTACAATAATTAATGACTACAAGACAAATGTTTTTAAGAATAGCTTACAAGAAAAATCCCATGACGAAATTTATGATTAAATAATTGTTAACATAAAATTTATTCTGTTCCATGATAAAATAAATAACTCAATACAGGAAATTACCCATGTTGAAATTTATGGTGAAATAATAGTTATTCCCTGATAAAATAAATAACTGAAAATAGCTGTCCACATAAGCTAATCAGAAAGGATATTAAACAGCCATATAAAATAACACATTTCACTAAATGGGTTAAAGTACCTTGTGAAAGGAAAAAGTAAATATACCCATCTGTGGGGAGGAACAAAGAAAGATGCTGCAGTAGTTGTAAACTGCTAAATGCTGAAAATTACTAAGAAAAGTTATTAAAAAGTCAGGGAACATGTACATAATTTCAGAAACCTTTAACTGTGACAACAGACTGAATGCTACATGTAATGTGGTGAAATGAGGGACAGGACAACCAGCCATAGGTAGGGTAACATCACAACTGAACTGAATGGAGGGGCTGTAAGTGATGAGTCACAGGTAACAAATATCTCTCTAATAATCATGTCTTAAATATAGTAGAGAAAATAGAGAAAAACAGTTGAAGTGTAAAATCACAGCAGTCTGTTGAAAAATAAATCATCACAAAATTCAGTCATATGAATGTATCACCAGCTTCTCATTCCAAGATTTATGAAATTATATATTGCCTCTAAAACTAAATCTCATCTGATTTTGAAGGTGTTTCCAATATAGTGGTAAAGATTTGTTCAAATATAATAAGTCCTGTCTTACCTGAAATCTGTAATGGAGCACAAATTCAAGGCATTTTTCCAGAGAGACTGAAATATGACGTTGTTAAACCAATCTTTAAGGAAGGTGATGGGAGAGACGTCAATAACTACCAACCTGTTTCACTGCTGACAGCATTTCCAAATTTTTTGAGAAGGCGATGTATTCTATAATAGTACCTCACCTGGACAACAATAATATCCTCAGCAAAGTTGCTCAACTCAGTATACCATCTACACATTCATTCAAATTTACCAAATTTCACAAGAATGAAATAAGGCCTTTGTGAATCACAATATTCTCCTAGATAAACTAAAGTTTTATGGGATTCATGAGATAGCCAACAAATGGACAACGTCATGTCACACCAGACGAATGCAGAAAGTTGTATTTCGTAATTTAAGCAATATTGTCTGGGGACATTATTCTGATGGTTGAGAAATCATGTATGGGACTCCCCAAGAATTAGTCTTTGACCCCCTAGTCTTCATCATATATGAAAATATTCTTCCATCTAATATACATCAAGCCAAATTAATTCCTTTTGCAATGACAATAGTATTATAATCAATCCAAACATACATACAGCAACAGAAGAAGTGGCAAACAGTGTTCTTAAATGTACCATAGACTAGTTTTCTGCGAATGGTCTCAGTTTCAAAGACACAGTATATTCAGTTGTGCATGTCTAGTGGTTGAATATCAATGATAAGCGTAATACATGATGAGGAAATAATAAATAGGGTGGAAACTTCAAAATTCTTTAGTGTCCACTTGATGAGGATATAAAATGGATAAAGGACTTTTTAAACTCTTAAAACATCTTAGCAGCCGCATTTGCATTTATAATTGTTGGCATTTCAGTCAATAATTACATGTGGAGTAATGTTTTAGGGTCACTCATTTTTAATGGAGCAAGTGATCATTGTTCAGAATGTGCTGTAAACATTCTAAGTGGTGCTCACCCATGATCATTTTGCTGCAAACGTTTTGAGGAGGTGGGCTTTCTGGCTACTGCTGCACATTGTATTTATATTCTCATCATTATTTTTGTAATCAATCTAATGCAGTTCAAAAGGAACAATGATGACTTAATTGCAATACCAGAAGGTGAAAGACATCCATTACTCCAAAGTAAACCTTTCTTGAGTACAATAAGAGATGCACAATATTGCAACTAATGTTGTTGATAACCTACCCAGTGCTAGAAAACATCTAAGAGACAGCAAAGTAAAATTAGAAAACATACTGAAATAGTTTCTTATTGCAGCTCGTGCTGTTTCATAGAAGAATTTCTACTATTTCAATGTGCAAAAGGAATTATGAACTCACATCTGCATAATTAATAACAATAATGAAAAATGGAAAGCAACTATGCAGATGTCCATCATGTAGCCATATTTACACATTAATTTGCTATATGAAACTTGTATGGACTCATCCATATCACTATGAGTTATCATGCAAATTATCCATGGAACATGAAACAAACTATCTAAGTAACCATCTAAGTAACCAACTCCTCACCACCAATATTCCTGGTGTCCCACCCCCCACTGTTCAAGATATCACATATGTTTTATCATTAGTGTGCTCCAGAAAATTTCTCTTTTTGAACAGCTACATAACCTCCAACAGCAATTCTTATCAACTCAATCTGCTTACCATGTTACCTACTCTGTAAAGCAGTTGCAATTCCTCTTAAGCCATCTTGATATTCTTGTCTGAAATGGTGCCCGATCCTATTAAGTAACATCCATTCCCTCTAATTTGCATGCTACCCCCAAGCTTTATCCTTTCATTTACCTTTCACTAAACATTCTGACTACTGCCCAGCATCATTTGCATGTCATCCAACACTTCACACATATTCCCAAAACCTGTAGCCAAAATGGGAGTTTCAGTAGGCCATGTGTCATTTGCCCAAACACTTATTCAATCTTCATGTCAAGAACCTCATGTATATCACTTACTTCAAGAGTATGACAGTAACAGGTGTCACCGACTGTATCAGTCTCAAATACTCTGCTTTCAAAGCCTTCATTGTACACATTAACCAGATTGCCCCCAATACACATTATTCCCACAGCTGTTAACATGAATAGACGCTTCCTTGGCAAACTTGACCAGTGGCGTCTTGTTTCTATCACTCTAAGAGCTGACCAGGTTCCCTTACCCCAGTACATTTGACCTGAAAACAGTCCCCTCTGACACCATCATCACCTCAACCAACCACCTACAATGAATGTCACCAATCCATTTGCAAGTGATCATATTCCCATCCTTTTCTCAATAGCTTACACAACATTCAAAAACACAAGGGCATACCACTGATCCTCCATCAATGTCACACAAGTTTACTGCAATACCAACACCATCTATACCCACATTGAAAGCCACAAAATTACTCTGAAAAAACCATATTGCAGAACTCACATGAGACACCCTACACTGCCTCTGTCCTCATGACATGTCTCAAGCCACAAGTCGACCAAACACCAAGATAGCAATCCCATAACTATTGATTTAAACCACCATAGCAGACTATTACTGCAACTATTAACAGGACATATCTAAATCTACACTTACATGGTGGGTGTCCCAAACACTAGAGGAATACTCTACAATAGGTCACTCTGTTCTTTATGTGGCCTCCTTTATAGATGAGCTACTCTTTAATACGCTTCCAGCAACCTGAAGTGAACCATTCACCTTCCTTGCTATCAAACTTACGAGGGTTGTTCGATGCTACATTGGTTTGCACAGTTATCCCCAGACATTTAATAGAAATGACTGTGTCAAGTAGGACACAACTAACAGAGCATTCCAGATTTACAGGATAGTTTTCCCTACTTATCTGTATTACCTTATATTTTTCTAAACTTAGAGCAAGCTGAAACACATTACACAATTAAAAAGTCATCCTATATCCTCCAACCATTATTCGACGACACTTTCCCATATAGTACAACATCATCAGCGAACAGTCGCTGCTGACCAACCTATCGGTCGGCGTTTGTGCATACAAAGTACCTTGGAACATGTTTCCACATTTGGAGAAACGTTAGTTTTCTGGAGTGATTTTTGTAATTTTTGAAAAGCCTGCAGCCCCTAAAGAGTGAATGGCAACATGTAAAAATACATGAAATTGATAGATCTTATAGATTTTTACAGTCATCCATGGAAAATTTCTTCATTATTTTCTTACTATGCACAGAAGGGCAAGACAGTATCGCATCGGTCACTGTTCAAAATGAGTTCTCTCATGCATTATAATTCTAATTATTTCTAATTTGCTGCCCATCATCAGTGCAATGCAAAATGACGCTAAAAGACTGTTCCTTGTATAATTGGTGGTGAAATCATAATATACATAACATATCAGTTATCATTCCTTGCACACAAAATAGTTGTAAAAACATTTTAATTTTGCTCATAAATTTCTGATCTATTTGGTGGCAAATGTGTTAAATGCATTTAATTGTATAGATATGAATCTCATGTACAGAGTCAGTTCTCAGATTTGCTTAAGCACCCAATCACTCCATCGTTAACATAATATGGAAAGATACAAAATTCATATTGACATAAGAGACTTGGGAAATGACATCTCACTAATCCCTCATACTTGAAATATGATGAATCTGATTCTATTGATTACAGCACATATCAGAGCGATTCTTATAGTGAAAACATCGCAGACTATTTAACTACCAGAACATAGATAACTAAATGCAAGGAAAGAACTGTATTTTAATTAATAATGAAGTAATTAAAAGTCACACTGTATCATTAAATATTGGAGATACCATAAGGAAGATTTTTAAGAGATATTGTAACCTATATGTACAAAACTAATGTGATTGTACCAGTAAACAGCTTTTACACCTTCATATTCTATGCAGTAATTAGTCATGTTCGTATATTAATGTGCATCATGTTGTAATCTTATTTTAAATCAGTTAGGGACAACAAAAGACTTGGAACATAAACTGAATGGAATGGATAGTTTCTTGGAAAAAGGTAACAGAATTAACTGAATTAAATCTATTTATAATGAGGACTGCTGCCAGTCTGAAAACAGCAGCAACAGTATTTCTGAAAATAAGAATTTTATTAACATTGAGTGTGAAATTCAGTGTAAGGAGGTCTTTCCTGAAGACATTAGTCAAGAATGTTGTCCTCTGTGGAAGTGAAATATCGAAGAAAAATATCTGTGAAGTGTAAGCTTGAATTCCATTTTTTACCACCTTCCATGAGCAACTGAGAAGATGACAATCCATTATACCACCTTTCATAGGCTTTTCTTCCACGAGACGATTCGAATAATATGTCACACGCCATACTTTGGGCGTAGCAGACTTAATTTGCAAATCACACGATAATGAAAGTGTACATGGCTGCTTGGAATACGATACCAAATAATCCCTTGCCCCATTCGTGTGTACATATATTTTGGTAGCAATTCAGACATGGAACTGAGAGGAGGTGATGAGCTGTGATGCAGCTTTTTCTGTAAAAGCCTTTTTTTCAGTTACTGTGTCACAGGATAGGGATGGGTCATAAATATAGCGCCCGGGAGGGATGCAGCAAGAGCCTCGACAGAGCTGCAAAGCTTGTTTCGCCACAGGGTGTCTACAGTGTGTTTACTGCCTCAGGTGTCCAAAAGTAGAGGAAACTGTGCAGTTCAGACTAATTGGATGGGCTGTAACTTCGGATGCAAAGAACGGAATACGTAATTAAGATGGCAAGTGGCACTCACGTGAGCAGTATATGATCTCTACACATACAAATGAATCTCGTAGAACGCTCTATAATTGGCGGAACAGTCTAAAACTTTCGAGTGGAGGGAGATCGCCCTATTTTCGTCATTTCTTTATGGAAGTGGAGTTACCAGATATGAGAATTGACAGTATTTTTAGTTAATCATATTGGTAGGGCCCCCTCCATCGGGCAGGCCGTTTGCTGGGTGCCGGTCTTTCAATTTGATGCCACTTTGGCAACCTGCAGTCGATGAGGATGATAGGATGATGATGAGGACAGGATAACACCCAGTCCCTGAGTGGAGAAAATTCCCCGACCTAGCCGGGAATCGGACCCGGGCAAAGAGGATTAACAATCTGTCACGCTGACAATTCAGTTACCGGGGGCAGACAGCACAATTGACAGTAATGTTTTGAGGGTGGCAGAAATAATTCCTGCAGTTTGGTCGGCAGACTCCAATTTTGGAACGTGGCAATGCTGTCCACAGCCAGCAGAGAGGTAGCTCAATACATGCAATTTGCAGACAGGAAAGTACTCTTTCTCTGTCTCTCCAGAATGTTGTGTTGATACACGGATTGCTTTATTCTGTGGTCACTTTGATCACAATGGACTCTAAATGGCTCAGCAATAAATAAGCTGAGAGTCTCGAATGTTCTCAAAGTAGAGACAGCAGGAAGAGTCATGTCAGTTAATGTGTTATTGCTAGGCAAGGGAGTCACTGTGCGCATCGCCTCACCAACCTGGGGTCAGTGATAGCAAACGTTTTGATGCAGTGAGGAATTGTGAATCTGTTAATGAAAGAAAGCTTTAGGAGTCACAAGTGCATAAAAGGTGTAGTGAGATGGCGTAATTTGGTTACTGTAAGCAGTTTCAAATATGCATGGGTTGCAGTAATTATGCAGCGATTGGTAGGCTTACACAGGATGCAGTGGCTTGGAGGGCTCTATGAAACCATTAATTGGAACAGGGTTCACAACAAAAAAAGCACTCCGTCTTCAGGCCACAAGTAGCCCATCGGGACCATCCGACCGGCATGTCATCCTCAGTTGAGGATGCTGATAGGAGGGGGGGGGGGGGGGGGTCAGCACACCACTCTCCCGGTCGTTACGATGGTTTTCTTTGACCGGAGCCGCTACTATTCGGTCGAGTAGCTCCTCAATTGGCATCACGAGGCTGAGTGCACCCCGAAAAATGGCAACAGCGCATGGCGGCGGGATGGTCACCCATCCAAGTTCCAGCCACGCCCGACAGCTCTTAACTTCGGTGATCTCACGGGAACCGGTGTATCCACTGTGGCAAGGTCGTTGCCACGTTCACCACAAAGCTGTCTTGTAAATTCAACTCAGTTAAACTCCCGTAAACAGTGGTCAAAACCAATAAAAGTGTTATTGTTTAATATTTTCCTCTGTTGCGCCTAATTTGCATTTCAATCTGCTTCTCAGACTAAAATAATGTTATTCTAACTGACTTGTCAGTTGTGACTGAGACACTGCTAACACGAAATAATTGGAAGTTACTGCCAAGCTCTCAAAGGATCTAGATGTGTGTGCCTGTAGATACTTGTTATTCAATATTTTCATACTGATAATGTGTCAGGCATGTCGGGTTGTTATGAAAGGGTGATTATTTTATTTCCATCAGTCAGGGTCTCTGGGCATCTCGTTATACAAATTTGGACGTGTAGAGGGGAGTAAGTTCATAATATTTTGAATGGGATCCCACGTCTGGAAACGTACCTTTTCTGTTCTACGACAATTTCAGTTAAGATGCGTAATATGTCAATGTCATGATAGATAGAGAAATATTTCAGAGTTGCTTATCCTGGTTGCAGTGGGGTACATAGGACGAAATGTAGTCTACTACATCAGACAGTCACCTGATGTGGAGTTGTATGCAAAACTTAATTTACAAAACTCTTGTAGACACAGAGGAAGATCTTCTAGCACAAGTTCTGGCCTCTGCACTAGAATCTGAAGAGACCCCAGGTGGGATGCTGAGTGTGTACAGGAGTGTGCTTCAGAGGTAGAATGTCTGTAACAACGTTGGTGGTCGCCACATCAGCCTGTAGTTCTAATGAGTCAGTAGTGTTCTGTACATACAGATGCTGGATTCCTTTTTGTTCTGGAATATGATGTGTGTTAACACAAATAAAAGTGTTTAAGTGATAAATGAATATTTCGTTTATGTTTCCTTTCAAACTGTTGCCTAATAATCGTACTGCGTTAGCCCCAATTCAATTCTTCAAGATGAAGTGGATAGTTAAATATCTGAGTTGAAACCATCATAGAATGGAAACGTCATATTTCCAGACATGGGTTCCTATTCAAAATACGATGTACTCACTCCCCTCTACAAGTCATACAAGGCTGTAACGGGAATTTCCGAACACCCTGCATATGCAAGTGAAACGAACAAGATTTCCTTACACTAGTTATGTAATATTTGCTAAACTATCAATTCCATAAAAAGTATATTTGAGAGTAGTCAACACTGGATAACGCTACTGATCGAAATGTGAATGTCTTTCTTAATATACAGATGGTCATTATTGAATTCCAGCTATATTTCGTTGCGCAAATAATAATAAATGCCTAACAATGCCATACTTTCCACTAAATGGCAAGGTATTCTATAGGTTCTAAATGACAGAAACAAACTTAATTCAGTGCTCCATCACAAATTAAAGTAAGTCGGCAACTTACCGTCACCTGTTTTTCCCCAACCGCTGAGCAAGGCAGTTTTTCCTACGAAGGTGTCATTGACCTCGTTGAAGGAAGGTAATGTGATCAGCTCAATGAAACCTTCAGGACAAAATGTTACATTATTTATACTGCAAACATTTTATGTTTGGATTGTCTATATCTAGAAAGCAGTACTACCTAACAAAGGACATAGATTGAAATAACACACCTATGCAATCCTCATGTTAGCTTGACAACAAGTCCTGACCAGTCACATTATGAGTTGGTAACACAGGTGGTTACCAGAATAATAGTGGCACGCCTTGAAAGCAGTCGCCAACTATTCCGCGAAAGTGTCCTTACAAGGGACTATTATTACAAAGTGATGAATATGGGACCATGCTACAACCACCTATGTACCGTCTCCTGTCAGGTCACACTTTCATCTGACATGTGGTTATGTATTCCTTTTTCTCTTCCCTTTCATCGTCTTAGTGGTATAGGAAGATGAATTAAGCTGAAGATAACAATCTATTGATACATAGTCAACCCGGATTTAGGAGACGTCGTTCTCGAGAAATAGAATTAGCTCTTTACACAGACGAAGTGTTGAGTGCTATCGACAAGGGATTTCAAATTAATGCCATATTTCTAGACATTCAGGCGGCCTTTAACAACCCTGCTTCACAAGCGGCTTGTAATCAAACTGCGTGCTTATGAAATATCGTCTCAGTTATGTGACTGAATTAATGATTTCTTGTGAGAGAGGTCACAGTTCACAGTAACTGACGGAAAGTCATCGAGATATCACAAGGTGATTTCTGGCAATCCCCAAGGTCGTGGAGGGGCTGTCTAAGTTTGTTTCCAGATAATATTGTCGTTTATCGTCTAGTAAAATCAAAAGATCAAAACAAATTGCAAAACGATTACAGATGATGGCTGTTGTGTGTTGTTCTTGTCTTCAGTCCAACGACTGATTTGATGCAGCTGTCCATGCTATTCTATCCTCTACAAGCTTCTTAACCTCCAAGTACCTACTACAACCTACATACTTCAGAATCTGCTTAGTTTATTCACCTCTTGGCCTCCCTCTACGATTTTTACCCTCAACTCTGCCTTCAAATACGAAATTGGTGATCCCTTGATGCCTCAGAACATGTCCTACCAACCGATCCCTTCTTTTAGTCAAGTTGTACCACAAATTCCTCTTCTCCCCAGTTCTATTCAGTACCTCTTCATTAGTTATGTGAGCTACCCTTTAATATTTAGCATTCTTTCAAAAGCTTCTATTCTCTTCTTGTCTAAACTATTTATAGTCCATGTCTCAATTCCATACATAGCTAGATTCAATACAAATACTTTCAGAAAGGACTACCTGACACTTAAATCTATTGTCGATGTTAACAAATTTCTCTTCTTCAGAAACTCTTTCCATGTCATTGGCAGTCTACCTTTTATTTCCTCTCTACTTCGAGCATTATCAGTTACTTTCCACCCCAAATAGCAAACCTCATGTACTACTTTACGTGTCTCATTTCCTAATCTAACTCCTTCAGCATTATCTGATTTAATTCGACTACATTCCATTATTCTCGTTTTCCTTTTGTTGGTGTTCATCTTACGTCCTCCTTCCAAGACACTGTCCATTCTGTTCAACTGCGCTTCCCAGTCCTTTACTGTCTCTGAGAGACTTACAATGTCATTGGCATCCCTCAAAGTTTTTATTTCTTCTCCATGGCCGGCCGCTGTGACTGAGCGGTTCTAGGCGCTTCAAGTCTGGAACCGCACTGCTGCTACAGTCGCAGGTTCGAATCCTACCTCGGGCATGGATGTGTGTGATATCCTTAGATTAGTTAGGTTTAAGTAGTTCTAGGTGTAGGGGACTGATGACCTCAGATGTTATGTCCCATTGTGCTCAGAGCCTTTTGAACCAAATTCTTCTCGGTGGATTTTAATTAATATTCCAAAATTTTTCTTTTGTTTCCTTTACTGCTTGCTCAATATATGGATTAAATAACATCCAGGATAGGCTACAACCCTGTCTCACTCCCTTCCCAACCACTGCTTCCCTTTCATGCTCCTCGACTCTTACAACTGCCATCTGGTTTCTGTACAAATTGTTAGTAGCCTTTCGCTCCCTGTATTTCACCCCCGCCACCTTCAGAATTTGAAAAAGAGTATTCTATTCAAGATTGTCAAAGCTTTCTCTAAGTCTACAAATGCTAGAAACGTAGGTTTCCCTTTCCATAATCTATCCTCTAAGGTAAGTAGTACGGTCAGTGTTGCCTCACGTGTTCCGGCATTTCTATGGAATCCAAACTGATCTTCCCTGAGTTCGGCTTCTACCAGTTTTTCTCCTCGTTTGTAAAGAAATAGTGTTAGTATTTTGCAGCCATGACTTATTAAACTGATAGTTCGGTAATTTTCACACCTGTTAACCGCTGCTTTCTATGGGATTGGAATTATTATATTCTTCTTGAAGTCTGAGAGTATTTCACCTGTCTCATACATCTTTCTCAGCAGATGGTAGAGTTGTGTGATGGCTGGTTCTCACAAGGCTATCTGTAGTTCTAATGGAATGTTGTCTATTCCCGGGGCTACAATAATGCCTTCACTATGCTGTTCATAGTAGCTTGTGTGTGTGTATTTATATACAATCTATGACATTCGGCAGCTTAAATGATATGACACGATGAAACAATTTATTTCTTGGTAAAATCGAGGACCTCATTCCTTCCTTCCCTAAAATAAATCGTATTTTGTATGTGTTGCTGATTTTACGTTTTCTAAAGAGCCATAGGTTCTTAATAAGACTTCTCATCGATTGCATTTTATTCTTATGGTCCATTTTCTTCTGTAAATGGAAAACACGACGTTACTTGATGACAATATACACATTATTATATATTTATAAGGCGCATCTAGAAAGTAAGTTACCCTAGTATTTTAAAACAAAGACAACATAGTTACATGAAAAACGTTATTGGCAACAGCCATAGCAAATGTTTGAGCTATTTTTAGACACAGTCACCAAAAGAATTGAGACATTCGTCATATTGTGAGATAAATTTTTGTGTCTGCTGCCTGTGGATAGAACCAGCATGCGATAGTCGTCTTCGGCTCTTAGTCGTTGTTAAAACGCTGGCCAAAGTACAGGAATTTCTTGAGGTTCAAGAAAAGATAGAAGTCCCTAGGAGCAAGATCAGAACTGTATACTGGATTACCAGACAGCTCCCAGCCGAACTTCTGCACAACAGTTGCTGTGCGCCGAGCCTTACGGGGCTGAGCACAACACCCACAGCGAGCATTCCAGTCCTTTTGTTCTGAACGGCACGTCGCAGTTTCAGCATTTTTTTTTTCAGTAATGGTCAGCATTCAGTGTGTCGACTCTGGGCAGAGAGTCATTGAGCAGAATGCCCTTACTGTCCCAGAAAACCGTGAACATTAGTTTCTGCACTAACAGTTGGAATCTCCTCCTGACTGGGAATCTGCAGAGATGCCAATGCATTGACTGTTGGTTGGTTTCTGAGGCCAAGTGACATACCCACATCTCATCGCTTGTGGCGAACTTATTGAGGAACTTGTAGCCATCACCATGATACTACTACAGAAAGCTCAGTGCTGCTCCAGAGCGTTTCATTTTGTAAGTAGTAAGTGGGTACATTCAGTGCACCAGGGGATTATTTAATGATCAAACCCACCCCGCCCAACAAAAATAAATATAAAAATTAAATCAGCAAATCATATTTGAAATTGAAAAGGTGCACAAGTTGCTCAAACTTAGTTTCGATAAACATTATTATGTTTTTCTTTAGTACACTCAGTAGTAGTAAGTGGTTAGGGTAAGTGCACTAAGGGATTATTTAATGGTCAGACCCACTCCACCCACAAAAATAAATGTAAAATTTAAATCAATAACAACTAACTCACATAATGAACTGCAAATTGTGAAATTCAATGTAATTTTGTAGTTCTTTCCATTCTTTTATATTTTAGTTTAATATTACCATCTTCAGAAATCTAACGTCACAGCTAGATATTATTTTATTAAAGGTGTCTGACAAAATACTTTTAAATTAATTATCAAGCTCAGTACAAGTTTTCTCCCTGTATCTAGTTTTTAAGTATTTAGAGTCTATAATGTAATACAATTCATTCACTTCTAGCTCACTAATCTCTTTAAACAAATTAGAATACTTGCATTATGAAGCTTCTTCAGTAGAGCATCCATTTATATGGAATAATTATACACTTAGAATCGACGTCCTTAACACATATGGCTATGTAGGCAATTGTATCTTTCGGAATTTTATCATTAAAATGGCAACTAATTTCATTTTAGCCTTCTGTATGGCTAACATATTCATTCTCACAGATAATTTTCAATAAAACTGAAGGGATTTACAGTGACAACATCGTTCAGTCAAGTGACACTCTTCAAATTTAGGAAACCATCACATGCTTTTAATAAGTATTTAGTGGTTATAGGTTCCACATTTCTTGACAAAAAACATCGTTTCATCCATTCCTTATTTAGATGTTTGGTAATTTAACTTGACTGAATAAAGAAGAATCAATTCACTGATTATTTTCTGTGTTATTCTGAAACATAACAAAACTAAAATTAGGTATATCAAAGTCTGAGGAATTATAATAATTATTAATTTCTTGTTCAAAACTTCTTTTTCCTTCTAATCCGGCTATTTCAATTGTTTGTGACTCAAAGAAAGAAAATAAAATTTTTGGAAATTTTAGTCTTCCTTCTTCTAGCTCTAGTGAATATTGTGGTTCATATTTTGCGACATGAGTACGAATTTCCATAGATTCTACTATGATTTTACCTTCTTTTGGAAGTTAACCTTCAATATTTCCATTTCAGAATTGTTTCAGCCTGTCTTTGAATAGCATTCTTTGAATAGCATCTCCAGCACTTGAACTCCAAGTAAAAATTACTGTTAACTCCCTTCTCAAGTTACTTCTTTACATCACATGCGGACAGATGAAGAAATGAATGGATGCTACATTCTAGACCAAATATTGTTTCATTTCTTTGTGGTGATGTACTTGAACAGCTTTGACACATTGTTATCAATTAATTTTTTATTCGATTTAGCATCATATGATGGAAACTTAGTACCATCAGCTGCAATAATACTAAAGCTCATGTAAACTGATAAACTCCAATATTTTTATTAATCTCTGTGTACTTGCTATGGGGATTGAGATTATTTTTAGTCTTCTCATTCAGTGGGAATGGGTAAACTGATAACTCTGGATTTTGTCCATGATTTAATAAGGATAAAATTTATTAAGTCATTTCTAAAATTACTGTTAAATAAGCAACATTAAAGTCAATAAAATTATCATTTTCATCAGTTACAGTAATTTGTAAATCTTGAATAGGCTTAAAAAATGGAACATGTACAGAATAGTTTGGTCTACCAAACGCTGTATATGGTTGATGAGAAATAATATTTCTTTGTATGAGTAAGTGTGCAGGTTGAGTGCACTAGGAGATAATTTAATGAGCAAACACAATGCACCCAAAAAATAAATATAAAAATCAAAAGATTGAAAATTTAAATAAAAATTATTCAAACAATGAGCTCTAGATCATGGAATTCGCTATCATTATTTTAGTTGCCCCAATTCCTTTAGACTTTAGTTTAATATTACTTGATTCAAAAAATTGAAAGTCCCAGTTAGTTTTTATTTCATTAAACCTGTCTGGCAAAATAATTTTAAATATACTACCAAGCACCATACAAATTTTCACTCCTTGTAATCTAATACAATTTATTTATTTACTTCTAGATCACAAATATTCTTAAAAAAATTAGAGTTCATTGTATTATATAGCTTCTTCAGTAGCATATCCATACAATAAAAAATATTAATATTCAAAATTGTCACTCAAATTTCTATGCTGAGCACCATATGTTAAATTTTTCTTGCTATGCATGACTGTGTTAACAACTGTATATTTCGGAATTTTGTCATTAAAAGTAGCAACTAGTTTCATTGCAGTTTTTTGTATGGCTTGCATATTCATTCTCCTAGACATATTTATAAAAAAAGAGGTCAATTTTCAATAAAACTGACGATTTTACATTGACATCATCATTCCACTGAGTGACTCTCTTAAAATCGAGGAAAGCATCATATGCTATCAGATAATTATTTGGTGGATCAAGATTCCGTAATTCTTGAGGATTCACTGCATTTCTTACTTTTTCACATAGATATTTTGTAATTTAGCATGACTGAATAAAGAAGAAAACGTTAGGTGATTACTTTTCGATTAGTTAGGAAAACAACTAAAATAAGGCATATCTGATAGTGCAGAATTATAATAATTAGTAATATCTCATTCAAAATTTCTTTTCCCTCTAATCTGGCTATGTCAACTGTTTGTGATTTAAAGAAATGTGAATATTCTCGTTCATACTTTACAATAGGAACACGAATTTCCATAGATTTCACTCCATTTTACCTTCGTTTGGTTAGTCTATCTTTTACTTCAATTCCAATGTCATTTTTATCAGCCCATCTAAAAATAGCAAATAGCATCTCCAGCACATGAACTCTAAGTAAAAATTACTGTTAACTCCCCATGCCATGCAACTTCTTGAAAATTCCAGCAAACAAATCTAGTGGACAAAGCACTTCATTTTCCTTTCTTTTAATCTTACATTATTAAGGATATGACTTTCCATAGTTAAATCACTGGCTATAGTCAAAGTTAATCTCATAAAGACAGATAAAGAAACGAATGGATGTTCCATTCTAGACAAAATATTGTTTCCTTTCTTTATACTGGTGACCTCGAACAACTTTGGCAGATAGTTATCAACAAATTTTTATTGGGTTTTGCAACATATGAGGGGTAATCTGTACCATTTCTGCAATATCACTAAAACTTATATAGAATTATGCATGGTTGGGATGAACCAATCCATTTCCAACACCAATATCAATTTCTTTGTTTTTGTTGGGGAGATTCAGATTATTTTTAGTCTTCTCATTGACTGGGAATGAGTAAAACAGATAACTCTCGATTTTGTTCAAGATTTATCAAGGAAAAAATTTATTAAGACATTTCTAAATTATTGTTACATGATTATCATTGAAGTCAATCAGATTACCATTGTCATCAGTTATGGTAATTTCTAAATTCTGAATAGGTTCAAAAATTAGAATAATACAGGATAATGTGACTCATGAATTACTGATTCACCAAATGCTGCATTAGAATTAGAAGTGGGACACTGTCCTCAGCCTGCTTCAGCTGGCACTGTCTTAGGCATGGATAACAATCGTTGGGGAGTGTAAAAATATTAATTCTTATAAATTTTTTATCTGTATAAACGAACAACTTTACAACTGATTATACATGGCTACCAAATGGCAAAACTAAACCAAAATCAATTAAGATTAAGTTAAACAATGAAAGACTATGTAGTATCGAACCATTTTAAACCTATGTTCAAAAAAAGAAAAGAGAAAGAAACAGAAAAAAACTGGTTTAAATTTACTCACTACATTAGGAATTCCTGTAGTGAAAAAGATTATTGAGTAAGTAACGATAAAGAAAGAAGGAAAAAGACTAACACAACACAAAGCTAGATTTCTTCAATTGCTATTAGCAGCATTACCTTATTTTGCAATAATTGGTTCCCCTTCTGGTGGTTCTGCAGCAATTTCAAATGCAGTAATAAACAAGAGAAAAGGTGATACAGAGTTGGAAGAACAGAAAAGACATAATGAAGTAAAGGAAAAGAAATACACTGGTGCTAGAAAAAAATTTCAATGAGCAGTTGAATTCTATGCTAATGCATAAGTAATTTCGATATAGAAAAATTACTTAAACATTTAAAAAATAAATATTTTGGTGACTCTTTTATGATTCCTAGAGAATACAAATCTGGAATAGTTAATTTAGATACATCTGATCATGTTGGTTCTCGTTGTTATTATAAGAATATTGATATAAAATTTGTTTAATTCATTTTGTGGTAATACAACAATTTAACCAGTTAATTATTTAGGAAAAAATGATTTGTACCACAATGCTAACAGAATACAAAACATAAATGAAGTAATTTGTGGTCATTTATGTCTATTTATGGTAAAATTGCTGCCAGAAAATACAAAATTAATGATATTTTGAATATAATAAACAGACATTTTTACAAATAAGACCAATAACGATTTATATTAGAATCATTACATACAAAACTTAACAATGAATTAATTTCAAATTTTAAAGATTTCCAATCAAAAAGCAATAGATCCACAAGCAAATAATGTAATTCAACAATTTACGAAAAAATTAATGGTATTTTCAAAATTACTAGAGATTATATTGGGTTTAAAGGTAGAAGAATTGTGAATGTTAATGAGTCAATTGATGCAAAGGATGTAATGAACAAACATTTACATAATGAGTTATGAAGTGTTACAAATCCTAAACATACAAGAATTCTAACAGTTGAATAATTATGTCAGTAAAACTAATCTAACTGATTACTTTACAAAAACACCAGAAAAATGCTTTATAGATTATTTCTCAAAAACAGGTTTATTCAGTACTTAAACTATTTAAGTAACCTTTAAAAAAGTGTATGATAAACAAATTCTTGCATTTAGTTTTATGACTGGAGGCATACGAAATATACACAATTTCGAGTACAAGTTTATTTACAAAAAATTGTTATTATTGCTCGAAATATATATAATGTATTATCTTTTAATGACTCTGATACCACACAAAGTGTTTCCGATACCTATGTGAAATGGCTCCTACTCAGTCAATAATAACAAAAAGATCAAACTTTCTCATTATAAGATTAAAAGATTGTGTTAAAACTGTTCCAGTTGATGCAATGTTAATTATATTTAGTGAAATAATTTAAATCTTATTTTTATCCTATATAAATGGATAATCATACTCAGTTGTACTGTTTGAAGTATAAAAATTTTATTAAAGCACATAATCCTCATAGATTAACAACGAAATATGAATGACACGGAACTGAAGTTCATTGTACGTATGTACAACTAAAAAGAGTAACTTTGTTAAATAATTTTGTAAGTGAAGGAGGTCACCAGAACCGATTTATGTTGATGATAAATTTATTAATGAATTACATAAACCAATGAGAAAATTTTTTAAAAGAAGAAGTTTTGTTTCACATGGTATATCTAATTTATAGCAAGCAGATTTAGCTGAATTGGACTCTGGAAAACTAAAATGAATTTCGAAATAAATAAAGGATATAAATACTCGTCAACTGTTATGGATGTTTTTTTCAAAATTTGCTTGGGCAATTCCAGTTATAAATGAAACAGGGAAAAATATAGCTGATTCTTTAAAAAAATATTAATTGCTAGAAAACCTAGAAATTTACAAACAGAGAAGGCAAAGAATTTTATAACACAGAATTTCTTGAAATAACGAAAAAATATAACATTAAACATTATTCAGCGTTTAGTGTATTAAAAGCATCTGTTGTTGAACGATTTAACAGAACATTAAAAGAAAATATGTGGAAAAATGTTCTCTTGAAGGAAATTATAAATGTGTGGAACTAGTTTCGCTATTAGTTGACGAATATAACAACACAAATCATACAACTATAAAAATGAAACAAACAGAAGTGAAGGAAAAGAATTATTTACCTGTTACTATTGTGTCTAATGTAAAAGCGAAATTTAAAATAAGAGATAATGTCAGAATTAGTAAACTTAAAGAACTTTTGTAATGTCAGAATTAGTAAACTTAAAGAACTTTTGGATAAAGGTTCTACAGCTAATTGTCAACAGAAATTCTCAGAATTGAGATGTTATTCATTCTAATCCAGTCACATACAAATTGAATGATATTGAATGATATTTTTATGAACAAGAATTACAGAAAACACAATATCCAGATGTATATCTTGTTGAAAAAGTTTTGGGAAAGAAAGGAGGTAATGTTTATGTTAAATGGTTGGGTTTTGATAATTCACATAATAGTTGGGTAAATAAAACAGAAGTAATTTTATAAAATATTAATAAAAACTCTTCTATATAATTTCCTACACTAAGAATGAAAATATTTTCACTTTTATTCTTTCTAGCTGTATTTTATCTGATTGAAGAGACCTCCCTCTATATTCATATATATTTTAATTGGTGAAAGTCTGAATTACTTGTAAATTCTCAAGGAGACGAAATTTGTATTGTTGATGAATACATTAATAAACAGACTTATATTAATCCAGTCTGATCAAGATTCACTAAAACATTAATCAATTCTTCTTGTGTATAGTCATTGGAAATATTAAAATAATTGTTGTGACAAACAACCATTAAATTTTCTTTCATTCTTTGGTATAAATTTATTAACTTATGATCATATTCAAGTCTCAATGTTTCTTCACAGTCTGAATGTCTATCTATAATTGCATATAACTGTTTCACACATTTCTTAATTGTGTTCTAACGAACTAATTAGTATATTCACATTCATCATCAAATAATTTTAAAGGAGAAACATGTCTCAAATTAAAATCTTGAGTTGGTGTAACTACATGCAGCTATATACCTCTAATTATTTCATTTTCCTCATTGATTTGTTCTCTTTAGTTTAGAATGGCTTCTCTTCTTTTCTTCAGAACACAGGTAGCCATTTCTTTATCAGTAAGACACTGCTGGTTACACTTTATTTCTCTGTATCTTTTAATAACTTTCCCTTAACATTATCATCTAAAGCTTTTCTAGAGAAAATATATCACTCACATCTTTAGCTTTAAACCATGGATTAGGCCTGACTTTCTTTAAGATGAATTTTGGTGAAGAAGATTCTTTATATCTTTAATCAATTCGTATGGAGGATGATTATACAAAATATTGAAATAATTTCGATGGCAATTATTTCTTAATGTGTCTTTCATTCAATGATACAAATTTACTGAATTTTGTACATAACTAGTTCTTCAAAATGCTTAGCAATTTAGGTGTCGATTTCTGATAATATCTTTTTGTTTTGCGTATTTTTAAATTTTGCATCGATAATATAATATTCATAATTAAAATCATATCATCATGAAGTAACAAAATTAGGTCTCACATTTGCATGATGTAATTGAGGAACAATACGAGGTAAAAATGTATTGATTTCTTCATTTCTTCTGTTTATTACATCAAAAGCCATATCAATACTTTCTTTCAAAAATTTCTACTCGTTTTTCATACAATTTCTCTATATTCTCTAGTTGTTCTGTACCTTAATTCTTGTATCTATTTGATTTCTATAGGCATCTATCATTTCATTTCTAATCTTGTATTCGCTATGTTCGCAAATTGCTGGTAAAACGTCTTGTGTAACCCAGTTTCTGAATGCTTTGCTTCTTGGTTTTGCGATTTGAAAATTAAAAAATGTTAGCCCCATTCATTGATTAATATTGATGATTTTTCATTAACTCTTAATCCCGAGGTGGCCTTGGTGTATAAATTTTTAAATGTAATTCTATCTTATATATCCACATGTGGCCTAACTGCATAGTCAGTGTCTTCATAATCTAATACTTCAGCAACAACTTTTGCTTTAAGACATGGGCTATTATTTTCACCAATAATCACAAGTGCTTACTTACCATTATGTGGAAGCTTGTTATTAACAAGTTCTATGATTGACTCCATTTATATAGAATAAAAATATATTACATAAATTAAAAATCTTTAGTGGTCCATTCAAAATTTCGTAATAAATATATTTTTCTCTTCTCATTTATTTAATCAACAATATCACTGGACTGGTCACATTATTTCTAAATGAAATAAGACTGTTGAAGTGAATATTGTACATTTCTTTACTTTAATCTGCTCTGTGTACAACAAAATAAATATTTAGCATATGATCTACTAATTTATAATCTGTACATTTATATATTCTACCATAAAATACTTTACTTTCAATAGGTCTTCCACTTTTATAACTCGAATATCTTCCTGAAAGATGATTTTTGTAGAATACAGCACCAAAATAATTTTTCTTGGCATATTTCTTGGATCTGGCAATGTAAATAAATTGTTGTTTCTACAGCTCTACTACATCAGAAACTATTTCTCAGTTGTAGACGTTCTTTGTCTTTGCGTTAATTTCTGTTGCCTGTTCTACAATAATGTTTTACAATTTATCTTTTTCATCAATTGCCTTATACTGCAGATAATTGAGTAATTTTGTTCTAAGGGAATGTAATATTTTATTACTCTTTTATACTGTTTGGAATGAGTGTCATTACAAAATTTTAAAATTTTCAATATTTCATAAAATACATTTTGTCTGAACAAGATTACTTGGTCTTAATGTTTTAATTTCATTTTTAATGTATTCACATTCTAATGCTAAAGTACTGTCATAATTAATTTGTTTGTTTGGTATTTCATTATGTTTAAGAGATTTAAGATAACCCCTTTCTCCAGGAAGGAAATTTTTCCATCAGGTGTTCCATGTAGAAAAGTTAAAATATCATTTGTAGTTAATATATTTTTCCCTTTAAACAATGGAGCCTGAATATCTTTAAACCATGTATCTAAATTTAATTTATAATTATTCTTCTGAATAAATTCTAATATATCCATTGTATTGCAAATAACATTAGATGCACTTGAAACCACTTCATCTGCCACTGTAAGTGGCACCCTTTATATAGAATAATAATATATTAGATAAAAGTATTAACAATAATTTCCTTAATTGTGTGCGCAATTTATTTTTCATGAAATGTGTATTGTACTGCAAAATCTTAAATAAAATATAAAATACACAGTAAAAATGTTAGTGAAGGTAAAATTAAGAGTGTAAATATTTTATGTATACAATTATCTAGACCACAGCAACAAGAAAGTGGGTTCATTTATTAAGGATTAATTTACATGTAAGTAATCAAAAGTAGTCTTAATAAATGGAAGTCAAGAAATGTAAAGACTGTGAACTGGAGAAATCAGTTGATATCTTTCACTTATATAAACTTGTAAAGGATAAAAATTCACATATTTATAAGGAATGTATTAGAAACTACGAAAACAGTAGATGTAGTAAAGTATTTTGTTTCTGTGGAAAAGCTACCACATCTGATTAATCTAAGAAATATATCAAACAAATTTCATATGAGGAGCAATTTAAAATATTGTTATCCATAGAGAATGATGATTGCGATGAGTCACCAAAAAATACATTGGTTGTCAAGAAATTAAAGAGTTCAGTTATTTTTACCTAATTCCTACATCTAGGGAAAAACATTTAAGTAAATGTAGGATTTTTCAAAGATAAGATAAAAAGAAAAATGGAGTGTAATTGTGGAAAAGAAATAAATACAGGTCATCTCAAAGAAAGATATACAGTCAGTGAACCATATAAAATTGATGGAAGGTAAAATTTAATTACGACATCATTTTTTCATTTCTCACTGTTTGCAAACGTCCTCACGTTTTGCAAACATAATTTTTTTATCCTTAATAAATAAATAAATTAATTAATTTTATTATTTCATGTAATTTATCTCCACATACAAGGACTCTGGATAATCTGAACGCAAGGTAACTCAAAGCTCAAGCAAAAAATCTTAGTATTAGAGGATACAGCAAATTAAAGAAATCAGAGATAATTAATACTATTGGGTTACTATAGTCGAAAAAGACTAGATCAAGACCACAACAAGTACCTAATATAAATTATTTATTCAAATTTGATGAGGATATTGAAAAAACTCGACGACATACAGAAGAAAAAATAGTGAGATTACATCAATTTATCCATTCAGTACCAAACTATATGACCAAGAAACAGAGGCTGAGCCATCTAAAAAGCATTTATTTGAGATTAAAGAAATAAGATTGACATTTAATGAAAAATTTCAAGCTTTCTTCTGATGAGTATAAAATTATCTGTAATGATGCTAAACTCGGTATTGTTCGTCAGAAAACTGTTTATATAACGATGGCTCTCCATTCTATGGTTAAAGTAGCAAAAAAGAACTAATCATAGAAAATGAGGTAGGTTGAATATAACCTTCAAAAATGTTTTAACCAGTGCCTGCAGGGTGTAAACATCTAAGAATACTTGAGAATCTGTTCGTTTTCTGTAATGATATCAGAGATATATTAATGTCTGATGAGAGTAATTACATAGCAGATGCCTCATCTAATACACAAATGATTGCGATTCCTAGAGGATGAAAACGTAAAAAAATAATAAATATAGCTGATGTTAATAAGATTAAAGATGTATTACTAGACTTAATATTAATGATGATTTGTGTCATCATTGATCAATAATAGTGACATTAACATACCAAACAAAAACAAGATTAGAGAAGGAGATAAACAGAGGTTACAAAAAGAGTTAAGTGAAATATTATGTAGTGAGTTGGTTGAATGTAACGAAGAAGGCTTTGCTTTAGATGAGATTAAAAATGTTGAAGAATTGTTGGGCATTGAAATAAATGTTGTATGTGTTAAGAATTTCAATTCAGTCATCTATAATTGTCCTGACAAAAAAATAAAGATATATCTGAATAAAGATCAAACCATTCTTATGTAATTAGCAGTGTGAATGCTTTGTTAGGATCATCATATTTTTGTGATAAATGTGACAAACCAAATAAAAACAAAGATAAATAGAAATGTAAAATAGGCTGTAAAATCTGTATACTACACAAAGGTTCAGAAACTGCGGAAAACTAGATATATTCTGAAAACTGCAATATGTACTGTTATAATGAAGAGTGCTAAAAAATCACAAGAAGTTTGTGAAACAGCTTAAAAATGTGAAGGATTTAAAAAGATCTGTTTGAGATTAAACCACAAAACTGTAGCTTTTAACTTTGCAGAAACTGTAATCAAGTACTGAAAATTGAAAATCATAAATATTACATATAATCTGTATTGCAAAAGAGTATTCCTGAATGAAAATTTGATGACGGTTTTATAGTGCGAGGTTGTCCAATGATGATGATGTTTGGTGTGTGTGGTGCTCAACTGCATGGTTATCAGCGCCAATAGAAAAGCCCAGTTTGTTCACAGCCCAATTTTTTTCACAGTCCAATCTCACTACTGTCATGAATGATGAGGATGATGATGAAATGAGGAGGACAACTCAAACATCCAGTCCCCAGGCAGAGAAAATCTCCAATCCCGCTGGGAATCGAAGCTGGGACCCTGTGATCCAGAGGTAGCAATGCTAGTATCTAGACCATGAGCTGCAGACAAGGTTGTCCAAATTGTAATAAAAATGGTTGCTATATTAATGGAGTATTCAATGATTTTTATGTTTACCAATGCTGTGAATGTGGAAAGATAGTTGTTGATACACAGTTTGAGTGTTATGAAGATGGATCCCTTAAGAGAGTGAATTCCACCAACACAGAAAGATATGTCTGGTTTGATTTTAAAGCTCAATAAGAAACTGGTATACATACTGTGAATCTCATAATAGTTCAGATATTTTCAAGGAGATAGTGTTTATAAATTTGAGACAAATGATGAGTTCTGTAGTTTGACGAAATGTGAAAAAAAACAAGCATTACACATTCATAGCTCACTATGCTAAAGGATGCAATTCACTATTCATTTTTATGTACAGTATTGAAAAGACAATAAAACAATATATTGTCTACACAGGAAGTAAATTAATGTTATTGGGGATCAAAGGGTTAGGTCTACAAACTATAGATACAACTAATATTATACAAGGTTTACTTAGTAGTTTTCAAACATTTGATTTCAAAGAATTGAAGAAAAGATATTTTCCACATCTATTCAACAGCCAAGAAAATGAATATTACATTGGACCAGTTCCAGATACTCGATATGATTATGTTGACACTATGAAACTGAAAGATAGAGAAGCATCTCTCAAGTGGCTTAGCTCCAGAGTTAAGGAAAATTATATGTTCAATATGAAGAAAGAAATTAATGAGTACAGTAATTCTGATGTCAATATATTAAGAAGAGGTTATTTGTAATGAAGAAAACAATTTCTAGAGATAGCTAATATTAATTCTTTCTGTTATTTAACGATATCATATGTTTGTATGGCTATTTACAGATTTGAATAATAACCTGATAATACTAACACTATATAAGATACAGAACAAAAAGAAAACTATAGTAAGGAATCCATGGGAAGGTTGAACAGTTTAAACAATAATAATACCTATCATGCTTTTAGTGGTGGAGAAGTAAAAATAGCTGGAGCAAAAGTAGATGGATCTGATAGACAAAATATTACTGTTTACCCACATCATCGTCTTTATGGCATGGTTGTAAAATTTTTTAAAAGTGAGATGATTAACAATAAATATAAAGAAAAATGGATAATCTTTACCAAAAGACTTTAACAAGAAGTGCAGAAACACGAAATGCAGGATACAACTAGTGGAGATGCGGGAATATGATTGGCTTAACTCAGCAGTGTATAATAGTTACCAGAAGTTGTCAAACCATTGAATTCAAGAGAAGCTTTTTATGGTGGTCAAACAAATGCAAAAAAATTAAGAGCTGAAGTAAATGGTGTTAGTATAAAAATAAAATGCATGGACATATGTAGTCTTTATCCTACTGTGCAATTTTGTAATTGTTGTTCTGAACAACATCTGAGAAAAATATGTAGATGAAGATATTATTCTTATAATTGATATGGTTTAATAAAATGTAAAGTATGCCACCTAAAGGATTGTATCATCCTGTTCTATCAGTAAGAATAAATGAAAAACAGGTGTTTCCTTTGTGTGTCAAATGAACTCAAGAAAAAAATAAATAAATGCAATGACAATGATGATGATGAAAGTGGTTGTATTGGTACTTGGACGACTGATGAAGTGAAAATATCTGCAGAAAAAGGATGTAAAATTTTAGATGTCTGTGAAGAGTGGGATTTTAGAAATAAAGGCAAAATCTTGTTAAAAATTATGTGAAAGATTTTATGAAAATAAAGTTAGACTCCAGTCCATATGATTTTGAAACTGATGAAGACTATGTCAAAACAGTTTAAGAGAAATTAGATACTGTTGTAGATCCTGGAAAATCCAGGAAAACGAGCTGTTGCTAAGATATGTCTTAATTCACTATGGGGGAAATTTGGGCAAAGGCAAAAATGAGTCAGACTACAAATGTAACTAATTTATAGCTATTTTACAAGATATTATTGGATGATTGAGTGGATAACAGGGATATCAATTTTATTAATGTCAATATGGTTCTGCTGAAGTTCAATTTCAAGGATTATTATGTGTAAAATAGTACAGCTAAAGATATTTTTATAGCTGCCTTCACTATATCAAATGCTTGGCTTAGATTGTACGATATGTTACATAAACTATGAGCATCTGTTATATATTTTGATACAGATAGTGTAGCATATATTGATTTGGTAAAAGCTCTGTGGAAGCATATTGTATGTTAGGCGAATGGACTGATGAATTAGAAAATAACTGGATTACAGACTGGGTTTCAACTGGCCCAAAAAGTTATTATTATGACAAAATGATGAAAAAACAGAGATGAAGGTAAAGGGATTCACATTAAATTATAAGAGTATTCAAAATCTGAATGGAAACTCTGTGATCAGATTATTTGAGAGAAAGGTGAAGAAAAAGATAAAACTACAATAAAGTTAGATCATTGGAGATGTTTATACTAAAAATTTAGTCAATGTACAGGCTAAGAAAGGATTCTTATTTCAATATGTTATAAGAGTTGTTCTAGAAAATTCTGATACAGTGGAATAAGAAACTAAAATATGTTTATTTTATTGATAAATATTAATAAGATTAAAATAATTTTTCTACATGAGTAGCATCCTATAAATTTTTAAACTTATTTTAATTGATTTACTTTTTGTATTTAGTTTCATGAGTGGGTTGTGTTTGCCCATTGAATTATAAGGGTGAGTCAAATGAACACCATAAAAAATTTTTAAAAATATTATTTATTGTGCAGAAGTGGTACAAAGCTGTATCGCTTTTCAACATACTATCCCCTACGCTCAGTGCAAGTCCTCCAGCACTTACAAAGCGCATAAATTCCCTTCGAAAAAAATTCTTTTGGTAGTCTGTGCAACCACTCATGCACCACGTGGCGTATCTTTTCCTCCCATTTCGTCTTTGAGTGGTCCAGACATATGGAAATCACTTGGGGCAAGGTATGGTGAGTATGGTGAATGAGGAAGACTCTCAAAATGCAGGTCTGTGATTGTTGCAACTGTTGTACAGGCAGTGTGGGGCCTTGCATTGTCATGTTGCAAAAGGGCACCTGCTGACAGCAATCCACGTCGCTTTGATTTGATTGTAGGCCGCAGATGATTTTTTAGGAGATCTGTGTACGATGCACTGGTGACAGTGGTCCCTCTGGGCATGTAATGCTCCAAAGTAACGCCTTTTTCGACCCAAAAGAGAGTCAGCATAACCTTCCCTGCTGATGGTTCTGTTCGAAATTTCTTTGGTTTTGGTGATGAGAACTGCCGCCATACCTTGCTCGCTCTCTTCGTTTCTGGTTGGTGTAAGTGAACTCAGGTTTCGTTCCCAGTAACGATTCTTGCAAGGAAGCCATCACCTTCACGTTCAAAGCGCCGAAGAAGTTCTTCACAAGCATCAACACGTCGTTCTCTCATTTCAGGAGTCAGCTGCCGTGGCACCCATCATGCAGCCACTTCGTGAAACTGGAGCATATCATGCACAACGTAGTGTGCTGACCCACGACAAATTTGTAAACATGCTGCAATGTCATTCAGTGTCACTCGGCGGTTTTCGTTCACTATGGCTTCAACTGGTGCAATGTTCTGTGGAGTGACAACTCGTTGTGTCTTACCTGGACGAGGAGCATCTTCCACCGATGTCTCACCATTTTCTAACTTCCTACTTCATTTGCAGACTTGCTGCTGTGACAAACATGCATCACCGTACTGAACCTTCATTCGTCGATGAATTTCAATAGGTTTTACACCTTAACTACGCAAAAACCGAATAATAGAACGCTGTTCTTCCCTGGTGCAAAGTCGCAAGTGGGACAGTCATATTTATACTGATACTGCGACGGTATGTGTGCATCTGCACTATGGTGCCACTTACAGGCCATTCTGCACGCTGTTCGTAGCATGCTTACCAACTTACAGGATAACGGCGGGTAATTTCGATTTGTTATTACAAATTTAAGGTTTTCATTTGACTCATCATCGTATCTCCTAGCACACTCAAGTGACCCATTTAGTACTACTGAGCATACTAGAGAAAAGCACCATAATATTTATGACAAATTAAGGTTCAGCGTTTTGCTCACCCCTTCAATTTCAAATATCATTTTACTGATTTAATTTTATTATCTATTTTGGCGGGTGGGGTGGGTTTGATCATTAAACACCATAGCGCACTGAATTTACCCTCATACTACTTTTGTACTCGCGTGTCAGTTTTTTGGCACCGACCTGTCACACAATTTATTCAACAGCAAGTGCATAGTAACAGTTTTGTGCATCAAGGATTGCGATACCTGCGGAAACTGGCTTTTGAGCTCAGTAATCGTGAAGCAACGGTTCTCCAGGATATTCTGCCACACCACTTGAACCAGGTGATCACTGATGAAGAACTGTTACCCACTGTGCTCTTCATCGTGGATATTTTGACTACGGTACGTTTCAGAAAAGAAAACCTTCACCAGCTATGTGTTCTGCCCACAGACCTGACAAAGCTGACAATGAATTTCGATGGGCGCTAAGTTTTGTGCGATAAAGAACAAGGAACCTCGAGGATGTCTGGAGAGCGAACAGGAATGGCATTTCAGGGTGCTGCCACAGTACTGGCAACAGGCGGGACCTCTCCAGCCATCATTTGTTTGACACATGATAGATCTCTGGCGAATGCGCACTTTTCCCATCTACATACATCTACATTGAAGGAAACATCATGGGTAAATTTACTTTCTGGATTCGGCTTATAGATACTGTTGCAACAGCATATTGCTAACATATTTTTAGAATACTGTGGCGTCATAGCTGAGGTGGAGTAAATAATTTGACACCTACAAAGATTTCCTTGTACTTAACCTCAACTAGATCCCAATAATTTTGGGCAACAGTTGTTAACGATTGCATTTTTCTAGCAATACTTTATCTTCATTCTCCCCTCCTCCACCTGACTCATACTTAGGATTTCACAATCATTATGAGACATGTTTGGAAAATAATTTTGTTCTAAACATAACACATTGCATTTTTGCACAGTCTGAATACCCTTTAGGCATTTAGATATCGCTGCAACATACTAAAAGCAGTTTAGGCATTTAGATACTGCTGCAACATAATCATTATATTTTCTGATGCATTTAAAAATATTGTGACATCATAGATGAGGCAAAGTAATTAATTTGAGATCCATCTAGTTCCAAAGAAAACTGATTCAAATATTCTACTTTTGCTTATTGGCGAGTTTTGCAGACATTTTGGAATATTGTGATCTCATAGTAGTGCTGAATAATTAACATAAGACTCTGTTGCATGCTAAAAGATGTGTGGTCCATAGATATGACTACGCTGCACAGACTACAGTTGTTAACAGTAAGAACACCTCATGGTACAGACAGCGAACTTTTGTCGCATTTTAACAGTGGACCATCTGTTTGTGAGAGGAAGCAACTGGGATGTGAAAGAAGAGTTGATTTCATTTCGCAATATCAGTGTATACAGAATACTATTTGAGGTAAAACTGTTCGACCACTGCATATTCCCAAGTCATTATATCTGTGTTACAGGCAAACATCGGTTTTTAATGATTTGCAGAGAATGTGTTACATATCGGTTCCAGTATTGCATGGTGAATGATATATGATATACAGCTTCGAATAGAAATTGCCAGCATGATAGGTGGGCCAGTCTGTAGACTTATTTTTGGAACCCAGCAATGTAAACATAGTTGACAAAATTTTCGATATTTCAGGCGGTTTAAATACTTAAACGTATTTATCATATTATAGTTGGGATACATCTGAGAACAGGCTAGATGGAGTTACATTGCAATGGTAATTTTAGACTCTGACTGGAGGAGGAGGCGAGAGACATGTATCATGCAGTTTTTCATAAATAACTATGTTCGTTTGGCTAGTTTCGACCACAGACCAGATGGGACACTACTGTGTAGTTTGCTCTTTTCATTTTAATGGTGACTAAAATTCTAGGCTATGACAGAAGGAGATTAGAGAGATGTAGTATGTTATGTAGTCTGTCATCAAACAATTCAATGTAAATTTTATGGACAAGGTGTGATTTCTGTGCATTATTTTAATATTCTACTTTAATTGGTTGGAAAAAGGAAAGTGACAGGTATAAAGTACACAATTGGCCTGTACATAAATTATGTCAGATAGAGCCAGACATGGTTTTTAATTTCCCACTAACACTATTGCGCTATTTCTGCAACCTTGTATTTTTGTTTTTCACCTGCATATTTAATACTGCGCTATAACTACATCTACATCTATACTCTGCAGACCACAGTGAGGCGCATGGTAGAGGGTATGTCTCATTGTTCCAGTTATTAGAGTTTCTTTCTGTTCCATATATGTAGAGCAGGAAGAATGATTGTTTGATTGCAACTATGTGGGCAGTAATTACTCAAATACTGTCCTCACAATTCCTATGTGAGCGATACATAGGGGGTTGTAGTATGTACCCAGAGTAATCATTTAAAGCTGGTTTTTGAATCTTCGTTAGTATACATTCTCAGGACAGTCTATCTCCAAGAGTAGTCCAGTTCTTTCGTTCAGTATATCTGTGAGACTCTCCAACAGGTTAAACAAACCTGTGACCATTTGTGTTCCCCTTCTCTGTACACGTCCAATATCCCATGTTAGTCCTATATGGTACAGGTTGAGCAATATTCTAGAACCAGTCGCACGAGTAATTGCTTGTACTTCCCCCGTATTGTACCAATAAACTGAAATCTTCCACTTGCTTTATCCATGACTGAACCTATGTCATCATTCCATTTCATATCCCTATGAAGTGTTACATCCAGGTATTTATCTTAGTTGGCATATTCTAATAGTGACTCACTGATGTTATAGTCGTTGGCTACTACATTTTTCGTTTTATGAAGTGAACACTTTACGTTTCTAAACATTTAAAGCACATTGCCAATCTGTACCACTTTGACACCTTATCAAGATCTCACTGAATATTTACGCAGCTTCTTTTAATCATTATTTCATTATGCACTGAAGCACCTAGGAAACTGGTATAAGCTTGCGTATTCAAATACAGAAATATGCAAATTGGCAGAATACGGCTCTGCCGTCGGAAATGCCTATATAAGACAACAAGTATCTGGCGCAGTTATATGGTCGGTTACTGCTTCTGCAATGGCAGATTATCAAGATTTAATTTAGTTTGAAACTGGTGTTATAGTCAGCGCACGAGCGAAGGGACACAGTGTCTTCGAGGTAGCGATGAAGTGCGGATTTTCCCGTAAGAACAGTTCACGAGTTCTCCGTGAATATCAGGAATGCGGTAAAACATCATATCTCCGACATCGTTACGGGCGAAACAAGGTCCTGCAAGAACGGTAACAACGACGTCTCAAGAGAATCGTTCAACGTGACAGAAGTGCTAGCCTTCCACAAATTGCTGCAAATTTCAATGCTTCAACAAGTGTCAGCGTGTAAACCATTCAATGAAACATCATCGATGTGGGCTTTTGGAGCCACAGGCCCACTTGTGTATCCTGGATGACTACACAACACAAAACTTTACACCTTGCTTAGAACTGTCAACACCGACAGTGGACTGTTGATGGCTGGAAACGTGTTGCCTGGTCGGACGAGTCTCGTTTCAAATTGTATTGAGTGGATTGATGTGTACGGGTATGCAGATAACCTCATGAATCCCTGGACCCAGCACGTCAGCTGGGGACTGTTCAAGCTGGTGGAGGCTCTGTAATGGTGTGGGGTGTGTGCAGCTGGTGTGATATGGGACCCCAGATACGTCTAGATACAACTCTGACACTCTGATGGGTGACATGTACATAACCATCCAGTCTGATCACCTGCATCCATTCATGTCCATTGTGCATTCCGACAGACTTTGGCAATTCCTGCAGGACACCATACACGTCCAGAATTGCTACAGCGTGGCTCCACGAACACGCTTCTGAGTTTAAATACTTGCGCTGGCCACCAAACTCCCCAGACATGAACATTATTGAGCATATCAGAGATGCCTTGCAACATGCTGTTCAGAAGATACTCTCCTGGAAATGGAAAAAAGAACACATTGACACCGGTGTGTCAGACCCACCATACTTGCTCCGGACACTGCGAGAGGGCTGTACAAGCAATGATCACACGCACGGCACAGCGGACACACCAGGAACCGCGGTGTTGGCCGTCGAATGGCGCTAGCTGCGCAGCATTTGTGCACCGCCGCCGTCATGTGAGTCAGTTTGCCGTGGCATACGGAGCTCCATCGCAGTCTTTAACACTGGTAGCATGCCGCGACAGCGTGGACGTGAACCGTATGTGCAGTTGACGGACTTTGAGCGAGGGCGTATAGTGGGCATGCGGGAGGCCGGGTGGACGTACCGCCGAATTGCTCAACACGTGGGGCGTGAGGTCTCCACAGTACATCGATGTTGTCGCCAGTGGTCGGCGGAAGGTGCACGTGCCCGTCGACCTGGGACCGGACCGCAGCGACGCACGGATGCACGCCAAGACCGTAGGATCCTACGCAGTGCCGTAGGGGACCGCACCGCCACTTCCCAGCAAATTAGGGACACTGTTGCTCCTGGGGTATCGGCGAGGACCATTCGCAACCGTCTCCATGAAGCTGGGCGACGATCCCGCTCACCGTTAGGCCGTCTTCCGCTCACGCCCCAACTTCGTGCAGCCCGCCTCCAGTGGTGTCGCGACAGGCGTGAATGGAGGGACGAATGGAGACGTGTCGTCTTCAGCGATGAGAGTCGCTTCTGCCTTGGTGCCAATGATGGTCGTATGCGTGTTTGGCGCCGTGCTGGTGAGCGCCACAATCAGGACTGCATACGACCGAGGCACACAGGGCCAACACCCGGCATCATGGTGTGGGGAGCGATCTCCTACACTGGCCGTACACCACTGGTGATCGTCGAGGGGACACTGAATAGTGCACGGTACATCCAAACCGTCATCGAACCCATCGTTCTACCATTCCTAGACCGGCAAGGGAACTTGCTGTTCCAACAGGACAATGCACGTCCGCATGTATCCCGTGCCATCCAACGTGCTCTAGAAGGTGTAAGTCAACTACCCTGGCCAGCAAGATCTCCGGATCTGTCCCCCATTGAGCATGTTTGGGACTGGATGAAGCGTCGTCTCACACGGTCTGCACGTCCAGCACGAACGCTGGTCCAACTGAGGCGCCAGGTGGAAATGGCATGGCAAGCCGTTCCACAGGACTACATCCAGCATCTCTACGATCGTCTCCGTGGGAGAATAGCAGCCTGCATTGCTTCGAAAGGTGGATATACACTGTACTAGTGCCGACATTGTGCATGCTCTGTTGCCTGTGTCTATGTGCCTGTGGTTCTGTCAGTGTGATCCTGTGATGTATCTGACCCCAGGAATGTGTCAATAAAGTTTCCCCTTCCTGGGACAATGAATTCACGGTGTTCTTATTTCAATTTCCAGGAGTGTATGTCCAACCCCTCGTAATCTTAAGGATTTATGTACAGCCCTGCAGGATTCATCATGTCAGTGCCCTTGAGCACTAACTCAGACAGTATTCGAGTCCCTGTCATGTCATATTGTGGCACTTCTGCGTGATCACGGGGGCCCTACACGATATTAGGCAGGTGTACCAGTTTTTTTGGGTCTTCAGTGTAGATAACTGCATCAACTTTAAAAAGATTGATTTTACTATTGATATAGTCTGCGAGGTCATTGGTGTACAACATGAAACGGAAGGGTTCCAACACACTTCCCTTGGCACTCCCAAAGTTGCTTCTACATCTGACAGTTAGTCTCCATCCAAGGTAACAAGTTGCGTCCTTCCTACCACAAAGTCTCAACGCAGTCATAAATTTCACTTGATGCCGCATATGATCTTTCTATTGACAATAAGCGTAGGTGTGCTACTGAGTCAAATGCATCCCGGAAGTCAAGAAATACAGTATCTACCTGACTGCCTTCATCCAAAGCTTTTAGTATGTCATGCGAGGGAAGTTCGAGTTGGCTTTCACATAATCGATGTTTCCGAAGTCCATGCTGGTTGGCAATGAGGTGGTCATTCTGTTCAAGATATCTCCTTACGTTTAAGTTCAGAATAAGTTCTAGGATTCTACAACAAATCGATGTCAGTGATACTGGACGGTAGTTTTGTGGATCACTTCTACTACCCTCCTTTTAGACAAGTGCGACCCGTGCCTCTTTTCATGAATGGGGCATGGATTTTTGTTCAACGGATCTGTGATAGGTTATAGTCAGATGAGGGGCCAACTTAGGCGCAAATTCAGTGTGGAATCTGACAGGGATTTCATCCAGCCCTGGATATTTGTTCAGTTTTAACCTTTTCAGCAGTTTCTCAACACCACTGACACTAATACTTACTTCATTCATCTTCTCAGTGTACGAGGATTAAACTGGGGAAACTCTCCTGGGTTTTCCTTTGTAGAAGAACACTTTAAAACGAAGTTAAACATTTCAGCTTTTGCTTTGCTATCTTCAATTTCAGTTCCTTTTCATTCGCTAGGGACTTGACACTAACTCTGGTGTCATGGACAGCCTTTACGTATGACGAGAATTTCCTTGCATTCTGTGAAAGATCACTTGACAATATTCTGACAGCGTAGTCACTGTACGCATCACACGTTGCTCTCTTGACAGCCAAATGTATTTTACTGAGCATCTCTCGATCTATAGCCCTACACTTTGTTTTACACCCATTACGCAGTAATTTCTATTTTTTTTTAGGATATCCTTTACAGTGACTGTATACCAGGGAAGGTTCTACTGTTTACATGTATATCCAGTGCATGTTCCACTATACGTTTAAACTTTAGCCAGAGTTCCTCTGCATGTTCATGCTCTTTGCTGAAAGTTTGAAGTTCCTGATAGAGATAGGACATTACTGATTTTTTTTATGTAGTTTATGGAACGTGTATATCTTACTACATGTTTTAGTTGTCTTTTGTACTTTGGTAATTACTGTTGGCATAACTGTGTCATGGTTACTGATACCAGTTCCGATGTATACATCCTCAAAGCGGTCATGTCTATTTGTTGCCATTAGATCCAATGTATTTCCATGAGTGAGGCTACTAACTATCTGTTATAGGCAGATTTCGGAGAAGGCATTTGGTAATCACGCCCACAACTAACAGAACTGTCATTTTGCAAATTAATTGTTGGATGATTAAAGTCTCTGCAGCTGATGACAGTGTGACTGGCGAATTTATGTGCAAGTGAACCGAGGTTTTCTTTAAAGTTTTCGGTTATATCAGGAGGTGAATCTGGTGGGCGACAGAAGAATCCAATTATCACTTTATGCACACACTTGACACTGAGTGTTCTCCGAACAATCTCATTTGCAGCTCCAATTTTTATCTTAGTGGATATGAGTTTGTTGTCTACTGCAACAAATATACCGCCTCTGTTTTCCATTTGCCTATCCTTACACGCTTAAATTTTCCCCAAAAGTCTCACTGCTATAAGTTTCAAGTTTCAAATAGCTTTGTGTACCTAGTATTATGAGAGCTTTACTGCATTTCATGGGCACTTGAAGCTCTGGTACATTGTTGCGAATGCTTCAGCAGTTTACAATTAGTATTTTAATACTTGTGGGTGGCATTGCTTTGGATCTTACACTGATATTTATCTGTTTCCTACAGCTGTCGTTATCTGAATTGGATGGAGAGTCGCCTAATCTAAACAGCCTTGTCTGCAGGTCACACATAGTCAGCTACCTGAGTATCAGACTCTGATGTGTAGTGCACACGAGACCTCATGGTGCAAGTCCAGGAAGTCTCAGCCGAGCTTTTCACACAACTGTCGAAGTCTCTGGTTCAGTCCTTCCACTCTGCTCACTACCAAAGGGCCACGATCAGTTCTGCAGACATTGCTGCAAATTGTGAGCTTCGTTGAAAGTCCAGACACAAGGTTGGTCTTCTCAACCTTGTCTGTCATTCGCTGGAATGACCCAATAATTTATTGTAATGTGCGCCAAAGTCTGCATTTGGTTGTAACCTGTTCCGTCAATAGCTGCTGGAATTGCCTCTTCAACATGGTGAATGAGGCCAAGAGGCATACAGACTGAGTGCATCTGGCATCCTTTCCTGTTCCTTGCTGCCGTCATTCGCTGTATGTTCGAGTTGCCGACAGTTAAAAGACCCTGCCCTTATGTGCTTGCCCTTTCCTGACACTGAACCAAAACAGATTTCCCAAAAACATTTGAAGTGTGTCCCACTGACTACCATTCGTTGGAGATTAGGAAGGGTCATGAGTTCCCACTGATAAAGGTGATGTCATTGTTGATGTCAGTAGTTCAAGATCATCAGTAATGAAATAAGGCCAACAACTGATTTCCGCGTCAAGTAGGACGTCTGTGGAGGTTCTACCTGTGTCAAAATGCCTATACTTACACTACCACTGTAGCTGATTGGCTGGTTAGTTGGTTTAAGGGGTCAGAGGGACCAAACTGCTTGGTTATCAGTTCCCCTGCAGCTGGAACGTTCGTGGCCCTTGCACAAGTTGTCAGCGTGACAGCTGAGCGGAAGATGGGCAAACATCGCATTTGATTCAGAGTTATTTCCAGGGTACCTCAAGTCAAAGTACACTTTGACTCTGCAATTCAAACACTGGGATTATGTCATGCCACCTTGTCTGGTGCATGCTGTGAGAACCTATGTATGAGGGAAAATGGCACCATTATGACCCTCAATTGCAGCCATTGACTCACTGATGACAGTGCTTGGCGTCAACCATTGCAAACTGTAACAGCGAAAAGATGCGACGCAGTTCAGCAAGTCACTCGTGAAAAGAGCTGCAAATAGTGAACAACTTTCCAATTCAGCGCTACGAGTAGTGAACAACTTTGCAATTCATATCACGTCCTTGCTGTGGCGTAGAAAGTATCTTCCGAATCCTTGAAAATGCATCTAGTACACAAGAATCTTCTCATAGATTGGGTGGGGGGAGGGTAAATAATAATATTAGTGGATTTCAAAGGCACAGTGACAGGTCACTTGGACTGGTGGTACACTCCAGTGGCATCAAAACCATGGAAACGATATTAGGTGCTTTCTTCTGTCTTTTAACTGATCGCTATATAGGCTGGAAGGGGAGGTATTATTGTTTGGTAGTTTTTTGGATGAAGTACCAATATTTATTAGATTTATTTGGTTTCACATCTGTCATCAGTGAAATATTATAAAACCTATTGCAGCCTCATGGGAGTTCACTACTTGTGGAATGGTCTGAGATATCTGCTGACATACACCCAATCAAGATTGTTTAGGGTTACAAGAAACTTGCAGTCCAATATCACAGATCAGATGATCTCAGGTGAGTCCACATCAAACAGTGATAAAGGTTTCAACAGCAACTCCTTGCTTACCTTGGAGACAGGCCTTGCATGTTACAATGGACAACGTAGAGCAACACATTATTGAATGTAGCCCAGCAGCGACCATGATTTCACATATACAAATAAAATGTGCATACCTGTCGATTCTTGCATGATTTACAGTCTTCAGATATGCACCCATGTCAGGTGTTACATTTATTCTAATGTCATCCAGTCCTCAGTCATTGTAGAACAATCAGATAATTTCTACAAAACAGCATAAAAATAACTTGAGTAAACAAAGAACTGAAAAAAAGTATCTATGTATTATATTACACCGTGCAGTCACATTGACGTGAACACCTGTCAGGATACTGCTACTCATGAACACACATTGTGAGCTGTGTGCCACGCTGCATTGCCCTGCTGGTAGGTGCCATAGGTCGAGGAAAAAGAAACTGCATGTAGTGGTGGACGTGGCTCCCAAGGATAGAAGCATACTTGTGCTGATCCGTTGTGGCTTCCAGAATGACGAGATCACCCACGTAATGCCGCAAAAACTCTTCTGAGACCGCAACAGTCTGTTCTCTGGCGCAGACCCTTCTACAGATTGTTGCAGGGCGTTTATTTTCAGATGTTTCACGCTGTACAGCCCAACTGCCTGATGGAATATAAGGCGAGCTTCATCTGGAAAGGCTGCCTGTCCCCACTCACTGGACGTCCAGTTTCGGTATTGGCGTACAAATTCCAGCCTCTGTCACCAATGAAGAGCAGGCAGCATGGCTGCATGAACCAGTCGTCTGCTGCAGAGACCCATATATATAGCAACATTCCCTGAACGTTTATTGAGGAGACACTGATGGTAGCCCCTTGGTTTATCTGGGTGGCCAGTTGCTCAACACATGCACATCTATTTGCCGCAGTCATCGTTCATATATGGTCCATGGTGCACAGCAGATGCCTTACCACCAGTTTTGGATAGCGCCATTAAGCCATGCATGTTGTACTTTAACAATGGCGGCATGTGGACAGTTAACAAAACTAGCCGTTTGGGAAGCGCTTCCACTCTTGTCCCAAAAAGCAATGATCAAGTCCTTTTGGATGTCAGGCAAATCGATCCGTTTCCCCATTATGACACCTGCACTTTTTTCAATCCCTCTCCCCCACCCAACAATTTTTATATGCCCTCCACTGTTAATGCTGCCACCTGCCACCTGTGACTGATTATTGTACTGACGTTGAACATAGGTGATGGCCACATTAATGTGACTGAATTGTGTAAAAAGAAACTATAGGTTTCAGACCGCACACACTCCTTTGCCAGACTTTCGCAGATGACTTTCGTTAATCACTACTGTCTCTGTCGCTTTCTGTCTGTCAATTTACTTATGTATATATCTGTATGTATGTCGCTCTCTCTATGAAGTAAGAGCGCTGTTCTACTACTTACTGCTGAGAGGAGCTTTCTTGGGCAGGAATACTACAGCCACGTTGTGACTCATATAGGCTTCCGTATCGTAGTCCGGGTGGGCTACAGACCAGTGGGCGGCAATGACCCAGGCTGTGGTCTCGTTCTTAGTCCGATGAACGGTTCCCAGGCGAATGATGAACTTGTCAAAGCTGCAAGAATTAATCTATTTTCAATTGCAAAGCAGACAGGCGATGTAAATAATTTTTACCGATAGCTCATGGTAATCAGTGCCACAGACATTACCGAACAGAAGAAAACACAACTACTCTCTAGTAAAACTGTATCAGGAGCCTTTTCGTGTATCCAAAGACATCCACAAACACAATACAATATCAAAAACGTTAACTTAACAATGTTCTTCTGAGTTTAGTAACACAATATGTTATTTGTGTAATGAGTGAGTCATCTGTGGAATATTTCAGAAATGGTTTAAATATGCTGAAGGTAAGCCATTACGTAAGGAAATGAAGAATAGCACTCAAATTCCTGCACAAAATCACTGTTGTTAGCATTTTCGAAATTTGTGGAAAACTTAGTATAGACGCTGTATCTTATCAACCTGACTACAAATAATATATTGTCTATGACTCAGTTAGGATTACAAAATGATTACAAAATAGATTATGGATATTTACACATTGTATTTGAAAGAAAATGACAAAGATTTTTGGGCAAGGGTAGGAAGAAACAGGTTAGAAGAGACTGAAGAATGAAGAAATATACGATAAGATTAACTCGTTTAATGTAGTACAGAAAGTAAAAATTGAGCTACTACAATAGGCTGAAGATATTGTGAGGGTGGCTAATGGTTCTGTTTCAGAATAATGGTGGTAGCAAGGCCAGAGAGAAGGAGACCTTTGCAGAGATTAGGAACAATACGGAACGATATGCTACACGGAGACCCACAGTAGATTAGATTCTCAGGAAACTGGATGGAAGGTGCACATGACAGGATCTGCTGGCCGGGGGGGGGGGGGGGGGGGAGATTTGTTAGATATTGTTAGATAGTAGGCGTATGATCGTCAAGGTCCTTCTCGCTCGCTAAACAAGAAAATGAGTGCCAGAGGGTTATAATTAAAATGTAGCTACTCATGGAGGTGTAGTGTGGTCTGTGATTATCGTGTGGCAGCGAGACTTGGTAGATAAACTAACGTGTAAACGCGGAACCGATTTCGCTGGAAAACAATGTTCCAGTTTCGACAACCACATGCAAATCTGGCACTGTACACGGTTTTTATGACGGTATGACACCCACGGTCTCATTTGACAAGCCATGGTTGGTGAGTGGACAGTACGACTATCGAGAAGAGAATCCATGTTCTTTGAGTGAAACTGTTTTATGTGAACAACAGCAATTACTGTGCTACATTGAGAGTGTATCACTGACTGAAAGATCTGAGGAGCCGCCCAATGTCATTAAATGGTTTAATGACGACGATACCGTAATACTAAAAGACAGGTGAACTTGGTATGGCATCTGAGAAATGAACGTGTCCTTTCCTGGTGGAAGTTATTGACGAGGTTGCTGTTGCTGTAACTGAACGTACAGCATGTACTCTGGTCAACAGTATGGAAAGTTTTGCGATACAGACTGTGTAGTAACTGGAACCGCATTATCTGCAGCAACATTCTAAATTGGCTCTTTGCTTTCTGGCATGGAACGAAGTTCGTGACATGTTGACAGGAAATACTCTATGGAATGACGAGGCAGATTTTACACTTCCCAATTTGGGGTACCGTTAAATTGGGTGTTTTGCATGAGTAGCCATTGTACTAGCCATATGTGACTGTATGGCATGGGTTCACAAGCAACTTTATCCTCGGCCCATTCTTCTTTGAAGACAATACACCCAGAGGGTCTGTCAGATGAACAACGACGTCTGCAAGTTTTGGAAACCTTATTGTACAGCATGTCACTGTTGCTTTGAAAGAGCACAACTGTGTGGACACCCTGTTTGCTTGCAAAACCATGGAGCGACGTGGCACAGTGTTAGCACAATGGTCTCGCATTTGGGAGGACGATGGTTGAAACCTGCGTCTGGCCATACTGATATAGGTCTTCCATAATTTCCCTACTTCGCTTCAGGCAAATGCTGGGATGGTTGCTTCGAAAGGGCACGGCCGATTTCCTTCCCCATTCTTCCTTAATCTAATGGGACCGACGACCTCGCTATTTAGTCCCCCTCCCCTGCCCCCACCCAATTCTCCAAGCAGCCATACAAGATGGGGCAACACCTCATTCCGCTCGCCAGTGAAATATCTGCTCAATGCAACCTTCGACAAATGTGTTATCTCCAGAATTTTTCCTGATATGTAACCTACAAAATCACCTGATATGGATCCATAAGATTTTTAACTCTGAGGATATCTAAAAGATCGTTATTGCTAGGGACAGATTCAGTCTCTGCCTGTCCTGAACGCCAGTATACAGGATCATGTTGTTTTATGGATGCAGCATCTCGTTGTCGTTCCTGGTGCTCGTAATGAACAAATTTTGTAAGCGGTGGTTAAAAATAATATCAACATTTGGCCTTTCTCACTTGTTTGACCTTTTGAGTCCACGTTCCATTCCTAATACATTACACATGGAAACATTTCTATAAGTTTTTATTGCATTCACAGCACCTGATGTTCACCTGGTAGCCGAAACTGGAACTAATTTTTATCCAGGATAAATGGGTTCTCCATTAATGCATTATAGTATCTACCATGTTTCACTGCCATGTGCTAATTACAGCCCACACTGGACCTCTGTGAATAGCTGTAGTTTAATTATAACCACTTAGTGTGTAGGCATTTAGCGAGACCTTACTTAATTCAGTGGTGAATAAACTATTGGCTACTGGTAAATTTTATGGTCTTTCAAGGGCATTTGGCAAAGGAAATTACAATAAGCTTGTAAGTAAATTAAAATATTTTTGAGTGACAGGAATTATTGGAAAATGGTTGGTATTATATCTCTCTGACATGAAACGCAGTTTGTCATTAGGAATGACTCGAGTATTAAGCTATCAGGCATGATAGAACTGCGAATTTATTACATGCCACCGTAACTTTTTCTTGCGTGTGTCAACGAACTGCCATCAGTGACATTCCCATATGCCAAATTTGTTTTGTTTCCAGTTCATACACACATATCAGTAAATTGCCAATCGGTTAATGAAATGTTCACAGTTATTAATAAATATCTTCTAGCCAATTCCTTATAAGAAACTTCGAAAAAAAAAAATACTACACACTGCTCAGATATTGTGCATTATCCCTGTAAACTCCTAAAATATGAGGACATGACAAGAGTAGAGATCTACAGTGTTAAATTATTGAGACAGAAGCTTAATAATAAGTTTAACGGCGAGGAATATAACATGAAACTCTTGAAGCACCTTTGCAAATTTTTATTTCCGATGCAGATGTTGTCACACGTAAATGATATAAAAATAAAAAAAGGTTCTGCAATTTGCTTAATTTCATTGCCTAACGTAATCCAGTATCTTTGTTGGGTAACTTGACACACCAGGCATAATTTTTCTGTGTCCAAAAACATGTGATATGAATTATTAATTCTGCCAGCTAAGAATTTCCTACACAGACCTGTCCAACCAAGTGCAGATACTAACTATTGCTTCAAAATGTGTATATTCGTTAATAAAATTAGTCATAAATAACATATACTTTTTCATATCAAGTGATCAGTTTATGCAATTCGTAAGAGAAAAAAGAATACTCTTCTAAAGATTTAACATCAGTAGTTTTATACAGAAAAATGAACATTATTAAAGCACACATAGCACAGTTTTTCATACCAAAAGATCAGTTTATGCACTTGGTAAGAGAGAATACTCTTGTAAGGATTTAACATCAGTAGTTTGGTACAGAAAAATTAACATTATACAGAACACACATTTTAATAACTTGTCAGCAGCTATATAGACTTTAACTACTAATTATGTTTGGTTTAAGACGAATTGTTTGGGGCTTAGTCATTCTACTGCAATGATGAACATCTTAGGTGAAGTGACTGATTTGTTTATATTATAAATAGACTTAATATTTCGTAACATCTAGCCACTGTTGATTTTCAGTGCACTAATATAATCAATGTAAGCAAATGTTACAAACAATTTTTTCCACTTTGATGATTTGTGGTTACAATAGCTTAAAATTATCGTATAATCGCATGCTGCTGCAAATGTATGTGTGTCTGACAAGTCTGTTATTACTTTCCAAGTGAAAGTGTGTTTAAGAATTTTTAATTTACTCCCAATCCATTAGGACAATTTCGGTTGGGGCCTGTGTAACAGTCATTATCGCATCTCATATTCATATTAATAATGTATTATTCTTTCCTGATGTGTTCTAACTTCATGAGGATCTCCTGATTATGAATCTATCGAACGAAAAGTACATCGAATCTAATCAATTCAACATACGACAGACAAAAGAACAAAGATGCTGCCCTTAAGTTCATAATATTTACTTTCTAAATAAGCTGAAAAATGTGAGTGTGAGAGCAGCCAACACGTGGTAAGCTAGGGTGAACATTCAAAAGAAACGACTAAGAGAGAAATACAAATTCAGTATCAACATCGATCAACCACATAATAAACACAGTGAAACGAACAGTTTAATAGATTTTCAGTGAAGTGCAGTGGCACTGACAAGTTTCATTCCTAAATAGCAAACCTCACACTATGTTGCTTCAGCACACATCGACCTCAGCGGCCATTGCTGACTGCATGTATACAGAAGTCGACTCTGATGCAGTTATTCTGGTGAACTATGTGTTTGTTTCTCCACAGCTGGTCGCTATGCATATGGAAGTGTGGAAGCAAGTTAACGCCATTAATGTTGTAGTTCATGTGCCACAATAACGAAAAAAATTCGAAGGCTAACCTTCAGCGTTCTGTATGGGAACTTGATCATGGAACCCTTGTTACAGCTGATGGGTGCAGCAGGATTAACTGACCATGTTGTTGTTTATGCCAGTGGTATTCCTGTTTTAGGATAGTGAAGATTTCGGACAGTAAACTGGAATGATGATGAAAACCGTATGGTATGGTATAAAGGCAATAAATTACAAATTTTGATTTATAAGATTGCATACACCTTGTGGAAGAGGAAATTTTCTTTCAGTGAAACATTATACTGAAAGTCAGACCAAATTCTATACAATATAATGATAGTTGCAGGTTTTTAACTCTACTATTTTATGAACAATGAGTTTCATGAATCGTGACAGAATTGGAATGCACCAGAAATAATGCACAAACACAATAGTGTAGGCACTGCCCGACTTCCAATGGAGGTTGTAAGAGCATACTGTAACACTCTTCACTACTTTTTCAGAAAATTTCTCGTGGACAACAGTAGTATTTTTCTTTCTATATTTTTAGTACTTTAAAATGAACATAAACAGTGTCGACAACAAGAAACCTTTATTTTTGTGGTTACCGGTTTTGGTCGGTTTTTGACCATCTGCAGGGCGGTAGGTGATGGTCGTGAATGGAGCAGGTAGTATTACTCCACTTACTTCAACTGCTCAATATTCACTGCATTTGTGAGGATTCGATCTAACATTTGGACTCATCTCTTTATATCCCTGATGACAAGTGTTAAAAATTAGTGTATGTAATATTTTCAGTAAATCATCATATCGACATTCTGTTTCCTCTATAAAACTCAAATTTAGTCTATTCAATTATCTTAAGCACTCCAAGTAAATTATATGTAAATATCCAAGCATTCACAAATGTAAATACTGTAGTACATACTGTTTAAACATTTTTCTGATAACAACAAGCACACTACTAGAATATATACATTGATGTAATACACTGTAAATGTTAGTAAAACTGGAAAAATTAAATTATTTGATTAAGTATAACTTAATGTTAACGTTTTGTTACAACTTCTAGTTTTACAAATTTTAAATGTAACTCTCAAACACTTTATTGTTCTGACTGATCAGTCAGTGTTTACATTTTGTCATGTTTGCCACAGTGCGATATAACTGAACTAAAAATTATTTCAGCCATTGTATCTTGTTAACACTGTAATTCTGACAGTTAATAAATTTATTTTTATTGTGAAGACAATTTAGATAGTCATGCATCTCAGCCCACAAAGTCTGTACACATACATATGAGACCAATCTTATGTTATCTTCTGTAGGTTTTATATTTGGAAAAATTACCATGAATTTAATACAATGAAGTAAAAATTTGAAATGGTGTGTTCATATTTCATTGGAAAGCCCTAAAAATGTTTAACACAACAACAAGGGTGGAAAATAGTGAAGTCTTACACCTTTGCTTTATTGATGACTGAACAGAAACTAAAAATAATTGTTATAACTTTTACCTTGATGCTACCCAACTCAAATTGTGTTTTATCAGCTTTAAATTAATTATTCAAAAGGGTCATAACATGCAGCTATAATATTTAATTTTATAAATGAACTAGTAGCAACTAAAGCACTGCAGATGCTGTAAGTCATCGGATACCTGTAATAATAAACTGACATTTTAAAGAATAATGTTACAGTTTAAAACAAGAATTATATGAAGAACATTATTTGAAACTAGTCTGTAATTGAAATGGAAGCAGCGTACACTTATAAAGGGCTTCATACTGCAGTGGTAATAATTTTAAAATGTAATTACTGATATAGAATTGGACTTCAACAACAACTGAGACAATAGATAAGTAGTGTTTTTGTTATTTTAGTGAGATTTGAGCATTGAGTGTAAGTCTTTGAACATGGTATTTTTTGTGATGTGAAAAGATGTAGCAATACGATTAAACAAGAGCGAAATTCGAACACCCTTGGAGGAAAAGTTAAGGTTATGAACAAAATCTCAGGAGTTAACTTTTACAGAACAATTCTTGGATGGAACACTTGCTGAGGGAGATGCAGATTATGAAGAGGTAGCTTGGCAGTCTTATATTCCATATAAAAAGTAGTATATGTAAACTGGATCATCAAGTAGTGGGGAAAAAAAATTAATCAGATGGTTAAATAACAGTATTGAGGATTCAAAATGCCTATTAAAGTGTGAACATGACGGCACACTTTCACAAGTGAGCTGGTAAATAAGAATATCCAGATGGTTGGAGTCTATGACAAAATTAATAGATCAAAATACCCTACAGAAGCAGGCAAATGCTGTAGATGATGTAGTTCAATCTAACATTGCAAATGTAGAATCAAATCTTACTATTAGATGAAAAAAGACTTTGAATAATTTTGAAATACTTAAAACTGTCATAATGCCAGATAATTAACTTTTGAAACCAGAAATGACTAGGACTAAACCGAATCTTGAAGAGAGGTTGTAACTTCTTGATTTCTGTTATTAATAGTGAAACAGTGGATGAAGAATGAATAGTTGCTAATGAGGTAGATGCATACAAAAGCAGTGTGAGACACATTATTTGGAAGCTTGTTGAATTACAAGAAAATCTCCCTACAAAGCATTTTGTTAATAACTGTGGTGGTATTTGGCGTAACACACCTCTAATAAAATTTCCTAGGGGTGTAAATTACATCCTATCGACTTTGCATAAAACTCTTGTGACAAAACTTTCTTTAGTGACTGATATGGTAAAATTAAATTTGCGAAATGGTTTTGACAAGTATGTACTTTCATAATTGAGTCAGAATGTCTGTTCTCTTATGTTCTATATTGTTATGTGTTTCAAAAATGTGTTCCAAACAAATTTTTCTCAGAATCAGAAGCGAGTTTTTGAGTGGGTTTGACTATATAGAGGGAAATGAGAGTACAACAGAACTTTTTGAGAAATGGCATAAAAGAACAATACATTTGGTGAGATATTTGGTGAGTTGACTCAAACAAATTTCCTAAAAACAAGACTTCCAGGAATAGGGTCATGAGGGATACTTCATGAGCCAGAAGTCCCAAATGAATATTTTCTAAGCTATGTTGACAAGCTGGACAATCTTAGAGACAAATGAGAGTCAGAAATTTAATCATGGTGCAGTTGACAGTTATGAACATCGATATGGGATAGAAATTATAATGGTAAAATCAGGGAAAGAAAGAAGTAGGATACCTCAAGAATGATTGTCAGGGATTTTGAAATCATAAATGATATTTATGTAAATGAGAGAAATAGGAATAGGAAGAGAGAATTTTAAGATAAAGGTAGGCCATTAGAGAGAAATAATGGATCATAAGATAATAGCGACCAGATAAGGAGGGAAATGTTCAGTGAAACTTGTGGTTGTTAGTTTGGAGGAAGAAATATGTAGCGAGATATGGGCAGTAATTACGTGATCCAAGTATAGAGGAAAGAAAATCAGACTTGTATATCTAGAACAAAATGGGAGCCTACAAACGGAAAGCAATGCATTTTAATCTGACAACAGAAAACCTAAATATTAAAGAAATTTCACATAAGAGTGGGCTGCAGAGATGCTCTCAAATGCCCATAGCCTGTTGGGAAATGAAATTTCAAACAAAGAGGAAATGACAAATAATAACAACAATGATAAATGAGGTATAGATAACTTAGTTATTATTGAGAAAGCACGAGTGAAACGTTGCTATTTCCAATGATGTAACTGATGGGTTTGATGATCATGTACAGGGGGTAAAGACATTTAACCATTCAATTGTAATAAGACTGATGATGAAATTGATAATTAAGATAAATACAATGCTAATTGTGATGAAGAAACTGGCAGAATGGTTAATATCGAAATTACAGATGAAGCAGTGGAAGTTAATCATGTAGACAGTCGTAATGCAAATAGCTGGAGCAGTCAGGTTGCTGATACAGAGCTCCATTTTAATCAATTTTTTGGCACTCAATAGGTCTTTAATCAGTAACAGAAATAATAAAGAGTGTGTGGAAAATTTAGATAACGGAATATGGGGTTTTTGTTCAGAAAAGTTTGTAGTGACAATAAAAGAAACCGAAAAATCAAGACTAATAAAAAAACGAGTCTGTGAGATGATGCATCCAAACGGGTGAGAAGAAAATAATAGATTTCATAATGAAGGGAATCTGTACCTGGTAAATATTCTTCCAATAAAAACTGTGGAATCAGGGTGGAAAATTATATGACTATTAGCACATTACAAGCAGAAAAGGAGGCATCATGAAAAAGGTAGGTCACAAAATGGGTTTCAGTGAAACTCAAGATAATCTGTTTCATAATGGAAATGATAAAAATCACTGTGACCCAAGCGGAACTCCTCATATTTACATTCAGGCAGAAAACTGGGAGACTAATAGTTTGAAACATCCCGGCTGATGAGTCTCTAGAAGTTCATGAAACATGAAATATGACCATGACTGTAATGGCGGTTAAAGAAATGCAGTGCTGGGAGATATGATAAAGTAGTGAAAGAACAAAATGTTACTATTATCGACTGGTGTTGCAAACATAAAATTTATGCAAGAATGTCTAGTTATAGCGGATTTCAGTTAAACAACCATATTACATATTGACAAAATTGTAAGAACTGGAGTGAAATTTGACTGACCAATAAAGAACTAATATTGACTCACCCCTAAAAATTTTTTGAAAAAGACAATTAATTAGTCTGACTTATAGAAATAGCACATCCAGATTAGGGAACTTAGACTGACTTATGTAAACAGAACGTCCAGATTAGGGAACAGGCAACTCATGACACAAATCAGCACTAGAACAATTAACAGAATAACAGTTTTCGTCTAAGACCATCGTCCAGTTCTCATATCAATGCTAAGAAAACAAAAGTGGCTACAGAAGCTTGAAATACAAAGCATCATATGGACAGTGATAATATAAAATCGTTATCTATGGAAACTTACAAATTACATACCACTCACGCAGAAACGTAAAATCACATTAATTACGAAGCTCTTCAACAATAGCAAAGCATGTAAGGATTGCCCTGCATCTGTAGTTATCATCATGCACAACAAGAAGTAACTGACCATTTTATTAGGGCATAACTTGAGTAATCAAAGTATTGTAATCTCAAAGATAATACCACAAAGATGTCTAATCGACATGGGCAGTATCACACTTGGGTAATTTTAAAAAAATTATTTTACTTTGTAGCGCATCAAGAATACATTACTGCGACTGAAGAACATGGTGTTAATGGGAATAACATCCACTTAACGTAGATTTACTGTATGATTTACTGTATGATTAAATTATGATGGCGTCCTCTTGGGTAAAATATTCCGGAGGTAAAATAGTCCCCCATTCGGATCTCCGGGCGGGGAATACTCAAGAGGATGTCATTATCAGGAGAAAGAAAACTGGCGTTCTACGGATCGGAGCATGGAATGTCAGATCACTTAATCGGGCAGGTAGGTTAGAAAATTTAAAAAGGGAAATGGATAGGTTAAAGTTAGATATAGTGGGAATTAGTGAAGTTCGGTGGCAGGAGGAACAAGACTTTTGGTCAGGTGACTACAGGGTTATAAACACAAAATCAAATAGGGGTAATGCAGGAGTAGGTTTAATAATGAATAGGAAAATATGAATGCGGGTAAGCTACTACAAACAGCATAGTGAACGCATTATTGTGGCCAAGATAGATACGAAGCCCACACCTACTACAGTAGTACAAGTTTATATGCCAAATAGCTCTGCAGATGACGAAGAAATTGAAGAAATGTATGATAGGATAAAAGAAATTATTCAGATAGTGAAGGGTGACGAAAATTTAGTAGTCATGGGTGACTGGAATTCCAGAGTAGGAAAAGGGAGACAAGGAAACATAGTGGGTGAATATGGATTGGGGGAGAGAAATGAAAGAGGAAGCAGTCTGGTAGAATTTTGCACAGAGCATAACTTAATCATAGCTAACACTTGGTACAAGAATCATGAAAGAAGGTTGTATACATGGAAAAATCCTGGAGATACTAGGAGGCATCAGATAGATTATATAATGGTAAGACAGAGATTTAGGAACCAGGTTTTAAATTGTAAGACATTTCCAGGGGCAGATGTGGACTCTGACCACAACCTATTGGTTGTGTAGATTGTGTAGATTGTGTAGATTAAAACTGAAGAAACTGTAAAAAGGTGGGAACTTCAGGGTATGGGACCTGGATAAACTGAAAGAACCAGAGGTTGTACAGAGTTTCAGGGAGAGCATAAGGGAACAATTGACAGGAATGAGGGAAAGAAATACAGTAGAAGAAGAATGGGTAGCTTTGAGGGATGAAGTGGTGAAGGCAGTAGAGGAGCAAGTAGGTAAAAAGACGAGGGCTAGTAGAAATCCGCGGGGTAACAGAAGAAATATTGAATTTAATTGATGAAAGGAGAAAATATAAAAACGCAGTAAATGGAGAAGGCAAAAAGGAATACAAACGTCTCAAAAATAAGATCGACAGGAAGTGCAAAATGGCTAAGCAGGGACGGCTAGAGGACAAATGTAAGGATGTAGAGGCTTATCTCACTAGGGGTAAGATAGATACTGCCTACAGGAAAATTAAAGAGACCTTTGGAGATAAGAGAACCACTTGTATGAAAATCAAGAGCTCAGATGGAAACACAGTTCTAAGCAAAGAAGGGAAAGCAGAAAGGTGGAAGGAGTTTATAGAGGGTCTATACAAGGGCGATGTACTTGAGGACAACATTATGGAAATGGAAGAGGATGTAGATGAAGATGAAATGGGAAATACGATACTGCGTGAAGAGTTTGACAGAGCACTGAAAGACCTGAGTCGACATAAGGCCCCCGGAGTAGACAACATTCCATTGGAACTACTGACGGCCTTGGGAGAGCCAGTACTGAAAAAACTCTACCATCTGGTGAGCAAGATATATGAAACAGGTGAAATACCCTCAGACTTCAAGAAGAATATAATAATTCCAATCCCAAAGAAACCAGGTGTTGACAGATGTGAAAATTACCGAACTATCAGTTTAGTAAGTCACAGCTGCAAAATACTAACGCGAATTCTTTGCAGACGAATGGAAAAACTGCTAGAAGCCGACCTCGGGGAAGATCAGTTTGGATTCCATAGAAATGTTGGAACACGTGAGGCAATACTGACCCTACGACTTATCTTAGAAGAAACATTAAGGAAGGCAAACCTACATTTCAAGCATTTGTAGACCTAGAGAAAACTTTTGACAATGTTGACTGGAATGCTCTCTTTCAAATTCTGAGGGTGGCAGGGGTAAAACACAGGGAGCAAAAGGCTATTTACAATTTGTACAGAAAACAGATGGCAGTTATAAGAGTCGAGGGACATGAAAGGGAAGCAGTGCTTGGGAAGGGAGTGAGACAAGGTTGTAGCCTCTCCCCAATGCTATTCAATCTGTATATTGAGCAAGCAATAAAGGAAACGAAAGAAAAGTTCGGAGTAGGTATGGAGAAAAAATAAAAACTTTGAGGTTCGCTGATGGCATTGTAATTCTGTCAGAGGCAGCAAAGGTCTTGGAAGAGCAGTTGAACGGACTGGATAGCGTCGTGAAAGGAGAATATAGGATGAACATCAACAAAAGCAAAACGAGGATAATGGAATGTAGTCGAATTAAATCGGGTGATGCTGAGGGAATTAGATTAGGAAATGAGACACTTAAAGTAGTAAAGGAGTTTTGCTATTTGGGGAGCAAAATAACAGATGATGGTCGAAGTAGAGAGGATATAAAATGTAGACTGGCAATGGCAAGGAAAGCGTTTCTGAAGAAGAGAAATTTGTTAACATCGAGTATAGATTTAAGTCTCAGGAAGTTGTTTCTGAAAGTATTTGAATGGAGTGTAGCCATGTATGGAAGTGAAACATGGACGATAAATAGTTTGGACAAGAAGAGAATAGAAGCTTTCGAAATGTGGTGCTACAGAAGAAGATTAGATGGGTAAATCACATAATTAATGAGGAGATATTGAATAGGATTGGGGAGAAGAGAAGTTTGTGGCACAACTTGACCAGAAGAAGGGATCGGTTGGTAGGACATGTTCTGAGGCATCAAGGGATCACCAATTTAGTACTGGAGGTCAGCGTGGAGGGTAAAAATCGTAGAGGGAGACCAAGAGATGAATACACTAAGGAGATTCAGAAGGATGTAGGTTGCAGTAGGTACTGTGAGATGAAGAAGCTTGCACAGGATAGAGTAGCATGGAGAGCTGCATCAAACCAGTCTCAGGACTGAAGACCACAACAACAACAACGTAGATATAAAATAAATTACATTCGTTCTTGATTAGGAATGCCTTCTACTAAGTCGATAAGACAATTTTATCCATGAGATCAGAAAAAATTATAAAATCACTTGTATGAATTATGTATTAAAGAAAAAAGCTAATAAGCTAATTTTAATGCAAAGAATGGATAAAGTTTAAGATAAGAAAAGACAGGAAAGTTTTTTTAAATATTTGCTATCAGTTGGTTGTAGGTGGATATCTAAAGTTGCCATTCACGAGGCTGCGTCCTCAGGTACCTAATGTATGCTGAACAGAGTTCAGCACATTACCATAGAGTACATTCCATGACTATGAAGTGCATCTTTTGTCACTGTTGTCCACAGGTACACTCGGTACTTTCAGCTGTTCCTTACTTGTACTTCAAGTCCTGCCATCTTCTGCACTTGGTGCATAATGCGATTTAGGATGGTCCACAAGCTCCTAGGTCTGTTGGGACCCTGGAGGAACTCATGTATGTTCCACACTAAGCCATCCCGAGTTCTGCAAACCACTACTTCCACCACGCTGTTTCTAGATGGAATCGTTCAGAAGTGAACCTCTTTCCGAGTCTACAAGGGGGTTTCCTAGATCTAAGTTGTTGCCTTTGAGTGACAGCACAGTCTTGATGTAGTGGCAGCTCGGAATTTCTGCATCATGTCTCCCATTCCTTTTCCAATGGAGATTGACTTTGTGTCTTCCATGGTTCGACCAGATAGCCATTCCAGGGTGTGGATTTTATTGTGCCACATATTATTCTTATTGCCACATTCAGCTTTGTATCAATCATGTCTGTATGAGCACTATTTAGCCGTACTGGGCATCCATAGTCACCAACAGAATAAACAAGTGAGAGTTCAGCTGTTTTCAGAAGTCCTGCCTTAGCTCCCCAACTTCTTCCACATAATTTGTGTTGTGCATTGCTTTTTTGTTCTCATTTTTGAGGCTGTTCATGTTAGGTGTGTCCTATATCGATTCAGGGTCACATCAAGATATTTTAGGGATGGATAATTTGACAGCAACTGATTTCAGAATACAATTTGTGGTTTATGGCCCATATGCCTGGTACTTAGATGGAAGGTGGAAGTTCGACTTTCATTTTCATTTACTTTGAGTTGCTGTACATAAAAAAAACCTCATAATCCTAAGTGAGAGTCGTTTCTGAAGCTGTAAAATTAATAGATGTCATCAGCATAAATAAATATTCTCGCTTTCATTTTTGGCCGGTTGGCAACATATAATTTGAAATGTAGTGGGGCCAATAAAGATCCGTGCGGTAGTCTGTCAGTTACATTGTACACTTTGGTTACTTGACCATTTACATGGATTTGTAATTTCCTGTTGGACAGAACGTTATTGAATATCTGTGCAATTCTTTTACATGGAATTATTCTTAAGAACTTTAGAAGCATTCGTTTGCACTATGCTGTATCATATGCTGATGTTAAGTCAATAAACAGGGCTGTTGTTTTCTCCTGACGCTTGAAGCCCTTCTCTATGTATGTTTACAATGTTGGCACTTGATTGCTGCAGCTGTGGTCTGGTCTTAAGTCAGCCTGTTCTAAAAGAATGTTTCTGAAGATAGTTGGTGCTATTTTATTGTAGAGTGCCCTCTCCAACAGTTTATGGCAGATGCGCAAGTGTAATAAGTCTGTAATCTTCAGGCTTGTTTCCAGATTTAGACGGTTTCAGGATGGCAATTATCTTTGTGCTCTTAAAAAGATTGGACGGTCTGCTTGTTATGAGGATTTCATCAAACAGTGCAACCAGCAACAGCACTTTGGGTGCAGAGATTTTTTTTGCGCAAATCCGAAAGGCTGTGCTTGAAACAGGTAAGACTTGAGCTCATGTGTCTTTCCATTGATTTCCGGTTTGTTGTTGTTCCTTACCACTGTTGTTAGAAAAAAATGGCTCTGGGCACTATGGGACTCAACTTCTGAGGTCATCAGTCCCCTAGAACTTAGAACTACTTAAACCTAACTAACCTAGAGACATCACACACATCCATGCCCGAGGCAGGATTCGAACCTGCGACCGCAGCGCTCTCGCGGTTCCAGACTGTAGCGCCTAGAACCGCTCGGACAATCCAGCCGGCTGTTGTTAGACTGACAATCCTATGTGCTATATTGTTATGATTTGTTTTGTGTGGTAAGGAATTTTAACATAAAACAGCCATAATAATAACTGTTAGAATAATGTTGTAACATATGACCAAAGCAGAATAAGAAGACTTCAAACTAATCACACTTATGACATTACACACACACACACACACACACACACACACACACACATGCACGCCTTTAAAGTTATGAACACTTGTTCATTAGAAGAGTTGTGTTTCAAGCTTATAGCTCTTAGGGTATGCATTTTAGAGAATGTGTTTACTGGACTTTTTTTCTTGTTTTGATACATACTACCACTTTCCAAAATATGGAAAGCAAAGCGGTTCCAGTAGAAGAGATGTGTTTCACAGTATTGAAGATAAAGAACTGCTCCGAGCTCTAAAGGTATGCTTTTTAGAGCTCATATTTATTTGCCTTTTTTGTTTCGAATGATCATTCCAGTCATATCCCTGAATATTGACCATCAGTTCTGAAGCACACTATATATATATATATATATATATATATATATATATATATATATATATATATATATATATATATATATATATATCTGAGTGTGTGTGCCATGTTATGTACATATTACAATGTATTATCTGACTAGTAAAAAACTAAATGACAATAAGGGAAACTACCACAAATGACACTGAAATATAATTCAAGCAAATGTGTCAATGGTATTATTACACACAATTTTTGAGTACCATATATCATACAATGCAGTGTGTCACATGTCTCAATGCACAATGTCCCACAAGCAAGGAATACCTATCTGGATAAAAGGGTAAAACTGAGGACCACAAATTTTAATAATAAGATTAATGATGACAGATACACAAAAAACTAAATAGAATTAAAAATAAACGTTACACAGAGGAAAAAACTCAATGACCTACTGAAGAACGCTGTAAGCAGAAGTATTTTGCATTTATTGGGAAAATTAAAATAATCTAGCATACAATATCAAGAGTTACAGCCAACAGCAATAACAGGGAAATATATTTTCCAAAAAATCAGTAAGCAGTATCAAAATGTGCCATACTTGAAGGTAAATATGGACATGTCTGAATACCTGCTAGTGGTTTTTTTATAGTCATTCAGATGTCAGAACTTTGATTCCAGTCAGGTTGCGAAACAAGAAAACTAAAGTACAGGCAAAAAGCCAGACTAGTTGTCACTTGGCTATGAGAAGGCTAGTTATGTGGTTCTTCCTTAGTATGATAATATTTAAGAGAAAATTAAACAACTGTTCAGAACAAGGTAATGCTATGATCTCTTTTCAGTTACATTGGCATGAAAGTATAGCACAATATAGAGATTGGACTAATCTGGGGTATGTAAGAATGAAGGTATTCAGCATGACAAATTTTTCACAGGTCAGACTGTAAAAAAACTAAGAACAAGTTCTGAAGAGCATTCTTCACCAAGTAATACATGAGATCTAGCAGCACTTCTAAAGACTCGCAAATACTGTCTCAGTAATATAAATGATCAGATGGAATTGTTACACAAATCTAGAGAAAACTAGGAACGAATTTATTACAAGAGACTGAAATATGTTTTACATGATGAGACATTATGATGGGATCTAAAATGAATAGGCTGATTTGAAAAGTAATAAGTATTTAAATAATTGTGTAAAAGTTTTAGATATGCAGTGACATTTATGATTCTTGTGGTGGTTTCTGGTGCACAATATTCTGTATTTTATGGATGATTAGGCCCTGCTAGGTAGTAATTTGGTATTGCAGTAGTTTCAAAAGAGTTTAAAAGTTATAAAACTTTTTCACCTCATACTGGTACTACAATGCATTGATATGTCCTTTCTTAAGACAGTGTTTTAAATTTTGATGTTAGCAAGTTTGATTTTTCTTCATATTTAGGATATCAGTTACGTAGCAGTCTGTTACCCATTAATTACCTCCCCCTTTCCCTTCCGCTTTCTGGCCCATTTCCAACGCTTCCACCCCTATTTCGTCTTGGGCACCATTTCCCCCACCTCCTACAATACGTTTGGTTATGTCTCAACCTTCAAACTTTAATGTGTTTACAAGGTTGGATATTACGTTTTAAGCCTGTTTTAAACTTTCCATGTTAACTTTTGTCATTATGTGATTCATTCTTTTGGTCTTTCTGTTAAGATGTTTTGATTTCATATTATTATGATAGAACACTACACTGCATTCTTGTATGTTGTTATCCAGACTAGTTATTATCAGTTATGTCTTCAGATTAAAAAACCTATAATGTTAACATATTGAATTATCTATTGTTATAGTAATTGATAACGCCCCCCTAAATGATATATTAAACTTCATGCCACTGCACACCCAGCTGCAGAGTGAAAATTTTATTCTGGAAACATCCCCCAGGCAGTTCACTTGTTAATGTGAGCAACGACACTCAGGAATTATTTGGTTGCACACACATGTTCATGTCACTCATCTTGACCATCCACTTGTTGAAAGATACATGTAGCCATCCAAAACATAGTATAAATTGCTTATCTTCATAGTTCATTTATTCCTATGGAGTTTGGTTTCCAGTGAAAAGTCATACCAGTATTGAGTTACAACAATATACGTAACACAATAACTTATATCTATGGCTGACACTCCAGCAATTTCTTATACCATGAACATAAATTTCTCAAGTTTTAAAACGTCATCAGATTTTCATTAACTGGGTTCTGTTACTACAGCTTTTTTTTGTTAGTTTCAACTTCTCTTCATTCACATCACATATATAAATTATTTAAATACGCATTATCTTGATACAATATAAGCAAATGATACATTTATACTTCATTTTACAGATAGGCTTTTATCAGTTATGGGAGTTCATTCCTCCCTTAGATGAAGGAGGGAAAAAGCATTGGAAATAGGACCAAAACTTTACGCATTGCTGACCTAACTATGCTTGGCGCCACCTCTTTCGTTTGGGAGGGAAGAAAGGAAATACTCAAGTACTGGTTCAAGAATTTATGAGGAAATGTTACTCATATAGTCATGAACTAGTTTCGAAGAAACTTTTGTTTCATGGAAATAATGTGTACCGACTAATCATTCACATTATGTCATGTTTTTTCATCATATGCTACTGTTATTTACTTCAATTCACGTTTAGTTAAGTGTCACGTGACACAATAAAAATTAATTGGTTTTTGTAAAATCTCATCCTTAAATGTTTATTTGTACTCTGCAGCGAATAGGTACTGATAATTCTCACGGAGGTATACTGCGAGGAAGCATATTTCATTTGCCATTTGCCTTATGACCTTTGTATAAATATTCTTATAACTAAACTGTTTACTCGAGGTGCGGCCTGTTTCTTCATTTGGTACCTACTACTCTCTCTTCTTCTGCGCTGTGACGATGCACTGGTCGCTGAAAGAAAAAAAAAATCCTTAAAACTAACTTAAAACTAATTGCATTAGGTAGCTCAGTGGCGACTCATACATTTGGTCATTACATCCGTCTGCAGATATTTCCATACTTTGTTTAAATTCATAGACATCGTTTATTCTGTTACCCTTAATGATTTACTCTGCAAAGAAAATTATTTGACATTTCTTACGGCATTTTGTCGTTTGTCCTTAGCTTACACGTCTCGTATAATTTTTCATTATGCTTCCTTTTGCTTATTAATATGTTGTATGTAGCTTGGTATTTAATTAAATTTCTGTGTACATACACTACCGGCCATTAAAATTGCTACACCACGAAGATGACGTGCTACAGACGAGAAATTTAACCAACAGGAAGAAGATGCTGTGATATGCAAATGATTAGCTTTTCAGACCATTCACACATCGTTGGCGCCGGTGGCGACACTTACAACTTGCTGACATGAGGAAAGTTTCCAACCGACTTCTCATACACAAACAGCAGTTGACCGGCGTTGCCTGGTGAAACGTTGTTGTGATGCCTCGTGTAAGCAGGAGAAATGCGTACCATCACGTTTCCGACTTTGATAAACGTCGGATTGTAGCCTATCGCAATTGCGGTTTATCGTATCGCGACATTGCTGCTCGCGTTGGTCGATATCCATTGACTGTTAGCAAAATATGGTATCGGTGGGTTCAGGAGGGTAATACGGAACGCCGTGCTAGATCCCAACGGCCTCGTATCGCTAGCAGTTGAGATGACAGGCATCTTATCCGCATGGATGTAACGGATCGTGCAGCCACGTCTCGATCCCTGAGTAACAGATGGGGACGTTTGCAAGACAACAACCATCTGCACGAACAGTTCGATGACGTTTGCAGCAGCATGGACTATCAGCTCGGAGACCGTGGGTGCGGTTACCCTAGACGCTGCATTACACACAGGAGCGCCTGAGATGGTGTACTCAACGACGAACCTGGGTGCGCGAATGGCAAAACGTCAATTTTTCGGATGAATCCAGGTTCTGTTTACAGCATCATGATGGTCGCATCCGTGTTTGGCGACATCGCGGTGAACGCACATTGGAAAGCGTGTATTCGTCATTGCCATACTGGCGTATCACGCGGCATGAATGTATGGGGTGCCATTGGTTACACGTCTCGGTCACCTTTTGTTCGCATTGACGGCACTTTGAACAGTGGACGTTACATTTCAGATGTGCTACGACCTGTGGCTCTACCCTTCTTTCGATCCCTGCAAAACGCTACATATCAGGAGGATAATGTACGACCGCATGTTGTAGGTCCTGTACGGGCCTTTCTGGACACAGAAAATGTTCGACTGCTGCCCTGGCGAGCACATTCTCCAGATCTCTCATCAATTGAAAACGTCTGGTCAATTGTGGCCGAGCAACTGGTTCGTTGCAATACGCCAGTCACCACTCTTGATGAACTGTGGTATCGTGTTGAAGCTGCATGGGCAGCTGTACCTGTACACGCCATCCAAGCTGTGTTTGACTCGATGCCCAGGCGTATCAGGGCCGTTATTACGGCCAGAGGTGGTTGTTCTGGGTACAGATTTTCAGGATCTATGCACCCAAATTGCGTGAAAATGTAGTCACATGTCAGTTCTAGTATAATACATTTGTCTAATGAATACCCGTTTATCATCTGCATTTCTTCATGGTGTAGCAGTTTTAATGGCCAGTTGTGTACATCTGCAGCCTCCTAAATGAGACATTACATCACTGAGCGGCGTCCCTTGTTGCGCACGCTAGACAAGCGCTGTCCTCGCCCAGCTGCCGCTGCCGCCGCCACTCACTTGACGGTGCAGTAGGCGGCGGTGAGGACTGCAGTTTTGGTGATGAGCGAGCCGCCGCAAATGTGGGTCCCGTCGCCGAGGACGAGAGCCTGGTGTGGGAACTGGCCGAGCCTAGCGGCTTTGCCGTCGGTGATGCGCGCACTCCCCTGTCCGTGAGGCGACTGTGTGCCTGGAACAGGAGGTCAAGTTGTGGTACAGTTCTGCTGAACTCTCTGGGCGTTTTGCTACTCTGAGATCCAATGCCAACACACAACCTACATCTGATTAATAGGTACACACGGAAGGCTCTTCGTTCACTACAATATAAAAAATCACAAATAAAAATTACTTGTGGTGTAGCACTACAGACGCTTTTGGTTACAACACAGAAGTCGTTGGAAATTATTTCTACCTTTTTATACCATTCAGTGTGCTTTTATTTGCTCTGACAGTTCATATAGTGCTATCCCTGTTTTCGCTTTCTCCCTTCGTTTTTAGAAATTATGTCTAAAATTACTAACATTTGTTAAAAGACAAAAATCTTCTACATCTACATTTACATTTATACTCCGCAAGCCTCCCAACGGTGTGTGGCGGAGGGCACTTTACGTGCCACTCTCATTACCTCCCTTTCCTGTTCCAGTCGCGTATGGTTCGCGGGAAGAACGACGGCCGGAAAGCCTCCGAGCGCGCTCGAATCTCTCTAATGTTACATTCGTCATCTCCTCGGGAGGTATAAGTAGGGGGAAACAATATATTCGATACCTCATCCAGAAACGTACCCTCTCTAAACCTGGACAGCAAGCTACACCGCGATGCAGAGCGCCTCTCTTGAAGAGTCTGCCACTTGAGTTTGCTAAACATCTCCGTAACGCTATCATGGTTACCAAATAACCCTGTGACGAAACGCGCCGCTATTCTTTGAATCTTCTCGATCTCCCCTGTCAACCCGACCTGCTATGGATCCCACACTGATGAGCAATACTCAAGTACAGGCCGAACGAGTGTTTTGTAAGCCACCTCCTTTGTTGATGGACTACATTTTCTAAGGACTCTCCCAATGAATCTCAACCTGACACCAGCCTTACTAACAATTAATTTCATATGATCATTCCACTTCAAATCGTTCCGTACGCATACTCTCAGATATTTTATAGAAGTAACTGCTACCAGTGTTTGTTCCGCTATCATATAATCATACAATAAAGGATCCCTCTTTCTATGTATTCGCAATACATTACATTTGTCTATGTTAAGGGTCAGTTGCCACACCCTGCACCAAGTGTCTATCGGCTGCAGATCTTCCTGCATTTCGCTCCAATTTTCTAATGCTGTAACTTCTCTGTATACTACAGCATCATCTGCGAAAAGCCGTATGGAACTTCTGACACTATCTACTAGGTCATTTATATATATTGTGAAAAGCAATGGTCCCATAACAGTCCTCTGTGGTACGCCAGGGGTTACTTTAACGTCTGTAGACGTCTCTCCATCTCTCCATTGAGAACAACATGCTGTGTTCTGTTTGCTACAAACTCTTCAATCCAGCCACACAGCTGGTCTGATATTCCGTAGGCTCTTACTTTGTTTATTAGGCGACAGTGCGGAACTGTATCGAACGCCTTCCGGAAGTCAAGGAAAATAGCATCTACCTGGGTCCCTGTATCTCATATTTTCTGGGTCTCATGATACGAGTTGGGTCTCACACAATCACTGTTTCCGGAATCCATGTTGATTCCAATAGAGTAGATTCTGGGTTTCCAGAAATGACATTATAAGCCAGCAAAAAACATGTTCTAAAATTCTACAACAGATCGATGTGAGAGATATAGGCCTATAGTTTTGCGCATCTGCTCGACGACCCTTCTTGAAAACTGGGACTACCTGTGCTCTTTTGCAATCATTTGGAACCTTCCGTTCCTCTAGAGACTTGCGGTTCACGGCTGTTAGAAGGGGGGCAAGTTCTTTCGCGTACTCTGTGTAGAATAGAATTGGTATCCCGTCAGGTCCAGTGGACTTTCCTCTGTTGAGTGATTTCAGTTGCTTTTCTATTCCTTGGACACTTATTTCCATGTCAGCCATTTTTTTCATTCGTGCGAGGAACTGCAGTGTGGTCTTCCTCTGTGAAACAGCTTTGGAAAAAGGTGTTTAGTATTTCAGCTTTACGCATGACATCCTTTGTTTCAATGCCATCATCCCAGAGTGTCTGGATATGCTGTTTCGATCCACTTACTGATTTAACGTAAGACCGGAACTTCCTAGGATTTTCTGTCAAGTCGGTACATAGAATTTTACTTTCGAATTCACTGAACGCTTCACGCATAGCCCTCCTTACGCTAACTTTGACATCGTTTAGCTTCTGTTTGTCTGAGAGGTTTTGGCTGCGTTTAAACTTGGAGTGAAGCTCTCTTTGCTTTCGCAGTAGTTTCCTAATTTTGTTGTTGAACCACGGTGGGTTTTTCCCGTCCCTCACAGTTTTACTCGGCACGTACCTGTCTAAAAGCCATTTTACGATTGCCTTGAACTTTTTCCATAAACACCTGACATTGTCAGTGTCGGAACAAAAATTTTCGTTTTGATCTGTTAGGTAGTCTGAAATCTGCCTCCTATTACTCTTGCTAAACAGATAAACCTTCCTCCCTTTTTTTTATATTCCTATTTACTTGCATATTCAGGGATGCTGCAACGACCTCATGATCACTGATTCCCTGTTCTGCACATACAGAGTGGAAAAGTTCGGGTCTGTTTGTTATCAGTATGTCCAAGATGTTATCTCCACGAGTCGGTTCTCTGTTTAATTGCTCGAGGTAATTGTCGGGCAGTGCACTCAGCATAATGTGACTCGATGCTCTGTCCCTACCACGCGTCCTAAACATCTGAGTGTCCCAGTGTATATCTGGTAAATTGAAATCTCCACCTGAGACTATAAGATGCTGAGGAAATTTATGTGAAATGTATTCCAGATTTTCTCTGAGTTGTTCTGCCACTAATGCTGCTGAGTCGGGAGGTTGGTAAAAGGAGCCAATTATTATCCTAGCTCGGTTGTTGAGTATAACCTCCACCCATGCACCCATAATAATTCACAGAATGTATCCACTTCTATTTCACTACATGATAAACTACAACTGACAGCGACAAACACGCCACCACATTATTAGCTGTCACATAACAAACTTAGTGGGAGACAGCCTCCTTAAAATGATCCGAACAAGCCCATTATGAGAACATTGCTCAACCTATTTTATGGCTCAGGCTTTTTAAAGAGCACCTCTTTGAAACCAATGACGAATCTCAGTAGAAACACATCAAAAAATTCCGATTCGTGTGTCTACTAACACCTTAATGAACATGTATTTAATAATAATAATAACAATGATAGATCATATGCATAGCATTGACAGAGTCTCATTACATGTTCATACTTCCCAAGTCAAACACAGGCACTTGATGTACACCCTTTGGCATAAAGCATGGCAGCGGCCAGCAGCTGCAGAGTCCGAGCCCTCGGCCATCGCAACACGCGACACGTGACCTGGCCACGCTGATGGTAATGTCACGAGGAGAACACTCACTCGCAATCCGATTTTCCTGGAAAAACTCAAATGAAATGATTGTATAACGTTGATAACCAGGAGCTAGTCTTTTCAGTTGATGCCACATTGAGTGACTTGCGTATCGACGATAACGAAATGAAGATGAGAGCAACACAACACAAAGCTCCGGAACGGGGAAAACCTCCGACCCGGCCGGGAATCGAACCCAGGCCCGCTGCATTGTGGTCATAGGCGCTGGTTACTCAGCTAAGGTAGGGGGGTAGGGGGGGGGGGACGAGTTCCGAGACACTCCGCTCAGTGGAAGAGCGCTCAAAATTACCGAACACATGCCTCAGCTTATCGGTAGATTTTCATATGTCTCTGAGGAAACGACGGTTTTCGAGTATTTTCTGTGTCCTTTAGCGTCTAAATACACTGCCAGCCAAAACGTAATGATCACTGTCCACCGCGGCGTTTGATGCCGCCTAGTCGCGTTGTGAGCACGTGACGCTGTAACAAAATTATGTGAACGGAGCACACATGTACGAAGGGTCACTCTAGCCAAGATATTGGTTGTAAATGGGGAAATCCATTGAGATAAGCGACTTTCACATAGGACCGATTATTATTACGTAGAGTCTGTGAACTAGTATTTCGAAAACGGCGAAGGTGGTCGAATGTTCACACGGAGCTGCGAAATGAGGTAGAAGGACAGTGAAACTACCACTAGGAGGTAAATGGTTGGACGTCTACGACTCTCCACAGAACGTAGGGTTCGGAAGCTTGTCTGATCTGTGAAGTAGGACAGATGGTGATGTGCGTCATCTCTGCCGAAGGAGCACAGTACTGGAGCACGCACAAGTGTTTCAACGTTCATCGTACATTGTTGAACACTTAGCCTGCAGAAGACCACCCTTACGTGTTCACATGTTGACCCAACGCCATCGTCAGTTACTACTGCAGTGGGGACGAGAGCACCGGGGTTCCATCGTCGACCAATGGAAACGTGTTGGCTTTTCGGGCGAATCACATTTTTGCTGCATTAGATCGCTGGTCGCCTCCACAAACGTCGTCATCAGGGTGAACTGCAGCTGGAAACGTGGTTCGCGCCACAGACGCAATCTGGTGGGAGCTGTACTGTGCTATGGGAGACTTCTCCTGCGCTTATATGGGACCTACGGTGGCAATCGAAGACACGCTGACAGCTGCAAACCACCTGCATCCCCCTTCATGCTTGATGTCTTCCCCGACGGCGATGTCATCTTTCAGCAGTATGTGTCTCGGAGGCAAAATCGTCCTTCAGTGGTCTGAGGATCATTATAGCGAACACATCCATGTTCGGCCACCAAATTCGCTTGAGGAAATCCAATGGAACCCATGTGGGTCGCTATCAGGCGCCATCAGCGGCGTGTGTAGACGTCTAATGCCACGTACCTCCACAAACCTGCCAACAAACTGTCGGTTCCCCGATATGCAGAAACAGTAATGTATTTCGTTCCAAAGATGGACAAACAAACTGTTAAACAGTTGGTTATAATGTTTTGCTTCATCAATGTAGTTGGCGCATTGGTCAGCATTACAGCTTCACACTTTTGACCTTTACGCGCTGTTTTCGAAACCTGATTATTATTGATATTTTGTTTAGTTTTCCATTCATCTATCCACTTCCGTAAAAGACTGATATACAAATGTTTCACAGTGTATATAAAAATAACGTTGTCCTTATTTCTCTACTAATTGTGTGTCAGGTGAATGAATTAAAAAAATGAATGAATGGAAAAGTTATCTAAAATTATTTCGCTGAAATTTCTGCGGCGTATATTAATTAATAATCAACTATAAGTGCCGGGTTTCGGAAAAGTGATTCGTTATGCGAGGTTTGCTGTGAAATTATTGCCAATTTGTGAAATCTTCAGCAATGTTAAGGGGATATGGTGGCAGTCTTGCACTGATATTTTTGTAAATCCATATCTTTGCCATTTTTTGTTCAATCTCATTGAAAGTTTGGACACTTATGTATAGAGATCTAATATAATTTTTTTTTAAATTCAGAATTTTTAATAACAATCTAAGGCAGTGAGATAATTTTGAATTTTTTATTGTATTTTTATTTTAAGATACACTTTTTCATAATTTCGAGGCAAATTTAGCAAATTTTTTTAATGGTAAAATAATCTACACTAATAGGTGTACAATTACGTGCTGCAACTTTTTGGTAAATTAATACTATTATTTTCTGTGATATTTTGGATTTGAGCATTTTTTACAAGCAAACTTTTCAATATATTATCAATCACAAAACTGTGTATAATATCTCGATTACAATTTTGTTCCACTTAAATATTGCTTCAAAGTAAAAGAATAGGTGTGCCAAGTTTCATTGCAATCCTTCCAGTAGTTTCTAATACATGTGTTCCTGAAAGCAGAAAACATTGAGTTACAGAAAAATCATTTTAAAGTTTGGATGAAACGTAAAAAAAAAAAAAAAAAAAATCTGTCATACCTCAGCTAAAAGTGCCTATATCCATATTCCATTTCTTCCTCATCATCCTCTACAGCTCTTTTATCTTCTCTGCTCCTTTGCCTAGCAATTTTTTGTATGTTCTGGACTGAAGTCTCCGCCTTCGCGAATCTTTACTTACCGATGATCTGCAGTATCTGCTCAGTGAAGACTCCAAGTGTAAAGCCAAACTTGCTGAGGATGTGAAGTCTTACCACATTCCCATCTTTAAACACTGCTGCAGCTTCCAAAGCAGAAATCTTCACCACCAAATTGGAAACAAACAGTCTTTGGACATCTTTTCCAAATAAGAGCATTGAAACTTTCATTTGGGTTCTGTGTTTTCCCATGCAGACATTTTTCTAGCAGTTCTGGTGAAGCCAGTGCTCTAAAAGTTGGTTTAATGGCCATTGGAACCTCATAAGGAAGGTTATTTTTATGGGTATATGCTCCCCCACATTCCTTACTTTTCAAAAATTTGCACCATTCATTAGAACAGAAGCCATGTTGAGGTATAGTGTCTGTCGACAAGTAATGATACCAAACAGCCCATACTGCTTTCCTCATACTGTCCAAGCTTGTGAGGTTACTTCTAATTGCAGCACCATAATAGATTTGTAGGCTGCCAATTCTATTCTTTGTTAGTCTGTTTTTGCCTCCCAGTGGCTTCCCATCCTCTAGTAGCTTGCCTTTATTGTCTGTAACAAGTCTTCAGAGTAGTCCACCCATCCTCTACTGAATATGGCCTAAGCACTCCAGTTTTTCAATAGTGCAATCTTTTCCATAGGGCTGACTTTTAACTACATTCTTGAAAGCACCTGTCTCCATCTCCGAAATACTGTACATATCTTACTCCATACTTTTTTCAAAAATCTGTGGAAAATGAATTTCATAGCTGCAGCTTCCATCCCACCACTGGAGCCTGCATAATTTGTGCTACAAACAGCTTTATGGGCTTCTTGCCATTCTGTTTCTTTACCTGCATCAATATACATATTTCTTTTGCAAGGAACATGCAGAGCAATATTTAGACATCACTTCTAAGTCTAATACTTTTCCAGTGTTGACACTAATGATTATGGGAACTACATGCAGTGAAGTATGCCCCCCTCTTCATCCAGGATCTGTCACAGGAAACTGGCATATCATTGCTATTAGTTGCTTCACAATTTTCTTGAATTGCCCCCAGGACTGCCATTTTCATGCTCTCTTCTCTTACTTCCAACTGCATTGAGGAGAGCAGTATTCATTGCAGAAAATTTTAGGGGAGGACCGGGAATGTTCATAATACCACATTAAAGGTTTCCATCATCTCTTCCAATCCCTATACACCTTAGTCCATAAGCAAATCTCATATTGGCCTCATAGATTCTATTACTGCCCTTTGATGTCTTGAATGGCCTGTCAGCATTACAGTTTTGACACAAAATGTGCAATGTGCAAACCAAACCTTCACTCTTTCCATCATCAACCAAATCCACATTTTCTCCACAAACAGAGCACTTGCAGGCTTTTCTAAGTGCTTCTGCCACCATTTCCAGATCCATAAATCTGAAACCTGTATTTCTGTCATGATTTGTTTCTTCTGACACAATCCCTGTCCAAGTTTCATTTTAGATGCACTTGGAGACAAGCTAATGTTTGCATCTGCAGGCACGACCCTATCCTCAATGTCAGTTTTTCGCTTTATATTGGAAATATGGAACTTTCTATATTTTTAAATACTTTACCAGGCCTAGGCATTGTAAAAAGGGATCAACAGATTCAACCTTTCACAAACAATGGCACAATAAATCAAGCATCACTCGAATTCCACTGAACAGCAAAAAATTTGTTTACAACACTCCACAGCCTTCTATACCACACTGATTGAACCCGAAAATGGCTCCACAACCTTCTTTACAACACTGCTGTTATGTATACAAAAAATCAAAGCCTACTAAGCTACATTTTCTAGGTTCACAGGCCAAATTCTGCAATAAAATTTTTCCTCCATCTGGTACATTGAAAAGTGGGCTTGGCGCATTACACTGCTTAGGTTTTTAATTTTTTATGCCATTTGTAGTTCGAATTTCAAGGAAAAAATTTGGGATAATAATCTCAATTATATTTACCATCAAATAAGCAAATAAAAATAATTTGTAAATTTTTCATTATTTCTGCCACCGTCTCTCCTTAACGATGTTTCTTTCCTGAGTGAGAATCATATGAACAAATGTCGCTGTGAGAAACCTATCTTCGTGTGACACTTGTGGCGTTCGAAATATTCATATTTCGAATGTTACTACGGTCGGCATTGTAACGTAGCAAGTTATTCAATATTATCAAGGATGCTGTACAGTATGGAGCAGTGAGCGCTACCGGTCCAGTGGCTGCAGGATATTCGATTGTCTTTTCTTGTTTCTCCTTTAGTCAGGACGCAGCTGACGCATCAGTGTCAGATGCCGCCTGTGACAGTAACTCAGCCTGACAGTATAACGCTACGAATAGTTACACTCCATATGAATCTAAGTGAACTACTTGAGATACTTTCCGATTTTGTTGAGACTTTACACATTGATTTTTGTTACTGCTAAAATGATACTGTCCAAATTTTATTTCTTTGTTTATCATAGTTTAGAAGACAGAAAATTTAACTTAAATATCACACAAAACAATACTGGTATTTCAAAACTGATCTAGTTACGTCAATAGATTAACCTTCAATATCGTATAGATATAGTGAAAAGTTCAGCTGCCAGAAGTCAGCTAACATAACATTTGTAATTTTTATTTTAAAATTGATATTCATTTATATTTTTATGTGAGCGAGTGGGAGTGATTGAGAGAGTGAATGAGAGACTTACGAAATTGGAAATGTTTTATTTTGTGAAAATCTATATGAAATTCAAATCTTGGGACAATTCCTAGGAAGAACCACAAGTCATGTGACATACCTTTGAGTGAGCATCGTTTTGTAAAATTCAGCCAGAAGAGAAGTTAACAACGCAGTAATTTTGATATTTAATTCTGGATTTACTTCATACATTTTTGGTCTGTAATTAAAAAGCAATGTAATAAATTGAGGTTCTGTTTGCATAAATTTACTTTCTGAATTGTGGTTGGATAAGACAGGATCTGGCTATGAGATTCATCTAGAAGAAATTTCTCATTGGTAGTTCAGATCAACAGTCAATCAGAATTGAGAGCTTCCCGTGTCGAGAGGCTGGTGCTATCTGTATGAGCACACTGCATGGGAGAATCGTTTCCGGACCATTGTGCTGAACACGTGATCTTAGATCGCTCTTCCCAGATAGTGTGTAAAATGAAGAATTAGACACGTAAACTCGGTTCGGTGAACGTTTGGTAATTTTATGTGCTTCTGTGTGAAAGATAACCGCATGTGAAATATTCTGCTGGAACTTAGAAAATCCTCGTGGCATACTTCGCATTCGTCTCAGAAGAGTGCAGCGAGTACATCTATAAAGGGAGACCACTGAATCGACCGATTGCTTAATCCCTCCTAAAGTTATGGGTCGATGACTGTTTATTTCGCAAATAATATTCGGATCGAAATTCCAAAATTTCTGACTGCTTTTGTAAAGCGATGTGCAGCAGGTCTTTATAAATGCTAACCTGCAGATGAGGTATTAGTGCAGATGTAGGTACGGATTTGATAGCCATTTCATGAGTCTTACTGGCAGTACATAGTCAACAGAGCTTTAAATATCTTGCTACAAGATGGAAAAAACCGAACGCCTGGTATTTATCATGAACTTTCAGGACCTGATTTCTTACTAGGGTTTCGTGGCCTCTGTTTGATAGGTATTAGGTGGTGATTTCTTTAACTCTTCTTTACACATACTAACTGCAACGTGCAGACAAGAAGCCTATGAGCTAGGTGGATTGAACTGTGTGAAAGTGATAACAATAAGAAGAGAACGGAAACCCGCTCAACCGCATCCAACGGAATGTACCAAATCTTCCTAAAGAGTAAGCCTACGAATAAAACAAAGGACAATATAATTCTCCCTCTTAGTCTTTTACCCACCACGCTTCCCTCCAATACTAAATTGGTTATCCCTTGATGCCACAGACCGTTTCCTAGCAACATATCCCTTCTTTTAGTTAGACTGTGCCAAAAATTCCTCCTCTCCCCAATTCTATTCAGTACCTCCTCATTAGTTACGTGATCTACCCATCTAATCTTTAGCATTCTTCTATAGCACCACCTTTCGAAAGCTTCTATTCTCTACTTGTCTACACTATTTATCGTCCACGTTTTACTTCCATACATGGCCACACTCCATACAAATACTTTCAGAAAAGGCTTCCTAACACTTAAATCTATACTCGATGTTAACAAATTTCTCTCCTTCAGAACGCTTTCCTTGCCTAGCTACTCTACATTTGCTCCATACAAATACTTTCAGAAAAGGCTTCCTGACACTTAAATCTATACTCGATGTTAACAAATTTCTCTTCTTCAGAACGCTTTCCTTGTCGTAGCTACTCTACATTTGCTCCCCAAACAGCAAAACTTATCTACTACTATAAGTGTCTCATTTCCTAATCTAATTCCCTCAGCATCACCTGATTTAATTCGAATACATTCCATTATATACGTTTTGCTTTTGTTGGTGTTCATCTTATATCCTCCTGTCCATTCCGTTCAACTGCTCTTCCAGGTCCTTGGCTGTTTCTGACAGAATTAAAATGTCATCAGCAAACCTGAAAGTTATCATTTCTTCTCCATGGATTTTAATTCCTACTCCAAATTATTCTTTTGTTTCCTTCACTGCTGAGCCGTACTGACACCAGCTTATGCGTTGCTTTTAAACTTGGCTGTTACTCTGCGTTTGGTTCCCCACTGTTATTGCGGTTATGCGGTGGTTCTTCCTCTTTCTATGTGTGGTAGCAGCGGTGTGTATCGATATTTGCACCGTATACCATCTTTGGTCTGGTGTTCATAGTTGTGGCTTGGTGGTATGCAGCCAGTTGGTCGGTTGGAGCGGATCAGCAAGTAAGTCTCCACACAGCGCAGTCATCCAGGGCCTACTGGCGGTCTCTATGCAGTGTCGGAGTGTGTGGGAGCTGTTCCGAGTGCTACGAGGTTCGTGGCTCACCGACACAGGACATGAAGGTTGAGTGGTGATTTAATTACTGAAGCCACGTCTGTTCACGTTGTCCCCTTAGTTGGTGGTTCGCTGTTGGCGGTATTCCTGGGAGCAGCTGCGAGTGTTCGAGTTGGTGTAGATGTAGCCGCCGTGTAGTCGAATTAACTGTATTTGTCGGTTTGAAATTCAAGTACACCAGCGGAATTTTCTGCTTGTGGCCATTACCGGTTAGGTTACCTGCCCTTGTCGCTGAACGTAAATTCAGGCAGTGTCCTTTCCTCTCCTGTTGTCACTGTCCAACATGATGTGTAGTATTTGACAGCTTAATGTATTTTCCTTGTGGGCGGCTATGTCTGTAACGTTTTGGCTTTGGAATTCTCGTCTACTGGTCGTTGGCTAGCAAGTTGTCTTGTTGGTGGGTCCCTGACAGTCTCTTGGTTGTGTTGCCGGAGGATCGAGTATAGTTGGCCTGACTTCTTGTCTCACCTAAGCGAATGTTAAGATTTCAAGGGAAGACCGAGCCCCCTGGAAACTTCTGAGCGCCGTTTTCTATACTGCCTTTCTTCTTGGCGTTTAATTGTGTATTTTTAATGGCTCATAGCCGATGGTTGGAATTTGTATGCTTGTAATTGTGTTTTTAAAATCAAAGGCCTACAGCCGTTTTAAAAGTAATCTCTAAATTGGTCCAGTCTTACATTGCCTGTAGATAAACCTTTGGACTTCTGCCTGTTGAAAATTTATTGTATTGTTTTAAAGCATCGGCCTTCAGATGCTTTATGTTTTAAGGATCTTACTTATCAAGTAATACCTTTTGGAAGATAAAGCTGTGGGCTTTCTCCCTGTTGAAAATTTATCATAGTTGTATTGTTCTCAAAATGATGGGCCTTCAGCCACTTTAAAATTTTGGATTCTTACTTATCAATTCTTGCATCACTTGGGATTAAATACTATTTAAGGTTAAAAGCTTGGGGTCTTCTGCCTTTCAAAAATTGGGTGCAGTTTTTTTTTTTTTAACAAAGGCCTTCAGACGCTTTACAGTAAGGTTTCTTATTGGTCATAAAGCTTGAGACTTCTGCGTATTGAAAGGTTATTATAGTTATGTTGTTTTAAATTTATCGTCTTTCAACTGCTTTAAAAGAAAACTTAATATATCTGAGCAGTCAAGTCTTACATCACCTGGCCTTAAATAAAGTGTTATGTTTGGAATGTAACTAACAGTCGCTCATTCTGGCCCCCTTCCACAATTCCTACTACCTGTTCTGTCGTGCGGGTTTAGCAGGGTGTCTCAATATACAGTTTGAATAACATCAAGCATTGGCTACAGCTCTCTCTTACTCCCTTCTCAACCACCGCTTCTCTTTCGTACCCATCGACTCTTATAACTGCCATCTGCTTTCTGTACAAATTGTAAATAGCCATTCGTTCCCTGTATTTTACCCCTGCCACCTTCAGAATTTGAAAGAGAGTATTCCAGTCAGCATTGTCAAAAGTTTTCTCTCTCTCTACAGATGTTAGAAACGCAGGTTTGCCTTTCCTTAATCTATCTTCTAAGATAAGTCGTAGTGTCAGTATTGCCTCACGTGTTACAACATTTCTACAGAATCCCAACCGATCTTCCCCGAGGTCGGCTTCTAGCAGTTTTTCCACTAGTCTACAAAGAATTCCTGTTAATACTTTCCAGCCATGGCTTATTAAACTGATAGTTCGGTAATTTCCACATCTGTCGACACCTGCTTTCTTTGGGACTGCAATTATTATACTCCTCGAAGTCTTAGAGTATTTCGCTTGTCTCATACATCTTGCTCACCAGATGACAGAGTTTGTCAGGGCTTGCTCTCCCAAGGCTATCAGTAGTTCTAATGGAATGCACTCTACGCCTGGGGCCTTTTTCTGACAGGTGTTTCAGTGCTCTGTTAAATTCTTCACGTAGTATCATATCTCCCATTTGATCTTCATCTACATCCTCTTCCACTTCCATAATATTGCCCTCAAGTATATTGCCCTTGTATAGACCCTCTATATGCTCCTTCTACCTTCCTGCTTTCCCTTCTTTGCTTACCACTGTTTTCCAATCTGAGCTCTTGATATTCATGCTGGTGGTTCCCTTTCTCCAAAGGTCTCTTTCATTTTCCTGTAGGCAGTATCTATCTTACCCCTAGTGATATATGCCTCTACATCCTTACATCTGTCCTCTAGCCGTACTTGATAGGCCATTTTGCACGTCCTGTCGACCTCATTTTTGAGATGTTTGTATTCCTTCTCGCCTGCTTCACTTACTGCAAGTTCATATTTTCTCCTTTCATCAATTAAATTCAATATCTCTCCTCTTACCCAAGGATATCTACTAGCCCTCGTCATTTTACCTATTTGATCCTCTGCTGTCTTCACTATTTCACCTCTCAAAGCTACCCACTTTCCTTCTACTGTATTTTATTCCCAATTCTTGTCAATCGTTTCCGAAAATCCGGTTCTTTAAGTTCATCCATGCCCCAACTCCTTAAATTCCTACCTTTTTGCAGTTCCTTCAGTTTTAATCTACAGTTCATAACCAACAAATTGTGGTCAGAGTGAACATTTGCTCCTAGAAATGTCTTACAGTTTAAAACTTGGTTCCTAAATCTCTGTATTACCATTATATAATCTATCTGAAACCTTCCTCTGTCTCCAGGTCTCTTAAAGCAAGTGTCAGCTATGATTAAGTTATGCTCTGTGCAAAATTCTACCAGGTGACTTCCTCTTTCATTCCTTACATCCAGTCCACATTCACCTACTACTTTTCCTTCTCTTCCTTTCCATTGTATTGAATTCCAATCCCCAATGACTGTTAAATTTTCGTCTCCCTTAACTATCTGAATAATTTCTTTTGTCGCATCATACATTTCTTCAATCTCTTCATCATCTGCAGAGCTAGTTGGCACATCATCTTGTACTACTGTGGTAGGTATGTATTCACTGTGCTGTTTGTAGTAACTTATCCATACTCCCATTTTGTTATTCAGTATTAAACCTACTCCTACATTACCACTAACTGATTTTGTATTTATAATCCTGTATTCATCTGACCAGAAGCGTTGTTCTTCCTGCCACCTAACTTCACTAATTCCCACTATATCTAACTTTAACCTATCCATTCTCCTTTTTAAATTTTCTAACGTACCTGCCCGATTAAGGGATCTGACATTCCACACTCCGATCAGTAGAATGCCAGTTTTATAGCTTCTGATAGAGACATCATCCTCAGTAGTCCCCTCTGGGATATCAGAATGGAGGACTATTTTACCTCCGGAATATTTTACCCAAGAGGACGCCATCTTCGTTTAACCATACAGTAAAGCTGCATGCCCTCAGGAAAAATTACGGTTGTAGTTCCCCTTGCTTTCAGCCGTTCGCAGTACCAGCACAGCAAGGCCGTTTTGGTTAATGTTGCAAGGCCAGATCAATCAATCATCCAGACTGTTGCCCCTTCAACTACTGAAAAGACTGCTGCCCCTCTACAGAATGTTATAGGCTTGCATTTGCGGCCAGCATTGAAATAATACTGCTCGAAAAATCTGCAAGAAAGTCTTCCAAATGAAGCTTGAGGTTATTAAAACTCAGTAAAAATGATTTGGCTGTCCCTATGGCTCATGCTTGATGTCCCTAGAACTCGCCATCTTAATCTGAAGGTGGAGGCTGGAATGGCAGCGATTTCAGGCATTTGTCACACCTGCGACTAACAAGGAGGGATCCCCAGTGGTGGCAACAGCTTCTTGTAACCATCTATACGGTGATGCTGGTTAAGATCCCAGGTATCACACCCCACAGCCATTCACCCTGGTGAGCCCTTTTTTGCGACTAATTGGCGAAAAATGAGTTCCAAGATTTTGCCTGACCCTCAGTAACGTTGAAACATATGAAATGTGTAGTTTTGTTGTGTAGCGTAATGAGAAGGGCTTCAAATATAAAAAAAATTGTGGGTTTGGTGCTCATCAGGCGCTTCGAATTTTATTATTCTTAAATCTTCATTGAAATGACTACTTCTCATTTATAATTAATTAACTGGTTTAAATGTAATTTATTAATTTACATTTCTTTGTTACGTCACTTTAACCACAACTTTTTCAGTTACTCTGATTTTTTCTTTACGTCGTTCTTTTACCATTCGGAATTTTTTGAATGTAAGTGTATTTGTATATTATTATATTTAAATATTTAAAAATGCCGATCCATCAGTTAGAAAACAAAAGACGAAATAACTGTAAAATGCTAGCAAAAATGTATGTTTTGTTATAAGCTGTGTATTTTTTGGTTGGTAAAACATTTAAAACATTTAAAACATATCCTACATTATGGACAAAATAACGCAGACGAAGATTTAAGGAAAAGAAGAGATTATAAGTAAAACGAAATTCAAGCAAAATGGGGAATAGAAATAATGAAAGTAATAACACACACAAAAATATAGAATTATTGAGCGAAAGAAATGAATACATAAAGGTAATACACAAAGTCAATTAAAATCACATTAACAAAGATTTCAAGCAGCAAAAGAATAATGTGAAGAAGGTGATAGGTTGATTAAAACGTAACAAAGTATCAGAAATAAAAAAATACATTTAAACAAATTAACAGAATAAAATTAATGATCAAATTCATTTCGATATAGATTTAGAATAAAAAATCTTATACAACTGGACAAGTTTCGAGTCAACGACCTACTGTACGCAAAGTCCTTACCCTATCTATTACACTACACAACTAGTCCGTTCCATATCAGTTATTTAACGCTGTTAATTGTTACTCAAAATAACAAAATTTTTCTTCGATTACTCGCAAACGAAGACCTACCATGCGGAATCACCACATAGATCATTCAAAAAGTCTATTCCACTGCTGGGGGCCTCTTCTCGTAAGTTCAGCTCATTCGAAAAGTTGTTCAGGTCCCCAGTCTGCTGGAGAAGTTATTTTGGTTCATCTGCTCACAAAAAGGAAGACTAGTATCTTTACGTTTTCTTTCACCATGTCATCTCAGTTGTGACTAGTGTTCTGAGTGCTAACCAGCAAAAAAAAAAAAAAAAAAAAAAAAGAGAGACAGAGAGAGAGAAGTAGCTGTAATGGCTCTGAGTACTATGGGACTTAACTGCTGAGGTCATCAGTGCCCTAGAACTTAGAACTACTTAAATCTGACTAACCTAAGGACACCACACACATACATGCCCGAGGCAGGATTCGAACCTGCGACCATAGCGGTCACACGGTTCCAGACTGTAGCGCCTAGAACCGCTCGGCCACAACGGCTGGCCTAACCAGGTAAAGGATGCCTTAAAAGAACCTGGTCCTCTCCTGAATTCTGATTTCAGGCAGATAACCAGAATCACGCTCCCTAACATTTGGAGGTGAAGAACTACTGGACGCACTGTCTGACATTTCTGTGACCAATGAGGCAAGTCCTCGTTAGCGCAGTCGAGTTTCTGTCTATTAACTTCATTGCTCGGCTCCTGCAGAAAAACTTAATTTGTAATTTTATTTGTCACTCTGATCCAGCTCATACATATGTACGCCCGCTTTCTTTATTCTATCAGTTAAATCCTCTATGCGTTCCACTTGCCCCTTTGTAATATCACTCAAATGTTCCTGGCAGAAACTTGCACTCTTCTGCTTGCTGAACATCTACAGAAATCTCCATTTTATATTTTCAAATGCCTCCCCCTTTCTCAGTGCTTCCGTGTATCTACAAAAGTTTGCCTCTCTTGCTAGACCTAATTTTGCTACCTGCAACAAGTGCTCAACCACCAAGTCTCTGCGACATTGTCAGGTTCTCCACGAACAACATCACATCCACAAATGGTACTGACTAGGCTAGTGGCAGATGGATCTGTTAGATGGTTCAGTGTGTGGAACAACACTATTTCCTCATGCTTAGCTACAAGCTTATTCCATAATTCTGTGTTATCTGGTCTACCCTGTGTTACTTCATCGATTAATGCTTTAGCTGTCTTCTGGACAGTAACATCCTGTATCTCATTTCAACTCCTTTACTGCTCATTCACACACAATACGAATACGCAACAATTGCCAAACTGAAGAACGAATAACCCAGAATCCCTATACTGCCTCACAAGATGACCAAAGCTGTGTCACATGAAACAAGTTACAGGTACAGATTCAGCGCACAATGCAGAATGCTCAAGTATTTACACTGTAAACATCTAGCAGTCCCAGATTCTGCCCCCTGCTGTTGCCCCAAAACTCAGACACATCAGCCAGTTCCTTTGGCGTATCCAGAGTAATCTCTACGCTTTGGTGACACTCTATTCTAGATCCATGTGTATCACACATATCGAAAATAACCAACAGTTTCTCCACTCACCCCACACTGTAAGCACTGTAGGTTGAGGTCCACTCTACATGCTGCGTGAACGATGCACTGAAGATGATGCCACTACTTGTGAGGCAATTTATAGCCGACTCTGAGAGTAGCAGGATGACCATATTGTCATGTTGTCAAACAACGCACAGCTGAGGTTGGATGAATACACAGAGGGAAACGTCTGTCAAAACCAATGATTTACTCTCTATTTGTACATCAGCACTATGTCAAAAAGGGGACGTGATCACTCTGTCTCCCCCAAAAAAAGGGCTTGCAGCAAGGCAGGTACTTACTAGTGATCGGTCAGCTGACTGCAATGTGCGGTCGTGTCGTGTTTTGCTGACGACTGCTCTAAGCACCTGGCTTGTGCACCTGTGTCGTAAGCCACAGCACTGGCGTCAGTTGACTGTGGAAACAGCCAGGACTCTTACAGATGTGGCCAACTACGCGATTAACGACCGCCACTCTTAAACAAACACAACTAACTTACATGACAACTGAGGACGCACTAAACGTCCAATACAGCGATCAGTGAACACATAGTTTGATATGTTGGCCGATGCAACAAAGAAAATTCGCGACAATTGGACTAACACAACCCTCGAAATCAAATTTTCCGATACTCTTTGAAGAGACCTGTCAGCAAATAACAAAGCATGGAAATGGTGCCCGAGATTAAGAGATGGGCAGGAAATCATAGTAGGCCATTATAAACTGGTCAGGAGAAAAGAACACAAATTAAATGATGCATTGGTTAACGCTTGATAACGAAGACAAAATCTGTAAAAACATTGTGTTAAACCAGTTGACTAGAAGACACTCACTAGTCGCCGCCATCGCCACCAGCAGTGCAGCCGCGAGCGCACAGTAGGAGCGCGTGGCCATGGCTGCCGCCGTCGCCGCCTGCTCTGCTGCCACTACTGCAGCCGCCTGGCAGCGCGTTGCCTCGGGCACTGGCGAGCCACCTGGCGGCGTCGTGCCGAAACAGGCGTGTGTGAGGGCAGCACACGAGGACGGGGGGCACCCGGGCGAAGGCAAAGGACAGATTACTATAAGGCAGGGCCTGGGAACGAGTACTCGAAAACGGCGAAGCTTGTCGAATGTTCACGTGCTACTGTCGTAAGCTTCGTCAGAAGGAAGCAGGACTGCGAAAATACCACTACTCGCTAAATGGTTGGACGCCCATAACTCTTCATACAAAGTACTGTTTGGAGGTTTGTCTGCCCTGTCAAGGAGGATACACTGTGATCTGTGGCACTTCTATCAAAAGAGCACAACCACGGCGGACTCACAAGCGTTTCAGGGAACACCGTTCATCGTACATTGTTCGACATTGAGCTCCAGAGTCGACCATCCTTACGTTTCCACGTGTTGAGCCAACGACATCGTCAGTTACGATTGCAATGGGCATGCGACCACCGGAAATCTGCGATCAATGGAAACGTGTCGGCTTTTCGGGCCAATCACATTTTTGCCGTATTAGGTCACTGGTCGTCTCCACAAACGCCGCCGCCAAGATGAACAGCAGTTCGAAACGTGCCGCGTGCCGTAGTTGCAAGCTGGCGGGAGCAGTGTTATGGTACGGGAGACACCCTCCTATGCCTGCATGGGACCTCTGGCGGTAACTGAAGACACGTGACAGCTGCAAACCACCGGCATCCCTTCATACTTGATGTCCTCCCTGACGAACTTTTCAATTCTATCAGTCCCATCTGGTTCACTATAGGGCACCATCGCCACGAATGCAAATCAGCGACGCTTATTTACGAGAATTACATGACCTCCGCGTAGATATCTAATACCTCCACGAACCTACCAACAAACTGTCGGATCGCTGATACACAGAATCAGTGATACATTTCATTCCAAAGATGGGCACACAAGCCATTAAGCAGGTGTTCATAACGTTTTGGCTCATCAGTGATGGTTTCGTTCCAAAGATGGGTAAACAAGCTATTAAGCAGGTGGTCGTAATATTTTGGCTCATCATTCTATGCAGGGGTGGTGTACCGTATTTAAGAACGCTACACACGTCATGCGGGAGCTCGGTGGTGCTATCTCCCACTATCCAAGGACGCAGCAATCCACAACACTTCATGCTGTTCCAGCAAAGTCACGTTAATATGCAGGGTATCCATGAATTTAAACTCTCATTTCAAAAAAACCATAATTTCGAAACTATTTGAGACAAGTTATCGTATTGGATTGGTGCACAAATTTGTACTGCTGATCCATAAATGTAATAAACACAACAGATACACATAGCACAGATATTAGTCATCAATAATATATTCTCCTTCGCTGTTTACAACAGTGTGCAAAGACTGGGGTAACTTTTCGATTCCGCGACTGTAGAAATCACGTGGTTTTGAAACGAAGAATTCCTCGATCCCTGTTCAGAGCAAATTTTCTTGCGAAAACAAAGTTCGTTAAAGATTGTTCGATAGAGAGCGAAAAAAGTGAAATTGTGAGGGCACCAGATCACGTAAATAAGGTGGGAGCGGATTCACTTCCAAACCCAACTCACTAGTCTAGCAGGACGCGAGCGGGCATTATCGTGGAATAGCGTCAATTCACGCAGTCTGCCTGGTCCTTGTTCTTGTATTGCATCTGTATAAGACGTCTCAGTCGTCGACAATAAATGTCAGCAGTGGTGGTTATACCCCAGGAAAAAATTCGAATTACACCGCACCGTCGCTGCTCAACCAGATGCATAACATTATCTTTTGTTTCTATGGGAAGCTGTTGCTTTGTTTAGGCTCAACCAATCCTTTCTTTTCCTTGAGTTAGCAGAGAAACGCCATTTACCGTCATGAGTAACGATAGAACATACTTATGGTCGGAGCTGTTGAAGATACAATTGATTACCAGCAAGCAGAGATACCCATATGGGCACCTGCTGATTTGTGTGATTTTGGCTTGGAGCGTGCAGTACCAACGTGCCCGATTTTTGAACCTTCCCCACTGCACGCAAATGTCGCACTGTGGTGGAATGACCACAGCTCATCACGTTTGCTAGTTCTCGAATACACAGGCGTGCATCATTGTGAATTAATGCGTATGGCGATCTTCGTCAACGTCTGAATATCTTCCTGAACGTGGAGAGTAACTAACATCTAAAGGATCCTCCTTAAAAGGAGAAAACCATTCTCTTTGCCGTTCTGTGTCCAATGGCACAATCCCCGTACACGGCGAAAATGTTTCTGGCTATCTCCACTGCTGTCCCTCTCTGCTGAACGCAAACAGAAGAATGTGTCGGAAATGTTCCGATTTCCCCAGTTGGAACTCCATTTTCTACCATCCAGAGCTCCACTTAGTACCTCCAGCTGACAAAATGACAACATGTAAACCCAAACAGCAACAATAAACCACAAATGGAAAATGACAATCACTACATAAACCCATAGCAACACGCTAAACAAAAACTTTACGAATTTATGCGCCATTCTTATACTTCGTTGTAAAATTATTTTAAATTCAGCTCAGTCTTAGATTTGACTTGCAATGCATCAAAATGATGATAGACTAGGAGAATGTGCAGTATCTAATCTGGTATGCAGAATTCAAAACTGTGACAATGGTATCACATAATTATAGACGCCATTTTAGCAGAACACGACCTCAAGAATTAGCACAGTGAGATGGATCAAAAACCTTAAAAGGCAGACCTTTCTCTAAACAGAGCCCGCACCCTACAACCCAGTGCCTCAAGTACGTGTTATCATCTTGAAAGCTGCCAGAATGGTGGTGAGCTGCGACTCCACACGGCAGATGGAACGTGAACGATGCGCTTGCTGAGGAGTGGCTGGACCGTGACGGCCTGGATGTCACACCATCAGACTTCTGTTTGTGGTGTTACGTCAAGGATCGCGTGTACACGACGCTGGTCGATGACATTCCTACCCTTCTTGCTCCTATCACTGAAGCAATGTGAAGTGTTGATACTACAATAATGACTCTCGCATGGGCAGAACTCGAAACTCGCCTTGATGTGTTACGAGCGACAAGTGGGACACACATTGAAAGTCCGACAGAACAGAAAAAAATCTCTGAGAGCTCTTTAACTTTTTACAACAAACCACAATGATCTTTCACAAATAATTTCCAAGTTACAAATTTTAGAAGTCATGCGGGACCTTATGAACTCCCTTTATTGTATTGCAGCTGCAAGGCAAAGCTGAAAAGAACGATAACAGTGTGTTGTTCATCTGTCATCTGATGTTGGTGATACTGTACGTAAAGACGATGATTTAAGTAGAGGGAAATTTGCAGCCTCTCTGTAATGTCTCTAGTACTTATGTACTGAACGTTACCGTGTCTTCCACTTTATATAACGAGCGCTGATGCGGAAGTAAATTTAATGCCAAATGTTGAATATGTAGGATACATCAAAGCTCAGCTCGTAGAAACTGAAGCATGTGATTCTATGTTTCGTAACGCTGATGAGCATCATGCCTTGGCAGGAAAACAGGTGAAGAAATTTCTCTTCAGAAATAATCTATTATCACACATTTGTAGTATTGAAAATTTGATAATGACAAACGAAAACAGTAACTCTGATACTGTACTTGTTGTAATGTGGTACATTTATAGCGACAATACGAATGTTTACTGAAAGCAGGATGTTGGTTCCATTCCGTGCGTTCATTGTGTAAAAATAGATGTAAATTATATTTGCCTTGTCATTAACGAATATACTTAACGCGATAGCAGTTTCCTGTTGTTGAGTACAAAGAAGTTTGTTATTTGAAAAAGCAGTGCTTTCTTGTGTACTAAAATGAAGACAACCACCCGACAATTGTGCTGTATGAAATTGGACATGGCTAACATTAAGGTACAAGAGTTTGATGGAGAAGGCAACTGGAACTGAAAACGGCGAATGGAATGTTTCTGAAAATGAAGAAAAGCTATACAGTGGCTTCGAGGGCAAAACCAAGCAAGGACAAATCGAATACTTTCGAAGAAGAAAATCTGACTGCAATGAACTACATATGTGGAACGATTTCGAAGAAGCAACTGGAATTCATGAGTAATAATAAAATTACATTTGAAATAATGAAAAAATCGATGTATTATACTCCAAGGAATCGATAGCATTGCAAAGGGTGTGCAAAAACGAATTAGGGAAACTGAAGTTAAAAGTTACAGTGACAGAGCAACAAATTTTATACCTGCGGTTGGTATATTTCTTGATCAGTCCAAGGCATTTGACATGGTCGACCACGAGCTGCTTCTTACGTAACTCGAGAAATGTGGGATTACAGGTGTAGACCACAATTGGTTCCATAAATAGCTTAGTGATAGAAAGCAATGCATAGAAATAAGAAAATCAAAGACATCCAGGCACTGCAGGTCAGATACACTACATACAACAAATGGCGCCCCTCAGGGATCCGCTCTTGGCCCTGTTATTTTCATATTGTTCATAAATGGTCTCCCAGAACCTGTAATATTACTAATTTTCGCCTCACAATCATTAATATATGCTCAATAGTAAACGCCCTATGGCCTAAAGTTATCGAACAATTGTAAAGTAAAAGAAATGAACCATCGCATAGCAGCGACAGAGTCTATTACTCTTTATCTTTGCCATTCTTGCGCGGTGCCTGTAAATCTCTATGTACATGTATCAATTAATGGCATAAAAAAGAATTCTGTGGTTTCAAGATTGAGTGAATATGCTAATTGTTATTTTTCCATCAGAAAACATGTAGTTTCTTGTAACTGATTACGAACAGACAGCATCAAGAGGACATTTTGACTGTTATGTATAAAGTATTTAACCACAACGGTCATCTATAGCAATTTAATATAAAAGGTACATAGAATAAAAAAATTGTGTTAAAGATAAGTGTGCTTATTTTAGTAAATTAACCTTGATTATTTGCATCTCCTTATTTACCTGAAGGATAATTATTTTGTGTTACTTCATCACCAGAAATTACAATCACGCTGATGAGCCGAACGCAGCCTGAGGCAGAAGGAACATGATCGTTTTCCTATTATTTCTGAACCAATTTTTTTTTCAATTGTGTAGTGTTGCATTTCTTTTAAAGTCTATAAATCTTCTGGTCCCTTAGTGTTGATCCGGGTATGACTACATCGCGACTATAAAAATGCAACGAAATGATAATGTTTCTTCCGAACGATCTCAAATGTATATAAATATGCTGCTCTTATTCAGGTATTTAATGCTCAACGTATGTTCTTATAATAGTGTAATCAATCTTTGATTCTGTTTCCAAGCGGCCCACCAAAATATTCACTTTTTCGACATTTAATAAACAATCTTTTTTTTTCGTCCCCCAAGGGCAACGTTACAAACCCATGCCGACAAAAGAAATATTCTGATAACCAGTAGAGGTGACAGAATGCAAGATGAAACTACTTGTCAATTACAATCTTGGTTTGAAGCAAATAGACTACTCATACATATTAAAAAAATGTAGGCATGAACTTCCGCATTAGACAGAATCTTATCGCCTTCAATGCAGTTATAGTTATTGGCAAGGATGACATTACAAACAGCAGGACACCTAATTTCTTGGACTTACTATCAGTAACACACTAAATTGGAAACCACATATTGAGGCACTGTCACAAAAGCTTAATAAAATCTGTTATTTATTAAGATCATTAAAAGACACAGCCAGTGTAGATACCTCAAAACTGATGTACCATTCCCTCTTTGAGTCTGTCTTGAGCTCTGGCCTAATCTAATGGGAAAATAGCTCTGAATCTCTCAGAATTTTCAGGTTACAAGAAGAGGTGGTAAGAATAATGAAATGTAAAAAAAAAAAAAGAACATAACACTGTAAACCACTGCTTCAACAGCTAAGAATTCTATCACTGCCATGCCTCTATATAATGGAACTAGCTTCTTATGAGATAGAGCAAAAATCGTTCAAAATGTTGTTGATCTGCAATTAGTAACCTATCGACTTACAGTATCAAAACAGACTCAACTCTCAGTAACAATTTCTCAGCTTTTGCACGTAGCGACAGCTGATGAAGCAGTCGTAAGATGTAAATACAGCCGTTTTAATTTCCAATATAGAATGTGCAAGTATCTGTTATTTTGGTGTGTCATTCGATGGGAAAGCAACACAGTGAAACCGGGAAACGATGTTGGCATGTTTAAAAAGTGAAACTTCCTGGCAGATTAAAACTGTGTGCCCGACCGAGACTCGAACTCGGGACCTTTGCCTTTCGCGGGCAAGTGCTCTACCAGCTGAGCTACCGAAGCACGACTCACGCCCGGTACTCACAGCTTTACTTCTGCCAGTACCTCGTCTCCTACCTTCCAAACTTTACAGAAGCTCTCCTGCGAACCTTGCAGAACTAGCACTCCTGAAAGAAAGGATATTGCGGAGACATGGCTTAGCCACAGCCTGGGGGATGTTTCCAGAATGAGATTTTCACTCTGCAGCGGAGTGTGCGCTGATATGAAACTTCCTGGCAGATTAAAACTGTGTGCCCGACCGAGACTCGAACTCGGGACCTTTGCCTTTCGCGGGCAAGTGCTCTACCAGCTGAGCTACCGAAGCACGACTCACGCCCGGTACTCACAGCTTTAAAAAGTGTTTTTTGAGGAAATACTGATCGAATGAAATTCAGAAAAATTTGTTATTTGACTTCTGAACCGGAATAAGTATCAGTGAGTAGAGTTTGGGGGTATCCCTGGACCATCTCAGCTATTTAGACGCATGTATGGAGGCAAAACTTTTTTTCTGAACTACAATTCTCGTTTAACTTGGGTCGTAGCATGATAGCAGCCAGTGGAAATAATTAAGACTAACGTATAAAATTATGTTGAAGTTAACGTTTTGAAGAAAGTTTTCTTTTCCGTTTTTGTAGGAAGAATCTGAACCCAGTCAGATGCATAGCTGATTGAAAAGATAATTTACGTTTCTCACTTCTCGTGATGTTGAACGTCAAACGGAGCTACAGATAAAAGGCTGACTTTGTCCTTGGTGGCCAGAGCATTAAGAAAAAGAAATGACATTCATATTTCCTGTGCGTATTAAAAGATGATTACTGGTTTTACTTCGAGAATTAATTCTGTTTTAGCGGTAATTGGATTTACAACCTCTTTTGAAATCCCGTTATTACACTGAAATACCTCAGTCTGTTTTTGGAGCGTTGGATTATAAAGCAAATAATACTTCTGTCTCCACAGATAATTGTACATATACACTGGGAGATATTGCTTCTGATGAAAGGACCTTAGCAGTATCTGCTGCTCTTCACGTGACACCATTTCCATTTCTTATTGACCTTTTATGTCTAGCGTGTGCACAGTCATTTCAGTCATATTTTTTGTGATACATAAGTTTAGTTATATTGGTACTTTTCTTGCGCCATATTTATGTTCTTTATTATCTCTATTTGCTTCTTGAGGACCTCCATTTTTTTTATCTCAAGCTCATGGGGATGGATTCACAAGTGATTCAGTACTAATTGCCTGGTCAGCTTTTCTCTTTTCTCGATGTAATGAATGAAAACTTGCTAAGGCACTTTCTTTCAACCCATATCTCGTTTAGTCTCAAAATATGACGATGTAAAGTCAAACATAAACAACCAGTATACCAAATGTTGACAAAGAAACATGCAGAATGGCAAAAAGAGAAATTTTACGGAGTAAACTTTACCATAGTTAAGATATTACTTCCTATGTAATCTCCTACAATGTTAAAATCCCTATACAGCATTCTGTGTGTTATTTACATGATATTTACATACTTTGTATGAATGATCTGCATTTGGAGTCAAGGACCTAGTCAAAGAGGGGTCCACACACCTCATTACTTAAATGAAATTACAAGCTACAGTTGCCAAGTAGTGAAATACTTTGATTTTCAATGATACGACGAAAAAGGAATTGCCGGCCGGTGTGGCCGTGCAGTTCTAGGCGCGTCAGTCTGGAACCGCGGGACCGCTACGGTCGCAAGTTCGAATCCTGCCTCGGGCATGGATGTGTGTGATGTGCTTAGGTTAGTTAGGTTTAAATAGTTCTAAGTTCAATGGCTCTGAGTACTATGCGACTTAACTTCTGAGGTCATCAGTCGCCTAGAACTTAGAACTAATTAAACCTAACTAACCTAAGGACATCACACACATCCATGCCCGAGGCAGGATTCGAACCTGCGACCGTAGCGGTCGCTCGGCTCCAGACGGTAGCGCCTAGAACCGCACGGCCACTCCGGCCGGCTAGTTCTAAGTTCTAGGGGACTGATGACCTCAGCTGTTAAGTCCCATAGTGCTCAGAGCCATTTGAACGAAAAAGGGATTGCACTATCAGCTATCAACGAAGCTAACGATGGATTTCAATTAGCTATATATCCATAGCACTATCGGCTATCGCCCAGCCAAGACGAACTAGTTTACGTTTTTTGCCGTGCTAGAGCTGTTATCTTTTTGCTAATCGGCCTAATTCTCACTTGCAGGTGAATTTAATGTAAGTGTTACGGTTCTTTTTTTTTCTGCTGTTCTGATATAGTTTCTAATTGTGTACAAATCTGTATCACGAAAGAAGAGGAAAACGGATTTTGTCACCGAAGAAGTCAAAAAAGTGCACTGCAAGTTGTTACAGGAAATAAGTTGTCCTTGGTAAAGAGCCTTAAAGGCAAATTCCCAAGACCCGCATTCAAACGTATAAACTGCTGGAGAAAAAAATCAGCACACCTGGAGAGACGGCGTTGATTTCGATTCGATTACCGAGTATGCCACCTGGTGGATAGTAGATCACTAATAACGGTTTCAACGTCGTCCACCAACAGTGGCATGGCTGCCAGGGTGCCATCTGTGTTTACCTTTTAATAGGGAACGCTCACAGCCAGAAGGCTCAGCGTGGTGCAAACGCGTGAAGCAACCAGCCAACCATGCCTGGAGATGCACTCGTGCCGCCTACGGCCAACTGAGCGGGTTTCAAAGGCGTCAGATTGTGTCCCTCCGAATGGAGGGATGGTCCTGCCACACAAGTTGATGATGTTGGTATCACTCGTCACGAGAACATTCCCAGAGACATAGACGTGGTTCTGACGTCCATACATCTTCGTGCTGTAAGGGCAGCAGTGAGACCTCTGGCCCCTCTTCCACTCACGCCACAGCATCGGCGATTGCGGCTCGACTTGTGTCGGCAGAGGATCACTTGGAAGATGGAATGGCGCTCCGGGGTCTTAAGCAACGAAAGCAGACTCTGAATCCACGCAGGTACGTCGTAGACCTGATGAGTAATATATGGACCCTTTTCTGAGATACTATTTAATACATTACTGCAATATTTTCTCTGTTTAAATTCTTAATCTATGTACAACATAAAACTGATGCAAACGTCCACGCACTTTACCCCATTCTTACAGAGTTTCATACTTCTTCCGTTCATAGTTACTTCTCTTTCCTTCAAAGGCCTCCTTAATTTTCCTGTAGGCGCTATCTGTCTTTCCCCTAGTGAAATATGCTTCTAAATCCTTACATTTGTCCTCTAGCCACTCCTGTTTGTCCATTTGGCACTTCCTGTCAATTTTATTTTTTAAAAGTTTGTAGTCTCTTTGATCTGCTCCAATCGCTACATATTCATATTTTTTCCTTTCAACAATGAAATTCAATATCTCCTTTGTTCTCGAAGGAATTGTACTGGGCCTTGTACTTTTATCTACTTGAGTTTTGCTGCCTTGACTATTTCATCCTCGAAAGCTACCTATTCGTCTTCTACTGTATTCCTTACTCCTATTCTTGCTAACTGTTGCCTAATGCTCTCTCTGAAACTCTCAACACAGTCTGTTTCTTTCATCATACCTAGATCCCATCTCCTCAATTTTCTACCTGTTTGCAATGTCTTCTGTTTTAATCTACAACTTATAGCCAATAAATTGTAGGCAGAGTCTTACAAATTAAAATATGTCCCAGAGTCCATATTCACCTACTATTTTCCCTTCTCTGCCTTTTCCTACTATCGAATTCCAGAATTCCATCACAATTAAATTTTCGTCTTCCTTAACTATCCTACTAATAGATTTTGCCTCATCAAATATTTTGTCTCTCTCTTCATAATTTGTGGAGCTAGTTGGCATATAAACTTGTACTAATGTAGTATATGTTGACTTCTAAAATATCTCCATTTTCGTTTTTCTGTTTCAGATGCTTCGTAAAATGATCAATCGTTCTGTTGGAAATCGGACTACCTCTTAAGCCTTTCCGTTTTTGAAACAATTCCGATGTTTTTCAGAGGTTTTGTTGGTTATAAACTTTCGGACTACGTTCCCACAATGCTTGAAAACGAGAGACAAATTTAAATAAATTGTTCAAACTTGTGACTATTCTACGGAGTCTACAGCAGAACCAGTACAAACTTTGGTTTTCCGTTGAGTATGCCATGCAGTTTCTCATACGTCTCTCACTATTTGGGTGACTGGTCTAGAACCAATCAGAAGTCAAGTGTCAGTTAACGCATTTTGTCTCTTAAAAGTGCAAGTAAGCCAACAGTTTTGAAATGCTTCACTTCTTATTTTATTTAATATAACCCTTAGATTTGCTGGAACGGGGGAAACCTGGTGAGATACGTCAGAAAACAAAATATTGTTGCTACTGTCAGTTTTTTCTTATTCACTTGCTCCCTGTTGATCCATAAGCTGTCTTTCAATCTATTTTCGTTTATATCACAGTTACCTACAGGATTTTCTACATTCCTCTGAGCTCTTCATTTTCTCCATCCATGTCTTCCCTAACTTCTACCTCATTTTTGTCACTGCTGTCAGTTTTTTCGCTATCTACTAACTCAGTCTGGGATTGAGATACTTTTGCGCCTTCTTTCGTTTGATTTTAGTGAGGTGTGGTCTGAATGGTTTAACAAATTTCACCACTGAGCTGACCAGCGAGTCGTCACCAGAACATCGGCTCTCTGGTTTTTCTTTGCTTTGCTCCATCTGGACGGCGTCATGTTGAAAAAACTATCACATATTCTTACGGGAGAGAGTACTAGAGAAATTTAGAAGAAAAGTTCGTATAGAGACATGTCTGGAAGGCAACACTTGTTGAGATGTGTGCGAATGTGTCCTCTGAGACACTACGGATATTGCTGCATGTGGTTGTCACGCACCCTGCCACACCGTTCACCACTTGTTTGCACAGCATCTCGCTCTCTTTCGAATACATATGGCTCTAGCCGGACTGCATCACATAAACTGGGCACATGCTCCTGTAACGCCTGTACATTGCCTAAGTGATGGGCATACACCAGTGTCTTCAAACATCCCTAAAGCTAGAAATCTGACGGATTCAGGTGCATAATGAGGTTAATGAAAATGGTGATAAAGGGGACTGTGAAGTGTTGGAGTGTGTGTTTGTGTGTGTGTGTGTGTGTGTGTGTGTGTGTGTGTGTGGTGGATTTAGTGTCTGTTCTTTATGTTCCGATTAGGTTTCACACTAATTTTACTTTACAACTTTAAAGCTTTAAAATGATACTATTGTCACTGCTTAAATATGAAAATTTTGTGAAATAACATTAATAATAATACATTCTTAAAGATTAATTGATATTTCATACCTTAATTTGCTACATTATTTTTTCGTAGAAAGTATAGAAAGTTGAGACTTTGTGAAAAGAAATTAAGATCTATGAGACTGGTAGTTTGTCTATAAATTTGATTTTCACAAAGATATATTTTTCTCAAAACTCTGTGTCTGTGCTTTGGGCCCCTATGGCTCTCAGTACCTCATTTATTTTAGTCAATAAGTGGATTTGGTCTATGACAAAAACGAAATAGGCTTAATTGTAAAAAAATTGTAAAATCCTTAACCACAAGCAACATATACTTATTACTGTGTAAAATAAACAATACGTCCGTAAACAGTGTTTCAGAACTATAAAACAAAATGTTTTCTAGCATTAAGCTTCACTCTGCCTAAACATTTCGCGCATAAAGCGTTGGAAGGAATTTTGCACACTATTTCCTTGAATACTAGTTAACTTTTGAGCTAGGGCATATGCAGCATCTCTCCACTTTCTTCAATGTTGGTTGTAACATTATGCGATTGCCTTATCATTTTTAATCATTCACTAATCGATCAGTCGCTCGGCAACAGCTACAGTTAGCAAATAATGTTACGAGAATGTAAAAGGTGAACGACCTGTGACGTAACTTGTTTATTGTCGAAGTGCCGTCAGATACGCAGTGAGTTATGACTTTGAAAACCACGGCGCGAAAAACGGACAGAAGAACACTTTTACACATTCTTTTGATGTACGAGATATTCTCGATGAACAGTTACTCAGTTACCCATTTTTTTTTCCTCTTGTCTCTTGTAACTTGTGTCGGAAGCGCATGTCTTGCCCCCGTATTATTATGGTTAAAAATAATATTATTTTAGTGTAAAGTAAAAGTTCTATACTAAAAGAGCGATACTGCATAGCAGTAGATTTATTGTGCGACGTGTATGTGAAAACGTCGAAGGAATTATTTTCATTACGAGAAATGCGAGTCAAAACGGCATCCATATTAAATCCTCCATTGCAGTGTAAGTTCATGTATTAATTGCCATAAATTCAGTTAAATGGAACTGGTGTATGGACTATTTATTTTGTATAGAATCTATGTCTCACTCCTTCAGGAAGTTATTTAATTTTCTTTATGTTTCTGCCAAACAGAGAGTTCACAGGCACGAATTCTTTCGTCGAAATCGGACGGAAGTTGCATGCAGCGAAATATTTTCTCCGCGCCATATTCTACTGGTAAATGCATGAAAAGCTATGGTCCCTTTGGAAATTCATGTTGAGCTATCCAAAAATAATTATATTTTGAATAGGCATTTACTGTCCTCTGCAATGCAACTTCCGACTGATCAGACGATCCAACAAGAAACAGCCGCACACGGTCGGCGTTCGCAAATATATTTCCACCGCTGATTATAGCTGTATGTTACAGCAAAAAAGTAAACATATTGTTATAATTAGCGACTACAAACGGGGACATTTATATCTGTATGTTTATGTATACGCATTACGTAAATATATCGTTATAATTGGCGCACGAACAGGGACGCGAAAAAAAAAACCTCAAAGGAATAAAAATTTATATAAGATACGCATTGTGGAAATATTCATAAAGAATATTCATAAATAATCTTGTGCTTTTTATTTGTTACATGGCATCAAACGCCATCCAAAAAATTTACATTGACCGAAAGAAAGGAGATATTCATAGAAAATTACGGAAGAGAGACTTTTTTTGGGACAGAATTTGTGCGAAAATGTAGTTGCAACGCCCAAGGCAGTCATCAGCAACGTAAGTCAAAATTTCGTTAGCCGTAGCCAAGCTTCCTTAATTTCAGCAGACAGTAATCAATTTGTGACGATCTGTAGTAGTTGCAGTAAAAATTTGCTTTGAATTCAGTAGTCTGGTAATTTCTTTAAGTATTGTTTAAAGTCCATTGTTGTGTATTGCATATCACTTGTTTTTAAATGTACGCTACCTGTTCACGTAGCTGACCAGCCTTAGTTTTCATTTATTTTGACCAGTGTGCAGCCATACTTTCTTTACGGTCCGGAATAGTCTCTTGTCCTCGTGACGTGCAACTCCCGACATTCCGATCTTGTGACGTAGCAGTGACAACCGACTCGCCACCGATAAATTACATCTCTGTCTACAGCTGACGGCCGTAGCGGAAACGAACTTCATTGACTTACTGTTTGTAAATAAATGAGCTATGGCAGACGATAAAATGTCACCTCTAGATTCAAATGAACAGAATGAAACGAGTGAAGTGTCGCGTCGCTTACGGTCCTGCAGGATAATTAGTAGGGCTGAGACCCCAATCGAAACAACTGTAGAAAGTGAAGTGGGAAATCTGATGGACTTTGGCGCCTCACACCACAATGTTACCGGTACTGAACTAGACAATGCCAGCATAGTTTCTGCCACTAGTACTCGTAGCCATATACCGGTTACAAGGGAGGCAGGTGAAAGCAATTCAGGGTTAGTGACAGACGACGTATTCAAACAGCTACTGAGTCAAATAAGTCAAATGATGCAGGATGGAAATCGCCAAATGGTGAATTCCATTAAAATGATTTGAAAGACGAAAATCGTCAAATGAAAGAGGAAAATAGACAAATGTTAGCCTCGCTTGAAGATAAACTTTCTACAGTATGCGAAGAAATAAAAACTGTTGGAGAAAACGTAGCCAAAGAAGTAGCAAAGCACGTTAAGGATGCTGTTTCTCAAATGCGAAGTGGAATAATTTTCGAACTGAATGACACTTTAGCTATCATGCAAAGCGAGACAGCTGACATCCGAAACGCAACCAAGAATATTGACTCCACCCTAATCACGGTTACTCACAGAGTAGACAGAGTAACTAAGCAGGTACAAAAACTAACCGAGGGAATATCAAAGTTGACTCTGGAAACTGAAACGAAAGTAAAGGAGAGGCTAGATAGTCATGAGAGAGAATTTCGAGAAAAGTATGAGAACTGGATTGCTGGAAAGGACAACTTCGTCGAAAATAAATAAATAAATAAAATTAACAAAGACCTAGTAGAGACTGTGAAAGCAACCACTCCTGGTATCTTGTCAGCTCCTGGAAGCTCCGGAGATACCGTAATGTCTGAACTCGGTAGCCCTTCAGCAAGAATTATCAAATTGGAAGCAAGAGGTAACCGAACAATTAAATAACCTGAAGGCACAAGTGAGTAGTAGTTCCCGAATACAGACACTGAATTATCCTAGCTCTTTAGCCTCAGAGGAAGAAGATGAATTATTTCGGCAATTCCGAATACCTGTTGAATCTAATGAACACACTTCACCACCACATATTCCAGTTAATCACCGAAACCAAGAATCTGACTCAGTAGTACAAATGATGAAGGAAGAAAGCACGATTAAGCATCGAGTTTTTCAAACCTTTAACCCGGAAAAACGAAATATCCACCCAATTGTTTTTCATCGTGGATTCTCTGGCATTTTTCCAAATTCTTTGACTGATAGGCAGCGTATCCAATTTGTTACCGGGTATGTAGGTGGCGAATCGGCAATATGGGGAACCTAAATGGTTTAAAGTGTCGAACGTATGAGGAGTTTGAGCACTGTTCCCTCAACAAATTTTGGAGCGAAGGTGTTTAGAAGCGCCTTCGTAAAGAAGTCTATAATGCAGAACAATTTGACCCCAGGAAAGTACTTCGAAAAATATCTTGGCAAAATCAGGTATTGGGATAACCCTATCAATAGTAAAGATGTAATTATGATTCTCAAGTCTAAATTACCCATATCGATTCGTGAAAAGCTGATAGCCATACCAGATGATGACACACATACCCTTCTGTCGATATTAGATTCCCTAGACCTGATTTATGAGGGCATGAGAGCTAACAAACCGCGGAATATTCCGCACAATTCTTGGCCACATTACGAGAGTAACGGCTATGAAAAGCCAGGGAACGGTCACAAAAATAGTAACAATGGGCAAAACGGAAATAAAGGAAATGGGTATCCGGACAAAAGGAATAGACATAATCAACACAGCCGATTCAATCCCGTGTATAACACGACTGGTGACCAGTACGGCAATCAACCGTGCAAGCAGAAGTTTGGAAATGCTTTCAGTCAAAAAGGTTGGCAACAGCAGAGCGGATCTCAATGGAATGCACCGTACTCGCGCGGTCAACACTCAGATTACGGGCAGCAACAAACAGCTGATAACGCCCACTCATACCAACACAACTCCGCGCCTAGTGAAAATCAAGCACAGGAAATGTACAGAAACACACAGTTTAACGGGCAAGCCACAGTGTGAAGGTGGATTTCACCGTAACAATTCCGGAAATCATAATAGTAATAAAAATCATCAGACTCCGCGAAGGCACTACAATCCCTCTGTATTTTTCGCAAACGCGGATGACAGTAACACGTATTGGACACCAGAACAAACGCAACAACATTTTGACACAAGGTTTGTGCATAACAGTAATTTTGTTCCTCAGTGTTCTCATAATGTCAGATTGGTCGCACTTTCTAATGATGAAGGCCAATCAAAACCACACAAACAGGAAAACGTAAGTTCAGCATCTGAAAGCTCCCTAAGTGATGCTGTGAGACAGAATGGGGGCGACCACTTCGACGGAGAGACTAACCATGACGTACTTGTACTGAGATACAATGACGGGATTGATATGAGACAAGAATTATTACAAGAGGAAGAGACGACTGACGGTGATGAACAGATAGATGACCAAGTGCAAGCTATGACAAAACTTCCTATAACCGGAATTTTGACGACTGTAATCCTAGATACAGGTGCAAATATTATTGATATGTCCTTATGTTTCCATAAGCAAATTAGTACATTCATTAAAATTCCAACATTACCCGTCCAAGGATGTTCAATAACAGGAGCCATCGGCTCCCAGACACAAAAGGTCAGTATACAAGCTTGGGTACCATTGGAGATTCAATCAATACACATCAAATGTATTTTCCTCGTCAAGAATTTGGCAGTGCCATGTCTCTTGGGAATGGATTTTCTACGACGATATAGAGCCCGAATAGATCTTTATACCCTGTTACTACAGCAAAGTTGCACTGGAGTTAGTGAAAGAAAGAGTAAAAAACTTTGGCACTTGTAATAGCATTAGATTACAAAGGATAGACAGAAAACCTCCTTGTCGTAATCATTTCAAATTGTTCTATGGTAACTGTGATACATTTAATGATACAACAACAGTCAGTCACTTACCCTCTCAGCAAGAAATAACCAATAAGACTGCAGAATCAACAGTGTTATCCGAACCTCAGCGACAGGAATTATTCAAGTTGTTGTCACACTATATCAACGTGTTTTCAAAACGACCTGGTATTATAAAATACTATGAATTTCTGTCGCAAGACATATCCCATACCGTATGAAGAAGGGAAGCAGTTCGTAATGAAATTAAGAAAATGCTGAACTGGAAAGTCATAGAGTATTCTAATTCGCCATATAGTAGTCCCTTGTTGACGGTTTTGAAACAGGATAACACCGTACGACTCGTACTTGACGCACGAAACATAAATAACATTGTTGTGCCGGTACGAACGAGACCTAAAGCGATTGAAGAACACCTGCACAGACGTTATGGAATTAAATATTTGAGTAGCATAAATTTGAAAATGTCATTTTGGCAAGTAAGACTAAATCCTAACTCACAAAAGTATACGGCATTTATCTTCGCCGGCAGATCCTATCAATTTCAGGTCATGCCTTTTGGATTGAATGTTAGTTCTGGAGTATTCATCTCTGTCCTAGATCATGTTCTTGGTCCAGATCTTATTGATGAAGTCACTCTCTACGTTGATGATCTTTTAATTGCCACTAAAACCTGGAAAGGCCACGTTGAACTAAGACAGAAAGTGTTTCAGCGATTCCTAGAATACGGAGTCACTGCCAACTTGCAAAAGTCACACACTTTGGCCGAGCCGAAATCAAATTCTTAGGACACGTCATTTCATCTGACGGAATCCGTCCTGATCAGGCTAAGCTAAGTGCCATTAAAAATTGTCCTATCCCATCTTCAAAACGACAACTTAAAGGTTATCTCGCACTCGCTTCATTCTTCAGAAGACTTTTCCCAAAGCAAGTAATGAACAACCCTGATCTATTGAAATTGTTATAGAAAAATACTCAGTGGAATTGGACAGACGACTGTCAAAAGGCATTCGTCGATATCAAAGAAGCTTGGTTAAATAGAAACATTCTTTATCATCCAGATATGGAAAAGGAATTTTGTGTGTCATCTGACGCAAGTTTTCAGGGGTTAGGCGCATGTCTCTTCCAGATCCATGAAGCCAATGGAAAACGAGACATCAGAGCAATTAGTTTTGCTAGTTGGGTTCTTAAAGAAACTGAACGATCCTATTCTGTTACTGAATTGGAAGCTCTTGCAGTAGTTTGGGCTTTCAAGAGATTCAACTACTACATCAATGGCAAGAAAATCAAAGTGTGTTCTGATCATCATGCTCTTAGTTTTCTTCTGACGTGTAAACTCCTACATCCTCGCTTAACGAGGTGGTGTCTTTTCTTACAGGAATATGACTTCGAAATAATCTATATAAAAGGCAAAGATAACATCATCGTGAATGCTCTATCTCGAATGCCTGAAGGCTATTCGGACAGTACTGAACTTTTGTAACAAATGTCAAATTACAGAATTCTTTTGATGAAGGATCCAATACATCGAAAATATTTTCTTGAACTTTGTAACTAGATTGTCCAATTGCAGGAAACTGATCCAAAATGGAGAGGTGTGAAACAGATCCTCGAAACTAATCCTACCCATCGCATGTGCAAATATTACAAATTGCACAATCAAGTTCTTTTCCACCGAACATCATTGTCATCAGAAAATTGGCTAGCATGCATTCCGCAGGAATATGTAGAAAACTTACTCTGGTACACACATATTTCGTGGGGACACTTTGGTCCAGAAAAGTGTTAGCGTAAAGTAGCAAAGTACTGCTACATCCTTAACCTTCATAGCAGAATTCACAAACTCTTGAAACACTGAATCATTTGTCAAAAAGCAAAACCTTTTAAACTCTCGAATATACTGCCTTTGAATCCTATTATCACAGAGAAACCTAGACAAATCCTAGGCATAGATTTGGCAGGACGCCTCCCACGAGGTCGTGGAGGACTAAGGTACCTTGTAGCTGTCATTGATCTATTTACCAAACATTTGAGATTGTACGCTATGAGATCTGCAAACACTCAACTAATCATCAATCGTTTAGAATGTGACTACTTTCCAAGTTTCGGAAAACCTGAATAAATTCTCTCAGACAATGGATCTAAATTATCTGCAAAAGATGGAGACTTTTCTTTGCTAGTCATCAAATAAGGCAAATCCTTATCTCCAAGTTTGGACAGCAGTCGCACCAGATTGAGTGGGTGTTCAAGGAGTTTAATCGTTTTATTCGTACGTATATACAAAATCAGCAGACTCGCTGGGTTGACTCTGTGTCACTTTTCGAGGAAATTGTGAATGATCTACCACACCTGTCTATTGGTTTCACTCCGAGTTAATTGATGTCTTTTGACCAAGAGAAAAACGAATGGGTCAATTCAATTCCTAAGTGTAACAACACAATCGCTATTTTAGACGCCAGAATAAGACAAACTCTAACAACGTTGACCACCCAAGCCAATTTACGCAAAAAGGCGTATGACAAACATATTAAAAAGGTGTTAACTTATAAAGTAGGCGAAAAGGTCTTGCTAAAAACACACTTTAAACCATAGTTGCTCTTACGCAAAAATCGAAAATGGCAAAGTCTTTTTGATGGACCTTACAGGATCCTTCAAATACCACACACAGGTTGTTATCTGATTTCTGATCCCGCAAATGGAAAAATAAAAGGGTTATACCATCACTCTGATCTGACTTCGTTAAAAAAGTGCTTAGAATAAATTAACGACAGTGAGTCTATCTTGCTATACAGCAGAGAATTTGAAATATGTTATCTTGAGCCATAATTTAAGTACAGACAAGCTCATAAATAAAAAAAAATATTGTTTAATAAAGAAAGTGATCAACTTCAAGAACTCTAGTAAAACATATGGCTGTCTGTCCAGCACTGTAACAGATGACAACTAGTGCGAGATAGAACTTATAAAATCGCGTATACTGTCTTGGCTCCAACCTAAGCACTGACGGTGGAGGATTTAGTATGCTGCAGAATTGCTGGTATATGTTTGTAAAATGCAGTGGCCAGTCATTCAAGTTTATCTACTTTACCGTTCTCGATCATTCCACTGCGTTTTTCTTTCTTTTGAGAACTTTAGAAAAGACTATAAATCTGATTGTAGTATTTCCGTGTTTGTGTGTGTGTATGCAAATAAGTAATATTCCAATACCCGTTGACTTTTTACTAAGTTCCATTTTTAACTACTCTTGAATCAGAAGACACAGTAGATCTACCGGTAAGAAATGACTGCCACAACACTCGGAGATGAATCACCATTATAGGTTCCGATAGGCAGGCCAAATTCTTAAGTTTCTGGCTGGGACGACTCAGTAACTACCAAAGCATTTCGTTTTTATGGGAGGCTTTTGTTACGCCCAGGACAAAGGGTGCTCAGTCCCCCAGTCATAAAGTTTAGAAGATCCTTTACGGTATTTGTAAACCAGAATATTACCTTCGTTATTTCTTATCCATGTTTTCTTAATCATAAAATTTCTCAGTGCTGTAAAACCAACGTCGATTTACCATCAGAATTAGTCTTCAAAGCGCGGGTACGCTTTATGGACTGATTTCATAGATGCTTGATTGCCAGGGAATATTTGCTGGTGACACGACCGCAAGAAGCTGACTGTACCAATAATTTTGCTAATCATTTAATGCAGGAGTGACATTGGCTCCAAAAATGTGGAAATCCCCCTGACGCGAGATCTGGAGTGTGTGGAAGATGTGCATGGGGTCCCAGCTCAGCTGCTGCAGCGTACTTGAAAACAACCTGAGAGGGAGCACATGGCGCTTAATTATGAAATAATGAACAGCCCACTTAGTTCTTTTCACTTGTCTCGTTTTCATCTCCCCAGGGAAGCATCCTGGGACCTCTGCTGTTCCTGATCTATATAAATGACCTGGGTGACAATCTGAGCAGTCCTCTTAGGTTGTTCGCAGATGATGCTGTAATTTACCGTCTAGTAAGGTCATCCGAAGACCAATATCAGTTGCAAAGCGATTTAGAAAAGATTGCTATATGGTGTGGCAGGTGGCAGTTGACGCTAAATAACGAAAAGTGTGAGGTGATCCACATGAGTTTCAAAAGAAATCCGTTGGAATTCCATTACTCGATAAATAGTACAATTCAACTAAGTACCTGGGTGTTAAAATCACGAACAACTTCAGTTGGAAAGACCACATAGATAATATTGTGGGGAAGGCGAGCCAAAGGTTGAGTTTCATTGACAGGACACTTAGAAGATGCAACAAGTCCACTAAAGAGACAGCTTACACTACACTCGTTCGTCCTCTGTTAGAATATTGCTGCGCGGTGTGGGATCCTTACCAGGTGGGATTGACGGAGGACATCGAAAGGGTGCAAAAAAGGGCAGCTCGTTTTGTATTATCACATAATAGGGGAGAGAGTGTGGCAGATATGATACGCGATGCAACAAGTCCACTAAAGAGACAGCTTACACTACACTCGTTCGTCCTCTGTTAGAATATTGCTGCGCGGTGTGGGATCCTTACCAGGTGGGATTGACGGAGGACATCGAAAGGGTGCAAAAAAGGGCAGCTCGTTTTGTATTATCACATAATAGGGGAGAGAGTGTGGCAGATATGATACGCGAGTTGGGATGGAAGTCATTAAAGCAAAGACGCTTTTCGTCGCGGCGAGATCTATTTACGAAATTTCAGTCACCAACTTTCTCTTCCGAATGCGAAAATATTTTGTTGAGCCAAACCTACATAGGTAGGAATGATCATCAAAATAAAATAAGAGAAATTAGAGCTCGAACAGAAAGGTTTACGTGTTCGTTTTTACCGCGCGCTGTTCAGGAGTGGAATGGTAGAGAGATAGTATGATTGTGGTTCGATGAACCCTCTGCCAAGCACTTGAATGTGAATTGCAGAGTAGTCATGTAGATGTAGATGTAGATGTAGACATCTGAACACCACTTCACCACTTGTAAATCACATGACTGTGAAAACTTTATTTAAAAGATTCTGAATTGAATTTTATCGTGCCATACTTAAGCACATATCTAATGAGTCTAAGTTCAAAATAAATTTTGTTGAACACATTCTCTTTTAATAAATGTAATAAATAACCGTAATGTGAACAAGGTTATGAGATTTCGAAGTTTTCATAGCGAAATTTGATATTTATTTAACGAACAGATACTGCTATTTTATGGTAATAAAATCGAAGGTTCCAAAAGTATGTAGTTTTGTAAAAATTATTGTTTCGGTTAGAAATGTGTACTGATTAGGAAACTACAAATGTCTAGAACACTTGTGCACGAAGCCACGAATTATATAAGCACCCAAAATGCGCCAGTGCGTCACTCAGCTGTTAGTTAATTTTTAGACACATAACCTACACTTTATTTGCCTGCGTCATGTGAACAATTTTCGAGTCTTTAAGTAGAGTTCAGCTTTTGCCACGTAAACATGAGATTCTGTGTTGTGTTCTCAATATGTACGATGATATGAAAACACATGAAAGTCTGTCAACAAAATGATACTTTTTGGAATAAATATGTTCTTGTCTGCCCACATCAAATGAATGTCGTTTTGGAGAAAAAGTAACACGAATAAATACGCAAAAATCATATAAATGCAGCATTCACCCCACACAGACACTGATGCCAGTGGTGTGCAACAAATAATATTCAACACCATGAGAGAAGACAGATATTGTCTTCAGAAACTTGTAATTATCATTCTCCTACATTATTTTCAGTGTCAAATAGTGGTTTTCTATCCACCTGACTTTCAGGAAGACTGAAGTGTATTTTATATACCTTAATATATACCTTAGTTTGGAAATGACATTTATAATTGTGTTTGCTCAGCTGGGATATCTAGAATGCTTAGATACCATGTCGTACGAATAAATACTAGTAATTTCAAGTTTGTATAATCTAGGCTTATACAAGTATATGGTCCATTAGTAATTATGTGAGAACTGAAGCTGAAACATAGTTAAGTAAACCAGACATAAAATTTCATTTTCTTTTTATTAAACATCCCAATGAAACGCGAATATTTAATAAATTACGTCTGCCTGAGTCAACCCTTTAACAAAAGTCTAACTATATAAGTACGTTGATATATGAGAATAACAGGAGAAATCGACATTTTCCACACATGAAGAGGAGGTTACTCGACGCGAGAAACTCGTTGATTGGAAAAGACAACAGTAGACGATGAACTAGCATCATCGATATAATGCCTACAGTATTACCTGTGTATCGTTAACGAATAATGCGCGGGACAAAACACCTACATTCACATTAAAAAGTAAATATGGTCATGGAAACTACATACACAATTTTGACCCATACTGGGAACGAGAACCACATTTGATTAAAACCATGCTCGGACATCCTTCCTGCATGTCCCAGAAGGCAGGCACGGGACTAAACCTAGTCAACAGTGTGGCTCAACTTTTAGTACAGTCATCTTCTTCCGAAATGAAATCTACCTCACTATAAAGACACCTTTTTATATTTATCCAGGAACAGCCTAGGTAGCTCCTTTTCCATTTGCCGGTACAATATCTAAGGGAATTACTAGCAGCAACACGAAGCACCCTCTACCATGTTGTATACCATTATTTGCGCTGCGTGTGTGCGTGTGTATGCGGGTGTAGAACCTCTGAGTTACATAAAAAGATCCAGATATATTTACCTAAGCAAATTATCTGCAAATTAGTGTGGCTGATATTTTGCACAGTTTTGTGTAATTTTTCTTGCGCTACCACAGTTTAGTTCCATTCCACGTTAAAATGGGCTCCGTTAAGTTTGAGCATATTTGGATAAAGGAAAGGGATGTCCTTAGCCCTCAGATCTACAAATACAAAAATTTACATCGAGACAAAAAAAATTAAATCCAGATGAAATGATCAGATGTCGATTTAACTTCGTATATGCACGCCTCATTAGCTGGTATGTAAAGAAACATCAGTGGCCTGTCATTAAATTGTTTCCATTTTGATCTACTTGTAGATCGAAAAACAGTTCGTTAAGAATATGTTGATTTCTACTTAGTTCGATTTTCGCTTTATTTCTCGCTTGCATGGTGAAATGCGGTCTGCTAGCATATCGTTGTTTTTCTGCATTGGACATTGATCCCTTTGGTCTAATTTTTAGTTGTTCTACAACACTGTGCATTTCTTATCTTTTTCACAGCACACTTTTATGCACACCACTATATTATGTTTGTTTTTGTACTTCTAAGTATGAGTTGTGGTTTGTGTCTTGCAGTGTTGCCAACACTTCCGATTTCCACTACTTTGTCTTTGACCTACAACCTTTTTCTTTTCTTTCTTTATTACATTATTGTAAGAAAGTAATTCTATTTAAGTATGTTGCTATATATTTATATACTGCGTAAGAATAAAGAAGGAATAGTGATGGAGGGACCCTTTTTTTCCAGGTTAGGGGAGAGAGAAACCACGATGAGTGGGCAGTGTGATGGAATGTGAGTTAGAGGAGAAGCTGTGGAGCAAGAAGTAAAATGTAAAATAAAATAGTGAGTGCGGGGGAGATGGGGGGGGGGGGGAGAGGGTTATGTGAGAGTGGGAAGGGATGAAGGATGGAAAAGGCTCTTTTCTTTTTCATGTAATTTTGTCAATTATTTTATATAGAGTCTGGTTTTGGAAATTTTCTTGGAAAGGGAGGATTTTTGTGATATTCATATCTTTTTCAATATTTCTTGGTCAGGGGTCGGCAACCTTTTGAGTCGCAAGAGTCAGAAATTACAATTTATAAAATTTCAACGTTTTTAAAGAGCCACAAAAATATTTCTTGCCAACAATAAATAGTACTTGCATACATAAAGCTTTTTAACGAAAAAACTAATCTATTCATTCATAAGAAAAATATATATTTATTCATATTCTACAAGTAGTGTTTTTTTGACAACCAATTAGATTATATATATATATATATATATATATATATATATATATATATATATATATATATATATATATATATATATATATAAGGAAAATATTAAAACAATTAAACATTCACTTACAACACTAACTTGTACTTCAATAACAAACAATTGAGCAAACAAATTCAGTGGGAGCGATGGCTTTGCATGGTTATTCAAGCAGAAAAATTGAACTTCACTAAACAATGTAACATGTGCTTAAAAATGAACAAAGAAAACGATAACATACATTCGAGCGAACAAAGTTAATGGGAGCTTTGGTTTTGCATGGTTTTAGAATGTTTGGATAAATGTGGCTCATAAGTTGTTGTTTTAAATTTCAAACACGACTCTAAATTTTCATTCGTTATTTGGCTCCTTACTTTACTTTTAATTATGTTCATGCAAGAGAACTCTTAATCGCACGAATATCTCGATCCGAAGATAGTCAGCACTCCAAATGCCAACTTCTTCACCTCACTGTAGCAATCTGGAAGACTATTCTATGCGTCGAATATAATTGCCTCACATTGCGGCATTTTTTTAAAGCTGTCCACTTTTGTTGCGCTATGTACATTCATTTCGGGACTTGCAACTCTTCCAGTTTGCTTATCAACTCTGTGAATTTTCCACTCCACAAAGCTTTACTTTTCAAATCGATGAATTGCATTCCTAGAGATCCACTATCAACTCCAAATGGCTCAATGTGGATTTCGTTACTATTTGTGTTGAGAACATTTACTATGAATGCTAAAGTGGTTTTGTTGGCTTTGAATTGCTGAAATCTGTCAGCAACTTCATGTTTCATTTTTTTAATAATTGTGCTGAAGTAACTCGAGTAAGCAGTTGCACTGGTTTTATCGCGATATTGCTTTAGAAACTGAAAATGACATAATTCACCGCTCTGAATATCTTCTGCAAAAATAATTAATTTTTCTTCGAAACAAGCCAATTCTTCTACCAAAAAATAGGCTGGGTTTCCCTTTCCTTGCAGTTTTAGATTCAGCTCATTTAATTTCGCAGCCATATCCACCATAAAGTAAAATTTTTGCAGCCATTCGCTGTTCTCTAATTAAGGGTGATTGATGCCTTTTTCATTGAGGAATGTATTTACTTCATTCAAGCACAAAGCAAAATGTTTCAACATCTTACCCTTGGAAAGCCTTCGCACTTTATTGTGAAGGAGGAGGTGGGAACACTGAGTCTCCATTTCGTTTGAGAATTCTTTAAACTGACGATGGTAGAGTGCTGTTGACAAGATGCTGTTAACAATCTTGATTACCAAATTCATGACCTCAACTATTTCGGCTGGAAACGTTTGCACACAAAGCGCTTCTCGGTGTATTACGCAGTGAAACGTAAGAATTTGGTGGTTTATTTTGCTCTGAAGAATCGTTGTTGTCCCTTCATTTTTTCCTGTCATATTTCTGGCTCCATCAGGTGCTATTAAAACGATTTTATTTGAATCGATCTTGTTATCGTCGAGGCATTTCTGCACGGCACTCGCTATGTCTTCCCCTCTAGTTTGTACCAAGAGCGGTAGCAATCCTAGAAGTTCTTCTTTCGGACCTTGGTAAGACATATACCTGACAAAAAGAGATACTTGTGCCTTGGCTTTTATATCGCAAGACTCATCGATAGCAAGCGATAACGCAGATAGTTGTCTTCCACCTGCAAATGTGTTACAGTTGAAGACATTTTACTTATTCTATCTTGTACTGTTTTAGCGGATAGTGGCAGATCTTTGTTTTTCTTTTTCAAGATTTTTGGTTTGTTTTTGAAATTACGAAATAGTACTTCAGATGCACGTATGAAGCAATCTTTGACATACTCTCCACCTTTTTTTTGCAATTTCTAGTGATACCACAATGCTTGCCAGATTAACATTGCTTGTAGATTGCGTCCAGTTACTTAACATGGGACTTGATTGCTGCACTTGTTTCTGGAGCTCGTCGACAGCTTTTTTTCGTTCTTCGTCGGCTGGATATTTACTAGCAAACTGTGTACGTTTTGTAGTGAAGTGTCTCTCTAAATTTGATTTCTTATTGTGTGCGGGTTTTTCGTGGCAAATGAGACAAGTCGGAAGGCCATCTGAGTTGCATATGAAAACGAACGACTCCTTCCAATCCCGATTGAATTCTCGATGCTCTTCTTCAGTTTTTTTTTTCTTTTCATTTTTTTTTTTTTTTTTTTTTTTTTTTTTTTAGATTCCATGCTTGCGGTGAGGCTGTGATGAAGAATTTTTAAAATCATTGTTCATGTACCCAAAACAGCAGAACAGCAGATGACAAGTTTTGCAGTTATTTACTATGTCAATGTATACCTGCGTAAATGCATACGAAAAGCTGGGCTTTAAAATACTTCCCAATTAAAGATACTTACCTTGATAGAATAAATGATTCTCCAATAATTGAATTATTCAAATGAATAGTTCAGACACGAAACACTGTTTGTCTCACTGTGCGGTCGCCTCCCGCGTGCGGTGATAGCCGACTGGCACGAACGGACTCTTCACAGGTCAGAACGTGCTGCTTGTCGCGGTGCGGCAGTGACGGGTGTCACGGGCGAAGCGTGCCGTGAAAAGTGAGAACAGTGGGCTGATTGTGAGGAATAGAAATGGTGCCTAATCCTCGTTAGTCGATTAAGAACGATTAAATTTTTTTTCTTATAAAATAAATAATATGTGCGTATGGAACCAAAGATCGGCAGCTTCACATCCAAAGAGCCGCATGTAGCTCACTAACCGCAGGTTGCCGACCTCGGGTCTACGGTGTTCCTCTTTTAGATGATCTGCAAATGTTGAATGGTTTGTACCCTATTTAAATGCTCTCGTGTGTTCTAATATCTTATGTAGAACATCTACATCTGCATCGATACTCTGCAAATCACATTTAAGTGCCTGGAGAGGGTTCATCGAACCACCTTCACAATTCTCTTTTATTCCAATCTCGTATAGCGCGCGGATAGAATGAACACCTGTATCTTTCCATACGAGCCCTGATTTCCCTTATTTTATCGTGGTGATCGTTCCTCCCTATGTAGGTCGGTGTCAACAAAATATTTTCGCATTCTGAGGAGAAAGTTGGTGACTGGAATTTCGTGAGAAGATTCCCTCGCAACGAAAAACGCTTTTCTTTTATTGATTTCCAGCCCAAATCATGTATCATTTCTGTGACACTCTCTCCCATTTTTCGTGATAAAACAAAGTGTCATGCGTTTCTTTGAATTTTTTCGATGCACTCCGTCGATCCTATCTGGTAAGGATCCCACCCCGCGCAGCAGTATTCTAAAAGAGGACGGACAAGCGTAATGTAGGCAGTCTCCTTAGTAGGTCTGTCACATTTTCCAAGTGTCCTGCCAATAAAACGCAGTCTTTCGTTAGTCTTCCCCACATCATTTTCTGTGTGTTCCTCCCAATTTCAGTTGTTCGTAATTGTAATACCTAGGTAGGAAAAGGGAGAGAAGGAAACACAGAAGGTGAATATGGATTCGGGCTAAGAAATGAAAGAGGAAGCCGTCTGATGGAATTTTGCACAGAACATAATTTAATCATAGCTAACTCTTGGTTCAAGAATCATAAAAGAAGGTTGTATACATGGAAGAATCCTGGAGATACTAGAAGGTATCTGATAGATTATATAATGGTAATACAGAGATTTAGGAACCACGTTTTAAATTGTAAGACATTTCCAGGGGCAGATGTGGACTCTGACCACAATCTATTGGTTATGAACTGCAGATTAAAATTGAAAAACAAAAAGGTCGGAATTTGAGGAGATGGGACCTGGATAAACTGACTAAAACAGAGGTTGTACAGAGTTTCAGGGAGAGCATAAGGGAACAATTGACTGGAATGGCGGAAAGAAGTACAGTAGAAGAAGAATGGGTAGCTCTGAGGGATGAAGTAGTGAAGGCAGCAGAGGATCAAGTAGGTAAAAAGACGAGGGCTAGTAGAAATCCTTGGGTAACAGAAGAAATATTGAATTTAATTGATTAAAGGAGAAAATATAAAAATGCAGTAAATGAAGCAGGCAAAAAGGAATACAAACATCTCAAAAATGAGATCGACAGGAAGTGGAAAATGGCTAAGCAGGAATGGATAGAAGACAAATGTAAGGATGTAGAGGCTCATCTCACTAGGGGTAAGATAGATACTGCCTACAGAAAAATTAAAGAGACCTTTGGGGAAAAGAGAACCATTTGTATGAATATCAAGAGGTCAGATGGAATCCCAGTTCTAACCAAAGAAGGGAAAGCAGAAAGATGGAAGGAGTATATAGAGGGTCTATACAAGGGCGATGTACTTCAGGACAATATTATGGAAATGGAAGAGGATGTAGATGAAAATGAAATGGGAGATATGATACTGCGTGAAGAGTTTGACAGAGCACTGAAAGACCTGAGCCGAAACAAGGCCCCGGGAGTAGACAACATTCCATTAGAACTACTGATGGCTTTGGGAGAGCCAGTCCTGACAAAACTCTACCATCTGGTGAGCAAGATGTACGAGACAGGCGAAGTACCCTCAGACTTTCAGAAGAATATAATAATTCCAATCCCAAAGAAAGCAGGTGTTGACAGATGTGAAAATTACCGACTATCAGTTTAATAAGTCACAGCTGCAAAATACTAACACGAATTCTTTACAGACGAATGGGAAACCTGGTAGAAGCCGACATCGGGGAAGATCAGTTTGGATTCCGTAGAAACATTATTTATTTATTTATTTTTATTTATTTATTTATTTAACCTGATCAGATTAGAGCCAACAGGCCCTCTCTTACATCGGACCAGTGTTTCACACATGCAGCATTTCACACATCAGAGTTACATCATGACAATACTTTAAATAAGAAAATTAGATTACTCTAGTCACAATATGAATAAAGAATAATGACTAAGACCTAGTAAAGTAAGTACTGGCAGTATTTTTACGACAGGTGCTATACATACAAATTATGATAAAAGTAATAATAGTAAGAGTAAAAAAAATTAAATAATAATGATAAACATGAGAAAAATGGGCAATAGTAATGAAGATTTGTGCAGATGTACATTAATATCTTGGTGCGTAAAGTAGATGATTACTAGTATAGCTAGTTTTGGGGGAGGGAGACTTAAGGAGGGGGAAAGAGGGAAGTAATGAAGTGAAGTGCATTCGTGTACAAAGGAAAGCATTACTGTTGCTTAAATAGATACGTCATTAACTGTTTTTTGAAGCCGGACATGTTTTTAAGTTCTCTAACATGCCGAGGGAGGTTATTCCAGAGTCGGGTTCCCGCTACTGTAAAGGACTTGGAGAAGGTGACTGAGCGATGCAGTGGAACAGAGAGGATTTTATTATGATGGGAACGTGTGTTTCTGTCATGTTGTTCAGACATAAGCGTTAGGGACGAGGAGAGATATGAGGGACAGTGTACATTTATAAGGCAGTAGATGAGACAGAGTGTATGGAAATCTCTGCGTTTGTCTGCACGCAGCCAGGACAATTTTGCATATGCTGGTGAAATGTGATCAAAAAGTCGAATGTCACAGATATATCGGACGCAGGTGTACATGACCAGTTCCAGACGTCGCGAGTTTTCCTGAGAGTGGCCATGTAGGATAATATCGCTGTAATCAATGATTGGGAATATAAGCGTTTGTACTAATTTCTTTTTCAGATCGAAAGGGAAGAGTTTTTTTATATTTTTGTAGGACATGGAGGGATGCTGATGCTTTTTTGCACACTGCAGTTACGTGCTCTGTCCAATTTAGATTTTCATATATTATTACTCCTAAACTCTTTGCTGAGGGAGAGAAGTTAATATTTGTTCCATTTAGGATAAGAGATGGTACGGATTTCCGGTGTTTTGGGCTAATGAGCTTAGAGTGACCAACAAGTACCACTTGGGTTTTAGTCCTATGTCCTGTGCCCATTTTGATAGTGCATCGAGATTAGTATTGAAGTTTTCAATAGCTTTCTTCAGATTGTTTGGTTCCTCACTTAGATACAACTGAAGGTCATCAGCATACATATGATATTTGCAATAAGTCAGAACCGATGACACATCATTGACATACAGAGAGAAGAGTATGGGACCTAGTACTGAGCCTTGGGGAACGCCTGACACTACCTGCCACTATTGTGATTTTATATTCCCGGACAGGACGCGTTGCTGACGTGACGTCATGTATGAGCGAAACCACTGTACTGCACTTGGTGAGAAATTTAGACCGCTAAGTTTGGCTAGTAAGATGTCGAAGTCGACAGTATCAAATGCTTTGCTGAAATCTAAGAAGCAAATGATAGTCGCTTTTTGTCTGTCCATGGCAAGTTTCAGGTCATCTGTCACCTTTATCAGTGCGGATGTTGTGCTTCAATGTTTACGGAAACCTGATTGATATTCGTCTAGTAGGTTGTTAGTAGTTAGGTAGTTGGTGAGCTGGTCATGGACCATATATTCTAAGGCCTTTGATAGTGCAGGAAGAAGGCAGATGGGGTGGTAGTCAGAGGGTGCTGTGGCGATGTCATTTTTAGGCAGTGGCTTAATTTGTCCCAGTTTCCAGGCCTCAGGGGAAACGTGATTAATGAGTCATTGAAAATGTCTGTTATAGAGGGCAGTAGTTGATCAATAATAAGTTTTACCATCTGGATAGTGAAGCCATCATGTCCAGTAGATGCTGATCTAATCCGCATTATGGCTTTCTTGACAGTATTGCAAGTGACGTGCCGTAGATAGAATTTTTCTTTGCTACAGTCGTTCATCCCCATGAAGTAATCAATTTTTTTTTTTTTTTTTTTTTTTTTTTTTTTTTTTTTTTTTTTTTTTTTTTTTTTTGCGGTTCAATTGTGGTTGCAGGTAATGTGAAGAATCGGTTTAGTTCTTCAGCTGGGACCATGGGATTTTCTGCAACTTTTATTTTGCCTAAACCGAGACTATGGAGATTTTTCCACAGGATAGCTGGTCTACATCTATTGTCAGCTAATTTACGGGCATGCCTGAGCTTAGCGTTTCTCACCGCTTGACTGACTTTGTTTCGCTTCTGCTTGTATACAATGTGATTTTCAAGTGTAGGGTGTATCTTGTATGCTCGATGAGCAGCGTCTCTGAGATTCATGAGCTGTTTTAGTTCATCAGTCAGCCAAGGTGCAGGTTTCCTTTTTACTTTTCTGGTCTTTATTGGAGCGTATTTGTCATAGAGTTGGGTAATTTTGTTAGTGAAATCTTGAAGTTTGTCGTTTATGTCCATGAGGGGAGTAGAGTTCATCCCCCAAACTATTTCTTGTGCCTCAGTTTCGAGTTCAGGCAAATTTATGGGTTTGAAGTCTCGGTATGTAGACAGTTTTTGTTTTTTTCTAGGACATTCTAGTGAATACGTCATGAAAATGATGTCATGGGCCGACATGCCAGGTGTTATTATTTGAGAGGTGCGGATTATTCTGTTCGGAGATTTCGTTGCTAATATATCTATGAAAGTGTGACTGGTAGTCGTGTGATGAGTAGGTGCCAGCTGAAGTAGCGTCATATTTGAGGAAGAAAGCATCCTCTTAAATTTCCCAGTGGAAGGACTATTGCACAGAAAATTAATGTTAGTGTCACCTGCTATAATTACATGTTCATATGACGATTCGAGACTAGAGAGGGCAGTTTCGAAGCAGGCGAACCCGCCTACTTTAGGAGGTTTGTAAAGGACACATATTAAGCACTTTCTGTTAAGGGATTTGATCTCTATGAACATATATTCCTCTTGTTTATCTACATTGTTGTCGGATGTGTGTAGTACAGTAGGTGACAAATCAGACCGTATGTACGCCCCTACTCCGCCCCCTCGTCTGTTGCACCTGTCGTGCCTGAGAAAGATACAGCCATATAGGTTTACGGAATTTGTAGGAATACTTGGTTTGAGCCAAGTCTCTGACAAAAGTATTACGTGTATATCAGTAGTCTGAAATATATATTTGAACTCGTCGAAGTGAGCTGGCAGAGATTGGACATTTGCATGTGCAATATGCAGCTTGGTGCGTTCGGGTGTTGATTTCCCGAGAAGACTGCCGACAGATGTTTGCGGGTCGTGGTTAGCGGTGACAAGAGGGTCTGCCATGAGGAATGCGGAAGGCGTGTGAAGGCGGCGGGTGCGGGTGACGAAGTGTCCTCCCAGTTCTGAGCAGGGAGAGCGGCCCAGAGGGGGAGGGGGTGGTTCCCTGGGGAGCCAACTTGAACTGCGGCCAAGGTCAGCGAGGTCTGCAACGGTTCTGGAAGTAGCCGTGGGCCGGCAGGGGAAGGAATTTCGCTGAACACAACGGGAGTAATCTGCACGAAACGGTAGAGTGTGATATTAATTGCACTTATGAGGATAACAACTAAAGTATGATGGTGGGTTGCTAATTAAAGATGGAAGTGAGACTACCTTATGTAATAATTAACAAAATTACATGAGAAAACAATTATAGATTAAAATAGTTGTGTGGAGAAACGAAAAGTTGATAATAGAAATAATAACAAAATTACATGAGAAAACAATTAGAGATTAAAAAAATAGTTATGTGGAGAAACGAAAAATTTGATAATACATTAGTTAAGTTATGGTAGACTGATTTAGCTTCTAAAGCACAGGCTTTCGAGTTCATCAACAATGCAAATTGTTCTCTTTCCGTTTTCGGTCATAACCATTATTCCGCCGTCATTTGTCCATACATTCTGTAGCCCAAATTTCGAAATCGCTCTCTTCAAAATGTTTAGTCTTTCAGATGTCAGATCCTCGCGTACTGTCAGACCCGACTTCGCGAGATTCTTCTTTGCTCTGAAGATTTCAGATCTTTTGCTATAGGACACAAATTTCACTATTATAGGTCTTGGTTTTGTAGAACCTGGCGACCTACGACCCACTCTATGACTTCTGTCAATGTCACTCAGAGTCACCTGCACGCCTAGCTTTTCTTGGACGAGGTTTATCACTTGTTCATCTGTGTTCTCTCTGCTGCTCTCTGGAATGCCGAACAGTCTGAGATTATTGCGTCTCTGATATTGTTCGAGCTCGTCCGTCTTCTCGATCAATTTCTGTTCGAGAAGTCGTGCTTTCTCCTCAGTTGCTTTTAACGATGCGTCCAGTGCACGGATCTCGCTCGCATTCGCCTCCAGAGTTTTCTGTATTTTGTCCGTCACTGCTGCAGTGACAGCATCAGTGATGGTTTGAACAGCGAGCCCGAGCGTCTCCCTGGCCTGCAGCGCGGCACTCACCCCACCTCAGCCTTCACGACTGCGGCGATGTCAGCGATGCCGGGCGGAGCGGCCGCAACTCCCGGTGCAGACTCCACGCCTGCGCTGTCTCCGGCCTGGCCGTTGGCTGCACTGCGCGTTGTTCGGCGATTTTCCATTTTAAGTGCGATTCCGTGTAATTGGCGCTCAGTATGTGATGTAAAATACGACACTCGGCAGTAGATATACGGCTTTAGTATATGTAGACTAGCCTAACTGCTTAAAACACCTCCAGATTTCACGTAAACTTGCGAGCCAAGCCAACGCACGTCACTCACTCGCCGCCATGTTAGTCACGAACACGTGAGGCAATACTCACCTTAGACCTATCTTAGAAGAAAGATTAAGGAAAGGCAAATCTACGTTTCTAGCATTTGTAAACTTAGAGAAACCTTTTGACAATGTTGACTGGAATGTAGTCGAATTAAATCGGGTGATGCTGAGGGAATTAGATTAGGAAATGAGACACTTAAAGTAGTAAAGGAGTTTTGCTATTTGGGGAGCAAAATAACTGATGATGGTCGAAGTAGAGAAGATATAAAACGTAGACTGGCAATGGCGAGGAAAGCGTTTCTGAAGAAGAGAAATTTGTTAACATCGAGTATAGATTAAGTGTCAGGAAGTTGTTTCTGAAAGTATTTGTATGGTGTGTAGCCATGTATGGAAGTGAAACATGGACGATAAATAGTTTGGACAGGAAGAGAATAGAAGCTTTCGAAATGTGGTGCTACAGAAGAATGCTGAACATCAGATAGGTAGATCACATAACTAATGAGGAAGTATTGAATAGGATTGGGGAGAAGAGAAGTTTGTGGCACAACTTGACCAGAAGAAGGGACCGGTTGGTAGGACATGTTCTGAGGCATCAAGGGATCACAAATTTAGCATTGGAGGGCAGCGTGGAGGGTAAAAATCGTAGAGAGAGACCAAGAGATGAATACACTAAGCAGATTCAGAAGGATGTAGGTTACAGTAGGTACTGGGAGATGAAGAAACTTGCACAGGATAGGGTAGCATGGAGAGCTGCATCAAACGAGTCTCAGGACTGAAGACCACAACAACGATAACAACAGGTATTTAGTCCAGTTTAAGGCTTTATCCTTGGTTAGTTTTGCCGTCGACACCACTGTACAGCTTTTCTCCATTTTGAGATACATTCGGTTCGACGTCTTCAGTTCCTGTAGTCTTTTCCATCATATCTCGTATCTTAATGTTAGCCATGTCCAATTTCATAAAGGACACTTCTCGGATGATTTAGTACATAACCGAGCACAACTTTTTCAAATAACAATCTTCTTTTACTGAACAACAGTAAACTGTTACCACGTCAAGAATATTCGTTAACGACAAGGCAAATACAATTTACATCTATCTTTACACAATGAACATACGGAATGAAAGCAACTGCCTGTTTTCAGTCACATACTGCCGATATAATGTACCACATTCCAACAACTACAGTATCAGAGTTATCGTTTTCCTGTGCTATTATCACGTTTTCAGTACTAAAAATCGGTGTTAATATATTTTCCCCAATAACTGATTTTTTCTGAAGATAAATTGCTTCCCCTCTTTTCCTCCCATGACTTGATGCTCATCAGTGTTATGAAACATAGAAACACTTGCTTCAGTTTCTACGAGCTGAGCTTTGCTGTACCCTGCATATTCAACATTTTGCAATAAATTTATAAATTTGCTTCCGCATCGGCGCTCGTTTCATAAAGTGGAAAACACAGTAGGGTTGAGTACATCAGTACTACAGACATTACAGTGAGCCTTCAAGTTTCCCTCTACTTAAATTATCGTCTGTACCTACAGTATCACCAACATCAGATGACAGATGAACAACACGCTTACTGTTATCGGCCTTTTCAGCTTTGCCTCGGAGCTGCAATAAAATACAGGGAGTTGATGAGGTCCCGTATGGCTTCAAAAAATTATAAGTTGGAAACTATTCGTGAAAGATCATCGCGGTTTGCTGTAAAACGATTAGCTGCTGTAAGAGATTTTTTTTCGATTGTGTCAGACTTACGAGTACAATGTGTGCCCCACTCGTCGCTCGTAGCACATTAAGGCGAATTCAATTTCTGCCCATTCAGGGTCAGTTCAAAATGTTTCAAATGGCTCTGAGCACTATGGGACTTAACATCTGAGGTCATCAGGCCCCTACGCTTAGAACTACTTAAACGTAGGCCAAAACAGGATTAGAACATGAGATCGTAGCAGCAGCACGGCTTTGGACTGAAGCGCCTAGAACCGCACGGCCACAACGGCCGGCGGAGGGTCAGTATTGTATCATCAAGACTTCGGATTGCATCAGTGATACTAGCACGAAGGGTAGGAATGTCATCGACCAGCGTCGTCTACACGGGATCCTTGACGTAACACCACAAACAGAAGTCTGATGAGGTGACATCCAGGCTGTCACGGTTCAGCCACTCCTCAGGAAGCGCGTCGTCCACGTTTCATCTCCAGAGTGAAGTCGCAGCTCACCACCACTCTGGCAGCTTTCGAGATGACAACACGTGCTTCAGGCACTGGAGCAGTGTGTGTGTGGTAGGGTGCGGGCTGTGTTTAGAGAAAGGTCTGCCTTTTAAGGTTTTTGATCCATCTCACTGTGCTAATTTTTGAGGTCGTGTTCTACTAAAATGGCGTCTATAATTATGTGACACCATTATCACAGTTTTGAATTCTGCATACCAGATTACATACTGCACATTCTCCTAGTCTATCATTTTGATGGATTCCAAGTCAAATCTAAGATAGAGCTGAATTTAAAATAACTGTGAGAGCTACTCGATGTTTTACAACGAAGTATAAGAATAGTGCATAAATTCGTAGCGTTGTTGTTTAGCATGTTGCTATGGGTTTATGTAATGATTGTCATTTTCCATTTGTGGTTCATTGTTGCTGTTTGAGTTTACATTTTGTCATTTTATCACCTGGAGGTACTGATTGGAGCTCTGGATGCTAGAAAATGGAGTTCCAACTGGGGAAATCGGAACAAAAAATGGTTCAAATGGCTCTGAGCACTATGGGACTCAACATCTTAGGTCATAAGTCCCCTAGAACTTAGAACTACTTAAACCTAACTAACCTAAGGACATCACACACACCCATGCCCGAGGCAGGATTCGAACCTGCGACCGTAGCAGTCCCGCGAAATCGGAACATTCTTCAGTTTGAGTTCAGTAGTGAGTGACAGCAGTGGAGATATCCACAAATATTTTCGCCGTGTACGGGGATTGCGCCAGTGGACACAGAATGGCAAAGAAAATGGACAGGGCAGACAAGCCTCCAAACAGTACTTTGCATGAAGTCATGGGCGTCCAACCATTTAGCGAGTAGTGGTATTTTCGCAGTCCTGCTTCCTTCTGACGAAGCTTACGACAGTAGCACGTGAACATTCGACAAGCTTCGCCGTTTTCGAGTACTCGTTCCCAGGCCCTGCCTTATAGTAATCTGTCCTTCGCCTTCGCCCGCGTGCCCCCCGTCCTCGTGTGCTGCGCTCACACACGCCTGTTTCGGCACGGCGCCGCCAGGTGGCTCGCCAGTGCGCGAGGCTCGCGCTGCCGGGCGGCCGCAGCAGCGGCAGCAGAGCAGGCGGCGACGGCGGCAGCCATGGCCACGCGCTCCCACTGTGCGCTCGCGGCTGCACTGCTGGTGGCGATGGCGGCGACGAGTGAGTGTCTTCCAGTCAACTGGTTTAACACAATGTTTTTACAGATTTTGTCTTCGTTATCAAGCGTTAACCAATGCATCATTTCATTTGTGTTCTTTTCTCCTGACTAGTTTACAATGGCCTACTATGATTTCCTGCCAATCTGTTAATCTCGGAGCACCATTTTCATCCTCTGTTATTTGCTGTATACAGGTGTGTTCAAAGAGTAGCGGGAACTTTTAATTTCGAGGATTGTGTTAGTCAAATTCTCGCGATTTTTCGTTGTTTATCGGCCAACATGTCAAACTATGTGTTCACTGATCGCTGTATTGAACGTTTAGTGGGTCCTCAGTTGTCACGTAAGTGAGTTGTGTTCGCTTAAGAGTGACGATTGCTGATTTGTCTCCAAAATGAGTCAGACAGTTTGCAGTATATTTTGCTACGAAAATGGAATAAAATGTAACAAAGTTTTATAAATTATAATTGTTGCTTTTAATGACTCTTAGGAGTGAAACAAGGGTTTATGTGTGCTATAAGCGTTCTGGTGGTGGTGGTGAAAAATTTGAGGATGACGAACTTTCTGGCCGCCCAACCACATCAAAAACCGACGGAAACGTGGAAAAAACGAAACAAATCAGTATTTGGGAAGGTTTTGCTCAGTGTTTTCTTCGATTTTAACCGTGTAGGGCATCTCGACCTTTTGGCAATAGGTCAAAATCAATTAGAAATACTACTACCCACAACATCAGTGCAGTTCTCTAGAAGCAATCCGAAGAAAACTCCAGGATTTGTTGCGAAACAATTCGTGGCTTTTGCACCACAATATTTCACTTGTTCACACTTCATTGCTTGTTATGAATTTTTGGCAGAAAGCAAAATTGTAATGATGCCCAGTCTCCAAATTCGCTAGACATGGCCGCGTGTGACTTTTTCCTGTTTCTAAATGAAACGAACGTTAAAGCGCCGTCGTTTTACAACCTTAGATGAGTTTAAAAGCGCATCGCTGAAAGAGCTATGTGCTGTGGCAAAGATAAGTGTTCCGAAAGTGTTCAGGGAATATGAAAAAGCGGTTGCGTAAGCGTGTGTCATGTAATGAGGACTACTTTGAAGAATATAACATTAATGTAGATGAATAATAAAAGTAATTCTAGAAAATGAAAATTATCGATACTTTTTGAACACACCTTGCATGGTTAGAATATATCACACTCAATGAAAGATGGCGTTAAATTGTTCAGATGTTCTACAACTATTAAGTAACGCTAAATAAAACAAGAGGAAAACTAAAACAGATTCAGAGAAGTATGTAGCTGGCTGATAATTGGCAAAAAAGCAGGAATCAGACAGCAATCCTGATAACACGTCAAGAAAGTCACCCTAAGATTTTGTGTCACATTCGGTTGACCGTCAATTACAATAGAGCAAATCTGTTGGCATAGAGTTGCCGCCCTTTCATCTGAAAATAATCTTCATTCTAGTAAAAGGTGGTGTACTGTGACCTGTACGCCAAAAGGGCCACACACTGGAGAGTCCTCTCACTAGAGCGAGAACTCATGCGGGGTGGTAACGTGTGAGTAGGTTGAGGAGAGCGTCCTGGATATTCTGGACAACTTTATCCACACTGCAGAGAGTGATGGGCACTCAGGGAGTCGGAACATACGATGTGTTTATCACTCCCAACATACGAATATCTGATCTGCTGCAGTGCCCACAAGATAGCATATATTCCCGTCGAGGACACTTACGTCTCGAGGCAGTCGGATCTTGACGACCTCATCTACTTATGGACAGGGACTGTCAAGCACTGTGGAGGACAGTTGTAAAAAATCACGGGAAATCAGCAGAAGAAATCAGTCGTGATTTCGAAAGTGCTACCAGTAGTCCATCTAGCACATTGCCAGCCTAAAAACAACGGGGCACAATGTTTGAGCAGCTCCTCACAGGCCTCACACTTCTGTAGTAAATGGCTATGGTGCCGGACAGTATATCACTGGGAACAGGAGTAGTAGGGTAACAGCAGCATCGCCACACATGGTGGGTTGCCTACATCAGGGGCAAGTACACATTCAGATGCAAACCTTTGTTCTCTTTTGAGGGATGGATAATTACACCCTCACAGATTGCTGGAACATATCTCTAAAACCTTCTCTCGTCTCGCTACCCATGCAGGCTGTCCGAAGTGCCCCACAAAGCGACGTGTCCACCAGTGGCCTCACCACAAGCTGCCTCTTGCGCCGCACAGAGTGGATGTCACGCTAATCCCTGGAATAAAATCACACATCCTGTCAGCGTCCTCTGCCATCTCAAGTGGTCTGTATGCATGCAGATACCAGCACATGCAAGAGATGCTTTCCTTCAGAGCAATTACCTGTCTGGGAATTGATCCAGAAATATTGCGGAAGTTAATAAATAGTTAATTTCTGATCATGATGCAGGGGATATATGACGAACATGGTAACTATTTCACCCACCCACCCACCCCCACCCCCCCCACACACACACACACACACACACACACACACACACACAAACAAACACACAAAAATTGATGACATCACAAAACTAATAGCAGGTTGACTGGAAATATAGTAAAAGAAAAAAGTGATTGTTAGCTACAAAGAGAGAGAGAGAGCTAACTGGTTTGATCATGAATGAGCATGGGATATTCTAATAACTGCAGCACTTTTTCACTCCACCCATGGACTCTAAACTGCCCCAGCCATCCTGGTGCGCATTCTTGTAATACACTTCATGAAACACTGCAGTGCTTCAGAAGTTATTAAATCTGGAGTGGAATATCATATTTTAAAAATGTCACAAATGTTGCTTCAGAAGATGTGCCACAGGAAATATTAATTAAATGATTAATATAGGCACTTATTATTTGACATCACAACTGGAAGTGGTGATTTATGAAATATTTGGAATTTCAAATTTCGATGTGCATTCCGTAATGGTTTTGGGTTCCCTGAGGACTACAGGCCTTCCATGTGTATTTTCTTTTTCAAAGGTACTACAGAATTACTAAACTGACAGGTTCTCTCAGCTACACCAGGAAGAAGAGTGCAGGAGGAGGCGGAGGAGGAGGAGAAGGAGAAGGTGCACGAGGAGGAGGAAGATCTACCACATGATGGTACAGAGACAACAACAACAAATACCTCTGCAAGACAGAGTCCACTGTGATGTACTGAGAGACACTAAACATAACACACTTAAACCGCGATCTAATCAGGAGTAATAAGTCGTCATGGCTAGATATCATTGTCAATCGGGAATTTGATGCCAGGATTGGGTTTTTAAAACACTGTGGAAAACCTAAATTGGTTATCTCCATTACATTGAGAAGGAGGAAGGGCCTATTGCGGATAGTATAGAGAAAACAAGTAAATAACACTGCAATACAGAGTCCATTGCGATGTACTGGCAAGCACTAAGCACGACACACTTAACCACAAATCAGTCTGTAGCAGCAGCTGCCATGGGAGGATGTCGGAGATCGACGAAACACTGGCAGATTCCGCACGTTCATGTCCTGATGTACACACACAGTGCACCAATTTCGTCATACACCGCCGACGCTAGTGCCCAGAGATCGGTGAAAACTACACTGGCGACAACTTCCACTTCTGCTACAGCTGCAGTCGTGGACGCGTGTGTAAGCAATATCACCAGCCATGGAAGGCATCCAGGGATGGTTGGAATGGTAGGAATTCGAGTGTTATCAATATTGCCAGCGCAAACACCTGTTATTTTGAATCTCCTCTCACACTGCACACACATCTGCGTCTATCCCCACTCACCCAGCACACTTCCCACTTCTGGTCGGTGCACTCTGTACACTAAGAAGCCTGTCACAGACTGAGCTAATCCATTACTTCTGGTAGCTGGCTCCTTGTGACCACCTCTGCAGCCAGCTGCAATGTACCGCCAAACAAACAGCTGCAGCTTGGTTTTGTATAGTAATTCTAACCAATTCCACCCCGACATGCCCCCCCCCCCCGATTAAAAGATCCACTTTACCCAATCTGTGATAGCTATATTGTTGACCACATGCCTAAAATTTATCATGTGAAGTGTAGATTTCTACTTTTATACAAGTTATTTTCATGGACAGAAGAAATCAGGGCATACACATCACTAACATATCGTTACATGTTGTGAAGATCCTGTAATAGTATGACATAGGCTACATTGCAAGTATTTTTCTCATCAGGTAGAAATAAATCTGTTCTAATCAGCCTAATATCTATTACATCGTGTTGAGGGTTGAATTACACTTAGGCGCTTTCTTGTTCTACTGATTTTATTTGTATGAACTAGTTTTTGGCTTATTAGGCCATCTTCAGATAACTACTGACTATTGTTTACAAGGAGCTTGTGTTCGAACCAAACATTCTGGACTAGGATACAACTCACTTACATACAATCTTTGGTTGTGGTATTGTCTTTGGAATTGTCAAAAGGGTCTTTTGACTTTTTGTTCTGTAAAACTGTTCTTTAACGTAATAAATCACATTTTATTCTTTGTCAGTACCATGTATGACAAGATTTGGATTATTTAGACTACACATTGTTACAAAAGTACAACTGTTTAGTGTTTATTGAGAACAGTTCAAAAAAATGGTTCAAATGGCTATGAGCACTATGCGACTTAAATTCTGAGGCCATCAGTCGCCTAGAACTTAGAACTAATTAAACCTAACTAATCTAAGGGCATCACAGACATCCATGTCCCAGGCAAGATTCGAACCTGCAACCGTAGCCATTGCTCGGTTCCAGACTGCAGTGCCTAGAACTGCACAGCCACTCTGGCCAGCTGTGAACAGTTGCACTGGACACTAATTGTTGGTTGTACAACAGCAATGTTTGTTTGGGGGTTACATATATTCCAAATATTACATGGTTACAGTTGAGTTACAGTTAGAAATGTAAACACATATGGGATATTACATTATATTGGGATGTCAATTTGTTTACTATTGGGACACTTTGTGGTTAGTAGCAGGTTTACTTTATTGTGTAAAGTTTAAGAGTGATGATGTGCTCAGTTGCAATTGGTCATTTAGAACCAGATGGGGATTTAGGGCTAAGTGTTTGTTAATTTCAAGTGCTTCTAGTAGGCTGAGTTTACTGCCTTTGTTGGCTATGTGTAGCACTTCTTTGTGGGTTAGATATTCGTGTTCCTCTTTGAGCACATGTTCAGAAAAGGTGGAGTCTGATTTATTTTATATCGAGCTGAGTTCATGTTCAGTCAACCTTGTTGATATGTCCCGGCCCATTTGACCAATGTACAGTTTATTGCAGTCAGTGCAGGTTATTTTGTAGACCCCACTGTTGCTTTGTTTATCTGTTTTGTCCTTGCTGTTGAATAGCAGATTAGCTGTAGTGTCTCTTATATAAAATGATATCTTATAGTTTTGGGATTTCAATGTTTTGGGTAGTTTGATAGTTTACCTAGATATGGAATAGTACACCAGTTGGTTTTTGGTGTGGTTGTTATTGCAGAGAGAGCATAAATGTAGGGCAAGATTTTCCTTCTTTGTTTCTTGTGCAGGATTTTGTCAACTAATTCAGGGTTATAGCCATTGTTATATGCAACATATTTAATGGTGTCTTCTTCTATTTGGAAAATCTGTTTTGATATTGGTATGGATGTGAGGCGATGTGCCATGAAATGGAAGGCTGCATGTTTGTGTGTTATTGGGTGTTATGAACATGAGGGTATTACCGTGTCTGTTGTTGTGGGTTTTCTGTAAATGCTAGAAGTATGTGTATTTGTGTTGATATATGTGTTAAGGCTTAAAAGTTAATGAATTTTTCACCTAGCTGCATGTAGAATTGTATGTTTTTATGTTGTGAATTTAGATGTTCTAGGAATGTGTTCAGTTGTGTGTTGGTACCTGTCCACATACACAGTACATCTACATATCTCTACCAGTATTTAATGTGATTACTGAGGGGTTCATTTTCTAGGAACTGTTTCTCGAAACTGTCCATGAATATTTCAGCTAAGAGGGGACTTAAAGGTCGTGTCACTGGCAGAGTTCACACCATTATAAAACTGACGGACGCACCAGCTGTGTGGATGCTGTCTTCGTCAACCGCACTCGATGCACCATGCACTGCTCGCATCTCCGAAGAAGAAACATACCGACGAAAAAAAACTAACAACACCAAAAAGAGAATTAATGTAGAGTGACGAAACGTCGGGAATACATTCGTCTAGGTAACATATTTAAGTGACTGACACTGCAACATCGTAGGTTAAAGTAATCGCGAGATAAGCCATTGCAAGTGTGAACTGGAAAATTAACAACCGTTGTAATGACCAGAACATTGAGAGCAGACAGGCGAACGTGCAAGCAATGTTTTTTACTGTTACTGGATCTCAGTTTGTGGGATGGCGTTCCATGCTTGTTGCACTCAGTCGGTCAGAGCAGGGGCAGTAAATGCGATGACACTGAAATTACCGTCCAATGATGTCCAATGTGTGTTCGATTGGAGATGTGGTGATCGAGCAGGCCAAGTAACATGTCGACACACGGTAGAGCGTTTGGATTACGACAGCGGTCATTGGGTGAGCGACAGCCTGTTGGAAAACACCCCCTGTAATGCCGTTCATAAATGTCAGCGTAACAGATCGAATCACCAGACTGACGTACAGATTTGCAGTCAGGTTGCGTGGGATAGCCCCGAGAGTGTCCTGTTGTCATACGAAGTCTCTCCCGAGACCACAGCTCCAGGTCGGGGTTGGTTGCTGGTCCTCAAGTGGTCTCGTCGTAACCAACACACGGCCATCGTGGGCACCGAGGCCGAACCAGCTTTCCTCAGGAAGCGCAAGCGACCTCTACCCTGCTCTGCAACGAGCGCTCGCTTCACACCACTGAAGTGGCAGACGGCGGAGGTTCCGCGTCAGTGGAATTCACGTTGCAGGGCGCCTGACTTGGAGACGTCCTTCAAGTAATCGATTTGTAATTTCGTTCTGTCCCTACCGTGCCCACTGCTGCTGAGGTTTCTGCTGCAGGTGCAGCACGATGCGCTAGATCCATACGCCGTCACGACAGTCTTCCCTGTCGGTATTGCCATGTAGTCATCCCGTCCCTAGTTTACCTACGACCATACATTTTCGTGACTACCACTACCAGCAAACACGTGCAGTGTTTACATTCCTGCCATGTATTTTTGCAGCAACGCAGAGGGAACATCCAGTTATCGTAGGCCTCGTCCAAAATCAGCGAGGTGTTTAGAATGGCGTCTTTTTAGCGTTAATCGCATTCATTCACTAACTTCAACTCACCACGTCCAGTCTCAAAAACTCTCATGACCGACAGAGCGTGTATTTAAAGCAAACTTGCTCTGCACTGTCATAGTGCCACTAGTAGCTCCACTCTTATGCGACTGGCGCAAACTTGTAATAGACATCATCTTCTAGACGTAGGAACATGCCTACTAACTTTCGTCTGTGTCACACAACTCCTTCTTGGTGCTGCGATTTTTTTCCGTCGGTGTGGATTGAAGGCTATTCAGCCCCTCGAACTGGGCCTCATCTTAAAATACGATGTGGTGTCGCTCCAGCGTCAATTACTGTCGCTGGTGACACCGCTGTCAGTGTTCTGTTCAGAACCGATTCAAATGGCTCTGAGCACTATGGGACTTAACTGCTGAGGTCATCAGTCCCCCAGAAGTTAGAACTACTTAAACCTAACTAACCTAAGAACAACACACACATCCATGCCCGAGGCAGGATTCGAACCTGCGACCGGAGCGGTCGAGCGGCTCCAGACTGTAGCGCCTAGAACCGCTCGGCCACTCCGGCCGGCCAGCGTTCTGTTCTCCTCCGTTGGTCAACGGAAGCCACAACAATGATATTCCTCCTGGGAGTTCGTATCGCTCCGTACTTCGTCGCACCACCCATTTGCATGTACCACTTGCTACTAACTAGCCCGTTTGCCGACTCCAGGTACGAGTTGTGTCTTACAAGATTGCGCGGCACAGCCAATAACGTTGCTGTCATCTCAGCGTTAGGAGCGTCCGACTGTTGGGTTTCTGCACAGTCCACAGAACTCACCGATTCGTCAGTGAAGTGACTAAAGTCCCGTAGCAGTTAAGTCCCATAGTGCTCAGAGCCATTTTTTGACTAAAGTCATTGGATAGCAATATGCACACATAGAAAAGGTGGTAGGTACAAGGTACAAAAGGGTGGTGCCATGGCGGAGCTGTCGTTTGTTCTCAGGTGATTGGAGACCAATTGCAGTCATGTTCCCAAGCAACGATGTCATCTCACCGGACCACAACTGTTCGTTCTGGACAATTCGAGCGAATTATTTGGCCACCCACATTGCCCGACACGAATCCCATCCAGTATTTTTGGATAAGATCGGCTGTGAAGCAGCATCGACCAGTATTTCTGCAAGGGACTTCCAACGACTTGTTGAGCCCATGCCACGCCGAGTTATTGCACTACGCCGGTCATAAGGAATTTCGACACGGTATATCTAATTTCTGATGACTTCGATCACCTCACTGTATGTTAAAGATCCCAGCCACTGAGAAAAGCACTACTGTGGAACGACAAATACACTGGCTGGTGGACGTTCTTCCTTCTAGAAAACAACCATCACTCAAGTATGTTTCTGAATGAGTGACCCATTGTGTAGATGTAAATGGTGTTACTGTACCTACCTACAGCAGCTGTCTTCAGATGCTTATATACATATAAGTATGAAGCACACTTCAGGTATTTCTTGCTTCCTGTACTCATCATGATGGAATAGTAACTGCCAGCAGTTTGTTTTAGAGCTTTCTATATTCGTGTACAAAAGTGCATGGGTTGGATAAAAATCGTGACAACACAGTTATGATTCATACCAGACGTTGCTGACAGACGTTCCAAATGGTGCAAGCCATCAGTGTAAGTGCCCCGCATCTCGATCACCTTCCCCACACCGATGGAAGGCGCCACACACTGTCAGCAAGTCCACCTCTGCCGACTTCTTGCAAGGACTGCCCTATGGCACGTGCCAAGAAGACATTCCTTCATTTTGGCGGACAGCTCGTAATCGCACAGACTGCTATCGGGTGAATTCGGTTGATGTTCCAGTATTTTCCACTTCCATGTATGCAGGAGCTAGTGCATGTGGTTCGCCATGTAGCATCATGCATGATGGGACGCTGTGTCAGGAGGCTGTTGTGCTCTGACTATGTGCCATTTCAGTCTATATCCATGCACTTTGTTTGTGTTTCCTAAATATGCTGCTAGGGCGCTCGAACTGCCCTTCCGCAGTTTCAGACAGTATGTACAGAAGCTGACTCAAACACAGCCGTCGCCGCTCACTGCGCTATTTGTACAGATCGTTTGCTATCAGAAACACACAGTGCCCATGGCATGTGATACACATCCTTTATTTTATGGCTGTTTTGCCACTACTTTCCATCCAACCCATGTACCTCTCAAACACTTACGTCGGAACTGTGTGTCTTCAGCTACAGTGGAGCTGACAGTCTGCTGCGCTGGCTGCCATCAGTCGCTGGTAAACAGAAACATGTCTGTCTGTGGGCCTTCAGAGGGCTGTGTGTGAGCACATGAAGCCAAATTTGTCACCAGAGGCGGGACAGTCATCTCAAAATTTTTCAGTGTCATTCGTGTACTAACCTTGTAGAAGGATGACCAGTCTTCAACATCTGGAGTAGTTGAGACGAGACGACACGAAACCTAACCAGTGAGTGCCTGCTTAAAATGCACTACAGAAAGTCAGTAAGAAGCCACGCTGTCACTAGTGGGAAGACTTCGCCCCCACCATCGACCATTCTCTCCTTGGTCTTCACTACTAGAGGAGGAGTCAACTAGAAGCCTAGCGATAGCCCTTCATTAGCTATCACTCTCACCATTGTACAGCCGCAAGCATTTTAAGGGTAGATTACGTGTGAAGCTACAGTGGAATACTGTATTAGCCACCAGTAGCTAGTGAACACAGCCTGTTGTCATTTGGGTTGGTGGTTTATTACTAGATGGACAAGGCCTGATCGCTATAACCTGACAACGGGGATGATGCATGGCACAGGCGAAAGGGTATCCCGAACATCAGGGTTTCAGTGATATTGCCGAATACGTGTCTAGAAATGGTGAATTGCCCTAACAGGTGAGCTGGTATCTGGAACAAATCGCTGTCAAATTTGTAGCAGACTCATTCACAGGCACCAACAGCAGCTTGAGGTTCGAGTCTCCATGTTGGTACCAACTTCCTGCACTAAGTCCACACTTCAGGCTTGGTGCCACACTGCAGAGAAACCTTCCTGGCTCACTTCAGCAGCAACCAGACCGCAGAGCACAGGCAACAGGGCACAGCCCAGGCGCAACAGATGGCTTTCGACAACGTGCTCGACACACCTGCTTGATGAACGGTTGTCCACCCGTCTGCGGTCGTTAATCGCGTAGTTGGCTACATCTGCAAGATTCGTGGCTGTTTCCACATTCAACTGACGCCAGTGCTGTGGCTTACGACACAGGTGCACAAGCCAGATGCTTACAGCAATCGTCAGAAAAACAGGACACGAGCACACATTGTAGTCAGCTGTCCGATCACTAGAAAGTACCTGCCTTGCTGCCAGCCCTTTTTTTCGGGGGAGACAGAGTAATCACGCCCCTATTTCGACACAGTGCTGATGTACAAATAGAGAGTAATTTATTGGTTTTGACAGCCGTTTCTCTCTATGTATTCATCCAACCTCAGCTGTGCGTTGTTTGACAACCTGACATTATGGCCATCCGGCCACTCTCGGAGTCGGCTATAAATTGCCTCAGAAGTTGTGGCATCATCTTCAGTAGGTATGAGAAATTGCGTCGTCCACGCAGCATGCAGAGTGGACCTCAACCTACAGTGCTAACAGAGTGGGATGAGTGAAGAAACTATTGGTTGTTTTCGATATGTGTGATACACATGGATCTACAATAGAGTGTCACAATAGCGTAGGGATTACTTTGGATACGCCAGAGGAACTAGCTGATGTGTCTGAGTTTTGGGGCAACAAGAAGGGGCAGAACCTGGGACTGCTAGATGTTTGCAGTATAAATACCGGGTGATCAAAAAGTCAGTATAAATTTGAAAACTGAATAAATCACAAATTAATGTAGATAGAGAGGTACAAATTGACACACTTACTTGGAATGACATGGGGTTTTATTAGAATCAAAAAAATACAAAAGTTCAAAACATGTCCGACAGATGGCGCTTCATCTGACTAGAATAGCAATAATTAGCATAACAAAGTAAGACAAAGCAAAGATGATGTTCTTTACAAGGTAATGCTCAATACGTCCACCATCGTTCCTCAACAATAGCTGTAGTCGAGGAATAATGTTGTGAACAGCACTGTAAAGCGTGTCCGGAGTTATGGCGAGGCATTGGCGTCGGATGTTGTCTTTCAGCATCCCTAGAGATATCAGACGATCACGATTCACTTGCGACTTCAGGTAACCCCAAAGCCAATAATCGCACGAACTAAGGTCTGGGCGTCTGATAATACAGCTTCACTAAAAGCGCCTTTTCAGGTAACGTCAACATGCTGCGACTACTGGCGCATCTGATTCTCTCTCTCATTACAGCTCCTTTTATACACGATTATCATGCACAGTCACTGACGTTTTACTGTCCACCGCCATCTGTCGGATATTTAGTGAACTTTGTTTCTTTTTTTTTGTTCTAATAAAACTCCATGTCATTCCAAGCATGTGTGTCAATTTTTACCTCTCTATCTACATTATTCAGTGGTTTATTAAGTTTTCAAATCTATACTGACTTTTTGATCACTCGGTACTTGAGCATTCTGCATTGTGCGCTGAATCTGTACCTGTAACTTGTTTCATGTGACATACTTTTGGTTCTGTTGTGATGCAGTATAGGGATTCTGGGTTACTCGTTCTTCAGTCTGGCAATTGGTGCGTATTTGTATTGTGTGTGGATGAGCAGTAAAGGTGTTGAAATGAGATACAGGATGTTACTGTCCAGAAGACAGCTAAAGCACTGATTGATGAAGTAACACAGGGTAGACCAGATAACACAGAATTATGGAATAAGCTTGTAGCTAAGCATGAGGAAATACAGTTGTTCCAGACACTGAACCATCTAACAGATCCATATGCCACTACCCTAGTCAGCACTTTTTGCGGATGTGATGTTGCTCGTGGAGAACCTGACAATGTCGCAGAGACTTGGTGTTTGAGCAGTTGTTACAGGTAGCAAAATTAGGTCTAGCAAGAGAGGCAAAAACTTTTTGTAGATACACGGAAACACTGAGAAAGGGGGACACGTTTGAACATATAAAATGGAGACTTCTGTAGAGGTTCAGGAAGCAGAAGAGTGCAAGTTTCTGTCAGGAACATTTGAGTGATATTACAAAGAGGCAAGTGGAAGGTATAGAGGATTTTGCTGACAGAATAAAGAAAGCGGACGTACATATGTATGAGCTGGATCAGTTTTTCTACAGGAGCGGAGCAATGAATTTAATAGACAGAAACTCGACTGCGCTGACGAGGACTTGCCTCATTGGTCACAGAAAAGTCAGACAGTGCTGGACATAGTTCTTCAGCACCAAATGTTAGGGAGCGCGATACTGGTTAACTGCCTGAAATCAGAATCCAGGAGAGGACCAGGTTCTTTTAAGGCATCTTTTTGCTGGTTAGCACTCAGAACACTAGTCACAACTGAAATGACATGGTGAAAGAAAACGTAAAAATACTAGTCTTCCTTTTTGTTAGCAGATGAACCAAAATAACTTCTCCGACAGATTTCTTCGCCGCCGGGCTCTTCTCTGCCACGCTTCTCCACTGAGGTCCTTCTCTGCACGTCATCCACTGAGCAGTGAGGTGTCTCTGAGCATATGGGCTGGGGACCTGAACAAGTTTTCTAATGAGCTGAACTTACAAGGAGAGGTCCCCAGCAGTGGGACAGACTTTTTGAAATATCTATGTGTTGATGTAGGATGAGATCCCAGGTATCACAACTTACAACGATTCCCCATGGTGGGTCTTCGTTTGCGAGTAATCGAAGAAAAATTTTGTTGTTTTGAGTCACCATTAACAGCGTTAAATAGATGGTATGAAACTGACTGGTTGTGTAGCATAATGGATAGGGTAAGGACTTTGCATGCAGTAGGTCGTTGATTCGAAACTTATCAAGTGGTTTAAGATTTTTTGTTTTTAAACCTTTATCAAAAAGAATTTGATCACAAATTTTGTTCGATTAATCATTTAAATGTAGTTTTTTATTTCTGTTTCTTTGTTACTTCATTTTAATCATCCTATCAACTTCTTCATTTGCTCTCATATTTCTTCATGTCATTCTTTTTCTGCTTGAAATTTTTGGTCATGTGATTTTAATTGACTTTGTGTATTAACTATGCGTATTAATTTTTTTGTGTTAATCATACTATCTTTTGGTTGTGTTAATGCTTTCATTCTTTCTATTTCTCATTTTTCTTGAATTTCGTTTTACTTATAATTCGTTCTTTTCCTTAAATCTTCATCTGCATTATTTTGTCCATAATGCAGCAGGAATGCAGGGTATGTTTTAAATGTTTGTATAACGATTACCAACCAAAACAATTCACAGCTTGTAACAAAACATACATTTTTGCTACCATTTCACAGTCAATACAAATGGATTATTTAATCTTTTGTTTTTTAACTGATAGATCGGAATTTTTAAATATTTAAATATTATAATAGATAAATACAATTACATGCCCACTCTCAAAAATTCTGAGTGGACAAATAAATACATAAAGAAATATCAGAGCATCTGAAAGAGTTGTGGTTAAAACGACGTAAGAAAGAAATATAAATAAATAAATAACATTTAAACCAGTTAATTGATTATAAGTGAGAATTAAAGTCATTTAAATAAAGGCTTAAGAATAATAAAATTCAAGCACCTGATGATAACCAAACTCACGATTTCTTACATTTGAAGCCCTTCTCATTACGCTACACAACCAAACTACACATTACATGTGTTTCAACATTACTGAGGGCCAGGTAAAGTTGTGGCACTCCTCTTTCTCCAATTAGTCGCAAAAGAGGGCCCACCTGGGTGAATGGCTGGCGCGTGTGATACCTGGGATCTTAACCAACATCGCCGTATAGATGGTTACAAGTAGCTGTTGCGACCACTGGGGATCTCTCCTTATTAGTCGCAGGCGTGACAAATGCCTGAAGTCACTGCCACCTTCAGATTAAGATGGCAAGTTGTAGGGTCACCGAGCATGAGCCACAGGGACAGCCAAATCATTTTTACTGACTTCTTCATTTAGAAGACTTTCTTGCAGATTTTACGATCAGTATTGCTTCAATTCTGGCCACAACTGCAAGCCTATATTCTTCTGTAGAGTTATCTGCCTTTTGATACTAACACTCTGGCAATGATAGCACACCTTCACAATTATAATTGCATTGTACTGATACAAATTTATTAGAATCAGACCACAGATCCCACAAACATATTTACAAACGTATTAGTTTTGACTTGTCAGTTTTTGTCACATGTTTTATTGCAAAGTTTGATAATGACAAACGGAATTAATTCTGGTTCTCGTTTAATTTCATAGATAACGAATTCCTTATTGATTTTTTTAGCGGTCAGCAACTAATTACGCCGGGTCAGCATGGTCACTTCACATTCTTCTAGTCAAACACATCCCACATGCCCTTGAATTTTGGCGACTACTATGAAGAATTTGTTGAGTGCTATCTTGTGGCACTGCAGTCATTTCCGTGACAGTTCTAATTTAGAGGAGAACTTGCATTTGGTATCTAAGAAATCATTAAACTCACTAAAGTAATAACTAAATTGTAAATTGTTTGCACATCACCATTTATGTATTCCTTTCACAGAAGTGAGGTTGTATGTGTCCATTGATGTCCAGCTGAAGAATCATCATTGAACTTTTCAACAGGGGTTTATTTATTTTTTGTCTACTATGTGTGTCGGACAATGATGGGAATCCAATCATTGGGTGTGCAGGAGACTTGAGAAATTTTATTGTAGGTTGATTAATTCCTCATTCACACATTAGGTGTGTTTAAATTCCAGTGATTGCATTATGTCATGCCGAGGTTTAGCAGGGCAAGAGTTAGAAGTTTAGCAAGAATGAACGAGGTAGACAGTGGGTCAGATATGGAGGTACAACAGGAAAACGTCTGATGTCATGATGCTTTCCAAATCAGAGAGTAACGATACTTTAGAGAGGTTCTTACGTGAGATGTAAATTATTCACTGATTGACATTCTGTTAGATTCATAACATTTATATATAGTCCAGACGAAATTGTAATGATATGAAGCGAAATCCACTTCTTTCGTAACATTTTCATCGATTTGGCAAGAGAAGCCGACTTTAACTTGCAATAAGAGAGGCTACGTATTACTCGAAACTCATCAGTGCTTCATGATTCCATGTCCTAGCAACCACCTTATTGGTATGGCTGACAACTCGAAAGTAGTCCTGTGGTGTAACATTTGCAAACGCTTTTTTTGTTAGCATTTCAGCCTCACTGACCATAAACTTCTTCTCGTTTTTTGCCACGTTACTTTTACCTCTGCACATTTATTCCCACTCGGATTTATCTGAATCAGATATACAGGAAGCCTGATTTAAAAGTGCTCTTTCGCTTTAGCTACAGTAGTCCGTCGGCTTGGTAGCCTGGTGTTTTTCGCCTGTACGGCACTACAAGTTCCGTTAACTCTGTCTTATGCTCTAAGTCGCAACTAATTTTAAACGCACTATAGCGTTTGGAATCAGAACTTCTATACTCCATTCTGGGCTAGGTTATCATATCGCTAGTATGCAGGTGCTATCTTTCTGAACGGAGCTGTCAACGGCATGACTACAGGGTGACTTGGCTCCTATGGGGGTATCACAGATGGAATGGTGGCGGACTTCTCAAACTGTCCAGCGATCATGAACTTCATGGCCACGGAAGCAGTAGGTCAGCAAGGACGAGACTCCACTCTGCATTGCTGCCAAAATTATTCAAGATATCGGAACCAAGATGACGGCGATAGATATAGCAATGTAGCAATAACATCATGGAGAAAAGTTCAAATTTTGGTGGGAAAACAGGTCAATTGGCCTACCTCCACTAATCTAAGTCATCCGACCGCCACCTCTTCCTAGGGATTGCTGGGGAAAGAACTCAGCCTGTGCTGGGCTACTGGATAGGATGGACTTAAGTCTTTATTTTGTATGCAGTGTTTATTCAAACAATATGAGGCAGTAGCTCCATCCAGTGTGTTCACCGTGAGGTCTGGAGTTCTAGTACACAGTACCGCCACCAGAGAGCACCGTTGTCTCTCCTGTGATGTAATCCACGATTGCAGTCGGAAAAATTGTGGGATAAGGACTCAATGTTTTCTGGGCTGCTGGAGAGAGGAAGGAATGTACTTTATTTATTTTGAAACAATTTATTTAGCGATCGATTTCATGTGGTTTATTTTACTGCTACAAAACACTCCCTATGACGTGCATGGGGTCACAATACACAGCCTACAGAACTGCAAACTACTCGTCTATTATCTAAATAACGCAGTACACTGGTGTACAGACAGTCAAACAACTCATAAATTATCGAAATAATGCACTTAACAGTCTACAGAACTGCAAACTACTCGTAAATCACCGAAATAATGCAGCGCAAAGGTGTGGAGAGACGCAACAACACTTAAGTTGTCAAAATATTGCCTGTAAAAGGCTCTACAAACACGCCCGCTAATCATCAACTACTGAAATCATGCATTGCACAGCGTGCACACCTGTTCACAAAATAATGTAACAGACACCAAATCAACTCATAAATCATCAAAAAAGAATGCATGCGTAAAGCTATGCAAACATGCTCACAATGCTTAAACAACCAAAAATAATGCAGTGCACGAACACTCATTGCATGTGGACAAATGCTTTCAAACTATGGTCAACAGTAATGTATCAGCAAACTGCCCCCTACAGGACTTCAGGGCATGCAAACCAGGGGCACACTCACACAATTCCCATACGTGAGACACCTCTGTGCCACATGTGCATTTACCCATGCTGGTGCAGTACCTCCCTACCTGTGGATACTGATGTCACAGGTCACGCTGTAGAAATCTGTTCCAATGCTTCCCAGAATAGCACAGGGTGAGTTGTTCCTATCATTCCTAATGGGACATGTGTGCTGCGTCTAGCCATGCATGCTTTTTCATGCCTAGCATAGCTGATGCAGTGCTGCAAAATGTTAGTGTAGCAACTCACCATCGCAGGGGCATCTAAAAGGTACTGAATGTTATACTGACATCATATGGCTATGTAAAGGAGAGCCAAGTTGGCCTCTTGGAAATTTTAAAGTGTCACAGAAATAGTTTTGTAAGAGCTTTCATGATGTCTCAGCCTGTCTGCATGGAAATCCTAACAGAACCTGTTAACGAAAACAGCCAATAAAAACACTGAATGCATTCCTCCTGATGGTCCTAACTTGTCACCCCATCCATCCCATGTTACCATTCCTGGAAATCGTTAAGTCCTGCTTTCAACAAACATCTCTGAAACACAAACGTTCTCCCTGCTATGTAGGGGCTCCTATGCCTCAGCACAAAGGATATCTTGTGAATGAATAGAGCATTCTGACTGGCTCTTATCAAATTTACTCAAAAAATTACTGATGCTGCCAGTGTGAAAATCAGTGATGGGTGGACGTGTCTCATGAGTTTTTCTTGCGAGTGGTACCACTGTGTCTTAGAGAGAGAGGCTGAATCTTCTTAAAATCCGCTTTATGTTAAAGAAACACAGTCAGAACGACCATATTACTGTCACAAGCAGTCTTGGTTCTTCAGGGGCAACTCAGTATCCATGTTAAAAGCTATAATGGTTTTATAAATCGAGGTATGGCATTACCTTCAAATGAAGTAGTTTTTCCAGAGAAATACCGCTACAGTGAATATAGACGGTGATTGCCGGAGTGTATATTATAAGACCAATCACCGACGATACAACTTATAATAAAATTACAAAATTTAGAAAGTGATTCGGCTAAAAAGTGCGGTATGAAACTGGTATTTGCAAGTCCCTCATGCTGCCGTTGCAAGATATTTCTCCAGTATTTCTAATGCATTCTGTCTCAATGCCATGTCAGAGGTTCTGCGGTATATCCACTGGGTTACAGGCGAAGGTTGATTGAGAAGGATAACAAACAGTAGTAGATGCTGTGCTGATTGAGGTTATAAGAAATGTAGACAAGCTTTTCAGATTTCTAGTGTTACGCTATCCGCTAGAAATGCTGTCTGGGATTTGAAATAAAGTCTTTCCATTCAAACACATACCTGCGTTGGATCCTATGGAGAAGTCCTTTAATGATTACAGCCACTAGTGAATCATATTTCTGGCACTCTCATATCTCCAACCGAGTCACCTTTCTCGAACTTATCTGCTACAGTGAAATTTCAACTTGTTTTTAGGTAGGCCCTTTGCAACTGCTGCTATCTCTGTACCTTTAAGTATGCGATGGTTCCAATTTATTTTGGAACTGAGTGGAAGTCGGAGAAAGCTATATCTACCACCTTCTGCAACCTATGTAGAAACAGGCTAAGCTGCGGTCATGTACTGCACTGTTTGAAACCGAGTCAATGTTGCACACAACATCCTTTACTACAAAGCTAGTGTCATCAGCAAACAGAAACATTTTAGAGTTACCCGTAATAGAAGAGGGCATATCATTTATATAAATAAGAAACAGGAGTGGCCCCAACACTGATCCCTGGGACACCCCTCACTTGACAGTACCCCACTCAGATCCCACATCACAGTCCTTATCAACATTGTGAAAAATGACTTTTGCTGCCTGTTGCTAAAGTAAGAGGTGAATCAATTGTGAGCTACTCCCCATATTCCGTAATGGTCCAACTTATGGAGCAATATTTTGTTATAAACACAATCGAATGTCTTAGTTAAATCAAAATATACGCCAAGCGTTCGAAACTTTTGGTTTTGCCGATCCAGTACCTCACAGACAAAAGAAAATATAGCATCTTCAGTTGTTGAACGACTTCCAAAGCCGAACTGTACATTTGATAGCAAATCGTATGATACAGAATGGTCAATTATCCTTACATGCACACCCTTTTCAATAACTTTTGCAAACACTGAATGCATAAAAATAAGTCTAAAATTATTCCTTTCTCCCTTTTTATAAAGCTGAGTACTTTAATCGCCCAGGAAACTGACCATTCCTAAAGGAAAAATTACAAACATGACTAAATACAGGGCTAACATGCGCAGCACAGTACTTTAATATTCTGCTAGACACTCCATCACAACCATGAGAGTCCTTAGTCTTCAGTGATTCAATTATTGACTCAATCTCCCTCTTGTCTGTATCACAAAGGAGTATTTCAGACATCAATCTCGGAAAGGCATTTGCCAAGAAAGTTATATGATTTCCTGTTGAAACTAAATTTTTATTTAATTCACCAGCAATGCTCAGAAAATGATTGTTAAATACTGTACAGATATCTGATTTATCAGTAACAGAAATATTTTTACTGCGAACTGACTTTATATTGTCGACCTTGTGCTGCTGACCAGACACTTCATTCACAACTGACAATATGGTTTTAATTTTATCCTGTGAATTTTGTATTCTATTTGCATACCACATACTCTTTGCCTTCCTAGTAACATTTTTAAACACCTTACAAAACTGTTTGTAATGGACTACTGTAGCTTGATTGCGACTACTTCTAACGTTTTGATATAATACCCGCTTTGTTCTACGTGGTATCCTTATCCCACTAGTCAGCCACCCAGGCTGTCCATTACTGCTAGTAGTCGAAAACATGACGTTATAAAGCGTCTATAGATGACGCTACATAAAAACCAAGCGCCCTGGCGCCTCCCGTCACACAATGAGAGACCTTATGAGACGACCACAAGTATTTTGGTATGTAGCTGCCGCTGGCAGAGCTAAAACCTCGCAACATCGTTGCAAATATTTGAAACCCTGTGAATGTGCATGTGGTCCTGAATTGTTCCGCTAAATTTACTTCCCATTCCCTTTCCACTTTCTGTCTACGCACCTTCATCGACTTTCCACAATCCACCTTACGGCGCGTGATGGTGGGTACCCTACACCACAACTAGTCATTTGCTTTCCTGATCCACTAGCAAACAGAACGATGGAAAAGCAACTGTCTATATGCCTCTGAATAAACCCTAATTTATCGTATCTTATAGTCCTTACGTGCAATGCGTAGTCGTTACGTGCAATGAATCTTATAGGCAACAGAATAGTTCTGCTGTTAGCTTCAAATGTCGGTTATGGACATTTTGTCAATAATTTTCATCGAAAAGATCGGCACCTTCCCTCCAGAAACTCCCGTTTGAGTTTCCAAACCAACTCTGTAACGCTTGTGTGTTGTTCAGACCTATCTTAACAAATCTAGCAGCCTGCCTCTGAATTGCTTTGACGTCTTCCTTTAATCCGACTTGGTATGGATCCCAAACGCTCAGGAATAGATCGCACTAGCATTCTATATGCGGTCTCCTGTACAGATGAATAATACTTTCCTAGAATTGTCACCGAACGAGGTGGTGCAGTGGTTAGCACACTGGACTCGCACTCGGGAGGACGACGGTTCAAACCCGTATCCGGGCATCCTGATTTAGGTTTTCTGTGATTTCCCTAAGTCACTTCGGGCAAATGCCGGGATGGTTCCTTTGAAAGGTCACACCCAATTTCCCTCCCCGTCTTTTCCTAACTCGATGGGACTGATGACCTCGCTGTTTGATGTCCTCCCCACAATCAACCAACCCACCGACCAACCCTAGAATTCTCCCAATTAACCGAAGTCGACCACTCGCCTTTCCTACCACAATCCTCACATGCTGTGTCCATTTCACGTCGCTTTCGTGCGTTTCGCTCAGATATTTAAACGATGTGACTGTGTCGGGCAGGACACTCGTAATGCTGTATCTGAACATTATGCGTTTGGTTTCCCGAGTCATCCGCATTAACTTACACTTTCCTACATTTAGAGCTAGCTCTCAATCATCACAGCAACTACAAATCTTGTATCCTCCTACAGTCACTCAACTTACACCACAGCATCATTAACAAACAACTACAGCGTCTGCCAAATAGTTTATGTATATAGATAATAATAGTGGTCCTCCCACATTTCTCTGGGGCACTCTTGACAATACCCTTTTCTCTGATGAATACTCGTCGTGGAGGAGAACATAGCGTATTCTATAACTTAAGAAGTCTTTGAACCACACATTGTGAACCTATTCCATATTCTCATAGCTTCTTTAACAAGCTGCAATGGGGTACTGTGTCAAAAGCTTTCAAGAAATCTAGAAATGCGGAATCTGCCTGTTGTCCTTCATCCATCTTTCGCGCTCTATGAGCGATGCTTTCTAAAATCGTGCTGATTCAATGACATAACTTTCTCTGTCTCAAAAGAAAATTTATTAATTTCGAACTGAGAATATGTTTAAGGTTTCTACAACTAATTTATAGTCATTGAAACGATCAAGATTCAAAATACCATCCATAAAAACACATCGCCCATCAAGGACAGCATGGGAACCAATGCCTTTCATCTTCACTTTATTTTCCCGCATGGTTCTAGTACTAATTTCAATTTTAAAGGATTCTGCAGCAAACTTATCGTTTTTAAAAAGTGCAAAATTCAAAATATCAGCTACAAAAACACAAGGAACATAAAGGACTCCATGGGAACCAATACCTTTCATCTTCAATTTATTTTTCTCCTTGGGCCCAGTAGTAATTTCAAATCAAGATGAAGCTACTTCTGTATGGTGTAAAGGATCTGGTGTATGTGAAAATGTAAAGCTTGTTGGTGATTTGACTGTGTATTAACATAAATAAAGAATCCTCATTCCCCCCTCCTCCCAAAAAAAACTACACATTGTTATTGCCAAAAGGTGAGAAGTAGCTCCTGGGATTGTAGCTGCCAGGGTACTGTGGGATGCTCTCTGTTTGAGACACCCCTGTACACCCCTGTACACCTCTGTGGGTCTCACCTCGATTAGGATTATTAACATAATCGATGAGTTACGCTACATATTCCTCGTGTAAGGTGAGGCACTGAGAATGGAAATTTTATTTTTGGACTCCAGGAATTCTGTACTTAACATAAGTAACAAATCTTTCCTTCTCTCACGTTGTGTTATGTAGCTCAGCAGCTAAAACTGCGATGAGAGAGAGCACCTCCCATGAGGGTCCCATTAGCTCAGTGGTAGGCAGAACTGTTGGAAAAGGCGTAGTTTGGGAACAGTGCCTGAAGTGGTGCAATATTCTTGTTTTTAGCGCCAGAGAGGCCGTGGCAAATATATCTTTTCATTCTAGGTTCCTTTAGAATAAGGAAAGTGAGGGAGAAAAAATTAAAGAGATAGCATTTTTGAGAAAAAAAACTGGTTCCACACATGACATGTAATTTAAAGGTGGAGTGAGCTCTCAGTTCTAATCCCAGTGCAGACCAATGCCCTATAGTTTTCTACTGTTTTATTTAACAGAGTTGCAAATTTTTGGAAGAAATTCCTTAACAAAATCTGAAAAATCCCTTACACATAAAGTCTGTGGCGTCACCGCCAGACACCACACTTGCTACGTGGTAGCCTTTAAATCGGCCGCGGTCCGTTAGTATACGTCGGACCCGCGTGTCGCCACTATCAGTGATTGCAGACCGAGCGCCGCCACACGGCAGGTCTAGAGAGACTTCCTAGCACTCGCCCCAGTTGTACAGCCGACTTTGCTAGCGATGGTTCACTGACAAAATACGCTCTCATTTGCCGAGACGATAGTTAGCATAGCCTTCAGCTACGTTATTTGCTACGACCTAGCAAGGCGCCATTACCAGTTACTATTGATGCTGTAAAACATGTACCGTCAAGAGCGATGTTCACCAATTATGGATAAAAGTTAAGTATTCCAGAAGCTACGTACTTTTCTTTATAGCATTCATTACGTATCCTGTTCCAGACCTCACACCAGCCTGCGTGAGCTAAAACGCGTGCCTTTCGGCTTCCTCTCATACCGGATTGGCTCTCTTGCCAATCCACAACAGTCTTTCCACAAGGTTGATCCAGTAAGCTGTGTTAATGATCATAGATGTATGTTTTGTCAATAACAAACTTCTTCACCGTACAAAGGTTTCGAAGAACTTCAGCTTTAGTGTCAACGAAGCGAATCAGACTATTTCATCATATAGGAGCCATATGTCAGGGGAATAGTTATGTAGCGAATATAGTTCCTCTGCACTGAGGCTGTGTAACATCAATTAGACACTCCTGTAGACGCTAGCTCCACCAGCTAGTCTTGATAACTTACAAAATGGGAAACTTTGTTCATTTAATTCTAATTCATTATCGTAAATATTAACTTTCGATCAGCTTAAGTTCTCTCCATACATGGACCTCAAAATGTACACTGTCCCTGATTTGCTAAAGAGCATACATTGCAATGTATTCACACAGTTTACCGCATATAATTTCCATGAGAATACAAACCATGACAGTAAAACGCATTACATCACAACTACATACTGTGGCTTGACGAAAACATAAGAGGTCTTGGCGAAATAATTGCATGAAATAAAAAAAACGAGATCTAAATGATTAACAATAACTTTAAACATGAAAGTGATTGGATCACAAATTATAAAACTGATTTTGAGCCACACTCATGTCTTGAAGATTAGAGTAATACAGGGGTGGCCTAGGATTCAGTTCAAGAACCGTGCCCTGCCATGAATGCCTCAGTGGTCAGCATTGCTGCACACTTCCCCCACCACCACACCACACTGTCTGACCATGAGGAAGGTAAAGAGGGGAAACTGTGAACGTGTCTCAATTAAATGGTACTGCAGTCGCAATGTATACAAATTGGTTTTATATTTCACATTTTGCAACAATATAGACCACAACCATAATAAATTTTCAGTATTACTTACTTTGGCGCACTGAAGACATAATACAATTTTTATCTAGTACAAGCTGTCGATATGTAGATCTGTGCAGGAAATTTCACAGAATGTTGCATTGAGGCTGCCACATAATTTTGTCTTATTTAGCTTCATAATTGAAAAATGTCTTTCACCCACATGCTTTAATCGAAATATTGTAGAACTTTTGCAACATCATTATGAATACATGGGAATGCTACCTGAGGAAAATAATGTATATGTTCTGGATAGTTTTAACGTGAAAGGATTAGTGATTAAAACAGGAACTATCTGGCAACCCAACCAGTTATGTATGCCCATGCACAGGGCCACTTTAAATTGAAATGGCAAGCGATATCTGAAACAGAGGTAAGATTAATAGTTTCTCAAAACGTTTAGGAAGCTAGCCTTGTAATTTTTTGAACCCACAATGAATTATTCGGATCTCGCGGTGAGGCAGAGGGCAATGTGCAGTCAAGTCCACTTAAAATGCGAGGTCTGAAATCCATTCTGGAAGTTCTGATTTTCGTTCTGGCATTCCTTTTTCCTTCATTAATTCATCGATAGCGAGTTTCAAATCGATAAATCGTCTTGGCATGCCTATTGAATTAAGTAACATACTTTGCTGTAAGGTATAACGTCTCCATACTCCTAATTCAGTTCCACCGAAAATTGTTGAACTGACAGTGAAATAATGTTTGTGACTTCAGACATGTTATTACTGAGACCATCAGTTTCTTCATGTGTTGGATAACAACAAATTTAGCACAACGTGCTTGGTGACGACGGGACAATGAATCTTGTCTGTCGATTGTTGTAATTTTTGTCTCTTACATTTTCAATTAAACTTTTAAAATCTGTCTGCACAGTATTGTAATATTGTTTGAGAGCAAATTTCCAATACCCACCACTTATGTGACTGCATGATATATATTGAGAATTCTCATCCCTCTTTTCTGCCTTTCCCATTTATTTTTAAGGGCTTGTTGTGATAGATCTCTAGATTGCATCTTTTGTGTAAACTACCAATGGGCCTGTGAATGTCCTTCATACCACGAACAAACAGACCCGATACCATTATTCTGCCAAAGTGAATGGAGTTGTGCCGACCGAAGAACGCAACACCACAGTATTAAAAGACGTGTCACGCCGTACTGGGTACATCCGGGAATGAAGGAGCAAAGCCGAGAGAGGCCGAGTGTTGGCTCGCACGCAGCCGGCACGCCTGGCCCAAGTGAAGTTTGGCACGCCGTGGCCGGCCATGGTGTAGTACAACTCTCATCATACAAAAATGGGTCGTCTGCGTCTCTTGCTATCGAGCGTGATATGAAAATCAAAGATTTCTTTTATGTACGACCACTCAACAACGGTAAACAATTTTACACTCTCCAAAGTAGTGAGCGGTGATTACCGCCTTCGACAAAGGCTGAGGGAGTGCACTTCCTACTCAGCAGCTATTGCCAGGTGCCAGGAAGTGCGTCCTGGAGGTGTCAGATGCGTGCGGCGTCCAAAGGCAGGCACACTGCCGAGATATCTGTCGCAAGCGACGGCAGACGAGGTGCTATCTGCTGCTAGATCAAGTGCGTCAGTGTAGAATACCACAGGGGATAAGACGTCCTTCAGGAACTGGCGCTGCCTACAGGGTTGCCACACTTTGTAGACAGCCAGCCTCATTAGGGTAACACGGCAAGTGCCATAACTGGATTTCCCAGATGTTTCGCTATGTGGAATAGGAGCTATAATAAGCGGAAAACTGTCTCAACTTGTCTGTTGATACTGGACACTTTCTGAGAAAACGACAGTCAGTTTTTTGACGTCACTTAGGTGCCACTTTATACGCAATAATCTCAGCCCACCTGCTGGCACAGTAGCTATCGCACAATTTCTCACATTCTGCGTCCTGCCTCAAAACCAGATTATTTTATTTATTTTGTTTTTCCTTCACCTACCCGTCTCTATAGAAGGTTACTACACAAATGTTCCTTGCCAAAATACGGGATACAAGGGCATTATATTAACTGTAAAGTTACAATAGAGTTTCACAATAAGTGCCATGTATTTATTATACAATATTAGTGTGTATCGTATTTTCAGGGCCCACAAACGCTTTAAATTCTCATATTCTCATATTTCATTCTCATATCAACTCTTATATTAATTCCTTTATTTTATTCTTGGGCTTATTCTTCAGGGCGATTTGGTGCATTTTCTTGGAGCAGGATTTAGTTCTCTTAATATTGTTATCAGTTCAATCCACCTACCTCCTCTCATCTGCTCGATGCCCCTACACTCTGCCACAGCAGGTATCATCTAGATGGTGCAAAGAAGAGTTGAAGAAATCAACACCTAATACCTACCAAACAGAGGCCACGAAACTCTATTTAGAAATCAGTTCCTGATAGTTCAAGATAATTATCAGGCGTTCGGTTTTTACCTTCTCGTGGTAAAATATTTGAAGTTATATTGACTATGTGTTGCCTCTAAAACTCATGAAATGGCTGTGAAATCCGTACTTAGATCTGCTCTAATACTTTCTCCCCATGTTTACAGTCATAAAGAACTGCTACACAAGTGTTTTTGTTGTGGTCTACAGTTCAGAGACTGGTTTCATGCAGCTCTCCATGCTACTCTATCCTGTGCAAGCTTCTTCATCTCCCAGTACCTACTGCCACCTACATCCTTCTGAATCTGCTTAGTGTATTCATCTCTTGGTCTCCCTCTACTATTTTTACCCTCTACGCTGCTCGCCATTACTAACTTGGTGATCCCTTGATGCCTCAGAGCATGTCCTACCAACCGATCCCTTCTTCTAGTCAAGTTGTGCCACAAATTCCCCTTCTCCTCAGTTCTGTTCAGTACCTCCTCAGTAGTTGCATGATCTACCCATCTAATTTTGGCAGTCTCCTATAGCACCACATTCCGAAAGCTTTTATTCTCTTTTTGTCTAAATTATTTACCGTTCATACTTCACTTCCATACATGACTACACTACATACAATTACTTTCAGAAAAGCCATCATAACACTTAAATCTATACTCGATATTAACTAATTTCTCTTCTTAAGAACACTTTCCTTCACATTGTCATTCTACATTTTATATCCTCTCTACTTCGACTATCATCAGTTGAGAAGCACTCACATGCCTTGCTCATACTGTGGCATCAAGCAGTCAGGCCTGCAAAATGAGTGGTCTGCCAAGCGAGTGGATTCATTCTTATTTATCGAGTAACATGAACTCTCGTACTCACAATTAAGTTACAAATTATCCTCCTGTATGAATAATACGCAACGGAAACACGCATCTGACTATCAGTAATTTACAGAACTCTGACTGTACACTACGCACTGGCAATACCACATTTTCTTTCCTTTTTTTATTTAACGGCTTTTGTCTACACCTGGCCACCGCACTGAATATGAATGGCACACACATTATAAATTCGGACATTATGGCAACATACAATTCAATGGAAAAGTCCACCAATCTTTTTCTTTTCACTATCTTATTTATTCCGATAAATTCTCTAACCTAAACACACAAATTCTATAACCTACAACAATAACACATGAGAAATTCCGCCCAGTGGGCATGACTTTACATTGGTAAATCTCTATATTATGGTCTCGTAATTATTTGACGCTACAGTGCAATTTCTGGATAGGATGGTGGATCTTTTATTATACCTCACACTTCGACTCTCGCAATCATCATGACGAAACTTTCCTCCAGACCGAGCGGTACAGAAGGAACAAGCATAACCCACTAATCTTTTGAAACTACCCTGCTACTCTCCCATGCAAACCACACATACCCAAATTACATGACATACATCACACTGTAATAAGAAATATAAAACACTAAATAGTCACAACACTATCACTTTCAGATTTCCCACTTCAATCAATATTTATCCCAGTTTCACATGACACTGCCCCACTTGGTAATTCTGCTTTCCTACTATGAACTCTGGAGATATATGCACGTCTTCCTGTGCAATGCAAGCCAAGTGGCGTTGCTGGGTAGACGGCCGACTCACCTTGCTTCTCTCTCAGAGTTTGAATCTAGCGTCACACGGAATCGTATCACGCAAAGTAATATTAAGAATGTATTCATCACACACGCGAGTCCTCAACTGATACCATGGACGAGTACTTCTCTTTATCTTTTGTCTCATACACAGTTTGAGACTCACACAGTACTCACCACATGGAAGTACTCGTCTCTAATTTCAAGTCCTGCACACGCCATTTCTTAAATATTTCAACTTATGGTACACACGCTAATTCTTAAATATTTCAACTTATTGTACACACGCTAGTAATTCAGCTTAACTTAAGCACACGGAAGTATTTCAACTTATTGCTACACGTGGTTTCATTGTGACCGTTGGTCACTTCCGAAGATTACTACAATCCCATTAATATTACCTGCCTGACATTTAATTCTCCCCACAAAAGTTCCTGAAATAGAGAAATTATTATTTCAAACTACTCTTAAATATTCCACATGCATACCATGTCTTCACTCTTTCGTCATTACGGAGCACAACTAAAACAGGTCATAACAGCACAAGATCCAGCGGCAGAGTGCCGAAACATGGCCGTTCTCTAGGTCCTCTCGCACCTTTGCTGAAGTGGGGGAGCACCTAGCTACCGTATTGGTCAGCCACATTTCAGGCGCTCAAAGCTCAGGTAAATTTCATCTCTTTGGTCCCACCAAAGGTGGCCAAAAGATCGACTCAAATATGATCATATATTCACATTCACTATCTGCGGTTAGCAGACGACCATACATTCACTCATTTCAAAAGCTCTCACCAAACTGGACGTAGGGATTTATTTTGTGGGAGTGCACATGTGATCAATTAAATAAATAAATTGTCATTCTTCCCCACACTGGTATCTGGCTTCGCTGTATTAATTGAAATTGAGTTATTTTACAAAAAAAATGTGTTGTTCTGACAAAAATAATGAAGTATGTTGTACCTATTTTCAATGTCGGGCAGTACTGTACCCTTTCACAGTATATTACTCATTAAATAGGAAAACTCATTTACTACTTTAACTGTCTCATTTGCTAATGTAATTCCCTCAACATCACTTGATTTTATTCGACTACATTCCATTATCCTCGTTTTGCTTTTGTTGATGTGCATCTTATAGCCTCTTTTCAAGACACTGTCTATTCCGTTCAACTGCTCTTTCAGGTGCTTTGCTTTCTCTGACAGAATTATGATGTCTTCAGCAAACCACAAAGCTTTTATTTCTTGTCCATGGATTTTAATTCCTACTCCAAATTTTTCTTTTATTTTCTTTACTCCCTACCCACTATACAGATTGAATAACACTCTGGATAGGCTACAACTCTGTCTCACTCCCTTCCTAACCACTGCTTTCCTTTCATGTCCCTCGACTCTTACAACTGCCATCTGGTTTCTGTACAAATTCTAAATAGCCTTTCTTTCCCTGTATTTTTCCCCTGCCACCTTCAGAATTTCAAACAGGGTATTCCAGTCAACATTGTCAAAAGCTTTCTTTAAGTCTACAGATGCTAGAAAAGTAGGTTTGCCTTTTGTTAATCTATCGTCTAAGATAATTCAGAGGGTCAGTATCGCATCACGTGTTCCAACATTTCTAGAGAATCCAAACTTATCTTCCCCGAGGTCGGCTTCTACCAGTTTTTCCAATCGTCTGTAAAGAATTCGTGTTAGTGTTTTCCAGCCGTAATTTATTAAACTGACAGTTCGGTAATTTTTGTGTCAACACTTGCTTTCTTTGGAGTCTGAGGGTATTCCACCTGTCTCATACATCTTGCTCACCAGATGGTTGAGTTTTGTCAGAGCTGGCTTTCAGTGGTTCTAATGGAATGCTTTCTACTCCCCGGGCCTTGTTTCAATGCAGTATCATATCTCCCATTACATCTTCATCTGCATCCCCTTCCATTTCCATAATATTGCCCTAAAGTATATAGCCCTTGTATAGACCCTCCATATACTCGTTCCACCTTTCTGCCGTCCGTTCTTTCCTTAGAATTGGATTTCAAATGGTTCAAATGGCTCTGAGCACTATGGGACTCAACATCTTAGGTCATAAGTTCCCTAGAACTTAGAACTACTTAAACCTAACTAACCTAAGGACATCACACACACCCATGCCCGAGGCAGGATTCGAACCTGCGACCGTAGCAGTCCCGCGGTTCCGGACTGCAGCGCCAGAACCGCACGGCCACCGCGGCCGGCAACTGGATTTCCATCTGATCTCTTGATACTGATACAAGTGGTCCTCTTTTCTCCAAAGCTCTCTTCATTATTTCTGTAGGCAGCATCTATCTTACTCCTAGTGCTATAAGCTTCTACATCCTTACATTTTTGTCCTCTAGCCATTACTGCTTAGCCATTTTGCACTTCCTGTCGATCTCGTTTTTGAGACGTTTCTATTCCTTTAAGCCTGCTTCATTTATGGTATTTTCATATTTCCCCTTTGATCAATTAAAATAAATATCTCTTCCGTTACCCAAGGATTTCTACTATCGCTCGTCTTTTTACCTACTTCGTCCTCCGCTTCCTTTACTATTTCATCTTTCAAAGCTACCCATTTTTCTTTTACTCTGTTTCTTTCCCGCATTCTTGTCAGTCGTTCCCTAATGCTCTCTCTGAAACTCTCTACAACCCCTGCTTCTTACAGTTTATCGAGATATCTCCTCACATTCGCACCTTTTCGCACTTTCTTCAGTTTTAATCTACAGTTCATAATCAATAAATTGTGGTCAGAGTCCACATCTGCCCATGCAAATGTCTTACAATTTAAAACCTGGTTCCCGTCTTACCATTATGTAACCTATCTGAAACCTTCCAGTGTCTCCAGGCCTCTTCCACGTATACAACCTTCTTTCATGTTTCTTAAAGCAAGTGTTAGCTACGATTAAGTTATGCTCCGTGCAAAATTCCACCAGGCGGCTTCCTTTTTCATTCCTTACACACAGTCCATTTCCACCTACTACGTTTTCTTCTGTTTCTTTTCCTACTATCGAATTCCAGTCCCCCATGACTATTAGATTTTCGTCTCCCTTATCTGAATAATTTCTTTCAAATTAATATACATTTATTCAATCTCTTCGTCATCTATAGAGCTAGTTGGCATATAAACTTGTACTACTGTGGTAGGCGTGGGCTTCGTGTGTATCATGCCTACAATAATGCGTTCACTATGCTTTTCGCAGTAGCATACCCTCGCTCCTATTTTTTATTCATTAATAAACCTATTCATGCATTACCCCTGATTGATTTTGTATTTATAACCCTTTATTCACCCGGCCAGTAGTCTGGTTCCTCCTGCCACCGAACTTCACTAATTCCCACTATGTCTAACTTTAACCTATCGATTCCCCTTTTTAAATCCTCTAACCTGCCTACCCGATTAAGGGATATGAGATTACAAGCTCCGATCCGTAAAACGCCAGTTTTGTTTCTCCTGATAACTACGTCCTCCTGAGTAGTCGCCGCCCGGAGATCCGAATGGGGGACTATTTTACCTCCGGAATATTTTACCCAAGAAGACGTCATCATCATTTATTCATACAGTAAAGCTGCATGCCCTCGGGAAAAATTACGACTGTAGTTTACCTTTGCTTTCAGCCGTTCGGAAGACCAGCACAGCAAGGCCGTTTTGTTTGATGATGTAAGGGCAGATTAGTGAATCATCCAAACTGTTGCCTCTGCAACTGCTGAAAAGACAGCTGCCGCTCTTCAGGAACCACACGTTTTGTCTGACTTCTCAACAGAAACCCCTCCGTTGTGGTTCCACCTACGGACCGGCTATCTGTATCGCTGAGGCACGCAAGCCTCCCCACCAACGGCAACGTCCCTGATACATGGGGGGAAGCTACACATACTACACATAGTTTCACAAAAGCAGTTAGAAATTTTGGAAGTTTGACCCGGATATTATTTGCGAACAGTCATCGACCCATAACTTTACTTGAGTTAAGAGTAGTTCGATTCAGTGGTCTTCCTTTACAGAAGTGCTCGTCACACTCTTCCGTCGTGTATACGTAATATGCCGCTCGGATTTTCTAAGTTCGAGCAGGATATTTCACACGCGATTCTCTTTCACACAGAGGCACATAAAATTACCAAACGTTCACCGAACCGAGTTTAGATGTCTAGTTCTTCACTTTACATTCTCTCAGGGAAGAGCGATCTAAGATCATGTGTTCAGCACAGCGGTCCGGAAGCGACGCTTCCAGCCAGTGTCCTTGAACATATAGCACCACTCTCTCGACAAGGGAAGCTCTCAATTCTGATTGACTGTTGATCTGAACTACCAACGAGAAATTTCTTCTAGATGACTCTCATGGCCAGATCCTGTCTTATCCAACCAGAATCCAGAAAGTAAATTTTCGTAAGCAAAACCTCAATTTATTACATTGCTTTTTAATAATAAAGCAAATAAAGTATGAAGTAAATCCAAAATTAAATAACAAAATTACTACGTTTTTATCTTCTCTTCTGGATGCGTTTTACAAAACAATGCTCACTCACATTATGTCACATGACTTGTGGTTCTTCCCAGGATTTGCATTTCACGTAGATCTTCACAAAATAAAACATTCCCAATTTCAATCGTCTCTCATTCACTCTCTCAATCACTCCCACTCACTCACATAAAAAATATAACTGAGTATCAATTTTAAAATGTTTGAATATCACATCAAATGAAAATTACTAATACTATGTTAACTGAATTGAAATTTTCATTATATCTATACGATATTGAAGGTTTATCTATTACCGTAACTAGATCAATTTTGAAACACCAGAATAGTATTTTTCCTGATATTTAGGTAGAATTTTCTGTCTTAGAAACTATGATAAACAGTGAAATAAAATTTGGACAGTATCTTTTTGGCAATAACAATGTGTAAAGTCTCAACAAAATCGGAGAATAACTCACTTAGTTCACCTAAATTCGTATGAGTATAAATATTCGTAGCATTCAGGCTGAGTCACTGCCACAGGCGGCATCTGACACAGATGCGCCAGCTGCGTCCTGACTAAAGGAGAAACAAGAAAAAATGGTAGAATCTCCTTCAGCCACTGGACCGGTGGCGCTCCCTGGTCCATACTTTACAGCACCTTTGATAATACGGAATGATTCGCTACGTTACAATACCGACCGTAGTAACATTCGAAACACGAATATTTCGAACTCCTCGAGCATCACACGAAGGTAGGTTTCTCACACCGACATTTGTTCTTACGATTCTCACTCGAGAAAGTAACGTCGTCAACATTGCTGAAGATTTCACAAATTGGCAGTAATTTCGCAGAAAACCTCGCATAACGAATCACTTTTCCGAAACCCGCCACTTGCAGTTGATTATGAATCAAGATAGGCCACAGGAATTTCAGGGAAACAATTTCAGATAATTTTTCCATTCATTAATTTTTTTTAATTATTTCACCTGAGATACTGTTAGGAGACAAACAAGAACAACGTTATTTCTACACTCCTGGAAATGGAAAAAAGAACACATTGACACCGGTGTGTCAGACCCACCATACTTGCTCCGGACACTGCGAGAGGGCTGTACAAGCAATGATCGATCACACGCACGGCACAGCGGACACACCAGGAACCGCGGTGTTGGCCGTCGAATGGCGCTAGCTGCGCAGCATTTGTGCACCGCCGCCGTCAGTGTCAGCCAGTTTGCCGTGGCATACGGAGCTCCATCGCAGTCTTTAACACTGGTAGCATGCCGCGACAGCGTGGACGTGAACCGTATGTGCAGTTGACGGACTTTGAGCGAGGGCGTATAGTGGGCATGCGGGAGGCTGGGTGGACGTACCGCCGAATTGCTCAACACGTGGGGCGTGAGGTCTCCACAGTACATCGATGTTGTCGCCAGTGGTCGGCGGAAGGTGCACGTGCCCGTCGACCTGGGACCGGACCGCAGCGACGCACGGATGCACGCCAAGACCGTAGGATCCTACGCAGTGCCGTAGGGGACCGCACCGCCACTTCCCAGCAAATTAGGGACACTGTTGCTCCTGGGGTATCGGCGAGGACCATTCGCAACCGTCTCCATGAAGCTGGGCTACGGTCCCGCACACCGTTAGGCCGTCTTCCGCTCACGCCCCAACATCGTGCAGCCCGCCTCCAGTGGTGTCGCGACAGGCGTGAAAGGAGGGACGAATGGGGACGTGTCGTCTTCAGCGATGAGAGTCGCTTCTGCCTTGGTGCCAATGATGGTCGTATGCGTGTTTGGCGCCGTGCAGGTGAGCGCCACAATCAGGACTGCATACGACCGAGGCACACAGGGCCAACACCCGGCATCATGGTGTGGGGAGCGATCTCCTACACTGGCCGTACACCACTGGTGATCGTCGAGGGGACACTGAATAGTGCACGGTACATCCAAACCGTCATCGAACCCATCGTTCTACCATTCCTAGACCGGCAAGGGAACTTGCTGTTCCAACAGGACAATGCACGTCCGCATGTATCCCGTGCCACCCAACGTGCTCTAGAAGGTGTAAGTCAACTACCCTGGCCAGCAAGATCTCCGGATCTGTCCCCCATTGAGCATGTTTGGGACTGGATGAAGCGTCGTCTCACGCGGTCTGCACGTCCGGCACGAACGCTGGTCCAACTGACGCGCCAGGTGGAAATGGCATGGCAAGCCGTTCCACAGGACTACATCCAGCATCTCTACGATCGTCACCATGGGAGAATAGCAGCCTGCATTGCTGCGAAAGGTGGATATACACTGTACTAGTGCCGACATTGTGCATTCTCTGTTGCCTGTGTCTATGTGCCTGTGGTTCTGTCAGTGTGATCATGTGATGTATCTGACCCCAGGAATGTGTCAATAAAGTTTCCCCTTCCTGGGATAATGAATTCACGGTGTTCTTATTTCAATTTCCAGGAGTGTAATTCTGTTTCTTGAGTCTCTGTTTTGCTGAAGTATAATAATGAGTAAAAGTAAAGTTATTAGAAATCCTTTGAAGGCTTTTAAGAAAAGGAGAAATGTTGGAAAGCCAAAGGTATTTAGTAATATGGGAATGAAGATAGGTTCTAACATGGTACGAGCGATGCTTGCTTTAGACAAGGAACGCCTTCGAGCTGCAGACAGGGCTGTAAACAGTCTAGAAATACAAGCAAGAGTAAACAGGAGGAGGAACAAGAGGAAGCTGGAGGAGGAGTTTGCAGAGGATGAAGATAATCCATCCTATGGACCTGGAATGCACTAAAAAGTTAATCCAATCTTTGTCGCTCGATTGCCAAAGCTTTTATTTTCTCATACTAATTGCATGTTTTCTAAGGATCTTCCAAACATATTTGTTTCAAACTTTCAGTAAATGTTACACAGTACCTTCTGCATAATTTAACACAGCCTTTTTCCAAAAAACTGTATATTTTTGAATATATAAATAAAAAATTGCAAAAAAAATGTTGTGAATTTTCATTACAATTGAAAAAAAATCATCTTTAATAACTGAACTAAAATTTTGTAAAATCCCTGTGTTAAGTTGTAGCCCATATTCCAATAAATAATCTGTAAAAAGTTCAACTTCCTACCTCAAATACTTTGTGAGGAAAGATGTAATTTATAAGCGTTATTTAACATTGCAAGTATAGGGCGTTGCGGAGCCCCTTAAGTAGTGTGCAAGTCTAGGGACCGATGACCTCAGCAGTTTGGTCCCTTAAGAGTTCACACACATTTGAACACATTTGTAGGCGTCCAACCATTTGGCGCGAAGTGGTAGATTCACTGTCCTTCTACCTCCTTCGGCAAGTGCTTACGACCGTGGCACGTGATCATTCGACCAGCGTTGCCGCTTTCGAGATACTCGTCCACAGACCCTGCATAGTAATACTCTGTCCTTTGTCAAAGTCGCTTATCTCAACGGGTTTCCCCAATTACAACCAGTGTCTTATCTGGGGTGATCCCCCGTCCATGTGTGCTGCGTTCACATATTTTTTGTTACAGCGTCACGTGGCCGCAACGCGACCAGGTGGCATCCGACGTAGTGGTCAGCGGTGGTCATAATGTTTTGTCTTATCAGTGTATTTAGACGCTAAAGGACACAGAGAATACTCGAAAACTTTGATCGCCGTTTCCTCAGAGGCGTAGTAACATCTACGGAGAAGCTGAGGCGTGTCTTCGGTAATTTTGAGCCCTCTTCCACTGAGCGGAGTGTCTGGGAACTCGTCCGCCGCCTCAGCTGAGTGGTCAGCGCCTCTGCCTACTGAGTACCAGGCCTGTGTTCGATTCCCGGCCGGGTCGGAGATATTGTCCATGTGTCTGTCTTGTGTTGTTCTCATCTTTCTTTCGTTATCGTCGACACGCAAGTCGGTCAATGTGGCATCGACTGCATAGACTAGCTCTTGGTGATCAATGTTATACAATCACTTCATTTGAGTTTTTCCTGGAAAATCGGATTGTGAGTGTTCTCATCGTGAGATTATTATCGGCGTTGCCAGTCACTTGTCCCATGACGCGATGGCCTCGGACTTGGAGACTGCAGCTGCTCGCCGCTGGCGTGTTTTCAGCCACCAAGTGACTGCGTTTGACTGGGGCAGTTACCAACATGAAATGAGACTTTGTCAAGGCTTTGCATCTGCTCGACTTTTGTCATTGTTATGATTTAATACGTGTTCATTAAGGTGTTAGTAGACACACGAATCGGAATTTTTTGATGTGCTTCGACTGAGATGCCGCAATGGTTTCAAAACGCTTCTCTTTAAGAAAAGAAAAGGAAAAATTCAGCCACAAAATAAGTTGAGCAATGCTCTCATACTGGGCTTGTTGGGATCATTTTATTTTGGCTATCTCTCACTAAGTGCTTTATGTGACGCGCTAATAAGAGAAGATTTTTGTCTTTTAACAAATGTTAGTAATTGTAGACATAATTTCTAAAACCGAAGGGAGAAAGCGAAAACAGGGATAGCACTATATGAACTTTCAGAGTAAATATAAGCACACTGAATCGTATAAAAAGGTAGAAATAATTTCAAACAACTCTGTGTTGTAACCAAAAGTGTCAGTAGTGCTACACCACAAGTAATTTTTATATGTGAATTTTTTATATTGTAGTGAACAAAGAGCCTTCCGTGTGTACCTATCAATCAGATGTAGGTTCTGTGTTGCCATTGGATCTCAGAGTAGCAAAACGCCCAGAGCGTTCAGCAGAACTGTACCGCAACTTGACCCCCTGTTTCAGGCACACAGTCGCCGCACGGAGAGGGGAGTGCGCGCATCACCGACGGCAAAGCCGCTAGGCTCGGCCAGTTCCCACACCAGGCTCTCGTCCTCGGCGACGGGACCCACATATGCGGCGGCTCGCTCATCACCAAAACTGCAGTCCTCACCACGGCCTACTGCACCGTCAGGTGAGTGGCAGCAGCAGCAGCGGCAGCTGGGCGAGGACAGCGCTTGTCTAGGTGTGCGCTACAACGGGCGCCGCTCAGTGATGTAATGTCTCATTTAGGGGGCTGCAGATGTATGCTCGTTTATCAGAACTGCGTCCTACGTTACGTTTTAATACATTTTTGTTTCCAGTACTCGCAGCTATCATCTCGATACGTTGGTATTTAGCTCATACCTGTGATTCTCATGAGAAACGGAAGTGCAAGTTAGTGCAAGAGTTCCTGTTCATCAAGCAAGCAGACAGTACTGTTTTTGAAACTTCATGGCAGATTAAAACTGTGTGCCCGACCGAGACTTGAACTCGGCACCTATGCCTTTCGCGGGCAAGTGCTCTACCAACTGAGCTACCGAAGCACGACTCACGTCCGGTACTCACAGCTTTACTTCTGCCAGTACCTCGTACACAGTTTAGGTTTGGACACGGAGGACGATCCTACATTACAACTCCAATGAAGTACGTTCAAAGTTAAAAACTGTGATACTTAAAATTGATGACTACTTATCGGCAGGGCCAGGAAAAAATAGTTTTATTTTAGTGCCATATTTGGTGTTATTTCTGGTCAAGCTCTGTGCTGTTTTTTGCCAGTTTCAGTGCTACTTTGTTGCGAAATTTGTTTTTTGTCGATTTCGCAGTTATTTTTAGCCAATTTCGATGTTATTTTATTCCCTGTCTGTCATAATTATCTGCCAATTTCAATGGTTTTTTTGCCAAATTCGGTATTTTTTTGGCAAACTGTGTTATTTTACGAGTATGGTGGTTACTTTTTTTCAGTTTACATTTTACATTTTTCCCTTTTCGATGCTCATTTTTTCCGAATTCGGTGCGATTTTTATCTAAAGTCGGTGCTTCTTTTTTGCCAATTACGGTTTTCATGCAAAATTCGATTTACTTGTTTCTGCAAGTTTGGTGTTGCCTTTTTTTGCCGAAATGTGTTTATTTTTCAAAATACTATGCAATTTTCGAGAAATTTGATATTTTTACTAATTTATTGCCGATTTCGGTATATTTCTTACTACTTGTTTTGTTGTTTTCGCCAATTCCCTTGTTACCTTTAGGCTAAATCCAGTTATTTTCTTGTCTAATTTCGTGCTAATTTTTGCCAAATTCCATGTCTTTTGTTTATGAAAGTGGATGTTGTTTGCGCCAGTTTCGATGTTATTTTTTGCCAAGTTTGGTGAAGTTATTTGCAATTTCCGTGCCATTTTTGAAGTCACATCGTATTTCTTTACGCGAGAAAGAAAATGTTAATTTAATATTGCATATAAAGCTCAGGGGAAGAGAAGGCAAAATGCAATTTCACCATTCAGTAACTATCAGTTACGTATATTGTTCACGGTCGCTCTCAGATTTGTAAATTTTCCATACGGAAAAAGCCAAATTCTACGGAATTTCGTAAAAATCGCCGAATTAGCGCTATTTACCTAAAGCTGTCAGTTACGCGTTATCGGATACGCGAAGTTTTCCGGTCTCTTCCTATCGGTGAAACCAGTTTCAGACACGTGAAAGCCTTTTTCCGCTCGTCTAGTAACATTTGCTTGTCACATTGTGAAGCATAGCCAGTGTTTATAGTTGACGGATTGCAACCACAGATATAATGAAAGCGGTGATCAGTGGTAAGGTTTTATGCCCTCAGGCTGAAGTGAATTCATCTGTCACGTATATAATGCGTCATTTGTTACGGGTGAATATGCATACTTACCACAGCATAATTTTCAACATGATTCCTGTATTTGTCGTTTAGCAACCTCTCGTTCTCATGCATGTTATCACAAATCTACTCGCTGAACCTGAGTGAAAAGCTGATGGTGTGTGAAATGATATCTAAAAACCGAAACGCACGGATACGTCACCACCGATTTCGTCAAAATTTATGATGGGTGCAGCGTTTGGCCAGAAATGCAAGTGACAGAAGCGGAAGCTAAAGGTGGCCAAGTGTTCCGAAGAAAACTGCACTTTTTGTGCGCGTCAGGCGAGGCATCGGTCGTGTGTGCTGCCTCGATTTCCAGGGAGCGTTTCACTGACCGGAAAGAGTACAACACACTGATTCAAGGGCCGTGGAGTCAAGTCGCCCTACAGACGCTTTTTTTTTTTTTTTGCATTTCCAGTTTTTATATTACCTACACTGCGAATAAGCAGAAGTAATGCTCAATACATTATATTCATTAATATGTTAATAAAAGGCAAAGGAAAATTTGGGATTGCAAATAAAATTCGAGGAAGGCATTCTAAAGCATACACGACAACATCATATATTAAATAAGATATTTTTATTATTTTACGGTTGTTTTACACGTTCTGGGATGACTTTCATTGCGAAAACATGGGAGGCAGGGATTTTCATTCTTGCCGCAGCCTTATAATTCCGCGTGGTTGTTTTAAAAGTTTGCATAGACAAGTGTGTTCTGACGATATTGTCCAACAACGCACGTTACTCGGTGCAGAGTTAGCAAGCGAATGAGCTCTGCAGCCGTAGCTCGCGCTGGCTCCATCGGCCGATGGGTCTGCCTTGCCTGGATCGGGAAACTAGTGTGCATGTGCCACTGCTGAGGGCTGCTCGAAGGTAAAAATGATTGTAACGGAATACGAGGACCTGTGCGTTTTAATCATAATCCCTTCTTGGAATGTCATTTTCTGAATCTTCGTAGACGTCGTAAGTAGGTACAAACCTTCCTTAGAAACTTATTTAATATTCCATATTTTCTGTTGTGTTTCTTGTTTATACCGTTTATGAAAAGATTAATAATTACAACATATTAAGCATTATTTCGATTGATTTGCAGTGTGCATAATGTAAAAATGGAAAATAACAGGAGAAAAATATAGGGACTTGTGTTTCGTCACTGATGAATATTGAACTCGAGTTCATTTACAATTGCCGGCCGCGGTGGTCTAGCGGTTCTGGCGCTGCAGTCTGGAACCGCGGGACTGCTACGGTCGCAGGTTCGAATCCTGCCTCGGGCATGGGTGTGTGTGCTGTCCTTAGGTTAGTTAGGTTTAAGTAGTTCTAAGTTCTAGGGGACTTATGACCTAAGATGTTAAGTCCCATAGTGCTCAGGGCCATTTTTCATTTACAATTACGGTCTATTGCGAACCGTTATCATTCAGTGCGTGTTTATTTCAAACAGACCTGCACAGCTGAGATGTCATAGTCATCTCTATATCGCTGATGGATACTCCATTAATAGAACACAAATTCGTTATGGGACTTCAGGTGGCCAAGATCGAAAAAAAAAATGCTTGCCAATTAAAAAACGCCAGTGGCCTTGCCGCAGTGGCAACGACGATTCCGCTCAGATTAGCCAGGTTAGCGCTATTAGGCTGGAAGGGTGACCGTATGGGTCTGAAGAGTGCTGTCAGCCAGTGGGCTGCATGCAGCCGTTGTGAGGTCGGTTGAGGAGCCACTTGATTGACAAGTAGCGGCTCTGCTCGTGAAAACTGACAACGTCCAGGAAATGGCGTGTCGACTACGAGCCCCTCCTATCGACAGCCAGTGACGCCTGCTGGCTGAGGACGGCCTGGCAACAGGACGGTACAGTTGGCTTCCTGGCACCTGTTCGAACGGCGTTATTAACAGAATGCACTCCCGATAACCAATGAATAATGCCAGAAGCTATGCCTCTTTTGCTCAACACGTCGGCAGTTGACATGCGTATCGATTTAGATTTATTTTGGGAGAGGGTTCGACTATTTTCCTTTTCCTTTTTATTCCCCAGAAATGTTTTGCTGAAGTTTCAGTATCACCAGCGAGTTTCTTGTTATCTTTTATAACACAGGACAAATTCTTTTTATTACTTGTACACTGAGCCGTGCTGCACCTCGTGTTGGTGCTGTCAGTAGGTTTCAGTCCTCTTTCGGAGGCCACACCGTACCCTTTAGTTGTTACGGTTCCAGGTGTTTGTCTTCTTGTTGACTGGCGACACTCGTTTCGCAACCGTTGCCTGTCCGCTAGTGGCAGCAGCGGCCGTTATTGATATGTAGTAGCTGTTGCCCTATCTTTGGGGCGACGTGTTTTATTTTCTGTGTCGTGTGCGAGTGGCAGTTCGGTTGGGGACTCAGGAGGAGCCAGGTCCGCGCAGTGCCCGAACACGCCGGGACCGATGCCGGATCGAAGGCCTGTGGTCACGAGGGTGCACGACCTCGTCGTAAACCGGATCCTACAAGCTTTAAGTTGAGTGCATTTGGTTTCAAGTAGAGAAACCTCCACCATTGCGAAATCTCGCGACTCTCCAGTGACTTGGGTTCGTGTTGCTGCTCATAGTGTTGCTGAGGCGAAGAGCAGCGACTGAAGCGCTCGAGGAAGGCGGGTCTGGTAAGCTTCCCTCGACTCCTTATTACTGTTTACTGCGTTCAGCTTGTTACAATTTGTTAAGTTCTACCGGCGGCATTTTTCCTGCCTGGTGGCCTCTAACGCCCCAGTTACCTGCCCTCGCGGTTAGTGTATGTAACGGCAGTGTACGTTTCCTCGCCTTGCCGCTGCTGTCCAGTAAGGCGTGTGGTTCTGACAGCTTTCTTGATTGTAGGCCGTTTTTGATTCTTCTACTCTGGTGGTAGTGATTCCTTTCTAGTTCTGGGCGCTCTAAGCACAGTGTTCTATGGGCGTAGTGCAACCCACCGGTTCCGGCTTTGGCGTATTGTTCCATCGTTGCATTTGGTTTATCGGACGTCAGGTAGCTTCAGCAATATATTCTTAGTCATTCGTCGGACTGCCACTAGTCTGAGTTACCATCTTGTGAAGTGAATGCAACTCTTGGCTACCTATCCCATCGCTCGCGAAAGTGTTTGTTGCCGGACGTTCTCAGAGGTCGATTCCTGGAGCACTGTCTGTGACTGGTCCTTGTGTTTTATTATTGTATTATTTATTACCATGCCTTGTAATGCATACAATAAAGGTTATTTATCTCTAGTTAATAGTTCCAGTCGCCTTCTGGAATAAATGTAGCAGTGTAAGGGTTGTGTTACAAGGTTGCCATCATCTTATTTCACCCGTTTGGTGGTCAGTTGCTTGTTTCTTTTAATTAACCTTTGCTTGTATTTGCTGTTTTACAGCAGGTTTCTAATTTTTTTAATGTAATTGCCGTTCCTACAGTGTAAGGCTTTCAGCCATGATTGCGGTCATTTGCTTTGAAAAAAATAATTCGATATTTGTACTTTAGCAATAAGCCTTAAAACCTTATTTACTGCCATTCCTGGCGTCTATACGTTCTGCTGCTTTGTGGCCACTTACTTTTAATATTTTAATACCAGTAAGTTGTAAATGGAGAGAGTTCTTAAACATTCTTAATTTATTGCCATTCTTGGCGTATAAGGCCTTCAGCCGTGATCAATATAGCTTTTTTTTTAAATATTATTTATATCTGTATTTTATGGTGACTTGCTAAATTGTAACGCACTGAAAACTCTATTATTTACACAGCTGTTTATTCTATCGTTAATGACGTGTGATATTTTTTATTTATTGTTGAGTCCAGAATTATTGTTTTAAAAATAAATGTGTGTAACTGTAAAAGGCAACCAATAGTAACTGATTGTGGCCCCGTCCACAATCGTAACCGAGTCCTGCCTTCCCTTGACTATCAGGTCTCACATACACATATATATTTCCGTACTTAGGATAATATTTAAATATTTAAAAAACATACAATATTTCGTATGTATACCTTGTTACCACATGATGTGGATTTCATTGATTTTGTGTAATTTAATGCAGTTGTTGTTGTTTCACAGTTTGCCATCTGAAACCATATAGAACCTAATGTAGAACAGTCATTTACTTCGAAAATTATGACTGGTCATGTTATGGTTAAGCCTACCGTTAACTATTACTTTCTGGAATGTTGTGTGTGTGTTGGTATGAGTATATACACTCCTGGAAATTGAAATAAGAACACCGTGAATTCATTGTCCCAGGAAGGGGAAACTTTATTGACACATTCCTGGGGTCAGATACATCACATGATCACACTGACAGAACCACAGGCACATAGACACAGGCAACAGAGCATGCACAATGTCGGCACTAGTACAGTGTATATCCACCTTTCGCAGCAAAGCAGGCTGCTATTCTCCCATGGAGACGATCATAGAGATGCTGGATGTAGTCCTGTGGAACGGCTTGCCATGCCATTTCCACCTGGCGCCTCAGTTGGACCAGCGTTCGTGCTGGACGTGCAGACCGCGTGAGACGACGCTTCATCCAGTCCCAAACATGCTCAATGGGGGACAGATCCGGAGATCTTGCTGGCCAGGGTGGTTGACTTACACCTTCTAGAGCACGTTGGGTGGCACGGGATACATGCGGACGTGCATTGTCCTGTTGCAACAGCAAGTTCCCTTGCCGGTCTAGGAATGGTAGAACGATGGGTTCGATGACGGTTTGGATGTACCGTGCACTATTCAGTGTCCCCTCGACGATCACCAGTGGTGTACGGCCAGTGTAGGAGATCGCTCCCCACACCATGATGCCGGGTGTTGGCCCTGTGTGCCTCGGTCGTATGCAGATTGTGGCGCTCACCTGCACGGCGCCAAACACGCATACGACCATCATTGGCACCAAGGCAGAAGCGACTCTCATCGCTGAAGACGACACGTCTCCATTCGTCCCTCCATTCACGCCTGTCGCGACACCACTGGAGGCGGGCTGCACGATGTTGGGGCGTGAGCGGAAGACGGCCTAACGGTGTGCAGGACCGTAGCCCAGCTTCATGGAGACGGTTGCGAATGGTCCTCGCCGATACCCCAGGAGCAACAGTGTCCCTAATTTGCTGGGAAGTGGCGGTGCGGTCCCCTACGGCACTGCGTAGGATCCTACGGTCTTGGCGTGCATCCGTGCGTCGCTACGGTCCGGTCCCAGGTCGACGGGCACGTGCACCTTCCGCCGACCACTGGCGACAACATCGATGTACTGTGGAGACCTCACGCCCCACGTGTTGAGCAACTCGGCGGTACGTCCACCCGGCCTCCCGCATGCCCACTATACGCCCTCGCTCAAAGTCCGTCAACTGCACATACGGTTCACGTCCACGCTGTCGCGGCATGCTACCAGTGTTAAAGACTGCGATGGAGCTCCGTATGCCACGGCAAACTGGCTGACACTGACGGCGGCGGTGCACAAATGCTGCGCAGCTAGCGCCATTCGACGGCCAACACCGCGGTTCCTGGTGTGTCCGCTGTGCCGTGCGTGTGATCATTGCTTGTACAGCCCTCTCGCAGTGTCCGGAGCAAGTATGGTGGGTCTGACACACCGGTGTCAATGTGTTCTTTTTTCCATTTCCAGGAGTGTGTATATATATATATATATATATATATATATATATATATATATATATATATATATATGGTGTTACGAAAAGGTACGGCCAAACTTTCAGGAAACATTCCTCACACACAAATAAAGAAAAGATGTTATGTGGACATGTGTCCGGAAACGCTTAATTTCCGTGTTAGAGCTCAATTTACTTTCGTCCACCTACGCTCAATGGAGCACGTTATCATGATTTCATACGGGATACTGTGCTGCTAGAACATGTGGCTTTACAAGTATGACACGACATGTGGTTCATGCACGATGGAGCTCCTGCACATTCAGTCGAAGTGTTCGTACGCTTCTCAACAACAGATTCGGTGACCGATGGATTGGTAGAGGCGGACCAATTCCATGGCCTCCACGCTCTCCTGACCTCACCCCTCTTGACTTTCATTTATGGGGGCATTTGAAAGCTCTTGTCTACGCAACCCCGGTACCAAATGTAGAGACTCTTCGTGCTCGTATTGTGGACGGCTGTGTTACAATACGCCATTCTCCAGGGCTGCATCAGCGCATCAGGGATTCCATGCGACGGAGGGTGGATGCATGTATCCTCGCTAACGGAGGACATTTTGAACATTTCTTGTAACAAAGTGTTTGCAGTCACGCTGGTACGTTCTGTTGCTGTGTGTTTCCATTCCATGATTAATGTGATTTGAAGAGAAGTAATAAAATGAACTATGACATGGAAAGTAAGCGTTTCCGGACACATGTCCACATAAGATATTTTCTTTCTTTGTGTGTGAGGAATGTTTCGTGAAAGTTTGGCCGTACCTTTTTGTAACACCCTGTGTGTGTGTCTGTGTGTGTGTGTTCTTTGCAATACGATTCACTTCTTTTTGCTGGTTTCCCCGTTTTCTTCACTGTGAAGGCCTGCATTAGAACTTTTCGTGTCACTGTTTACAAACCACGGAAACAAGGTGGCAGACAGTTGAACAGTTGAATGTATATCAATTGTTATTATCGCATTGACAGCATCTTTGAACGTCCACAAGCATATATCAGTACATCAGTAATTTCCAATAAATAATATGAAATTGCCCACGTGCAGTCAACTGCAAGGTGTTCAGTGATATAACCTTATGGAAAAATAGCACCATTATGGGATCCCTTTTAATAAATTCGTCGTTACATGTTCTTAGGAGCATGATCCGTTAGTTGTCGAATCGCAGAAGCGTCCTTAAGTTTCTTTTACAATTCGAGAGTAGTGCGAATCTTTAAGCAGTAGTCTTAAGGGAATCGCACAGGACAAAACCACCTGTACTTTAATCTAGAGAGGTTATTGCTACCCTCTCACTTTTCCATGGACAAACTGATCCACATAAAATAATGGTGTTGTTGACTGAACGAGCTGTGGAAAACATGTATATTGTGTTGTTGCACAAGTGTAGTCACTATGAACGTGGTGCAAGCTGTTTACTGAACCACGGACGAATCTGGAAGAACATCCTCCTCCCTGCTACTGCACACCAAATTCGTGCCTTCTGCCTCTGCTCATGGCACTCTCGCAGACGTCGTGAATTTTCCATTTCTCAGGTGCGTGAGTTTTCTGCAAGGTGCAAAGATACCTCATCAGATCTAAACAACTCGCCCCTTCTATCGTTACACCTGACATATGCGGAAAGGTAAACATTTTCGATTGTCTTTAACTAAGACCTGATAACACGAATACGGTACGGACGCATCTTTAAATACAGAGTGGCATGTGGGCAAGTAGATATTGCGATACAAGTCACTTTTTTAGTGTTGCGGTGTCAAAGATGGCATCATTGGCTTGTGGTGTTCTATTAAAGAAAGAATCTGTGTCGAATAATGAGACGTCGAAGAAATGTTATGTAACAGATAGTCTCGCACTGTCTTCAATTTCATTGTTGTGTATTTTAAGCTACTGATGTACTTCGAATTGCCACTTAATTTCCTTAGTATTTGTTGACTCTTTGACATGGTACAGAAGAAATTGTGCGTAATATCCCTCAAACTATAACACTTCCATACTGGCTAGAATTCCGAAAACGATTTCATGTGCAATAAAATTAATTTTTGTGAAACATATGACAACGTTAGTGCTATTTGTGTATGTCTTCACACTTCTTTATGGATCCAAAGTGAATCAGGTTAAAAGGAAAATAAAGGAACTTATAAACAAATGAATACAACTTTATACAGTAAAGAAATTTTATATCCAACTTGAAGGTTACTTTGAACACAGCAGCGCTTTACTAAGCAGTATCGTGTTCTTGGCTGTCTGCCCTGCCTACTTCCACCATAATAACTGATTTACTCAGCCAGTTGTTTTGGGGTCAATGTTTGACATTGACTCAGAGCCCCCAGGGGCTCAGCATTCAGGTGGCGGGTACGGGCTTGGCGACCCCGGGGTTCCTGAGCTGGGGACTGGTCAGCGCGGCCAGTCCCCTGTCACTGTAAGCTCTGGGCATACTTCAGCGACCACCGTGCGGCGCGGCGGTGGAACGTTGTGTGTCTCAGGGAGTGGGGATCTTGGCTTGACCGCCCGGATCGCGAGGATGGGATAAACCTCCATAAACAACCCCTCAATCTCAAGGTGTGTTGCGCGCTGATGAGATGCATGGCTGTTGAGGTGGAACAGGCGTTAACGGGCAACCTCTTGGGTACCTGCCGCACCTCAGTTGTATAAGGCTTACCTAGGCAAGCGGGGCTTTGTCTAGCTGCTCGTGGGACCGAGATGGGACCCTCGAACTTTTCTTCTCCTCCCAGCGGAAAGGGTGGGCCGCTGGTAGCTTCTAACACCCAATCTAACCAGAGGGCTCGTGTAGCCAGTCCTCCTGATTCCGTTAGTAGTAACAGAATGCATGCTGCTTCGCAGAATGTGTTTCTTATAATTAAAAGAAAAGATGGGAGTTTTGATAAAGTTTCACCATTTTATATACAGAAGGGCTTAGAGGGTATTTCTGGCACATTAAAATCTGTAAAGCGCTTTTGTAATGGCACCTTGTTGGTTCCAGCAAGTCCAGAACCTTCAGAAGGCAAAATTTCTTGGGGACTTTGCGATAGAGACTGAATTTCACAACACCTTGAACTACAGCAAGGGTGTTGTGACTTGCAGAGATCTCGTTGATATTCCCCAAGGCGAACTGAAGGCTGAATGGTCCCGGGAAGGAATTGTCGACGTGCAACACGTTATGAAATGGGCGGATGGTGCTCTCATGAAATCTGACTCTTTTATCCTTACGTTTAACAGCACCAAATTGCCAGAGCATGTGAAGGCAGGTTTCCTACATCTCAGTGTACGACCTTATTACCCCAACCCCATGCGGTGTTTTAAATGCCAACACTTTGGACACACTACTCTCAGCTGTAAAGGGGAAGCCACTTGTTGGAAATGTGGTAAAGCTGCCCATGAGGGAGTTGGTTGCTCCTCTCCTCCCAAGTGTGTCAACTGCTCTGGGGATCACCCTGTGTGGAGTAGGGAATGCAGAGTTTTCCTTGAGGAACGGAAGATCCAGGAACTTAAAACCATCAAACGCATCCCGTATGGTGAGGCAAAGAAACTCTATATGTCATGCAGCTGCCCACGTTCGCTGCCTCCTTTTCTTCCGTTCTCAAACAGCCAGTCTTGAAAACCGATGCCGCTACACAAACGGAGGTTGCTATTGTCAGCACTAGCACCTGCGTTTGTCAATGTACGTGTGCTGCTGCCGTTCCTGTGAAGCCTGCTGCTCCTCCCCCCCCCCCCACCCCAGCCTTCTGACCAGGCCGTGGTAGCTGACATCATGGAACTTCCTGCCCCTTCCCGGGTTCAGTCTTGTGCACTTCCCAGCGCTGCTACACCCCCTACTGCTTCTGAGGTTTTGGCTCCAATGCCACCTCAGGCCAGAAAATCTAAACTAAAGCCCACTGAAGGAGACTGAAGTTATACAGTCTGCTGATGTTGATGTCATTCTCTCTGACGTCTCTCTTGACTCCTCTTCAGAGGCGATGGAGGTTGATGTCAGAAGGGGGCAATCGTCTCGCCCCAAAACTGAGCCTCCACCTGTTGTGGGCTGTCCTCCCCGACAGAAAGTGAGGATGAAGGTACTCCCACCCTGATAGATGGCTCCCATTATACAGTGGAACATGAATGGAGTCCGGGCACATAAGGAGGAACTGAACCTACTAGCAAGGCAACACCCCCTGTGCTTGTGTTTACAGGAAACGCATTTAAAACCATCTGATGCTCCTGTACTAAGGGGCTATACATTATATCGCAAGGATGACCTGACTGGGGAAAGGGCCAAAGGCGGAGTCGCCGTGTTTGTCAATAATGACCACCACTCCTCTGCTCTCCCCCTGGATACTGACCTGCAAGCAGTTGCAGTTGCAGTTGAACTCATTGACGTCGGAGACTTACTGTTTGCTCACTTTATTTACCTCCTCTGGATACAGTGAATTTAGAGGCTCTCACAGATCTTATCGCACAACTCCCCCGCCCATTTCTCCTCCTGGGCGACTTCAATGCCCATCATGTCCTGTGGGGCTCCACTTCTCTTTGCGCTCGAGGTCGAGTTTTGGAGAGCCTCCTAACGTCTGAAGTGTTGTGCATCCTCAACACTCGTACTCCGACTCATTCCTCTGCTGCTACTGGGTCATTCTCAGCCATTGACCTATCTTTCTGCTCTCCAACCCTCACTGACTCTGTTCACTTGGAGGTCATTGACGACCTTCATTCCAGCGATCCCTTCCCCATCCGCATCAATCTCCTGGATTGTGTATTGCTGGAGCAGACGCCGCCATCGTGGATGACTGGCAGGGCTAACTGGCCACTGTTCAGTCGGTTGGCTGTCTTTGAACGCCGCAACAGCGTACAGGACTGGGTGGATCACATCACACCTGTCCATACCAAAGTCTTCTGGCCCTCTTAAGCGGCGCCGTGTGTCTTGGTGGACATAAGAGTGCCATTCAGCCATCCGGGACAGGCGTGCAGCTCTTCGACGATTTAAATGCCGCCCAACAGCGGTAAATCTTACCTTCTTTCGAATCGCGAGATCCAGGGCACGCTGTGTCATTTAGGAGAGCAAGAAAAGGTCATGGCAGTAGTTCCTGGACTCCATCAACCGTTCCACTTGTTCCACAAAAGTATGGGAAGCCATCCGGAGGATTTCCGGTAAACGCAGCCGTTTACCAATAGCTGCAGTCCTGAACCAGGGATGCCTCCAAACGACACCTAGATCCATGGCTGAGACGCTGGCAGAGCATTTTGCACGAAGTACTGCTGCTGCAAATCAGGATCCAGCGTTTCGTCGCTACCGTGCGACTGTCGAGAGAGCAAACTTGGACTTTTGGTCGAACAGCTCTGAGGCCTACAACTCCCATTTCTCCCTGTGGGAACTTGAATCGGCACTTACTGAGCCTTCTGAAACTGCACCAGGTCACGACCGCATCCGGTATTCCATGCTTCATCATCTGCCAGCGGCGTCAAAGGAAATCCTCCTCGAATGTTTTAATCTCAAATGGCAGACAGAAGTGTTCTACACCTCTTGGAGGGAGGCAATCCTCATCCCTCTCCTCAAACCAAGAAAGGACCGCACATGTCCCGGTAGTTATCGTAGTATCGCCTTGACGATCTGTGTCGGAAAGACCCTGGAACGGGTGCTCATTAGCTGCTCTCAATGTGGATTCCGAAAATTTCGGTCCACGGTTGACAACCTAACCCTCCTAGAGGCGGCTATTCAGCAGGCTTTCCTCCGTTAGCATCACTGTATCGGTATCTTCTTTGATGTCAGTAAGGCATATGATACTACTTGGAGACACTGTATTCTTGCACAACTGCATCATGGGGCTTTCGTGGCCGCCTCCCCATTTTCATTCGGTCTTTCCTGTCTCAGCGTTTTTTTCGGACCCGAGTTGGTAACACACTGTCTGATCGCTTTGAGCAAGAGAACGGTGTCCCCCTGGGCAGTGTTTTAAGCGTTACCCTCTTTGCCGTAGCCATCGACAGTATAACGTCTACAGTGAGGAGTTCAGTACAGTGCTCCTTATTTGTGGACAGCTTTGCTGTTTTCCGTTCCTCCTCGAGTGTTGCCACCGTGAGCCGCCAGTTGCAGCTCACAGTGTGGCAGTTAGAGGAGTGGGCTGCAAAGACGGGTTTTAGGTTTCTGCCGATAAGTGTGTTTGTGGTCATTTTAATCGTTCTCGTCGTCTTTTTACTTTGCCTGCTTTGCATATGGGGGATACTGTCCTACATTTTAGAGACGCAGTGCGGTTCTGGGCCTAATTTTTGACTCCAGGTTGTCATGGCTGCCACACCTACGCGACTTGAAAGCCAGAACCCTGAAGGCACTGAACATCCTCAAGTGCCTCAGCCACAGGTCTTGGGGAGCGGACAGGGCGCGTCTCCTTCAGTTTTATCGAGCTTTTGTGCGTTCACGGCTGGACTATGGGTGCACAGTGTATGGGTCAGCGAGGCCATCTTATTTGCAGATCCTTGACACTGTCCACCATGCTGGGATTCGACTGGCCACGGGTGCTTATCGGACCAGTCCCATACCCAGCCTCTGTGCTGAGGCTGGGGAACCGCCACTTACCACCCGATGGCAGCTCTTGCTGGTGCGCCAGGCTTGTAAGTTTCTTGCAGCTCCCACGTCGCCTGCTCACCATCTTGTTGCCCACCCACCTCTGGACCGTCTTTTTTCCCACCATCCCCGGGCTACGTTGCCGTTTGGGATCCGAGGGCAACGTTTGCTAGAGTCCCTCAGTGTGGAGTCTGTACAACCACAAATCCTGGGTTTTAATCGCCTGCCACCCTGGTTACTGAAGAGGCCCGGAGTGATTTCAGATTTATTGCAGTACAAGAGAGATTGCACTCCTGCCACCGTCTTTAATTCAGCATTTTATGCCATTTTACCTGAGCACCACGACTACGTAGCCGTTTTTACAAGGAGATTCCGTTGGTTGCTCTGTTGTTTTTCCGGATCGTGTCCTCAAGGTCCGACTGCCTAAGACTTTTACTGTCTTTGATGCAGAATTGTCTGCGATCTTGCTGGCACTGGAGCAGATGAGACATTCTTCCTGTCCTGAATTTCTTATCTGTTCCGATTCACTAAGTGCCCTTCACTCATTGCAACGTTTGTATCAAGCAGATAAAATAGTCCAGACCATCCTGGATGCCCTCCTCCAACTACAGCGATTGGGGAAAGTGATGGCTTTCTGCTGGGTTCCAGGGCATGTCGGCATTGCTGGGAATGAAAGGGCAGATCTCGCAGCCAAGGAGGCGTGTCTCGATCCACAAGTATCTCAGTGTGCTATACCCCTGCACGCACTCACCTCGCTGTTGAGCTCACGAGTCATGCGTCAGTGGGAGGATGAGTGGCTCGAAGTGACTGACAATAAGCTCCGTGTAATCAAGCCCACAACGCGTGTGTGGTGTACTTCTTTTCAGCCCCATCGATGGGACGAGGTTCTCCTCACTCGGCTTCGGATAGGCCACAGCCCTATGACGCATGGCTTCCTGCTCTGGTGGGAGGACCCTCCAATTTGTGGTGCTTGTGGCGTTCAGGTCACTGTGGGCCACGTTTTATTGGATTGTGTTTTATTTTCTGACCACCGGGCCGCGGCTGACTTTCCAGCGGACCTGCTATCTCTTTTAGACAACACTCAGACGAATGTGGTTAAAGTTTTAAAGTTCTGTGCCATGTCAAATGTTTTTACAAAGATTTTAGGGAGAGGATCTTAATTTGCTCACTGTGTGACAAGCTCGCCCATATTTTATGTAAGTGGCCAGCCAGTGACAATTTCCTGTGGCATTATTGTTGCTATGTTTTCCCTTTCCTTACGTTTTACTTTCTTATGTAGCATTTACCTTCTTTTCCTGCTTCCTTTGCGTGTGTGCTTACGTTTTATTAGGTCTGTCCACATTCGTTCCTTTTAATGTGTGTCAGGGCGCTGATGACCTCGACGTTGAGCGCCCATAAGACCCAACACACACACACACACACACACACACACACACACACACACACACAAACACTCGACTCAGAGCCACAGCACACCAGTAGGTGGAACAAACTTAGTTCTGGTGCATTTTTTTAGTGTGGATTGCCTACATCAGGGGCAGGTATGCACTCAGGGGGAAATCTATTTTTCTCCATTGACTAACAGGTACTTAACCTATTGTTCTCCTTTAAGTGACAGGTCATTAACGTATTGTTCTCCTTTGGTTGACAGGTTCTTAGCCTATTGTTCTGCTAAAATAATCCTTCCTTTTGACTGACAGGCACTCACACTATTGCTTTCCGACCCCCACCCACTCCCCTCCTTTCAGGAAATGTTCCCCCTCGCTGGACAGGTACACTTTCAGGTCTGAGTAATTGGAATAGCCCCTCTCACTCTTATCAATTTGTTTGACACTTAAATTGATCAAGTAATTAACCTCTTCCCATCTGGTATACCGCCGTCACCCTCTGTCCTAGAAATTGTCGGGAGAAAGACTCAGTTGATCGGTCATTTGGAGGGAATTCGGTAGCGATGTGTGGAATATTGTTTATGCACTTTAGGCAATGTATAGAATATTATTTAATTATCTATGGTGTTGTATGGAACATAATTTATTTATTTATTTAAAGAATTTTTCAGTAAATCGATCACCACACCCGCCACACCATCCCCATCCACCTTGCCAGTTACCCTCTCCCCCTTCCCTCTTCTACCTGGAAATTGGCGGCTCTGCAGTGGAGAGGAAGGATCTCATGAAGGAAAATTCAAGGTTATATCGTTTATTTACAAAATGTTCAGTTTATAGTTCTCTGCTGTTTGGAAACATGCAGGTCTTGTGAGAAGTAGTTAAATGGAGCAAACATGTTGCATAACCTAATGTTTGGCAATGTACTCTGGGTGTCTTAACTTAATGTTTCGCCCTTTGTCGGCATTTAAACCAGTGTTTGTTATGTGGCTTTACATGTCACCCCTATTTCCTTAAACTATTGTACCGCCTTTGATACCAAATGAAGTAATTAGTTAAGTCCTTCCACCATTTTCTGGTGCACTTTTCGAATTTTGCATGCTTTTGAACGGCTTTTCTGGCGCATTCTTCTTGTCTCCTACCCCCTTAAACTATTCTACTGTGTTTTACATAAAAATAATGGTTCAAATGGCTCTGAGCACTATGGGACTTAACTTCTGAGGTCATCAGTCCCCTAGAACATATAACTACTTAAACCTAACTAACCCAAGGACGTCACACACATCCATGCCCGAGGCAGGATTCGAACCTGTGACCGTAGCGGTCGCGCGGTTCCAGACTGTAGGGCCTAGAACCGCTCGGCCACCACGGCCGGCTTTTACATAAAAATTATGCAAATTAACCTAGTGTTCTGCACTTAAACTACATTTCTGCTCCATGTCACCCACTCACACACACCCTCCCGTGAAGTATAGTAGCGCTAACACCACACTGATATAAAAACACTATGCAAATTAATTAAATAGATATTCCGCACATGTATTTGGTAGTTTCTTTTTTAATTCGCAGCATCCTGTTCGTCGACGAAATCGATGAAATATAGTTTAAACAAAGGATCGCGGCTAAAAAATACATCCTGCCACCTGCCACCTGCCACCTGCCACCCGGCGCCAGTGCAGCCGACTCTGCAGACGCCCCCATGACTTGGGGCGCACGGCCGGCCCCCGTGGAGTGATGATGCGACCGTCACCCGCCGAGCCACACCACAGGTGTCTGTTCCGTTCCCGCAAGCATCAGGCTGTGGCATCCCTTTGTTGCTTGGCACTGATAAATTCTAGTCGAAATGCGTGTTCATCTAGGTACCATTGCTGGCACAATGACACATAGTTGCAATTCCTAGCAGTCGTAATGGGACAGTCAATTCGTCACTGAATTTACCCATGAAACTGCTGCTGTTACCGGTGTGGGAGCACCATCCCCCAACGTTTTCTGCAGACGAGACTTTCAGCGGCAAAATAATTTTCTACAGATCGCCACATTGCAGTGAAAGTTAAACCCCGCAAAAGTTGTCTACAGATCATAAAATAAACACAAGACTCGCAAGAATATTTGGAAACAGGAACATATTTACCAGTGTAGCTGGAATTATATACTAAGATTGCTGCTGCAGCCTGACACCGATTGATGTACAGTCTGCTCTTGATGGCTGTGGTCCTGGATTGAATCTCAGTATCTATAGTGCACATAATTTCCATGTTTAAATATTTCTCGTACCTTCACGGTTATTGATGTGCTGAATCTGTATGTCCTTCACAATATGGCACACACTCATTTTCTGTGGACATGCTGGAACATAAGCCACAATAACATTACACTGCAATATATACACATTTTACACAAACAGTGCAGTTATCTCTTATATCTGTAAAGTGCCAGAAAGAATTATGATATGCCTACACTCACACTGGCTATATGTCTCGATTCTCCTCAGTCCTAAGAAATTATTTGACAAAGTCTTCGAATCAGAGCTTCTGGAAGGTGCTCCATCCTGCCAAGATTCCCTCAGACAAGTGTTTTGAAGAACAGCGTCTAGCACTATGTGATAATGAATACTGCACTCACAGACGTAATGCTTGGGAAGACATCACTGATGCGGCCTGGTGTACTCTAATCGAGGTCGCACTGAAATCAATTTCACAATGTAATCAACATCACAAGGAAAATGTGAGGGTACACCTAGGGGCGCCGATGAGGGGAAGTATTGTTACGGCCGTATTGCTCATCCTATTTGTACACTATAGCAGGTCCAGTTCAACACTTGCATTGCTATATTGTGCAGCTGTTTACAAAATGAATCTATCACCATTTACGTTCGGTCATACTCCTCAGTGCATTATAATCACAATTCACCATGTCAAATCTATCCTTCTATTATGACTAGACGTACGTAATTTTTTGTTTGTTTTTTGTTTTTATGTGAATAGTACTTTGATTGCTTCCCACAATCGTATGGCGGATCATACGCCACAGCCCTTACGTTCAAGCAGCAGCGTAACATTTCTATCAATTATAGGTGTATAAAAAAAATTATGATACGTTCTCACTTACAACAGCTGGGTGTCGTTTTCGCACTGCAAAAAATCCTCCCGCCATGTCATACGTGTCGATGAATAATGGAAATAATAACAATTAGAAAAAAAAGCCCTAGGGTCTTTTCAGTTTATCGATTTCACCACTTCCACGAAAGCTTTTGCTTATTAGGCACATAGCAATATTGCTTGTATACCAGTAATGCTCGCACAACAGAATTCCGAAGACATAGACTGGAAATTACTTTCCTAGGAATCCAGAACTTTAGCGAGGTGGAGCGTGCTGAAAACCACAGAGTAACTGGAAACTTATCCCATCTGTGAAGACCTTTACTTGGAAACGCGAAAAAATGGAGGAAACTGCTATTTTCATTCACGAATACCGATGTCGGTGATGTAACAGATTCCAAATCATCCCTATAATCTACAAAGTCAAGTAGGGTGACTCTCATGTCTGGAGAACCAGCAAACGAGTCTTCCACCTGTCTTTCACCTGCTAGATGGACACAACAGAATCGATGTTACCTCAGCTAAATAAAGGCGTGAAACGTGTAGAAGCAATCAACGACACAATTTACATGGGAGGCAATTTTGGTCCAGATCAGACACACGTCTATATTGAAACTTCTCAAATTCCCACGCGATCACGAAAGCTATCCAAAACATTCTGTTAGTTCGCTATTCGTGCTACTACAGGACGACATGGTTGAGTCCGCTACATTCCTGCATCCCAACAGGCCTGTCCATTAGGACAGCTGCTTCCGTTAGCCGGAAACATTAATCAACATGAGTCATTCCCGCCACAGGACACCGCCGGCGCGCCACGCACCGTAGACAGAATTATCCTAGGAAACCAGTCACAAACATATCTGATCACTGTACTTACAATTAAATGTTACAGTCGTGGTCCCAATTGGACGACAATCGACAATGAGCAAAGTGTCGAAAATACATCCCGCTGATGCTTGTGGCTCTGGAAATAGATATATCTGTACCATTCTTATTGCCTGACATACTTTCCCCTTTGCTATCACAGTATACCACGTCAAATCCATACCTTCCTTACAACTGGACATAGTCATTTCCTTTGTACATATCGCAAAGCAAACACATACTTTATAAGGCAGATGCTCAAGGCGAACCTATCATGCGACTACTACCACTTAGTATAATACTCTACCAATAACTGATTGCTCGCGATGTGAAATAATACTGAGAGAAAATCAGAGATTGGTGGACACGTCTCATAAGCTTTTCCTGCGAGTGCGACAACTCTGTCTTAGAAAGAGAGGCGTAATCGTGATACAAACCGCTATATGTTAGAGAAACATAACCATGTTGCTATCTCAAACGGTCTAGGATCTGCAGGTGCACACAAGCATTCATGTTAAAAGCTACACCCGCTTTATGTATCGACTTACGACATAACCTCCGAATGAACTGGTTTGTCTTTCCAGACAAATAACGCGACACTGAGTACAGACGGTCATGGCTGATGTGTATATTATCAGACCAGCAATGCAGCTACACGTAGCACACGATGCAACCTCGTGAAAAAACCACGGAATTTTGAAAATGATTCGGCTAAGGAACGTGGTACGAAAGTGTTACTTACAACTCCCTCATGCCTTCGCTAGATATTTCTCCAGTATTTGTAACGTATTCTATCTCGATGACATATCAGACGTTCTGCGATTGATCCAGTGGGTTATAGGTGACGGTTGATTGAGATGGATCACAAACCATAGATGGTATGCTGATTGAGGTCGTAAGAAATGTACTCAGCCTTTTCAAATCTGTAGTGTTACGCTATCTGCTAGAAATGCTGACTGGGATTAGGAATCAAGTCTTTCCATTAAAACACATACCTGCATTGGATACTGTGGAGAAGTACTTTAATTATTACTATCGCTACTAAATCATATTTCTGCCACTCACATATTTCGAATGGATTCAACTTTCTCGAACCTATTTGCTACAGTCAAATTCCAAAGTCATGTCAGGTAGGTCCTATGCCTCTTGCAACTTTGCATATGTGATCACTCCAAGTCGGAACTGAGCAGACATCGGAGAGAGCTTCTACATCCACCACCTTCTGCAACTCGTGTAGCACCAGAGTGACCTGAGTTAGTGCGACTGGACTGTGTTTTGACCACTCGGTGGAAATGGGAAGCTGTTGTCGTAGCTCCACCATCAGTGTACAATGTGTAAGGTTAGCGCCAAACGAACCATTCTCGTGCAACTCGAGGTAGTATAAAAGACCGTACTGGAACTGGGGGGAGGACGAGGATTTAGCTGCTGCATTGTGGTGTGCCCCCGAACTACATGCAGGTGCTGCTGTTCGAAGCAGATCCGCATCCCCCATGGCCCATTCACGTCTATCAGCCCAATATGCTATCTTCGTTATTCTGTACCATCGAACAGAGAAAAACTACGAACTATTAAAGCTCCGCTAGAGAACTTGGTAAGATTTTTACCGCATCTCTCCGCTCCCATATATCGAAAACAAATACCGTCTGCGCGCCAGCGTCGGGTACATGTGACGATCATATTAATATTGCAGCTATTGATCCATGGCACAGACCACTCTAAAGTTTCTTTGTACTGTAAGAGGATGACCGTATTCCACAAACTATACTATATCTCGAAGAGACCCTCCCTGTGACCCTGTGTCGTTGTTTGAAACATAGTTATTTTTTTCTTTTCTACTGTAACACGCTTTGTACACTGCCATACATTTTGTTTTTCCCGTCATGACTTGGATATCTGTGTCAGGTTCTAAGCTGACATTAACACGCTTCTCACAGAAAACTAGACGTTACACGGTGTAAGTCATGCTGTTACTGCAGCTACCATAACACACCACACAAACTGAATGATCTTAAATAAAAGATAGTTACAACGTAAGGAAACTGGAAGAGTATGGCGGCGTTGTGGAGAGTTTCCAAACTGCTGTCCGAAGGTGATTGACTCATCTGCCGCAGCGATGCAATAGCTGATGGCTCTGCATTCCGTTTCGCCTGATTTCTCATATTGCAGCCTTGTGCATGATCATTGTTTTAGTGCTAGCCATCCCCTGAAGGTGTTGCCCAGCCGCCAAAACTCTTTCTCCAACTCAAACAAGCGATGTCAGTGAATCATTATGTGGTAAGCAACAGCATACCAGTGGACAGATGGGGTGCAAAAGATGCTGTCGATGTACTGTAATAATAAGCACCACATTTGATACAACGAACAATTTTAGCAATTTTAGAGTAATTTCAACACCGACCAATGATGCGACAGCATGTTTCCCAATTTCAGTATCACTCGTAAGCCGCCCCTTCTCTACTTTTCGAGTATCATTGCGAATGTGGTTAGATGACTGTGGAGTACGTCCTTCATCATCAAACTATACCAGACAGCGCTCTACATATTTCTAGCACCTCAATCATAGTGCTTAATTTGCGATCTATCACTATGCCGATGGGAGTCACAGAGCATTCTCACAGTCATAGGACAAAATTAGAGACTGAAAGACCCCCTCGCACTGTCTTTGAGCAACCCGCCTTGCAGCACCGTTATCGATTTAATCTGCAGCGAACCAGAAGTAGACCGCTATATTCCACGTCTCGTCAATGAATGGAGCATGCCGAATCCTCGCCCATCCAAGTGTACAAGATTTCTCGAGATGCGCCCATGTCGAAGAGGTTAGCAGATTTAAAAGTGTTGTGATGTTAAAGCACATGCAGTCAGAAGCATACATGGTTCTGCACTTAAAACAGGCTATAATGTTAGAGTTCTTGAGTTTCCAACCTATCAGTTGTGTGGAATGCAGTGCCGTTAATATTCCAATGTAAGAAATATATTTCCAGCACATGACATACATCCTTCTTGCAGGTTTCTCTACGATAAACTACAGTAACAAACCGTAAAACAAAAAACTACTTCCTTGAAACAGTGGCTCTGTATGATACATGCACATTATAGCTATCCAGAGATGTATGGCGTCGATTGTTCACTTCCGATCACGATTCAGAAGTTATAGTATGCCAAAATCAGTCCTATACCAAATAATCGTTAGTAACAGACAATACGTCTTACAAGGAAGCAGATAAACGTATAGCAGCAGCGTCCTAAATGTGAAATTACAGGTCATGCCGCCACTAACTATGTGAAAACCACATCTGTTAAGCATGTTTGTGAAACGCTGTGGTGCCCAAGTATACATATACATGGGCATCGCAGTGATTCACAAACACCTATCGCTAACTTAGTTATGAAGCTGAAGTGTCGATTTTACGGCAAAGATGCGACAGGGGAATGGAGTGCATCGCATAAATCTTCATTTGTGTAGACGAATGTGTCATATTTCATCACACATGAGATGGAAGTCCTCTGATGACAGAGAGGTTTACTGTTAACTATCGCAAATACACACTGCTGTAAGACCCACACAGAGCACGCGGTTGCATACGTACCTAATTACAACACCATCTGAACCGACCGCTCCATCCACTCTATGTCATCCTTTAACGCAGATGCAAGTAAAATTAAAGGCAGATAGATCTCTGTATTCCTGATTAGCGGAAAATACAACAGTCAACTTGCATGTATCACTGTTACCTCAATATACTTACAGTAGAATGCTGCCTCGATGGAAAAAAGTGACTATTTCCCTGGTTCCCTTCGCTTCCATGTCGACGTTTCCTCTATTCCTCTAGCTGTCGCATATTTGTTCCCATGTAAAAATTGTCCAGCGCCAACCAGAAGGCACGCAAGTACTTTCTCAGTTTCCCCGTATTTCAGTGTATATTCCCTCAATTTATACAAATAATTCGATCGATTTTATATCAGTTCCTCCCATGCGATCATGACCTAACCTCTTGCTCTGTGTTTTAAAATTATTGCAAATGTAGTACAGCTGCCAACACCTAGTGCTAATACGCTGATCGGGAGGTGTACTGTGATGAGAGTGCCAGAAATGTGATTCACTACTGACAGTAATCATTAAAGGACTTCTTCATGGGATCCAATGCAAGGGTGTGGTTGAATGGAAAGACTTGATTCCTAATCCCAGACAGCTTTTCTAGTTGAAATGGGTGTGAAATCTTATGGGACTTTACTGCTAAGCTTACACCCTACTTAACCTAAATTGTCCTGAGGACAAACACACACACCCATGCCCGAGGGAGGACTCGAACCTCCGCCGGGACGAGCCGCAAAGTCCATGACTGCAGCGCCTTGGACCGCTCGGCTAATACCACGCGGCAGCTTTTCTACTAGATGGCTTGAAAGGACTGTGTACATTTCTTACGTCCTCAATCGCACACCATCTATGATTTGTGATACTTCTCAATCAAACTTCGTATATAACCCACTGGATATATTGAGGAACCTCTGACATGGTATCGAGATGGAATATGTTACAATTACTGGAGAAATATCTAAGCGGCGGTATGAGGAAGTTGCAAACACCGGTTTTATACCACGTTCCTTAGCCGAATCACTTCCAAAAATGGTTCAAATGGCTCTGAGCACTACGGGACTTAACTTCTGTGGTCATCAGTCCCCTAGAACTTAGAACTACTTAAACCTAACAAACCTAAGGACGTCACACACATCCATGCCCGAGGCAGGAATCGAACCTGCGACCGTAGCGGTCGCGCATTTCCAGACTATAGCGCCTAGAACCGTTCGGCCACCCCGACCGGCTACTTCCAAAATTCCGTGATTATACCACGAGGTTGCAACATGGGCTACGTGTAACTGCACTGCTGGTCTGATAATATACACTCCAGCATTCATCGTCTGTATTCAGTGTCGCGGTATTTGTCTGGAAAACAAACCACTTCATTCGGAGGTAGGGTCATAAGTCGATTTATAAATCGGGTGTAGGTTTTAACATGAATACTTGTGTGCACCTGTAGAACCAAGACCAACTGTGATAGTAATAAGGTCGTGTTTTTTTAACATATAGCGGTTTGTAAAACGATTATGTCTCTCTTTCTAAGACACAGGGGTCGCACTTACAGGAAAAACTGATGAGACCTGACCACCAAAGGCTGATTTTCTCTCAGTATTATTTCGTATCGCGAGCAATCAGTTATTGGTATAGTATTATACTTACTAGTAGTGGGTGCATGATAGGTTCGCCTCGAGCATGTGTGTGCATGTTCCGACATGTGCAAAGGAAATAACTATGTCCAGTCATAAGGATGGTATGAATCTGACGCGGAATACTGTGATAGCAAAGGGGAAAGTATAAGAATGGTACAGATATATCTATTTCCAGAGCCACAGCCATCAGCGTGGTGTATTTCCGGTTCTTCGCTCATTGTCGAAAGTCATCATTTGAGACCGTGATCGTAACACGTAATTGTAAGTACAGTGATCAGATATGTTTGTGACTGGTTTCCTAGGATAATTCTGTCTAAGGTGCGTGGCGCGCCGGCCGTTGCCTGTGGCGGGGCTGATGCACGTTTGTGACGAATGGTAGCAACTGTCCGAATGAACAGACATGTTGGGATGCAGGAATGTAGCGGACTCAACCATGTCGTCCTCTAGAAGGGCCAATAGCGAACTAACACTTAGTATGTGTTGGATAGCTCTCGTGATCGCGTGGGAATTTGAGAAGTTTCAATATGGACGTGTGTCTGCTCTGGACCATCATTCCGACCCATGTAATTTGTCTGGCTGACTACTTCTGTACATTTCTTCCTTTAATTGAGCTGAGGGCACATCGATTGTGGTGTGTGCACCTAGCAGGTGAAATACAGCTAGAAGACACGTTTGCTGGTTCTCTAGACATGAGAAACACCTTAGTTAACTTTGTAGATTATGAGGATTATGTATAATCTGTTACATCAATAACATCGGTATTCATGAGTGGAAATATCAGTTTCCTCTATTTTTTCGAGTTTCCGCATAAAGGTCTTCGCAGACGGGATGAGTTTCTAGTTACTCAGTGGTTCACAGCACGCATCACCTCTCTAAAGTTTTGGATTTCTAGAGAAGTAATTCCCAGTCTATATTTTTGGAAGTAGGTTACACCAGTGAAACTGCTATTCAAGTGATATTGCTATGTGCCTGATAAGGAAAAGGTTTCGTGGAAGTGGTGAAATCAATTAACCGAAAAGACTCTAGGGCTTTTTTTAAAATTGTAATTACATCCTTTATTCATCGACAAGTATGCCATGGCGTGAGGCTTTTTTTCTGTGCGAAAACGACACCCAGATGGAGCAAGTGTGGACGTATCATAATTTTTTTTATACAACTATAATTCATAGTCAGAAATGTTATGCTGCTGCTTGAACATAAGGCTTTGGCTTACGCTCCGACATACGCTTGTGGGAAGCAATCAAACAACTGTTCACGTAAAAACAAAAAAAATGTTATATATGTCTAGTCGTAATGGAAGGATAGATTGGACATGGTGAATTGTGATTTTCATGCACTGAGGAGTATATTCAAACGTAAGTGGCGATAGATTCATTTCGTAAACAGCTGCACAATATAGCAACACAAGTGTTCAACTGGACCTGCTATAATGTACAAACAGGACAGACAATACGGCTGTAACAATACGTCCCCTCATCAGCACCTGTAAGTATACACTTGCATTTTCCTTACTGTTCTATGGATAGTGATGTTGATTACAGTACACCAGCCCATATCGGGCTTTCCAAGCATTATGTCCACTGGTGTGTCATTCATTATCACATAGTGCAGGACGCCTGTGCATAAAACTAGTCTGAGAGAATCTTGGCAGCATACAGCAGCTCCCAAAAGCTCTGATTCAAAGACTTTGTTGGATAATTTCCTGAGAAGAGTCGATACGTATGGCTAGTGTGAGTGTAATTCTTTTGTACACTGTACAGATATAGAAGATAACTGCACTGTTTGTGTAAAATGTGTATATATTGTAGTGCAGTGTTACTGTGGATGATGTTCCAGCATGTACAGAGAAAGTGAGTGTGTGTCCTATCATGAGGGACGTATAGATTCAGCATATCAATAACTGTCAGGCTATGAGAGAGATTTTTACATGGAAAATTACGTGCTCTATAGACACTGAGATTCTTTCCAGGACCACAGCCATGAAGAGCATACATTGCCTGTACATCAATCGGTCTGTAGATAACTTTCGTGGGGTTAAACTGTCAGTGCAATGTGGCGATCTGTACAAGAAAGTTTTGCCGCTGAAAGCCTCATATGCAGAAAACAATGATGGATCATGATCCCACACTGGCAGCAGCAGCAGTTTGGTGGGTAAATTCAGTGACAAATGGGTTGTCCTATTAGGATTGCTAGGAATCACAGTTATGCGTCACTGTGCCAGCAACAGTGCCTGGGTGAAAACTTATTTCGACTGTAATTTCTCAGGTGTCAAGCATGAAAGGGATGCCACTGCATCATGCTTGCGAGACCTGAATGGACACCTGTACGTGGCTCGGCAGCTGATGGCCGTGTCATCACTTCATTGGGGCCGACAGTTCGCCCCGTCTCCTGGGGGCATGTGCAGAGTCAGCGGCGTTGGAGTCGGGTGGCAGGATGTATTTTTTAGTAGCGTATCTTTTGTTTGAACTATATTCCATCGATTTCACCAAGCAATAGGATGCTTCAAATTAAAAATAACTACCTCATACGTGTGAGGAATGTCAATTTAACTAATTTGCATAAGTTTTTTATATCAACATGTTGTTAGCAGCACAATAGTTAAGGAGAGAGTGTGCTTGAGGGTGTAACATGGAGCAGAACAGCAGCTTAAGTGCAGAGCACTAGTTAAGTGGCATAATGTTTATGTAAAACGTAATACAATAGTTTAAGGGGATGGGTGACAAAGAACAATGCGCCAGAAATGGCTTTCAACAGCAGCTGAAATTCGAAAAGTGTACTGGAACTTGGTGGGAGGACATAACTAATTACTTCATTTTGTATCAAAGGTGGTACAATAGTTTAAGGAAATGGGGTTGACATGGAAAACCACAGAACCATAGGTTAAGTGCTGACAAAGTGCCAAGCATTAGGTTAAGACAGTGCCGAACATTAGGTTATGCAACATGTTTGCCCTTTGTAATTACTTCTTACAAAACCTACACGTTTCCAAACAGCAGAGAATGATGAGCAAGAGAAATGCAACCCCCACAAACTGAAATTTTTATAAATAAACAATATACCCTAGAACTTCCATTCATGAGATCCTTCCCCTACACTGCACAGCTGCCAGCTTCCAGGTAGAGGATGGGTGGTGGAGAGGGTAGGGAGTAAGGTGGGCGAGGATGGGGTGGCAGTTGTGGTGATCGATTTCCTGAAATGTTCTTTAAATAAATAAACTATATTCCATACACTGCCTTGAATCCCTTAAATTGCTTCAAGAAACAATATTCCACACACTGCAACCGAATTCCCTCCAAATGACTGATCAAATGAGTCTTTTTCCCACCAATTACCAGGAGGGAGGGTGGGTGGGGTGGATTTACCCGAGGGGTAGAGGTTAATTAATTGATCAATTTAATAAAGTAATCAATCAAATTGATAACAGTGAGAGGGTGTATTCCAATAACTCAGACTTGAAAGTGTACCTGTAGCAGCGTTGGGGAGGTTTCCTCAGGGGAGAGGGGAGTGGTAGGGGTGGGGAAACCAGAGGTTAAGTGTCTGGCAATCAAAAGGAAGGATCATTTTAGCAGAACAATAGGCTAACAACCTGTCAATCAAAGGAGAACATTAGGCTAATGACCTGTCAATCAAAGGAGAACAATAGATTGAGTTCCTAACAATCAAAGGAGAACAATAAGTTTGTCCCCGAGTGCATACCTGCCCATGATTTAGGCAACCCGCACTATCAAAATGCACCAGATTATAGTTTGTTCCACTACGTACACCTTTTCATTCTCCACATTAACAAAGTTATCCCGTAAGACATTATGTCTGTTTTTGCAAAACATTAACAAAGCATTTTCAGAGCAATTTGGACAGTAAAGAGTGAAAATCTTAGTGATACAAGAAGTACCCTACGCTACACACCATTATGTGGCTTGCGAAGTACAAGTGTTGATGTAGACGTTGCCTAACTCAAACACACTGCTTTTTTAAATTTATTTTACTTTATTTATTTATATTTTGAGTCATCAGCCCTTTGACTGGATGCCTATCCTGTGCTAGCCTCTCCATCTCAGAGTAGCACTTGCAACCTACATCCTCAATCACGTGCTGTATGTATTCCAATTTCTGCCTTCCTCTACAGTTATAGCTCTTTGTAGCACCGCCTAGTACCATGGATGTTATTCCATGATGTCTTAACGTATCTCCTGCCATCCTGTCCACTTCTTGTCAGTGTTTACGCCATATTCCTATCCTCGCTGATTCTCTGGGCAACTTCCTCATTCCTTACCCTTTCCTTACCCTATCAGTCCACCTAATTTTCAACATTCTTCTGTAGCACCACACATCAAACTCTTCGATTCTCTTCTTTTTCGGTTTTCCCACAGTCTGTGTTTAACTACCATACAATACTGTGCTACAAACGTACTTTCTCAGAAATGTCTTCCTCAAACTAAGGCTTTCGATTGATACTAACTGCCGTCTCTTGGCCAGGAATGCCTTTTTTGCCAGTTCTATTCTGCTTTCTATGTTCTCCTTGCTCCATCCATTATGGATTATTTTGCAGCCTTGGTAGCAGTTTCCTGTAACTTCCTCTACTTCGTGATCACAAGTCTGTTGTTAAGTTTCTCACTGTTCACATTCCTTCCCCTTTTATTACTTTCGACTTTCTTCAATTTACTCTCACTTCGTAGTCTGTACTGTTCATTCCATTCAACTGATCCTGTAAATATTCTTCACATTCACTGAGGATGGCATTGCCGTCAGCGAATCTCAACACTGATATCTTTTCATCTTGAATTGCAATTCCACTCTTGAACCTTTCTTTTATTTCTGTCATTGCTTCTTCGATGTACAGATTGAACTGCAGGGGCGAAAGACTACATCCCTGTGTTACAACCAATTTAACCCGAGCACTTTGTTCATGGTCCCACCTTCTCCTATGGCTTACTCCTATTTTTCTCACAATTTCCTACATCTTGCACCATTTAACATTGTCGGTGACGTTTGATATTGTCGATGACGTTTTTCCTAAAGTCTCTTGGTATATTGCCAGACTCATACATTGTACACACCAACGTGAATAGTCGTTTTGTCGCCACTACACCGAATGATGTTAGAACTTCAAATGGGATGTTTACTATCTCTGCTGCCTCATTTGATCGTATGTCACACAAAGTTCTTCTAAATTCTAACACTGGATCCCCTCTCTCTTTTCTATATCGACTCCTGTATCTTCTTCTATCACGTCATCAGAGAATTCCTCTCATAGAGGTCTTCAATGTGTTCTTTCCACCTATCCGCTCTCTCATCTGCATTTAACTGTAGAATTCCCATTGTGCTCTTGACGTTACCTCCGTTGATTTTAATTTCACCGAAGGTTGTTGTGGCTTTTCTATATACTGCATCAGTGCTTACGACAATCACTTATTTTTCGATTTCTTCACATTATTCATGCAGCCATTGAGCCGTAGCTTTCGTACATTTACTTTTTGTTTCATTCCTTAGCGATTTGTATTTGTGTATTCTTGAACTTCCCTGAACGTTTTTGACCTTCCTTCTTTCGTTGATCAGCTGAGGTATTTCTTCTGTTGTGTATTGTTTCTTCGCAGTTACCTTCTTTGCATCTTTGTACCTTTGTACCAATTTCTGTGATTGCCATTTTTAGAGACGTCCATTCCTTTTCAACTAAAGTGCCTACTGAGTTACTCCTTATCACAGTATCTATAGCCTCAGGGAAATTCAGGCGTATCCTGACTAGTCTCTTAAACTTCAGCCTAATCTTCGTCATTACTAAATTGTAATCTGACTCTATATCAGCTTCTGAGTATACCTTAAAATCCAGTATCTGGTGTAATATAACTGAATGCTTCTTGTATCTCCTGGCCTTTTCCTAGTATACCTTCTTCTCTAGTGATTCTTGAACAGAGTATTCTTTGTTACTATCTGACACTGTATTAACTCTCAAACTGCATGAGCATTTTATTATTCAAATACTGGACATGTTTTTAAAATAAATTCTATTTTCAACATTCATCCTGTCAGAGAGTACAAACACACTTCAAGACACACTGGCAAAAGAAACTGTCTTTCGAGAAACTGATTTCTGTTATGTAAACGTACGTGGACAAAACTATTCTTTATTTTACAGGGGGGGGGGGGGCATTCAACAGGAAAGCGAAGAGCCTTTGGACCTAACCACCGAAAAATGCTCTGTACAAACGGTAATCATAAAGTTTTAATTACACTTGAAAATGAACCAAAACTAAGTAATGTAATTTTTTGTGGTGATAATTAGAAATAAATTATAAGCCTCAACCTTTTCATAAAGCATCTGCACTTACTTTACATAGATTCGCCACACATCTGCTATACAATCTGCAGGAGCAGCTTGTTTTGTGGCTTACGAACTATAAGTAATTGTAAGCCAGTTCTGTCACCATACAGGCACACATATATTAATGTATCATCCTGTCTGTATAGCAGACAATTGTATAAAATCCAAAAATAAATAAAATAATAACTCCTGCCGTCGAGTTCTCAGGGGGAACAATAATCTCCCAAAATATTTTTAATTGAATCACTTCTCTTTACTTCTTTTCCTTCACATTCAACATAATATGATGCTTTTCAAAACTAAATGATCCCGTAGTCAAACTCCAATTACAGTTTCCCTCACAGCATGCATATTTCTCTAATAAGCTTAAAATATTATATTTTGCGTCATTCTAATTTTGTGCAATTAATACTTCTATTTTTGTACATTTCATAATTATATAAATGAATTATATATTAATTATATACTGTAATATGTGAACCTGCTGAGTAATTTAATTTTAGTTGTATGACCATTTTCGTTTGGAGACTACTTTCCGGTTCAAATTTCTATTACTGCAATGTGTTTCATATATAACTTAAAACAAAAATATCAAAATATAATACATGTATTATATTTTGACCTTTGTTTTGTTATATATAGAAATTTATACTCATAACGGTCTTCAAAAGAAATATGTGCATACAAACTAAACCATGAACTAGGTAATGTTAAATAAGACATTACTACTATTTATCAAAGGCGCTGAATGCAAGCAACAAAAATTATTCTGAAATGCTTATAACATTTTTAGTGCTCTACACAGACTAGCGTTCTCAGTTGTAACCACATATATTACCATAATTTGCCAAAAATTAATTATTTTTTTAAAATGACAATTTCGCCATTCTTCTCCTTAATTATACTTTAGACTAGATTAAGTACACACACATTCTCTTTGTTGGATGCTGAAACTGTAACTTCTGTTTGGAGATTAAGAGTGTTTTTACGGGGACAACACAAACACAAATAAATGCATAACATGCATAACTTCAAGGCCGGGGTGGCTGAGCGGTTCTAGGTGCTATAGTCTGGATCTGCGCTACCACTATGGTCGCAGGTTCGAATCCTGCCTCGGGCATGGATGTGTGTGATGTCCTTAGGTTAGTTAGGTTTAAGTAGTTCAACGTTCTATGGGACTGATGACCTCAGAAGTTGAGTCCCATAGTGCTCAGAGCCATTTTTTTGAGCCATAACTTCAAGTACAACTGTCATTATAACAGACATTGAAACAATAGCATCTGACAACAGGGCTCAGCAAGATAGGAGTACTTGGAACCACATTTAAAATTCTCTTCATCGTATTCTTTAAACACTGAAGAGCCAAAGACACCTGCCTAATATCATGTAGAGCCCCCACAAGCATGCAGAAGAGCTGCAAACACCACATGTCATGGACTCGACTAATGTCTGACGTAGTGCTGGAGGGAACTGACACCATTAATCCTGCAGGGCTGTCGACAAATCCGGCAGAGTACGAGGGCATGTAGATCTCTTCTGAACAGCAGATTGCAAGGTGTCCCACATATGGTAGACAATGTTCATGTCTGTGGAGTCTGGTGGCCATCAGAAGTGTTGAAGCTCGGAAATGCGTTTCTGGAGCCTCTCTGTAGCAACTCTGGATGTGTGGGGTGTCCCATTGTCCTGCTGGAATTGCCCAAGTCCTTCGGAATGCACAATGGACACGAGTAAACGCAGGTGATCAGACAGGATGCTTACGTACATGTCACCAATCAGGGTCCCAAGTCTCTCCAACTGCCTATGCTCCACACCATTACAAAGCCTCCACTAGCTTGAACAGTCCCCTGCTGACATGCACAGTACAGGGATTCATGAGGTTTTACACATCTATCTGTTTGACACAATTTGAAACGAGAATTGTCCGATCAGGCAACATGATTCCAGGTATCAACAGTCCAGAGTCGATGTTGACGAGCCCAGGGGAGGTGTAAAGCTTCATGGCATACAGTGATCAAGCTCCAAAAGCCCATATCAATCATGTTTCATTGAATGGTATGCATGCTGATACTTGATGATGGTCCAGCATTGAAATCTGCTGCAAATTTCGGAAGCCTTGCACTTCTGTCACGTTGAACGATTCTCTTCAGTCGTCGTTGGTCCCATTCTTGCAGGATCTTTTTTCTGCCGCAGTGAAGAGTGCCTTGATATGAAGAGTGGATACTATCAAATACCGACTGCATCACATGACAGGCCGAAAACAACGTTTGTAGTTCCCTCCGGTCTTTTGAGAATGCCATTCGGGCTGTGCAATGCGCCAGCCACTTTCCAAGGCTTCGCTGACTTACTTTTAAGAGGACTGAAACCTACAATGTGCTTAGTTTACCTAGATATTATTTTTTCCAGAAACATAGATGAGCATGTTACCAGGTTAAGGAATGTTTTGTCTAGACTAAGAACTGCCAATTTAAGTTTGAAGATTGAAAAATGGTCCTTTGCTGAGAGTCAAGTACAGTATCTAGGGCATATTATTAGTGCTGATGAAGTAAAGCCAGATCCCTGTCTAATTGAAGCAGTTAGAACATTCCCTTCCCCTAAAAATGTAAAAGAATTGCAAAGCTTTCTGGGACTCAGCAGTTATTATAGGCGTTTTGTAAAGGTCAGTGCCACAGTAGCCTTACCCACCTGTTGAAAAAAGATGTACCCTATCAATGGACCCCTGAGTGTGAAGCTGCTGTGCAGCATATCAGAGATTTTCTGACTAGTTCCCCCTCATTGATTTATCTCGATTTCGAAAAACCATTCATTGTCTCCTGTGACACGTCCGATTTTGCAGTGGGGGCTATTCTGAGTCAAATCATTGATGGTGAGGAAAGACCAATGCGTTATGCATCCCGTCAGCTGACCAATTGGAAATTAATTACAGTACTACGGAGGAAGAATTGCTGACATTAAAGTTTGGAGTCGACTTTTTTAGAGGCTATCTTTATGGGAGAAAGTTTACAATAGTAACAGATCATGCAGCATTTCAGTGGCTGTTAAGCTTTAAAGACCCTAGCATCCGTCTCACCTGCTGGGCCCTGAAGGTGAGTGATTACCAAGTGCGACACAAAGCTAGAAAATTGCACAAGAATGATGACACCCTTAGTAGAAAGGTGAGAGTAGCTCAAACGGACAATGTGTCAATTGACAAATTAAAAGACTCACAGGAGAATGACACAAAATGTTGCCAGTATCGCTGTATCGCTTCCATCCAGATTTTGTTATGGAAGATGGAATTCTACACTGCAAACCCCCCCCCCTCCCCCAGGGTAAACGTATGGTAATACCCGAAAACCTACAGTCAAGAATCATTGCCCAGTGCCATGACAACATTCAAGCTTGCCCTAGTGGACAAAGAGCTACAAACACCAGCATTTCCATGAAGTATTGGTGGCACAAAAGATGGCGAGATGTTGCTAAGTATATAAAAACTGCCTACCATGGGCCCAAAGAGCACCACCCCCGAAAATCAAAATTCCCCTACAATCTCTTCCTGAGGCATCAAAACCCTTCCAGTTTGTGGTTTTGGACATAGTTGGGCCACTTTCCGTAAGTACACAAGGAATTAAATGCATCCTATCCATTATCAATCACTTTTCTTGATACGTTATTTTGGTACGCATCGCTGACATTTCAGTGGAAACAGTAGTACGAGCGTTTGTGGATCATCTTGTCCTTCCTTTTGGAAGCCCTGAACAGATCAAGGAACCAATTTGATGTCCACCTTATTTGTCCGAGTTTGTAAATTTCTGAGAATTAGAAAATGGAGAACCACCTCTTTTCACCCCCAAGGCAAATGGCCACACTGAGTGTGTCCATCGCACTGTGAAACGAATGCTTTCCTATTACATCAACTCAGCACACAGTGACTGGCGAAGGTATGTTCCGTACATGGCAGGTGCATACAACAGCCGCATCCACAAAGCCACTGAACGTACCCCTTGAGATAGTATTTGGCTGCCCTATGGAATCTGCCTTAGAGATCGATAAATTACCTCTGGGAATCGATCACACAGCTGTTATGGGGATAGCCCGCCGTCTTAAGGCCTTTTGGAAGAAGGTGCAAGGGAACAACTGCAAAGCAACCAGGAAACAGATGGAACGAAGTAATAAAAATGCCATTCTCCACCTATAACTCTGGTAATTTGGTTATGCTAAAAACACCTAGTATAAAGAAAGTAAGAGTGAAGAAACTTACCCCTGTGTATGACGGACCATATTCAATCATTCGGCTCACTTCCCCTGTCATTGTAGAATTACAACTGTCTGACCACAAGGTGGTCGTCCATTTTGGTAGAATGAAACCCTATTCAGGAACTATGCCTCTCCCATTGCCTTCTTCTGGGACAAGCGCCAGACCTTCATCAGGTTCTGTCCCCCCCCCCTCCCCCCTGTGAAGTGGAGGAAAGGAAAAAATCCCCCACGCCTAAACACCCATATGCCCTTAGATCCAGGGACTAAACACCCAGGTACTTCTTACTGAGGAGATTCCCAGTCATAGCAACCAAAAAGAAGTAACAAGGCTGTAGCAACCACCTTCTTACTCTCCTTTGCAAATGAAGGGGTCACCCTAGCCTCCCTCTCTGAAAGAGTTTATCAGAGCCTTAGCCACCCAACCTGTTCTGCAATGCCAGCCTAGCCTAATTAATCCCAAGTTTTAACCAGTGTTATGTGTTATGGCATGACTAGTAGTCGGACAACAGCTCCATTTTCAATACCAGTACATTTAATTCCAAATAAGAGCATCATATGGAGAAGTTATGGATCAGTATTAGGATATTGCATTAATAAAATTAAAAACAGCTTGTGAGCTCTGCAACATCCATGTACTAATTTACATTTACATGACAAACCCTATTTTCAGGGCTAAATTTTAATTTGGAAAAATGGATCTATGCAGATATTTGTAAAAACGACGATGATACATCAGTCCATACTAATGTAAAATCGCCGCCTTCTGAAGAAGACAAATTTAAATTTGTTGAAACTTAGGTAGAGATTTCTTTATCCATTGCAACTGGTCGGCTGTTTTTAATTTTATTACGTGGTACCGTTGCTGTTGTGCAGCTATGTTTAAAATACTATATTGCATTAAGTCTCTACCTTTTCATTCCAAAAGCTTTCTCCCTGAAATGGCACCATGTTTCATTAAATAGTTTTCCCATTTGAACACCCAGTGTGATAATTAATAATATGCAGTACTAACTGCAAAATTTGCTCCTAACAAAGATACATAACCTGTATCTTTGACACCAAAAGAAATGTTAGATGACTCAAAAATTATTCCTCTACCATGGCCACGTGGCCTACACACAACAGCGACACTCTAAATTTTCCCTACCACCCCTACAGATGCCCATGGTTTTGTCAGGTTACTTCAGAAGGTAAGTTTAGCGGCTCGGTGGTACACATGCGCTCCAGCTGTCAGAATCAGGTGGACCTGTCAACGAGGAGTCACACGTGCAGCGGCCATAGTGTGAGGGGAGGAGCCACTTCAAACACCTGACGCTGATACCTCCCTGCCCCTCCCAAACCCACAGCGTCCCGCTAGCCACGCCAGCTGTCGCTGCCTGATTCCCCCATCCCCTTTCCCTCTCTCTGAGCGCTGACGGTGCTCCTGCCTGCATTGTTAAAGGGATCTTACAAATATTGGAATGTACTATCTTCGCTATCAACCAAGGAATGTCAACTTAATACAGAAAGGTACCATCTTCTTACGTAATACCTATTTCAAACGTAATTTCTTCCATTCTTCCATCTCAATACCCAGGTAACTTCTACAACTTCAAAACCCACCCTTAAATTTATTTGCACACCTAAAACCTTAACATGCCTGCTGACCGGACTATCACTCTGAGAGGAGTTTGGAATCATGCGACTTCCAGCTGATGGAACACAAAGCGGAAAAGTATCACAATAACGAAGAGCGTCATTATGGGGTGTCTTCCCATGCACCACCATTTAATTTGGTGGCACTCTGCATTTCCGAGCCACCTCCGAAGTATAGTACCACTATACCACCTTGCCTCTAGTCTGGCACATCTTAAAAATCGAATACCTGCTCCCTTTCCAAATTTTTAAATGGTTTCACCATTATGTGCCCATCACAGCCTATTCACGTTTACCGCCATGGAGGTAAAAAAAATAACTTAAAATTAAAATTTCTTTATACATGAGTTACAGCAGTTTTACCCAACAAACCCATATAAATCGACTCGTTTCAGACAGGAATTAGAATACTATTGCAACAGTCACTAATCACACTCTAATATTACACACGTTGCCCAGCAGCTATCTTAGCACTACATGCATTGGGCCACTGTTGTGCTATCTCAGTGCTAATCTGACACCTGCCTCCATCACAGCACATCTGCCTGTGTCTCTCGTCAGATTCATAACGATACCTGCTACACAATGAACCGAGTCTGATAAATTGTTTTACCACTCAGTTTTGGAAGCACCCTAAAAACTCTTACCATATGTGCATCTCCACCAATGAGAGAACCCCCAAATAAACATATTTAATTATTGATACCACGAATTAAATATTATGTATCTATTCACTATACCCCACACCTCGAACATAAGATTTACGAAAACTGACTATCGAATTGTCCTCTTTATAGTGTCGATAGCTTTACAGGTATTAGGAGAGAGCACACGACCCAAGAAATCCTAGTTTCAAGTCTCAGCCACAGCCAACAAGAAAAATGATGATTACAGTTAAGTCCGTCCCATCACTACAACATGATACACCACCAGAACACTAAAACAAGTACACCCCGCCAGTAAACTATGCCTAACCTCTTCTTCCCCACCCAGAGATATACCAGAAGGCTCAGTATTGTGTGTATTTTGTGTGATTAGAGGTGTTGAGCGACATCCGACCCACTATGCATTGCCAGTTGCTAGGTGTTCAATAATTGTTACCCAATAACTTCTATTTTTCTCCCCTTTTGATTTTATGTTACATTCAAGCATTTTACAATCATTTTGCTGTGCAGCAAAGCCCTTGCTATACTGTATATGTTATACCATACATGTATTTTTATAATTTATGCCATTTGTGTTGTACAATATGCATTTGTATTTTACAGTTGTGACTCCAGTATGTAAAGGCCCACCACAGACCTGAATTCTAGATATGTTGCACTATAGCAACAATCCCATTATGTAAAATTCCCCTTCACTCATGATACATGATTCTGTGAGTTAGCGATTCCAGAATCCCATCATGCGCCATGTTCGTGCCCAGAGCCAGACTGGTATGTTTAGAAGAAAATGAAGCACGTATCTAGGATACTCAATAGAGAAGAGTCGAATGCGCCCCTGAAGTTGAGAAGAAGTGCGCTACTTTCGCGCTGCAGAGCGGTAAGCGAAATAGATTTTGTGATAGGATAAAGAAGTTTCACCCAAGTAACTGTAGAATTGTGGTTTGCACCTTATGTGCATTTTTAAGAATTCACCCAGACGATCACAAGTTTCGTTATTATTCACCCTACTTCTTACGAAATAATTTAATGATGAAGTGAAGATGTTACGGCAGTGCTACCATTTGGATAGAGTGCTCCGCCGTGTGTTTAGGAAGTGAGAGACACCCATTTGTTTATTCAAACAATCACACCCATGAGATAATAAGATTGAAGCACCCTCTGAAATAAACACTAGATTGTTGATGGTTAGCACCGATGATGTAACGTCACCACCGAAGCACAGTAACGTGTTATCTCGTTGGAACTTTAGTTAGCAAGAGACTTCCACCTAATGAATAAGAGTTTTATTGTGCAATGCTCCAGTAGTTTGTGCCCTCCTTTTCTCGTAGCTCGCCCTGTTACTTCATGGATTTTGGGAATTTTGTATTAGTTAACCACCATGAGAGGAAATCGCCCCTATGGAGACAGAGCACAGTTCTTCCCTCGCCCATGCATTGCACTGGGTTACTACCATTGCTCTGAGTTGCTCATCTACTCTTTCCAACATCAACCCTTACTTTGTACCTTCCTCCTCGAGGGCTGTGTGCCTTACATGGTGTGATTAGTGCCTGCAGAGTGCCCAGCTGATTGGTTTATTCTTTCAGTTTTCGCTTTCATAAACTGATCGCCTACCTATCTCTTTCATCTATACTTCATTGACACTTCACGAGGCTTGTCTTCGTTTACACCCTGTTTGGTAGCCAATACTACTCAGACATATTGTCTCCCTCCGGAGGGAGGGAGAAGAAAAAACCCTGCGATCGTGGAAAGCTTACGAATATACCCAGAAAAACCTCTGCATTAACTGCAACATAATTTTCTCATTGGTCAAATACCTTTCCCTCCTAAGCCGCAACATCCATTACTTAAGCTTCCGATTCAGCAAATCACTTACGAAACCACTAAATAATGCAAACGCCGCCTATGCATTGATTGCAGGCATTGATTAATGCAACCAAACATTTTGGCACTCATGATAATCTGGATGACGAGTAAGCTTCTTTGCGGCACGACTGTAGCCCCCCTCCTTGCTGTGAATCTTGTTACTAACTTATGCCCCATTTTAAATTGCCCAGTGACATAGTGCACATGAGTCGCTTAACCACCGTCTTTTCACCCACCACTACAACCTCAGGTAATTACTTACTACTTTTTCATCCACTGTAATCCTTCCCTTTCATAACATAACTAACAGCTGGAGCTAACAAGATTAATTAGTGCTTATAGGTAGGTACTCAAGCTGACCACGTGCACTCTGTACCACCACCTGTCGCCACAACGCTCACTATCAGTGTTTTAACATCTTCTTCTGTGTTTTAACACAATGACTTATTATTTGGTGCTCGCCCTTGTTGCTATTGTTGTAGGCCTTCCAACATTTCAGAATCACCCATCCAACTCAGGAGTTACGTTCAAAAGGTTGAATAACCCGTTGTATACCATGCACCAGGTAGTAATTTCTACCAACTTGGATTCAGCTGTGCTTCAAAAAACGTTTGTTTCAAGATCGCCTTAGCAAGCGCACGTGTGCTGTGCTGAATGATGAATGAGTCACCTCCATCTTCCCCTCCCCCCCCCCCCTCCTCACGCCATTCCTCATCCCTTGCACATACCTCTCGCTCTTTTCCCTCCCGCAAGATGTGCATTACGCTGCAGATGATACCCCCTCCATCACCCAACTAGAGAGAAGCACCATTTAAGTTTGTCGACGTGACATGCTTCTCTCTCCTTCCCTGCCGGACAAGCCATGTCCCCATCTCCCATCAGTCAGTCGCTCCTTTGTCGCGCAGAATCATGTTCTAGCTGTGAATCTTTTCGTATTTTATGATCTAATTATACACTCACTGCATTCTTTCCCTTTTTATGTGAAGTTTTATGAATAGGACGAGGATATTGTTAGCTGTTTTGTCACTGTGGACACGCATTTTATTTATCTTTTGCAGAGTTTTGCCTGTGTGTTTCTCCATGACTACAACGTCGTTTTACAAGCTTATTTTATGCCATATGACAGTACCTTGATAATCTCAAAACGGTAAACTCTAAGAATAGTTGACGGGACATATGTTTTTCTTGAACTTTGTCATTTTAGAGCGAAACATAAGGCTGTAACCGATCTTCACTGTTAATTGAGAGTCCAAAAAGTGTTTTTTTCGGCCCTGTCCTCCAGAATTTCTTGTTGTGATTTTAGTTATATCGAACAGTTTGTTAATAATTATTGTAAAAGGTTTGTAAAACATTATGGTTGAGTGGCACTATTGGGAAAAAACATTAAATCCGTGGGTTCCGTGCTGAGCACTAACTTATGAGAAATATTGATTATAGATCCCCATTAAGAGAGACCTATTGTATTTGTTGTGCAAACCAGAAACCATTTAGACCACAATGTGGTCACATTTCAACCTTGTTAATTTTTATTTGCCTTACTTTTAACTAATTAATTTACACGTAAAACTAAGTGATGTACGTGAGCAGTATTATTCCGTGAGGTAATGTAAAGTAGTTTTTAAATGAATAGGTGTGTCTTATCTTTTGCTTTTTTGAGATTTTCACTACTATTTGGCTGTACTGTCCATTTCGAATGATGAATCTAAGTTGAGGTAGTGACAGCACATCATGTAGTCTGGCTACTTTATGTTACAATTTTTACAGTTGAAACTACTGAGTAATTTTGACCTAGGTGTAATATGTCACTATCTTCTTCTCTTACTGTGTGTTTGTACGTATTCCATTCATGTTTTGGAGGACGATTGCTTAATGAAGTGATTTAAGGTACTTTAAAGTGAGAAGATAGCATTTTGGTATTAGATATTCATGGGTCTTGATGTGTAGCCTTTTTTGCCCCTGAATTCATCCATAATTCCAGTATTCCACAAGAAAACTTTTGTACCTTGTATTTTAACATCAGTTAATATAGTTAAAGATTTTCATCTGATTTATGGAACACTATCTCTTCAGCTTGATAACTGCATCCTCCATTCTACTGAAATGTGTTAATATTTTGTAGCCTGTGAAACTTTGTGCAACTGTTACCCGTAACTAATATGTGGAGGATATAGCACAATTTTACGTTTGTTATCACTTCTTTTAAATGTACTTCACCCAGTTTTTACCCAAGTCAGATGCTAACGATTGCATTAAACTGATTTATTATGTTTTCTACCCAAATACTTTGATTGTCATAGAACTGAGTATTCTGTCATGTTGATGCTTTTTATTTTTGGTATTAGTTCCACTATCTAGCAATGAGATTAATATTTGCCAAACAATACAAACAACGCCTGTAAATCATTAAAAGATGGGTGCTGATTCAGTTTGGCCACCATCTACTCCCTATGACAACGAATTTGTACTGCAACAGCAGATTAATAACCGATTTTTTCCCGAAACCTAACCGAAACCAAACTAGTTCATCCCTCTTTTGAGAAACTTTAACATCGCATGCCTTATCTGATTATATGGACAGTGGTGATTTTAACCATTACAGTAGATATTGTATTGTAATTTGAATAGTTAATATTTTGTTGTTTTCTTGACTCATGAAGTGTGATAAACTTGACTGTATGTTACAATGCCCTTACACTAAATTAAATATGGTAACAGATCCCTCCATAATGTCACTACTAGGGCTAACCGTCTTTCTGGGGACTGATTGACGCCTTTTTGTAAGCAATGTTTGTCACCACTTCTCTGGAAGGGGGAAGGAATGTACATGGTGGCACCCAGTCAAGGAATATTTCAAGGAATTGGTTTAAAAAAATTCTTTCAAAGGACCAGTCAAATCTCCACAAGTCTACTCCCAGAGTAACTTACGCTGTGCCTACGTCACACGAGTTGCCTGTCTTTCAAAACCTAGGCAGTTCTGTCCAGTTAAAGCTGCTGTCAAGAGGTGCCCAGAGACCTCTGCTGAAACTGTTAGCGAATTCACGCCGTTATTTTCAGCCAATAGCACGCGTGGGATACAGGCCACTTGTGTGGACGCTGGAGTGTTCTGCGGTGCGGAACACAGTTGCCTTTCTTTCTTGTAATCCAGACCTCGAACAGAGCAGGTGTCTTTTTGGAAGGCAGAACTTATTTCAATTAATTATTCAACCAGCTAGACTGGCCTAAAGCTGGTAACTTCCGACCTTAGGAGCGCGCCTTGTACACCATACATTGAAATATACCCTCTTTATTGTACCTAATAACCTGTTTTGTCATTTAATGGCAGCCCTGGATGTGCACTCTCAAATCCTGACCGCTCGACCTCCTGCACACTGTCCTCACGAGACGTATGTAACAACCGTCTCCCCCCTTCCCTCATCATATACATTAACATTGGTGACCAGAAGTGGGCCACATACCGAGTTTCTGGTGCCACAGGTAAGCCAAGAACATTTGTTAGGGCCAGTTTAACATTGCAGTTAGGACACAATAAGATCATTTACAGCAAAGTTTATTATCAGCAGTAGAATTTTGAGCAATTATTCTTCCATAATTTTATTTGTAATTTTACGTAGAACTTTTATTCTGTGAGCTTTGTGTGTTAGAACTACAAGTCATGTACCGGTACTGTGATGTCACGTAATGTAGCACTGTTTGCTTGACTGCCCAATACAAAATTTCACAGGAAAGTTCCTTTAATATAAAATTTTAGATTTTCCAATTATTTTTAGTCAAATTTAACTGTAAGACAATTATATAATTTCAGGCATTTGGCTACTCTTTTACCAGTTAACATTTATGTGATAAAATCACTTGCGTTGTTCAGATTCACATTCAATACAGTCACACATGAAAGTTAAAAAGTAGGAAACCAGTTTAGTTTAAAGTTCACAACAAGAAACGCAATTTACTCTTGGGGAACCAACTACCTAGGACGTGAGATTTTTGGAACTTTCTGCGATTTTTGTATTCAGTTGAAGGTTCTGTCTCAATAATGGAATAACAACAACCACCATTGACCATAACTTGCACTCGCACTGCTTTTCTGGCTAATAGCAGTGTAAGAATTTTGTACATGTTTCTTTATGTACTCTCGTTTCTATTTTCGTGATGAGTGCTATTTTAGACAACTCTTTTGGGATTGTTACATGACGTTAGATGAAAGAATTGTGCAGTCTGAGGTCATTGTAGTGCAGATATTACATGTTAATATACTTTATATATTCAAGAATTTCATTAGTTATACATTAAGAGGGACAATTTATCTTTTCATGGACAGCTAGTGAGTGAAAGTTTCATATTTTCGTGGGTAATAGTAACTTTTTGTTGCATTTTATTTTTGCAACAGATCACCACTGTGGCTAGCAAAATTAGATGCAGTCATTATGTGAGACAAATGAAAGAATCTCAAAATGAGAATTCATCACTGGGTGCAATTACTTTTGTCAAACATTTATCACAAATTGAAAATTACAAAAATATCAGAGACATGCTAGCTCACACTAATTCACTGTCGAATCAAAGTAATGGACAGGAAATTACTAGGCAAAGTTTAGGTTTAGAGAAAGAATCTGTGGGTAATGAGACATTACGGGTTAGTGACATTTTACAACAAACTCAAGCAGTAACAACAGAATCCAGTTTTGTGTCAATTTCTTTCGTGTCCCAAATACTCAAAATCTACTTAATTTTCTCCTGGACTATGAATGTTAACCTCATCACCATTCAGATTTCTTGGTTACGTTTTGTCTGTACAAGACTTCATCACCATTCAGATATCTTAGTTTCCGTTTTGTCTGTACAAGACGTTCATACAACTCACTGGGCAATTTTCAGTGTGAGCTAATAGTTTCATAATGCCCTCAGTTAAACTTTAACAATTGTGTAACCTCGTCTACGTCTGAAATCAGAATGGACAATGTGCCTTTACCACTTCTCCCTGCTTTAGCAATACTTTCTTTGCCAGCTTACCTGATTCATCTGTTAAATTTAAATTTTTGTGTATTATGGTCCATCTTAGAGACCTGAATTTTACTTTCAAATACTTCAGTTGCAATGGCCTGTTTAGAAACTTGCCCCCTGTGGCTCCCAAAATCTCCTAAATTTTCACTACCGACTTTAGTTTCAGTCACTTCCTTATGTTTTCTCTGTTGTGCTCTCAAATTTTGCAGACTCCACCATATCTTTTCTTCACTGTCATCCAGCTTAATCTGTTGCCCTTAATCTTTATGATCTTCAAGTCTCGTAGTGTGTGCTTCACATTCAGTCCTTAGCTCTTACAACAACTGTTCAAAGTTTCCTATCTAAATCATTTTGTACTTTCTCACTCCTGGTCAAGAGCAGTAACATATTTTACCAGACTTTGTTGCACAACTTTCATGTTTTTTGTTAATTTTGTCAACATCTTGTTTAAATCTTCATTCTGTCTCCCTAACTTTTGTCTCACATCTCTATTCAAAACCATTATTAGACTACAGTTCCTGGCTAGCAGAACCACTACCCAGTACATCCTGTTCAAATAATTGTGTGTGTGTTGTTGCACTGATAATGAATGGAGAACCCAATGCATCATTTGATTTATCTTTACAGTTTAAAAGAGTTGCTAGTGTACAGTTTAGTTCTACAATCGGACCATATTTTTAGTCACTATGCTAACATTTTGCGGCGATGCATCAGCCATGCTGGGCGAGTAAACACACGTGCAGGGCAAGACGCAGCTCGCATGTCTCGTTAGGATCGCTAGGAAAAGTGCACCCTGTGCAATTCTGGGAAGCATTGAAACAGATTTCTATAGCGCGACCTGTGACATCAGTATCCACAGCTGGAGAGGTATTGCACCAGCAACGGTGAACACATGTGCGCGGCCCAGATACATAGTCGTGTGACGTCAGTATAACACTCGACGAATTCTAACTATATACCTGAAAATAGACGACTTCCAACTACTTGCTGTGGGTGGCAGCGGAGTGATAATGACTGCTCGCGCTCCAGCGATGGCTTGCATCCCGCTGGCCTTGCAAAGCGTGTGTGCACATTGGTCTCTGATACGTCGCGGTAGACGATAGTTCCAAAGCGTTTTTACGTGCCCTGAGTGTTTGTGCATTATTTTCGGCTGTTTAAGCACTGCGAGTGTGTTGCAAGAACGTTTCATATGCTTTATTTCGAAAATTTACGAGCTGTTTTCGTGTCTGCATGCTGTGCAATGCATTATTTCGACGTTTATAGTTAGCGGGCGTGTCTGCAGAGCGTTTTGCATGCATTATTTGGCAATTTACTAGTTGTTTGCGTATCCGTAGGCTGTGCAATGCTTTACTTTGGCGGTTTACGAGTAGTTTGCAGGTCTGCGTGCTGTGTACTGTATTATTTTGGTTATTTACGAGTTATTTGCAAAAAAAAAAAATGGTTCAAATGTCTCTGAGCACTATGGGACTTAACATCTGAGGTGATCAGTCCCCTAGAACTTCAAACTACTTAAACCTAACTAACCTAAGGACACCACACACATCCATGCCCGAGGCAGGATTCGAACCTGCGACCGTAGCGGTCGCGCGTTTCCAAACTGACGCACCTAGAACCGCTCGACCACACCGGCCGGCAGTTATTTGCAACTCTGTACATCAGTGTACTGCATTATTTCGACAATTTACGAGTAGTTTGCGGGTCTGTAGCCTATGTAGCGTGACCCCAAGCGTGTCAGGGCGGGTGTTTTGTATCAGTGTAATAAATGAACTACGTGAAATTCACCCCTAAATAACTTCTTCCAAAATAAATAAAGTACACTCCATCCTCTCTCCAGCAACCCAGCACGGGCTGAGTCCTTTCCCCGCCAATTCCTAGGAAGAGGTGGCAGTTGGATGATTTAGGTTAGTGGAGGTAGCCCCAGTGAGCTATTTTCCCGCCATTTTCTTATGTTTGTGGAGTTAGATATGGTGTGTTGCACTGCCCTGCTAGAATTTGAACTTCCCACCATTTTCTGGGGGAGGGAGGGGAGAGGGGAGGGGAGGGGTATAGGTTAGTGGAGGTAGCCCAATTAACCTATTTTCCCCCCCAAAATTTGAAATTCTCACTATGATGTCATCGCGACATTGCCATGTCTACTGCTGCCATCTTGGATCTGCCATCTTCAATACATTTGGCAACAATGGAGAGCCGAGTGACATACTTTGTCCTACTACTCTCACGATTCGCGCACCAGAGGTGTGCTCACATTCGAATGCACAGATCTCCGACATAATGCACTCAGAACCACAAGAACACTGTTCTGACAATGAGTGACAATTGCAACGTATAGAGGACATTGCTTAGGTGCCGTTAATGCTCAAACACAACACCAAAATTTGCAGGCTCTACTAGTATCGTTATTCATTTTCAAGCATGATTTCTTGCAGGTTTTCCATATTTTGGCGCAACCCATATATAAATGGAATCAAATAGTCATGAATGTTACAGTGTACTGGTCTGAGGGTCCCTTGTACCTTTCATAGGAGGCGGCACCTGTTGGGATGTATTGTGATAAATTAAATAATATGGAGGTTCATCAGGAATCGTAGTAATACCTTGTGTGTTGGTCTAGCAAACTATTTTCCTTTACCTTTTAAGGGGTCAGCATATACGTGGTGTGTATTAACGTAGTGCGAACGAATGGGGACTCAACCAGAGTCTACCAATATTTACCTTGGTCTTATACACTATGCCATCTATGTAAGGAGGAACCCTTTCTTTCCTTGCTACGGGTAGCCTCCTGTTTAATGGTAATTACCGTGGTGTTTGTGGCCTTTGGATGCTGTGAAGGAATACAATATCGTTTCCTTGCTGCAGGGAACTACCTTTTCTGGTTGGAATTTCCTCAGTAAAGAGACACTGTAACTGTACCAGCTATCACTAAATTACCAACTCACCAATAATGTTACTCTTGTGGAAGGATTTTAATCTCACCGCGATCATGTGTAGACTGGTTAAGTAAGATACCGGACTATTTCCGTTCCTCTAGAGATTTTTGTTAAAAGAAAGCAGTAACACACAAATGAGAATCGAACCAACGTTCTGTTAGTAATCATGTACACCATAACTATGTAAAAGCAAACGGTCATCCTAGCTACGGGAAGTTGTACCAAGTAAGAGCATGGTTCGTTAAAGAAAGTTAACAATTTGGATTAACTTATTACTGAAATTCTGCTTTAATGATGAGCTACAAGGAAGTTGTGCAATTTAGTAACTAATGCACCAGTGGTCTGACATTAAATCCATAAGTGGAGTATTAACACGTTTAGGCAACAAGTGTCTCTCAACAACAATTACTATCTGTACATTACTGTAGGAACCTAATGATCGTTATAGGTAAATGATGAATAATGCTGGAACACTACTAACTTGGACAGAGGATTACTTTGTCGGTTTAATTTTCAACCATTGAAATAGTTTTCAAGTAATTGTATCAGTTGTACTGATTATCATTTGCATTCTCAAGGAGTATCCACTTCCTTATACTGTTTGGCTTAGATGGGTTATATGATACCTGAATCTTGCATAGTTTGAATAGTTATAGCTATTTGCTTACTGTGGTAGACACAAGTTGTAAGAATGATAAGTTGTATGTCTCGAGTACTGTTATTGTTACATGAAATTTAAACCTGGCTCATCAATCATCATGGAGATCCAGAAAGTAGTCTGTCAGCAGAACCGGATCGAGGGTAATTACTTTAGTCACAACACAATATTACAAACACTGGTAACTACATAACACATGAAATTATAGACACTGTTATTTCAGTAAGAAGAATCTTTAAACTGAGTACCTTAAATCTTCTTTCAGTAACAGTACCTTGATGAAACTTTAACTGTCCTTTTATGAAAATTACGTCGAGCATTTCAAAACTTATTCTCACTTCATAATTGTGCACTTTACAACTCCACAAATTTTATTAACTTTTTTGAGGAAGATAATTGCTTTACAGTTCAGTAAAATAGGATACTCAGAAATATCATGGCTCTTTGCACACACTATGTCTAGGTAAACGACTAAGAATTAAAAACGGGTGGTCAACACAACGTTTGCAGAACACAAGCTTATTACCGAAAAAGAAACCGCATAACTGGTCAACTCAGTTATACGTTATTCAACTGATAATTTGAGATGAAGGCGGTGGAAATGTCAGTGCCCAGTGCTGTTCAAAAAAGGTGGAAAAAGTGTCCGTGGCTCTTGCTGTGTAACTAGCTCCAAAAATTTTGCTCTTAGCGTCGGATTTTCAAACCACAGAGCCAGCTAAAATATTTCATCAATAATAATCCAAATTACGTCCACATCGAAGGCTATATCCTATAATCTTGCCGTTTTTTTCGCCTCATCCACTTCATAAGATGGCCACATTTGTCTGATAGCCGCCGTATGACTCATGCCACAAAGGAGCTTTGCAGTTTGATCCACAGATCCAAGCCACTTTCCTTTCAGAGGGAGCCTCTGCATGTTTTACATCATTACATATCTGAATGCCCTACAAATAATGTTTCAACATTTCCATTCTTTCACACTCTATTACTTTTGAAATTACATCCATAGATTCATCACAATTCTGTAAAAGATCATAAATAATTAATAAAACACTTACATAGCTATTACAACATAGAGCTTGTTGATACAGAAGTCACATTGAGTAAAACAGACAAAGAAGTTAAAGAAATCCGTTTTAGGTGGTATAGATAATAGGGTTATAGCACCGCCAAAAAGAGTAATGCCAATAATGGTTTAAATACTGGAGGAAACAAAATATGCTTCAAGTCCTCCAGTACGAGTAACATGTCATGATTAATAATGCCAACTCCCCAAACAAATTTAGATTATTTTCTGAATAAATATCGCTGTCCATTCAAGGATAAAATATAAACAATGTCATGAAATATAACTTCGCTTAATTTTACAATCGGTATTCCACTGATCACACATTATCCACTGTGCTTCTGGAGAGGCCGTGTGTTACTCTCCACGAAGTGGGCAGGTGATTACAGTCTTCACAGCTGTTGCTCTTAGCAACTTCTTCTTTGGCGCCTCCCTTTTCACTCCTTCTTTTTGAATGACTGTTTCTCTGCTAGATATTTGTTACAAGGCGAACTTGTTAACATATTAGACTGGTTTCCTTTGCGTTTGATCGTCTCTCCAGTCTGCTTCAGAGGGCGATGAATGTCCATTGGGGATAGGAGGGAGGGTCCTCGTTCCTGGTTTGGCGTAGAGAAAGTTATGGGTTTGGAAGGTCCTGGCTTTTGGTTTGGTGTGGTGGGAATTATGTGTGGAAAAGACATTCATGTTCAGAAAAAAACGGAACACCTTGAACGACTGGAGATAGGACGTTCACATTCACAAGAAATGTACATTAGTATGTTCTGCAGAAGTGATCAGCATTTAAACCATGTCAACTCGCGGGTTCAGTGTCAACATCGATATCGCGTCGCAACACCACATACCGGTGAAATGTGTCTGCGGCTCTCGTTGTCGCTATAAAACAAAAATAATGGGTCTGTGTGAGCTGAGCAGACGTCGAGGGTGCCTCGCAGACTTCTGTTCGAACTGTACCGTCAAATCAGTGAGTTTGGAAGAGGGCGAATTATTGGAATGAGAGAGTGTGATGGATGCAGCCAGGAACCTGCTTATAATGTGGAACGAAGTGTTTCGGCAGTGCAACGGGTGTGCGCAGAATGGTTCACGGAAGACCGCGGAACGCGACGAGGTGGGTCGGGTCGCAGCAGCCAGGCCACACGCCGAGAAGACGTTCGTCTCGTCGGAACGGCATTGCGGGACAGATATGCGTCCTCCTCGGTTCTGATGCAACAGTGGAACAGTACACTATCAGGTACTGACAGTCCGCGGCCGTTTATTACAGCATGGGTTACGTGCCCATCGTCCACTTCTCCTCCTACCTTTGACGAATGTGCAGAGACATGCTAAACGGCATTGGTGTATGGAACGACGTCACTGGGGGCAGGAATAACATCAGATAGCATTTTCGGACGAATCTAGTGCGTTTGTTTGAAAATGATGGCCGCATTTCGGTTCGCCACAGACACGGGGAGCGGCATCACAGTTACCACATTAACATGAGACGTACAGCGTCAACTCAAGGCCTTGTGGTGTGGTGTGCTGTTGGGTACAACCACAAATCACAGTTGGTGCGTGTCCAGGGCAGTGTGACCAGTGTGACGTACGTGAACGACATCCTGCATCCTGTAGCCACACTCTTTCAGCACACTGGCCCATCAAATCACCACAATTGTCACCAATCGAAAATGTGTGGGATGTGGTTGCCTCGTGGACTTAAAGAGGGGGCGAAGGGACCAATCTGCTAAGTCATCGGTCCTTTGATCCTATTTAAACAATTCCACAATGCTAAGAGTAAAAGAAATGAGACTTACAACACAGTACTGGGAGAATGAAAGACCCCAAGAACGACAGTAGGGCAACAAACACTACAATGGACAGAACAGGAAAACAAAACAACAGAGGCGCAACACACAGGTAGCAGGGATTAAAACAAGAGAGCAGATGACCGTGGGTTCCTGATCAAGGGAATAAAAAAGATAAGCCAGCCACTTTGAACACATTAAAACCTACTGCCTAAAAGCACTAGGGAGGAGGACACACAGGGACAAATGACATGCGCTAAAACTTATATAGAATGATAAAAATGGTTCAAATGGCTCTAAGCATTATGAGACTTAACATCTGAGGTCATCAGTCACCTAGACGTAGAACTACTTAAACCTATCTAACCTAAGGACATCACACACAACCATGCCCAAGGCAGGATTCGAACCTGCGGCTGTAGCAGCAGCGCGGTTCCGGACTGAAGCGCCTAGAACCCCTCGGCCACAAAGGCCGGCGGATGATAAAACCCACCCTCACGTATAAAACGCAAAAATAAATCAGCCGATGAGGCGTTGTCAGATAAAATTAACGGTAAAGAGTCCGGTAAGCGGAGATTGTGGCGCATGGCAGCCAAAGTAATACAGCACAACAGAATAAGGGCCACTGTTAACCAGGCACCGCACCAACACCGAGGTGAGTCTCCATGGCACAGGAGATAGCATTGGGTAACCCACGTGTGGTCAATGCGGAGCCAACAGGGAACCACAGAGCCCCTGCGAGAGGCCTGCATAGAGGATTTCTACAGATTTGTAGTGGCATTTAGTTTGTTATACATACTGAGGGTACGCCATTCCATCTTGCGGGGTAATTTGGAATGCAGGTCAGTTACAGGGATGCCGATCTCCATAAGTGGTTTCCATGTAGCCTCTTTGGCCAGCCTGTCAGCAAGTTCATTGCCGGGGATTCCGATGTGTCCTGGGGTCCAGACAAACACCACTGAATGACTGGATCGTTTCAGGGCGTAGATGGGCTCCTGGACAGTCGCTACAAAAGGATGGTGAGGGTAGCACTGGTTGATAGCTTCTAGGCTACTCAAGGAGTCACTACTGAGAAGAAACGACTCACCAGGGCATGAATGGATGTGCTCAAGAGCACGAGATATGGTCGCCAGCTCTGCAGTGAAAACACTGCAGCCGTCTGGCGAGGAGTGCTGTTCAGTATGTCCTCTGTGAACGTAGGCGAAGCTAATATAACCATAAGCCATCTAGCCATCGGTGTAAACCACTTCAGAGCCCCAAGATACATCAAAAATCGAGAGGAAGCGACAGCAGAGAGCCGCAGGATTAGCTAAGTCCTTAGGGCCATGCGAAGGTGCCAGACGAAGCTGCAGCCTAGGTTTACAGCATAGAAGTGTATATGAACGGACTTGGAGTAGAAATGGTGAAGGGAAGGACTCCAACTCAGACAGAAGGGATCGGAAATGAACCGCAATCACAATCCCTGATCTGGACCACCAATGTGAGATATGAACTGCAATGGTTGGGATAAGGAGACTGGAATTGGGATGCCCAGGAGAGCTACGAATGTGTGCAACGTAACTAGCCAGCAATTGTGCACGCCTCATTGCAATGGAGGGACTCCAGCCTCCACTATTACACTGGTCACTGGACTCGTCCTAGAAGTTCCAGCCACTAGTCGAACTCCACAGTCCTGCACTGGGTCCAGTAAATGCAACGCTGAGAGAAGCGCCGAACCATAAACCACACTCCCATAGGCAAGGCGGGATTGAACGAGGGCTCTGTAGCGCTGCTGCAGCGTAGAGCGATCAGCACCCTAGCTGGTGTTGGTCAGGCAGCGGAGGGGATTGAGATACTGCCAGCATTTCTGCTTAATCTGACGAAGATGAGGAAGCCAAGTTAAGTGGGCCTCGAAAATCAGTCGTAAGAATCCATATGTCTCCACTTCAGTGAGTGGATCGTCATTAAGGTACAGTTCTGGTTTCGGTTGAATGGTACAACGCCGACTAAAGTGCATGTCACACGACTCCACGGCTGAAAACTACAAACCGTGGGCCAGAGCCCATGACTCTGCCTTGTGGATGGCTCCCAGTAGGCGCCACTCAGCAACACCAGTACTGGAGGAGCAGTGGGAAGTGCTGAAGTCGTCTGCACACAGAGGAGGTGAGACAGGCGGCCCTGCAGCTGCATTTAGGCAGCTAATGGCCACTAAAAATACTCAATATGCGGGACTCCATTCTCCTGAGTATGGGGGGAACTATGGGAGGCACCAACTTGGACATGTAAAGTACGGGGCGACCGAGAGTTTTGAACAAAAGTCGGGAGCAGGCCCTGGAGACCGCACTCATATAATGTAACAAGGATATGATGTCAGCAGGTCTTGTCATAAGCTTTTCTTAAGGAAAAAAAAAACAAAAACCAAAAACAAAAAAAAAACAAAAAAAAAAAGACGACAAGCAGGTATTGGTATCTGGAGAAAGCTGTTCAGATGGCAGACTCGAGGGACACGAGATGATGAGTGGTAGAGAGACCCTGGCATGGTGCCAGTCGGCCCCGTGACTCCAGGAGACAACACAGCCGCTGGCTCACCATACGTTCTAGCAGCTTACAGAGAGCGTTGGTGAGGCTGATGGGCCAATAACTTTACACATCTGGCTGGTTTTTACCAGGTTTAAGCACTGGAACGATGGTGCTCTCCCGCCATTGCGATGGGAGTATGCCATCACTCCAGATGCGGTTGAAGATGACGAGGATATGTCGCTGGTAGTATGTCGAGAGGCGTTTAAGCATCTGAGTGTAGATCCGCAGCCCCGGAGCTGTGTCGGGGCAATGTGCAAGGGCACTGAGGAGCTCCCACTCAGTAAATGGAGCTTTATATGGGTCGCTGTGGTGTGCAGTGAATGAGAAGAGTTTCACTTCCATCCGCCGTTTGAGGGTGCGAAAGGCCTGGGGGTAATTCTCGAAAGCCTGGGGGGGGGGGGGGGGGGGGGAATTCTCCAATGCAGAAGCTCGAGCACAGTGCTCAGCAAAGTGCTCGGCGACTGCGTTTGCGTCGGAAGATAACACGCCGTTAATGTTAATGCCAGGGACACCCGTTGGGGATCCAATGGTTGAGACGTACCTCTCCCAACGCTGCTGTTTACATCTTTTTATGAGCAGGCGAACACGGGCATGGAGCAATTTAAAGGTTATTAGGTTTTCCAGGGCTGGGTGCCACTCATGTAACTGCAGAGCTTGCGTACACTCTTTAATGGCCTCGACGATTTCTGGCGACCACCAAGGCACTGTAGAGCAGTGTGCTTGTTCTTATCACAAAACTATGTGTAAACAGTGTGTACTATCGTATTTACATGTATGATTAGTTTAATTTTTGCATATAAAGGAAAATAATTTACTTGCAGTGCTCAACATAAATGGACTAAGTTTGAGTTTTATACAGGAAACAGAATGTCGAAAAAAATGGTTCAAATGGCTCTGAGCACTATGGGATGCATCCGAGGTCATCAGTCCCCTACTGCACAGGGGTCTTTAACAAATAAAAAAATAATAATTTGTAATAATATAATAGTTACTGTTTGTTGTTTGGATAAGTAATTGAGGGATTAAAATTTACGTCGTGAATTTATCGAGCTTCGCACGACCGAAGATGTACGGAACGTAGCCAGGGCTTATTATTTATTTTTTGTAGACAAAGTCTGATATCTGACCTCAGCTTCAATCTTGACAATGGAGTGGCTAAAACTACTAAAACAGTGAAAAGCATACGATTAAATAAAACATATATTCATTTCACATATACATTACGATATAAATGACACCTACGTAAAATTCTAGGTAACTAATTGCAGATAATTCACAAATGAGAGCGACTTATTAATTCTGCGCCTCTTTTCTGCAAATAAATATCAATATGGCTAACTGTGGAGCCACACAAAATATTACGTCCTTCTAGGACAACGAATGACATAAGTGTGTAGAGCCTACTGGCTGCGACAAGAGAGCGGTGTTAATTCCTTTATTTTGCTTTCTCTTGTCTTAAAAAATCGATACATACAATCTAAGTTCAGTAAATTAAATATCGTCTGCGCTCGAGTGCAAATGGTTCCTTAAAGGTCCCATGGTCAAGTCCCCATATGGAACCATGAGGGCTACCTTTCGAATTTTTCTTCGTTACTGTGGCGCATGAACAACAACAATGGAGTACAGTTGCTTGAACACTTCCATATCTATAGCGACCAGCAATGGGGAAACGAACACATGGATCACCAGAATAACTGCACTGGTGTCGACTCGTGCATGCAGCGGTCTGAGCTATGCCCACCGATATCACTGCACGCTGAAGCCACGCAGTGTGGGATCGGCTATTTAGGGATGGTACTTGTCAATACCACGACACTTCATTGCAAATCTATTACACTCTTCGTTTCGCTGAGTTTATTATATGGTTGATCGACGTTGCTACTGATTTCGTATTTCTCTCCTGGTTCTTGCTTTTGAATGTTTGCACTAGCTTACCACATGTTGACTGCTATCACACTCCTTTGAAGCATAAGAGTCAAACTTCTATTTGTCAGCCCTTCTAAAAAAGTACGATATTATGAACTTAGGGGGAGCATTTTTGCTCTTCTGTCTGTTGTATGCTGAACTGATTAGATTCGACATACTTTTCGTTCCATAGATTCACAGCCAGGAGACCCTCAAGAAGTTACAACACATCAGGAAACAATAATACATGTTCCCAAAGAAAATAAGATATTGCCACATGTCCAAAGTGAAACTGTCCTCATGAGTGTGGAATAAATCAGAAATTCTTAAACATATTTTCACTTAAATAGTAATAAGGAACTTGTCAGACACACAAATTTACGACACCATGCGATACATACGATAAGTTTGGGCTATTGTAGCCACACATTACTAAAGTGAAAAAAAATTGCGTGCGAGGTCTATTTACATTGACTATATTACTGCACTGAAAATCAACAGTGGCTAGATGTTACGAGACGTTTACTCTTTTTATAATATAAACACATAAGTCACTTCCTCTAAGATATTCTGCAACGTTGTAGAATGAGTGAGCCCCTGATAATGCGTCATAAGCCAAACATTACTAGTATTTAAAGTCGATGTGGCTGCTGGCAAGCTATTAAAATGTGTGTTCTGAATAATGTTAATTTTTCTGTACCAAACAACTGACATTGAATCTTTAGAAGAGTATTCTCTTTCCTCTTACCAATTGCATAAGCTGATCACTTGGAACGAAGGAGTGTATTTTATTTACGACTAATTTCATTAACGAATACACATATTGGAAAGAAGTTGTTAGTATCTGCACTTGTTTGGACAGATCTGTGTAGGAAATTCTTAGTTGAAACAATAAATAATTCGTGTCACATGTTTTAGAACATGAAAAAATTGGCCTGGTGTGGTGAGTTACCCAAAGAAGATCCTGGATTACATTATGAAATGAAATTAAGCAAATCGTGGAACCTATTTTTATATCATCCATGTGTGGCAACATCTGCATTGAAAATAAAAATTTGTAGAGGTGCTTCAGGTGTTTCATGCTAGATTCCTAACAGTTAAATATATTATTAAAATTCAGTCCTAATTATTTAACACTGTAGATCTCTTATATCTGCATGTCCTCATAATTTAGGAGTTTACAGGAATAGAGCACAGTATCTGAGCAGTTTAATAACAAAGAATTGGTTAGGAGCTATTTATTAATTAATGTGAACATTTCATTAACAGATTGCCCTTAAACTATACTCTAGTGGTAATTTACTGAAATATTTGTATCAACTGGAAACAAAACAAATTTGACAAATGGGAATGTCAGTGATGAGAGTTTATATATACATATGAGAAAAGTAATGGTGCCATGTCATAAATCCTCAGTTGTATCACGCCGGATAGCTTAATCCAAGACTCATTCCTAATGACACACTGCGTTACGTATGATACAACCATTCTCCACCAGTTCCTGTTGCACTAAAGTATTTTAGTTTGCTTATAAGCTTATTGTAATTCCCTTTGTAAAATGCTTTGCAAGACCATAAAATATACTAGTAATCAATAGTTTTTTGAGTACTGAATTATGTAAGGACCCGCTATATGTGTACATACTAAGTGGTTATAATTAAACTGCACTGCTCTCAGGTGTCCGGTGGCGGATGTAATTACCATACAGCAATGAAATTTGGGAGATACTATAATGCGGTAATGGAGAACCGACGTATGCTGGATACCAATTAGTTCCAGGTTTCGGCTACCATTTATAATCAGGCCCTGTGAATTCATGAAAAACTTATAGAAATGTTTTCATGTGTAGTATGCTGGCAGACTCACTAACTATCGCCACCAAGAATAGCTCCGAAAGTATGCTAGGAGCTACAAAGTTTGTGGGACAAAAGTTGCATGGGACAACGAGGGCCATAATGTAACGTTGGTTTTTTGTTGCTAGGTAGCGTCGCGTCAGAGATATGAAGGACAACTTTTTTTTAATGGGCTGCTACATTTTGGTACTTATTTTCCGATAGTGGCTATCGAGACGAACCCAATGATGTCTAACAGTAAGGTCTTTGAAGGTCAACGAAGGCCACAAAGGTGGCATGAACGTCCATTTACAGAAGGTATCAAAGCGGTGCTGCAATCTTCTTATCATGGATTGAGCGATATTCCTTAACACATGAGCACTTATCAAAGAACCTGCCTGACAATTCAGTCTCTCATATCTTCAGATGTGGTTGGAATGTCTTTATAAACAATGTCTTTTACGAATCCCGACAAGAAAAAATCTGGCGAATGAGCCGACCGCGAAACATCTCCTCCGCGTTCAATCCAACGATTTGGGAATTGTCTCTGCAACTCATTTCTAGTCATCAGCGAAAAATGTGCCGGACACCCATCATGCTGATACCACATTCCCTTCCTTGTTCCTAATGGTACTTCTTCCAATAATAGACCTAATGTTTCTTCCAGGAATGTGGTATACTTCCTACAATTAAGATTTCCTTCGATGAAATAGGGGCCTATAATTCTGTCCGCCAGAATCCTACACCATACATTCATCGACCAGGGTTTCTGGTCTGCAACCTTCCGCATCCTTCATGGATTTTCAGTTGTCCAGTAACGCATGTTATACAAATTAACATTTCCATAGTTCGTGAATGTAGCCTCATTAGTAAATAAAATCAAATTAATAAATGTGTCATCACTCTGAAGCTGAAGTTGAGCACATTGGCAGAATTCAGTGCGACACATACTGTCCGTACCAGTTAATTCTTGGTGGAGACTGATATGGTAAGGATGATATTTATGGCGATGCAGAGAACGAACGACACATTCTCGCTCATGCCAGATTCCCTTTCAATTTGAGGCAGACTAACATAAGGATCTCGAATCACAGTGGCAAGAGTATCAATTTCCGTTTCCTCGTTAGTAACTTTCCTTTGCCGGATGGGTTAAAAATCCAGTTGTTCTCAATTTATCATACACATATTTAAATGTACGACGTGTAGGTTGAGTACGGTGAGGATATCTTACAGCGTTTAAGTCTCTAGCTCGCACTGAATTTCTTTGGTATTCGCCATAAATGAGAAGCATATCGACTTGTTCTTCGAAGGAATACATCATTTACATTCGCTTGATTCGATGATAGTAGTCTTACCGCTCCTATTAGTGTTGTATTCCAAACCTGTGGAATACTGTTTACACGTCAATGGCACGTTAGATGGATACGCCATATTCGTCGAATATTTACTATTTGCACGATATACGAGAGAGAATTGTCAGAGCATGTGCTTCGCTAAGTGCCAAAGTGATAAGTAATACCACTCAATCCATGATAAGAAGGTTGAAGCACTGCATTGATACCAATGGTCATCACTTCGAACTCCTTCTGTTAAATGGACGTTTATGCCACATTTTTGACCTTCGTTGACCTTCAAAGGCCTTACTGTTGGACATCATTGGATTCGTCTCGATAGCCGCTATCAGAAAATAAGTACCAAACTATAGCATCCCATTTAAAAAAAACAAAAACAAAAACGAATTGTACCCGGACGCGACCCCACCTAGCAACGAAAAACCAGCGTCATATTATGGCCCCCAATGTCCAATGCAGCTTTTGCCCCACATAGGTCTCAACTCCTATCATACTTCGAAGCGAGGAAGGCCTAATGCTGATATTATTTTTAACCAACACTAACAAAATTTGTTCAAGTACCAGGAACGACAACGAGATGCTGCATCCGTAAAACAACACGAACGACAGTTGCTCGCAGCAGTTCTGGTGGATGCTGAGCAACTTGTGTCTGTGTAACGGCCTTCAGATCAGACATACACTGAACGTGTCCCACGCAAACACTACCTTTTAGATATCCTCAGAGTCAAAAGTCTCACAGATTCAGATCAGGTGATCTTGCAGACCATCCATTTGGAAAACTTCTGGAGATAACATGTTTTTTGAAGGTTACATTAAGCAGATATTTCTCTGGTGCCCGAAATGAGGTGTTGCCCCATCTTGCATGGTTGGTTGGTTGATTTTGGGGGGGGGGGGGGGCAAACAGCGAGGTCATCGGTCACATCGAATTAAGGAAGGAAGGGGAAGGAAGTCGGTCATGCCATTTCACAGGAACCATCCCAGCATTTGCCTGAAACGATTTAGGAAAATCGTGGAAAACCTAAATCAGGATGGCTGGACGGGGGTTAGAACCGTCGTCCTCCCAAATGCGAGTCAGGTGTGCTAGCTTACTGTACCACCTCGCTCAGTGTTTTTGCATGAAAACAGGATATCCACACAGTTGTGCTGTTTCAAAGCATGAGTGCGATGCTGCACAAGTAGGTTTCCAGAACATTGAGACGTCGTTGTTCACCAGACAGGCCCCCTTGGTGTATTCTCTTCAAGGATAAGGCCGCTTGTGAATCCATGCCATACAGTCACATACGGCAAGTGCAATGGCTACTCGTGCACAACACCCAGCTTAACGGTACCCAAAATACGGCAGTCCTGTGTATTCACTGTATCCTGCAGTGTAAAATCTGCTGCGCCATTCCTTAAAATATTTCCTGACCACATGTCATTAACTTCGTTCCATGCCAGAAATCAAAGAGCCAATTCAGAACGTTGCTACAGATCGTGAGGTTCCAGTTGATACACAGTATGTATCTTGTAGGAGTAACAATATAAAACAGACTGCAAAACTTTCCATACTGTTGACTATGGGGTGGACAATTCTCGTGACATAGCACAGGCACTAGCACTAGCCAGAGTACATCCTGTACGTTCAGTTACAGCAACCGCAATCTCATCGGTAACTTCAGCGGGATATGACACCTTCATCTTTCATGAACCACAGCAAGTGCACTCGTGTTTTCGAATTTCGCTGTCGTCTTCTTCAAACCATTGAAAGACATTTGACGCCTCCTCTGATCTTTCAGTCAGTCAAACCCTCTCAATGTAGCACAGTAATTGGTGCTGTTCACATAAGACAGTTTCACTGAAAGTGTACAGATTCTCTTCTCGATAGCCGTACTGTCCACTCACATCATGGTTTGTCAAATGAGAGTGTGGATGTCATACCGTCATACAAACCACGTGCAGTGCCAAATCTGCCTGTGACTGTCAAAACTGGAGTAACTTTTTTTCCAGTTTTCGGAAATATTCCACAGATAAATAACTGATTACACAAGTAACTTATTGTGTTACTAAACTCAAAATAACATTGTTAAATTAACTTTGTTGATAGTCTATTTTGTTTGTGAATGTTTTTAGATATAAGAAGAGACATCTAGTACAGCTTTATAGAGAGTAGCTGTATTTTCTCCTGCTCTGTTATGTCCGTGGCTTTGGTTACCATCAGCTATACATAAAAATTATTTGCATCGCTTGTTTGCTTTACAATTGAAAATAGATTTATTCTTGCAGATGGAAGAAGTTTACCATTCGGCTGGGAAGCGTTCGTCGGGATAGGAACGAGAGCACATCCTGGATCGTGGTCGCGAACTGGGTCGTGGCCCACCCGGACTACGACACGGAGGGCTACTACGGCCACAACGTGGCTGTCATATTCCTGCCCAAGAGCGCCCCCCTCAGCAGTGAGTAGCGAGAAAGCACAGTAGCGCTCTTGCTTCACAGTGAGAGCGACAGACATACACATGTACAGGGTGTTACAAAAAGGTACGGCCAAACTTTCAGGAAACATTCCTCACACACAAAGAAAGAAAATATGTTATGTGGACATGTGTCCGGAAACGCTTACTTTCCATATTAGAGCCCATTTTATTACTTCTCTTCAGATAACATTAGTCATAGAATGGAAATACACAGTGTCCGCATCTCGTGGTCGTGCGGTAGCGTTCTCGCTTCCCGCGGTCGGGTTCCCGGGTTCGATTCCCGGCGGGGTCAGCGATTTTCTCTGACTGGGTGTTGTGTGATGTCCTTAAGTTAGTTAGGTTTAAGTAGTTCGAAGTTCTAGGGGGCTGATGACCATAGATGTTAAGTCCCATAGTGCTCAGAGCCCTTTTTTTTTTAAACACACAGCAATAGAACGAACCAGCGTGACTTCAAACACTTTGTTACAGGAAATGTTCAAAATGTCCTCCGTTAGCGAGGATACATGCATCCACCCTCCGTCGGATGGAATCCCCGATGTGCTGATGCAGCCCTGGAGAATGGCGTATTGTATCACAGCCGTTCACAATACGAGCACGAAGAGTCTCTACATTTGGTACCGGGGTTGTGTAGACAAGAGCTTTCAAATGCCCCTTTTCTTTATTTGTGCGTGACGAATGTTTCCTGAAAGTTTGGCTGTACCTTTTTGTAACACCCTGTATACATAGATAAATTGATAGACAGAGGGAGAGAGAGAGAGAGAGTGTAGTGACTGAGTGAATGTCATGTATGGCAGTCTTACAAATCAATATGTGCATACTAAAAACTTATAGTTTGTTTTAACACAGTCAAGTGACATTAATGTGATCACCACCTACGTTCAGCGTCAGTACAATAACGAAACACAGATGGCAGATCGCAGCATTAGCAGTGCAGGGCACATAAAGGGTACTGGGGGGAGGGGGGGGGGGGGGCAGGGTGATGTGGAAACAGTGCAAATTTTATAAAGCGGAAGTGAAGCGATTTGCCTGACAACCAGTGCCGATGTCATAATGTGGAAACGGAGCGATTTGCCTGACGTCTACAAACGCATGATCACTGCTTTTTGGGACAAGGGTGGAAGCATTCCAGGAATGGCTAAGTTTGTTAAACGTTCACTTGCAGCCATTGTTAAGGTACAACATGCATGTCATAAAGGTGCTATCCAAAACTGGTGATAAGGCGTTTGCCGTGAACCATGGACCGTATATGAACGACGACTGCGGAGATGCGTCTGGGCAAATAGATGTGCATGTGTTGAGCAACTGGCCACCCAGATTACGCAAAGAGCTGCCAACAGGGCTGCATATGGGCCTCTGCAGCAGACAGCTGGTTCATGCACCCGTGAAGACTGCTGTCCATTGGCGACAAACGCTGGAATTCGCACGCCAATACTGCAACTGGACGTCCGAGTGGCGACAGGTTCCCTTTCCAGATGAAAGTCGTTCTATATTCGATCAGGCAAATGGCTGATTGTCTGTACAGCGTGAAACGTCTGAAAGTAAATACCCTGCAACAATCAGCAGAAAGGTCTGGGCCAGAGAACAGAGCGTAATGGTCTCACGAGCGTTTTTTGTGTCATTAAATGGATGATCTCGCCATTCTGGAAGTCACACTAGATCAACACAAGTATGCTTCCATCCTTGGGAGCCATGTCCACCCCACCATGCAGTTCCTTTTTCCTCAACACGGTTGCATCTACCAGTAGGGCAATGCAACATGTCACTCAGCTCACAGTGTATGTGCGTGGTCCAAAGAGCAGCAGAGTGCGTCTACTGTATCCCTTGGCAGACTGTCTCCTCGTATATGAAACTCAGAGAGGAACTGTGGTAACACATTGGACTGTTGGCACAATGTAGCCTCAACTGAGAAACGTCGCGCAGCTGGCCACAGCACTAGAGTTGGCATAGCGCCGCATCGCTGTCAGTGCTGTCCAGAACTTCATTGACTGTCTTCCTGCATGTCTCACAGTCATCCACACTGCAAAAAGTGGTTAGTAAGTATTTTGACAAGTGGTCACATTAATGAAACGGCACGGTGTAATATAATACATAGTTGCTTTTCTTTCAGTTCTTTGTTTATTCAGGATATTTTTATGATGTTTCATAGAAATTATCTTATTGTTCCACAATGAGTAAATACCAGATGACATTAGAACAAATGTAGCACCTGACATGGTTGCATATCTGAACACTGTAAATCTTGGACGAATCTACAGATACACACATTTTTGTGTATCTGTGAAATCATGTTCACTGCTCCGTTGTTGTTGTTGTTGTGGTCTTCAGTCCCGAGACTGGTTTGATGCAGCTCTCCATGCTACTCTATCCTGTGCAAGCTTCTTCATCTCCCAGTATCTACTGCAACCTACATCCTTCTGAATCTCCTTAGTGTATTCATCTCTTGGTCTCCCTCTACGATTTTTACCCTCCACACTGCCCTCCAATGCTAAATTTGTGATCCCTTGATGCCTCAAAACATGTCCTACCAACCGATCCCTTCTTCTAGTCAAGTTGTGCCACAAACTTCTCTTCTCCCCAATCCTATTCAATACCTCCTCATTAGTTACGTGATCTACCCACCTTATCTTCAGCATTCTTCTGTAGCACCACATTTCGAAAGCTTCTATTCTCTTCTTGTCCAAAATATTTATCGTCCATGTTTCACTTCCATACATGGCTACACTCCATACAAATACTTTCAGAAACGACTTCCTGACACTTAAATCTATACGTCGATGTTAACAAATTCCTCTTCTTGAGAAACGCTTTCCTTGCCATTGCCAGTCTACATTTTATATCCTCTCTACTGCGACCATCATCGGTTATTTTACTCCCTAAATAGCAAAACTCCTTTACTACTTTAAGTGTCTCATTTCCTAATCTAATGCCCTCAGCATCACCCTACTTAATTTGACTACATTCCGTTATCCTCGTTTTGGTTTTGTTGATGTTCATCTTATATCCTCCTTTCAAGACACTGTCCATTCCATTCAACTGTTCTTCCAAGTCCTTTGCTGTCTCTGACAGAATTACAATGTCATCGGCGAACCTCAAAGTTTTTACTTCTTCTCCATGAATTTTAATACCTACTCCGAATTTTTCTTTTGTTTCCTTTACTGCTTGCTCAATATACAGATTGAATAACATCGGGGAGAGGCTACAACCCTGTCTTACTCCTTTCCCAACCACTGCTTCCCTTTCATGCCCCTCGACTCTTATAATTGCCATCTGGTTTCTGTACAAACTGTAAATAGCCTTTCGCTCCCTGTATTTTACCCCTGCCACCTTCAGAATTTGAAAGAGAGTATTCCAGTTAACATTGTCAAAAGCTTTCTCTAAGTCTACAAATGCTAGAAACGTAGGTTTGCCTTTTCTTAATCTTTCTTCTAAGATAAGTCGTAAGGTCAGTATTGCCTCACGTGTTCCAACATTTCTACGGAATCCAAACTGATCTTCCCCGAGGTCGGCTTCTACCAGTTTTTCCATTCGTCTGTAAAGAATTCGCGTTAGTATTTTGCAGCTGTGACATATTAAACTGATAGTTCGGTAATTTTCACATCTGTCAACACCTGCTTTCTTTGGGATTGGAATTATTATATTCTTCTTGATGTCTGAGGCTATTTCGCCTGTCTCATACATCGTACTCACCAGATGGTAGAGTTTTGTCATGACTGGCTCTCCCGAGGCCATCAGTAGTTCAAATGGAATGTTGTCTACTCCCGCGGCCTTGTTTCAACTCAGGTCTTTCAGTGCTCTGTCAAACTCTTCACGCAGTATCTTATCTCCCATTTCGTCTTCATCTACATCCTCTTCCATTTCCATAATATTGTCCTCAAGTACATCGCCCTTGTATAAACCCTCTATATACTCCTTCCACCTTTCTGCCTTCCCTTCTTTGCTTAGAACTGGGTTGCCATCTGAGCTCTTGATATTCATACAAGTGGTTCTCTTCTCTCCAAAGGTCTCTTTAATTTTCCTCTGGGCAGTATCTATCTTACCCCTAGTGAGACATGCCTCTACATCCTTACATTTGTCCTCTAGCCATCCCTGCTTAGCCATTTTGCACATCCTATCGATATCATTTTTGAGACGTTTGTATTCCTTTTTGCCTGCTTCATTTACTGACTTTCTATATTTTCTCCTTTCATCAATTAAATTCAATATTTCTTCTGTTACCCAAGGATTTCTATTAGCCCTCGTCTTTTTACCTACTTGATCCTCTGCTGCCTTCACTACTTCATCCCTCAGAGCTACCCATTCTTCTTCTACTATATTTCTTTCCCCCATTCCTGTCAATTGTTCCCTTATGCTCTCCTTGAAACTCTCTACAACCTCTGGTTCTTTCAGTTTATCCAGGTCCCATCTCCTTAAATTCCCACCTTTTTGCAGTTTCTTCAGTTTCAATCTGCAGTTCATAACCAATAGATTGTGGTCAGAATCCACATCTGCACCAGGAAATGTCTTACAATTTAAAACCTGGTTCCTAAATCTCTGTCTTACCATTATATAATCTATCTGATACCTTTTAGTATCTCCAGGATTCTTCCAGGTATACAACCTTCTTTTATGATTCTTGAACCAAGTGTTGGCTAAGATTAAGTTATGCTCTGTGCAAAATTCTTCAAGGCGGCTTCCTCTTCATTCCTTCCCCCAAATCCATATTCACCTACTATGTTTCCTTCTCTCCCTTTTCCTACTGACGAATTCCAGTCACCCATGACTATTAAATTTTCGTCTCCCTTCACTACCTGAATAATTTCTTTTATCTCGTCATACATTTCATCTATTTCTTCATCATCTGCAGAGGTGGTTGGCATATAAACTTGTACTACTGTAGTAGGCATGGGCTTTGTGTCTATCTTGGCCACAATAATGCGTTCACTATGCTGTTTGTAGTAGCTAACCCGCACTCCTATTTTTTTATTCATTATTAAATCTACTCCTGCATTACCCCTATTTGATTTTGTATTTGTAACCCTGTAATCACCTGACCAAAAGTCTTGTTCCTCCTGCCACCGAACTTCACTAATTCCCACAATATCTAACTTTAACCTATCCATTTCCCTTTTTAAATGTTCTAACCTACCTGCCCAATTAAGGGATCTGACATTCCCCGCTCCGATCCGTAGAACGCCAGTTTTCTTTCTCCTGATAACGACGTCCTCCTGAGTAGTCCCCGCCCGGAGATCCGAATGGGGGACTATTTTACCTCCGGAATATTTTACCCAAGAGGACGCCATCATCATTTAATCGTACAGTAGAGCTGCATGTCCTCGGGAAAAATTACGGCTGTAGTTTCCCCTTGCTCTCAGCCATTCGCAGTACCAGCACAGCAAGGCCGTTTTGGTTAATGTTACAAGGCCAGATCAGTCAATCATCCAGACTGTTGCCCCTGCAACTACTGAAAAGGCTGCTGCCCCTCTTCAGGAACCACATGTTTGTCTGGCCTCTCAACAGATACCCCTCCGTTGTGGTTGCACCTACGGTACGGCCATCTGTATCGCTGAGGCACGCAAGCCTCCCCACCAACGGCAAGGTCCATGGTTCATTCTAGGTAGTACAAAAGATAAATATAACAATACACGGACAAATGGCAGTTTACTCTTTTAAAAAAGTACTGCACAATTGTGGCTCAACACCATCAAAGGCAATTTAGACTTCATTTTACTGGCAGGATACTGGGAAAACGCAATCAGTCTACGAAGGAGACTGAACACATGACATTTGTACATTCCATCTCAGAATATTGCTCAAGGGTGTGGGGCCATATTTTTTGTGAACACAGCCTTTTTACAGGTTACCTTCACAATGAAACTTAACTGCCTCAGTGGGAAATGGTCAAAACATTCAACACGCACCAAATACAAGCGAACATTTTTACCCTAAAGTTTGTCTTTTCAGAAAATTGGTACTTTGATATGCATTTCAGTGAACTGGTAGTTGTTTTGGATGCTAATATGATTTTTTTGTCTTTGTTTAAAACAATTTTTTGAACAAACAGAAGCGAGTAACGTCCAATATTAGCACCAAAGTATGAGGTACTTCATTGTCTATGTAATATAAAATGGCTCCTCTCCTGCGCATTTCCCTTGTCTCTGAATATGAGATATGAATTTTATTTTTCACAAATTTCATATTTAAAGGATATTTATAATATATCTCACTATTCTTTAATTATACAAATTGCCTATGAATAAACCTGTCACATTAGCTTAGGCTGAAACATAACTTACTGCTCGGTTACCTCCAACAAAGTGTTGCCGCACGTTGTGCATTGGGGCATGTCCACAGTTTTGTCGAGGAGTTGCTGTTGAAACCTGTCCCACTCCTGAATGCTGGCTCTCCTGAAATCATCCAGTGTGTAAAGGAAGTTCCTGTAATAATACACTGCAAGTTTCATCTAAACCTAAGCGTTTTAGATTGGGTGTATGTCATCATATAACTGAGACCATTCCACAAGCAGTGAACTGTCATGATAATACAATAGGTTTTTTTAATATTTCTCTGAAGAGTGACAGTGTGAAACCAAGGAAAGATCTCTACTTCCTCCAAGGAAAGAGCTACCACACGATAATATGCCCCCTTCCAGTCCTTCAGAGTGCCCAGTTCATAAACAAAAGGAAGCATCTAATATGGTTTCCATGGTAATGCTGCCACTGGATTGCACCACCGGATGCCGTGTCACGCAAGTCCAAGTGGCCTAATACTATGCCTTTGAAATCCACTGATGGTGTTCTTTCGCCCCTCCCCCCACATCATCTCTACTTATAAACTGGACGTAAATTCGAATATGCGAATGATACCTTCTCTACAACAGCAAGGAGGTGATATGAACTGCAAAGTTGTTCACTACCAGGAGCTGTATAGCTCTGTTTTCACGAGTGGCTTGCTGTACTGTGTCGCAGCTGTTACAGTCTGCAATGGTTGATGCCAAGCACAGTCATAATTGCAATTGATGATCCTGATGGAGCCATTTTCCATCATACCTAAGTCCTCACAGCATACACCAGACAAGGCGGCATGACATAATCCCAATGCTTGAATGACAAAGTTAAAGTGTGCATCACCTTGAACCACCCTGGAAACGACTGTGAACTAAATGCGTTGATTTCACATTGTTTGCCCATGTTATACCCAACTGTCACACATCTTGTGCAAGGTTCCCCCACTCCAGCTACAGGGGGCTGATGACCAGGACTTAGGTCCCCCCCCCCTCCTTAAACCAACCAACCAACCAACCAACCAACCAACCAGTTATAGGGGTAGTGTAAATATAGTCATTCTGACACAGCCAGAAACTCTACAGACGCCCAATGACTTGTAAATCAGTTTTTGCCCTTATTTGAAAGTCATGCATGATATCATCGATGATCTTGAACTATTGATATCAACAGTGACATCACCGTTATCAGTGGGAAGGCGCAATCCTACCTAATCTCCAACGAATCATAGTGCCTTTCACTGAAACTGAAACTGAGCCAGTGAGACTCGCTTCATCTGTTTTGGGGAACGCTGTTTTGTCCAGCTTCAGGAGGAAGCAAAAGCAAAAGGGTAGGTTCTATTAACAGTCGGCATCTGGAACACACAGCGAATGATGGCAACAAGGGACAGCAAACGACACCAGGTACACTCAGTGTGTATGCCTGTGAACCTCATTCACAGCGGCCATTGAGGGAAAAGGGTGCAACCAACTGCAGCTTATGGCACAACAAGTGATGGCTGTCGTCTGTGCTCTGAGGTAATTCTTAAGTCATTCCAGGAAATGGCAGAGAAGGTCGAGAAGACCAGTCTTGCACATGGGCTTTCAAAGAAGCTCACAATTTGCAGCATTCTCTCCAGAACTGATCATGGCCGTTTGGTAGTGAGTAGAGTGGAAGGACTGAAGCAGAGACTTTGAAAGTTCTGTGAAAAACTAGGTTGTCACTTCCTGGACTTGCTCCATAGGGTTCAGAACTGTAGGGTCCCCCTAAATGGGTTTGGTATGAACTACAAATCAGGGGCTGCTTCTCAGGTAGCTGGCTATATATGTGGTGCACACCAAGATTTTTTAGATTAGGTGACTCTCCATCTAATCCAGATAACGACAGCTGTAGGAAACCCATAACTATCAGTGTAGGATCGAAAGAAAGGCCTTCCACATGTGAGAGTATTAAAATCCTAATGGTAAACTGCCGCAGCTTTAGCAACAAAGTGCCACAGTTTCAAACGTTCACGAAAAGCAGTAAAGCTCACATAATACTAGGTAAAGAAAGCTGGTTGAAACCCAAAATTGATAGCCGTGAGATTTTCGGGGTATATTTAAGTGTATATCGAAAGTATAGGTAAATGATAAATGGAGGTGGTGTATTTGTCGTAGTAGTCAAGAAACTCATATCCACTGAGGTAAAAATTGAAGGCGCATGTGCGATTGTTTGGGCAAGACTCAATATCAAGTATAGGCATTAAGTTATAATTGGATCCTTCTATCGCCCACCACACTTATCTACTGATGTAGCCGAAAACTTTAAGGAAATCCTCAGTTCAGCTGCAGGTAAGTTCCATAATCACACTGTAATCAGTGGCAGAGACTTTGATCATCCAATAATTAATTTAGATAATTACAGTTTTGTTAGTTGTGAGCGTGATAAGACATCCCGTCAAACATCACTAAATGCCTTCTCTGGAATCTACATAGAACAGATATTTAGGGCCCCATTCACGAAGGAAATATTGGAATTAATGGCAAGAAATAGACGTGACCTCTTTGAGGATGTACACATCGAAACTGGTATCAGTAACCATGAAACTGTTGTGGCAAGAATAATTACCAAAGCACAAATGACAGATAAAACACGTAGAAAGGTACATACGGTCAGTAAAGTAGATAAAAAAATCGGTAGTGTCATATCTCCATGAGGAACTATAAACTTGCAGCACAGGACAGGAACATGTAGAGGAACTATGGCTAAAGTTTAATAGAATGGTTGACCATGTTCTGGATAGATAAGTACCCAGCAGAAGAGTTCATACTGGGAGTGATCCTTGGTGGGATACACTCACTATAAAGAAAATTGTAAAGAAACAGAAATCACTGTATAATTGGTGTAAAACAAAGCGTAGGGCTATAGATTGAGAGATGCCCAGTGAAATTCATTTAGCTGTCAAGAGGGAAATATGTGATGTCTGCAGTGACTATCGTAGCATAACATTGTCAAGTGATCTTTCGCAGAATCCAAAGAAATTCTGGCCATACTTACAGGTTGTTTTTTGCACCAAAGTTAGTGTCCAGTCCCTAGTGGATGAGACAGGTACTGAAATTCAGGACAACATAAAAAAAGGCTGAATGCTTAACTCTGTTTTCAAGTATTTATTTACCATGGAAAACTCGGGAGGATTGCCCCATTTTAATCCTCGCACCACTGAAAAGATGAATTTGTCAGTGGCGTTGAGAAACTACTTAAAATTGAACAAAGCTCCAGGACTGGATGTAATCCCTGTCAGATTCTATACTGAATTTTCGGCTGTGTTGGCCTCTCTTCTAATTATAGTCTATCGTAGATCCGCCGAACAAAAAACCATGCCCTTACTTGGAAAGAGGCACAGGTCACACCTGTCTACAAGGGGGGTAGTAGAAGTGATCAACAAAACTACCATCCAAATTCATTGACATCCGTTTCTTTTAGAATCCCAAAATATATTCTGAGGTCAGACACAACGACGTATCTTGAACACAATGACCACTTCAATGTCAACCAGCATGGATTTTTGAAACATCGATCATGTGAAACCCAACTCGAAGTTTTCTCACATGGCATACTAAAAGCTTTGGATCAAGGCGATCAGATGGGTGCTGTGTTCCTTGATTTTCGAAAAGCATTTGACTCACTACCACACCTACGATTATTGTTAAAAGTGAGATCATATGCGCCATCAAGTGAAATTGATGAGTGCATTGAGACTTTTTGGTAGGGACGACCAGACATATACGACGCAAAATACAAATAATGACTTAAGAATATGTGGCTGTCGAACATGGGTTTTACCTCCAATAGTATTCTGTAAACACTGAAATAGCGCCATGAAATCACCTCTTGTTTCACATCCCAATTGCTTACTGTCACGAACAGATGGCCCACTGTTAAAAAGCGACAGACGTTTGCCCTCTGTACCATAGGTGTTCCTACTGTTAACAACTGGAGTCTGTAAAGATTGGTTGTGTGTATGGACTACACACCTTTTAAGACACAACAGAGTCTTAAATTAATTTTTCTACACATATATGACGTCACAAATTTCCAAAATGTTTTTAAAATTCGTCGGTAATACAAAAGTGGTATGTTTGAAACGATGTTTTTGGGAACTAGTTTGGTATGAAATTAATTACTTTACCTCATCTGTGACGTCACAATATTCTTAAATGCGTCAGAAAATGTAAGGTTTATGTTGCAGCAGTTTCAAAATGCCTAAAGTGTATTCATTATGTTGCAGCGGTATCTAAATGCCTAAAGGGTATTCAGTCTGTGCCAACAGTGTGATGTGTTATCTTTACATCAGAATTATTTTCCAAAGATGCCTTGCATGACTGTGAACTTAAGTATGAGTCAGGTAGAGAAGAGGAGAATGAAGACAAAGTATTACTACAAAAATACAATCGTTAACAACTGGTACCCAAAATTATTGGGATCTAGCAGAGGTTCAGTACAAGGAAAACGTTGTAAGGATGACATTATTTGCTTCACCTCAGCTATGATATCACAATATTCTAAAAATGTATTAGCAGTTTACGTTGCAACAGTATCTGGGATGCGTATCCAGAAAGTAAGTTTTCTCATGTTGTTTTCTTCAATGTACACGTGCACTATATGATCAAAAGTATCCAGACACTAGGCTGAAAATGACTTACAAGCTAGTGGCGCCATCAGTTGGCAATGCCGGAATTAAATATGATGTTGGCCCACCCTCATCCTTGATGATAGCTACCACTCTCTCAGGCATACATTGGATCAGGTGCTGGAAGGTTTCTTGGGGAACGGCAGCCCATTCTTCACGGAATGCCGGAATTAAATATGATGTTGGCCCACCCTCATCCTTGATGATAGCTACCACTCTCTCAGGCATACATTGGATCAGGTGCTGGAAGGTTTCTTGGGGAACGGCAGCCCATTCTTCACGGAATGCCGGAATTAAATATGATGTTGGCCCACCCTCATCCTTGATGATAGCTACCACTCTCTCAGGCATACATTGGATCAGGTGCTGGAAGGTTTCTTGGGGAACGGCAGCCCATTCTTCACGGAATGCCGGAATTAAATATGATGTTGGCCCACCCTCATCCTTGATGGTAGCTACCACTCTCTCAGGCATACATTGGATCAGGTGCTGGAAGGTTTCTTGGGGAACGGCAGCCCATTCTTCACGGAATGCTCCACTGAGCAGAGATACCGACGTCGGTCGGTGAGGCCTGGCACGAAGTCGGCCTTCCAAAACACCCCAAAGGTGTTCTAGAAGATTCAGTTCAGGTCTCTGTGCAGGCCAGTCCATTACAGGGATGTCATTGTCGTGCAACCACTCCGCCACAGGCCGTGCATTCTGAGCAGGTGCTCGATCGTGTTGAAGGATGCAGTCGCCATCCCCGAATTACTCTTCAACAGTGGGAAGCAAGAAGGTGCTAGAAACATCAGTGTAGGCCTGTGCTGTGATAGCGCCAGGCAAAACAACAAGGGGTGCAAACCCCCTCCATGAAAAACAGTCCCACACCATAACACCACAGCCTCCGAATTTTACTAATGGCACTACACACGCTGGCAGATGACGTTCACTGGGAATTCGCCATACCGACACCCTGCCATCGGATCGCCACACTGAGTGCCATGATTCGTCACTCCACACAACGTTTGTCCGCTGTTCAATCGTCCAATGTTTACGCTCCTTACGCCAAGCGAGGCGTCGTTTGGCATTTACCGGCGTGATGTGAGGCTTATGAGCAGCCGCTCGACCACGACGTCAGCGTGTACGTTTTTGTGCTGTACGTGTCCCTTCACGTTTCCACTTCACTATCACGTCGGAAACAGTGGACCTAGGGATGTTTAGGAGTGTGGAAATCTCGCGTACAGACGTATGACACAAGTGACAACCAATCACCTGACCACGTTCGAAGTCCGCGAGTTCTGCAGAGCGCTCCATTCCGCTCTCTCTCTATGACTAATGACTACTGAGGTCGCTGATATGGACTACCTGGCAGTAGGTGGCAGCACAATGCACCTAATATGAAAAACGTATGTTTATGGGGGTGTTCGGATACTTTTGATCGCGTAGTGCGTTTAGCTGGAAAAATTGCACATGCCTCACAGATCTATGACGTGACAGTCAAATGCCGCCTGGACAAGTACTATCTGATGCCAGTACAGCGCCAACAGTGCTACGAAATGGCGTCTTTTGCTCTCTCTCCCGCCGCCTTCGAGGTTCGGCCAGTGACAAGGTTCCTTAACGCACAAAAGTTAACGCCCATCGAAATTCATCGTCAGCTTTGTCAGGTCTACGGGCAGAACATCATGAGCTGATGGTGCGTCGCTGGTGTAGGCTTCTTTCCGAAAGGTCATCAAAGCGTCCACGATGGAGAGCGCACTGGGTGACCGTCCCTAGCCATTTGGATGAGATGGTGCGGCACCGCATCCTGGTGCACAGTCGCTTCGAGATTACGGAGCTCATCAGCCAGTTTCCGCACATATCGCGATCCTTGATGCGCGAAACTGACACTAAGCACCTGCTGTTCAATTAATTGTGTGCCAGGTTCGTACCGGAAAACCTGACACTCGAGTACGAAACGAAGCGCTTTGGATCAGCACTGACCTTTCTGCAGTGGTCTCAAGATGGTGGCGACGAGTTCCTCGACAGGTTCGTAGCAGGCGACGAGACGTGGATTTCTCACTTGACGCCGGAAACCAAGCAGCAGGCAATCCACTGGCGTCTCAGTCAAGCGTCAAGACGAAATTCAAAAAGGCTCTGTGGGTGCAGAAAGTAGTGTGCAAGGTGTTCTGGGGACAGGAAGGGCATTCTGTTCATTGACTTCCTACACAGAGGTGACACAGTGAACGCTGACCGTTACTGTGAAAAATGCGGAAACTGAACTGTGACGTGCCGTTCAGAGCAAGAGGCGCGGAGTGCTTACTGCACATGTTATGATGCTCGGTTCCAAACGGTTCGGCGCACTGTTATGCACAAGTTCGGATATATAAAATGTATTCAACCTGATAATGTGCGTATTGTCATCAAATAACGTTGTTTTTCCATTTCCAGAAAATAATGCTCCATAAAAATAAAACGCAAACGATGAAAAGCCACACTGAGAAACTTCTGATGCCTTTTTCGAAACCATGGCTTTTTAAAAAACTTGTAACCCAGTACACCTGCATCTAATAAAAGTACGAACAAACACATTACCACCAGCCGGGTTGGCCGAGCGATTCTAGGCGCTGCAGTCTGGAACCGCGCGACCGCTACAGTCGCAGGTTCGAATCCTGCCTCGGGCATGGATGTGTGTGATGTCCTTAGGTTAGTTAGGTTCAACTAGTTCTAAGTTCTAGGGGACTGATGACCTCAGAAGTTGAGACCCATAGTGCTCAGAGCCATTTGAACCATTTTTGAGCCAAACACATTACCAAACGCGATTTATTATAAGGAAGGAAGGAATAAGGTGTTCGATTTTAGAAATAAATACATTGTTTAATCATGTTATATCATTTAAACTGCAGAATGTCATGGTTTGTTTATAAATATACACACACGTGGCAGGCGACCAAAGACTGTAACAGTGAGAGATGTGATGTCTCAAAAGGCAATGTCAGAATTGATATTGCGAAACTAAAAGAAATTATTCAATTTTTGTCAGATTCCTCATATTTTGCAAGCACAAAAAAGCTTCAAAAACAATATATTTCAACATCTTCAGCACTCGCAGTATATCTACACTAATGGCCATTAAAATTGCTACACCACGAAGATGGCGTGCTACAGACGCGAAATTTAACCGACAGGAAGAACATGCTTTGATATGCAAATTATTAGCTTTTCAGATCATTCACACAACGTTGGCGCTCGGTGGTGACACCTACAACGTGCTGACATGAGGAACGTTTCCAACCGATTTCTCATACACAAACAGCAGTTGACCGGCGTTGCCTGGTGAAAAGTTGTGATGCCTCGAGTAAGGAGGCGGAATGCGTACCACCACGTTTCCGACTTTGATAAAGGTCGGCTTGTAGCCTATCGCAATTACGGTTTATCGTATCGCGACATTGCTGCTCGTGTTGGTCGAGATCCAATGACTGTTAGCAGAACATGGAATCAGTGGGTTCAGGAGGGTAATACGGAACGCCGTGCTGGATCCCAACGGCCTCGTATCACTAGCAGTCGAGATGACAGGCATCTAATCCGCATGGCTGTAACGGATCGTGCAGCCACGTCTCGATCCCTGAGTCAACAGATGGGGACGTTTGAAAGACAACAACCTTCTGCACGAACAGTTCGACGACGTTCGCAGCAGCATGGACTATCAGCTCGGAGACCACGGCTGCGGTTACCCTTGAGGCTGCATCACAGACAGGAGCGCCTGCGATGGTGTACTCAACGACGAACCTGGGTGCACGAATAACAAAACGTCATTTTTTCGGGTGAATCCAGGTTTTGCTTACAGCATCATGATGGTCGCATCCGTGGTTGGCGACATCGCGGTGAACGCACATTGGAAGCGTGTGTTCGTCATCGCCATACTGGCGTATCACCCGCCGTGATGGTATGGGGTGCCATTGGTTACACGTCTCGGTGACCTCTTGTTCGCATTGACGGCCCTCTGAACAGTGAACGTCACATTTCAGATGTGTTACGACCCGTGGCTCTACCCTTTATTCGATCCCTGCGAACCCCTACATTTCAGCAGGTTAATGCACGACCGCATGTTGCAGGTCCTGTACGGGCCTTTCTGGATACAGAAAATGTTCGACTGCTGCCCTGGCCAGCACATTCTCCAGATCTCTCACCAACTGAAAACGTCTGGTCAGTGGTGGCCGAGCAACTGCCTCGTCACAATACGCCAGTCACTACTCTTGATGAACTGTGGTATCGTGTTGAAGCTGCATAGGCAGCTGTACCTGTACACGCCATCCAAGCTCTGTTTGACTCAATGCCCAGGCGTATCAAAGCCGTTATTAAGGCCAGAGGTGGTTGTTCTGGGTACAGATTTCTCAGTATCTATGCACCCAAATTGCTTGAAAATGTAATCATATGTCATTTGTAGTATAATATATTTATCCAATGAATACCCGTTTATCATCTGCATTTCTTCTTGGTGTAGCAATTTTAATGGCCAGTAGTGTATTAACATATTCACAGCTTGCATGCCCATCATAGCATATTCAAGACAACCACAAAAATTTTGCAAAATAAATATTTTACCAGCGTATTTGAGATTTGTCACATATTGCACGTGCTGTGAAGCTTCGCACTGAACATCTCTGCATCAAAATTATCTACATTATTTATTAAAATACTCACGGTTTATGGGAACCATATGCGTAGCACAGTTACGAGCCTACAGACCTATAAATCAAATGTTTTGCCTTTCTAAACTGTCTGTGTAACCCAGTAAAATACTCACATCTTGCATTCTTATAATAACATACAACACCTCCACGACAATTCGATCAAAAATAAAGTCTGATAATATGTAAAGTTTCACACACTTTCCATCCTCATTGAAGCTTTAAATCAAATATTCCTGTATCTACATTATCTATATTACTCATTGAAATGCAGACAGCTCCCATGCTTACCGTAATACATGCAAGACCTCTTCGAAAAATGAACAAAAATGAAGCTGTAGTTTATGAAGTATTTCCCACACTTTACAAGTAGAATGACGCATCAAATCAAATATTTCTGCATCTAAATTATTTTTGTTACTTATTAAAAACGCAAACAGGTTGCATGCTTATCGTAATACATGCAAGACCTTTACTAAAATTTTAGAAAAGTAAAATTCCGTTTTATCTCAGATTTCTCACTCACTAGAAGGATAAAATGCTTCCACATCTAAATTGTCTATATTATTTATTAAAATACTTACAGCTCATGTAGTACGCTAGAGGTTTGTGGAACTAGGTTAAAGAATGTATGGAAATCTGGAAATTAATTCTATAGGAGCTTGCTAAGTTTAGAACTGAGGCATAAATACTCTTTTAGGGCAAGTTCATGCAGTTTTTGGGGAAACTGGGTACAATTCTGTGCCAACTAGATACTGTTTTAGAGGTAGTTTGATATACTTTTAGGGCAAGTTGATGTTCTTTGAGACGAAAGTTCATACTCTTCTAAGGGGCAAGTTTGTACACTTTTGGGAGATGTTGACATAGTTTTGGGGGTGGGGGGGAGGGACTAGATGCACATTGGGCCAAGTTGATACAGTTTTGGGACAAGTTGACACGTTTCTGGATCAAGTTGGTACTGTTTTGGGGCAATGTGAAGTTTGAGTGTCAATTTGATACTCCTTCAGGCCAGACGTTAATGGTAAATGCAAATGGTAAACAGTAAATGCTGGATGATAAACGCTAGACACTAAACTGTTAGCACCTGACAGTAGATGTTAAACAGTTAATGGCTTATGCATAATGCATGACACTGAATGCCTAATGAAATCAACTAACACCTAATGGCTAACAGCTAACAACTAAATGCTAATGCCGAGTGCCTAACAGTGCATGTCTAGTGCCTAATGGCTAATGGCCAACAACAGCTAATGCCTAATGCTAATCGCTAATGCCTAACACAACATCTAATGGCTATTACTTGTCACCTAATGCATATGGCTAATGTATATTGATCACTGACCATCGTTGATCAGTCGACATCATTGATCACTGACCAACATTGTGTACAGGGTGACAGCCAGTCAAGAAATATTTCATGGAATTCCTTTGAAAAATTTATTTCAAAGGCCCAGTCCAATCTTTACAAGTTTTCTCCCAGAGCAACTTCCGCTATGCCTACGTGACACAAGTTGCCTGCCTTTCAGAACAAAGACAGTGCTGTCCAATTAAAGATGCTGACCAGAGACACCTTGAGTGCTTTGCTGAAACTGTTGGCGAATTCACGTCACCGGTTTTAGTCAATAACGTGCATGCGATGCAGGTCATGTGTGTGGACTCGGGAGGATTCTGCAGTGCAGAACACAGCTGCTTCGGTCTCTTGTGATCCAGACCTCGACTAACACAGGCGCCTTTTTGGGGAGGCAGAGACCCTGGTTATGCACCCCGTGACCAGCTGCCAACATAACTTAAAATGAACCACCATCCCTTCCGTTGCCCACTTATTTAGTTGTTTGTCCGCCTAGACTGGCCTACACCTGGTAACTTCCTCCCTAGGCTAGCCCCTTTTGTGCCTGCATTGAAATATATTCCCTTTATTTTGCCTAACTCTCTGTTCTGTCATTTAACAGCTGCCCTGGATGCTCACTCACACGGCCTGAACACCTGATCTCCTGTTCACTGTCGTCGTAAACCGCATGCAGCAGCCTTCTTCCCCTTCCCTGCACATGTACAATTGATCACTGTGCATGAGTTATCTCAAAGAAACCCTAAAACTGTAACAGAGTTACCCAAATGTGTATCAACTTTGACCTAAAACCCAATAAGCTTACCCCTAATCTGTATCAACATGTCCCTTAAACTGTATCAAATTGCACCCCAATCTTTGTCACCCTACCCAGAAGGTGTATCGACTTGACTCAAAAGTATTCCTATTCGTAGCGCCAGTATGAAAGCTGAGAATATTTTAATAAATGATACAGACAAATCTGAGCGGAAATATTCAGTTTTAAGCTCTATTGTGCTTGCAATATACGATAAACCTTACATATAATGCTGCCATATTTACTTTGCACGAATCTTTGTAGGCATCTCGCACATGATGCAATAAACATGCAAGCTCTGTGCATTTTAATAATTAATGCAGACAGCGATGAAGATGCTGAAAGATTTAATTTGTGAAGCTTCATTGTGCTTGCCAGATGTGAGGAATCTCACAATAAACGATAAATAATTTAATTTGGTTTTGAGATATGAATTATTTCACTGTCTTTGGAGATGTCTCATCGTTCACTGTTAGCAACTTTGGCTATATTTCTCGTGTGTGTGTTTGTAAACAGTCCAGATTGTTCTGCAGTTTTGGTGATATAACGTAATAAAACACTTTATTTCTTCCTGAAATCGATCACCTCATTACTTCCTGCCCCAAAATAAATCATGTTGTGTATGTGTTTGATGGTGATGTACTTGACAGCACTTTTTTAAGCAGTCATAGTTCCCCAAAATGCAGCAGAAGTTTGATCGTAACACTTGTCAACGATTTTTTTTCTTATGATCCATTACCTTCTGGTGATGAAGGAACAACGTTAGCTGATGATGACACACACGTTATCAGATCGAATGCATATTTAGATACTGTTTCAATGTAAACAATACATTTCCTGATGCAGTTTCGGAATATTGTGGCATGATATCTCAGGTAAAGTAATTAGCCTGCATCTTACTGCATTTTGTTGTACTTAACTTGAACTAGATACCAATAACTTTTTGGAAATAATTGTTAAAAATCACACTTTTCTGGTGATACAACTTAATTCTACCCCTTACTACTCCTGACACATAGTTTGGAATCTGAATTCGGATGGGACACGCAGGGGAAGAAAATTTGATGTAAGCACACTGTGGTAATGCACACATAAAACATCGCACTTTTTCCACAGACTTATTACGCTTTAGGTATTTAGATACTGCTTCAATGTCAACAATACATTTTCTGATACTTTTTAGAATATCGATGTAGTATCGATTTTAACATCGCACTTTCACGTTTCTGATGTATTTTGTAGATATTTTAGAATATTATGACATCACAGATGTCCAGAATGACTCTTTCACGGCTCTATTGTGTGTTAAAACAAGTGTGTACAGACGCCTGTTGGTAACGGTGAAAACAACTTGTGGTACAGAGACTGAACTTCGTCGTTTTTTAACAGTTGAGCCATCCGTATATGAGAATAAGCAAACGGCATGTGAAACAGGAGTTGATTTTATTTCGCAGTTTCACTGTTTATGGAATAGTATTTGATATAATAGTCATGTTCGATTGCCACATATTCCTTATTCATTATTTGTTCTTATCAGCAAATGTCAGTTTTTGTTATTTATAAAGGGCATGTTATATACTGGTTCCAATATTCCATGGTGATTAATATATATCTTAAAATGTAATTTACCAATATGACTGGTGAGCCAGTCTGTACACGTGTTTTCGGAATTCAATAACTAAACATAGTTCACAAAATTCTTGGTGTTTTAGGCAAGTCAGATACTTTGATGTATTTTTGGTAATATATTTTGGATATTTCTGAGAATATGCCAGATGGAATTACGTTGTAATGGTAGTATTAAACTCTGATTGGAGGAGGCAAGAGAGGTATATGATGTACTTTTTCATTAATAATTCCAGTTGCTTGAATACTTTGGATAACAGCCCAGATGGGACACTACAGTATAATTTGCTCTTTCGTTTTAATGGTGACTAAAATTCTAGGCTATGATAGAAAGAGATTTTAGAGAGTCGCTATATTATGCAGTGTGTCTTCAAGCAATGTAAATTTCATGTACATCTTGTACATCTTGATTTTTAATATTACACTCTGACTGTTTGGAAAGAAAAAAAGACAGGGATGTAAAGTACACAGTTAATCAGTACATAAATTGCGTCAGTTGACACCATTTTAAAGCCAGAAATAATAAATATCTTTGATTATGAATTGGAGGTTATGTAATTTTTACTACATATCTAGCACTATATTTTCTCATTATTTTGCTACTAGACCCTGATTTGTTGGAAAAAGGAGGGGGAGCGGTAGAAAGCACACACTTCATCTATTCCCACCATCCTGTGTTTTCAATACTGTGTTAGGAGTGGTTAGAGATACAGGGGGAGCCCTTCTGATTTCCTAATTAACACAACTGCAACATTGGCTTTTTGTTTCATTTTTAACAATACGCTAAACTTTGCTTCAGGTAAGCGGTAGAGACTTCCAGCTTCCCATTAATACAACTGGGCTATTTCCACCATCTTGGAATTTTATTATTGTGCTATGAGTAGGCGTAGTGCACCATGATTGTTTGGCGATAGGGAGAGGAGTACATAGTTTCTAATTTCCCACAAACACGAATCGGCTATTTCTGCTGTGTTGTTGTTTATTGGCTCTTCCTTACTTAATTTTACGTGCAGCAAAATGCGTTGACCTATATTACACATTGTGTAAGGCGAATAATTCCAATAGTCATTGCAAAAGGAGAAAATTCTTTCTTCAACACTTTGAATGCAATAAGTCAATTGTGTAAGATAGTAACAACAAATGTTATTTTCTCGTGAATTTTATACTGCATTGAGTTACATAATTTGTTATACGATTTTTCACTAGCAGCCAACAGTCAGCTGAAGTCCAGCTGGCGACCTGTGTTCTGTGTAAGAAGGGTGAGCTAAAGTAGTGGTGGATGGTTAATCAGGTAGTACGTATTGTAATAAATTTAAAGAATAAAATTGAGGAAATGCAAGTGACAAACGTAGTGAATTATGAATTTGGCGAGGAAGGTCACAGTGATTAAAAATGATTAAAGGATTAAAACATGCGACCTTTACGTGTCTTATTGTATTATTAACTCAAATATGTATCTGAGAGCTGATCTGACCCGTCATTGTAATGACCCAATAATTGGAAATTAGGAAGCAGACCATGATGTGTAGATCACATAACAAATGAGGAGGTATTGAATAGAATTGGGGAGAAGAGGAGTTTGTGGCACAACTTGACAAGAGTAAGGGACCGCTTGGTAGGACATGTTCTGAGGCATAAAGGGATCACAAATTTAGCATTGGAGGGCAGCGTGGAGGGTAAAAATCGTAGAGGGAGACCAAGAGATGAATACACTAAACAGATTCAGAAGGATGTAGGTTGCAGTAAGTACTGGGAGATGCAGAAGCTTGCACAGGATAGAGTAGCATGGAGATCTGCATCAAACCAGTCTCAGGACTGAAGACAACAACAACAACAAAAACACCATCTCATTACTCAGTCGAGTCTCTTTTGGCACGAGAGTGTTGCTCGAGAAGCGAGTTCTAGGCGACATATTGCGCATCTTGTTGTTTTTCACGGTGATTTTACAGCCAGAAGCTTTCTTCTTCTGTGTTATGTGGCTTCTAGTCAACGGCTCGAGGCAGCATAACGCCATCTACATATACATCTACGTGATTACTCTGCTATTCACAATAAAGTGCCTGGCAGAGGGTTCAGTGAACCACCTTCATGTTGTCTCTCCGCCGTTCCACTCTCGAACGGCACTCGGGAAACACGAGCACTTAATTTTTTCCGTGCGAGCACTGATTTCTCTTATTTTACCGTGATGATCATTTCTCCCTATGTAGGTGGGTGCCAACAGAATGTATTCGCAATGGAAGGAGAAAACTGGTGATTGAAATTTCATGAGAAGATCCCGTCGCAACGAAAAACGCCTTTGTTTTAATGATTGCCACTCCAATTCACGTATCATGTCTGTGACACTATCTCCCCTATTTCACGATAATACAAAACGAGCGGCCCTTCTTTGTACTTTTTCGATGTCATCCGTCAGTCCCACCTGATGCGGATCCCACACCGCACAGCAGTACTCCAGAGTAGGGCGGACAAGCGTAGTGCAAGCAGTCTCTTTGGTAGACATGTTGCACCTTCTAAGTGTTCTGCCAATGAATCGCAGTCTTTGGTTGGCTCTACCCACAACACTATCTATGAGATCGTTCCAATTTAGGATATTGGTAACTGTAATCCCTAAGTATTTAGTTGAATTTACACCACTCAGATTTGTGTGACTTATGGCGTAGTCGAAATTTAGCTGATTTCTTTTAGTACTCATGTGAATAACTTCGCACTTTTCTTTATTCGGGGTCAATTACCACTTTTCTCACCATACAGATATCTTACCTAAATCATTTTGCAAGCCATTTTGATCATCTGATGACTTTACAAGACGGTAAATGACAGCATCATCTGCAAACAATCTAAGACGGCTACTCAGATTGTCTCCTATGTCGTTAATATAGATCAGTAACAATAGTCCATGAACCATGGACCTTCCCATTGGTGGGGAGGCTTGCGTGCCACAACGATACAGATAGCCGTACCGTAGGTGCAACCACAATGGAGGGGTATCTGTTGAGAGGTCAGACAAACGTGTGGTTCCTGAAGAGGGGCAGCAGCCTTTTCATTAGTTGCAGGGGCAACAGTCTGGATGATTGCCTGACTTGGCCTTGTAACACTAACCAAAACGGCCTTGCTGTTCTGGTACAGCGAACGGCTGAAAGCAAGGGCAAACTACAGCCGTAATTTTTCCCGAGGGCATGCAGCTTTACTGTATGTTAAATGATGATGGCGTCCTCTTGGGTAAAATATTCTGGAGGTAAAATAGTCCCCCATTCGGATTTCCGGGCGGGGACTACTCAGGAGAACGTTGTTATCAGGAGAAAGAAAACTGGCGTTCTACGGATCGGAGCGTGGAATGTCACATCCCTTAATCGGGCAGGTAGGCTAGAAAATTTAAAAAGGGAAATGGATAGGTTGAAGTCAGATATAGTGGGAATTAGTGACGTTCGGTGGCAGGAGGAACAAGACTTTTGGTCAGGTGAATACAAGGTTATAAATACAAAATCAAATAGGCGTAATGCAGGAGTACGTTTCATAATGAATAAAACAATAGGAGTGCGGGTAAGCTACTACAAACATATAGTGAACGCATTATTGTGGCCAAGCCCACGCCTACTACAGTAGTACAAGTTTATATGCCAACTAGCTCTGCAGATGACGAAGAAATTGAGGAAATGTATGATGAGATAAAAGAAATTATTCAGGTAGTGAAGGGAGACGAAAATTTAATAGTCATGGGTGACTGGAATTCAAGAGTAGGACAAGGGAGGGAAGGAAACATAGTAGGTGAATATGGATTGGGGCTAAGAAATGATAGAGGAAGCCGCCTGGTAGAGCTTTGCACGGAGCATAACATACTCATAGCTAACACTTGGTTTAAGAATCATGAAAGAAGGTTGTATACATGGAAGAACCCTGGAGATACTAAAAGGTATCATATAGATTATATAATAGTAAGACAGAGATTTAGGAACCACGTTTTAAATTGTAAGACATTTCCAGGGGCAGATGTGGACTCTGACCACAATCTATTGGTTATGAACTGTAGAATAAAACTGAAGAAACTGAAAAAAGGTGGGAATTTAAGGAGATGGGACCTGGATAAACTGACTAATCCAGAGGTTGTACAGAGTTTCAGGGAGACCATAAGGGCACAAAGGGCAGGAATGGGGGAAAGAAATACATTAGAAGAAGAAGGGTAGCTTTGAGGGATGAAATAGTGAAGGCAGCAGAGGATCAAAGAGGTAAAAAGACGAGGGCTAGTATAAACCCTTGGGTAACTGAAGAAATCTTGAATGTAATTGATGCAAGGAGAAAATATAAAAATGCAGGTAATGAAGCAGGCAAAAAGGAATACAAACGTCTCAAAAATGATATCGACAGAAAGTGCAAAATGGCTAAGCAGGGATGGCTAGAGGACAAATGTAAGGATGTAGAGGCTTATCTCACTAGGGGTAAGATAGATACTGCCTACAGGAAAATTCAAGAGACCTTTGGAGAAACCAGAACCACTTGCATGAATATCAAGAGCTCAGTTGGAAACCCAGTTCTAAGCAAAGAAGGGAAAGCAGAAAGGTGGAAGGGGTATATAGAGGATCTATACAAGGGTGATGTACTCGAGGACAATATTGTGGAAATGGAAGAGGATGTAGATGAAGATGGAATGGGAGATATGATACTGCGTGAAGAGTTTGACAGTGCACTGAAAGACCTGAGTTGAAACAAGGCCCCCGGAATAGACAACATTCCATTAGAACTACTGACAGCCTTGGGAGAGCCAGTCCTCTACCATCTGGTGAGCAAGATGTGTGAGACATGCGAAATACCCTCAGACTTAATACTTCCAATCCCAAAGAAAGAAGGTGTTGACAGATGTGAAAATTACCGAACTATCAGTTTAATAAGTCACAGCTGCAAAATACTAACGTGAATTCTTTAAGGATGAATGGAAAAACTGATAGGAACTGACCTCGGGAAAGATCAGTTTGGATTCCGTTGAAATGTTGGAACACGTGAGGCAATACTGACCCTACGACTTATCTTAGAAGAAAGATTAAGGAAAAGCAAACCTACGTTTCTAGCATTTGTAGACTTAGAGAAAGTTTTTGACAATGTTGATTGGAATACTCTCTTTTAAATTCTGAAGATTGCAGGGGTAAAATACAGGGAGCGAAATGCTATTTACAATTTGTACGGAAACCAGATGGCAGATGGGGTATGAAAGGGGAGCAGTGGTTGCGAAGGGAGTGGGTCAGGGTTGTAGCCTATGCCCAATGTTATTCAATCTGTATATTGAGCAAGCAATAAAGGAAACAAAAGAAAAGTTTGGAGTAGGTATTAAAGTCCATGGAGAAGAAATAAAAACTTTGAGGTTCGCCGATGACATTGTAATTCTGTTAGAGACAGCAAAGGACTTGGAACAACATTTGTACGGAATGGACAGTGTCTTGAAAGGAGGGTATAAGATGAACATCAACAAAAGCAAAACGAGATTAATGGAATGTAGTCGAATTAAGTCGGGTGATGCTGAGGGTATTAGATTAGGAAATGAGACACTTAAAGTAGTAAAGGACTTTTGCTATTTGGGGCGCAAAATAACTGATGATGGTCGAAATAGGGAGGATATAAAATGTAGACTGGCAATGGAAAGGAAAGCGTTTCTGAAGAAGAAAAATTTACTAACATCGAGTATAGATTTAAATGTCAGGAAGACGTTTCTCAAAGTATTTGTATGGAGTGTAGCCATGTATGGAAGTGAAACGTGGACGGTAAATAGTTTAGACAAGAAGAGAATAGAGGCTTTCGAAATGTGGTGCTACGGAAGAATGCTGAAGATTAGATGGGTAGATCACATAACTAATGAAGCGGTACTGAATAGAATTGGGGAGAAGAGGAGTTTGTGGCACAACTTGACTAACAGAAGGGATCGGTTGGTAGGACATGTTCTGAGACATCGAGGGATCACCAATTTAGTACTGGAGGATAGCGTGGAGGGTAAAATTCGTAGAGGGAGACCGAGAGCTGAATACACTAAGCAGATTCAGAAGGATGTAGGCTGCAGTAGGTGCTGGGAGATGAAGAAGCTTGCTTAGGATAGAGTGGTATGGAGAGCTGCATCAAACCAGTCTCAGGACTGAAGACCATAACAACAACAACGATAGTGGGCCTGTAACACTTCCTTGGGGAACACCGGATATTCCTTCTGTTTTACTCGATGACTTTCCGTCTATTACTATGGCCTGTGACATTTCTGACAGGAAATCACGAATCGAGTCCCACAACTGAAGCGATACCCCGTAGGCATGCAGTTTGATTAGAAGATGCTTGTGAGGAACGGTGTCGAAAGCCTTCTGGAAATCTAAAAATATGGGCTCAATTTGACATCCCCTGTCGATAGCACTTGTTACTTCATGAGTATAAAGAGCTAGTTGTCTTTCACAAGGAAGATATTTTCTGAATCCTTGCTGTCTATATGTCAATAAATCGTTTTCTTCGAGGTTCGTCGTAATGTTCGAATACAGTATATGTTCTAAAACCCTACTGCAAACGGTCGTTAGTGATGTAGGCCTGTAATTCAGCCGACGACTCCCACTTCCCTTTTTGGGTATTGGTGTGACTTCAGCAATTTTCGAGTCTTTAGGTACATATCTTTCTGTGAGCACGCGGTTGTATATAATTGCTAAATATGGAGCTATTTTATCAGCATACTCTGAGAGGAACCTGACTGGTATACAATCTGGACCGGAGGCCTTGCCTTTATTAAGTGATTTAATCTGCTTTGTTACAACGAGGATATCTACTTCTATGATTCTCATCTTGGCAGTTGTTCTTGATTGGAACTCAGGAATATTTACTTCGTCTTCTTTGGTGAAGGAGTTTCGGAAAACCGTGTTTAATAACTCTGCTTTAGTCGGACTGTCATCAGTGACTTCACCATTGTTATCGCGTAGTGAAAGTACTGATTGTGTCTTGCCACTGATGTGCTTTAAGTATGACCAGAATCTCTTTGGGATTTCTGCCAGATTTCGATACACAATTTCGTTGTTGAAATTATTAAAAGCATCTCTCATTGAAGTACGCGCCATATTTCGAACTTCTGTAAAACTTTGCAAGTCTTGTGGATTTTGCGTTCTTTTAAATTTGGCATGCTTTTTTCGTTGCTTCTGCAACAACGATCTGACCCGTTTGTGTACCATGGGGGATCAGTACCATCACTTATTAATTTATGTGGTATATATCTCTCAATTGCTATTGATACTATCTCTTTGAAAACATTCCACAACTTTTCTACACCAACATGTTCGGATCGGAAGGAGTGAAGACTGTCTCTTAAAAAGGCGTTACGAGCATTTTTATCAGCTTTTTTAAATAGATATACTTTGCGTTTCTTTTTGATGGTTGTAGGTGTTACGGTTTTCAGCCTAGCAGCAACTGCCTTGTGGTCGCTAATCCCTGTATTCGTGATAACACTCACTATTTGTCCAGGATTATTTGTTGCTAAAAGGTCAAGTATGCTTTCGCAACCATTTACGCTTCGAGTGGACTCATAATTTTCTGAGAAAGCATTCAGTACAATTTCGCATGATGTGTTATGTCTGCCGCCGGCTTTAAACGTATAATTTTTCCATCATATCGAGGGTAGATTGAAGTCACCACCGACTATAATTGTATGAGTGGGGTACTTATTTGAAATGAGACTCAAGTTTTCTTTGAACTGTTCAGCAACTATGTCTTCTGAGCCGGGGGGTCGGTAAAACGATCCAATTAATAGTTTTGTCCGATTGTCAGGTATAACCTCTACCCTTACTGTTTCACATGAACTATGTACTTCAATTTCGCTATTAGGCAAACTACCTCTGACAGGAATAATTACTCCACCACCAACTGTATTTAATCTATCCTTTCTGAACACCGTTAGATCGTTTGAAAAAATTTCGCTGAACTTATTTCCGGCTTAAGCCAGCTCTCTGTACCTACAACTATTTGAGCTTCAGTGCTTTCTATTAGGGCTTGGAGCTCTGTTTCTTTCCCAACAAAGCTACAACAATTTACAAGTTTCTACAACTACATTACTGTGTTTTATTGCCCTCTTTTAGACGGACGCACTTTCTGTTGTTCCCTGAGGCCCTGTAACGTAAAAAACCACCAAATCCCTTCCACACATCCCCCGCTACCCGTGTAGCCGCTTCCTGTGTGTAGTGGACTCCTGACCTAATAAACGGAACCCGGAAACCCACCACCCGATTGCGCAAGTCAAGGAATCTGCAGTCCACACGGTCACAGAACCGCCTGAGCCTCTGATTCAGACCCTCCGCTCGGCTCTGCACCAAAGGACCACGGTCTGTTCTATCGACGATGCTGCAGATGGTCAGCCCCGCCTTAATTTCGGAAGCAAGACTGGCAGTCTTTACCATTTCCACTAGCCGCCTGTAATCAGACAGAATCTGCTCTAATCCAAAGCGACACACGTCATTGGTACCGACATGAGCCACCACCTGCAGTTGGCTGAACCCTGTACTCTTTATGGCATCCGGAAGCACCCTTTACACACTGTCTTCCTTCCCCTCCTTGGCAGCCATGTTCCTAAGGGGCCCAACTACCAGAAAACCCACCCTCTGTGAATTCCCAGCTTGTGGGCCAAGAAGCTTCCTCTGGAACGGGGTGGAGGACTGCATCCGGCTCAGAGACATCGTCAGCCACAGATGACATGCGAAACCTGTTCGTCAAACGAACCGGGGATTCCCTACGATCGGTCCCACGGGAAGTTTTCCGCTGCCGGCCAGACTTTGGAATGACCTCCCACTCGACCACGGGTGAGGAGTCAAGCTCAGTGCAGGCAGTACCCGGGGAGGTCACAGCAGGTGAGTGACGGCTCGCCAGCTCAGCTCGCATCTGTACACAACAGTCACAGCTCCTACCCATTACTGGACTCCTCCTGTTTGAAGCTCGTAAAAATATGTAAAAAGTGAACGGAGCACTCGCCTTAGTAGTAGCAGGAACTAGCGATGCGCTCTCTCTGCCGGTCTAACTGACACTCTACTGGTTCCATCTTTCAAAGTGGTGATTGAAAGTCTTAATCCTACTCCGGTAGTTTATTGAGTAATTTGGAAAGGGGTGCTGCTGCACTCGCATTATTGGTGACTGCATTCCACGGTAAATGTCTCTTGGAGGTGATATTATCGTACTGCTTAGAGGGAAAGGTTGAACAAGGAATGTGTGTACCTCTGCATTCTGGTGCTTGAAGACTCAGCATTTGCCCATGGAGAGAAAAGAATGTGTTACAAAATGAAAGAAAACTCTGGAATTGAAGTAGGAGTCTGTCTCAAAGTCGAGAGACACTGTTGGTGATGTGCTGGCATGTTTCCAGATGGCACACTCATTGTCTGATCAGCCTCCTCACTGTTCTCCCCACTGTCTTAATGTTCGATTGGTTTCTCAGTCTCTTACCAACCGAATCTCTTTCAGTATCTTGTGACTTTTCGCATTGCTCACAGACTGTCTGAATTTTCCGTTCTCTCTGTCCAAACCCTCCTGCCGCTCATCCGCGTTATCACTCCTCTCTGACCATGCTCCCCTGTCACTGACGGGTGGCAATTGCAATTCCACTCAGTGGGTGTCCAATGTTTCGCGACCCCCTACAAAGTCTTTGTGTAGGGTGAAAATATCTGATTTAGCATTGTGTGACATGGGACCTCTCATCTTGTTCTTATGTGATCCACATTATGGCTATTTCCAGAACTGTCAACAACCCCTCGAGCACTGTCCATCTCCTTCTCTCCCCTCTCTCCCCACCTCCCCTTTCCTCCTATTTCGGTCCATCTGCACTTCGCACTCCTCTCTCCATCTCATTATCCCCATCTGTCCATTACCTCTTCCCCTCTTTACATCCAGCTCCTCCTCCTCTGTCTCCCTGGCCATCGCTAATCCCCTCTCCCAGTCAAACTACCACTGTTCATCTTTGACACCCCCCTCACTCTCTGTCCATCGTCTCCTGCCCCTCTCTATCACATCCTACCCCACCTCTCCCATTGACACCCCTCACTATACCCGTCTCCTTGTGCCCCCCTCTTCGTATCCATGTCCATTCCACTCTATCTGTTGGTAACTCCTATTTCACAAACTCTCTGTCCAATCCTCCTGCCTCTCATCCTTGTTATCACTCCTCTCTGGCCATGCTCCCCTGCTCACCCCTCCTCAATCCATCCCATCCTTCTCCCAAGCCATTCCAACCCCATGTGGGAGACCTGAAAAACACGTCCATAAAGCACACAAAAACTATACCCATGGCATACTTGTATATGAGAAAGGTCTGAAGTCGATTCTTGCGTTTGGCATATAGGCAGCCATGATAAACAGGTCGATAAAGCAGGTCAATACTACTTCAACAAACTACACTTACCACACAGGACAACCTACATTCCAGGGGCTGGAATAACTACACCTGTCCCCGATACATAGTTTGCATTGAAGAACAGGGCAGCGCCTCTCCCATTGCTATCCCCTCATTATACCCATCTCCTGCTGTCCCCTCTTCGTATTCATGTCTATTCCACCCTATCTGTTCGAATCTCCTATTTCCCAGCCTCTCTGCCAGACCCCTCCTGTCTCTCATCCTTGTTATCACTCCTCTCTGGCCATGCTCCCCTGTTCACCCCTCCTCAATCCAGCCCACTCTTCTCCCAAGCCATGCCAACCCCATGTGGGAGACCTGAAAAACAGGTCCATAAAGCACACAAAAACTATTCCCACGACATACGTATGTATAAGAAAGGTCTGAAGTCGATTCTTGCATGTGGAATACAGGCAGCCATGATAAACAGGTCGATAAAGCAGGTCAATACTACTCCAACAAACTACACTTGCCACACATGACAAACTACATGCTGGGAGCTGGAAATCTATGCTTGTCCTCGATACATAGTTTGCATTGAAGAGCAGGGCAATAAGGCAATACTATTCACAGATACATCTGTCATGCAGGGCAGTGTGTATGGCAGGACTGAAGAAAATACTTTCGTGCCCCTAACTCTGCTTCTATTAGAGTTAGGAGTTGATACTGCTGAATGTTACTGTCATGTTGCGAAATTTGGCTGCTTTACGCAGTATACAGTACGTATTTTACTAGATTTCCTCCCCCCCCCCCTCTAGCTTAGCGCACATCTGCATTCGACATATATATCGCTCACAACTCCTCCACAGCATGTTTATCTGTGTCATTCTTCTGCTTTATTTTTGTCCACCTTATAATCCCACTTACATCTGTTTATCTCCTACTCTTTCTTCTCGTTATCTATCTCCTCCACCCTCTTTTACTGACTAGTCCTTCCTCCCCTTCTTCCTCTTCCCTCTGTTCTTATCCACATCTAACTCTCCATGTCCATCTCCATGACTTCCTTATTATTTTTTCTTCTGGATCCCTCCCTTCTCTCTGCACATGCCATCCTCCTCCTCTCTATATTCATCGCCTCCTCCCCCCTCTCTTTGCACCTCCCCTATCCCCTCCCTCTGTAGGCCTCCTCTTGCCCCAATCACTTCATGCACCCTCCTGCTACTCTCACTCCATCATCCTCACGCTGCAACCCTTCTCTCTTTCAATATACCCCTCCACTTTCTCCCTATCCATTCACTCCTGCCCTCCCGTCTCTGTCGATTCACTCCTCTATCCATCACTACCTTTACCGAGACAAGCACATGTACATGCATGGGCTCCACAAAACAGTTTGATAAAGCAGCCTAGTACTGTTCCCAGATCATGCTTCTTATATAGGGCAGGCTGTGTGGGAGGTGCTGCAAAACCATATTTGGCCAATGATATGTAGGCTGCTTTTCCCCACAGCTCCACTCACATATATGTTTGATATATATATATATATATATATATATATATATATATATATATATATATATATATATATATATATATTTCCTCCATATTCTCTCCTGACCATTCTATCCTCAACATCTCCACCTACTTCTGTCTATATTCTCCTTTACCCCCTCCATGCCCATATACTCTTCTGCATTTCCACCTGCCTCCTTCATCTCCCCCTCCTCACTTTTTATATCATCGGTCCTTCTATCACCTCCTCACCCTCTCATACTAAATTATCTCAGTCCCTGTAAATCAGCTATGTCTCCTTCTCCTCTCACTGTGCGTCCTCTCTGACCCACCTCTCTCCCAATCCATCCCTTACTGCCCCTGCCCCACCTTTCTCTCTGTCCATCATATCCTGCCACCCTTTCTTACTGTAGATTCCACACCTACACATCTCACTCTGTCCATCCTCTCAACTTGGATGTCAGACCACTCCCAGATGTGACCATCTGCATGTGTGGCCTTAGCTAAAAAGGTCAATAAATAATATCAATATCTCTCACATAATATGCCTGTTGCTCAAGGTTGTTTAATTTTAAGGGCTTGAAAGCCATTTTTTGCCCCAGATGTGTAGGCTACCTTCCAAAGCAGGGTCAATAAAGCATGCCAGTACCAATTCACTACAACAGATATGTCATGCAACGAAGCATATATGGGAGGGACTTAAAAAAGTATGTTGTTGCCCATATCATCACTCTTGTTGGACCTGAGAGTTTCTGATACTTATGAAGTTTGTTGTTTGTAGGCAACATTTGGATAGAATCAACCACAGTTGTGGGAGAAGATCAAAGACATACATGCATTCATACAAGCACACATATATACAGTCTGCTTTACATTTACGGTAGTCCTTTTCCCTATGGGTTAACTCGTATATGCATTTCACTTGTGTATAACACGCATACCATCCACACCCACTTTGTATCCAGCTCTTCATGCCGTCTCTCTTTCAACTTCATCCTCCTGCCACAATTTAGATATTCCACCTGACTTTGCTTTTCCACCCTCCCTCTATGATGATATCTTCCTCACCACTCCGTGTGTCCATATGCTCCTTCCCCTGTCTCAATCTATCACCTCCTCCCACATCCTGATTTTCCACTTGCCCACTACCTCTCTAGAATTTACACCTACATTCTTTTCCTCTCCCTCCCCTCTCTGCCATCTTCCCCCATACTGCACATATCATCACCCCTCCTCTATTTGCCTGTCTCCTTATGGATCACCTGTCTGTCCTCATACCCCTGTGCCTATGACCATTTTCCTCTCCACCCCCTCTACATAACCTCTTCTATCTATGCCAAATCCCTGCAACCATCACTGGCCAAACTTGTAGCCCATGCAATATAAATCGATAAAACAAACTGTAACTGCTCTGTCAACACATTTATCTTTTAAGGTGGCTGAGCCATGTGTGGTTTCCACTCATACCATCTCTAATTTTACATCCTGTTTTTTTTCGTGTTGCCACCTCGCTATGTTAGTTTCAAATTCTATTGTCACTGAGTTGCTATTTTGTCTGCCCATCAGCGGCAGCAGCAGCGCCTATCGATTGCTGCACTGCTATTACTTCCTGGTTGTCATCTGTCGTGGAGTCAGTTGGAACGTGCCAGGAGGGCAGTTCGGACCTGCCAGTTGTGGAATTGAAAAGGGGCACTACTTCAGTTGGATTTGAAGAGCAGTCAGGCCAGGATGCCCATGGCTCACAAGACCATTGCTGCCACGCATCACTTGAGCTGGGGACAGTCTTCGGGGATCGTCGGTCGGTCGTCCTTCTGGAGGACATGAACTGGCTCACTGATCGATTATGGGTTAGCTGTGAGTGTGTATCGAATCCCAATTTGTCTTCGTGATTGCACAGCCACTGCTGAGTGTCATTCAAGTCTTTGTGCAAGTGTTTGTCAAACTATGTGTGTAGTTGGTGTCATTTCCACTGACAACTTGTTTTAAATGTTGTCGGCATACTGGCAGTGAGTCGGTCGGTTGGAGCAGATGAGCAAGAAAGTCTCAGTGTGGATGGGCCTGCTGGCAGTCTCTATGCAGTGTCGGAGCATGTGGGTGCTGTTCTGAAAGCTGCAAGTTTCGTGGATCACCGAACCAGGACGTGAACCTAAACTAACGTAACCTAACCTAACCTATTGAGTGGTGATTTAATTACCGAAGTGACATCTGTTCACGTTGTCCCCTTGGTTGGTGGTTCGCTGTTGGCGGTATTCCTGGGAGCAACAGCGAGTGTTCAAGTTGGTGAAGATTTAGCCGCCGTGTGGTGCAATTAACTATATTTGTCGCTTTGAAATTCGAGTGCTTTATATAGCAGCTATCCTTCCCACTCTCTTTCCATCCTCTCCGCCCCTCTATTTGTTCATCACCTCCACCCCTTTTCCCAACCACATCTTCTTACCCTCTCCCTCCATCTATATCCTCCTCCCCCCTGTCCACATCCTCCTGCCCCCAATTATTTTCCACCTACCAATTACCTCTCCATCCTTTCCACATTACCTCCTTTCCCTCCCCATGTCCTCCACCTCGCCAAATTTTTGTCTATCTCCTCAGCGCTGCCATCTCACTGTCAATTTCCTCCTCTCCAATTTATCCGCCCAGCTCATTTTCCCTTGTCTCACTTTCCATCTCCTACCTCCTCTCTGGTGAACCGTGCCCCTATGAGGCATGCAGATGCTACCTGTGCCATATGCATTCTCCCCTCTCCATCTATATTCTCCTCCTTCTCTCCACCCAACCGCTCCAACCCCTCTGTTCGTCACCTCCTCCCTCCCTCTTCTTCCTGTCCACTTCATACTTCCCCTCTCTCAGAGTCCATCTCTTTCCTCATCTAATTGCTCTGATGTAACCATCTGCACATGGAGCCTCTGGAAACGAGGTCAATAAAGCAGGGTGACGCTATTTCCACACAACACATCCATCATGCAGGTAAGCCTCCATATTGGGTAGAGAAACTGTTTCTTACCCCTGATGTGTAGGCTGCACTTCAAAGTGGGGTAGTAAAGCAGGCTGATACTATACACTCAAAAACTGCCTATCATGTATGGATACTTATACACCTATACAGCAGTGGCTGGAGAAACACAGTTTTACTCACAACTCGGCTCCTATTGGAGTTAGCAGATTATAAACACAACCATGGTGATGTTCTTGAGCCCTGCTGTCTCTGGGCCAAATTTGATTGAAATATGTCCAGGGTTTTGGTCGTAGATCCCAGCTATATATTCTGCTTTATGCTTTGTGCAAGGTGTACACTCTGCTTTACGCTTTAGCCACACATCACCAGCTTCATTCTCATAAGTGTCCAACATGTATTTTCCTCTGCACTCTTGGACCATCTCCACTTTCACACATCCCACCTTCTCATCCTCAACTCACTCTGTTCCCTTTGCACAGCCTCCTCACTCTGTCTATTCAATCCTGCCCCATCCCTCTCTCTTGATCCATCAACTCCTGCCCCACTCTCTTCCTATCCAGCCTCCATTGTACCCATTTTCTCTGTCCATCTCCTTTGTCCATCACAAAATTCCATCAGCCATACCCAACTTCACTAAGTACTGGCAAAGTAAGTCAGTAAAGTAGTTTGATAATATTGCCACAACACACCTGGGTGGCCTAAGAATAGGACTGAAAAAGAGTTTGATACCCCTGAAATGCAGGCTGCACTGCAATGCAGGTCGACTAAATAGGCGGATACTGTTCCCACATATCACACCTGTTGAGCAGGGTATCTCATGTAGTAAGTGCTGAGAGAAACCCCTTTTCCCATGTCTCCACTTGTATTGGCACTGTGAGGTTATAAATTTCATAGTGTTGATGCTGATGAAGTTTTGTGTTTGGGTGTCAAATTTGGTTGAAATTTAGCCAAGTGTTTAGATGGAGATACATACCTATATATTAGAGAGAGAGACAGAGAGAGAGAGAGAGAGAGAGAGAGAGAGAGAGAGAGAGAGAGAGGCTGGCTTCACTGCTGTACAAATTTGACATGTAGCTTGCAAACGTCTCCTCCTCTCCTCCAGATTTCTCTACATTTCCATCACCTCCTTCCCCCTCTCTTTCCATCTCTTCCTTCACCTCTCTCTTTTCATGTCGTCCTGCACCCATCTATTTATCCACTTCCTCTTACTACCTCCCTAACTGTACATCTTGTGTTTCCTCTCACCTCTGGCCATCTCCTCCAGGCCCTTCTGCCTCTCCAACTCCTTCTGCCCTTGACTCCTACACCTCCTCCACCCAACCTCTCCCCAACTCTCTCGTTCCCCACTTCCCCATCCAAACCTCCTGCTCACCTCCCCCCATCCATCTTCTCCTGTCCCTCTTGTTATCTATCTCCAGTTCTCCTTGTTTTCCCGCCATTACCCCTCTCCCATTCGATCTACACCCATGTCCCTATTCATCCCCTCCAGCATCTCTTTCTCTTCCCCTTCTGTCCTGTCACTCTCTGTGTATCACCTCCTACCCCTCTCAGCCTATCTACTCCAACTCCCGCCTCTCATTCTATGTACTCTTGCCACACACTCCCAATACATCCCCACCTCTGTCCATCTCAACCAAGCCATACCTATCTGCATATGAACCCATGCACAACAAGGTGATGAAGCAGGCCAATACTACTCCCACAACATGTGTGTTGTGCAGCGCAAGCTACACATCAAGGGTTTGAATCCAGGTTTTCAAACGTGATAGAATTGCCTGCCATACTAAACAACTCGATAAAGCAGGCTTATTTCAACACGATATGCCTATTGTGTAGACAACCTACGTTTCTGGAGCTGGAAAGCATTTCTTGCACCCTGACGTGTCCATAAGCTCACCTGCAAGGGTTGTTGATTGGGCAGCCTAATACTGTACCAATGCAACACCTTTTGTGAAGTTCAGCCTACATGGTAGGGACTGAGAAAGAGGGGTTTGCCAATATCTCTGCTCCAATTGGCGCTTTGTCCCCACACTGCTGACATGCATAAAGTTTTCTGTCTGTGTGCCAAATTGGGTTTTATAAAGACATACATGCTGTTTTATATACACACACCGATTTACACACACACACACACACACACACACACACACATATATATATATATATATATATATATATATATATATATATATATATACACAGGGTTATTACAAATGATCGAAGCGATTTCACAACTCTACAATAACTTTATTATTTGAGATATTTTCACAATGCTTTGCACACACATACAAAAACTCAAAAAGTTTTTTTAGACATTCACAAATGTTCGATATGTGCCCCTTTAGTGATTCAGCAGACGTCAAGCCGACAATCAAGTTCCTCCCACACTTGGCGCAGCATGTCCCCATCAATGAGTTTGAAAGCATCGTTGATGCGAGCTCGCAGTTCTGGCACGTTTCTTGGAAGAGGAGGTTTAAACACTTAATATTTCACATAATCCCACAGAAAGAAATCGCATGGGGTTAAGTCGGGAGTCATGGAGGCTGTGACATGAATTGCTGATCATGATCTCCACCACGACCGATCCATCGGTTTTCCAATCTCCTGTTTAAGAAATGCCGAACATCATGATGGAAGTGCGGTGGAGCACCATAATGTTGAAAGATGAAGTCGACGCTGTCGGTCTCCAGTTGTGGCATGAGCCAATTTTCCAGCATGTCCAGATACACGTGTCCTGTAACGTTTTTTTCGCAGAAGAAAAAAGGGCCATGAACTTTAAACCGTGAGATTGCACAAAACACATTAACTTTTGGTGAATTGCGAATTTGCTGCACGAATACGTGAGGATTCTCTACCGCCCAGATTCGCACATTGTGTCTGTTCACTTCACCATTAAGAAAAAATGTTGCTTCATCACTGAAAACAAGTTTCGCACTGAACGCATCCTCTTCCATGAGCTGTTGCAACCGCGCCGAAAATTCAAAGCGTTTGACTTTGTCATCGGGTGTCAGGGCTTGTAGCAATTGTAAACGGTAAGGCTTCTGCTTTAGCCTTTTTCGTAAGATTTTCCAAACCGTCGGCTCTGGTACGTTTAGCTCCCTGCTTGCTTTATTCGTCGACTTCCGCGGGCTACGCGTGAAACTTGCCCGCACGCGTTCAACCGTTTCTTCGCTCACTGCAGGCCGACCCGTTCATTTCCCCCTGCAGAGACATCCAGAAGCTTTAAACTGCGCATACCATCGCCGAATGGAGTTATCAGTTGGTGGATCTTTGTTGAACTTCGTCCTGAAGTGTAGCACTGTTATGACTGACTGATGTGAGTGCATTTCAAGCACGACATACGCTTTCTCGGCTCCTGTCGCCATTTTGTCTCACTACGCTCTCGAGCGCTCTGGCGACAGAAACATGAAGTGCGGCTTCAGCCGAACAAAACTTTATGAGTTTTTCTACGTATCTGTAATGTGTCGTGACCATATGTCAATGAATGGAGCTACAGTGAATGTATGAAATCGCTTCAATAATTTGTAATAGCCCTGTATATATATATATATATATATATATATATATATATATATATATATATATATATATATATATATATATATATATATATAAGAAAAATTCGTGCACTCAGACTTTGTAGCGCAGTTCCCCACATACAAGCAATACCAAAATGTCGCTCACAAAATTTCATCATGTACATACTGGGTGATCAAAAAGTCAGTATACATTTGAAAACTTAATAAACCACAGAATAATGTAAATAGAGAGGTATAAATCGACACACATGCTTGGAACGACATGGGGTTTTATTAGAACAAAAAAAAAAAAACCACACACATCCACCGTTATCGCGCATTTTTTGTTGGAGGAAATGTGTGATTCTGGTTTTGTAACTGCTACCGTGATGGGTGAGAGGTATGCCCATATCCTACATAATCGCATCATCCCCAGCCTGACTGATAAACACCTGCTGAAACATACGATGTTTATGCAGGTTGGCGCTCAACCCCATATTGCTAGATGCGTGAAAGATCTCTTGAGCAAGTCGTTTGGTGATGATCGTGTGCTCAGGCGCCACTTTCGCCATGCTTGGCCTCCCAGGTCCCTGGATCTCAGTCCGTGCGATTATTGGCTTTGGGGTTACCTGAAGTCGCAAGTGTATCGTGAAGGACCGACATCTCTAGGGATGCTGAAAGACAACATCCGACACCAATGCCTCACCATAACTCCGGACATGCTTTACAATGCTGTTCACAACATTATTCATCGACTACAGCTATTGTTGAGGAATGACAGTGGACACATTGAACATTTGCTTTGTCTTAATTTGTTATGCTAATTATTGCTATTCTGATCAAATAAAGCGCCATCTGTCGGACATTTTTTGAACTTTGTATGTTTTTGGTTCTAATAAAACCTCATGTCATTCCAAGCATGTGTGTGAATTTGTACCTCTCTATCTACATTATTCTGTGATTTATTCAGTTTTCAAGTTTATACTAACTTTTTGATCACCCGGTGTTTTGGACAGTAAACAGACGTCAAATATTGGAAATCTGGGAGATCATAATCATGAGTACTGTCACTACCTCTTTTAGGATATTGCAGTAGTGCTATGCATTTGGTGCAGCAGATAGCGTTTTGGGTTACGATGCAGGAGGTCGGGGGTTCGGTTCTGGTTTGAGGCTTACTTGTTTTTATTCACCAAAAGTAGTCTGCATGGTATGGTATCATTTGGCTTAAGTGTTGTTATGTAGCGATTACGCTTCGCCACTCGCTGGCCCAAACGTTTTTGCTCCCTATGTAACACACCTACATCCACCATTGCCGAAATGGCAGGAAAGCGAGCTATTAGGTCGTGTGCACGAGTGGGTGGAGTGGAATAAACTTGTTCTTTTTAGTGGCCCTCAAATAAAAATCTATTCGTTTAAGGTCTGCGGAACGTGAAGACGGAACATTGGACCTCCACGACCAATTCATTTCCCTGGAAACACTTCATTTAAACAGCTCCACACATTCATTCCAAAGTGCGGCAGTGCACCAACATGCTGAAACAATATCTTCGCCGAACACCAAGTGGAAAGTCTTCTGATGCCTCATGCATGATATTGCAAAAAGTTACAGGATACAAGGGCGCATTCAACGCGCCCAGCTGCGGCTAAAAGCCTAAAAACACTCCTCTCACGGTTCAGTGCACTGGTTCATGCCAAAGCGCGCCTGAAAGCCCTATTCATGAGTGGCATGCAGTTTGTGTTCCAACCAATAATGGCAGTTGTCGAGGTTCAAAATACCTTCACGAGTGAAACAAGATTCGTCATTCCATATCACGTTATTTATATATATTCGTTATCTTTCACTTGGTGCAAAATTGTAATCATGTGATGCAGTCTCCTGGCTGCTGATGTTGACATTTAATGAGATGCATGCAGTTCTTCACTGTGCAACACTTCAACAGCCAGGCTGGAAATGCCCTGCAATGTCACGGGTGATTCATTGGGGTGATTGATGTGTGGTTCCAAGATTCGTGTACTGTGTTTGCGGAGTGTATCCAGTCCTCGGATGACCTCTGTTCATTACTTTTTGACGAATATTACCAGTTTCCCTAAAATGTTGCTCCAGACGACGAAAAACGTTCTTACTGCGATTGCGTCTTTGGGAGTACCATGCAGTGTATGCGCAAGCAGCAGCAGCAGCAGCTTGGTTATCGAATGCATCCAGCACCAAATGGATGTCGATGTATTCATCGTCTGTGTACTCCATCGGAAAGCCACTCTACATGGCCTCGACAGGATCAGTTATGGTTAGTAGACACGTTCACGCAATTTAATGGATCCGAAAGTCAAGTGATTGGCTATTGTGATGTGACAAAATGACGGTCCTGCTTAAAAGAGAAAAGTAATAGGGAATGAACTTCTAAAAAAGGCAAAGGAAACTGACGAAGATTCTAACTGTAGCGCCTTGGTGGATGTGGGTTTGATGTCTGAGCAGTCTGATCAGTGATCTACGCTGGCTGGTATGGTATTGCATTCCTCAATACATTTACGATGTGAGAGTGCTGCCAGTTCCTCGTTTGCATTCATGTGTTTTCAAACTGAATGCAAGTTGATTTAGATAGATAACTTTGTGTCTTGAATCTGGATGAATCCTCAATCCACTTTGCTACTGGTTTCTTTGGGGTTTCATTCTTTCACCTAAAATTCCATTTCCACATCTTGTCTCTGTACATGTTTCCGTCTTCAACTTCTATTGTATCGATTTGTGATTTTCTAGGAGAAGTCTGACATGTGTGATCCATGCCGTTGTTGCCTTAACCGTTTGTATCTATTTCAGAATCCTGTAGCTGAGTCTCGTTACTGGTAGCGTGCTGCTAGGTCTGACATCTGAGTGTAGTCTGTATCCCCTTCTGCCAGCTTTGGGTAGAGTATTCTTATCATGGTTTTGCGTGGTCGCTTCAGTGTGCTTTCCATGTCGCTTTTGGTATGGAATGTTAGCGTCTGACTTTCGTACTGTATTTCAGGCCTGATTAATGTGTTGTAATGCGGATCTCTGTTTGAATGGACATTAGTTTGTTATAATATATGCCATCTGCACTCTTCATTTCCTTTAGTCGAGTCTTCTGTGAGATATTTTCTCCTTCAGTAGGTTCGAGGAATTCACCTAAATATTTTAAACGTCTAACTTTGTTTATATTGATGTACTTTGTGTCTAATTTTGTTTAATTTTGAGCAGAAGGATTCAGACTTATGGAAACAGATTTGCAGACCTACTTTTTGTGCACGTTGTTTTACTTTTTCTATTTGTTTGGTTGCTGTAGCTTCGGTATTAGAGAGTATGGCCAGGTGGTCTGTGAAAGATATGTTGTCCTGTGATCGTCCTAGTCATGTTGATTTCCAATGTCCTTGGGTTTTCAGTTATTTTTCCATTCCCTCATACGTTGTGCAGGAGTAGATTCAAAAATAGTAGGATAATCCGTCACGTTGGTGTACTCCAGATTTGATCATGAAGGGGTCAGAGATTTTACCATGGATGTAACTTTGCATGTAGTGCCAACCATTGTCAGTTTGAATAGTCGTAGTGTTTTTGGCTGTTCTAAGATGTTGAGCGAGGATAGTCGGTCAACTGAATCGTATGCTTTCAACACATCTATGAAAGTGCAAGTGATTGGAGTATTCCTGATGACCTTGTATTTTAGAACTGTTTACAGATTGAAGGGTTTTTTTGTGCATGACGACCCAGCTGGAAGCCTGCCTGGCGTTCACCAATTTTGTGTTCTTACTGTTGTTGTGTTCTCTGAAGTAAGCACATTGACAAAAATTTTGTAGGTGACTTGTAGAAGAGAGATACCTTTGTGGTTGTTCACAGTAGTCCTACCTCCTTTATAGTGTCACGGGTGGTTAAATGCACATTTCCAGTCCCCAGTAAATTTTTCTGTTTGCCAGATGGTTGTGATTATTCGTAAAAGTTCCAGTAAAGAGTTTGGTCCGGCGTTCTTTAGTAGTTTTTCAATGATGCATTCTTCAGTGGATGTCCTGTTGCTTTTTAATGTAAGTTCATGTTTGTGTATCTCTTCACGTGTTGGTGGGAGTGATTCTGGGTGAGTGGAGATGCAGTCCTGTGTTGGGAATCTTGTTCCTGTTTCAGTAAAACTAAGGAGACCAGAGAGGTAGTGTGCCACTTTCCGACAGTTGTGTTGATTAGTTAACACGAGTTTTCCATCTTGTTTCCTGCAGCATAAGTGTTATGTGTGTATCCACACACCTTTACCGCGAAAGTGCTGTACAACTCTCTTGTGCTGTTTGTGGAAATTTTCCACTGTAGCGTCCAGTTGCTCCTTTATGTAGTTTCTTTTGGTTTGCTCAATGAGTTTTGCTGCCTGCTTTCTGGACTAGTTGACACGATACAGGTTTTCGGCTATTTTTCACTTCTTTATTCTTGGAGAGCTTGTTGCGACTATCTAGTACATTTTTACTTTCTGAGTCCCGCCATCCCTGTGTAGAGTCCTTTTTCCATGGTACCAGTCCTTTTGCTTTTTTTTCTATTACTACTATGGCCCTTTTCGTGTCAAACTTCTCTACGTGTGGTCTTTTCTGAGGGATTTTCTGCGGTGTAAATTTGATTTTAATTCAGGTTAGGTAGTGGTCTGAACCAGCCTTCGCACCTCTGCGAACTTGAATGTCGTTGGTCTGTTTCTGGACTGGATAGGATATCGCTACATGGACCATTTGGAACTTTCCCATCTGTTGCATAGGTGACCTCTATGTTTTCTGTTTCCGCGGGGATTTCCTCAGGGATATTGATATAATTTGCAGGTTGTTCTGTTAGTTTCGTTATATTGTTTGTATATTTGTGTGTGGGAAACTTTCCAACAGTTTCCTGACGACTTATTTCTCTGCCTATTCCTGCGCTTAAATTACTCAGCAAAATTTGTAAGTCGTCTTTGCTGATGTTGGCCATCGCTGTCTCTAATTTTGCCCAGAATTTCTCAGTCCAATTATGAGGACTTGCACGTTATGGTAGAGTTTGTGCACGGCAGGTGGATTGCCACTATCCTGTTGTTCGTAGGAGTGACTTCTCCGACTGAACTGATTATCTTCTTGTGTATCACGAACGCCATGCCCACGATTGGAGCACCCCTGGCGACTTGTTTCTCTGCCTTGCACTTGAGTGTTTCCTGCAGGGCAAGTATAGTTACCTTTCGTTTACCGTGCTTTAATGTTACATCGCACAAGTTTCCTAGTTTGATCAGTGTGTTTAAGTCGAAGGTTCCAAGAAATGTAGGAGTTTTCTGTGGAAGTTTGCGAGAGAACACCGACTTTCATTGTGGCTGTGTACGTCGAGATTCCCCAGAGTCCATATTCCTGGTTGCCGTCCATTGATGGGTGAACTCGTTACCTCCTATGGTATTACTATTACTCGTCACACAAGTCGTTGTTCCTTGTAATCTTATCGTTGCATTGTTTCACAGGGAAATTAGCACCAGAGGTTGTTGGGCCCTGGAGCATTTATTTGCAGCCTCAGTGGACAGCTCTCAGTGGACATACGCCGACCACGAACCCGCCCATTCCGGATACCGACACGCCTGGATTTGGTACCCATCATATCTGACGACTGTTCCTCTATCCGGCACCTGGAGAGGCGCCCAGTATGGAAACAGAAAGCCACGCCCGCCCTCGCGCGCCCTCTGTCAGAGTCGTATCTAGACGTACCAGGGATCCCACATCACTCCTGACATGCAGCGTCCACGGATTCATGACATTGTCTCCATACCCGGGCACGTACATCCACTCGATACAATTTGAAATGCAGTTCGTTCTTCCTCTGTTTATGCCGCAAGATATACCAATACACGTGAAACATCTCGGCAATTATTTATCAAACTCTTCAACCACTTTAGTCAAAGTCGTAGTGTAACACCTATACAACGCAAGAGAGGGAAATGCTTCACGACAGAAGCAGGGCAAATGAATATTCTTGCTGCTGTTGCAATTCACACGCATCTTATCTCGAGCAAGTCCTATGAGATAAGTGTCCTATCCATTCTTCATCGACGTCGGTTCCATCCCCACCACATCTCTCTCCTTCAAGAGATGCATACAAAAGATTATGAGACTAGTGTTAACTTCTGTACATGGGGATTGAGACAGGATATTCCACATGTATCATGCAAATAATCAAGGTTCTTCGATATATACAATCTCCTTGCAAGCAAATCACACAAGTTCATGAGTCAGTGCTATAGAGCTCATGTCACAGCTGCTGTAGACTTTATATCAATGCCCATCTCCCAGGGCGACTCCTCTAGTGCGCCCGATGCTAGCTGGAGCGGCGCTTCTATTCTCTTCGTGTAGGCGCCGCTCCAGTCGTGGTGTCGCCCTGGTAGGCGTACTGCTGGGTGACGCCGTCTCACAGCCTTCTCTGGGTCCGCCGCTCGTGGTCTCGCGGTAGCGTTCTCGCTTCCCGAGCGCGGGGTCCCGGGTTCGATTCCCGGCGGGGTCAGGGATTTTCACCTGCCTCGAGATGACTGGGTGTTCGTGTTGTCCTCATCATTTCATCATCATCCAGGAAAGTGGCGAAATTGGACTGAGCAAAGGTTGGGAAATTGTACGGGCGCTGATAACGACGCAGTTGAGCGCCCCACAAACCAAAACATCACAGCCTTCTCTGCGCTCACGTTCCAGGCCGACGTGCCGGAACAAAAACGAAGTAAATATTCCAGAATTCGAATCAGGAATAGCTCCCAAGATGAGTAACCTAAAGTAGATATCATCGGAGTAGTGAAGCAACTTACATCACTTAACAAAACCAAGTTTTCTCGTCCAGACTGTATACTAGTTAGGATCCTTTCAGAGTATGCTGACGCAATACCTCCATACTTAACAATCATATACAACTGCCTTCTCGACAAGTGATGCGTAGCCAAAAAGTGGAAACTCAGGCAGGTCACACCGATATTCGAGAAAAGCAATAGTAGTAATTGTCAAAATTACAGACCCATAGCATTAACGCTGATATGCAGCAGAATGGTGGGTTGGAACATATCTAACTACCTCGAAGGGAACGGTCTATTGACACACAGTCAACACGGATTGTGTAACACAACAAGCTCTTTGCTAACACAAAGTGCTGAGTGCTATCAACGAGGGATTTCTAGTTCATTCCGTAATTCTAGATGTCCAGAAGTCTTTTGACACTACCTCACAAGCGGCTTGTAATCAAATTGCGTGCTTATGGAGTGTCATCTCAGTTATGACAGTGGATTCGTCATTTCCTATCGGAGAGGTCACATTTCGCAGGCATTGACGAAAATTTATCGAGTGAAACTGAAATGATTCCTGGCGTTCCCCATGGCAGTGTCATATTCCCTTTGTTGTTCATTATCTGTGTAAATTATTTAGGAGACAATCTGAGCATCCGTGTTAGGTTGTTTCCAGGTAATTCTGTCGTTTATCGTCCAGTAAAGTCAGCAAAGGATCAAATTACAAAACAATTTACAAAATACATATGAATGTTACGAAAACTAACAGCTGACCCTAAATAATGAAAAGTGTGATGTCATCTACATGAATGCTACAACGAATTCGTTGAACTTCGGTTACACAAGAACTCAGTCAAATATAAATTTAACTGAATACCTAGGAATAACAATTATGAATAACTTAAACTGGAAATAACACATACAAAATGTAGCAGCGAAGGACTGCGATTTTTGGCCGAACACTCAAAAGATGCAACAGACCTACTAAAGAGACTGGCTAACTATACTCGTCCGTCTTCTTCTGGAGTACTGCTGCTTTGCGTGGGATCCTCGTCAGTTAGGGTTAACAGAGTACACCGAGGAAGTTCAAGGAAGGGCAGCATGTCTTATATTATCCAGAACAGGGAGAGCGTATCACAGACATGATACAGGATTTGGGGGTGGACATCATTAATACAATGGCGTTTTTCGTTGCTGTGGGATCTTTTCATGAAATTAGTCACCAACTTTCTTCTCCAAATCCGAAAGTATTTTGTAGATGCAGATCTACACAGGCAGAAATGATCATCATTATGAAATAAGAGAAATGAGAGCTTGGACGGAGACATGTAGATGTTCGCTTTTTCCGCATGCTGTTCGAGATTGGAATAATATAGAAGTATTATGAAGGTGGTTGATGAATCCTCTGCGAGCCACTTACGTGTGATTTGAAAAGTTTCTGTGTAGATGTAGATGTGTGGTGTGGGACAGTGAACCAACAACTCATAGGCCCATATTTCATAGACGGAACACTGAATGTGCCTCCCAACAGAAAAACTTCTATGGCTGGTAGTAGACCGTCTTCTGCAGACTAGGAGGAACCTATGAAACCAACATGATGGATGTCCAGGCCATAGTGCACGAAGTAGAACAGTGTATCTCCACAAACTATTCTCAAGTAGTTGGATATGATGCATAAAACCTGTATCTCGGCCAGCTCCTTCACAAATTTGACGCCAGTGTGTCCTGCTGTCCTCGTGTATATATATCGACAAACACAATATTGCACAAGACTGATTGGTGACCACCCCATCGCATGGGCCAGTAAACATTCGCCTTAAAAATCATTTGTTACTGGAAACATACAGACGGTTTGCGTTGATACAAGTGAATGCGTTTTACATCGACATTTTTAAGCACTTCATGTTTGAAATGTATAAATTGCGAATACCCAACCTCACAAAAACTTTTAGCAATTGTGAGTGAGAAAATGGCCTGGTGCAAAGAATTTTAAGAGACATTGGTTTCAAATGAGTTAAAATAGGGTTTGTATTTTAAATAAGTGACAATGGAGCAGCACGAACCTCATCCCTTATAACGATGCTCGATACGAGTTGAATCACAATCATTCCAGGAAAACCATCTGAAAAATGAGTAGTGGTAGAGTAAGAGTAGTAAGTGCGTAAGTTGAGCGCACTTGGCATGTTTTTATTGCACATACTTTTTTCGAATTATTTTATTATATTATATTTATAAATATTTTCGATGTGTAAATTATTCAGCGAAACTTTATAATATAATGTAGTATAATAAACTAAATTAACTCATATAGAAATTATGTACAATAACAACATATCAAGCGTGCTTAATATATTCAGTTACTTGTGGTAAAAACTTCTTGTGATCTACGCAATTGCTACTACATATATAACTCCAAGACAGTTAAAAGCCCGCTAAGGAATTGCAGGTGTCACATGAAATGTGTTAAAAGCATCTAGATCTTCACCGAGCTAGCTTATCTGGAAATCATACATAACTGCCCAACAGAGTGTTCATCGAACCACCTTCACAATAATTCTCTATTACTGCAACCTCGAAGAGCACGCCGAATAAACGAATATCAATATATTTCAATGCGAGATTTGATTCCCTTATTTTATTATGATTATCGTTTCTTCCTATGCAGGTCGGTGTCAACAAAATATTTTCAAATTTGGAGGAGAAACTTGGTGATTGAAATTTCCTGAGAAGATTCCTTCTCAAAAGAAAATGCCTTTGTTTTAATGATGTCGACCCCAAGTCGTGTATCACGTCAGTAAGACTCTCTCTCCTATATCGTGATAATACAAAGTGTGCTGCTCTTCTTTGAAATTTATCAATGTACTCCCTTAATACCAACTCGTAAGGATCTCACACCCCACAGCAGTACTCCAAATGAGGGCGGACAAGTATAATGTAGGCAGTCTCTTTAGTACATCTGTTACATTTTGTAAGCATTCTGCCAATGAAATACAGTCTGTTGTTGGTCTTCCCCACAACAATTTCCATTCTTTCTAATCCAAGTTGTTCGTAATGAGCATTATTTGTTAGCTACAAAATGCGAAAACGAATCTGTAAATATCTGCTGAACACCAGAGATAATGGACCTGATGAGTCTGAGCAGAGACACTCAGTATATGTATTACAACACACAGCTCTGACACTTTCGTTTAAAATTTTCTCTTCGTTTCTCTTCCCAGATTCACAATCGGTAACTGAATAAATTATTAGGTTGTCACAAAGTATGGCAACTGCAGGGGAGAGCTTCTCACCTCATAACTGTTACGTCGCGGCCAGCCGCTCGACAATGAGGCTTACTGGCTGCTAGTGCTTAATGGAGGGGTTGTATGGAACGCCGAAAATTGAGCCGCCATCCTACATGATGTGGACTTTGGTGGCGTCAATTTTAGCCTGATGGACCTGCCTGCACGTACGATTCCTAACTGGAACACATGCTGTCAGTCCCACAGTCCTTCACTAACTTGTTGCAGCAGCATAGTGACCTTCATGTTTGTTGCAATATCTTAAATTGAATTACATTTTAATAAGTAAATAAATATGGAAGCACCAAATGAGGTACATCGAGAAGTGAGGGAAATGAATAAATTATTCCAAAGTTCAATAAATACACCACATAATTTCTGAGATTGAAAGTAAACCAGGAATCTGAGATGGTACAACAAAAGCGTATCTTCACAAGCTAGAGAGACTGAGTTTTGAGTACAATACAATAAAAATTTATGCTGTGGTGCTAAAAAATAAAATAGCTTCACCACATAAGTATCAATCAACTTTTTATTAGCTTTTATATCATAAATTGGATAATCTGCAACATCAGCTCCAATAGCACTGAAGCTCAGCTACAATTGAGCATGATTAGAGTGAAGTCATCCAAGTCCTATATTTATGTCAATTTCTGTATCCTTGTTACGAATATTTCAATTATTTTTGATTTCACATTCACAGGGAATGAGTAGAATTGATAGCTCTCAAACCTGTTCATTTAATAAGGATAAAAGTTTATTAAGACATTTCTAAAACTTTCAGCAGAAACATCTTTATGACTACGATTATTCCTCTAAGTGAACCTTCACCAACCAGCCAAAAACCCCCAAGACTGCTGTAATTGCAAGACTCCTTCAATGTACCCAGAGGAAAAAATACATACTACTAATCAGAATTTGCCATCATTGGCAGTAGTTATTATTACTTAAAATTTTCATGCTGTGTTTGTAAGTTCAGTTGATTTGCAAGGCAGATATGTACACTGGATTAATTTATTGTTAAAAAGGGGAAGTAACCAAAACAGCGTCAGACGAAAGTAAGATATAATGATGACAAGTCTGCAAAGAGAAAGGTTAAGAATAAATGGACTGCTATTACTATTAAGGTAGCAACATGGAATGTCAGAGGTTCAGCAAGGAAACAAAAGAAGTTAGCAAAAAATTAAAAAAAATGTCGAGGTAACCAGAGCTTGCATAATAGAATCGAAGAGAAAGCTACAGAGTAACAAGTATGAAGGATAATATTTGATTTTATATAACAGAACACAGAAACACGAGAGAACAGGCAAAGGGTTGTCATTTATATACATAAGAGACTGGAAAAGAGAATCATAGAGTACAGTTGCATAAATGACAGAATTACAGGTTTAACTGCCAGAGAATAGAAACAAAACTTGACTGTCATTGGAGTTTATACTCCTGATGAAGGGAAAAATGTGAAGTCTACAGATTTCTATGCTAAACTGCATTTGGTTTTGAATGAGTATAATAATAAACATCAAATACTATTGACAGGAGATTTAAATGCAACAGTAGCGAATAAACATAACCCAAAGAGTGTGGGAATGATGAGAGAAGATCTCATAAATATAAATGGAAGATTACCTAGAGATTTTGTCTCTTTTAACAAGCTGAATATCCTTCCATGGCAAATACTTAAATATAGACTATGAGCTCGAAGATTTATGGCTACATTATTGACTACATTAAGATTAACAGAAAATTAAAAAGAAAAGTAAGAGGCACAGGTGTATACAGGGGACAAGACATAGGTTTCATCATTTCTTAGTGGTATCTCAAGTACATATGTATACAAAATGGAGAAAGAACAAATGGCTGACTTAAGAAAAGATGAAGGAATAAATCTACAAAGAATATCTACGAAATAAACAAAGCATATGATATCTGTGCCATAAGAGACTTAATAAAGAGCTAGAGAAGAAAGAAGCATTGAAAGAAATAGAGAAAAATTGAAAAATATAGAAAATGGCGTGAAGAAAACTGCTGAAGAAGCTTTAAGAAAAAGAAATAGGTGAGAAGGATGGAAGAGTTAAAAATCTGGACACCAAAATTGCATGAAATTAAAAGGAGACAACAGTATGCTCTTATTAAGTGTCTCAGTGAAGCAACAGAAGTGAAACATCAAATTTACAAATGAAAGAAAGGCAGGAAATTAAGCAGTGAAATTATTGTGAGAGTCTTGGGATATGTTTATAAGCACAATAGAAGGCAATATTGAGAAAAGACAAATGATGATTTATAAAACAATGAAATGCTAAATCGAACAGGATAAGAAGTTTCTCAGATAAATAACATCCACCAGAACTTGTGGTACTAAGGTACATGCTCAACAGGGAATACAGTAGATGGAATTAAAGTTGGATATGTAAAAGTCAAGAAAGTCATATACAAGCAACAGTTGTAAGGTCTATGAGTAATAAAGGGATGCACAAGAACCAACAAATTTATAAATTTGGAAGAACTGGATGTATTTAACATCTTCGATAAAATACAATGGAGTAGGAGTAACTGGAATGAATGTGCCGAAAGAAAGAGTGTAGAAAGGTTACTTCTCCAGATAAGAAGAATTAAACCAGTTGGGAGAAGAAAACAAGGAAGGCTGACGAAGTGATAGGTACCGTAACAAGCAAAACAAAGAAAAGTCTAATCCTTGAAGTTAAGATTATGATGATGACGACTGTGTTGTCTGACAATAATTCACCTCAGTAGAGAACTCAGGGTAGAATGAGAAACAATATATATACCTTGCACCTACACATGCTCTACAGTCACACAAAATGTCGACTTTGGTTTTCCTTGTTGTCTTTCAACTACATTTCCCATTTACTACTGTTCTGCCTCACTTATATCAAATTGCAACAATTACACCTCTAGAATTGCAATCTAGAATCATAATTGAATATAAGACCAATCATGGTAAGAGAGAAATTATCTCCTAAGTAGATTTACCGTCTACCACCTAAAATTCAGCCATCTTACCATAAAAATGATTATTCTGAACAAACCATAAGGACATTGGTACTTTATATTTTCTGTTTGGGGCATGAGCAGGAGGCCGGCCGCGGTGGTCTCGCGGTTCTAGGCGCTCAGTCCGGAACCGCGCGACTGCTACGGTCGCAGGTTCGAATCCTGCCTTGGGCATTGATGTGTGTGATGTCCTTAGGTTAGTTAGGTTTAAGTAGTTCTAAGTTCTAGGGGACTGATGACCACAGATGTTAAGTCCCATAGTGCTCAGAGCCATTTGAACCATGAGCAGGAATATCAATAAGAATAATTATTCGTGCTGAATTTGGTCAACCAGGATCGCTAATTGCCTAAATATATAAATGTAAATAAAATTTTAAGATAATCTCTTTCTGTTATTATAATATGCAAACTGAAGTTCTCTAGTACTAAAAATCTACTTTTGCAGCAGATCTGAAGATCTGGAATCTTTTATGGAAGTAATCCCATTTACGTCCTGGACTTTACTATTATTCGTTTGTCAAGACTTGTGTTAAATTACGTCATTTTTCTGTAGACCTACTGCCGTCCAGTTCAAGATACATTGTCCAAACCTCCTGGCAGTACTCTCCAGCAGCCTTCCTCCTGCAGGTCTCAGTCATAACCATTCTTTTTGTAGTGGATGGAAAAGGAATTAGTGCAATTCTAGTAGAGAACCCGGGGTAGAATGAGAAACAAAGATAAAAATATATTTTAAAAAATACGAAATGGTTAATTAAGTGAACTGCAAGTTTGTCTGTGAACTAATTATTGTCTAATAATAATTAAAATACAATAATATCGTTGACAAACAAAAGAATAAAGCTTCTTCATTGCAAAAAGAGAAAGTATGTCCCAGGCATTGGGCACAATGGGGCAGTAAGGATAAGCAGTTATAAAAACATACAAAACTAGTGAAAATGCAGAATTCTCTTCTTTGCTCTACATTTCTTTCCTTTTAATGGAGTATAAAGTTTTAATAACAGCATTCAACGCCAGTGTCCTTTTCTTAAGCCTGTTCATAGCCCGACATAGCAACAAAATGACACTCTCCCTCTCGTATACTGTAATTTCAAGGTTCTAGGTACGTGTTGAGCGGACATTTAATAGAAAAGCTGGTAAGTCTTTTGATGTCTTAGAAAATTCTACAAAAAATGTCTCTGGAGCCATCCATCCAATGCAGTGTACCTCACCCAACCACCTGGTGGCAATTGTATCTCAGATTCTTTCTGTTGCTTCTTTCGAGGAATGATGAACATCGAGCTCCGCTTGCCGACAAACAAAGAAAGCATGTTGCAATTTCAATCCTTTCTGCGGACAGTAACTATGTAACTTGACGTTTCCCCTTGCAAGTTACGAATTTTGATTGGCTTTTAGGATTCACTGAGACGCCTATATCATCGCAATTAAATATCTGAGAAGCCTTTAGTGAGTTTTTCGTAAGTAAACTTGTTAGCAACGAAAAAAGGCACCTACAGCTACTTTATTAAAGCCCATGGTTCTAGCACCAGATGTTGCTTTGGGTTTGAGAACAGATGAAACAGGATGTATCTTAACGAACTCGTTAACCCGATTTCATTTTTAAATCTGTGGGCAATGCCATTTCTTATAGTGATACGAGAAGGTAAGATAGGCAAGTCTCTTATTGTTGGATCGAATAACTTAGCTGCCATTGTTTTTAAGTAGTTAATGAGCCCAACTTCCTGTTCATCCATAAATTCGTTTATATACTTTACAGCCAATTTTTTGAACTTTGTAGTCAGTGTTTTCTCTTCTTTTCCTAATACGTATTTGCTGAATAAACTGGGGAAGAGCAAATTGTTTGAAACTTTCAAATACCCCTACTGGTCAGAAATAAGAACATCGACAGGATTGTCAATTGCCTCATTGTATGTATACATTACCTTGGTTAAAAAATGATCCGGAATTCCAAGGCAGGAGTAAAATATCACACAATGGAAACTTCACATAACGGTGCTCAACACGAAAACACGTGACTGCTGTAGTTGAAGAGCACCACGGTGATATAGTTCAACTTATTGCTGCTAAGTGGCACCATCTCCTTGACACCTAAAAACGTCAATCTTGATTCCGTCTCAGAACCCCATTCTACCCACGGTTCCACTACTTACATTGAGTGTTTGTTAGCAACTACCTTATGCGGCTACTGAACCAGACTTTTATTTATCAGACATGTGCAATGCGCAATAAATACTGCCATGAGAAATGAAAAATATGTTTCAGTTTGCTTAACACTGTGGCAATGATACAGCTCAAGATTCACACTGAGCCAGACTCTTATTAAGCATTAAAATATTGATATAGCATAATTTTATAGTAATTAAGTAACTAACATGAGGACTGCAAAGGGGTATTATTTCAATTTATCTCCTTCGTCAGATGATACTGCTTTCTAGATTTACAGAATCTAAACATAAAATATTGCCAGTATAAAGAAATTAATATTTTTTTTCCTGGAGGTTTCATTGCGCTGGTGACGTTACCTTCCTCCAGCGAGGTCAATGATACCTTCGTGGGAAGAACTGCCTTGCTCAGCGGTTGGGGAAGACAGGTTGCCGGTAAGTTGCTGATTTAGCTCAATTTGTGATATAGTACTGAATCAAGTTTGTTCCTGTCATTGCAGTGCAGTGCTGCGGTGTAATGATTGACAACACTCTATTTAATTTTGCAACAACTTATTTAACCATACAGTATATCACACAATCATCCTGGGCCATGTTGCACAGCCCACAGACACGCACCCAATCATAATTTCAGTACACACTATAGCAAACTGCTACTAAATAATTCCTCACACAGATGTGTAGATACCCTACGTACTCGTAAACTATAGTAATAACGCATAGCAGAGCCTGCAGATCCGCTCGCAAAATAACTGAGCAGACGTGCGCAGGTACCCCCACTCCGCACCCTGCCCACAGGGTCGTGAAGTCACCCATCCGCCTGATTTCAGGCCTCGCACAGCCCCTGCTCGGCTTCCGCAAGCGTGAGTTGGCGCTGTCGACGCGCTCGTCAGCGGTCAGAGCACACACATACCTCCATCCAGGACCGCGATCCGTCACAATCCCGAGCCTCGACCACCGCTCGCTTCGATATCATCGTTTTCCTGCATTCCTCTTGTTGCCGCATACAGATGCCATGTACAGATTCCCCCTTGCGAACCAGAAGATAAGTGTTTGGAAATTCCCGTTACATCGTTCTAGGTCTTGTAGAGGAGAGTGAATTCGTAACATTTAAATGGGGATTCATGTACGGAAACATACCGCTTTTCATTCTACGATGGTTTCAATTCAGATGACAAACTCGGCCACCTCTTTAATATCTGAATTAAGCCTGATACAGTACAAGGCAACACGAATGAGAGTTTAGTATACTACTCCAGACTAAACACTGAGCTGGACGAAGAGGTACACTTGTGACATCAAATGTAATACACACCCTGCGTGATTGTAATGCGTCGTTTACCTTTCCTGCACAGTGTGCCATTGAATGCCTGGGACGCCAGATGATTGTCTGTACTCCGCACAGCCTCTCAACTTAGTGAGCTGCTTATTCTTGACTGAAGAGTGAGTCATGACCTCTTACCGAGTTCTCCAGTGAAACAGAAGACGGTTTGTCCCTAGTCTGTCTGTAATGGCTGCGTACACTCGCTTGGTTGGTGGGGCGACGTGCACAGTGATGCCCTTACAGTTCTCGCAAGAACGTATTAAGGGGCTCCGGAACGCCCTATACTTGCAATGTTAAAATAACGCTTATAAATTACATCTTTCCTCACAAAGTATTTGAGGTAGGAAGTTGAACTTTTTACACATTATTTATTGGAATATGGGCTACAACTTAACACAGGGATTTTACAAAATTTTACTTCAGTTATTAAAGATGATTTTTTTTTCAATTGTAATGAAAATTCACAACATTATTTTGCAATTTTTTATTTATATATTCAAAAATATACAGTTTTTTGGAAAAAGTCTGTGTTAAATTATGCAGAAGGTACTGTGTAACATTTACTGAAAGTTTGAAACAAATATGTTTGGAAGATCCTTAGAAAACATGTAATTAGTATGAGAAAATAAAAGTTTTGGGAATCGAGCGACAAAGATTGGATTAACTTTTTAGTGCATTCCAGGTCCATAGGATGGATTATCTTCATCCTCTGCAAACTCCTCCTCCAGCTTCCTCTTGTTCCTCCTCCTGTTTACTCTTGCTTGTATTTCTAGACTCTTTACAGCCCTGTCTGCAGCCCGAAGGCGTTCCTTGTCTAAAGCAAGCATCGCTCGTGCCATGTTAGAACCTATCTTCATTCCCATATTTCTAAATACTTTGCACCTTACAATGTTGCCATCATTGAAAGTCGCAACAGCATCATACACACCAAAGTGAAGTGTTTCTATTCCAACAAATACAGTCTTGGGGATTCTCGACCATATAACACTATTTACACTTTCATTGGGGTTTTGAGTTTTTCCGTGAATACACTTTTTCAATAGTTCAGGTGCTGCTAAGTCTCTGAAAATAGCTTTTATCACCTCCATTATTGCATCTCACATCACTAAAATGTACCTGATAAACAGGGACGTTAATAATAACACCATTTGACAGCAGTTTAACAGCGCCACAGTGGGTCACGCCCATGTAGAAGACATTTAAAAAAAAATTTAAAAATAGTTGTAGTCTTCGGAATTGAATAAATTATTTATCTATTAAAAGGTAACAGTCTGCAGATCCAGAAAACGCAAAAAAGTAAAAATTGAACTTTTCATGATTTTGAGCCTTTCCGGAGCCCCTTAACTAACATGACTCTTCTGTCCCATTTTCACTAGTTGGAGAATATACGAGACTCTCAGCTTATTTATGCTGCACTATTTAGAGCCAATTGTTATCAAAATGACCACAGAATAAAATATTCCATGTATCAACACAACATTTCGGAGAGAGAGAGAGTACTTCCTTGTCAGCAAATTGCGTATATCGAACTATCTCTCCTCTGTTAGTGCCGAATATTGACACCTTCCAAATTTGGAGTCTGCCAAGCAAACTACTACACACGTGAATTATTTCTACCACCCTCAAAACATTGCTTTCAATCGTCCTATCTGTTAACACCATCTCCAAAAGAAATGACGGGAACACTGCGATCTCCCTCAGCTCGAAATTTTCAGACTGTTCCGCCAATGAGAGAGCGTTCTAAGAGAGAACCGCCCTTTACTGTCACTCATTTGTATGTGTGAGACCACGCACAACTCACATGAGTACCACGTCCTGCTTTAATTACATATTCCATTCTCCGCTTCCGAAATTGCGGCCCATCCAATTAGTGTGAACTGCGCAGTTGCCTCTCCCTTGCCGGCCGGTGTGGGCGTGCGGTTCTAGGCGCTTCAGTCTGGAACCGCACGACCGCTACGGTCGCAGGTTCGAGTCCTGCCTCGGGCATGGATGTGTGTGTTGTCCTTAGGTTAGTTAGGTTTAAGTAGTTCTAAGTTCTAGGGGACTGATAACCTCAGATGTTAAGTCCCATAGTGCTCAGAGCCATTTGAACCATTTTTTGTCTCTCCCTTGGGATGCCTGAGGCAATGAACACACCATTGGCTCCCTATGGCGAAACAAGCTAAGCAGCTCTGTCGATGCCTGTGCTGCGCCCCTCTCGGCCTCGATCTTTATGACCCATCCCTGTACTCCGACGGGTGTGAAAAGTGTCTTCTAATCTCCGTTCCATGTTTGCATTGCTACCGAAATGAATGCACATGTAAATGGGAAAAGGGAGCTGCCAAATACACATTCATTACCAACTGATATGCAAATTAAGTCTCTTACATTCAAAGTATAGCGTGTAACATATCAATCGAATCGTCTCATCGAGAAGATGCTCATGAAAGGTGTTAAAAGGGACTGTCACCTTACCTGTTGCCTATGGAAGGTGGTGAAAATGGACTTCCACATTACACTTCTATTCTACACTTGTCTCAGATATTTTTCTTTTGCATTTCACTTCCACAGACGGCAACATTCTTTACTCCTGTCTTCAGAAAAGACCACCTTACATTGAACCTCATACTTAGCATTAACAAAATTCTATTTTTCAGAAATGCTATCGTAGGTATTGCCACACTGGCAGCAGTCCTCATTATAACCTGATTTAGTTCAGTTATATTCTGTTACCTTTTTCCAAGACATTATCCATTCCATTCAGTTTGTTTCTCACACCCTTTGTTATCTGTAACAGATTTAAAATAAGATTACAACATGAATCACATTTAAATACGAAAATGGTTACTATCTGCATACAGTGTAAGTGTGTGAAAGCAGTTTACTGGTACATTCACATTTACTTTGACCATAATGGCTACAATATCTCAGATACTTAATGATACAGTGTCACTGTTTGATTACTTCATTATTAATTAAAATATAGCCTTTCACATGCATTTAACTGCCCGCACTCTGGTAGATAGATAATCTGCGACGTTTGCACTAGAACAATCGCTGTGATATGTGCTGTAGTCAACACAATCAGATTCTCCATATTTCAGGTATAAGGGATAAGCGAGATGTCCGTTCCTTATGTGTCTTATGTCATCATGAACTGTGTATCTTCCCATCTTCCAGTTCATGATGGAGTGATTTGTTGCTTAAGGAAGACTGAGAAATGACTGTGTACACAGGACTGATACCAATGCACGTATGCATATAATATGTTTGGAACCAAATAGATCACTAAATTATGAGAAAAATTAAGATGTTAGAAGTAAGTTGTGTGCAAGGAAACATAATTGGGATGTTAGATAAATTACCATTATGCCGCCAAGTGTACAAGAAGCAGCTCCTTAGCATCATTGTGCATTGAACTGATGACTGACAACAGATAAGACATAATTAGAATTATATCACATGACCGAACGTATGTTGATCAGCCACCGATGCTGCACAATCTTGCCCTTCTGTGTACAATAATAATAAAGAAATTTTTCATGGATGACTGCAAAAATCTGTACGATCTATAAGTTTAAAATATTTTTATATGTTGGCAGTCACTTTTTAGGTGTTGTAGATTTTTTCACAAATTACAAAAATTACTCCAGATAATTAAGGTTTCTTCCAATTTAAAAACACGTTCCATGGTACGCTGTAAACATGAACGATGATGGATAGACTGGGCAGCAGTGACTTTTCGCTGATGATGTACTTTATGGGAAAGTGTCGTTGCTGAATAATGGTTGGAGGATACAGGATGACTTACACAGAATTTCTAATTTGTGTGATGTATTGCAGTTTGCTCTAAATTTAGAAAAATGCATGCTAATGCAGATAAGTACGGTAAACAACCTTGTAAATTTCGAATGCCATGTTAGATGCGTCCTACTTGACACAGCCATTCCCATCAAATATCTCGACATAAAACTTCAAAGCAATGTAGAGCAGAACAACCACATAAGACAGGTAGTTGATGTGAGAAATTTATTAAAGAGTAACTCATCTACAAAGCAAACCCATACAGAACACCAGTGTGACATGCTGTTGAGTACTGATCCAGTGTTTGGGACCCCACCAGGTAAGTGTGGATGTAGGTATGTCATGTTAATAGTTGCAGTAATAGTCTACCACAGTGCTTTAAATGAACTGTTAGTACATGGCATTGCTGTTTTAGGGAGTGACTGACTTTTGGCTTGTGATAACGTGTCTTGAGGACAGAAGCAGTGAATGGTATGTGGTGCGAGCTCTGAAATACGTTTTTTTTTCAGAGTAATTTTGTAACTTACAGTGTTGGTATAGATGAGCAGTGGGACAAAGTTCGTACAGCTCCACTCTCCATTGTTGTCAAATGTATTCAAGATGGCGGATCCAAGATGGCGGCTATAGATATTTCAACATTGCAATGACATCCTGGTGGGAAGTTCAAATTTTGATGGGAACATAGGTCAATTGGGCTACCTCCACTGACATAACCCCATCCACCTCCCTACCCTCCCCAGAAAATGGCTGGAAGTTCAAATTCCATCAGAACAATGGAATACACCACGGCTACCTCCCCTCCCCACCGCAGAAAATGCGGGGAAGTTCAAATTTATGAGGTGAAAAAAGGGCACTTTGGCTACTTCCACTAACCTAAGTCATCCGACCGCCACCTCTTCCTAGGAATCGATGGGAAGAGGACTCACCCCGTGAAGGATAGGATGGACATATGTCTTTATTTAAACAGCTTTTATTTAGACAATTTGAGGCAGTGCCTCCATCTGGTGTGCTCAGCATGGGGTCTGGAGTCCTAGTACACAGTACTGCCACCAGAGGGCGGTGTTATCCCTCCCATGATGTACTCCAAGATGGCAGCCTGGGGTGGGGGGAAATGGCGGGAACCATTAGGCACCCTCAATCCAGTGATGTGCTAGACTTCAGCCAGTAGGATGGCAGTGCCTGGTAACGTCATTGGAGGGGATATAGGGCAGTCTCAGCAGCTCTGGAATCTCAGTCTTGCTCAGTCAGTTAGCACCAGCAGAAGAAGAAGAACCATGAAGCCTAACAGCAGTCTCAATCCATCACAGCCCTGCAGAACAGGAAGAAGAGGAAATGTAAGGGTCCCTTATCACATCTTTCTCTGTGGATAGCATTATTATTATTATTATTATTATTATTATTATTGATTGTTTTCGCATCTTGGCCCATGTGTAATACTTCCTAGACTTTGTTCAGCAGTAACCCTCAATGCATCCAAGCGAACAGGGTAGAGCGCCAACATGCCGATCTCTGCCGCATCTGGACCTGTAGCGACATTGGCTGCCATCTTGTCCAGACCCGCAGCGACCTCTAGACCTGCAGCAGCAACAACCTCCAGCACGTCTGAACCTGTAGCGACCACGTGGGATCCTGTGGCGCACACAGCCCACTTGCTGGAGCAGGACAAGGAGCTGCTGTTGTCTGTCGCACTCATCGATTTGTGTGATGAGGACATGCGATCTGCTCGCAACACATCGAACGCTGCTGGCGGTCCTAAACAGTAGCATGATGGAGGACAGTACTGGTCACCAACATATGACCCACCCCAAAAGAACATCCCTGTGTTATTGCAGTCACAGAGTGCAGATGCTGTGAATACGAATGCGTGGAGTATACCCATGCTTTTCAGTTCCACATACAGTTTAACTCCCAGTGGAACGAAACTTGTGTTGGTATAGAAGCACATCATGTTTGAGGCTTGCATTCGAGAATAGAAATTGAAAATGCATCGAAGGGTGTTAATGTGCCAATTTCCGAGTTCGACTGAGACCAAATATGTCGTGCAGAGCGCTACATAACTCAGCAGATTGCAGAGTATTATCCAACTCGTTCTCACCCAGACATTTGTCTTACTGGTGTGACACTATTACAACAGTGTATGATGACTGCACACTATGTGTGAAATAGGGTGACCATTGTGTTTACCTAAGGCACGCCTCAGTTATGAAATTATACGATCTGGATTCTGCACTACGTTTTACATTGTATAGAGTGAACCCCTGGTTACCGAGCATAGACTTTGCATACAATGATGTTGTATACTTCCTACGTGTGCACAGTGTATATGTTGATGATTTGAAGCAGCACATGAACGCTGAACCGAAAGAGAACCAGACTAAATGAGCATTTGAAAAATCTGAGACATTGTGAGCCATCCATTGGCCTGAGAGAGATACATGGGGAATTTATTGCATGTCAAAGAACTTTGTTTGGGAAATACTGTACAGGTGCAAAGAAGAAAATACAGAAAGAGTCTGGTGATTTTCTTGAAATACTACATCCTGTGTAAGATATTTAAATAAAAAAATAGTGTACATATGTATAAGGTCAAACCGTGTTTGTGTTCTATTTAATAACTCTCTCATTACACTCAAAGTATTACTCTTATTAATATCATTATTTTTCAAAGCTAGACCAGTTATTGACATAATGAATGATCAAGTTAGTCTTCATGGTAATATATATTTCTCTGTAACCAATATAGCTCATACAGTTAAGTGCTTGAGCTATAGTGGCTACACAAATTATTACCCTCCCTTCCAGTGTATCATTCTATATATGTCAACAACTTGTCAGTATCTAGCGTGGTGTAGTTAGTATCACAGCAAGGCGGGTGAAACATCATCATCACAAGGACTTTGTTGTATGTGACTGATCCTGTGGAGATACAAAAGAAGACCTGTAGAAGAACGGAATTCTCCTTCCTGATGTTGCTGTTGCTGTCTTCAGTCCAGAGACTGGTTTGATGCAGCTCTCCATGCTACTCTGTCCTGTGCAAGCTTCTTCATCTCCCAGTACCTATTGCAACCTACATCCTACTTAATCTGCTTAGTGTATTCATCTCTTGGTCTCCATATACGATTTTTACCCTCCACGCTGTCCTTCAATACTACATTGGTGATCCCTTGATGCCTCAGAATATGACCTACCAACCGATCCCTTCTTCTAGTCAAGTAGCCCCACACATTTCTCTTCTCCCCAAATTTATTCAGTACCTCCTAGTTAGTTATGTGATCTACCCATCTAATCTCCAGCATTCTTCTGTAGCACCACATTTCGAAAGCTTTTATTCTCTTCTTGTCCAAACTATATATCGTCCACGTTTCACTTCCATACATGGCTACACTCCATGCAAATACATTCAGAAACGACTTCCTGACACTTAAATCTATAGTCGATGTTTCTCTTCTTCAGAAACGCTTTGCTTGCCATTGCCTGTCTACATTTTATATCATCTCTACTTCGATCATCAGCAGTTATTTTGCTCCCCAAATAGCAAAACTCATTTACTACTTTAAGTGTCTTATTTCCTAATCTAATTCCCTCACCACCACTCGACTTAATTCGAATGTATCCCATTATTCTCGCTTTGCTTTTGTTGATGTTCATCTTATAGCATCCTTTCAGGACAGTGTCCATTCCGTTCAGCTGCTCTTTCAGGTCCCTTGCTGTCTCTGACAGAATTGCAGTGTCATTGGTGAACCACAAATTTTTACTTCTTCTCCATGGATTTTAATTCCTACCCCGAATTTTTCTTTTGTATCCTTTACTGCCCCCACCCCCATCCCATGAACTATGGACCTTGCCGTTGGTGGGGAGGCTTGCGTGCCTCAGCGATACAGATAGCCGTACCGTAGGTAAAACCACAACGGAGGGGTATCTGTTGAGGGGCCAGACAAACGTGTGGTTCCTGAAGAGGGGCAGCAGCCTTTTCAGTAGTTGCAAGGGCAACAGTCTGGATGATTGACGGATCTGGCCTTGTAACAATAACCAAAACGGCCTTGCTGTGCTGGTACTGCGAACGGCTGAAAGCAAGGGGAAACTACGGTCGTAATTTTTCCCAAGGGCATGCAGCTTTACTGTATGATTAAATGATGATAGCGTCCTCTTGGGTAAAATATTCCGGAGGTAAAATAACCCCCATTCGGACCTCCGGGCGGGGACTACTGAAGAGGATGTCGTTATCAGGAGAAAGAAAACTGGCGTTCTACGGATCGGAGCGTGGAATGTCAGATCCCTTAATCGGGCAGGTGGGTTAGAAAATTTAAAAAGGGAAATGGACAGGTTAGAGTTAGATATAGTGGGAATTAGTGAAGTTCGGTGGCAGGAGGAACAAGACTTCTGGTCAGGTGACTACAGGGTTATAAACACAAAGTCAAATAGGGGTAATGAAGGAGTAGGTTTAATAATGAATAGGAAAATAGGAATGCGGGTAAGCTACTACAAACAGCATAGTGAACGCATTATTGTGGCCAAGATACACACAAAGCCCACGCCTACTACAGTAGTACAAGTTTATATGCCAACTAGCCCTGCAGATGACGAACAAATTGAAGAAATGTATGATGAAATAAACGAAATTATTCAGATAGTGAAGGGAGACGAAAATATAATAGTCATGGGTGACTGGAATTGTAGGAAAAGGGAGAGAAGGAAACGTAGTAGGTGAATATGGATTGGGGCTAAGAAATGAAAGAGGAAGCCGCCTGATAGAATTTTGCACAGAGCACAACTTAATCATAGCTAACACATAGTTCAAGAATCATAAAAGAAGGCTGTATACATGGAAGAACCCTGGAGATACTAAAAGGTATCAGATAGATTATATAATGGTAAGACAGAGATTTAGGAACCAGGTTTTAAATTGTAAGACATTTCCAGGGGCAGATGTGGACTCTGACCACAATCTATTGGTTATGAACTGTAGATTAAAACTGAAGAAACTGCAAAAAGGTGGGAATTTAAGGAGATGGGACCTGGATAAACTGATTAAACCAGAGGTTGTACAGAGTTTCAGGGAGAGCATAAGGGAACAATTGACAGCAATGGGGGAAAGAAATACAGTAGAAGAAGAATGGGTAGCTTTGAGGGATGAAGTAGTGAAGGCAGCAGAGGATCAAGTAGGTAAAAAGACGAGGGCTAGTAGAAATCCTTGGGTAACAGAAGAAATATTGAATTTAATTGATGAAAGGAGAAAATATAAAAATGCAGTACATGAAGCAGGCAAAAAGGAATACAAACGTCTCAAAAATGAGATTGACAGGAAGTGCAAAATGGATAAGCAGGGATGGCTAGGGGACAAATGTAAGGATGTAGAGGCTTATCTCACTAGGGGTAAGATAGATACTGCCTACAGGAAAATTAAAGAGACCTTTGGAGATAAGAGAACCACTTGTATGAAAATCAGGAGCTCAGATGGAAACCCAGTTCTAAGCAAAGAAGGGAAAGCAGGAAGGTGGAAGGAGTATATAGAGGGTCTATACAAGGGCGATGCACTTGAAGACAATATTATGGAAATGGAAGAGGATGTAGATGAAGATGAAATGGGAGATACGATACTGCGTGAAGAGTTTGACAGAGCACTGAAAGACCTGAGTCGAAACAAGGCCCCCAGAGTAGTCAACATTCCATTGGAACTACTGACGGCCTTGGGAGAGCCAGACCTGACTAAACTCTACCATCTGGTGAGCAAGATGTATGAGACAGGCGAGATACACTCAGACTTCAAGAAGAATATAATAATTCCAATCCCAAAGAAAGCAGGTGTTGACAGATGTGAAAATTAACGAACAATCAGTTTAATAAGCCACAGCTGCAAAGTACTAACACAAATTCTTTACACACGAATAGAAAAACTTGTAGAAGCCGACCTCGGGGAAGATCAGTTTGGATTCCGTAGAAATTCTGGAACACGTGAGGCAATACTGACCTTACGACTTATCTTAGAAGACAGATTAAGGAAAGGCAAACCTACGTTTCTATCATTTGTAGACTTAGAGAAAGCTTTTGACAATGTTGACTGGAATACGCTCTTTCAAATTCTAAAGGTGGCAGGGGTAAAATATAGGGAGCGAAAAGCTATTTACAAATTGTACAGAAACCAGATGGCAGTTATAAGAGTCGAGGGACATGAAAGGGAAGCAGTGGTTGGGAAGGGAGTAAGACAGGGTTGTAGCCTCTCCCCGATGTTATTCAATCACTATATTGAGCAAGCAGTAAAGGAAACAAAAGAAAAATTTGGAGTAGGTATTAAAATCCATGGAGAAGAAATAAAAACTTTGAGGTTCGCCGATGACATTGTAATTCTGTCAGAGACAGCAAAGGACTTGGAAGAGCAGTTGAACGGAATGGATGGTGTCTTGAAGGGAGGATATAAGATGAACATCAACAAAAGGAAAACGAGGATAATGGAATGTAGTCGAATTAAGTCGGGTGATGCTGAGAGTATTAGATTAGGAAATGAGACACTTAAAGTAGTAAAGGAGTTTTGCTGTTTGGGGAGCAAAATAACAGATGATGGTCGAAGTAGAGAGGATATAAAATGTAGACTGGCAATGGGAAGGAAAGCGTTTCTGAAGAAGAGAAATTTGTTAACATCGAGTATAGATTTAAGTGTCAGGAAGTCATTTCTGAAAGTATTTGTATGGAGTGTAGCCATGTATGGAAGTGAAACATGGACGATATATAGTTTGGACAAGAAGAGAATAAAAGCTTTCGAAATGTGGTGCTACAGAAGAATGCTGGAGATTAGATGGGTAGATCACATAACTAACTAGGAGGTACTGAATAAATTTGGGGAAAAGAGAAATGTGTGGGGCTACTTGACTAGAAGAAGGGATCGGTTGGTAGGTCATGTTCTGAGGCATCAAGGGATCACCAATGTTGTATTGAAGGACAGCGTGGAGGGTAAAAATCGTATATGGAGACCAAGAGATGAATACACTAAGCAGATTCAGAAGGATGTAGGCTGCAGTAGGTACTGGGAGATGAAGAAACTTGCACAGGATAGTGTAGCATGGAGAGCTGCATAAAACCAGTCTCAAGACTGAAGACCACAACAACAACAACATGCTTTACTGCTTGCTCAATATACAGATTGAATAACATCGGGGAGAGGCTACAACCCTGTCTCACTCCTTTACCAACCACTGCTTCCCTTTCAGGCCCCTCGACTCTTATAACTGCCATCTGGTTTCTGTACAAATTGAAAATAGCCTTTCACTCCCTGTATTTTACCCCTGTCACCTGCAGAATTTGAAAGAGAGTTTTCCAATCAACACTGTCAAAAGCTTTCTCTAAGTCTACAAGTGCTAGAAACCTTTCCCTAATCTATCTCCTAAGATAGGACGTAGTGTCAGTATTGCCTCACGTGTTCCAACATTTCTACGGAATCCAAACTGATCTTCCCCGAGGTCGGCTTCTACCAGTTTTTCCATTCGTCTGTAAGGAATTCGTGTTAGTATCTTGCAGCTGTGACTTATTAAACTGATAGTTCTGTAATTTACACATCTGTCAACACCTGCTTCCTTTGGGATTGGAATTATTATATTCTTCTTCAAGTCTGAGGGTATTTCGCCTGTCTCATACATCTTCCTCACCAGATGGTAGAGTTTAGCTTCGGAGGACTTAAGATCAAATAAGGCAGAAGGGATAGATAACATTCCATCATAATTTCTAAAACCATTTGGGGAACTGGCAACAAAACGGCTATTCACGTTGGATTGTAGAATGTCTGAGTCTGGCAATTAACTAGTGTGGTCTAGGGGTAGCGTCTTTGATTCATAATCAAAACGTCTTCGATCCCCGCCACTGCCTAAATTTTTATAAATAATCAGCATTGGCGGCCGAGGACTTCCGGCATAAGAAGTCAGCCCCATTCTGCCAACGGCCTTGTCAAAGAGGGCGGAGGAGCGGATAGAGGTTCAGGGCACTCTCTTGTCCTAGGGGTGGGAAATTGCCCCTAAAGGCGGAAGAATCAGCAACGATCAACGACATGAGGATGCAGAAGGCAATGGAAACCACTGCATTAAAGACACGTAACGTGTATCCACAGGACATGTGGCCTGTAATTGAAGAAGTGTCATGATGATCTCTCCATTGGCAAAAGATTCCGGAATAGTCCCCCATTCAGATCTCCGGGAGGGGACTGCCAAGAGGGGAGGGGGTTACCATGAGAAAAAGATTGAATAATCAACGAAAGGATAACGTTCTACGAGTCGGGGCGTGGAATGTCGGAAGCTTGAACGTGGTAGGGAAACTAGAAAATCTGAAAAGGGAAATGCAAAGGCTCAATCTAGATGTAGTAGGGGTCAGTGAAGTGAAGTGGAAGGAAGACAAGGATTTCTGGTCAGATGAGTATCGGGTAACATCAACAGCAGCAGAAAATGGTGTAACAGGTGTAGGATTCGTTATGAATAGGTAGGGCAGAGGGTGTGTTACTGTGAACAGTTCAGTGACCGTGTTGTTCTAATCAGAATCGACAGCAGACCAACACCGACAACGATAGTTCAGGTATACATGCCGACGTCGCAAGCTGAAGATGAACAGATAGAGAAAGTGTATGAGGATATTGAAAGGGTAATGCAGTATGTAAAGGGGGACGCAAATCTAATAGTCATGGGCGACTGGAATGCAGTTGTAGGGGAAGGAGCAGAAGAAAAGGTTACAGGACAATATGGGCTTGGGACAAGGAATGAAAGAGGAGAAAGACTAATTGAGTTCTGTAACAAGTTTCAGCTAGTAATAGCGAATACCCTGTTCAAGAATCACAAGAGGAGGAGGTATACTTGGAAAAGGCCGGGAGATACGGGAAGATTTCAATTAGATTATATCATGGTCAGACAGAGATTCCGAAATCAGGTACTGGATTGTAAGGCGTACCCAGGAGCAGATATAGACTCAGATCACATCTACATCTACATCTATACTCCGCGAGCCACCTTACGGTGTGTGGCGGTGGGTACTTATTGTACCACTATCTGATCCCCCCTTCCCTGTTCCATTCACGAATTGTGCGTGGGAAGAACGACTGCTTGTAAGTCTCCGTATTTGCTCTAATTTCTCGGATCTTTTCGTTGTGATCATTACGCGAGATATATGTGGGCGGTAGTAATATGTTGCCCATCTCTTCCCGGAATGTGCTCTCTCGTAATTTCGATAATAAACCTCTCCGTATTGCGTAACGCCTTTCTTGAAGTGTCCGCCACTGGAGCTTGTTCAGCATCTCCGTAACGCTCTCGCGCTGACTAAATGTCCCCATGACGAATCGCGCTGCTTTTCGCTGGATCATGTCTATCTCTTCTATTAATCCAACCTGGTAAGGGTCCCATACTGATGAGCAATACTCAAGAATCGGACGAACAAGCGTTTTGTAAGCTACTTCTTTCGTCGATGAGTCACATTTTCTTAGAATTCTTCCTATGAATCTCAACCTGGCGCCTGCTTTTCCCACTATTTGTTTTATGTGATCATTCCACTTCAGATCGCTCCGGATAGTAACTCCTAAGTATTTTACGGTCGTTACCGCTTCCAATGATTTACCACCTATGGCATAATCGTACTGGAATGGATTTCTGCCCCTATGTATGCCCATTATATTACATTTATCTACGTTTAGGGAAAGCTGCCAGCTGTCGCACCATGCATTAATCCTCTGCAGGTCTTCCTGGAGTACGTACGAGTCTTCTGATGTTGCTACTTTCTTGTAGACAACCGTGTCATCTGCAAATAGCCTCACGGAGCTACCGATGTTGTCAACCAAGTCATTTATGTATATTGTAAACAATAAAGGTCCTATCACGCTTCCTTGCGGTACTCCCGAAATTACCTCTACATCTGCAGATTTTGAACCGTTAAGAATGACATGTTGTGTTCTTTCTTCTAGGAAATCCTAAATCCAATCACAAACCTGGTCCGATATTCCGTAAGCTCGTATTTTTTTCACTAATCGTAAGTGCGGAACCGTATCAAATGCCTTCCTGAAGTCCAGGAATACGGCATCAATCTGCTCGCCAGTGTCTACGGCACTGTGAATTTCTTGGGCAAATAGGGCGAGCTGAGTTTCACATGATCTCTGTTTGCGGAATCCATGTTGGTTATGATGAAGGAGATTTGTATTATCTAAGAACGTCATAATACGAGAACACAAAACATGTTCCATTATTCTACAACAGATTGACGTAAGCTAGGCTAAGGCCTATAATTATTCGCATCTGATTTATGACCCTTCTTGAAAATGGGAACGACCTGCGCTTTCTTCCAGTCGCTAGGTACTTTACGTTCTTCCAGCGATCTACGATAAATTGCTGATAGAAAGGGGGCAAGTTTTTTAGCATAATCACTGTAGAATCTTAAGGGTATCTCGTCTGGTCCGGATGCTTTTCCGCTACTAAGTGATAGCAGTTGTTTTTCAATTCCGATATCGTTTATTTCAATATTTTCCATTTTGGCGTCCGTGCGACGGCTGAAGTCAGGGACCGTGTTACGATTTTCCGCAGTGAAACAGTTTCGGAACACTGAATTCAGTATTTCTGCCTTTCTTCGGTCGTCCTCTGTTTCGGTGCCATCGTGGTCAACGAGTGACTGAATAGGGGATTTAGATCCGCTTACCGATTTTACATATGACCAAAACTTTTTAGGGTTCTTGTTTAGATTGTTTGCCAATGTTTTATGTTCGAATTCGTTGAATGCTTCTCTCATTGCTCTCTTTACGCTCTTTTTCGCTTCGTTCAGCTTTTCCTTATCAGCTATGATTCGACTACTCTTAAACCTATGATGAAGCTTTCTTTGTTTCCGTAGTACCTTTCGTACATGATTGTTATACCACGGTGGATCTTTCCCCTCGCTTTGGACCTTAGTCGGTACGAACTTATCTAAGGCGTACTGGACGATGTTTCTGAATTTTTTCCATTTTTGTTCCACATCCTCTTCCTCAGAAATGAACGTTTGATGGTGGTCACTCAGATATTCTGCGATTTGTGCCCTATCACTCTTGTTAAGCAAATATAATTTCCTTCCTTTCTTGGCATTTCTTATTACACTTGTAGTCATTGATGCAACCACTGACTTATGATCACTGATACCCTCTTCTACATTCACGGAGTCGAAAAGTTCCGGTCTATTTGTTGCTATGAGGTCTAAAACGTTAGCTTCACGAGTTGGTTCTCTAACTATCTGCTCGAAGTAATTCTCGGACAAGGCAGTCAGGATAATGTCACAAGAGTCTCTGTCCCTGGCTCCAGTTCTGATTGTGTGACTATCCCATTCTATACCTGGTAGATTGAAGTCTCCCCCTATTACAATAGTATGATCACGAAACTTCTTCACGACGTTCTGCAGGTTCTCTCTGAGGCGCTCAACTACTACGGTTGCTGATGCAGGTGGTCCATAGAAGCATCCGACTATCATATCTGACCCACCTTTGATACTTAGCTTAACCCAGATTATTTCACATTCGCATTCGCTAATAACTTCACTGGATATTATTGAATTCTTTACTGCTATAAATACTCCTCCACCATTGGCGTTTATCCTATCCTTGCGGTATATATTCCATTCTGTGTCTAGGATTTCGTTACTGTTCACTTCCGGTTTTAACCAACTTTCCGTTCCTAATACTATATGCGCACTATTTCCTTCAATAAGAGATACTAATTCAGGAACCTTGCCCTGGATGCTCCTGCAGTTTACCAATATTACGTTAACTTTTCCTGTTTTTGGTCTCTGAGGACGGACGTTCTTTATCAACGATGATAATGTCCTCTCTGGTAAGCCGTCAGGTATTTTATCGTTTCGCCCAAGGGGGGGGGTCCCTCTAACCTAAAAAACCCCCGTGTGCACGCCACACGTACTCTGCTACCCTAGTAGCTGCTTCCGGTGTGTAGTGCACGCCTGACCTGTCTAGGGGGGCCCTACAGTTCTCCACCCAATAACGGAGGTCGATGAATTTGCAACCATTATAGTCGCAGAGTCGTCTGAGCCTCTGGTTTAGACCCTCCACACGGCTTCAAACCAGAGGACCGCGATCGACTCTGGGCACTATGCTGAAGATATTAAGCTCAGCTTGCACTCCGCGTGCGATGCTGGTTGTCTTCACCAAATCAGCCAGCCGCCGGAAGGAACCAAGGATGGCCTCAGAACCCAAGCGGCAGGCGTCATTCACTACAATATAGTAGTGATGAAGAGTAGGCTGATGGTCTGGAAGAAACAATACGCAAAGAAGTGGGATACGGAATGACGAGATACGTTTGAAGTTCTCTAACGCTGTAGATACAGCAATAAGGAATAGCGCAGTAGGCAGTACAGTTGAAGAGGAATGGACATCTCTAAAAAGGGCCATCACAGAAGTTGGGAAGGAAAACATAGGTACAAAGAAGGTAGCTGCGAAGAAACCATGGGTAACAGAAGAAATACTTCAGTTGATTGATGAGAGGAGGAAGTACAAACATGTTCCGGAAAAATCAGGAGTACAGAAATACAAGTCGCTGAGGAATGAAATAAATAGGAAGTGCAGGGAAGCTAAGACGAAATGGCTGCAGGAAAAACGTGACGACATCGAAAAAGATATGATTGTCGGAAGGACAGACTCAGCATACAGGAAAGTCAAAACAACCTTTGGTGACATTAAAAGCAACGGTGGTAACATTAAGAGTGCAACGGGAATTCCACTGTTAAATGCAGAGGAGAGAGCAGATAGGTGGAAAGAATACATTGAAAGCCTCTATGAGGGTGAAGATTTGTCTGATGTGATAGAAGAAGGAACAGGAGTCGATTTAGAAGAGACAGGTGATCCAGTATTAGAATCGGAATTTAAAAGAGCTTTGGAGGACTTACGGTCAAATAAGGCAGAAGGGATAGATAACATTCCATCAGAATTTCTAAAATCATTGGGGGAAGTGGCAACAAAACGACTATTCACGTTGGTGTGTAGAATGTATGAGTCTGGCGATATACCATCTGACTTTCGGAAAAGCATCATCCACACAATTCCGAAGACGGCAAGAGCTGACAAGTGCGAGAATTATCGCAAAATCAGCTTAACAGCTCATGCATCGAAGCTGCTTACAAGAATAATATACAGAAGAATGGAAAAGAAAATTGAGAATGCGCTAGGTGACGATCAGTTTGGCTTTAGCAAAAGTAAAGGGACGAGAGAGGCAATTCTGACGTTACGGCTAATAATGAAAGCAAGGCTAAAGAAAAATCAAGACGCTTTCATAGGATTTGTCGACCTGGAAAAAGCGTTCGCCAATATAAAATGGTGCAAGCTGTTCGAGATTCTGAAAAAAGTAGGGATAAGCTATAGGGAGAGACAGGTCATATACAATATGTACAACAACCAAGAGGGAATAATAAGAGTGGATGATCAAGAACGAAGTGCTCGTATTAAGAAGGGCGTAAGACAAGGCTGTAGCCTTTAGCCCCTACTCTTCAATTTGTACATCGAGGAAGCAATGATGGAGATAAAATAAAGGTTCAGGAGTGGAATTAAAATACAAGGTGAAAAGATATGAATAATACGATTCGCTGATGACATTGCTATCCTGAGTGAAAGTGAAGAAGAATTAAATGATCTGCTAAACGGAATGAACAGTCTCATGAGTACACAGTATGGTTTGAGAGTAAATCGGAGAAAGACGAAGGTAATGAGAAGTAGTAGAAATGAGAACAGCGAGAAACTTAACATCAGGATTGATGGTCACGAAGTCAATCAAGTTAAGGAATTTTGCTACCTAGGCAGTAAAATAACAAGTGACGGACGGAGCAAGGAGGAAATCAAAAGCAGACTCGCTATGGCAAAAAAGGCATTTCTAGCCAAGAGAAGTCTACTAATATCAAATACCGGCCTTAATTTGAGGAAGAAATTTCTGAGGCTGTACGTCTGGAGTACAGCATTGTATGGTAGTGAAACATGGACTGTGGGAAAACCGGAACAGAAGAGAATCGAAGCATTTGATATGTGGTGCTATAGACGAATCTTGAAAATTAGGTGGACTCATAAGGTAAGGAATGAGGAGTTTCTGTGTAGAGTCGGAGAGGAAAGTAACATTTGGGAAACACTTATAAGGAGAAGGTACAGGATGTTAGGACATCTGTTAAGACATTTAAGACATGAGGGAATGACTTCCATGGTACTAGAGGGAGCTGTAGAGGGTAAAAACTGTAGAAGAAGACAGAGATTCGAGTACATCAAGCAAATAATTGAGAATGTAGGTTGCAAGTGCTACTCTGAGATGAAGAAGGTAGCACAAGAAGTTAGCACAGGAGAGGAATTCGTGGTGAGCCGAATCAAACCAGTCAGAAACTGGCGAAAAAAAAAAGGCACATACAAACGAATACTGCACTGCTTGTTTGAAATGTGAACACGTTGAATAACTGTGTGTGGATTTCACGTGGAAAAGTGCGATAGCCGTAAGGGGAATGAAAGATTTTTTTTTTTCTTGTGTGGAAAATTATGTGCAGTGTAGATATCGAGATTCGTTCTAGAAGTACAGTAGTCAAGAGAAGACATTTCCAGTACATCTCTCGGTGTGACACTGCAGCAGAAATCCTAATATTTAACTACACTTACAGTGATAAATGGATGCCTGATTGCCTATACTCTTGAGTGTCTGGAGAAGGCCGTAGGAAGCACAGCAGCAGGCAGGCAGTTCGGTGCCGGAAGCAGCAGCCCAGCAGACGCCTTTGCCAGTCCTTCGTACACCACTGCAGAGAGTCCCAGAAAGCTTTCGTCCTATGACGGTTTGGCTCACTGCTTGCCCTGTATGTGTGAATAGACTCATACCCTGTTTGCACTGAGTCACCATTGGGACCGCTTGTGTCGTGTGTATACTCTGCGGGAATTTGAGAAGAGTCAATACGACGATTTTTTTTCTGCTGGGAAGTCCCACACGCGGGTCCTCCTGGGACAAGGGGTGGTCCACGGTAGGCCGGCCTCTGTGGCCGACACACGCTTCCGCAGCTGCAGTCATGGGACACGTTTACCGCGGCAGTTTCCTCCGCCGGCGCTGCACTGCGGCACGGCGAGTACCTGGCATGTAAGAGTATTCCCTACGATCTCAGTCATCTAGCCGTGAATGCACGGTGTTCTCAATACATCGTGACGGTATTTGTTATTGTTAATATCCTCTCACGCTGTAGACCCTTTTCCTCCCTCCTTCTTCGCCCTGGTGTAGCTGAGAGAACCAGTCATCGTAGGAATTTTATAGCACTTTACAAGACCCAATACGCTTAGCAGATTGTAGTTGTCAGGAGCTCTATAACCGTGACAGTGTAAATTCACGTCGAAATTTGAAATGCGAACTATCATTTCATACATCACCACTGCAATAGTGCTGTAAAATAGTGATAAGTTTTTATTATTTAATGTAACTACTCGCCGATAATGTATCACTGTTGTTTATACATGCAAACTGATGTGCAGTGTCGATCTTTTTTTTTTATTTAGAGTGGTTTTAAACCGTGTGAAGGAAATTGTTTAAACGCTATATTAACGATTAAATTAATATTTCGCATGGCACGTCATGTGAAGTAACATTTGTGACATCTTCAAGATGTGATACTCCACACCAGATTTAATAACTCCTGAAGCAGTTTGTGAAATGCAGCACAGGAAAGGTGCACAGGAAGGCTGGAGGCAGTTTAGAGTCCATGCCAGAATGAAACATCTCGTGCTAGTTCCTACGTCATCTGCAAAGCAAACTAGAGCTCTCTCTCTGTCTTTGTATGTAACGATCTCTTTTTGAAAGTGTTTTCGTGTGAGCTGGCTACTAGTTTTGTGACATCGCCAGTTTGTGTGTGAGGTAGCTACGGCATCCATCTTATATCCGCTACATCGTGATCATTGACTGGGAATTAATTATTTATTAACTTCAGCAGTATTTCTCGTATGATTCCTAATCAGCCATTTGCCTTGGGAGGAGTTCTCCCGTGCGTGCGTCGGTATTCTGGATGAGGTTTAGAGAGTACATGCCGCTGCCAGATCTTTCGATGGAGAATTAGTGTAACATCCAGTCTGTCTGTCGCGAGACCCGAACGGAAACCTGCGCTTTTCTCGGCAGCTGACGGACACGCCGTCGCTTTCGCAGGGGCCGCCGATGTACCACTAGTCCAGGCGGTCTGCACGGGTGCGGTCCTGTGGACGGCGCATGCTTCACGAGCGACAGATTCTTGGCAGTCTAATTACGTATGATGGGTGTTTCATAACGGTATTCCTTGTGCGATCGCATTGATATTAGTTATTTATTTTATGTTGGTACTGAAGGGTAAAGTAACTAGATGCTCACGGTCGCAAAGAGACCGGAGTATGACATGACTGAATTTTTTTCGTTACAGGCGAGCCATTTTCTGACGTTCTTCTGTTTACTGAGGTGACGGTTATTCCCAATTCAGTATGCGAGCAGCAGTTCGAAGCAGATACCATTCTTGAAAGTACGCTGTGTGCCGGAAACAAGCACAGTGGCCTCTGTTCTGTGAGTAAAAGTGTGGTGCACACTCACAACTTACTAATTATCAGCATCTTATTCTGTGGCTTTTCATAAATGCCTTTTACAGTGATAATTTGTAAGTAATTAATATTATAAAAGTATATTCCACCCAATTAACACAATTTGCTTTTCATAACTGAGTCATGCTCTCTGCTTGCAAACATTGTCAAACTATCCACATATTTTATAATCTAGCTATGAGCGGCCCCTAATGTCCTACGCTTCCCCGTTATTAATTTGTTACTGTCAGCAGATATCTGTGTGACTGAAACTAGAGGAAAATGAAACCGTTCATTGCATCTCTTCTCCAGGGCATCTGATTGATGGGTTTGTTGATACCTGCATTGGCAAGCAGTTTACATGGTGATGGAAATACCTGTAGTCAGACTTTGCAAAACTAATATACGTTATTAACTTTGAAAACATTCATGCCTGAATGTGCCATTTCGAATCAGTAACAGACAGAAGGTATAGGTGCACCAGTTTCCGGAACATAAATATAAATTAAAACAGTCGTTTTATTTCTGGAGAATAGGTGTATTTTGGATCGGTTACAGATTTACTACAGTGAACACTTACAAGGCTTATTCTCACACAGGTAATAATTTTCCATCATACAGTACAATTACGAACGAACACAAACACAGTAATTTCCCCACTGCATTAATGACAACCTCAGGACCACTTACCTCGATCTTCGTAATTACAGACCTTTCATCGTAATGCTGTGCTGTTGCACATTTCATTGTTAGCGTCTGTAGCGATGCTGAGTTGTCACTGTGATACTCGTGGCAAGTTCATCAAGTTCATGAGGCCACTCCCCTCCCTCCGAAGCGAAGCGTCTCTCGTCACCCAGGTGATCCGGTGACAGGCGGGCACTGCTGATCTGGAAAGGGTTAAGCCGATGGGTGTGAGGAAGTCGAGTGAATACTTTGCAGACACCAACATTGTCAAAAGACACGCCCGGAGGGTTCTGAAGTAGCGGCTGGGCTAGACGTTCCGTTACTTCGCAGAAACTTAGCGAAAACACTTTCTGGCGGGCTACCAGCGAGGCGTGGGAAGGACTTGTGTACCCAGGCAGTTGTGGCGGGAAAATTCCCGCGCTTTCTGCAAAATAGTAACTGTGATTGGCTAGCTCAGGGCATAGCTCTGTGACGTAGCAAAATCAGCGCAGAAATTGGCGCCAAGAATCTCCATTGGTGGAATGGTAGTGCTCCGGCAATAAAGTGGAATTTTCCGCCGGTTTTCGAGTTGCTGATTGGAACGTTTAACCACGGCCACTGTCGTGGGGGCGAGAATGCAGTGTGTTCGGCCTGTACGGGTGCTCGGGGTAGTCAGCTCTCGCCTTTCGGTCGAGGACGTCGAAGCAACCAGCCATCGCCTCCGGTACGCCAAATCGTGTTCTTGCAGTTAAGAAGACAGATTGGTAAGGTATGTCCGCAGCACCGGCAGACAGGGATTTTCCTAGGTGATAATCAGAGCTCAGCAGAGCGCGCCTGTTCGTCTTTTTCTAACTTTGTTCTGTCTTGGGTAGCAGCAATTAATGTTGGGTTGGCTATGTGTTTTCTCTTAAGATTTGAGTTGCCAGGAATTGGCTCCACATACCACTTCATCATAATCCTCACAATCTAGTTTAGGGACAACTTCACATTCACAGTGTTTGTTTGAGTATCGAATTTGAGCCAATTTGATGTATTGTAAATGTTTCATGTGTTTTTGTTTATTATTTTGTGTTTAGTCTTAATAAATCATATTGTTATTTTGGACAGAACTTTCATTCTGTTAATCGGTAGAGCAACCCTATCATTCCTCACTATGTTAATAAAACCTTCGTTTATTTAACTTATTTATCAAATTAAATTATTGCAGGTGCCAAACTCTCTTCTACTCCACTGGCAGGGTTGATTAGAGTCAGTTCGCGTATTTTTTTTAATCCTTGTGCAACAGCAAAAGTCGGAGTTACAATAGGGGGGGCTTAGAGCATCATTTACATATGTAGATTCTAGAAGAATTTAGTGTTAAATACACTGCTAGCCCCGGCACCTCGCATAAAATGGCGACCCTTAGCCTCGGATCTTTCCTGAGAATCACTGATTAGCAAACAGTATTCTAAGGTACGAACATTCAAATTTTTTTTCTCTACTATTTTTATGATTAATACACTAGATCTCTTTCTTGTAGTTCTGTGATTATTTTTAAGTAGCGGCGCATGATTACTGTTTTTGTTTTCAGCGTATATATTTGTTTGTTTTTTCATTGTTTTATGTGTTTCTTTGATCACATTTTGTCGTGTTTGTGGGTAGTTTCTGTACCACAACAAATCGTGCATGTAATTACAGCGTTGTTGAAATTTTATGTCTATGTGGAAAAATATATGTAGATTACTTTTATTGTGCATCGTAGATAAATTAGTTTTTCATGAATGATCACGAGAAGTAAGGCACGACTATTATCCAGCGAAGCTAAAACAAAAGAGGATACATAATGGATAAGGGGCAATTTACTGACGGGGATAGGTTCGGAGATGAGATGGGTACATTTTTAGCAGGACAGGACGGCAGGTTCATTGATGAGGAAGGTGATTTGGACGCGATCTTAGAGCAACGTCGCGGCCGTGATTATGATAGTGAGCTAGAGGATGAAACAGAGACAGGCACTCAGATCGAGACGGTAGCAGAAGTTTATAGTCAAACGGACGAGAGCAGACAGAGGCCAACTTGGTCACGTCAGAGCTCTAGCGCCCAGGTGTCCAGAGTTACATCGCCCATGTGTGACGAGGATCAAAAAGACACTAACCCAATACTGAGCTTCCTACGATCAATGAAAGAAGAGGCTGACGAACAACGTAAGAAGGAGAAGGAAGAAGCGGACGAACTGCGTAAGAAGGACACTCAGACTATAATTTCGCATATAGGAGCAATTCGTGGGGAATTACTAACAATAAAGAAAGAATGTGGAGAAGCAAAACAAATGTCAATGGTGGCACAAAAAGTAGCAGGCCTAGCCAAAACGGCAGCAACAGGGGCAATGAAAATCGCAAAAGTAACTTCTCAACTCGCAGGACGCTTGCGACGTGCAACACAAGCTCACTCAAAATCCCTAGCGTTCTTAAAAACCCAAGGTAATATCGCTGTTACGAACATCGCGAAACGAATGAAAGAAGTAGAGAGTCGGATAGCAAAACTAGAGCGAAACAGGCACACGAGCACTGCGCGTTCGGATACCAATGATGGAGTACACAGAATTATGTCTCCGAGGAAAAGCTCGCCGTGCTCTAGCCCAATGACCGAGTGCGGAACTAACAATGCACACGCAGAAACAGCGAGTAATAGCTCCAATAATTGTAGCCCACTTAGGAGAGTGAATTCTGAGTGCCACTGTGATACAGAGGTAGCAAATCACAGTTATCAGCAAGATAGAACAGGACACTCAGCAGACGTGCAAGTATCGGAAACGAGTGACAACACCAGTGTGAGGATCAGACAGGATTTTGATCACAATCACTTCCTGTCGATACTAAAATTCCAGAAGTTCAAAGATAATGGAGGGTCGATGCATCCGAAGAGTTGGGTGATGCAGTTTACAAATTCATTACCGTCGTCATGGCCATCCCAGGCCTGCGGACTTACTGGTCAAAGGAAACGCAAGACAGGATTAAAGAGCAAATAATATTTTGTCCTGAACTGGAAGTGTCCGGGCATAGGAGCGCAACAAAATTTTTTGATGATTTACTCAAGAAGAATCAGTTTTTAGATAGTCCATATAGCAACGGAGAAATCATTAAATTTTGTTTTTCCAAATTGCCAATTAGGTATCAACAGACACTTGTCGGGAAGTGTGGATCTGACATAGAAGCATTCAAGAGTCTATTACGCGAACTCGAAGTTGTCTTCGATAAACAAGACGCAAAGGACAGGAAGAAGGAGCAAAATAACAAATACCACGTACCAGCAAGGGAAGACAACAGATCGCATAATCGCACTGGTCAGTTAGGAAACCAGGGTTACGGAAATCAAGGTCACACTCCTCAAGGTTATAGAAACCAGAGACACGGAAACCAGAACGTCAGGGAACAGGGTCAATCTAGACAAGGAATCTGGGACAGGAGGAATAACGAACGGCAAAGCGACCGTAATTGGAGAGAGCGAAACCAAGAACAACAGGAGAACCAGGAGATTGAAATTAGACCTGCAAATCCTAATGCACGTCAGAGGAGGGGGAGTCTGACAAGGGATTGGCGCTAGTCCATAGGGCTCCACCACGTGTCTCACAGAAGGAAGTTCGTGGAATAGTAGTAGTGTAAGTGGTGTACATAGTAGAATAGGCAAATATATGAACCTTTCTTCGGGGAACAATAATCGTTGCATTAATAGATTAAGATTGTTAAAGTATTAACACGCTGCATTTTCTCGCATAAGAATTTACTGCTGCTAACTTTTTGTTTTGTTTATGTTCGCGACTTCCAGTGTCGATGGAGTAGGAGACACTACCTTTCCATGAGCAATGTTTTTGTCCTTTCCTGTCTGGTGTCCATGTTGAGGGATAATGATGAGTGAGGAGATGTCGCACAAACGGGCGCATACAAGAACGTGCTCTTAGAAGCGTTCTGAGAAGTCGTGATACGCTCCATAGCGGCCACAACCAGTTCGTGAGACGTTCATACCAATGCTTGCAGGTACGCGTCAGTGCACTGAAAGATTGTGGTATATTGCGTGATTTCGAGGATGAACATGGACAATATAGTTTTTACAGTGATGCGCCAGCATCGTTGTCTTGCAAGTCGAGGTGAACCTGTGAGCGTTTGACTCCAATGGTGCCCTAGACGGTAGAAATGCGGGCATAAAGCCTACCATGCCAATGTGCTGGTTGGGGATTTAGCGTGCTGCTTGTGACTGCCACAGATGAATAACCAAGGAATTATACTTGGAGATTTGTGACATACTGTGTAGCTGGTGTGTGGTGGGCGACGGAATCCTCAACAGGAACCAGGTGTGCTTTGATCGCGAAAACCGCATAACATAGAAAAAGAAGTTGCAACTATAAATTTATTGTCGTGTATAGCCATGGCTAACCCAGTCTCTGGAGTTTCAGTGACGCGTAATGAAAACTCGGAGGTCATGTCGTACGGCGCGCACATCACTGTCGGCAATAGCGGCGAGCAGCGAGACATCTCAACGTAACAGGATAAGTTAAACTGTAGGATTTAACAATAACTAGATTAATATTGTGGGGGTTTTCTACCACAAGTGTTTGGCGCGCGCCTGTTGGGATGTTATTTTTCAGGTCATCAAATCACAGACCCAAGATGGAGGGACGACCGGCGAGCGAACGTAGAATACGTAGTTGCTTGTTCTTTATAAGCTCAGTAAAACTTTGACCTGCATAATAACATAATTTATTCAAAAGACGTAGAATGTAGATCGTTAATTCTTGAGCATGTCTACTGTCGATCTATATAATTAATAGTAATATTAGTGTGGGCCCGCACATTTAGCTGTTCATCCAGTGTAGCGTCACACACCATGTACAGTAGTGAGACCGGTCTCTACACAAATATCAAGATAAATTATTTCCATGTCTAAATTTGATACACCAAGATTTTGTTATAATGATAGCCATAGATTAATAACTATAAAAGTAAAATAAGAGTGTCTGAAATGACAGACCATCAATGTGTCATTATGTAAATTTATTATAACATAGAAGGTCATGGGAAAAAGTTAGGCATAAGATTTTTGTCAGAACTGTGCAGATGACAGGTATCGTAGCAATGCAGAGGCCAGCCAGCGCAAAAACAAGAGGTCTTCGGCTACCTGCAAGAAGGCAAGCGTCCGGTCCTGCAAGCTGACAGTCACCGGGCCGTATACCTGAGGGATTAGGCGGGATCTTCGCTGGGCCACAAGCGAAAGTGAGGCTGGCCATTGACACTGACATGCGACCCACACGCGACAGCCTGCTAGCTCTCCGGACGCGGCAGCCGTTTGGAGGGATTCCCTGCGGCAGACCACGTTGTCGTGAGTACACAAAGAAGATCACATATCGTGTCAGAACCTGCGCCTCATGTGCCTCAGGACAGAAAGGGACGCTATATACTCACCTGTTTGGGTTTTTACAACTCACTAGCATTGGCCGATCTGCATACACAAAGCAGTATCATGCCACACTAACAAATGTATGGTCTCATTTCTAACTTCTCCTCTCTATTAGAGAGCAGTTTTAGCAATCGTCGCTCCTAGTTCGATCCTGTATGGACGACCTCACACACTTGTGGAGTCACTCCACGTGCCGTCATCCCTCGTCGAACTGCAATATTGGGAAACGTAAAGTACTGTCCAGCGAGAGAAGAGACCTAGACTAGTGATGTATCCCAACAAGTAGACCTCAGAGACAATTAATCGACGTGAGGAGAGCCTATCACTGTGTCTTCCTACCGTACTGCCGTGATCATATGCGTGGGTCTTGTTGCAATCTCAACAGAGTACTGCAGATGCTCCAGCACACCCTATTGCCGTTGCAACAACGTAGCAACAACACCCGACGTTTAGCCCTATGTGATGTCAGTACTGTGGAATTTGTGAAGTGCTTCGAATATTTCTAACAATGTGATTTAGTGCCTCATTCTCAGAACAGTCGTGAACTTTGTGCAATGTGCACGCACAACTTGATGCCCCATGAACCTTGTTTTTTTTCTTAAATTTCTTTCTCAAGTGTTGTTTTTGTAATGTATGTTATACCTTGTATGTGTTTCTCCACACCATGTTTTTTTTGTATTTTGTATTTATTGTTGTGTGTATGCAAACAGTGTGCCTGAAGTCCCCATAATCTGAAGCGGATACCACCACTGTCATTGTGAATTGATCATCAGTTCAGGGAAAGTTTTGTAAAGGTTATTCTTCCTGCAGGGAGACAGAATGAATCGAAGGTTGTAATTTGATTCTGAAAGCTCACAAAGAGATTGTTAACTTAAATAGTATCATGTGTGAGTGAGTTCAGGTTAGTTTAATCATTAAAATTGTTGTGACGTCTTGGGCATTTAATTACGGAGCACTCCAACTCTGATTGTAAAGAATAAATTGCTCCATATTTGGCCCACATGCCCGGGCCATATCTAGAGAGTGAATGTCTGTGTGAATCGGTGTTTGGAAGGGGCTCCCTGGGTATGGATGTGTGATGTGAGTGTTAGTGTTCCATATTAAGAAGGTGAAGTTGGCTACATCATAAATAATCCTCCCTCTATGAGCTGCATTTTTCAGTTGCAGTGACTTTCTTTGTAGAGTGCGGCATGTGCAGCCAGTTTGAGAGATTGTTCTTGGGCGATTGACTCACTACCTTGCTCCTAAGTGAGCCAACCGCTCACCAATTACAATCTAAAATGGCGTAGGGGCTATGAGAGGTGGCATGAGCCCCCTCTCATTTTCTTACGATTTTCCTCTCTAATTGTATGCAGTGAAAAGTAGCTATTCCTTCACACACGGACTTCCCACGCAGCGTCTCTCGTCACCCGGGTGATCCGGTGAACCTTGTTTTTTTTCTTAAATTTCTTTCTCAAGTGTTGTTTTTGTAATGTATGTTATACCTTGTATGTGTTTCTCCACACCATGTTTTTTTTGTATTTTGTATTTATTGTTGTGTGTATGCAAACAGTGTGCCTGAAGTCCCCATAATCTGAAGCGGATACCACCACTGTCATTGTGAATTGATCATCAGTTCAGGGAAAGTTTTGTAAAGGTTATTCTTCCTGCAGGGAGACAGAATGAATCGAAGGTTGTAATTTGATTCTGAAAGCTCACAAAGAGATTGTTAACTTAAATAGTATCATGTGTGAGTGAGTTCAGGTTAGTTTAATCATTAAAATTGTTGTGACGTCTTGGGCATTTAATTACGGAGCACTCCAACTCTGATTGTAAAGAATAAATTGCTCCATATTTGGCCCACATGCCCGGGCCATATCTAGAGAGTGAATGTCTGTGTGAATCGGTGTTTGGAAGGGGCTCCCTGGGTATGGATGTGTGATGTGAGTGTTAGTGTTCCATATTAAGAAGGTGAAGTTGGCTACATCATAAATAATCCTCCCTCTATGAGCTGCATTTTTCAGTTGCAGTGACTTTCTTTGTAGAGTGCGGCATGTGCAGCCAGTTTGAGAGATTGTTCTTGGGCGATTGACTCACTACCTTGCTCCTAAGTGAGCCAACCGCTCACCAATTACAATCTAAAATGGCGTAGGGGCTATGAGAGGTGGCATGAGCCCCCTCTCATTTTCTTACGATTTTCCTCTCTAATTGTATGCAGTGAAAAGTAGCTATTCCTTCACACACGTCTCTCGTCACCCGGGTGATCCGGTGACAGGAGGGCACTGCTGATCTGGAGAGGGTTAAGCCGACAGGTGTGATGAAGTCGAATGAATGCTTTGCAGACGCCGACATTGTCAAAAGACACGCCCGGAGTGGTCTGAAGTAGCGGCTGGGCTAGACGTTCCGTTACTTCGCAGAAACTTAGCGAAAACACTTTCTGGCGGGCTACCAGCGAGGCGTGGGAAGGACTTGTGTACCCAGGCAGTTGTGGCGGGAAAATTCCCGCGCTTTCTGCAAAATAGTAACTGTGATTGGCTTGCTAAGGGCATAGCTCCGTGACGTAGCAAAATCAGCTCAGAAATTGGGGCCAAGAATCTCCATTGGTGGAATGGTAGTGCTCCGGCAATAAAGTGGAAATTTCCGCCGGTTTTCGAGTTGCTGATTGGAACGTTTAACCACGGCCACTGTCGTGGGGGCGGGAATGCAGTGTGTTCGGCCTGTACGGGTGCTCGGGGTAGTCGGCTCTCGCCTTTCGGTCGAGGACGTCGAAGCAACCAGCCATCGCCTCCGGTACGCCAAATCGTGTTCTTGCAGTTAAGAAGACAGATTGGTAAGGTATGTCCGCAGCACCGGCAGACAGGGATTTTCCTAGGTGATAATCAGAGCTCAGCAGAGCGCGCCTGTTCGTCTTTTTCTAACTTTGTTCTGTCTTGAGTAGCAGCAATTAATGTTGGGCTGGCTATGTGTTTTCTCTTAAGATTTGAGTTGCAAGGAATTGGCTCCACATACCACTTCGTCATAATCCTCACAATCTAGTTTAGGGACAATTTCACATTCACAGCGTTTGTTTGAGTATCGAATTTGAGCCAATTTGATGTATTGTAAATGTTTCATGTGTTTTTGTTTATTATTTTGTGTTTAGTCTTAATAAATCATATTGTTATTTTGGACAGAACTTTCATTCCGTTAATCGGTAGAGCAACCCTATCATTCCTCACTATGTTAATGAAACCTTCGTTTATTTAACTTATTTATCAAATTAAATTATTGCAGGTGCCAAACTCTCTTCTACTCCACTGGCAGGGTTGATTAGAGTCAGTTCGCGTTTTTTTTTTTTTTTTAATCCTTGTGCAACAGCAAAAGTCGTAGTTAGAATAGGGGGGGCTTAGAGCATCATTTACATATGTCGGTTCTAGAAGAATTTAGTGTTAAATACACTGCTAACCGCGGCACCTTGCACGGTTTCTAAGTTCGTACTCTTTTGTTAACATGGTACATGCGCTAGCCAGCGAGTGGGACAGTGGGGAACACTCAGTACGCTATGTGCACCTTTCAGCAGTGGGGGTACTGTGGAGTCTGTGTTGCAGTCTTTCAGTATGTAAAACGCTGGCCTGGTAGTCGCTCCTCGCCAGGTGGTCGAAGAGACTGTAAAATGGGGGCTCGGTCACAGTGAAAGTTAGGGATTGTGCTGAGAGTAAGATTTGTATTATACTGGCTATGTTGACTGTTTCTACGACGTATGATGGAATGAGGTGGATTGTGGACAGGCTGCCAGAGTATCACCACACAATACGAGAGCTGTAATAGAGTGGTGAATGAGTGCTTGGTAGATGCTGCGCGATATTCCAGATTAACAGCGGAAACTCATTTATGTTTTACTCAAAATGCATCCATAAGCAGTGAGCACCCAACCAGAGAAGATACTGCAGTCAGCACGTAGTGCAAGGCCAGCAGCAGGTGGCATAGTGGTGAAAGCAGTCGCAATGCAAAAGCTCTGACCCAGCAAGCCAGGAACACTGCATCGACTCTACCAACTTGATGCCATTACAGCCCAGGATGGAGACAGCAGAGGAGCGGATGATCACGCTATTGAGCCATGCTGAAGGGACAGCTCACAACAGCAGAGTCTGCTCAGTTCAGCAGTAGGACATGGTGGATGAGTGGCTGTACATCACTGGATGGGAATTGGAGACCCTCAGGGTGGGAGGCAGAAGGAGCTGAAATAGGCCATGCAGGTGGTCCAGTGATTGGAAAGTGTTAAATCAAAATCTTTGGTCTTGTCATCAACACCAGTGCCACAGCCAACAACATCACAGTCTGAAGACGGTCACTGAAATGTTCAAATGGCTCTGAGCACTATGGGACTCAACATCATAGGTCATAAGTCCCCTAGAACTTACAACTACTTAAACCTAACTAACCTAAGGACATCACACACACCCATGCCCGAGGCAGGATTCGTACCTGCGACCGTAGCAGTCCCGCGGTTCCGGACTGCAGCGCCAGAACCGCTAGACCACCGCGGCCGGCAAGACGGTCACTGATCGAGCCATTTACACTGATATACTGACTGGCTAGTAGACTTGTAAACTTGAGGGCCGGCACAGGTCCCTTCTCGAGAACGGCAGTTGGCTAACTGCGATACCTTTCACCAGAAAACGTGCAGTATGTGAACTGGCTCGGAGCCTACTTGTATTGGTAGTGCATCAGTTCTGACCGCACGCGTCTTGACACGCCTTTGACTTACATGTGAAGTAACCGTGCCATCGACACTGCAGTAGCTCTGCCTCCCTCTTTCGTCACTGATACTGCTATTCTGGGTGCACACTGTGATGCACCAGTGGCGTCCAATAAACAACGCAACGCCTTTTTTCTCGGCCAGTCTCGACTGAGAAAATGTGGAATTTGTCGTGGGACATGCTAGAATATTCCCACTTGTGTCTCTATAGTGTCATGAAGTTCTGATGAGTAACGAGGCTGTACGTAGCCTTCTAAATGGCGTCTATAATGGAAGTGTTCTCCGCGCATAAAGCTGTCATTGAGTTTCTTTTGCCAGAAAACCAGAGACATTCGTGCGTGCTTGCAGAATACCTCTGGAGAACTGGCAGTGAAGAGAAGAGCAGTGAGTTGTTGGGCGAGGCGCCTCCCATCACTGCTACGAGGCCGCGCAGGCCCGTCCGACCCCCCCCCCCCCCTGCCCGGCACCCCGGCTGGCCGCACACAGCTGCGTCTCCCGCAGTGTTGAACGTGCGGACACTCTCACTCGAGGTGGTCGACGGATCGCAGTCGAACACCTCGGAGCTCAACTGGACGTCTCTGTCGGCAGTGCTGACACGCTCGTCCACCAGCTGAGGTACTCAAAGGTATGTGCCTGCTAGGTTCGTCGCCGCCTGACAAAAGACCATAGAGAGCAAGAGTGGACCGTCTGTTCGGCCCACTGAAGGATGCACTCTGCGGGAAGCAGTGTGTCGACCACTGAGAGGTTTTATGTGCAGCCAGGCGTTGGCTCTGACGCCCACCATTTGAGTGGATCCGTGCGGGCGTGCTCGCACTCCCAGTAGAGTGGTGTAGGCCCATCGCATTGAAAGGAGGTTATGTTGTAAAGCAGGGTTTTGTAGCCAAAAGAGTCAGGAATAATACGGTGTATTGAAATCCTAAATAAAACCAACCTCATTTTGGAGAAAAATGTGTTGCCTTGCTTCACTTAGTGTCACCTTTTCACGTGGCCCCTTGCATTAGACGTAGAAGATGTCTCCATTTTTCCCGAGCCGCACCAGTTAAGCAGCGTAATACGCTTCTCTCCATTACAAAATCCATCTGTGGTATCAATAGTTTGAAAAAAAAAATTTTGTAATTGAATGCTTTTAAAGGTTTCTTTGAAAACATCTGAGTATAGCTTGGAAATTAGTTCTTAAAATATTGCATCGGTTATGAGCCTAGCACTTTCGTTTGTGACGTAAATTACAGGGCAGTTCTTAGCCATATTTACTTTAATAATAATGAATCGAGTCTTCCATCTAATTATTGTCACTGATTCGCGTAAATGCTGTTAGAAGCAATGGTCAAGAAAAACACAATCTCGTAACGATAGTCGTACGACATTACGTCCATATGAGGTAATTATTTTCGCACCACAAAAACAACTATGCCACTGTAAATGACTATCGTTGTCAATATTTCTCAATATATTGGTTTAACAGTGCATAGTTCCGCAACTTTCCTTTATAGCATGACTTGAAATCACGTCTTTGTTAGTTTGTAGCTAGGCCCATTTAAAAATCAATAATTTATTGTACACCCCCTTGTTTTGATATAAATAAGATCTTCTCCAGGTCCACAGACTTCTGTGGAATAGAAATGTTGCGCGAATGTACAGAAAAGTATTAAAATTAATATTTGCCCCGTAATGGCTGCTATCCTGTAGCTCCTGCGATGCTACATTGCCTCGACTGCCCAGTTTGCTACACTTGTTATAAATGCTATATTATTTGACACAGGGCGATTACAATTACGAAATGAAAGCGTTAAACGACAGTTTAAGTTAAAAATCTATTTCACAATTAGTAACACATTATGCACTCATACATATCTGGAAGACTCAGAGAAATCTTATAACAACGACAGTGTCAGAGAAAAGGCGCCAGAGAGAGAATGTTAAGAAGAGAGGCGCTATGAAACTGGCTCTCATATATATAATTGTAACAGTCACAAATATAAACATAAAAATACTGTTTCACAGTACATTATATCAAGTGCCGCGCAGAGTGGCCGCCTGGTTTAGGGCGCCATGTAACGGATTGCGCGGCCCCTCCCGCCGGAGGTTCGAGTCCTCCCTCGGGCATGGGTGTGTGTGTGTTGTTCATAGCATGAGTCAGTTTAAGCAGTGTGTAAACCTAGGAACCGATCACCTCAGCAATTTGGTCCCTTAGGAATTCACACACACACACACACACACACACACATCCAGTCTATATCGTCACTGGTTTTCTCCAGACTAACATTTCGTAGAATTTACAGTCTTCTATCCCATGTTCATTGATTTTATTTTTCACTAGTTATTACGTTAAACAGAGTTTCTTTTATTACTGTCACTCAGTTCATTAATTTGTACCAAATACAAAAATTTTGAGACAAGTACACATGGGGAGGCTATATACGCCCTGGAATGGCCATGCATTCATCTGAATATTTTCTGTAATGGACATTCCAGTTGAGTTCTTGTTTTTTCTAACACTCGTATGCACTAACAATTCATGGTACAATCATTGTTCACCGATTTTTACGCATAATGTCTATATAGTTTGTTAGTTAATGTTCATTTTATGAACATTTGCGTTGCATTTCATCATATCTACCTTATTACAGGATGAAATTAAAGTTTTAGAAACTTATAAACTACTATTTGCTTCTGCTTGTTATTATGTATATTATGGCAGATTAATTTGTATCTACTTATTAAGGCTGGTTGACACATCTACAGCTGTTCTTATAAAAGGCACTTGTTTGGAGTGGAGATTTGCTAGCTTAAGCCGTTAGAAAGTGTATAGTCCTCCAATTAGGGTTCGGCTCACATGAAAGACGTCTCGAAAAACCAGGAAAGGACCTATCTCCACTCCCAGTTCGCTCAGCTTTTACTTTTGTCTAGCATTTGTAAAACATTTAATTCAATGAGAGCTATTATGCTGACATTTTAGAGTCGTGTATAAATATACAGATCAAACACGACTGCATAGTTATTTTTGGCTACAAGCATTAAGTTTTATAGAATTTCTCCGAAGAGTTTGTGTTTCCAATTATACGATGCAAATATTTCAATTTTTTCGAAGGTGTTTTCTGTCGTGTGAAGTCTCCAACGACGTTGGCAAGGTTTTGCTACCGTGACGTTGTGGTCTCGGTGTGGAAGTTGAGAAACTCCCTGCAGGAGTGTCGGGTCGAACTCGGAACCCCCCAGGCGGCGACTGCTTAGCTGCTGCCGCCAAGTTAACGCTGCCTCGTTCCCGCGCACTTGGACTGCTTTCGACTGTGCAGCTCCGTCATGTGTGGCTATCACAATGTTTAAAGTACATCACTACACACTGATTAACTTTGACGTTACGTTCTGCAGGATGAAACACATAAGAATTTTGCATTGTTATTGTTTATTCAGGACCAGTTCTGAAGATTATTTGGGTTGCCGATTTATTCTCACATATCTTCCACAGTTATTGAGCACCCATTGCTTTTTCTTTAATTTTTTTTCCAAACAACATCATGATACATGAAAAACCCACCACCTAAAACATTAGTGGTTCCTTTTTTATACTAGGGATTACAGTTACTGCAGCATTTGTTAATTGGTTACTAAGTATGTTAATTATTTTACTTCCACTATGGGCATTCTAAGTGCTACCAGTGCTTGTTCTACTTTGAATCTATTCTACCTGCAGCGTTACATGCGTGCCAGCGTATTATAAACCTACTTTTTTGGCCGTGACCACCGAGCTAACCCCAGTGTGCATGCCCCTGGCACCGGGCTGGCCCAAGATGTTTTGAGTCGCCGCAGTTTTATACTAATGGTGTTACCCTAACTTGTCCTACGTGTTAATCTAATTATAATACCACTGTCAAAACCGGTGTGTGTCCAATTCGGTCTGAGTGTGCATCCTCCTCCTAGTCCTGGACGTGGCGGATCCCAGCCGTGAGCCAGCTGGCAAAATCCACACCCTGGCGGAAAGGGACAGGTGCTCAGAGTCCGGTCGGGTTGAAGTCTGGTTTAATCTGTTATTGGTTGTTCCTTAGGATCTCTTTTAGTGCTCTGCTTGATATCTCATTAGCAAGGTTGTTTAAGATTTGAAAATAGTCCTCATACCTGAGCAAGTGGTACGTGTCATTCATTGTTTGCTAATTGAAGTCTTAGTTGTTATGTGACATCGTCGAAGAGGTGGCACTCATACGCCACAATGTCCAGGGCCCCACAGTCACACGTTGGTGTAGCCTGTTTCCCAAATTGTCATAGGTGTGCTGGGTAGGGTCCATGTCCAGTAGGAAAGTGCAGCAGTCCTCTTGATGGCTTCAGATGTTTGAGCTGGAGTCGCTCCTTGATATTAGGCGGCAGTTCGTGTGTTCGACGACCTGTTTTGTAATTATCCCATTGCTCCTGCCATAGCTCCTCCCCCCTGTGTTTAATTTTAGATTTAATACCCAAGTGTGTCCCCATTAGTTCAACTATTTTATCCCTTTTTAAGCCAATACCGTGCAGACTGTTCCCTCATTTTGATATCTAGGGGACAGAGGCCCATTAGTGCAAGTAGCGCCCCTCCTGGAGTCGTCCTGCATGCCCCTACAGAACGCAGGAGGATATTTCGCTGCACTCTTCTAACGGCCATGGCGGGCATGACCTTCGTGAGCCTGTGAGCCCAGACTCTGACCCGTGTCCTACAATTGATGTAAGAATACTGTTTGATACGATTTTATTAGATCAGGTGACAAATGAAATCGCTTATGGCCAATCCCAATCAAGTTGTTTACTGTTTCCTGAGATCTCGTGTCACTGTGTCAATATTTAATGTATAGCTCCACCTCTTTTTGACGACTATGCCTAGGTATCGGGCCTCACGGCACCAAAGAACTGGCGAGCCATCTATTCTTACCGTAGGATTCCTGATAAATTGTCCCTTGAGTGACAAGTATGTCGACTTACTAGGTGATATCGTCATTTTGGTATTATGACACCGTGTAGTTAGAATGGATATTGACCTTTCAATTTTAGGTTCCAACTCTTCATGGCTACGACCGCCAACCAGCAGAAGGTCGTCTGCGTAGGCTATGCCCTCTAGCACATCATCGCTATTCTGCAGGTTATCTAGGAGTGGTTCCATAGTTATGTCCCACAAGAGTGGCCCCAGGACAGAGACCTGTGGATACCCCTTTGTGATGTGTTTATTGATTCTCCCGCTACAGGACGACAGCCACACCTCCCTTCCCTCACAATATCTCATGAAACAACCATATAGCGGCCCTGGACACTCTTTCTCCCAGAAGCAGGAGAAGAGCGAAGGCCACCACAGATTGTTAAAGGCGCCACTGATATCAACGTCGATGCCGACAAAGTATTTGTGCGGGGCTGAGTCACAGACCTTCGCAGCCAAGGCGATGACTGATCTCCCGGACCGATAACCAAACTGCCTGTCACTCATCCTGCACAGCACACTGTGTGCTGCCAGTCTGTCTGCTAGCAACCGCTCAAAAAGCTTACCCAGTAGGTCCAGCAAGCAGACAGCTCTATAAGATTTATCTTCCTTTGGATCCTTGTTTGGATCTTTCTTAATTATCACTACATTTGCCTTCTCCCAGATGCAGGGGAATTTCCTGAGTATTAGGCACTCATTATATAACTTAGTGAGAGATGCCACCAGCTGGGGGGCCAGGAATTGCACCAACTCCACTGTGATGCCATCTGGGCCAGAAGCTTTGCCCTTCTGGAGCCTTTATCAGGGCGCCCACCTCTTCTTCACAGAAGGGGTAAACCATGCTGTTGTTTTCATTAGTTGATCTTTCCTTCTGATTTCTTGTTGTGCTTCTGAGTCATTTTCCTCTTCGTCATCAGGCAACAGGACCCACAGAAGGACCGTAACAGTTTCCTGCCAAGATTCCGTCATAGGACCCCCATCCTTGATGGTAGACAACAACGCAGGTGATCTTATTTTCTCCCATACTAGCTTGTTTGGAATGCTCCATGGGACTATAGCCAGTTGGTTTTGAACAAATTTTTCCCAGTTAGTCAGTCTAACTGCCCTTAGCTCCTGCTGAAACTTATCTCTTGCCACTCTGTATACTAGCAACCAATGCTGCTTTCCTTCCCAGATGACCCATCACTGGTAGTGCCTCCTGGCCCTCCCTACGAACTGGCGCATCTGTCCCAGTTTGCGGGGAGGTCGCAACAGCCCTCCTCCTGGTTGCTACAGCAGCTTTCACCGCCCTGATCACTGCTTTTAAAAGTTCCTCGGCGTGTTGCTCCACGTTCTCGTCACCTTCTGGTAATGTTGGTATATCACACTCCCTAGCCAAGCGATCCGAATCAGTCTTATTGTAATTGAACTGTGACTCCCACCCCATGTCCCAGCAGCACTCCCTTGTGTAACTATGATCGCTAGTTGTTACTTGCTCCCAAACCGTCCAGTCTGTTACGAGGCTGGGCATCACCAAGGTAATGTTGATGTTTGTGCCTTCTCCCCCACCACCTGCGTAGGTAATGGGGTGCCCTTGCTTGTTGGCGACCATTAGTTGTACGGACATGATCGTCTCTTCAGCCTTCTCTCCTAGTTCATCTCAAGTGCCGCTGAACCACTGGGGGGACTTCGCATTTATGTCTGCTGTGATTACAGTTCTGTGCCCCCGCAATGCCGTGGCTACCTGAGTTAATTTGTCAAGAAATTCATCAATTTCTCTGCCGTATAAATGAAGTTCACTCCTTCCTCTCTCCAGCAGCCAAGTGGAGGCTGGGTCCTTTTCCCACAAATCCCTAGGAAGAGGTGGTGGTCAGATGACTCTGGTTAGTGGAAGTAGTTCTCAATGGGAGCGCCCTCTGATGGTGTTACTGTGTACTATACCTCATGGCAAACACACTGGATGGCTGTACTGCATGGAATAGTTTAAATAAAGACTTATGTCCAGCACAAGTCGAGACCTTTTCGTGCAAAACCCTAGGAGGAGGCAGTGGTCAGATGACTTAGGTTAGTGGAGGTGGCCCAATTGCTCTTTCTTTCTCGCCTTTTCCTTAGGTTGGTAGAGATAGCCAAAGTGATCTTTCCTTACTGCCAAAATTCAAACTTCCCGCCAGTTCCTAGGATGAAGTGATGGTTGGATGACTTGAGTTCGGGGGGTATCCCAATTGAACTATTTTCCCGCCATTTTCTTAAGTTATTAGAGATAACTATGGTATGATGCAGTATCCTGTTGGAATTTGAACTTCCCGCCATTTTCCTGGGGGAGGGGATTTGAGGGGGGTTAGATTAGTGGATTTAGCACAGTTGACCAGTATTCCCACCAATATTCAAACTTCCCGCCAAAATCCGCTACCTTGGATGATGTCATGGCCGCCATTTTGGATGACGTCATCGCACCACCTTGGATGACGTCATCGGCGCCATCTTGTATAATGGTACTTTGGTGTAGAATCAGCTTTGTCCCAATACTGGCGTTGCCAAACTGCGGGGGGAGGGGGGGGGTGCAGTTGAGTGTATGTTACAGGGATTCTCTACTGTTTAGTTCATGCACATAATAACGTTGTACCCCTTAATGCCACAGGAGGGTGCAAAACAGGAGGGCTGAAATGTTGCGACCCCCTTTGCTGCTTTGGATTATGTTCAAATTTCGTCTTATGCTTTGAAGAGTCTCTATTGAATCCACTATGTCTATCAGAACAAAAATATTGGTCAAACTACACTCCAAAGTAGTCTGATCACGTTCAGGCGGGTTGTAGCTGCACGATGTCCCTCTGTCTGGCACATAATTGTGACTTACAGACTAATCATGTAAATGTGGATGTAGGTGTAGAAGTAGAGTCGGACTGAAACGCCCAGGGGGTGGGAGCAGTATTGAACATTGTCAAGAACGTTGTCGTGCTGCTCATCGCACTAAGAACTGTCGATTTCGACCTTGAAACGTGTGTCAATCAACTCCCCGAGGGAAGGGGTGGTTTCATTGACGCCATTTATGCCACCCCCTGAGAACTTTTCGTATCGATTCTAACCGGCGATGTGTGTCAAACGTTTTTCTTGGCCACCTATTAGAAAACCTCGTGATTTCGATGCTGTGCGTTGTGGTTCTTGCGTCCATTGAAGAGGCGTCAAAAGAAGGGGTGAAATGCCGGTAACTGGGTGTTGGTTCAAATGGCTCTGAGCACTATGGGACTCAACTGCTGTGGTCATAAGTCCCCTAGAGCTTAGAACTACTTAAACCTAACTAACCTAAGGACATCACACACATCCATGCCCGAGGCAGGATTCGAACCTGCGACCGTAGCGGTCGTGCGGTTCCAGACTGTAGCGCCTTTAACCGCTCGGCCAATCCGGCCGGCTAACTGGGTGTGTGACGACATTCCCATCATATGATACTTCCAGGCTGGCACTGGGCCAAACTGTGGTGAAATTTTCTTCCATTTTGACGTCATTAACCCACCTTGCAACTCACTTGAACTTCTGAACTGTGCCTTTTTCCCGAATGTGTCGACATCCTGCTGTTGGCGCGTCTCGGACTCCAAGGGTGACGTCGCACTGCTCTACACTTTTACAGAGGAAGTCTGTAGGCACCTTTTGGGCGAAGTTTCAACCTTATGCGTCGTAATGGGAGACAATCACGAAGTGTCAAAGAAGTCATCCCTTAATTTTATTGTGCAGTTTAGGAGTAGTCGTATGGGTGGACTGTGTAGGAATAACGACCTGTCAAAGATATGAAGGAACCCTAGAACCGCCGAAGACTGTCGTTAGTAAATATAAACGCAGGAAAAACAAATGCAGAAGCGGAATGTGCAATAGTTGGTGTAATAGCTGGTAAAGGGTATGATTTTTTGTTCGACAAGCACCCATTAAAGGTAAGAATGAACCCTAGACCCACCAGAAACGGTCCCCAGTAGAAATGAACACAAGAAAAACGAAAGCAGAAGTGGAATCTGCAATAGTGAGTGTAATATTTTGTAAAGTGTCTAAGTTTTGGTTAGGCACGTGGGCGCATGTTTCGGTAGCTTCGAGAGACTTACTCGGTAAGAGGCAATGAAACCCACGGCATTATAGCTTGAGTGGGTCAGGGGACAGTGATGTTCAGCCACTGGGGTCGGAAATGATGAAATTTCAATTGGAGGCAACCAAGTTTAGATAGTGTGACTGAGTGGCGTCTGATGTAAGCGGTGGCTACAGCAAGGTCCTAGACTGAGAGTTTCTGCACCAGCATCATGCCGTAATTGGCCTACAGTGACATGTGGTGGAGCTTAGTGGCTACGGAAAGCTGTCGTCACTTCTGACCCATCGCAAGGGGCGTCTGTTGTACGAGGCAACCCAGTTAAACTCTAAACAACGACATTAAGCCTTAATTGGCATGATTTGGTGCTGAGTGATTAGACCCAGAAGAAGGCCGCTGCAATCGTGGCCGAAACGTTGGTTTTTCTCCAGCAGTAGTAGTTTTTACATTATGGCGCGGTACCATACCCAGAAAACTTTTATGTCGACTGATACCGAGAAGTCGATATGGATGAATGTGGAGCCAGAGTTACCAATAGGTACGTTGCGTGTAGTGGAACCTCTAGAAGATAGTGACATATTAGAGGCAGCGTCTTGTTTAGTAAGGCGAAGCATAATACAGGGTGTTTCAAAAATGACCGGTATATTTGAAACGGTAATAAAAACTAAACGAGCAGCGATAGAAATACACCGTTTGTTGCAATATGCTTGGGACAACAGTACATTTTCAGGCAGACAAACTTTCGAAATTACAGTAGTTACAATTGTCAACAACAGATGGTGCTGCGGTCTGGGAAACTCTATAGTACGATATCTTCCACATATCCACCATGCGTAGCAATAATATGGCGTAGTCTCTGAATGAAATTACCCGAAACCTTTGACAACGTGTCTGGCGGAATGGCTTCACATGCAGATGAGATGTATTGCTTCAGCTGTTCAATTGTTTCTGGATTCTGGCGGTACACCTGGTCTTTCAAGTGTCCCCACAGAAAGAAGTCACAGGGGTTCATGTCTGGCGAATAGGGAGGCCAATCCACGCCGCCTCCTGTATGTTTCGGATAGCCCAAAGCAATCACACGATCATCGAAATATTCATTCAGGAAATTGAAGACGTCGGCCGTGCGATGTGGCCGGGCACCATCTTGCATAAACCACGAGGTGTTCGCAGTGTCGTCTAAGGCAGTTTGTACCGCCACAAATTCACGAAGAATGTCCAGATGGCGTGATGCAGTAATCGTTTCGGATCTGAAAAATGGGCCAATGATTCCTTTGGAAGAAATGGCGGAACAGACCAGTACTTTTTGAGGATGCAGGGACGATGGGACTGCAACATGGGGCTTTTCGGTTCCCCATATGCGCCAGTTCTGTTTATTGACGAAGCCGTCCAGGTAAAAATAAGCTTCGTCAGTAAACCAAATGCTGCCCACATGCATATCGCCGTCATCAATCCTGTACACTATATCGTTAGCGAATGTCTCTCGTGCAGCAATGGTAGTGGCGCTGAGGGGTTGCCGCGTTTGAATTTTGTACGGATAGAGGTGTAAACTCTGGCGCATGAGACGATACGTGGACGTTGGCGTCATTTGGACCACAGCTGCAACACGGCGAACAGAAACCCGAGGCTGCTGTTGGATCACCTGCTGCACTAGCTGCGCGTTGCCCTCTGTGGTTGCCGTACGTGGTCGCCCTACCTTTTCAGCACGTTCATCCGTCACGTTCCCAGTCCGTTGAAATTTTTCAAACAGATCCTTTATTGTATCGCTTTTCGGTCCTTTGGTTACATTAAACCTCCGTTGAAAACTTCGTCTTGCTGCAACAACACTGTGTTCTAGGCGGTGGAATTCCAACACCAGAAAAATCCTCTGTTCTAAGGAATAAACCATGTTGTCCACAGCACACTTGCACGTTGTGAACAGCACACGCTTACAGCAAAAAGACGACGTACAGAATGGCGCACGCACAGACTGCGTTGTCTTCTATATCTTTCACATCACTTGCAGCGCCATCTGTTGTTGAAAATTGTAACTACTGTAATTTCGAAAGTTTGTCCGCCTGAAAATGTACTGTTGTCCCAAGCATATTGCAACAAACGGTGTATTTCTATCGCTGCTCTTTTAGTTTTTATTGCCGTTTCAAATATACCGGTCTTTTCGAAACACCCTGTATATGTACAGAAGGAGGACGGAGGCAGGGTAATACCTATCAATGTGGATAAATTTGGAGCTGAGAACGTTATGTCGTTAAATAGAACATTGGAGGCGGGAAAGAAGACTGCTGCGCAGGAGGTGCAGGATACGAGGGGCCGAAGGTGAAGCATTTGAAGGGTACGGAGGGAGCACAGGTGAAAGAGCTGCTTGTGTTTCTTCCACGAGGGCCATTGCCTGAAATACCCGTGAAGCAACACAGGATTCCGACAGCGAAGGAAGCACTGGTGTACAAGAGGGCATATGGAATACGACAGTCTCTGCACCTGATTTTAGAACAGTTTATTTATCAACACTTGGCAGACAGCATGCTAGAACAGAGAAGTAGTCCATGGGAGAGGTGGGAACTGTAATTGTATCAGAGAAGTTGGTGGGTGGTTTGAGGCAATATCGACTCTGTTGCGATTATAGCCACTTAAATACGAGGTAAGACTACGACAGATGCCTACCCAACTCCAAGCATCATAGAGACGACTCACAATCTGGGGCACCACTCATCAATGGGACCCAAGTGTGGGATCACCAGTTACAAGTGGCTCCAGAGGATAGAACGAAGATCCCGTCTTCAGCACCATGGTGAAATAATCGATATTTCCTTGTGTAAACTATCGGTTTGGTTTCAAGAATGCACCAGTGACATTCCAGCGAATTTTGGATGAGGTGTTGAAAGGACTGAAGCTTTGTCAGTCGCTAGAGTATCTTGATGACACATTTGTTTTTACAGTGGGTATGGAGGAATGTTGACAAAGCCTGACAGAAATTACGAACTGCATGTCTATCACTTAAGAGTGAGAAATGTCATTTTGTGTTGCAATAAGTAGATTATGTGGGTCAAGTTGTTAGTGAGATATGTGTGAGGACTGATCCGAGCTCAAAAAGGTGCTGCGAGATTTCCGAGACCAGGAGTGAGCAAGGAGTTATACACTTTTCTGGGCCTCACAAATTTTTGTAGGAAGTTCACGAGAAGATTTGTGGATATGTCACGGCTGCTTATGCAGTTTTTATACAAAGATATCGAGTATGTGTGATCTTAAGATTTCCACCGTCGTTCGGCGATTTAATGGAGTTACTAACGTTGAATCCAGTGTTGTACAATCTGTGTTACCTGTCTGGAAAGAAGATCAAAGTGGCTGCCTTTAAATGGTTATTATGTTTGCAGCTCCTATCCAGTAGTCTGACAAGGCGGGCGCTAAAGCTCAGTGACTTTGAGTACGAAGTAAAAGCGATGTTGACGCTCTAGGCTTGGAAAATTCACCACAAATTTGTGCATGAAATGGACGGCAGTAACATAACCGACATCACAGAGCCGTACACAGGCCCGTGCCGCCCCCTGTAAGGCAAAGTGCAGACTGTACGCTCAAACACCGGCAGACCACACCTCCAGTCTCTGTGGCCAGAGTCCCCGCACAGCCCGTGTATCGGCTTTGTCAAGCTAGCGGGACAGGCGAGAACAAGTTACACTATGTGATCAAAAGTATCCGGACACCTGGCTGAAAATGACTTACAAGTTCGTTGCACCCTCCATCGGTAATGCTGGAATTCAGTATGGTGCTGGCCCACCCTTAGCCTTGATGACAGCTTCCACTCTAGCATCCATATGTTCATTCAGGTGCTGGAAGGTTTCTTGGGGAATGCCAGCCCATTCTTCACGGAGTGCTGCACTGAGGAGAGGTATCGGTGTCGGCCGGTGGGGCATGGCACGAAGTCGGCGTCCCAAGACATCCCAAAGAAGTTGTATAGAACTCAGGTCAGGACTCTGTGCAGGGTAGTCCATTACAGAGATATTATTCTCGTTTATCCACTCCGTCACAGGCCGTGCATTATGAACAGGCGTTCGGTCGTTTGAAAGACGCAAACGCCATCCCCGAATTGCTTCTCAACAGTGGGAATCAAGGTGCTTAAAACATCAATGCTGGCCTGTGCTGTCATAGTGCCACGCGAAACAACAAGGGATGCTGCCCCCTCCATGAAAAACGCGACCACACCGTAACACCACCACCTCCGTATTTTACTGTTGGCACTACACACGCTGGCAGATCACGTTCACCGGCCTTCGCCATATCGACACCCTGCCATCGGATCGCCACGTCGTGTACCGTGGTTCTTCACTCCACACAACGTTTTTCCGCTGTTCTATCGTCCAATGTTTACTCTCCTTACACAAAGCGAGGCATCGTGTGGCATTTACCAGCGTGATGTGTGGCTCATGAGCAGCCGCTGGGCCGTGGAATCCCAGTTTTGTCAGCTCCCGCCTAATGTCATAGTACTTGCAGTGCATCCGGGAGCAGTTTGGGATTCCTATGCGATGATCTGGATAGATGTCTGGCTATTATACATTACGACCCTCTTCAACTGTCGGCGGTCTCTGTCAGTCAACAGTGGAGGTCGGCCTGTACGATTTTGTGCTGTACGTGTCCCTTCACGTTTCCAGTTCACTATCACATCGGAAACAGTGGACCTAGGGATGTTTACGAGTGTTGAAATCTCACGTACAACCGAATGACACAACTGACACCCAATCACCTGACCACTTTCGAAGTCCGAGACTACCGTAGAGCGACCGATTCTGCTCTCTCACGATGTCTAATAACTACTGAGGTCGCTGATATGGAGCACCTGGCAGTAGATGGCAGCACAATGCACCTAATATGAAAGACGTATGTTTTTGAGGGTGTCCGGATACTTTTGATCATAGTGTTCGTTCATCTACAAATACATCGCAGTCGTATGATTCACGCGACATGACACAATTCTACTTACCTCTCCTAACACGCCTACACCGGCCATTGCAAGTGCGGTATCCGCCGTCGGGGGGGCCACGATTTTCGCTGTAGGTGTGCCTCAGTGTGATGAAAATTTCGACAACACAGAATTTTTACAATAATTTGATGGTGAAGTGAATGAGTAATGCTTCGAAATAATCTTAGGTTAAAGACAGCAAATATCCATTGAATACTCACCTTAACATGTACCTGTGGGGCAGGATGAACTATTGTACACCACTGGCCATTAACATTCCTACACTACGAAGATGACGTGCTACAGACGTGAAATTTAACCGACAGGAAGAAGATGCTGTTATGTGCAAATGATTAGCTTCTCAGAGCATTCACACAAGGATGGCGCCGGTGGCGACACCTACAACGTGCTGATATGAGGAAAGTTTCCATCCGATTTCTCATACACAAACAGCAGTTGACCGGCGTTGCCTGGTAAAACGTTGTTGTAATGCCTCGTGTAAGGAGGAGAAATGCCTACCATCACGTTTCCGACTTTCATAAAGGTCGGATTGTAGCCTATCGCGATTGCGGTTTATCGTATCGCGACATTGCTGCTCGCATTTGTCGAGATCCAATGACTGTTAGCAGAATATGTAATCGGTGGGGTCAGGAGGGTAACACGGAACGCCGTCCTGGATCCCAACTGGCTCGTATCACTAGCAGTCGAGATGACAGGCATCTTATCCGCATGGCGTAACGGATCGTGCAGCCACGTCTCGATCCCTGAGTCAACAGATGGGGACGTTTGCAAGACAACAACCATCTGCACGAACAGTTGCATGGACTATCAGCTCGGAGACCACGGCTGCGGTTACCCTTGACTCATCATCACAGACAGGAGCCCCCGCGATGGTGTACTCAACGACGAACCTGGATGCACGAATGGCGAAACGTCATTTTTTCGGATGACTCCAGGTTTTGTTTACAGCATCATGATGGTCGAATCCGTGTTGGGCGACATCGCGGTGAACGCACATTGGAAGCGTGTATTCGTCATCGCCATACTGGCGTATCACCCGGCGTGATGGTATGGGGTGCCATTGGTTACACGTCTCGGTCAGCTCTTGTTCGAATTGACGGCACTTTGAACAGTGGGCGTTACATTTCAGATGTGTTACGACCCGTGGCTTTACCCTTCATTCGATCCCTGCGAAACCCTACATTTCAGAAGGATAATGCACGCCCGCATGTTGCAGGTCCTGTACGGGCCTTTCTGGATACAGAAAATGTTCGACTGCTGCCATGGCCAGCACATTCTCCAGGTCTCTCACCAATTGAAAACGTCTGGACAATAGTGGCCGAGCCACTGGCTCGTCACAATACGCCAGTCACTACTCTTGGTGAACTGTGGTATTGTGTTGAAGCTGCATGGGCAGCTGTACCTGTACACGCCATCCAAGCTGTGTTTGACTCAATGCCCAGGAGTATCAAGGCCGTTATTACGGCCAGAGGTGGTTGTTCTGGGTTTTTCTCAGGATCTATCCATCCAAATTGCGTGAAAATGTAATCACATGTCAGTTCTAGTATAGTACGTTTCTCGAATAAATACCCGTTTATCATCTGCATTTCTTCTTGGTGTAGCAATTTTAATGGCCAGTAGTGTAGTACAAGTATGTTCGGTGCTCTGTTGGAATCAAGCTGCATGTGCCGGAGAAGAAAGTCCTCAAGACTATTTTTGTGGTGACTGAATTGAGAAACGTAAGGGCCTTTATTTTGCGAAACGTTAATGTTAAACTTTACTGCACCTGATGTGACTCTTCAAGCTTCACGGGTTTGCCGCCGGATCACGTTGTGCAAATTGCACAATATTTCCTCGGAGCAACTATTCGACATCTTCAGGTAGTTCAACCTCGCTCGTGGCTAGGTACGACTGACGGTATCCGCACACCGACGCCCCGTTTTTAGAACACGCGCGCGAAGAACGCGCAGCCGCGGAAATCGCGCATGCGCAGTGATCTGCCGTGTTCAAGCTGCCGCTGGTACGCTGCGTTTGCCAGCAGTGCGGCCAGACGTTACTCGCCAGCGGCCGTACCGGGCCAGTGCTATGACGGGCCTGGTAGCGAACAATCTTGATCTTCGCGTCGTGATTTAATAGCAGCCAACTCAGGGTTCCAGGCTGTGCTCGGTTGAAATCCCGCATCCTCGTTGACGAGATTACCGGCTGTACGGATACATATTGCTTCCTTAACGGCGCAGTCACAGAAGGATGGTGCCGGGGACAAAACTTCCGTCTTTTCATAAATCATACGATGTCCTGTATTTAGGCAGTGTCCCGCAATTGCCGACTCTTCCGGTTGACGAAGACGTGTATGACCGTACCTGTTGAGAGAAATGTGTCAACTGCAGTATAATGCTTAGCCCTCGCCGGTGAAATTTTAGAAATCAGAGTCCAGGATTGATCTTTATAGTACACAACAGCGCCCAGCTTCCCTCAGCCAGGATGAGACAAAAATAATTTTTGAAGCGTGTGTGGAGGCACACCCAAGCCAAATCGCGAAACTATGCGCTTAAATCGATAAGAATTTTACGAGAGAAATGCGATATCTGTTTGTTATGCACTCTAAAATTGATCGTACTTGAGTATTTCTTTACAGAACATGTCATTACTGACGTCTGTGTGCATGTGTTTGTTGTAGGACAGAATAAGGCACGATCAGAATTCAGCAGAAATTGCTGCAATGTTCAACTCTCAAGTTCTGATAGTATTACTGGAGTAAAGTGTGTAAGAATCATCCAAGTACAGTGAAAGTATACATCAACAACGAGAATAATATGCAGTGAGCGACTCACATTTCACGTAAGAAACTCGGTAAAGTATCGTTACTCTACAGTTTTACGAAGGGAATACTTACTTGACTTTTCCGTGTCCAGATCAAATTTTATTTTTCCAATAGTTAGCCACCACAACGACTTTGTCGTTGGCTTGTAGCAGGTCACTAAAACTGCAGGGCTCCGGCAGTAGTCGGCACATGAGCAGATGTGCCTCGTCTTGTACCTCTCTGCATCCGCAAAGAACGTCGTCATCGGTAATCAGCAGTCCCCACTTGCACAGATTAGTTTTGCATCTGGGTACACCAGCCCTCAGCCTATTTAGTGTTCTCCACACTGTATAAGGAAGTTTGTTTCCAGGTGCCATTTGCTCTTTTGGTATTATCTGCAGTCCGGTTTGTTCATTCTCCCATCTACGGGCTCTATTATCTTCCTGTGAACCGTCAAGGATCTCAGTTCTCGCAATAAAGCTGTTTCTGGACTTCAGCCTCCGAGCCTGAGTGACGTGCCCATTCAGTGGGTGTCGAGAATCTGTTTCTTTCTTTGTTCTCTCAGCGTCTGCTGCCACCTGCCTTCTGATCTTGGGTGGGGCAATTCCAGCAAGTACGTACAAATTACCGGTTGGTGTGGGTCTGAGACAGCCTGTAACAATTCGCATTGTCTCATTTACACTTACATCAACCTGTTTAGCATGTGCAGATGCTTCCCATACTGGCGCTGCATACTCTGCTGCAGAAACACACAGAGCAAGTGCTGATGTTCTCAGTACTGATGGTTGAGCTCCCCATTCATAGTTTGTCAGCCTGCGGATGATGCTATTCCTGGAGCAGACTTTAGCCTCGGTGTTTTGGCAATGCTGCTTGAAGGAAAGCGTTCTGTCAAGTACGACCCTAAGATATTTAGGTGTTGGGCAGTGCTTTAGCTTCTTACCTTGCCATGTAACGTCGAGCTCAACTCCAGCATCTCTATTGCGCAGGTGGAAAGCACATACTTGGGTTTTGTCAGGGTTTGGCTTGAGGTGATTTGCGTCATAGTATTGAGCCAGTTCTTCAAGCGCTCTAGAGAGATTTCCAGATGTTGCATCAAAATTGGACCCCTGGACCACCACAGCTGTGTCATCAGCATATACGAAGAGTCTTGCATCTTGAGGTATAGGTTGGTCATTAGTGTACACATTATAAAGGATGGGAGAAAGTACACTTCCTTGTGGTAAGCCATTCTTCTGCAGTCGCCATCTACTGTTCTTACCATTTAGGGAGACATAAAATCTTCGATTCTGCAGAAGGCTACCAATAACCATCGTCAACCTACAGTCCCCTGTGAGGTGATATAATTTGCGCAATAGCTTTCTGTGGTTTACCGTGTCGTATGCAGCAGTAAGATCTATGAAAGCTGCTCCAGTTATCATTTTTTTTTCAAACCCGTCTTCTATATGTTGCATCAGATTAAGTATTTGCCCACAACAAGATCTTCCTGGTCTGAAACCGGCTTGTTCCTTTATGAGCTTTCCATCTATAGTTTCTGCCACCCAGTTGAGAATCATCCGCTCCAGTATCTTATAGAGATGGCATATAAGTGACACTGGTCTGTAACTTTTGGGGTCCTTTATCTCTTGCCAGGTTTTAGTAAAGCCACCACTCTCGCCTGCCGCCATAGTTTTGGAATATTCAGCTCTTTAATACAGGTGTTCATCATTTGTAGTAAACAGTTTCGAGCTTTGGGCCCAAACTGTTTTATCTGCTCCGTTCTAACGTCATCAGTTCCAGCGGCCTTATTCAGTTTCATACTCTGAATGGCGTCTTCCAGTTCGGTTGCTGTGAATGAAGCATTGAGGAGTCCGTAATCTTTTTGCTCTTGGGGTATAACTCTTTCCCTTTCTCTTTTCCCTTTGGTTTTCGCATTCTTCAGAAGTTGGCTAGCAATCTGATTTGCTGTTACCCCGTTGTTCTTCTGCTGGTGGTCAGTTGGGTCCCCGCTTAAGTTTTTCAGTAATTTCCATGCACGTCTGCTGTTTTGTTTCATGTCAAGATTCTCGACTAGTTTGCACCACCGTGATCTCTTATCCTCAGCAATAGCCTGCATTAGTTCCTCCCCAGCCTCCATCGTATCTTCGCTGAAGTGGTCCTGAGTGAACAGGTTTTGGTACCTGTCAAGTAAGACCTTGCTGCTGCCGGTCAGACCCTGGGTGTACTGGGTACGGCAACCCCTTGGGATGTTTTTCCTTGAGATCCCTTTCACAAGATCGATAAATCTACCATACTCATCTGGTCGAGTAGGGATTTTTTCAATCTCTTCGTCCAATTGCTCTTTAAATTTCTGCCAGTCTGCCTTTTTGAAATTAAACCGTCTTCGGAAAGGCACCTCCTCTGGTTTAACCATGGCATTCACAACACAAGCGACGGGTCTGTGTTGTGTACTTGGGATAGGTTCTTCAACAAGCTTCATGCACTGTGCTGCCAATTTCCTACTCACAAAGATGTTGTCAGGATTATATCCCCTTCTCCATCTTCTGCTGTAGAAAGATGCTGGCTGTTGTAGGTCGTTAGTGTCAGCCCAGGATTCAAGCTGTACACCATTCTCATCAGTCTCATTATATCCCCATGCTTCACCATGGCAGTGGAAATCGCCCATGACAAAATTAATATGGTCATTTGTAAAATTGTTTGGTTCATGGAAAACAAAGTCCACATCTGGTGGTTTGTACACAGACGTCACAGAGTACTTCTGGGCGCGAATGGTAAGTGCTTCAATGTTATTTACTTCTGTCATTGCGGCTGACGTTACGTTGAGCCCGGGTCTGATGAAAATCGCGCTCCCATACTCGTCGTGAGGTCTTTCAATGGCCAAATCCATTCCTGCTATTTTAGGTCTGTGGCTGGTGGCTCCCCGGTGTGTTTCCTGCACCAACAATACGTCGCATTTATGCTTATAGCACATGTCTGCTAATAAAACACTCTTATGGCTAGAGAATCCCTCAATATTTATCGAGATCGTCACAAGGGGTGGTCTTGATAAAGGCCGTTGCATCTTGATGTTAATTTGGTTTTGGACTTTAACACCACGAAGGGAATAATGACATCAGATGTTTCCATTTGATCTGTGACATCACAGTCGAAGATGACGACGCAAGATGGCTGACCTCAAATACTGGTTCTATGATGTTGGGATCGAAGACTTGGAGTACTGGGACAGGCTCTATGACTCACAATATAGGTCATTCGTGTCGAGCTATTTATAATAGTACGGAATTCAAGCATACTAACCCCTCAGAGGCGTAAGAACACTGTGTACTGCTTATCCTAACTCTATGTTTGGATCTCACCACTCTATATCTTAAACTAACAGTGGGCAGGGGCCGGCCAGTTCTAGGCGCTCCAGTCTGGAACCGCGCGACCACTACGGTCACAGGTTCGAATCCTGCCTCGGGCATGGATGTGTGTGTTAGGTTTAAGTAGTTCTACGTTCTAGGGGACTAATGACCTCAGATGTGAAGTCCCATTGCGCTCAGAGCCATTTGAACCATTTAGTGGGGAGGGAAAGGCCCCTCTGTCCCATGGCATCTCACTCCCCCACCCTAGGATCACTTGTGCTATTCGCCAACAACCTTCTACACCCACTCTGACATTACAGTTTCAACGATTTGCCCCTCCACACTAACTACCATGAGTTCAAATGGTGAGGAAATTCACTTACACAAGTTTGAAATGATGGGAAGTTTACTAACTGTCAGACGAAAGAGAGCTTATCCTAACAGGAGAGACATTCACCTGCATCTTCATTTAAACACTGCTGTATCCATACCACTGCGAACGCCAGTCAGGTTGTGTCCTGAGATGCTGGAGTTGGCAGACGTATGCATATGTGATGTGCATCCTTGTGTCTTTTGATGGTGTTTATTTCTTTTTTGCTGATGAACACTGTGGCCAAAAAGTGTATATAAGTGTGTTTTAACTGTGCATGTCTGCAACTTACTGTGTCTTCTTTAGGTAAGTAGCAGTCTGTCTTTTCCTTCATTATTGATGTTCCTACTTGCAGTTTGCATTGTTTTATTATTCGTTATACATGTATACGTGTGTTTTCCACGATTTTCTTTTATTTCTTCTTCAGTTTAACAGCTCCATCACATGGATGATGCGATGCCTGACACATTTGAGGAGGAGCAGGAGATATGAAGCTAGCATGCAGACACACATCTTGATGCAGGTCTGAACAAGTTGCAGTGGAAATCAATTACATCTGAGCAACAGCAGAACCAGAAATCAAATCAGCATGCAGACAAGCTTCCTGACACAGACCCCAACACAGCAGAATGGAAATTAAGTCAGCATAGAGAACTATTTCCAGAATTCGAGTTTCCATTGTATCTATCACTGTGACCATCATGTCACCATGCAGACTAGCTCTCTGATGAAACATCTGGTAATTCAGAGCAGGACAGGGAATTTTTTACAGTCTCCATTACATCCAACATCTGCAACACACATCATGCATCATCTAATTCATTACAGAGTGCTGTTGGTCAACATTGCTTATTAATTGACTGTCAATGGATCAAATTGCATTAACGTTGCTTTAGCTCCTGACACAGATTTAGAAGTTGTAGTGGAAACAGAGAATGCCCAATGGATCACAAAGGTTCAGTTTGGTGATATGGAGTGGACCAACTGCGCAGCACACTGTAACACATTGGGGATGACATGACAACTGAGAACACTCCATTCCCTTGAGACATCAGTATCTTTGGCAGCAACAGTGTATCTATCATCGACTTGTTCGGGGTAAGATCTCAAGACCTGATGCGATGTGTATCTTTAAAGCATTCAAACTGTATGGTGTGTACAGTGCACTACAGATTGCCATAGAAGACTCAGTCTATGGTAAAGGTACGTTAAACCGCTCTTTGATACTATTACCAAGTTTATATTGTAGCATGAAGTACATGGTGAAGAGGAGAAGTCAGATGTGTGTACAGGAGTGTACACATTTGCTATATCCAAGTTTATTGGTAATACTCCTATAAACAGAAATTCTATGCAAGTAAAGCTTATAGATGGACATTTGCAAGTGTATTAGCGATCCAACCGCAATGGGTGAAATACACTGAAGAGTTAAAGAAATTGGTGTAGGCATGCACATTCAAATACAGAGATATGTAAACAGGCAGAATAAGGCGCTGCAGTCAGCAACACCTATATATGACGACAAGCGTCTGGTGCAGTTGTTAGATCGGTTGCTACTGCTACAATGGCAGGTTTTCAAGGTTTAAATGCGTTTGAACGTGGTGTTATAGTCGGCGCACGTGTGATGGGACACAACATCTCGAAAGTAGCGGTGAAGAGGGGATTTTCCCGTACGACCATTTCACGAGTGTGCCGTAAATATCAGGAATTCGCTAAAACATCCAATCTCCAACATCACTGCGCCTGGTAGAAGATTCTGCAAGAGCGGGACCAACAACGACTGAAGAGAATAGTTCAATGTGACAGATGTGCAACCCTTTCGCAAACTGCTGCAGAGTTCAATACTGGGCCATCAACAAGTGTCAGCGTAAAAACCATTCAACAAAACATCATCGATATGTTCTTTCGAAGTCAAAGGCCCATTCATGCACCCTTAATGACTGCATGACACAAAGCTTTATTCCTCACCTGGGCCCATCAACACCGATATTGGACTGTTAATTACTGGAAACATGTTGCATAGTCGGGCGAGTCTCGTAACAAATTGTATCGAGCAGACAGACGTTTGCGGATATGGAGACAACCTCATGAATCCATGGACCTTGCATGTCAGCAGGGGACTGTTCAAACCGATGGAGGCTCTGTAATGGTGTGTGGAGTGTGTAGTTGGAGTGATATGGGATCCGTGATACTAGATACGACTCTGACAGGTGACTCGTGCGTAAGCATCCTGTCTGACCACCTGTATTCATTCACGTGCATTCCGATGGACTTGGGCAGTTCCAATGCGACACCCTACACGGCCAGAATTCCTACAGAGTGGCTCTAAGTACACTCTTCTGAGTGTAAACACTTCTGCTGGCCACCAGCCTCCCAAGATATGAACATTATTTAGCATATCTGGGATGCCTTGCAACGTGCTGTTCACAAAATATCCCTCCGTACTCTTACGGATTTATGGACAGCTTTGCAGGATTCGTGGTGTTGATTCCCTCCAGCCTCACTTCAGACGTTAGTCGAGTCCATGCCATTTCGTGTTGTGGCGCTTCTGCGTCCTTGCCGGGGCCCTACACGATATTAGGCAGGTGTACCAGTTTCTTTGGCTCTTCAGTATACGTGATGCATGTAAAGCATATAAAAACAGTTATTTAGAAAGTATTGCTGAATGATGAATAGGTTTCGTCTAGAAGAAGGAAAATGACATTGTTGTTTTTTTTAACGATGGTGGTTTTTTTCCACAGTTCACAAAGTACCACATATGCATTTACAATGTACTGAAGGTGTAACAAAAATACATATAATAATAAACAATATTTTTCTTTTACAAGTTGTATGTTTTGTTCTATCATACACATATGCCATGAGGCTTACCAGTTCAGATGTTGCAGAGAGAGCTTTAGTAGTTGGAAGGAAGATGGAGTTCATGGGACTTCAAAATTGTGGTTATCTGCACTTTAGTAGTTCGTGTATTTGCAATGTCGAAGAAACTACAGTTCAATTGTTGCTATACCAGAGAGACTTAGAACAATTATAGCCTTGACAATGGCATACTGTTCAGATGACATTACACCTGATGCTTTAGGAATAGTAGCCATTACATATTTCTGAAGTTTAGTATTAGCTGCATCCCCTGCAGCACAACAGCCAAAATCCCAAGCAATTAATATGTAAACTCACTTTGTCCTACTACTGCAAACTGCACCCTCTGCTACTTCTTGTTACACAAAGCAAAGTACATATTCTTCATATAAGACTTCTTACAAACACTTCAAAATCCAAGACGACAACTCCTCCTGTATAGATGGTTAATCCTACATATACCAATCTGCTATATGCCCTGTATCATGTGATATTATGCATCACAATAGTGCATAACGGGAATTATATATATGGAACAGGTAAATCACACAACCTGTTTGTGGCAGGAAGGGAAGCTGGCTCTTGTGAATGTCACCCTGCACTAGATTGACACTACAGCCCCCTAGTAGCAGTCAGTTGCCACAGGGTGACAGTGGCGGCAGCGGGAGTTGGAAAGTCCTCCACCTTCCTTCACAAGGGTGCAAGTGGAAAGATCCAAACTAAGAGCTAGGAGAAGCATGTGTAGTGCCCTCTAAGTGAATAGCAGCTTTAAGGGGAAAATGTGTTCAAGTAGGTTAATAGACTGACCTGGACCTGCACAAACATCCTTTGTGTATGATGGCAATTCTGGTCCAGAACTCCACACTACTATGAGTAGCACGGCAAGTCTGAGGCGGATTTTGACCTCATAGAGCCAGTAACAGTATTCTTGATCTGAGGGACCGAATTCTGCCCCCTCACTTCTTGCTGTGTGCAACTTGCATACTCACCCCATATTGCCGACTTCCCCTGAGGTATATGCTAGCAGGGGGACAAGGCTGGCATGAGTGCATTTTGTTAGTGCGGGTTGCCTACATCAGGAGAGAAATGCACTCAGGGGGAAAACCAATTGCTATCCTTTGATTGACAGGTACTTAATCTATTGTTCTCCTTCGATTGACAGGTACTTAACCATTTGTTCCACTAAAAGGGTCCTACCTATTGATTGACATCTCCTTAACTTATTGTTCCCTCCACTTCCACCCCCTCCACCCAGGAAACCTCAAACACACCCCCTCCCCCTCGATACTACAGATACTTTTAATATCAGTCTGATTAAGTATTTAATTAAACTGATCAATTAATTATCTTCTCCACCTCTGTTAACCCGCTTCGCTTCCTCCCTCATCCAGAAAATGGCGAGAAGGTCAAATTCCAGCAGGACATTGCAACAAACCACAGCTACCACCACTAACCTAAGAAAATGGTGGGAAAATGGGTCACTTGGGCTACCTCCAGTAACCTGAGTGATCTGAACGCCACCTCTTCCTGGGAATTGGTGGGGAAAGGACTCAGCCTTTGCTGGGCTGCTGGAAAGGATAGATGTAAGTCTTCATTTTGTATACAGTGTTTATTTAAACAATTAGAGCCAGTAGCTGCAACCAGTGAGTTCACCATGAAGTCTGTAGCCCAACTGACGTAGTACACAGTACCACCACCAGAGGGTGCTGTTGTCCCTTCCGTGATTTAATCTAAGATGGCAGTCTGGGGGGAGGAAAAATGGTGGGAAAAGGACTCAGCCTTGACTGGGCTGCTGGAGAGAGAAGGGAGGGAGTGTACTGCATTTATTGTGGAACAATTTATTTGAGGATGAACTTCACATAGTTCATTTATTACACTATTACAAAACACTCGCCCAGACTTGCTTGGGGTCGTGCTACATGGTATACAGACCCGCAAACTACTATTAAGTTTTCGAAATAATGCAGTACAATGATGCACAGACACGCAAACAGCTCGTAAATTACCGAAATAATGCATTACAATGATGTACAGACACACAAACACAGCATACAGACCTGCATTATACTCGTAAATCACCTAAATACTGCAGTACACTGACGTGCAGACACGAAAACAACTCGTAAATTATCTAAATAATGCATGTAACACGCTCTGCAGACACGCTCACTAATTCTAAACTGTCCAAGTAATACCGTACATAGCTTACAGACGTGAAAACTACTGGTAAATCACAGAAATAATGCGTACATGACGATCTACCAATATGCTCACAACGCTTAAACAGCCAAAAATAATGTAGCGAACAAACACTTAGTGCACGTAAGAAACGCTTTCGAACAGTCGTCAACCGCAACATATCAGAGGCTCCAACACATGCACACGCCGACAACCCAGCGAGCCTCTGCAGGTCAGGCGAGCTCAGGGGTGGTCGTAGGTTGTGTTCCATAAATGAACAGCATAGACAGAAGTGATGACACTTTCTGCGGGCCTGACCATCATTTAGCAGGACAATGCTCAAGCACATACAGTGCAAGCTGTTACTGATTTGTTTGACTGATGGGGCTGGTAAGTGCTATACCACCTACTGCACTCCCCTGAATTAAGCCCTCGTGACTTCAACTCGATTTCTAAACTGAAGGAAACACTTCCAGCATTCGCTTCAGAACTGCTGCAAATTCGTCGGGCATAGACCGCGCCGCTCGAACTGTCAACACAACTGGCACTGCTAAGAGTATCCAACGACTTCCGCATCGTTGGCAATGGGCTGTACACAATGCTGGGGACTACTTTGAAGGTACGTAAAACTTTGAAACACGTATCTCTTTTGCATCAGCAGTAAATAAATAGTTGCCACCTTAAAAGTCCCAACCCTCGTATATTTTATCACTGTATTTACAATAAAATATCACGATTGCGCTCTCAGTTGGACGACAGTTGGCAATGAGCGAAGTACCGGAATAACACGCTGCTGACAGATGTGATTCTGCAAATAAAATATCTCGACCATTCTAATTACTTCATTACTTGACATACTTTCCCCTTTGCTATCACAGTATTCTACATCAAATCCATACCTTCATTACGACTGGACATAGTCAGACCCATTGCACATGTCAGAACACACACACATATTGTATAAGCCTTATGCTCAAGGCGAACCTATCATGAACCCCCTACTATTAAGTATAATACTTCGCCAATAACTGATTGCTTGCGATACGAAACAATACTGACCGAAAATTAGCAAAGGGTGGACATGTCTCATAAGTTTTCTAGCGAGCGAAACAACACTGGGAGAAAATATGTGATGGGTGGACATGTCTCATAAGTTTTTCTTGCTACTACCACTATGGCTTAGAAAGAAAGGTGTAACCGTCTTAAAAAAAAAAAAAAAAACACGATCGCCGAAGGGTATATTACCAGGAAAACAGTGCGGTTACAAGTCGTCGACGGTACAACCTCATACTAAAACAATGAATTTGGAAAGTGATTTGGCTAAGGAATGTGGTATGAAAGCGGTATTTGCAACTACCTCATACCGCCATTAGATATTTCTCGAGTATTTGTAACGGATTCTGTCTTGATGTCATGTCAGAGGTTGTGCGATATATCCACTGGGTTATAGGCGAAGGTTGATTGAGAAGGATCATAAGCAGAAGATAGCGTGCTGATTAGGTTCGCAAGAAATGTACAGGTGCTCTTCAGATCTCTAGTGTTACGCTGTCCTCTAGAAATGCCGTTTGGGATTTGGAATCAAATCTTTCCATTCAACTACATACCTACGTTGGATGCTATGGAGATGTCCCTTAATGATTACAGCCGCTAGTGAATCATATTTCTGGCACTCTCATATCTCGAAACGAGTGACCATTCTCTAACCTGTCTGATACAATAAAATTCCAAGGTGCTTTTAAGTAGTCCTTATGCATCTTGCAAGTAACCCTCAGACTCTGTACTACCATCCCTGCAACTTTGCGCATGTCATCGTTCCAATTTAAGTCGGAACTGAGTACAAGTCAGAGAAAGCTATGTCTGCCACCTTCTCCAACCTGTGTAGAATCAGGGTAAGCTGAATTAGTGTGACAGGACTGTGTTTTGACCATTCGATGGAAACAGGAACATGTTGCTGTAGCTCCACCAAGTCGACGATGTTTAAGGTCAGTACCAAACGAAGCCTGCTCCTGCAACAGGAAGTAGTATAAAATGCAGTACGGTAACTGGGAGAACTGGGAGGACGGTGTGACAATCCTATTAAATATACAGGTATTGATCCACTGCACAGATCACTTGAAAGTTTCATCACGTGTACTGCAGGAGGATGGCTGTATCCCACAGATTATGCCATAAGTGGCAAGACACTCCCTGGGACCTTGTGTCATTGTTTGAAGCATTACTTTTTTTCTACTGTAATACGCTTTGTTCACTGCCACACATTTTGTTTTTCCGCCACGACTTTGAGGTCTGTGTCAGATTCCAAACTGACATTAACACGTTCTGATCCATTGCCTCTGGCAGAAAACTAGACGTCGCACGGTGTAATTCATGTTACTACTGCTGCTGCCATACCACACCACACACGCTCGATTATTTTAAATAAAAGACAGTTACAACATAGAGAAACTGGAAGAGTTTGGAGGCGTTGTGGAGTGTTTGCACACTGCAGTCCGAAGGTGAATGACGACCTCTACATTTAAGCTCATCTGTCTCAATGACTGTTTCGTTGCTAGTAATCCCCAGATGGTGTTGCCCCTCCACCAAAACTTTTTCTCCAACTCAAAGAAACGATGTCAGTCAATGAAACTTCCTGGCAGATTAAAACTGAGTGCCGGACCGAGACTCTAACTCGGGACCTTTGCCTTTCGCGGGCAAGTGCTCTACCATCTGAGCTACCGAAGCACGACTCACGCCCCGTCCTCACAGCCTTACTTCTGCCAGTACCTCGTCTCCTACCTTCCTTTCATTCTATATGTCAGTCAATCATTATGTGGTGACCAACAGTCTACTAGTGAACGGATTGGATGGAAAAGACACCGTCGATGTAGTGTAATAGCTAGCATCACAGTTGATAGTGTGAACAATTTTAGCAATTTTACAGTAATTTCAACACCGAAAAATGATGCACAACATGTTCCCCAATTTCAGCACCATTGCTAAATAGCCCATTCTGTACTTTGTGTGAGTACGTTTGCGAACGTGGATAGACAACTGTGCAGTACGTGCACTCACTGTTTATCCCTGAAGATGTACGTCATCAAAGTATACCAGGCAGCGCTCTACATATTTCTAACACCTCGAACATAGCATTTAATTTATGATCTGTCTCTATGTGGATGGGGGTCCCAGAGCATTCTCTTAGGATAAAATTAGACTGAAAGACCCCCTTGCACAGTCTTTGACCAACCCGCCCTGCAGCAATGTTACCGATTTAATGCGCAGCTGACCAGAAGTAGGCCACTACATTCCGCTCCTCGTGGATGAATGGACCTCGCCGAGTCCCTGCCCATCCAAGTGTACAAGATTTCTTCAGATGCGCCCATGTGGAGGAGGTTAGCATCCCTTATCGGTGTATAGTAACAGATCTAAAAGTGTTTTAATAGCAGACGATTAAGAAGAACAATAAATGTGCGGTTTTTATGCATGATGGAGCTTCAGACGGATGGAGTTCGAAGCATTTTACGTAAATCCACTACGCTGTCAATTTTAAAGTATTGTTCTAGTGTCTGGGTTCAGTACCAACAGGGTATTGGTAAGAGAGAATATAAACGCATGCAATGCTAAGGCTGCACAGCTCTGCGCTTAAAAGAGGCTATAATGTTAGATCGCTTCAGTTTCCGCCCTGTCAGTGATGTGGAATGCAGCGTTGTTAATATCCGCGTCCTTCTCCCAGTTCCAGTACTGTCTTTTATACTACTTCGTGTTGTAGGAGCTGGCTTCATTTAGCGCTGACCTTGCACATTGTGGACAGTTAGTGGAGCTACAACAACATGTTGCTGTTTCCGTCGAATGGTCAAAACACAGTCCTGTCCCATTAACTCAGCTCAGCCTGTTTCTACACGGGCTGGAGAAGGAGGTAGATATAGCGTTTCCGACTTCTACTCAGTTCCGACTTAAATTGGAGCGATGACATGTGCAAAGCTGCATGGATGCTAACGCAGGGTCTGAGGGGTAGTTGGAAAATGATTAGGGAATACCGAAAACCACATTGGAATTTTACTGTATCAGATAGGTTGGAAGAAAAGTGACCCTTTTCGAGATATGAGAGCGTCAGAAATATGATTCACTAGTGGCTGCAATCATTAAGGGACATCTCCATAGCTTCCAATGTAGGTATGTAGTTGAATGGAAAGACTTGATTCCAAATCCCAGACAGCATTTCTAGCGGATAGCGTAACACTGGAGATCTGAAAAGGAACAGTACATTTTTTGCGACCTCAATCAGCACACCATCTTCTGTTTGTGATCCTTCTCAATCAACTTTCGCCTATAGCCCAGTGGATATATCGCAGAACCTCTGGAATGGCATCGAGACTGATTGGGTTAAAAATACTGGAGAAATAACTAGCGGTGGTATGAGGCAGTTGCTGTTTCACCGGTTTCATACCACATTCTTTTGCCAAATGACTTTCTAAATTCGGTAATTTTATTACGAGGTGGCACCATCATTGTCGTGTGACCGCTGTGTTTTTTCTGATAGTATACACTTCGACGAACAGCGTCTATATTCAGTGTTGCGGTATTTGTCGTGAGAAGCGACTTCATTCAGAGGTAATGCCATACCTAGATTTATAAAGCCAGTACAGCTGTTAACAAGGATACTTATCTGCACCTGTAGAAACAAGACTACCTGTGACAGTAATATGGTCGTTGCGATCGTGTTTCTTAACATATAGTGGTTTGTAAGACGATTAAGCCTCTCTTTCTAAGCCACAGTTGTAGCACTCGCAGAGAAGACTTATGAGACATGACCACCCATGTCCCCGTATCGCAATCAATCAGTTATTTGTGGAGTATTATACATAGTAGTAGGTTCGCCTTAAGCATCAGGCTTATAAAGTATGTGTGTGTGTCCCGGAATGTGCAAAGTGACTGACTATGTCCAGTCGTAAGTAAGGTATGGACTTGATGCGAAATACTGTGATGGCAAAGGGAAAAGTATATGAAGTGATAAGAATGGTAGAGATGTTTTTATTTCCAGTCCCACAGCTGTCAGCATGGCGTACTTCCTATATTAGATCTATTGTCGGTGACGTGCAGTTGAGACTGCGATCGTAATATTTAGTTGTAAGTACAGTGACTGTCTCGACCGGTGACCTGTGGCGGTAATGATTCACGTTTTTGGCTAACGGTAGAACCAGTGCGAATGAAGAGGCCTTTTATGATGCAGGGATGTAGCTGACTTAACCATAGCGTCCTCTAGTCGGCTGAATAGCGGACTAATACTTAGTATCTGTTGGATAGCTTTCGTGATTGTGTGTAAATTTGAGAAGATTCAATATGGACGTATCTTTCCGCTGGACCATTATTCCCTCCTATGACTGCGTGTACACATTTTGCGCCTTTATTTCGTTGAGAGAACATCGATTGCGGTGTGTCCATCTAGCAGGTAAAGGACGAGCGGAAGACTAGATTTTCCGATTGTCTAGACATGAGAAACACCTTGGTTGACTTAGTAAATTATAGGGATGATTTGGAATCTGTTGGAATCTGTTCGCGAATGGGAGTATCAGTTTTCTCTATTTTCTTTTCGAATTTTCGCTCAAAGGTCATCACTGACGGGATAAGTTTCTAGTTGCTCATTGGTTTACAGCATGCGCCACCTCACTAGTGTTTCGGATTTGTAGAGAAATAATTTCCGGTCTATGTATTCGGAATTATGCTGCGCGAGCGATCGGTAGCATACTGCTATGTGCTTGATATCGAAAAGTAATCTTGTAATCTGAGAGTTCTTGTAATCTCAGAGTCCGGGGGTGGGTGTAGAAAGATAGCAAGCAAGCAAATAGGTCAGGGTCAGGAACAGTGAAGTCTTTGTGCCATGGGGAACCGACCCAGCCTTTGTACAACAGTCTTCGTGGTATATGGTGTCTGGTAGTCACTACTGCATTTCCTATCGTGAGGGAGGTATAGATTCAGCACATCGATAGCCATAAGGGAAATGAAAGTTTTTTTTTTACATGGAAAATTATGTGCGCCATAGATACTGAGATTCATTCCAGAACCATGGTCATAAAGAGGAGACATATCCAGTACATTGCTCGGCGTCAGACTGCAGCAGCCTTCATAGTATTTAATTGTAGTTACACTGACAAATATGTGTCTGGTTCCCAATATTCTTGTGCTTCTGGAGGTAGCCGATGAAAGCATAGCAGCAAGCAAGCAGGTCGGAGCCAGAAACAGCATCTCAGAAGATGCCTTTGCTCTGAGCTGGGACTCAAATTCAAATGGCTCTGAGCACTACGGGACTTAACATCTGTGGTCATCACTCCCCTAGAACTTAGAACTACTTAAATCTAACTAACCTAACGACATCACACACGTCCATGCCCGAGGCAGGATTCGAACCTGCGACCGTACCGTTCAGGCGGTTCCAGACTGAAGCGCCTAGAACCGCAAGGCCACACCTGCCGGCGAGGTAGGACTTACCCATCCTTTGTACACCAGTTCAGAGAGTCAGAGAAAGCTTCCGGCTTATGACGTTTTGGCTTTCAGCTCCCCCTGGATGGGTGAATAGTGAACTAATATCCAGTTTGCGTTGAGTTGCCTTTGGTACCGCGTGTTTCTCGTGTATAGTCTGCAGAAATTTGAGAAGATTCAATGTGATGTGTGTTTGTTCTAGGAATACTGATAGCACTCGAACTCCTACCACTTAGGTCCTCCTGGGGTCGGCGGTAGTCTATGGCCAGCTGGTCCATCTCTGGCTGAGGCTGCAGTCACGAGCCGTGTTTACGGCAGCAGTTTCCTCTGTCGACGTTGCACTGCGACACGGTGTGCATCTGGGATGTATTTGACGATCAGTAGACCACTTTCTGCAGAGTTTAATTGTCAGTGCAAAATAGCGAGCTGTGCAAAATTCTTTTCTACCACTAAAGGTTTCGTCTGCAGGAAAAAAAAGTGGACAGTGCTCTCACACCGGCAGCAGGAGCAGTTTGACGGGTGATTTCAGTAAGAGATGCACTGTCCCATTGGGTTCATCAGGAAGGATGCATTCGGTGCTTTTCTGGGCTATTTTCGTGGACATGTTCTGTTAAGACAAGAAATTCCGTGCGGACAAGCTGAGACATCACGATAGCTCCTACAAAAGCGACTGTTAATTATTTCTGTGACAGTTTACAATTCCCGAAATGTCGCCTTGGGTCTTATTTACATAGCCATGTGACGTTAGTATAACATTTAGAGCCTTTTAGATGCACCTGCAGGTGTGAGCCACTATGCAGACATTCCTCACTTAAGATGCTGGACTTGCAGGTAGATGTCAGTCACAGTAAACACATGCATAGTCGGAGGTGTCTTACTTATCGAGTTAGGACCGCTATGAGCAATGCACCCTGTGCTATTCTGTGAAGCATTGGAACAGATTTCTACAGTGGGACCTGTGATGTCTCCACAGGTAGAGAGGTATCGTGCCAGCAGACCAGAGGGAGAATTGGCTCTTATGTACATAGACATGTGACCTCAGTATAAGACTCGAAGAACTCTAATTGTATACCCGAAAACATGTGAGTTTCACCTGCTGGCTGTTGGCAATAGCGGCTTGAGACCAATGGCTCGTGCCCCTGTACTCGTGTGTCCAGTGGAGACTCACAGCGGCGTCGGCATGTGCACGTGTCGGAGTCTCTGATACGCTGCGGTTGAGGACAGTTCGAAAGTGTTTTTCACGTGCGCTGAGCGTTTGTTCACTACATTATTTTCGGCTGTTTAAGCAGTCTGAGTGTGTTGATAGAGTGTTGTATATGTATTGTTTTGGTAAATTACAAGCAGGTTGCAGGTCAGAAGACTATGTACTGCATTATTTGGACAGTTTAGAATTGGTGAGCGTGTCTGCAGAGCGTTTTACATGCGTTATTTTGATAATTTATTAAATGTCTTCCTGTCTAAACATCAATGTACTGCATTATTTAGATGATTTACGGGCAATTATCTGATCTGTATGCTGTGTACCGCATTATTTCAGTAATTTTAGAGTAGTTTTCGTGTCTGTAAATCAGTTTAATGCATTACTTCGATAATTTACGAGTAGTCTGCATGTTTGTAGGCTAAGTAGCATGAACACAAGCACATCAGTGCGAGTGTTTTGTATCAGTGTAATCAATGAACTAAGTGAACTCCACCCTTAAATAAATGAAGTACACTCCTTCGTCTCTCCATCATCTCAGACAAGGCTGAATCCTTTTCCTGCCATTTTTCCCCTTAGGACACCCATCTTGGATTACGTCATGGAAGGGACGACTGCACCCTCTGGTGGCAGTATTGTGTACTGTGTCAGTTGGACTCCAGATCTCATGGTGATGGAGCTACTGTCTCAAATTGTTTTAACACTGAATTCAAAATAAAGGGTTACATCCATCCTATCCAGCAGCCCAGCACAGGCTGAGTCCTTTCCCCACGAATTCCTAGGAAGAGGTGGCAGTCGTATGAGTTAGGTTACTGGAAGTTGCCCAAGTGACCTATTTTCCCACCATTTTCTTCGGTTGGTGTACGTAGCCATGGCGTGTTGCATTGTCCTGCCAGAATTTCAACTTACCAACATTTTCTGTGGGAGGGGAGGGGGTTTGGCAGAAGGGGAGAGGTTAATTAATTGATCAATTTAATTGAATAGTTAATCTAATTGGTATCAAAAGTGTACATGTAGCAGTGCAGGGGATGGGACTGTGTTGGATTTTTCCTGGGGGTGGGGGGAGGGATGGGAGGGGGGGAACAATAGGTTAAGGACCTGTCAATCAAAAGGAAGTATCCTTTCAGCAGAACAAATGGTTAAGTATCTGTCTATCAAAGGAGAACTGTAGGTTAAATAACTGTCAATGAAAGTTGAACAATGGGTTTTCCCCTGAGTGCATACCTGTCCCTGATGTAGGCAACCTACACTGACGTAATGCTCTAGTGTCTGCCCTATCCCTCTACTTATCCTTCCTCTGTCTGTCTACTCTGTCTCTCAAAATTTTATTACATAATGGAAGTTTTTTTCTATGTGGACTGAAGTTACCAGTGGCTACAATATATTCACAATCAGATTTTTCTAAGTAAATAACTTTGCAATATGAAATACTTTACACAACTTTCCAGATTAATGAAAATAATTTTATTAAATATAAGGATAATAAAATTAATTTTCTCATAGAAACTGTTGTGTGTTTTGTGTAGTAGACCTTGAAGAAGAAATTGCAGCTGCATCCAAGATTGTTTGGGGAAGACTCAATAAGACTCGTGTACATGTATGTACAATTGGATTCTTGTATTTACAACCAAACTCACCACGTGATGTTACTGAAAACTGTAATCGATGGGGGAGTCTTTAATCATTCAACAACCAACTGGGATAATTACAGTTTAGTTGGTGGTAGGCGTGATGAGACATCCTGCAAAACGTTACTAAATCCCTTCTCTGACCACTGACAACATCATGTAGTTCGGAAATCCAGTCGTGATGGAAATATTGTATATTGGATCTAATGGGGACAAATTATCTAATCTATCTGAGGATGTGTACAGTGAAACTGGTATCAGTGACAATGAGGTAGTTGTAGCAACAACAATTACCAGTGTAAAAACACCAACAACAATATGTAGATAGATTTATATATTCAGTAAACTAGACTAATAAGAAGAAATTGTTCCTTTCTGCTCAGGACACTAGGGTGTAGAGCAACTATGGCTCAGATTCAAAAGAGTGGTTGACCATGGCTTGGACAGATACTTACCTAGCAGGACAATTCGTGATGGATGGGATACTCCATGGTATATGATCACTGCAAAGAAATTTCTAAGGAAATAGAGACAACCGCATCATAGGTCTAAAACATAGACTACCGAGGTAGACAGAGAGATGCTCATTTGGCTTTAAAGTAGGCGATACATGACGCCTTCAGTGTGTACCACAGAAAAATATTGTCGAAAGGTCTTTCAAACAACACGAAGACATACTGGTCGTATGTAAAGGCTGTTAGTGGCATCAAAGTAAGTGTTCAGACACATATGGACAAGATAGGAACTGAAACTCAAGGTTTCAAATGTTCCTTTACAAAGACAAATTCACACGTACTGTCCCAATTTTATTCTTGTACCACTGCAAAGACGACTGAAACAGAATTAGTGTCAGTGGATTTGATGAACAGCTGAAGTCGTGAAGTGATGGAGCCCGCGGAAGATTCTATACCAGATTTGCGACTGAGTTAGAACCTCATTTAACCGTCATAAATCGATATCACTTGAATGCAAATCTATGACATTTCGTCTGAAGAAAGCACGGGTCATACCTGTCTCCACGAAGGACATCAGAACTAGTCCAGAAGCTTACCGACCAATGTCTTTGACACCTATTTGTCGTAGGATCTTAGAATATATTCTGAGCTCAAAGACCTCACGGATCCTGAAAACATCGACATTTGACGACCAATTTGGTCTTTTCTTACATGAATATCTGAAAGCCATGGATCGAGGCAGTCCGATAGCTGCAGTGTTTCTTGACTTCCAAAAGTTATTTTTCTCTGTAACATACTTAATATTATTATCGACACCACGTTCATATGGGCTGTTGAGAGATATTTTTCACTACATTGAGAGTTTGTTTGCAGAATCTTCGATGGAGAGTTTGAACAACACGGATCACAAATAGCAGGTAATGAAGGGCAGTGCGAATGATCCCAGACTTATTTGACTAACTGGAGATATGTGGGGAGATATTAACTGGAGGACACTCCGAGAAAGACATCGTACATATTGCAAGAAACTTATAAGAAAATGTCAAGAACTGTCTTTCTGGGCAAAAGGTACAAATGTTCTTCAGCTCACCACATCTATATTAAGATAAACTGAGGCAAACGATAGTTCTTACAGACACATGCAAGAAGCCTTCGCATGCTGCATCCACGGATGGAACACAAACAAACAACTACGTGGGAAAAATGGTAGGATTAAGCTAAAGTACAGAAACCCCACAACATTGTGGACAAAGATAACTGTGGACAAACGGTATAAGTTTGACACAAACAAAATGGTTTAACAGTTACGAGATTTTCGTTTAAAATATAAATTTGTCGGATAATATATAAGACTTGCTGTATGTTTATATTTTTACAGCCACAAAGTTGTGATTACTCTCATAATGTTCTTACCAGTGCAGTTTTACTCTGGAGGACAAATTTCGTTATTGTCCATTGTACAATTTTAGACAACTGTCGTCATCGATAGAATAACATCAATGTTGACTGTATAACCACGTTCATTTTTATTCAGATACTATTAGCGTAGAACTACACTTGTTTCCTGGATTTCCTAATGCATTAGATACAGCTTCGCATTTTCGAATGAGTATAGTTGTAGCTTTCCGAGGATCGGCCCAGAACGGTGACTGGATTCAAGACTTTAAAGCAGATATCGACAGACATAAAAGACTTACGTTGTCGGGAGTACTCCAATGGTAGTGTAATAGGGCCGTCACTGTTGTGATTACCACTGTTCATTGTACATACATTCCTGCTGATAACTTCAAGTACGATTAGAGAGTATATGTACTGTCACATAATAACTCTAAGGTCATTGAAGAGACTTCTGCAACATGTTGAAATATCAACTTCACCTGGTCTTATTTGCCAACCATATCCTTGTGCTGGTATGAACATCGGTCTGTAATGCCCCTCGATGTCAAAGAACGTCTCACATGGTGCCCTATTGAGTGTGAAGTGTCGTCCCACTGATCTTTGCCTGTGATTACTCGATTCTAACAACACGGCTTTTTGTAGGAAGGGAAGCTGTTTGTTTGGAATCGGGTATAAACCCTTTACGTTATTCTCTTACTGTTTGCTCCTGGACGTGTTTGTGCCCTTGATCAGCTTACTTATGTCATCGGTAAACACACAAATTTTGAAAAGGCGTCCATTGCCCCTAGTGCATCCTTCAGGTCAAGGTGTAATATTATTCATAAGATTTTGTTTGATATTAGCAGCAGAAGTCTACTAGATATTTGTAAGGCAATAACTGTCTATGTTGCAGGGAGATTGGGGAGGAGCGCTTGTTCTTAAGTCCACAGATGGCTACAAGCAGATCGGCATTGCCAGTTTTTTTCACAGGTGCAATGAGCCTTTACCTGGAGCCTTCTCCAGGATGACCTACTACCTCGACTGGATAAAAAACACTGCTGACATCACTGCTGACTAAGAAGCTAGTATTCACTGTGACAAGGTTCCGTTATTTGATCACATTTCATAAGTACTCTAATTAAAATAAAAAAATCGGCACAGAACACTTAATAATTGGCAAAAAATATGTTCTCAGACCACTGTCCACCTGAGTGCTAACATGGCATAAATGATACGATCATTGTTTTTTCTCAGCGAGAAGACTGAACTCGCTGTGCTCGATTGTAGCAGAAACCATGTACTTACTGTAGTTCAGTTGTTTTCCTCTCTGGATGTTCCCACCAAATGACAATATGTGATTGAAGAAAACTGTTTATCTCTGTGTCTGTATGCTTTCAAGCAATAAAACTGAGATATGAGTAAATTTCTTTTTAGTAATTTGTGGCTAGAACATGTTTATAGAGTCTTGTAATATGTTATATACTCAAATCTATCGAATAATTATTATTTGTTTCATGAAAACATTGTAGTGTTACATTTTTTCGATGTACCACTGGGTCTACATTTGGCAACTACCACCACTAAAAATTGTAGTGGAACGGTTTTCACAGTATTTTGACATTGGACATTGCTTTTTCTGAATATTTCAATGATTTCAGTTATTTCCGAAAAAATACTGAACAGTTTGAACATGTCTTAAAATTTTCGTTGAATTACACACTTTTTTTAAATTTCCTGTTTTCGAGTTATTTTCCCATAGAACACTGCACTGATCACCAGTAAAACTATTCTTCATTCACAAAATCTGAGTCAGGTCTCAGGGTATTTTTCTTACATTATCACCACATTTCAGTCTGTCAGGAAAGGAGAGACATTGAAGACTGAGCGACAGTGACACGGCACAGAGGGTTAAAGTCTTGATTCACAGCTCCTCAGGACCTCATAGTGACTGGCACGTCCTGCAGTACCACTAAAGACTGGAAGAACAAGAGGAATGGAACACTACTCCCTGAATAATATGTGAGCAATAATTGTAGTTCCATCTGACTGTGGCAAGATAAATGTCATCATTCATTGCTAACACATCCAGATGGAATCTGCTTCCTACATGTATATTTTCGAAAACGGTATTGCAGCCTAAATGCCAACTATTACAGTAGATTTGCCCAGCATAAATTGTGTAACAAACACAACATTCAGCGAAAGGGGCAATATGCCACTGCCAGACAGTGTGAAGGCAAACACAGTGCTTAAATTTGATGATGATGTAGTGGTACACCAGGTACAAATACTGAAATATTTCTACGTGCGCCATCGTATGGGAGTTGTTATCTTATGCATGAGTCTGACATGTTTTATGGTTGCAAAGCAGTTGGAAAGGGATAATGCAAACCTTGTTGTTGTTGTTGTGGTCTTCAGTCCTGAGACTGGTTTGACGCAGCTCTCCATGCTACTCTATCCCAGTACCTACTGCAGCCTACATCCTTCTAAATCTGTTTAATGTATTCATCTCTTGGTCTCCCTCTACGATATTTACCCTCCACGCTGCCCTCCAGTACTAAATTGGTGATCCCTTGATGCCTCAGAACATGTCCTACCAACCGATCCCTTCTTCTTGTCAAGTTGTGCCACAAACTCCTCCCAAATTCTGTTCAATATCTCTACATTAGTTATGTGATCTACCCATCTAATCTTCAGAATTCTTCTATAGCACCACATTTCAAAAGCTTCTATTCTCTTCTTGTCCAAACTATTTATTGTCCATGTTTGACTTCCATACATTGTTACACTCTATACAAATACTTTCAGAAACGACTTCCTGACACGTAAATCTATTCTCTTCTTCCGAAACGCTTTCCTTGCCATTGCCAGTCTACATTTTATATCATCTCTACTTCGACCATCATCTATTATTTTGTTCCCCAAATAGCAAAACTCCTTTACTAGTTTCAGTGTCTCATTTCCTAATCCAATTCCCTCAGCATCACGCGATTTAATTCGACTACATTCCATTACCCTTGTTTTACTTTTGTTGATGTTCATCTTATACCCTCCTTTCAAGACACTGTCCATTCCGTTCAACTGTTCTTCCAAGTCCTTTGCTGTCTCTCACAGAATTACAATGTCATCGGCGAACCTCAAAGTTTTTATATCTTCTCCACGGATTTTAATACCTACTCCGAATTTTTCTTTTGTTTCCTTACTTTTTATAAATTAGTAGTATTAATGTGTTGGACGTTATAGGTTCTTCCCATGATAAAAGTGAGACACATACCTAAAACTGCTAAATACCTCAAGAAAATATCTACACCAACTAGGAGATAGCACATGTGTTTGTTGTTGTTGTCTTCAGTCCTGAGACTGGTTTTATGCAGCTCTCCATGCTACTCTATCCTGTGCAAGCTTCTTCATCTCCCAGTACCTACTGCAACCTACATCCTTCTGAATCTGCTTAGTGTATTCATCTCTTGGTCTCCCCCTGCGATTTTTACCCTCCACGCAGCCTTCCAATACTAAATTGGTGATCCCTTGATGCCTCAGAACATGTCCTACCAACCGATCCCTTCTTCTAGTCAAGTTGTGCCACAAACTTCTCTTCTCCCCAATCCTATTCAATACTTCCTCATTAGTTATGTGATCTAATCTTCTGCATTCTTCTGTAACACCACATTTCAAAAGCTTCTATTCTCTTCTTGTCCAAACTATTTACCGTCCATGTTTCACTTCCATACATGGCTACACTCCATAAAAATACTTTCAGAAATGACTTCTTGACACTTAAATCTATACTCGATGTTAACAAATTTCTCTTCTTCAGAAACGCTTTCCTTGCCATTGCCAGTCTACATTTTATATCCTCTCTACTTCGACCATCATCAGTTATTTTGCTCCCCAAATAGCAAAACTCCTTTACTACTTTAAGTGTCTCATTTCCTAATCTAATACCCTCAACATCACCCAACTTAATTCGACTACATTCCATTATCCTCGTTTTGCTTTTGTTGATGTTCATCTTATATCCTCCCTTCAAGACACCATCCATTCCGTTCAACTGCTCTTCCAAGTCCTTTGCTGTCTCTGACAGAATTACAGTGTCATCGGCGAACCTCAAAGTTTTTATTTCTTCTCCATGGATTTTAATACCTACTCCAAATTTTTCTTTTGTTTCCTTTACTGCTTGCTCAATATACAGATTGAATAACATTGGGGAGAGGCTACAACCCTGTCTCACTCCCTTCCCAACCGCTGCTTCCCTCTCATGCCCCTCGACTCTTATAACTGCCATCTGGTTTCTGTACAAATTGTAAATAGCCTTTCGCTCCCTGTATTTTACCCCTGCCACCTTTAGAATTTGAAAGAGAGTATTTCAGTCAACATTGTCAAAAGCTTTCTCTAAGTCTACAAATGCTAGAAACGTGGGTTTGCCTTTCCTTAATCTTTCTTCTAAGATAAGTCGTAAGGTCAGTATTGCCTCACGTGTTCCAGTATTTCTACGGAATCCAAACTGATCTTCCCCGAGGTCGGCTTCTACTAGTTTTTCCATTCGTCTGTAAAGAATATGTGTTAGTATTTTGCAGCTGTGGCTTATTAAACTGATTGTTCGGTATTTTTCACATCTGTCAACACCTGCTTTCTTTGGCCTTAGTATCGCTTTAAAGCAAGACAATATGAATTTAAAATACATTAATCAAGTACATGTAGGTTATTGTTTGACACAGTTAGGTGGAGTCTGATTGTATCGCACACAGTATAGGTGTTTGGTAAGTGATAGAACAAAACATTGAATGACAGACAATAAAGATGAAACTTCCAGCAGTTTCTCTACATATAGCAATGAGGGAGTTGAGTACATCAATATACATTAGATTATGATTATATTGACATGTATGTCACGTGTTGAATCCGACAGGAGAGGTCTGCATGCAAAGAACATTTGTTCATGCGTGGATGCGTAGATTCAATCTAACTATCACACTATAGTAAGTAAATGGGAAAGAAAACATCAGCAGAAGATCGACTAAAATTGTGGGCATGAAGTCCATGATGGTTAATCAGCACACTGGTGCAAACTTGCAGGAGAACAAGAACAAGTTGAAAATAATTAATGTGCAGATATCAAGGACCATGTTAATTGAATAAAGATTGCAAGATATAAAAAACTAATTTGAAGCTATTAAAGGGACAAAAGGTCGAAAAGAAGTAAATGTCAGAACACCGCTGAAATTAATCGTTATATTAAATGTAAAGGTTGAAGACAACAACCGAATTTTAGAAATACAGGCCATAAAAGTTGCATATTGTATCGAAATCAGTTTAGTATGCAACTGCACGTTGAAAAAACCTAAATTCATTGATGAACAGAAGGCTATTAGACAGAAATTACGATTTCTAAGGATAGGACACTCAGAATGAGTTCAGTTTCGTGGAGAAAAATGTAATACAACTGTTAATTCAAATGGAGATAAAGAAGAAGAAGAGGAAGTATATACTGTTGCTGATTGCTTTAGCCATCATGGAGACAGCGAAATAGACTCTACACATTGGGTCAGTGGAGAAAAACCATATTGTAGGCTGCACAGCCTATAAGCTTAACCAAGCACATTGTATATGTTGAGAGTAAGGAATTGGAAAGAACACTTGATCTAATGGATCTAATATTCTTACAAACTTCAAAGCCTGGCAAAGATCTAAAAACGTGTGGTGAAATATTATGTATGACAAACAAATACAAAAACATAAACCCTAACGGTAGGGAGCACAGAAACATTATGAAACATGTGTTATGCAGTAGAACCAGTAAATGTTTTGACGATCTGGATAAGGAACTGTGTTACAGGCAAACATGAATGAGCTTGACTCAGAAATAAAGACAACAGTAAAGACAGTAGACATTATGCATGATTGCTCGATAGGACCACTACTAAGTTTCTGAAGGATTTAGATTTAGAATCATTCTGTTAATTTTTATATCCCAGATAAAAGTAGTAGTAGTTTCATATCCTTCAACGGTAAATTTCGGAAAAGTGATGGTAACACTACAGTTGGATCGAATGTTGCTTGTGATGCTTTAACATTTGTGTTTCAGGAAACAAGATATGAACAGAGCCGGGTCATGATTGACCACATATGAAATGTGAGTATGACATTAACTCTTAAACATTAACTCTTAAAACCAGAGATTTGAATCTTTTAGAAAACACAGGATGTTTCGAAAATGAACTAATGGGTAGAGTAGCAAAATAGTACTTAGTTTAATGCATATATACCTCTCAGGATGTTGAAGTGATATTTCAAGGACATGAAGCATATAATCATGATTTTGAAGCAGAAATTTGTTTTGGTAAAAAATGCAATGGATGATAACTCATTCATTCAAGGAGAATGCGGTGATGTGATTGAGATTCTTGTCGATAAAATAAGATGAAAGATCTCCCATATCAGTGCAACAGATGAGGAACATTTGAATGTTTTAAAAGTGTTGAATGTTGGTATTCATCTGTCGAGCCCAGGAAATGACCTGGAGAGGGGGGGGGGGGGGGTCTCTGCAGACACCGTGAGACTCTGGCATAAAATGTGGGTGATACGCGATTACAAGAACTCAGCAAGAGAGTTCTCACAGCCTCTGTCACCTCAGTTCTCCAACTTCCTACCTACACTTGGTACCCCCGTTAAGCTGAGCAACTCAGCGGTAGGTTGGGTAAGCAACCCCAGCGGGAAACTGAGTCGGTGAGCAGATATGAGCTGGAGGACAGTAGAAGGCAACGGGAAACCACCACTGAACTATCCCAAGAAAACCCCATGGCTTCGCTCAGCTCAAAATGTTCCGGAGTTTCAAGTTCCCCGATCGGATCTCCGGGGGGAACCAGGTCGAGAGGAGCTTCACGAAGAGTAAGATGATGCAAAGAGAAGCACTGCATAGGAACATGGAATGTAAGATCCATGTATCAAGGAAAACTAGACATAGTGAAAAGAGAAATGGAGAAAATTAACATCGACATATTAGGAATAAGTGAAATGAGGTGGACTGGCATGGGAGAATTTGCTTCGGACGGCCATATGGTGTATTATTCTGGGCACGATAACAACAGAAGTAATGGAGTAGCCTTCATAGTTAGTGATAAAGTGAGAAAAGCTGTAATGGGATGCAAATATAAAAATGATAGAATGATGTCCATCAGACTTCAAGGTCAGCCCCTCAACATCACAGTATATCAAGATTGTGCGCCAACAACCGATGCTTAAAAGGAAATTATTGACCAGTTCTATGGAGATTTACAAGAATTACTTCTGTCAACACCAAAAAAGGATATCGTTTTCATAGTTGTATATTGGAATGCAAACGTGGGAAATCAAGCTGTAGAAGGTATAGCAGGGAAATATGGTCTTGCTACAACAAATGAAGCAGGACAGAGACTCCTAGAATTCTGCCAAGAAAATTCATTGATAACTACTAATACACTGTTTCAACTACCAAAACGACGCCTATATACCTGGACTTCGCCAGATGGCCAACACTGGAACCAAATGGATTACATACTTTGCAATCAGAGGTGGAAGAGCGCGGTTCAGTCAGCTACAGCAAGACCTGGGGCTGACTGCGGATCAGATCGTGAGCTCCTGATTGCAAAATTTCGGCTGAAACTTCAGAATGTAGCAAAAAGTATCCCAACTTGCAGATGCGACAAGCTGGATTTAGGAAAGGAAGAGGAACTAGAGATCAAATTGCTAACATTCGGTAGATTATTCAAAAAGCAATATAATTCCAGAGAGATGTGTACCTCTGCTTTATTGACTACGCCAAAGCCTTTGACTGCGTCGATCACAACAAATTATGGAACGTACTGAAAACATGGGTGTACCAGTTCACCTCATTCATCTGATACGGAGTTTATGCCTTGACCAAGAAGCCACGCTCAGAACTATGTATGGAACAACGAAATGGATAAAGAGTCAGAAAGGGGTGCGGCAAGGCTGCATACTGTCACCGTACTTGTTCAATCTGTATGCAGAACACGTTATGAGGAATGCGAGGCTACGCGGATGAGACGATCCTGTTGGCAGAAAGTGAAGAAGAACTGAGAACACTCTTGCTGAGGGTGAAGGACGAAAGTGAAAAGGCCGGTCTTAGGCTGAATGTGAAGAAAACGAAAGTTATGGCAACTGCACCTACCGATTCGTGGGATATAGCAGGAGAAACCATGGAGGTAGTGACCACATTCAGTTATCTCGGTTCCCAGATCTCTGCTGACGGCGACTGCAGCCATGAAATCCGGAGACGCCTGTTGCTCGGTAGACAGGCGATGTCAAACCTTGACAAGGTTATAAGGTCCAGAGATATAACACTAGCAACAAAGATCCGTATTGTGAGGGCTATGGTCTTTCCAGTTGTGATGGATTGATGTGAGACCTGGACCATTGGAAAGGCTGAACGGCGAAGAATTGACTCCTTCGAATTGTGGTCTTGGAGGAAACTTCTTAGAGTTCCATGGACTGCAAAGAGAACCAAAAGATCAATATTGGAGCAAATAAAACCAGATTTCTCCCTGGAAGGTCTAATGTTAAAACAAAAGCTGACCTACTTTGGATACACAAGGCAAACGCATGCCTCGCTGGAAAAAAATATTAATGCTGGGGAAGATTGAACGAATTAGAAGAAGAGGACGTCAGAGGATGAATGGACCGATAGCATCACAGAAGCAATGTGTGTTCCAACCTGGAAGGTGTACGGGAGAAAGTGTAAGACAGGAAAAACTGGCGTGATTTGGTTCATGGGGTCACGAAGAGTCGGAACCAACTAAACGAATAGAGAGAGAGAGGGGGGGGGGGGGGGAGAGAGATTCATCTGTCATTATCTTTCCATTGATGGGAACACTTTGAGTATACTATTTTACTGACAGAATCCAAGCACACATAGGCTCCTAAAACATCCATTCAATTAGGAACAACAAGATTCATTATACTTGCATTTCAAACCAATAGGAATGGCAACGTGGAGCGTACTTGGCAGCTGTGGTATGTATGCAAGACTTCGTCCTTTCTACTATGAGAACGATAAGAAGAACGTTGTCTGCTCACCTGGTGGACAATTAAGGAGCTGGCATCACTTAGCCTTATACATTGTTCAAAGCAAAGCAATGCAGTAAAATTTGTCTCCCCGCAGGCACTTCTGCATGACTGAGTGACTAACTATTTACCATGGACAGGAAGTGTGCAACGAGCTGTATAGATGAACAAGCATTGTGTCTCATCCAGAGCAGTTCACGATGGTACATCATTTTAGATGCTCAAGTCTTTTTCAATGAATGCAAATAGTTTGTAGTTAAGGATATTGCCTTCGCCGCTTTTACAAAAATTGTGGATGTGTAATAATGACGTTCTCAGCAAATCATCGCCGAAACCTCTCAGGGATGTGAAGTATGAAGTACGAGTATGCTAAAACACATAAGATGGGATTATGGTTAATATGTTTTTTCCACGGAATTCACTGTAATGATCCTGGCATATGTTATGACGATGTGATAACATCGTTTCAAACCTTCGATCTCACAAACACTGTCGTCTATCCTATGACTGCTCCAAGAAGGCTACATGGATGCATGGTATTGCCCAGCCATCCAGCATGTCAGAAAAATCTGGAAATGCTTTTAAGTTGGGTGACAAATAAATGAATTTAAAACAAATTCACTGTGTTATTATTGAGTTCGCGCTAATTTTACTGTGCTTTCAGCTACCATCGGCTGATACAGTTAATGTTATGAGGATGTATTTTTATTCAGCACACAACTACTTCCAGATACAAAGCCTATGATCTCCTTCAAGCACAGGTGAAATAAATTTAGACGTAGCTTCTATGCTTATGAAGCAGCAGCGATCATGCACTGCCTGTTCCCAGAAACCTACAAGTGACTATCAACATGTGAAATGCCAAGTGATCAGTCTATTAACCCCCTTACACTCATCTGTAAACTGCACCTTCTAAATAACACTCACCTTTTTCAAAAAAAAAAAAAGCAGGTGTCTCACACCCTTTATATACTACATTACATTGACAAAGGTGTGACTTGGGCTTTTGTAAATAATAACGATTTAGGTCAACAAATTTCTTAATCGTTTATTTGGTTAATTGTATACAGTATTTTATTTGGTTACTTAATTAATAATAAAAAAGAGATACATATATTCAATTAATTTGCTTCAGTAATGATAATGAATACTTTTAAAACATTATACTTTTTATTTATAAAGATTCGTTTCCTATAGTATGTTTTCAATGAAAGCAGTCATTGGCATAACAGAACAAATTACAGTTCAGTTATTACAATGTCATTTGCCACAGAGTGGAAAAATTTTACAATCTTTGTGTCATTTGATGCAATAGGAAAATCTGCAATATCTTTTGATATACTTCTTCAAAATAGACTGAATTAAAATGGCAACTAGATTACACTAAAAAGTAGAGACTCTACCAGCTGGCAGCAGCGCAGGTGAAACACTAATGTAGAAACGTATAGATGCATTTCATTACAGCACACACATATTGTGCTATAAACTCAGGCACACTAGTGAACACAGCATTCATTTCACTACAGCACACATTTTAAACAAGAAACACACACACACTCTCTCTCTGAAACACACAATTTGGAAATAAGTACCTTAACGTGAATGAATACTGTGAGTACAGCAAAATTTCTACCCCATCGGCACAATGGACTTACTTACTATCAAGAGGAACCAAACTGATTTTCAGCTATGATACAGCTAGATGTGACAGGAGCGAGGAGTCACTCAAAGTCAGCATACACAACGAAGAGAAACCCCTTTTGGTAGTGAGTGTTCTTAAATTTTGAGAATTTATTTTCCTCAATGGGCATATCAATCAACATGTCCCAGTTTCTTTGAAGGACAACCTATAGTGTGAAGTTGATTCTGTCCCTCTGAGAATAAAATCACATATATGTCCATCTTCTGGTTACTCCCACAATTGGATGACTGAAGAGGTCCAAGAGTCTAGTTTGTGACTTTAAAACTATTATCTGCTTGCTTTTTCTCATGCCATAAACATGAATTGTTACAGTAGTATTCTGCCTCTCAACTTTCTGTATAGCCAGAAGTTTAACGGGGAAATCAGTACCATCAAAGTCTCGATACACACAGATATTATTGTGTACATAGTATCTACCTGGACGACTCAATAATTTCTCTCACTTGACAGGGCTGACCATGCAAAACTAATCTCGTCAAGATTTTCGACGTTAGTAAAGCCTTCTTGTTAGCGCCGTCTTGGGGAAGACTCATATAGCTGGACCCTACATTTAATGGATCAAAACATGATATTAGACATCAATGTGGAGTACTCAGCTTAGTGCCTTATAGCACCTTCTTTTTCTGCATATTGGAAAAGTTGTTTTGCTATGTGTGTCAGTTCACAGCATAATAGTGTGCCACACATTGGGACACAGTGGGACATTGTGGATTGCCAGCCATTTTGGAAAATTCACTTTCTGAATGCATAGGCAGTATTTGGTTGGTTGTTTCGGGGAAGGAGACCAGACAGCGAGGTCATCGGTCTCATCGGATTAGGGAAGGACGGGGAAGGAAGTCGGCCGTGCCCTTTGAAAGGAACCATCCCGGCATTTGCCTGGAGCGATTTAGGGAAATCACGGGAAACCTAAATCAGGAGGGCCGGACGCGGGATTGAACCGTCGTCCTCCCGAATGCGAGTCCAGTGTCTAACATAGGCAGTAGTTCAGGATATGTACGGTGTCTCTGTACCCAGCAGTACCATTATGTATATGGGCAAATGATATCTAGTTTTCAAATGCAACTGCAATCACTGAGTAATTTAAATGTGGCAACCTACTAACCTGATGTGTGTGTACATTATTTTTAGAATGGGACAGAGGTCTGCAGCTAACCCGAGTATTACCACAGCTATCAGCAGTCTAGCTTCTAGTCTGTGCTGAGAGGAATGGCCCAGAACAGCTGTGGGTCAGGCTGGTGTTTTGACAGATGCCATGGTGACCATGCAGTGGACTTGGCAGGCTATCAGGGACAAGCTGGACCAGACCACATTGTGGCGGACATGCCAGTGTTTACCGTGATGTCAGACCGTGTCGTGGTGATTGAATCCTAAGTCCTCATCTGGATGGTTTAAAGGCTCCTGTAGAAAAAAATAACGAGATACTTTAGTATTGGATATTTATAATACTGGATATGTATAATACATGTGTAAATACTGAACTTTTTTTCCTTGCCTAAAACAGCATAGATGTATGTATTACGCTAGTCTGATATCGTTATCTTGAGATCATCAGGCACATTCTCTATCCAGACATGCATATCTGAGTTGCATATCAGTTGTTGATTTTCTACATCATCATCATCATCATCATTATCATCATCATCATTACTGGAATCCAAAGCAGATACACACACATGTAAAACATGTAAATGTATAGACATGTTACTCCTCATAATCCTGGACGCGTACAGCACTGTGCTGTGGACCAGCTTCATCATTTCAGATTCCGGAGCAGTTTGTTTATATGTTAGTTTCACTGCACCAGCCCAACCTACTCTCCCTGCAGTGAGTATTTGCTGTTTAAGACATTCCTCACGAGGGAAGGCATCAATTACAGACATCTTCACCTGCAAAATATGAAAAAAGATGTGTAACTGCCAGCCATCTCAGTCTATACACCGAAAGTACCACTATATTGGAGTGCAACGTACATTGATTATATGTTGTTCAACTTTAAATTATTGTTCAAGCTCACCCAGTGTCTGAGGGATGAATGCTGCAACAACAACTGTTACTGAATTCCATATAATACATCGACAACAGCTCAATAAGAAGGGTACTTGTCTGGTAGCTCAGATGTTTGTGTCTGATCATCATCAGCTATAGCACTGGATACAACGTGAGGCTGTCATTGTCACTTCCTCTAAGAACTACTTAAGAGTGAAAATGACAAAAATCTCTTCATTGTAGGTGTCTCATGTTAACAGTCTGTAACTGGAATGATTCTCAACTAAAAGGATTGTGATATTGTATACTGTGTATTTTTCATTAGTGGGGACAGCTGCTAGTATGTGTGTGTTGTCTTGGAGGTGTGTATTGCCCAATCACATCAAAGGAAGCTCACATCAACACCAAATTTATTACAGGACCTTAAGTGCTGTGAAATGTCAAGAAAATTACGTCAGAGCGAGAATAAATATTTTTCTCATTGTGCTGTATTCTGATATATCAAAAGGACTGGGATGTCAAAGTAGGAATTGGGGATTAAAAGAGTGCAGTATCGTAGGCACTCGAATCTTTACGACTGAGAATATATGGATAAGAGAATTCTTTGTCTAACTTCCTGTTAAGTCTGTCCCAGCTCTGACGGGTCCTAATATGTTTGGACAGAAGACTGCAGGTGATGTACTTGCGAGAGGTAGTAAATAGCGTGTGATGTTAATCAGTTCTAGGAGCAGGAGCCATCCACACTCCCTCACATTTGACAGGTGTCTACGGGCGTCTTTATCGCTGTGATAGAATTTATAGTCTGTTCCCATCTGAAACTCATTAGCACTAGATCGATAAATTTCAGTGCATTCAACATATATATTTTCGCGAGGGCGCTAGCTGACTCGAGGTTGTTGTGCTCTAAGGACCACAAGGAATCCATCAGCAAGCTGCTAGCTGCTGTATCACTTTTGCACCAGCCTGTCTCTCCTTGTAATTAACGACAGACTGTGCTAGTGCAATGGTGTGAGAGTGATACAGAGATGCTTCCTGCTGCGAGGGCTGGGGCAGTGGCACGGCACAGGATGTGCTGTGGAGCGCCACTGGCGAGGCAGCTGTGCACAAAGAAGTGTGTGGGGATGGGGACTGTGCATGCCCACCGTTGCTGGCTGGCTGCATTCAGCTGCACAGATGTCGCACTCTGCCATGCGAAAGTGGTCCTGCCTCACTCAGCACAATAATACATGGAGGCACAGAGGTCAACCACCACAACTCATGTGCAGCATGTATGCTGTGTCCAAATGAAATGTTTGATTCCTTTTTCCCTACAACTCCTGTTATAGTATGGAAAAACGTCTGTTTTGTGGGTTGTCGTTTTGTGATCCGTCTTCTGTGATAGGCATTTGTTTGGGTTGTGCATACATGTGTGTATGTGTGTTTCAAGTGGCTCATTTAGAATAAGTATAATCACAAAGTGTGAATATTGTATTTAAGGAATGTGACTTTTGAACTGTGCACATGTATGGTTCTTTAATGTGATATGCTATGAATATTTTTCTCACCAGAAAGAATATAATTTTTGTCAAATATTCAGTCATAGCATAAATTTGCTATAATTGGATCCAGCCACAACTATTAGTCACACTGACTGTATGATACCTCACTTATTATCTGGTCCCACTACAGCTATGTTTTCACCTTTGATATGTGAAATAATTGCTGTCATACATAATGATGTAACATGGGACCAGTATAATTAGTAGCAATATTAACATTTTCCCAAGTCACTTTTTTCCACTGTTGTGAACAGAACACAAGGGAAGGTGGGGGAATAGTCCATCCTGAAGACGTGGTATGGAGGAGTTGGGGGGACAGATGGGTGGAAGAGGTTCAGGTGGGTAGAGACATGGTGATGATAGTGATGCCTCTCTTCCTTACACGAGACATCACAACAACGTTTCACCAGGCAACGCTGGTGAACTGCTGTTTGTGTATGAGAAATCGGTTGTAAACTTTGCTCATGTCAGCACGTTGTGGGTGTCGCCACCGGCGCCAACCTTGTGTGAATGTTCTGAAAAGCTAATCATTTGCATATCACAGCATCTTCTTCCTGTCGGTTAAATTTCGCGTCTGTAGCACCTCATCCTCGTGGTGTACCAATTTTAATGGCCAGTAGTGTACTTTGAGTCATTCTGAAACGTAAGCAAATATTACTGTTAACACAAACTTAAATGGACACCCTGTGTTATTTCTTAAGTTATCAGTAACACGAAAAATTATAAACAGCCATCATGTTGGTAGCATCGCAGTTCGTCAATTACATCACAAGGAATTGCAAATACACTCCTGGAAATGGAAAAAAGAACACATTGACACCGGTGTGTCAGACCCACCATACTTGCTCTGGACACTGCGAGAGGGCTGTACAAGCAATGATCACACGCACGGCACAGCGGACACACCAGGAACCGCGGTGTTGGCCGTCGAATGGCGCTAGCTGCGCAGCATTTGTGCACCGCCGCCGTCAGTGTCAGCCAGTTTGCCGTGGCATACGGAGCCCCATCGCAGTCTTTAACACTGGTAGCATGCCGCGACAGCGTGGACGTGAACCGTATGTGCAGTTGACTGACTTTGAGCGAGGGCGTATAGTGGGCATGCGGGAGGCCGGGTGGACGTACCGCCGAATTGCTCAACACGTGGGGCGTGAGGTCTCCACAGTACATCGATGTTGTCGCCAGTGGTCGGCGGAAGGTGCACGTGCCCGTCGACCTGGGACCGGACCGCAGCGACGCACGGATGCACGCCAAGACCGTAGGATCCTATGCAGTGCCGTAGGGGACCGCACCGCCACTTCCCAGCAAATTAGGGACACTGTTGCTCCTGGGGAATCGGCGAGGACCATTCGCAACTGTCTCCATGAAGCTGGGCTACGGTCCCGCACACCGTCTTCCGCTCACGCCCCAACATCGTGCAGCCCGCCTCCAGTGGTGTCGCGACAGGCGTGAATGGAGGGACGAATGGAGACGTGTCGTCCTCAGCGATGAGAGTCGCTTCTGCCTTGGTACCAATGATGGTCGTATGCGTGTTTGGCGCCGTGCAGGTGAGCGCCACAATCAGGACTGCATACGACCGAGGCACACAGGGCCAACACCCGGCATCATGGTGTGGGGAGCGATCTCCTACACTGGCCGTACACCACTGGTGATCGTCGAGGGGACACTGAATAGTGCACGGTACATCCAAACCGTCATCGAACCCATCGTTCTACCATTCCTAGACCGGCAAGGGAACTTGCTGTTCCTACAGGACAATGCACGTCCGCATGTATCCCGTGCCACCCAACGTGCTCTAGAAGGTGTAAGTCAACTACCCTGGCCAGCAAGATCTCCGGATCTGTCCCCCATTGAGCATGTTTGGGACTGGATGAAGCGTCGTCTCACGCGGTCTGCACGTCCAGCACGAACGCTGGTCCAACTGAGGCGCCAGGTGGAAATGGCATGGCAAGCCGTTCCACAGGACTACATCCAGCATCTCTACGATCGTCTCAGTGGGAGAATAGCAGCCTGCATTGCTGCGAAAGGTGGATATACACTGTACTAGTGCCGACATTGTGCATGCTCTGTTGCCTGTGTCTATGTGCCTGTGGTTCTGTCAGTGTGATCATGTGATGTATCTGACCCCAGGAATGTGTCAATAAAGTTTCCCATTCCTGGAACAATGAATTCACGGTGTTCTTATTTCAATTTCCAGGAGTGTAGAAGTTGATGCTTGAAATAAACGAAATGTACCACTATTGCACATTTCGAGATGCAGGCGTTTTACCCATAATCGCGATGTGATTGGCGTACAGTGGTATGACCAACGCTATGCTTATTGCTCTTAACACTGTTATTAAGTGGACTGGAAACAATACAGACGTCCAGTCACAGTGGAAAATTAGTAAAAGGTTTACTCGTTCATGCTTTATTTATCTTCACTACTGTACTAGAATGGACATAATGGTAACGAAATACCGAATGTCACTGGCCAGGGTCAATATGATTAATGGCTGACCAAAGATCAAACAGAGGGATAAATGCTAGTTGTACATCAATTACATAATGGTACATGACACATACAAAACATTTTAATGGTTACTTACAACTGAACTATTGCACATGGCGAAATGCTTATTTAAAGGTACAAAATACCTGCAAAGCTGACACATGTCTCCTCAGAAACACACAGAATGTTCGCCAGTTTGCAGTCACGTTTCTCACAGCAGAAACGCTACAACCTGTGTTCGAAGAGGTCGTTACTTACGTGGCAACACTGATCGACTCCCTTCTGGCAGCGTTCCTCGTGTCGCTGCACGACATGCAGTGGTAATACAGGCTTTCGTGTTGTCCATTGTTGCTGGAACCTGCTGATACACCACATTGTTTACATGTCCCCCAGAAGAAAAGGCCATGAGGGCGAAATGAAGAAGTATGTCTTCGATCAGTCCAGGTAAAATATATCTAAAGTACTGTCCATACTGTCACCTATTAAGAGTGGTACCAATCATGTAACAGCCAATACTATGGACCTGCAATACCACACCGTACTTTGACACTCCACTCCACTACGTGATGAAGTCAATGTGGGTTTCCTGTTGACTAGTAGAGGATATTGTGTAAGTTGATGTTCCCGTGTTTAGTAAATGTGTCTTCATAAGTAAACAGGTCGCTACATGAAGAGTCGTAGCATTGCCATAGAACCCACTGGCAGTATTCCAGACGAATTTGAAAATCACTGCCATGAAGACTTTGATGTAGCAACACATGGGATGAGTGGTATTTATCTCCGTGAAGAGCGCACGGCACACTTGTTTGAGGGAACCCACTACTGTCTCCATTTCAGGAGAGCTGGCGCGGGGGTTTGTTGCAGTGGCCGCCCCGACAGCTGCTTCTGCTGCTCCGTCATGTGTTGCTCTTTGCTCTGAATCCGCGTTCATGGAGACATACGTCCTGGCATGCAAGGCCTCTAAGAGTATTCGTGAAAGTATGGGGGGTCAGACGACACCTATTGGAGCAACACATGCCATACAGCTGTGTTGTTCATGTGCGATTATGGTGACTTTCTTCGTAAAGCAATAACATCTTAGTCATTGGTGCAAACCATGTAGAATGCCTAGCATGGTTGGCCAGATAAATTAATATCAAGTTTTCAACACTGGTGTCAATTACATTGGCGGCATTTGTCTGTACGTGCCTTCACCTAGATCAGCCTGCTTGCTAGGGAGCCGTTCCCACTCACAGTGCTGATTGCAGTCCATTCCGGTACACGGGTGGAGAGATGATAGGTTGTACTAGATAGCATAATGTGTTGATGTACACCGACTGGTACGGTTTCGTAGTGCTTATGTAGATAAATAAAATACCCAACGAGGGAAACCATCGCATCAATGTTTGTCGCTGGTAACGTTGTTGCTACTTTCGGCCCTCGTCATAAAAATGAAAGAACAATTACGTGCGTCAATCACATTGCGACTACGAGCAACACCACGTTCATGCTTGCAACACGGGATGTGTAGTAGCAGCGCGTTTCGTTTATTTCAAGCATCAGTTTCGCTTTACATTTCCTCAGAACATGATTGACGTATTACGATGCAACGAACGCCTCTCTTTTGGTTAATTTTGATGTTATTGACTGCATAAGAAATAATACGTCGTGTCCATTTAAAAAACAAATTCTTTGTTGAAACTAATAGTCCTATTTGCTTAGGCTTCAGAATGTCTGATGGTATTTATTTTCATGAGCCCCTGCCTTAGATTCATATCCATGGAAGCATTTTTTAAATATCTCTTGCTGCTCTAGATTATTTGCGCTGAAACATTTAAGTGTGTTCCATGACAATCATACTGAGAATTCTTGTTTTGCATGATCTCCTCAGGTTTGGAGAGAAATTTCAAGAAATATGCGTAGCAAAGGAGTAGATATCACTCGTATGATCCCCGTACAGGTAACCTTCGAACATAATAGCCCTTGTGATGCATGGTGTACATGGTAACTCTTCACCTCCACCCATGCAAATGACTCACTTCTCATCATAATACGATGATCAGATCGTCCATTGCGCCACAATATGGACCACGTCCCCCTCCCACCCTGCCGCCCCACAGCAAATGAAAATCTGTCTGACTTGTATTATGCGATGATTAGGATTACGTTTACATGTGATACGCCAGATCATCTTTCTTTAGGGGTTGGGGGAGAGAGGAATGTGCCTACATCTACTCACATACTCGCAAGTCACCGCATACTGCATGGCGGGGGCTATCTTGTATCACTACCAGTCATTTCCTTTCTTGTTCCACTCTCAAATGGAATTAGAGGAAAACGACTATCTGTATGCCTCCGTACCACACCAGATATCTTTTCTCTTATCTTCGTGGTCATTACGCGGAATTTACGTTGGTGGTAGTAGAATCGTTCTGCTATCAGCCTGAAATGCCGGTTCTCTAAATTTTCTCGTGGAAAGAATATCGTCTTTCGTACAGTGACTCAATTTGAGGTCATTTGCATACTGAGAGAACCTAAAGCTAACAAATCCGGCAGCATGCCGCTGAAATACTTCAAGATCTTCCTTTCATCAGACCTGGTCAGGATTCCGCACACTCGAGGTGTACTCAAGAATGTGTAGCACTAGTGTTCTACACGTGGTCTCGTTTATGAAGCCGGCCACGGCCGAGCGGTTCTAGGCGCTTCAGTCCGGAACCGCGCGACTTCTAGGGTCGCAGGTTCGAATCCTGCCTCGGGCATGGATGTGTGTGATGTCCTTAGGTTAGTTAGGTTTAAGTAGTTCTAGGTTCTAGGGGACTGTTGACCTCAGATGTTAAGTCCCATAGTGCTCAGAGCCAAATGAACCATTTTTTTCGTTTATGAATGAACTACACTTTCCTGAAATTCTTCCAATAAAGCCAAATCGACTATTCGACTTGCCTTCTACCGTCCGTAAGTGCTCATTCCGTTTCATATTTCTTTGCAGCGTAAGGTGTAGATATTTAATCGACTGTGTGCAGCAGCACGCTAATAATGCTGTATTCTAAAGTTACAGGATAGTTTTCTTCTACTCATCTGCACTGTCTTACAATTCATTTAGAGCAAGCTCTCGGCCGCCACACCAACTAAAAATTGGCCTATGTCTAATCATTCTACATTCACATAACGACGACACTTCCCATACCTTCTCTATCGTACCATAGCTGAAGTTCTGACTGTCGTGTCATGATGATTACGTTTACGTGGATAGACTTGAGGGATTATTGGTGTGTGGCTTGCGGTCATTAGGACTATTATGTTTAAGAAAACATGAGGCCTCTGTATGGTGATCATATATACAATATTTATTCGTTATGAGTTCTTTGTAGGTGAGGTTTCCCATGAAATTGGGGGCAGCAATGATGTTATAGAGGATCTGTTGGAGGAGGTACAAAATGGAGCTGATGAGGTAGATGATACAGTATATATGAGGGTGTAGCTCACCTTCCTCATAACTAATTTTTTTATTTATATTCACAATCTGGAATTGTTAGAGATTCCACATGATCACTGTCTGTATTTTTTCACTCAGTATCTTGAGTAACGTGGGTGGACAACGACGTTTACGCCAAGCAGCAAGTAGCGCAGCAGATCTCACCGCAGCCACCGTCGCTGTTGCGTGCACAACCTAATTATTCGTTCTACATGTTATAGCAGAGCACATCTTCTTGGAGTCATGGTTCATACAATGTAGGCGCTCCTGGATATCCTTTTTATATAGTTTCATCAATTTCTCCAGCAATGTTGTATTTCATGCTAGCAGAACATTTTCTGAGTGTATATCTTTCCCCTGTGAGCTCTCATATTTTGCTCTTCATTTTCCATTTAAAGCTGTATATACTTCTTTAATTGGTTACGAACTGCTAAATTTAGATATTAGATCTCATCCATTATCATTTATTTCTAGTTTTGCATAAGTGACAATTACTTCTAATTGGCTGGAACTATGGGTTGGGGCGTGTCTTTTCATCCTTTGTTTATGATGATGATGAAGACTAGCGGATTGTATAACAACAATTCTGGTTATCTTAAAGATCCATCCAGGCTTTATATGTATATAAGTTCCACAATAGTGTTGGGGTGTTTGCCATTGCAGGTGAAGTTATATACAAGCATTCGTCTTGTTTCCTGATATGTCTCTTCCCTAAGAAAACATCCATCTATTTTTATGAGTGGAATTATTTACATTTACATGGTGATTATGATTTTTCACACTCTCTTAATTGGAGTTTGAGTATGATAATGTGGAAACCATGAATTGTTAAAGAGTAATTAGATTCTGAGTAGGACTCAATTACTTTCTATGATATATCACTGCTAACACGGAACACATTCATGCTTACAAAACAACCTAATGATACAGATTGTATTTTTCAACAATACATCAGTTTTGGAAACTTTTGTCTGTTTCTGTTGTCGACATTATTTCCATTTATCGAATGAAATAAGTTTGCTGTTACCAGTCACTGCTCATATGTCCACAACGAATTGCGCCAAAGGTTTAAATCTCCATCGTCTGTTGGATTTACATGTGTTAAATCGACGATAAAGTTTGTGTTGTTTATTAGGGGGTGTTTCAATATGAGGTGTTGTTTGAGATTTACTAAATGTAGGGTGTTGTTGACATTCTGTAAGATATCACTGCTAATATAGGATAAAAACTGCTTAAATTAAAATGTAAAGAAACAGATGTATAGTAGTTCCTAGCAATTCTTATCGCGGGTAGAACTTAGTCACATTCTACAATATATTACTGCTATCAGTATCATATGCACCGTACACTAGCTAAAGATGCCATTATTAAAGGTAATTTTATTTAGCAGCCAGTCACTAGCGTCCTTACGACGACATGTCCTCCATCTCTTTGATGTGTGAAATTCGCTGCAGTTCAGCTCACAGTCTTAGAATACAGATCGCTTTTCCTCGTTCGCTGTAGGTCATCAATACTTCCCAACTGAAAACCGCGGAAGCTAAACCTTTCTTTAGAATTTATGTGAAGAATCAGTCAAGGAATAGCAAAACACGTGTTGATGATCAGGGTATTACAGTAGTTCCCTCTCAGGTTTTAGCTGGACTGCAGCCAGCAACAGGAAAAGTGGAGTCCAACGTCCCACCGACATGAAGATCGTTAGGGACACATTTCGGGTACAGACGCATGAGGGTATAAACCGGTAGTGAAAATGTCAACGAAACGACATCGGCATTCGTCAAAAATGATTTAGAATTCCTGGAAATATTTGGTGTCGCATGGGGTAACACCACTGTAACGACTTAAACCGTCGTTCTTTTGACATTCTTTGTGGACTGAAGGAAGGGTGGTAGTGGAATAATTCTCTGAGTAGTTATTGAGCATATATTTAAGTATATTAGAAAAAACATTTGGCATAAAGTGTTACAAAATGACGACACTGCAGCAATTCTCCCAAGGAATGTTGAATTTGAGGCGATCTGTGCCAGGCACAGTAACTGGTGCCAATTCGTATCTCTGAAAAGAAAAAAATCGATGTTATCTTCGTCAGTGTAGCTAGTGAACCACGTACGGGATTATAGAAATATTGATTTCTGTGTAAATGGTGAGTATGTGAATAAAGCCCCTACAAGAACCATGGACCTTGCCGTTGGTGGGGAGGCTTGCGTGCCTCAGCGATACAGACAGCCGTACCGTACATGCAACCACAACGGAGGTTTATCTGTTGAGAGGCCAGACAAACGTGTGGTTCCTGAAGAGGGGCAGCAGCCTTTTCAGTAGTTGCAGGGGCAACAGTCTGGATGATTGACTGATCTGGCTTTGTAACACTAACCAAAACGGCCTTGCTGTGCTGGTACTGCGAACGGCTGAAAGCAAGGGCAAACTACAGCCGTAATTTTTCCCGAGGGCATGCAGCTCTACTGTATGATTAAATGATGATGGCTACCTCTTGGGTAAAATATTCCGGAGGTAAAATAGTCCCCCATCCGGATCTCCGGGCGGGGACTACTCAGGAGGACGTCATTATCAGGAGAAAGAAAACTGGCGTTCTACGGATCGGAGCGTGGAACGTCAGATCCCTTAATCGAGCAGGTAGGTTAGAAAATTTAAAAAGGGAAATGGATAGGTTAAAGTTAGATATAGTGGGAATTAGTGAAATTCGTTGGCAGGAGGAACAAGACTTTTGGTCAGGCGAATACACGGTTATAAATACAAAATCAAATAGGGGTAATGCAGGAGTCGGTTTAATACTGAATGTAAAAATAGGAGTGCGGGTAAGCTACTACAAACAGCATAGTGAACGCATTATTGTGGCCAAGATAGACACGAAGCCAATCCCTTCTACAGTAGTACAAGTTTATATCCCAACAAGCTCTGCAGATGACGAAGAAATTGAAGAAATGTATGATGAAATAAAAGAAATTATTCAGATAGTGAAGGGGGACGAAAATTTAATAGTCATGGGTGGCTGGAATTCGGTAGTAGGAAAAGGGAGAGAAGGAAACATAGTAGGTGAATATGGATTGGGGCTAAGAAATGAAAGAGGAAGGCGCCTGATAGAATTTTGCACAGAGCACAACTTAATCATAAAAGAAGGTTGTATACATGGAAGAAGCCTGGAGATACTGACAGGTTTCAGATACATTATATAATGGTAAGAGAGAGCTGTAGGAACCAGGTTTTAAATTTTACGACATTTCCAGGGGCAGATGTGGACTCTGACCACAATCTATTGGTTAAGAACTGTAGATTAAAACTGAAGAAACTGTAAAAAGGTGGGAATTTAAGGAGATGGGACCTGCATAAACTGAAAGAACCAGAGGTTGTACAGATTTTCAGGGAGAGCATAAGAACAATTGACAGGAATGGGGGAAAGAAATACAGTAGAAGAAGAATGGGTAGCTCTGAGGGATGAAGTAGTGAAGGCAGCAGTGATATTATTTGTGGACTGAAGGGAAGGTGGTAGGGGAATAATTCTCCGAGCAGTTATTGAGCATATATTTAAGTAAATTAGAAAAAACATTTGGCGTAAAGTGTTACAAAATGGCGACACTGCAGCAATTCTCCCAAGGAATGTTGAATTTGAGGCGATCTGTGGCAAGCACTGTAACTGGTGCCAATTCGAATCTCTGAAAAGAAATAATCGATGTTATCTTTGTCAGTGTAGCTAGTGAATCACGTACGGGATTATAGAAATATTGATTTCTGTGTAAATGGGGAGTATGTGAATAAAGACGTTGACTTTTCACCCAACACGACAGTTAATGAAATAAATATTGTTTTAATCAACTAATCGAAAATCCCCCCTTCGACCACTGTGAAATGATACCCGAAAATTGTGGTTAAATTTTACAGTAAAGAGACTTAAAATTGAAACTTCCTGGCAGATTAAAACTGTGTGCCGGACCGAGACTCGAACTCGGGACGTTTGCCTTTGGCGGGCAAGTGCTCTACCACCTGAGCTACCCAAGCACGACTCACACCCCATCCTCACAGCTTTACTTCTACTAGTACCTAGTCTCCTACCTTCCGCTTACCCGGGAAAGGCAAAGGTCCCGAGTTCGAGTCTCGATCCGGCACACAGTTTTAATCTGCTAGGAAGTTTCATATCAGCGCACACTCCGCTGCAGAGTGAAAATCTAATTCTGGAGACTTAAAATTGTTAGTCACGCTGCATTTCGTTTCGAAAAATCATATTCCGAAAAAACCTGGTTAGTAGTTTTTAAATGAGTTGTAGACATGAACAGATGAAAAAATTCATACCATTTATCTGCTATCCCAGGACTGGCCTGTTGTACTGTTGCCGTTGCGATCGAAATCATATCCACTATTTTATCATAGAACGATTGAAACTTAGGTCGCGCCATTTCCATGAACGCATAAAACTTCACAATTCCGTTTAGGCCTACTTCAAGCAGGAGCATTGCTAAGACGACTGGACGGTTGTGATTTCACATGGGTTCCGTACAAACTTAACTATTTGGTATAACAGCTTCTGGACAGTTTGGACAAGACACAGTTATTGTGAAGCCTAAGCCTCCAGTAATTCGTTCTTACAACGGGTTGTCTACATTGCAAGTAACAGAAAAGAGCTCTAAACAAATTTATAATTCTATAGCTTAATCCGTAATTCACATCAGAATCCTGGCAACTTTGTTTCAATTTCTTAGCTGAGGCACTGACTCCTCCGACCTGCTTTCAGTCTCAGATCTATTCTTGGACCCTTCCATGACATACTGCTTCGACACCGCGTTGGATAATATGTTTTCGTATCTTTTCTGCCCCAATACACTTCATCACCACTTATTATTACTTGAAAGGCAAAACCCTATACTATAGGAATAAACTATAAAAAGTCAAACAGCACACAAAAACCGAGATTCGAAGCGAAAGAATCGTCTTTCTCGTACACGTACTGACGTTTGATAACGTATTATTGTTCTGAAATACACCCAGACACTTCAGGGGGTGTCGAGTTGACGCAGGCAAGCGTCAGAGATGCGAAAGGAGGAGCTAAGAATTCCATAGAACAATTTTTTTTTCAAGGATTAGACTTCGTGCCACGTGTTTTAGAAGGTTCAAAGCATCTTTTAAGTCAATAAAAATGAATTTTGAAAATTATACAGTGGTATTACCCTTAATGTCGTCTACATCTATGCAACACGTCCAGGTGGATCTCCTAAACGTCTGTGTGTAGGGTCAGACTGGTTTTGCTTTAAAATCAAGGATTGTAGTACGGATTTAAATATCCACCACGTCCGGGTTCTTGGGGGACTTCAGTAACACCTTCTAACCACGCCTTGCCTAAGGACGCAAAACCCCCAAGATGGCAAAGTTTTACAGAAGTTAGAAACGTAGCGTGAACTTCAACGCGAGGTGCTTTTAATAGTTTCCACAACGAAACTCTGTCTCGAAATCTTGTACAGATTCAGGTAGTATGTAAAGTCAAAATCGGAAAATACAATCAGTACCTTCATTGCGCAATAATAATTGAAACGACTGCTAAACCCGCTGCGCAGAACAAGTGATTAGCATTGTGTAAACGGCCAAATAAAGTTGGGGTCAGCTTAACCTTAAACTTGTAATTTGTTGTAATTTAATAACACATTTACAACCAAAGCGGCACATAGCCAAACCTTTAAAACTACGAGTTTCAAAATGCAATTCTTTCACGGCTGAAGGCAACCAAACATGAAATCTTAAAAATCAACAAGATAAAAATGCAGTTAAAATAGCAAATAAAATAATTAAAATATAAATCTATCACAGCTAGGCTGAAAGCCTCAACGCAATGGTGGATAGACCAACATAAACATATTGCAATACAAATGGCTGAAGGCCCACAATACAGTTTTCAAGATTTTAAAATAAATTACCACAACTTTTCAAAGGCAGGGGGCCGCAATGTTTAAGCTCGAAAGGTAACTTTAAAAATAAATTTCCCTGCAGCAATGTTTAAGCTTGAAAGGCAATTTTAAGAATAAGGTACCAAGTGGCTGAAGGCCCACAATTAATTTGCAAAAATTTAAATAAAAATATAACCATAAGCCTAAAGTTTAAATAGCTAAAACAAGACTATAACCTTACAGCAAATATCTACTTGCCGGAATTCAAACTTACATAAAACACAGTAAAACTAATAATGTTTTTTATCATTGGCTATGATAGATTATAAACAGACAGTTAAACACCAGTGAGAAAGACAGTAAAGACAACAGCACTCATAAGCCTCCAGGCGGTCGGTCTGCCCTCGTTCGCTTAGGTGAGACAGGTGGTGAGCCCAACTACACTTGATCCGCCGGAACCCAACCAAAGGATGGCCACGGGCCGATCGACAAACGAATTGCTTGCCACCAATCGGTACATGAGAATTCAAAACACAAAAATGTTACCTGCGTGATTATCCACAGTCTAATATGTATATGTATTAAGCTGCCAAAACTACACACCGGGATGGACTACAACAACAGGTGAGGAAAGGACACTGCCTGAAATTACATTAGTGGCCAGGGCAGGTAACCGGAACACTAACGACCACAAGGCAGAAAATTCCGCTGGTGCACTTGAATGTAGTCAACCGATAGAGTTAATTCCACTGCATGGCGGCTAAATTTCAGCAATACAAACACTTGATGTTGCTCACAGGAAAACCTCCCCAACAGCGAACCACTGAAACGAACCACAAAACATGAATGGACGTGGCTTGGGTACTTAACTTTGACGTCCTGGGTCGGCGAACCACGGAGCTCGTAGCGATCGGACAGCTCCACACACGGTCCGACACTGCGCAGGGACCGCCAGCAGACCCAGCCGACTGCACCGCGCGGAGATAACTTCCCTGGTCCGCAACGGCCGACCGACTCCTCTCGGAATGCCAACAACATCTAAAACAGTGCAAATAACTCCAACTAAACACACAACCTGACAAACACTTGCACGAAAGCCTGAACGATACCCAACAGTAACACACACACACACACACACACACACACACACACACACACACACACACACACACACGACTCATGAACGATAGGCGAGCCAAAACGCGTCGACTGTAGGAGGACCGACGGACGATCCACCAAGACCGTGGCCCGGCTCAAGTGATGCGTGGCGGCAATGGTCGAGCGAGCCATGTCGACGCAGACCTCACTGCTCCAACCCGACTGCACTACTCCAGCACTGCAACTCCCCGACTGGCAGGTCCGGACTGCACTCCAGACGCGTTCCAAGAGACTGGCAGACCCGAACTCGCGACCCAAACACCGTTACGACAGACAATGACCGGGAAGTACGAGGGCAGTTCAATAAGTAATGCAACACATTTTTTTCTCGGCCAATTTTGGTTGAAGAAACCGGAAGTTTCTTGTGGAATATTTTCAAACATTCCCGCTTCGTCTCGTATAGTTTCATTGACTTCCGACTGGTGGCAGCGCTGTACGGAGCTGTTAAAATGGCGTCTGTAACAGATGTGCGTTGCAAACAACGGGCAGTGATCGAGTTTCTTTTGGCGGAAAACCAGGGCATCTCAGATATTCATAGGCGCTTGCAGAATGTCTACGGTGATCTGGCAGTGGACAAAAGCACGGTGAGTCGTTGGGTAAAGCGTGTGTCATCATCGCAAGACTGTCTGATCTCCCACGTGTGGGCCGGCCGTGCACAGCTGTGACTCCTGCAATGGCGGAGCGTGCGAACACACTCGTTCGAGATGGTCGACGGATCACCATCAAACAACTCAGTGCTCAACTTGACATCTCTGTTGGTAGTGCTGTCACAATTGTTCACCAGTTGGGATATTCAAAGGTTTGTTCCCGCTGGGTCCCTCGTTGTCTAACCGAACACCATAAAGAGCAAAGGAGAACCATCTGTGCGGAATTGCTTGCTCGTCATGTGGCTGAGGATGACAATTTCTTGTCAAAGATTGTTACAGGCGATGAAACATGGGTTCATCACTTCGAACCTGAAACAAAACGGCAATCAATGGAGTGGCGCCACACCCACTCCCCTACCAAGAAAAAGTTTAAAGCCATACCCTCAGCCGGTAAAGTCACGGTTACAGTCTTCTGGGACGCTGAAGGGGTTACTCTGTTCGATGTCCTTCCCCATGGTCAAACGATCAACTCTGAAGTGTATTGTGCTACTCTTCAGAAATTGAAGAAACGACTTCAGCGTGTTCGTAGGCACAAAAATCTGAACGAACTTCTCCTTCTTCATGACAACGCAAGACCTCACACAAGTCTTCGCACCCGAGATGAGCTCACAAAACTTCAGTGGACTGTTCTTCCTCATGCACCCTACAGCCCCGATCTCGCACCGTCGGATTTCCATATGTTTGGCCCAGTGAAGGACGCAATCCGTGGGAGGCACTACGCGGATGATGAAGAAGTTATTGATGCAGTACGACGTTGGCTCCGACATCGACAAGTGGAATGGTACCGTGCAGGCACACAGGCCCTCATTTCAAGGTGGCGTAAGGCCGTAGCATTGAATGGAGATTACGTTGAAAAATAGTGTTGTGTAGCTAAAAGACTGGGGAATAACCTGGTGTATTTCAGTGCTGAATAAAGCAACCCCTGTTTCAGAGAAAAAAAAATGTGTTGCATTACTTATTGAACTGCCCTCGTAATAGCAGTCAAGCAAAGATACTACGAGAGGGGATATATCGATACGCGCTGCTAATGCCGCTCATGTCAGGCAAAGCAGCAACTCAGTGACAGTAGTAATTTAAATTATCATAGTGAGGTGGAAGTACGTTAAAGATGGCTGTAAAGTCCATTATGGCGGGAACACGAGCCACGCACGGCTCAATAATGATGATCTTTCGGCTGACAGTGCTAAATGCAGCCCTCCGAATTTTCTTCATGAAAGAATACGAAAGAAATATTCCAGAATTCGAGTCAATAACAGTTGCCCACATAAGTAATTATATGTAGGTATCTTTGATGTAACACAGCAGTTTAAAGTACTTAATAAACATGAATCTTCAGGTTCAGATAGTGCACCAATTAGGTTCCTTTCAGAGTTTTCTGATATAATAGCTCGATACTGGGCAATCATATTCAACCACTCGCTCGACGAAAGATTCATATCTAAAGAAAGGAAAATTGCACGATAAATACGGAAGAAAGGAAATAGCTTAATTACAGCCCCACATCGCTACATGTACTGTGTTCGAACATTACCGGCTACCTCGAAGAGAAAGATTTATTAACAGTCCTACAACTACCTCTTTATTCTCACAGAGTAACGAGTGCTACTGACAGAAGATGTGAAATTGATTCCATATATTTAGATTTCCACAAGCGTTTTGACACCGATTTCCACAAACGACTTCTACTAAAATCACATACCTATTGAGTATTGTCTCAGTTGTGCGACTGGATTCGTGACTTCCACCAAGTTCGCAGTTCGTAGTAATTTAAGGAAAGTCAGCGAGTAAAACGGAAGTAATATCTGACGTTCACGAAGGAAAAGTTATAGGCCATCTGCCGTTCCTCTCGTACTAAACCACACAAGAGTCACTGTGAGCAGCCCTCTTAGAGTTTTTGCGGATGATGTTGTTATTTGCCGTCTTATAAAGACATCATGTGATGAAACCAAGTTGCAAAACGATTTAGACAAGTTATCTGCATTGTAATGTCTGCGAAGCCTACGTACTTGGATCGCTTGACAAACAATTAAACCAGTGGTATTATTGAGTTTTATTATAAAAAGAAAATTGTAATACTTTGCAATTACACAGATGTGCGATTCATTGGCAGAACACTTAGAAGGTGCAACAGGTCTACTAAAGAGAGTGCTTATGCCACGCTTGTCCGCCCTATTCTGGAGTATTGATGTGCGGTGTGGGATCCGCATCAGGTGGGACTGACGGATGACATCGAAAAGGTACAAAGAAGGGCAGCTCGTTTTGTATTATCGCGAAATAGGGGAGATAGTGCCACAGACATGATACGTGAATTGTGGTGGCAATCGTTAAAAGAAAGGCGTTTTTCTTTGCGACGCGATCTTCTCATGAAATTTCAATCACCACTTTTCTCCTCTGATTGCGAAAACATTCTGTTGGCACCCACCTACACAGGGAGAAATGATCATCTCGATAAAATAAGAGAAATAAGGGCTCGAACAGAAAAATGTAAGTGCCCGTTTTTCCCGCGTGCCGTTCGAGAGTGGAACGGTAGAGAGACAGCTTCAAGGTGGTTCATTGAACCTTCTGCCAGGCACTTTATTGTGAATAGCAGAGTAATCACGTAGATGTAAACGTAGACGTAGAAGCAAAGTGCGACTTACAAAATAATCACTCTTTTTCAGTGTAAACAATCTCAATCCAGTGCTACATAGAGAGTACGAGCGAAGTGAGCTGGAGCTGACGCTGCTATACAAGTGCCTAATCTTGGAGCTGCTGTTGAATTGGGCCGTCCCCAGTCGGTCGAGGCACTTATGTCTTCTTCACATAGGAACCGCTGCTGTCGCGTTGTCGTCCTGGAAGGAGGCCCAATGAGTGTGCTATTGGGTGATTACTTCACACAGCCTTCCCCTGTCGTCTGTCGTTCCCGACTGGCGTGCCGCCGCTTCACTTTACTCCGTTAACGTTCCTCTCCGCCCCTCCCCCCCCCTCCCCGCCAAAGCGACGGACCACCATCGTATAAGGAGCACGACAAACGACAACGGGAGGGGAGGTGGCACCGTGAACGCTGTTAGGGACCGTAAGCTGTGGCTGCAGGGCATGTCGTACTTCCGGTCGTACCCCACCACACGTCCTCTGGAAAACGCCCAGAAGAGGGTCCACCTCCTGATGACGGTAGCAAGGTGTAGAGCGCGTCGGCTGCTGCGGCGTGGGCGGGTCCAGCTCCATCGGCGAGCAAGAGGAGGCAGAGGAGGCGAAGGCTCCGCCTCCGTGGGGTCGGCCCGCGGTGTCGTGAAGACACCCTCTGGCGGCTGCTGTGGCCGCGCTGTCCTTGGGGTCCGTCAATCTGGGGCAAGAGGCGCAGAAGGATCACCGTGCACACGACAGTGGCGAATTTGGTTGCGATGGCGCTGGAATTCGTCAGGGCCTGAAATGAGACACAGGGATGCACCAAGTCAACGGAGGATCACGCCCCGCGCCCACCGCCTGCTGCCGCTAAAGTTTCTGGAAAAAAAAATGTATTGCGGCGCGAAGCGATACTCGCGGCCTTCCTTCGGCGCCAGATGCTCTGGAGGGTGGAGCGGATGGAGCAGAAGTGTCCGACGGCGGTGGTCGTGCAGCGGTTCCGACGAAGCACAATGAGATACTGTTCAGCCAACAACAAAATGTCTTTACACATACAAGTCCGAGCGGCAGCAACGCAAGTCGAATATTCCCTGCCTTCCGTACAGACGGCGACGGCCCATCTCGTGGATGCGAACGACAGGAGGCGAGAAGCAGTTGCAACGCTCGACACCTGGCGTGTGCGGTGCGAAGTTTGGCCATCTGCTCTTTGAAGGTTGTGACAAAACGTTCCGCTTCGCCGTTTGACTGTGCATGGAACAGTGCACTAGTTAGATGCTGAATGCCATTGCGTTCACAGAATGATTCAGATTCATTAGATGTGATGCGAGGGCCGTTGTCCGACATTATGACTTCAGGCAAACCTTCGAGGCAAAAAATAGAGGACAACGACTGAACTGTGCTACGTGCTACGTTGTCGAGTTCATTGGCACAGCAGAAGGAAACTTGGTGTAAGAGTCTACCACAATCAACCAACGAAAGTTGCAAAAAGTTCCCTCAAAGTCTACATGCACATGCTGCTATGGTGATTGCGAAGTAGGCCAAGCAGAGAATTTTGGCGGCGGAGAGGACTAATTTCCCCCCCACATGCGTGACTTATATAATCGCTCTTTTAATTAAGAACAGTATCATCTGGCTTATTTTAATATAGGGGGGGAGGTGATCAATAATATCGGTAATAGTTAATAGCATTGAAGATATCGAAATATAATCTCTTATCACAATAACACCCACAGCAAAGTAACGCGCCAGGGAAATCAGAGAGAGTTTAACGCGGGTACTTCTGTTTCTAAATTCTAGTCTATAAACCATGTGTGGCTACTGCTAGTTCTCTTGTTTTCTGTGCTCTGAATAAGTTTACGTAGCTACGGCGATGCGATATAGCGGGCAATTCCGTGCGATATACTACGCAAAGGATCAGGGCACTTTTGTTAATTTGCAATTAATTTATAAGGGACAGACTGTACGGAAGGCAGGGAATATTCGACTTGCGTTGCTGCCGCTCGGACTTGTATGTGTAAAGACATTTTGTTGTTGGCTGAACAGTATCTCATTGTGCTTCGTTTTAATTTTAATTGAGTGGATAAATGAGACAAGTCCGTGACGCAGAAACTGTATAAGTAGTTAGAGTTTTATTTTATTTATTGTGTATTATTATTTTTCTGTTGTTCTGGGAGTGTATACTGATAACAATGAAACGGGGATATCGTTTAAGATCCAATCGTGATACGAGTCTAGGGTCTTCGGGGATAGAAGATACGAGCGACAATGAAAATTTAGATGTTAATAGGATAGAGGATTTGTTGGAACCTCAAATGTGAAATATGAGTCGAACCAGTTTTGTAAGGAGCGGTGACCATACCGAAAGTGACGAGTTTGAAACTATAGGTACTGGTGAGGAAAGTGATCTTACCAGTGTTGTCAATATGTCATCTGGAGGTATCAGTATCAATAAGCTGTTTGAATTTCTATTGAAATCAAATCTGGAGAGCAAAACTAACAACGCGAGCTTAGAGAAAGGGAACAAGAGAAACAACGTGAACTTAGAGAAAGAACGACGCGAACTTGCGGAAAAATCTTTTCGGGAGGACATGCTAGAATTACAGAAACAACGAGATTATCAAGACCAACAATTGAAGAAAGAGGTATTAAAGATTGTTAATGAGCTAGAATCACGTACTAAGAAAAGGGTAAATACTTATCTGCCGAGAGAGATTAATTAACGTTAAGTGTAAAATCTTCTAATGAAATGAACAAAACATTGCAACCTTCGGTCTCCAAATTAGAAGAGAAGGTGGAGGCAATAAATAAAGAACAGACTAAAATAGCTGAAGAGATCGATAACGTAACTAAACAAGTACAAGATTTAAAAATCACAGGGGAGCAGTTTATTGATGACTATCTTATTAAAGAGGTGACTAAGATAGAGGAGGATTTTTTAGAATGGCTGGAAGCAAAGGGGGGAGAAGTTCACACCCAAGATCGGAATGCTATCGAGAACGCGACGCAACAGAATAAACCAAATGGACCGCGACGCAAGAAGGTAGACAGCATGGAACAAATGAAAACAAAATTCAATCTTATTAGGGATAAAGTTTCATCCGATATGCCTATGCGGCAGGAATACGTAACCAATAGTTCGTCAAAAGGTGAAGGTAGTCCTAAAGTACAAGACCAATTTGAAAGATATCCGGAACCATATTCCAGAACTCAGTCAACTGTTAGAAAGCGAAAGTGGCTAGAGAACGATTATAGTAACAGTAGAAGTAGCTGTGAGTCGGATCTTGGAGATAAATATTATGATCGCAAGGGGATTGTTCCATTTTCTAAGGTTGAACACAGTATCTTCAAAGCTAAGCGATTTCAAACATTTTCGAACGACAAAAATTGTATACACTCAGTGGTGTTTATAAAAAGTTTCAGATATGTATTTCCCCGATCTTGGAAGGAACAAGATAAAATACAGTTTATAGTGTGAAAGTCCAGTGGAGAGGTTTCATTGTGGGCGTCTGAAGCAGCTCAGAGTTGCAGAACCTGTAGAGATTTTCAAAAATAATTCATCGGAAAATATTGGTCGCAAAGCAAAGAAAATCGAAGGAGGAATGAAATTCATAGTCCGGACTTTTACGATCCTAAGAAAAGGACTTTACAAAAATACTTTGAAAATTACGTCAGTAAAACTCGTCACTGGAATGTCCCATTAGTCACAGAGAGGTTGTTAGAATTCTCAAGGGAAAATGACCTATATGATTACGCGAGAAATTAATAAACATATCTCCTGACAATGTTGACGTAATTAAGTAAGAAGCTAAGAGCAGGAGGAATCAGTTTTACTGTAGTAATTGTAACCACTCTCAACAAAAGAATTGTTGTAGTGGCAATAACATTAATGGTAAAACGAAAGACAGTGGAAAGGGTCACTATGTTAATCGATATCAGAACAGGAAGTATAACAATCAGGATAATGATAATCATTCTGGAGATAAAAATTATAAAAAAAGTAATTCTAATAATAATTATGGGAGAAATGGGCAAAATCGTAGTAATAATGCTGATTATAGCAATAGAAATCAGCATAATCAGAATGAACACAATTCAGACGGTTTTCATAGAAAACGAAAGTACGAAGAGCGGTCGGGACAGCAAGGACAAGCGCCAGACAGGCGTGTTCAGTGGGGTAATGGACCGCATATTCAGTGGGGGGCTCCCACTAATGTTATTACAGTTAACAGACAATTCGTACCAACGCCCTGAGACAATCTCTACTAACAGTAACATTGAATGGAATGGTCAGAATTCTGGGGTTCGAATGGTGGTACTGGATGAAGCGGGTAACCACCAAACAGACGCGACAAACTAAAACCAGCTGCCCAGAGCCTTGCCAGTGTAGCTGGCGAAGAGACAGGAGGTAACAAAATCTTAGTGGCGTGTGTTTTGAGGTATAATAATGGTATGATAACCCAGGAAAATTAAATAATAATTCTATTGAAGTGGTGCAGGCCATGGTTAAAGTTAAAATCTTAAATGAAGATATCAGCACCTTGTTGAAAACTGGCGCAACTTTTAGTGTGTTGCATATGAGAGTTTACAAGTATTTGAGTAGCAAAGTGAAGTTGTCAGTGTTGGCGGTAGCCAACTCTATTTGTCTGAAGTATTAGGAACGCATCCTGTAACCATAAGGGCGCAAGTACAGGAGGAAATAGTAGCGCAAGGGCAACGACTTATTAGCATATTCTTGTTGGCTCCTAATTTAACTTATCCACGTACTTGGGCATGGGATTTTATGCGTGAACCAGACGTAACGCTCGACGCTGTGAAGGGTGTGTGCTCCTCAATCAATCAGGAACTGGTTGTTGAGTTACTTTTAGTACAGTAATTGGAATTTCAAGACAAAATACATAATCAAATTAATGTAAGAAGTAAATAACTTAAACTACTCTACTTCAACAATAAGATTCCCACATATTCACCAACTGATCAAAAAGCGTCACATATCAACGATCAAATAAACTTAACAACGCTCAAATCGGAACATTTAACTAATGGGCAACGGTACGAGCTACATAAACCACTTCGGAATCATCTTTCCAACTACGAACAAGTGGGAAATATTAGCCGTGGTGTTCGCTCTCAGAAGATATTTTGTATACGCAAAAAGGGTAGTAGTATTTTATGTCCATAAGACTCTGAACTTTCTTATGACCTGCAAAATTCTTCATTCTAGTCTAAATTGTTCTCAAAATGAAGAAGAAAGTATTTGAAATCTTAAGTAAGTGATAACTATGTCAAAAGTTTAAACCTATAAACTACTGTAATGAGCTATGGTTACAGCCCATAGTACCGTCAAAACCTCTTGAACTTGTGTCATGTGACGTCATAGGGCCATTACCAAAAACTAAAGGAAGATTTAAATATGTAATAGAATTTTAGGATCTGGTAATGACAAACCTATGTTAAGTAAACAGGAAAATGATTACATTCCAAATGTAGGCAAACCCACTGCTCTATTGACCGATAATGCCTCATATTATGCTAGTAAAGCCTAGCATGAATGTGTAGATAATTTACATATAAGACACATCTTTGTATCTCATTACCATGCCGGGGCATCGCTTATGTATCTGGCATTCCGAGACTTCAGCATGTTTCTTAGAACGTATATTGAGAAAAACCAGTATAGACGGATAGGTATGTTTGAGAAGATCCATAACCAACTGTCTCATTGATATACCCAGAGTAGTCCTGTAGAAAGGGTGTAAGTAGGCTGTTTATGTTTTCCTTATGTAAGTAGGCTGTTTGGGTTCTTATATTGGTAACGCCGCCGCCACGTAGCGCTCTCTGTATGAAAATCACTGGCTGTGCTGTGTGCAGCCTGTGGCTAGTTTGCATTGTTGTCTGCCATTGTAGTGTTGGGCAGCGGCAGCTGGATGTGAACAGCGCGTAGCGTTGCGCAGTTAGAGGTGAGCCGCCAGCAGTGGTGGATGTGAGGAGAGAGATGGCGGAGTTTTGAAATTACATATATTATGACTTTTGATGATATTAAGGTAAATACAGTGTTTGTTCTCTATTAAAATCTTTCATTTGCTAACTATCCCTATCAGTAGTTAGTGCCTTCAGTAGTTTGAATCTTTTATTTAGCTGGCAGTAGCGGCGCTCGCTGTATTGCAGTAGTTCGAGTAATGAAGATTTTTGTGAGGTAAGTTATTTGTGAAAGGTATAGTTTAATGTTACTCAGGGCCATTCTTTTGCAGGGATCTTTGGTAGTCAGATTGCGTTGCGCTAAATAATATTGTGTGTCAGGTTAAGCACAGTCTTGAAAAATTTTTCAAAGGGGACGTTCCATATGTCGACCCTTAGCCAGGATACCTCACTGGAAACTTCTCATTTTTTCTTGTAGTTTGTATAATTAGTGTAGATTTTGTTTATTGCTAGCACGTAATTGTAGAGAGAATCTCCTTTGTAGTTGCAGTCTTTCATTGTTGTACTGTAAAACAGTTGTGGCATGCATGTAGATTTGCACCAAGTATTTCGCAGCTGCTATGTTAATGTGTTCTCTTATTTTTGCTATTCAAATTGTGCTTTTCTGTGTTATCGTGTGAAATATTGTGACAATAATGGCGTGTGAAAAACGTAACACTCAGCTCCAAAGTAAACTGAGAATTAATAGTGACGACGAGCGTAGCTTATCAGCACCACTGGGTACTGAATTAACAGACATTCGAAGTAGTAATTTGGTATTTGTGCATAGGGAAATGGAGCGGGCGGCAAACAGTGGCGTAGGCAGTGAAACAATTAGTGAACAGGGAAGCATTATCGATCGATCGGTCGGCAACAGCTCCCCTCAGGAATCCGAAATGACAGAGCACAATATTGCAAATACTGTAGACTTAGGTTTTGGGTCCTCACCGTTTTCTCAAATGAGTCAAGACACATTTTCTGCTTGTCAAAATGTGAATGTTGTGGTGCAAATGCACTGCCGAAAAGCGTAGAGGAACAGATTCCAGACACTAATGCATTGTTATTACAATTAATGCAACAAATGGGACAAAATCTTCAAAAGTTAGACACAATGGAACAAAATCAGAGACAAACACAGCAAAAGCTTCAAAAGTTAGACACAATGGAACAAAATCTTAAAAAGTAGACACAATGGAACAAAATCTTCAAAAGTTAGACACCACACTTGAAAAAACACGTGAAGATTTAACTACTGAGGTACATAACATCGAATCGAAATGTCAAAAAATCTGTAATGACGTAAAAACACAAATTTGTGAGCGTTTCCAACCTATTTTTTCGCGTCATGAAAATGCATTACAGAATCACGAAGCAGCCATAAAAGAACTGCAAACTATTGTTTATGAAAATCATGAGACCTTGCAAGCTAAAATTGACTCAGTTGCATTTACCGATTTATGTAAGTAGGCTGTTTGGGTTCTTATATTGGTAACGCCGCCGCCACGTAGCGCTCTCTGTATGAAGATCACTGGCTGTGCTGTGTGCAGCCTGTGGCTAGTTTGCATTGTTGTCTGCCATTGTAGTGTTGGGCAGCGGCAGCTGGATGTGAACAGCGCATAGCGTTGCGCAGTTAGAGGTGAGCCGCCAGCAGCCACATGGAGGAAATAAGTACACTATCGGAGAAAGTAGCCGAACTTTCGGATCAGGTCACTAACTTATCTACAAAGGTAGATGATGATCTGAATGACACAAGACCCGTAGCCTTCACTGACATAGAAGAGTATGAACAAATTAGAAAATTCAAACAAAATCAAAATCAAATCAATACACAGTACAAAAGAGAAATCCGGGAAGTACAAGATCAGTTGACGCGGGTAATACAAGAATTACATATTTCAGAGGACACTCGCACTCCAACATGGGAAGAGGAACTTAGAAATACGGAAAAGCCACAAAATAATAGCACAGGGCATTTCGGTAATTATGAAAGGAATTGGCAAGGTACACCGAATTTTGAGATGGAACCGCCGACACGACGTAACAATGACCGATATGCGACTTGCCGACACGATGATTTTGACTATAAGCTGTTCATTACTACACGTAAATTCAAAACATTTAAGAATTCTGCCAATGACATTCATCCACAAGCGTGGCTCCATCAATTCTCTCATTGTTCCCCTCCCAACTGGTCATTGGAGCACAGGTTAGAATTTATGTGTGGCTACTTAGAGAATGAACCAGCTGTAAGAATGCGATCGGTCATTCACGATTGCCATAGTGAAGGAGAATTTTACCATGCCATCCTCTCAGCATATTGGTCTCAAGCCACACAAGACCGAGTAAAACATGGCATCATAATGATGAAACATTTCGAACAATCTGAATTTTCCAGTCTTGTGAAATATTTTGAAGACATGTTGCACAAGAATCAGTACCTGTCAAACCCATACAGCCCCTCAGAACTCATCTGCATTTGCTTAATCAAACTGCCTGAACATTTACGACATATTATTTTAGCAGGACGTTGTAAAGACGACATTGAAGCTTTTCAGGGACTGTTACAAGAACTAGAAATTGACACTGACAATAGCGTAACGCGAAAACAGGAACACAATAATTACAGGTCACATCTGTCACAATTCCGTGATGACAGAAATAATAACTGGACACGACAAGGCTATTCTCACAACACAAATCGTGACCAAAACAGACACCACCCATATGACAACCACTGGCAGAGTAATAGTTACAGGGAAAGATCACCTTTCCGCGGTAATGACTATCACAGAGCCAATCAGAGAAACAGACAATATGGGAACCAAAACAATTATTATCAAGGGAGACAGAATAACTTTAGATGCAACGGTCCAGCGCGCAGTTACGACTCAGGGAGAAATTCTCCACCACGTGACCGACAAGAAAGGAACTATGGAATCTACCGATATGACGACAGACGATATGATCGTAACGACAGACCTGAACTGCGTCAGAACTGGTGGGATTCTCGTCACGGTGAATTTGTAGAAGTTAGGTCTCCAAATCCCAATAACGACGCGCGCCAACAAAGAGACAATAGGCAATGACTCACTCCGCTGGCAGCCACAAAACGTACTTATGAAACTGACGACGCAGCTGCCGTAGCTAGTAATTACGTAAAAATGGAAGACATTAGGGACATCTTACTCCAGGAACACGACGTAAAACTTAATAACATTGCATATCCTGTGATTCGCATTACTGTAAATGACGTAAAATTTACGGCAGTACTTGACTCTGGCAGTCCCATTTCAGTAATTAGTGAAACAGCTTTTAGCAAATGCAACAAATCAAACGATTGTCCCACACTTCCGTTGCGTAAGATTAAATTACAAGGTGCAATCTTTGGAAAAAGTGTAGATGTACGCCAACAAACCAATTTAGAATTCTTTTGCCATAGCCACAGCTTTTCTATGAACTTTCTTATTGTTCCATTATTGTCGACGGAAATTATACTGGGAGTAGACTTTTTGAATGAATACAAAGCAATTTTAAGCTTTCACGATGCTGAAATAAGTTTAGATAAATAAGGTAAGTCAATAGCTTTGAAATTTGAAGACTGGCTCTCAAACCATGATGAGGAAATTAATCGGCTTTACGTTCTGTTAGACAACAGTTCGGAATTTTCTACGGAACTAGACACTAATAATCACTCTGCAAGTACTGACAGGGATGGTATCGACGGCTTATTTGAAACTAATGAGTTAATTCAGAATAAAATTCAAACAATTGAGAATTGTAATGACACTGATAGGCAGGACCTTTCTGAGATTTTACAAGCACATTCCACAGTTTTTACTCACAAAACAGGAACAATCAAGGGATTTCAATACCAATTTCGTGTTCGTGAGCATACTAAATTTTGTGTTAGACCATACGTAATTCCAGCACATTATAGGGACTGTGTTAGAACAGAAATACGATCTATGCTTGACGAGGGCATTATTGAGCCTGCAGTAAGCTCATACAACAATCCGTTACATGTTGTTGAGAAGAAAAATGGATCGATCAGGCTTGTCTTAGATTCGAGACAAATCAATACTATCATTATTCCTGAAACAGACAGGCCGCAGACGATGGAAGAACTTCTTCAAAATTTTAATGGTGTAAAAGTGTTGTCTTCCATTGATCTCAGATCCAGCTTTTATCAGATCGAACTTCATCCAGAATGCAGAAAATACACAGCTTTCCTTTGTTTCGGCATTTGTTATCAGTTTCGGAAACTTCCTTTTGGTTTGAACATTTCTTCGGCAGCATTCATTCGCGGGTTAAATTCCATATTACCTGAGTTCTTAAAACGTCACATCACCTTATATGAGGACGATATTCTAATAGCAGAAGCTTCATGGGAACAACATAACCGCATCCTCAACAGTTTGTTACGTATTTTTGCAGAATCTGGAATTACAGTTAACTTGGAAAAGTCTGAATTCGGTAGGTCAAAGGTGAAGTTTTTGGGACATATTATTTCTTCTGAAGGCATTCAGCCGGATCCTGAAAAGTTAGAAGCAATCAGAGCCATTCCAGTTCCATCCACAAAAAGACAAGTCCGCAGTTTTCTAGGTCTCGTAAATTTTTACCATCGTTTTCTGAATATGCAAATTCTAGTTACACCAAAACTTTGTTCTCTCACTGGAAAAAATACTATTTGGAACTGGGACGAACAAGCACAGTTGGAATTCAATTCTTTGAAAGAAGCGTTACTTCACGCGCCAATACTAGCTCATCCAGATCTGTCACAAGATTTCTGCCTTAGCACGGATTCTTCTAAAGTCGGTCTTGGTGCCCACTTATTTCAAGAAGCCATAGAAAATGACACTACTGTTCAGAAAACCATTGCTTTTGCTAGCCGAGTGCTAACAAAATCTGAAAAAAATTATTCCGTTACTGAATTAGAAGCTTTAGCTATCGTTTGGGCATTTAACAAATTCCGTTTCTTTCTTTCTGGTAAGCACGTACAAGTTTACAGTGATCATCGTGCATTACAATTTCTTATGTCTTCAAAATTAAATCATGATAGGTTAAAACGTTGGGCATTGTTTCTGCAAGAATTCCGCTTCACAATAGTCTACATTCCCGGCAAGAAGAACATTGTTGCGGACGCACTGTCACGCGCACCGGCTGGGCTTGAGAAAAGTAACACAGAAGGCAACCTCGAGAAAAATTTCAGTATTCTTTACATTCAGAAAGTCGCCTTTGAAAACTTCATCACCACATCTTTAAAGGACATTGCTCATGAACAAGATAAAGATCCGATTTGGAAAGACATCAAAAGTAAATGGCATGAAAAAACACACACTCAGATTCGGCATTATTACCTGGTTAGAAACAACATACTCTTCAAACGCTGCACTGTTGATGACAAGCTATGGGTACTTTGCATTCCAGACGATTTTGTTAATAAGCTCATTTGGTACATTCATCTCAGCTACGCACATTTTGGTCCACGAAAATGTTATCATATTCTTCGAACGACTTGTTATTTTAACAATATGGAAAAGCGAATTCGAAGAGTCTTGTCTATTTGTAAACTTTGTCAAAAGGCGAAACCATCTACCATCTCACATCGTGCTCCGTTGTTTCCTATTATTCCTTCTAAATTAAAAGAATTTGCTGCTGTTGATCTCTTGGGACCCCTTGTCAGAACATCGAATGGATTTTCGTACGTTCTAGTCGCTGTTGAACTTACTTCAAAATTTGTTTCTTTCGCTCCGTTACGTAAAGCCACTGGACGGTCTGTATCCAACGCCTTTGTTAAAAATTTCTTACGTGAGTTGGCCACGTTGCTAAAGTCATTTCAGATAACGGACCGCAATTCAGTTCTGCTGTTTGGTCACGCATGCTTCGGAATCATAAAATCAAACCTGTTTTTATTTCATTGTACTCCCCACATTGTAACCCATCTGAACGGATTATGAAAGAAATCAATAAGCTTTGCAGACTTTATTGTCACAGAAAGCATCGGCATTGGGACAGATATTTACACTTATTTCAAAACGTGCTGAATGAAATGCCTCATGACTCCACTGCTTTACCTCCTATTCTTGTACTGAAGAATGAAGAACCTCCGAACAGAATCAGAGAGCTTGTACCTTTCCCGAATACACGTAAACTTCGACACAAAGATATAATTGATTTGGCTCTTAAAAATATAAAATCTGCAGCAAACAAAAGGAGAAAACTACACGGTAAAGCAAATGCAAAGAAATTATATATTGGTCAGAAAGTTCTCATTAAAGCTCATTCATTGTCACATAAGAAGAAACACTTGAGTCACAAATTCTTTCTAGTTTACAATGGACCTTACAGAATCCGACGTATACCACATGATAATTGCGTTGAAGTTGAAACTCTGCGTACTAGGAAGAGTAAAGGTTTACACCACATTTCACATGTAAAACCGTTTATTGAAAAATAATCTGCTTTTTAACTTTGTCTTTGCCATAAAACGTTTCACTTCACGTTACTAGTATGCTTTAGAAACTGTTACCATGCAACAATGTTTAAAGTTAAATATCCAGTCAAGACTTATTCAAACAGAAATGACGAATGCATTGTTATTGCGAACAGACGACACAGTGTTATTGTGTGTGTACATTCTTGCTTATTAGTTGCACGATTACGTAACGACTATAAGGCTCACATACTTAGAACATTTACCAGTACTGCTAATGAGATTCTAATGCAACATTTTGGTTTACTTGAAGGTACATTCCGAATTTAAGTACTTTCTGAGAGATACCAGATGACACAGTGGTTAGTTTATGTAACAGCTACACGATTATATCACGACGTTACTAATGTGTGACACAATTTAAATTGTTGCTTTTGCGGAGTATCTGTTTTATATCTGCACGGTTTTTCTGAATCCTTCTGGAAAGCAAAACATGTTTTAGTAGTAACTTTTGTGGTATAGCTACAAGGATACAGCCTTTTCTGTAGCACAACAATACGTTACAGCACAGCACTTTCTTCATCACGGCAATAAGCGTAATAAGTAAGATATCTATACGCAAAGCATTTCACTTTTGTTTATCATGAGGTAAGTACATTGACTTCTGCAGAACTTAGCTTTTGGAGGACGATGATTACGACACTTCCACAGAGATTATCTTACAGCAAGACGCACATCTAGCGCTACAGGACACGTATTTGAGTGATTAATTTTGTACATAAAATATTTATTTTTAAAGATTTTTGAATTACAAAGAAAGTTTTTCGTGATACATTTCATTCCATTGCTGTAATCTGTAACACCTGAGGGTATAATTACAATAAACCTCAGGGGGGTACACGCCTACTTTGTGTACCATGTGTGTGGCAAGCACAAGGAGCCCTAGCTGATATGGTATTTGCTTATACAACTTTACACATCGGTACCATATTTCTCCAACACAGAATTACACAGCTATCTGATCATTTAACTGAGAGATAAACATGTTTTTTACTACGTCAGTGACACATGTTTACGTAATTACACCGTTGGATAACTTCACACTTACGAAATTGTATTTTGTCTGTACTGTGTGAACTGTTCATATTTTTTCGGAACCATTGTGATACTATGAGAGCTTTGAATGATGTATTTGGTAAGGGAGCATGATTTTAAAGTACGTTTGAGGTAGATGACGCTACTGAAATGAGCAGAGAATTTTCTTTAGGTTTTGAAATTATTGCAGAAAGCTACGACGTTTTTGAAATTTGACTGAGGTGTTATGATGTTATTATTACGATGACGATGTGTATTATGCTGCTGAGGTATGTTTATGATTAATAGGCTGATGCTATATGAGTTATTTGATTAGGCTACATACTTCTTAAGATGAAATATTGAAGAAGTGTCGACGAATAAGGTAAGGAATAATGAGTAGTGTTTAGGGACTGTGATTTATGAAAAGGATGTTGGAAACCAAGAAACGTACTTTAAGAGTTATGAAAGGTGTGTAAATGCGTGAATGTATCACAATGCCGGCGAAAATTTTTTGGGCACTGTTATATTTATAGGATTTTGTTTCTACAGATTTGTAACGCAAATTCTTTACCTGTGAAATATTTTTATATGAGACTGTCACTGTAGCGGAAACTGGTGTCGTAAATATTTCGGTAAGAAAGCCAAGTGACCTTGACGTAATGCGTCTTGAGCGGCCAGCTGTGTGTCACTGGAAAAAAGCCATTAGTACCTCTCAGAGGCACAGGTAGAAAAAAAAGAAAGGGGAGGCCATTGTCCTCGCTATAGACATTTCCTTGTTGAAAGCATACTGTGGAGCTCGTAATTTATGATATTTACTAAAATGCCTAATGAAATGATTAGAAACATTTTACATCTATTGTCTTTGTAGTTGAGAGATAGCTCATTTTCTTTAATATCTAGTTTCTAGCTGCACAGCAGCATTGGTTAAAATAAAATTTAATATATGTACTAATATAGTTATTTTATGCCTACAGATCCAGTCAATAAGAAATTTAGGATTTACTTCCAACGAGGGCACATAAATAGACATTTCCCTTCACAGGAATTGCATAAATAATTTCTTTACGATTTGGTAACTTATCTGCTAGTGTAAGTTCTCGTGATGCATCACTCTAGTGTTAAGATGTGACATAGGTATTAGACATGGCCATTTTACTGTAATATTTTTTCTGCTTGAGCTATGTCATGTTTAGGTATAAGTTGCTGCTGTTTGCCAGGCATAGTGTTATTGAATTTGACTTTGTATTATTCTGTTAAGCCAGTTTTACTAATAATTTATTTTTATTGTCTGCTGCTCATTGCCTTATATTAGTTGTAATTTATGCTGCTTGCTTTGCCATTTCTATTTTTTTTCATTGCTGTTTATATTAATTGTTTTATGTGATGCTGCATTGCCTTGTCCCTTAGTTTAGCATCTGAGCTCAGTAGTTTTAAGTTAGCTTAAGAGGGGGTAGACTATATAAGAAACTAACTATGATGAATTGGAAGAAATGCATTGAGAAGATATAAGAAAATGGTTTGGCCAAAAAAAAAAAAAGGGTAGTGTACAGTGGAGAAAAACTATTTTGAAAGAGGATGTGAACAGAGAAAGCAGGCTTAGATAGTACTTTTGGGAATAATGATGAACAAAGGGAGATCTCCATGCAAAATACTGCAGTAAAACAAACCCTGTCCTTTCCTTTTGTGTCATCCCTCTATATGTTTGTGTACCCTTGTGTATTTGTGTTTTTCCTGTCTTTATGTGTTTAGCTGATGAGAGCTATGTTGTAGAATTTTTCTAATACTATGTTATTTACTTTGTAAAGATGTTGAGACATTATTTATTCTGTTTTGTTGCTCATATGTGAAGGTGATGTTTCAAAAGTTATTCTGATCTTTATGTATTTACTTATGTCATAATTCCTGTAACACTGATGTGTATGTTTATTTTTTATTCTTTTGTAAAGCCTGTGTTACTACAAATGTTATCTGTATTGTTATGTTCTTTAATGATGTATTTTGTACCTTGTAATTGTATTCTTATGTTATAAAATTGTAATTGTCACCAGTTCATGATATTAGTAACTTGTAAGTTACATTTCACTGCACACGTTTCTGTTGGTCATAGTATATGGACAATATGTGAGAAGTTGGGACTGTTAGTGTTTGAACGTGTGTTGATAATTCAGCAAGGGACTGGATAACAGCATTGCTGGTTCTAAGGACAATTCCAAAAACTTTGTGCGTGCACAAGTGGTGGTTATGGACTTGCTATATTCTCCGCAAGACTCTTCGATGGTGATTGTGCACCTGCACAGTCACAACAGATGGCTGCTGGCCATCTGTACAAGGACTACAGTGGGTCTGCCTCTTTGATGGCCCAACAATACCATTATTTCTACAAGGACTGCAGTGGGTCTGCGCCTCTGGTGGCCCACCAATACCATATTCTCTACCAGGACTACAGTGGGTCTGCTCTGTGATGACCTACCTACCAATCTTCTTCAAAACGTCGAATGACTCTGCTGTGGGTTTGCTCTGTTGTAGCCCATTACCTGTCTGCATGTCAAGAGTCAGCACTGTCTTTCCATTAGAAGGACAACACTACATCTTCAAGACTGCATGGAAATCCACTACTTCTGTGTGCAATTTCTTTTACTAATGAGACTTTGTGAAAAAAAAACTGTAATTACTATTATGATGAATGATCAGGACTGTCTTTATGGACTGTGAGAAAATTTTAGCTTTTGACCAACATTGTATAAATAAGTGTGTGCATTTGATATCTTTATTATTGTAATTATGAAAAATTTTTTCAAATCATTATTGGCCACTGCCCAAAAATATTTTGTAAAATTTTTTGTGAGGAGCATGGGGGCTATGTAAGTAGGCTGTTTATGTTTTCTTTATGTAAGTAGGCTGTTTAGGTTCTTATGTTGGTAACGCCGCCGCCACGTAGCGCTCTCTGTATGAAAATCACTGGCTGTGCTGTGTGCAGCCTGTGGCTAGTTTGCATTGTTGTCTGCCATTGTAGTGTTGGGCAGTGGCAGCTGGATGTGAACAGCGCGTAGCGTTGCGCAGTTAGAGGTGAGCCGCCAGCAGTGGTGGATGTGAGGAGAGAGATGGCGGAGTTTTGAAATTACATGCAGTATATTATGACTTTTGATGATATTAAGGTAAATACAGTGTTTGTTCTCTATTAAAATCTTTCATTTGCTAACTATCCATATCAGTAGTTAGTGCCTTCAGTAGTTTGAATCTTTTATTTAGCTGGCAGTAGTGGCGCTCGCTGTATTGCAGTAGTTCGAGTAATGAAGATTTTTGTGAGGTAAGTTATTTGTGAAAGGTATAGTTTAATGTTACTCAGGGCCATTCTTTTGCAGGGATCTTTGGTAGTCAGATTGCGTTGCGCTAAATAATATTGTGTGTCAGGTTAAGCACAGTCTTGTATAATTGTTATAAGGGGACGTTTCAAGGGAGCATCCTGGGAATGGATCAACAACTTACCGAGAATAGCTGATCCTGTGATAGACAGAAATGTACTTATTAGTGAAGTCCAGCCAGGCTTGCACTAAGCTGCGATGTTAAGGAAACGAAAATATGATAAGAAACTAATTAAAGTTAATACATTTAATTTGAGTGATAAAGTACTGTTACGGAAACACGCCAAGTCGTCTGCATTGAAGAAGATGAAAAAAAAGGCAACATCTATATGCCGGACAATACAAGATAATAAACATTCTACACCCGGGCTGTTATGCATTGGGAGATATCCATAATGGGGGGGAGGGGGGGGGGGAGGCTCGCCGAAGAGTTGCTCCCTCATAAAAACCTGAAGAAATATTATGAATGAGTAGAGAACGAGGAAGAAGAGTTAAGTTATTGTCTTTAGGATAAGTTATGTTTTTTGTGTTGTTTCATGTAAACGTAGGGACACTATCTTAGTGTATGTTTCATGCATGGTTACTTGCACTGTTAGCGAATTTATGTTCCAGTATGAAGTTGAATAAATACCTCAGATGTAAAGTCAGGTTCATGAGGCCAATAAACGTAAAAGCAGGATGGGTACTGAGGCAGTAATTCAGAACGTAGCGCGAGGAGAACTGTCCTAAAATTTAATTATTTACTATTTAATGGAGATTGATCCTAAATCAATGGAACAAACTGTGTGAGTTTTTGCAATATATGATCACAGGCTGTGACTGTCCTGGTATCAAGAACTGGTTAGAGGACAGGATCGTGGTATTATACTTAGTGATTTGATGATGTGTGACTGCGTATTTAAAGATAAACATACCGTAACTGAATCATAACGTGTGAAACAGAGGCTAGGTCAGTCGTATCATGCGTGTTACGCGTTTCGAGCTGAATAAAAGACAGAATCTGGGCTCGTGATGGGGGGCGTTGTTTGATCATGTGTTGTGACTGTACGTGGATAGAACTGAAAGGAAGTTCATGTAACTTGTTGCATAATTATTAAATGTAATTAATGTGAGTGTTACTATAAAAGGAATCAGTAAAAATGTATATGCCAGGTGGTTAGGACCTCCCGTCGGGTAGACCCTTCGCCTGGTGCAAGTATTTCGAGTTTACGCCACTTCCGCGACTTGCGTCTCCATGGCCTATGCAATGTTCCTATAATTCAGAGTGAAGGAGTGAAACAATTGAGAAACCTGAGCATCAATGTGCAGTAGAGGCGTCAAAGTCTGTATCAGGTCCAATCGGAAGACGCTACACACTCTCGTACTGGTACTGAAACAACAGCAAAGTCCATCTTTGCAATTTTAGGGCAGTTCGTACAGGAACCGGCTTCATGCGATGAAACAAGGACTGCACTGGCTTGTGATCCGTTACTAAATAGAATTTTCCGTCCTACAAACAGTGGTGGAATTTGGTGTCACCATACACAATTACTAATCCTTCTTTCTCTATTTTGTGAATAGTTACACAGAGCTTTGGACAACACTTTTGATATGAAAGCAATAGATATCTCTTTATCACCCATTTTGTGCGAAAGCACTGCACAGAAGCGAAAACTTGCAACAGAAGTAGTTTGTCAGGATCAAAGTGAACCATGCATCGATCACTGAGCAATACATCCAAAAGTTTTTGAAAAGTTACTTGACATTCATGTGCCCAAAAAAGGGGTCGTCCTTGCAACGCAAGAGATGCAATGGAACTGCGATTTGTGCAGCATTCGGTATGAACCGAATATACTATTCATTTTCCCCAAGACTGAGTGCAATTCTGTGACATTACGAGGAACTGGCAGGTCACGTATAGCTAATGTGACTGAAGAGGATGTACAATTTGACTGTTTATGACATGACTAAGACACTGCAACTCAGGTTTAAAAATATCACACTTGTTCAGTCTACACTTTAGCCCTGCATCGGATAACATACGAAACAAGGAAGGAAAATTTCTAATGTGTTCTTCAGGTGTACGACCTGCTACACCAATACGTCCAAATAGATTGAAGAGTTTGGTAATTGGCCAATCAGCTGTTCCAAATGCCGTTGGAAACGGCTGGTGCGGAAGCACTGCCAAAAGGCAAGCGAAAATATTTAAACAAGCCCAAATGAGTGATCACAACACACATGGATTGTGATTCTCCATCTAGCCGTATATTAAGATATACTTCATGCAAATCTGTTTTTGAAAATTAGGGACCAGCGCTTAGTCTGTTTATGAGATCCTCTGGGCGTGGCAACGGTTAAGTATCACTGACAGTTTGTGGGTCGACTGTAGACTCAAAGTCAACACAGAGGCGAATGCGACCTGAAGGTTTGGGGACCAAAACCAATGGACCTGCTCACAGACTAGCTGATACGGGCCTAGTAACTCCGCTATCTTGCATTTCTTTGAGTTCAGCAGCCACTTTGTCCCATAATGCAGTGGGAACAGTTCTGGCCTGCCAATATTTCGGCTGAGCATTGTCTTTCATAGTAATATGTGCAACAAAATTGTTAGCTAAACCTCCAGAAAAGAGTTCAGGGAATTCTTTCAGCAAGCTAGCTATCTACACTGTCTTTGGCATTGAATGCAGTCGCTGACAACACATTCTCCTGAATCTTAAAGACCAACAAATCAAACGAATCAAAGCCAAATATGTTCTCACAATATTGTGATTGTAGCACAGTGAAAGTTACAGTTCGCGTATGCGAGCGATACGTGGCAGGCAAAGTACATTTTCCGAGAACGGGAATATCTTATCCATTATAAGCCGTCAGTTGTGAGGAGCTAATTTTAGACAGGCGTGGGGAGCCTTGGGGGCCTGACAGTCCATATGTGTTACTATTCAGCAATTTCTTTATCGTATGGCTCATAACATCACAGTAAAAATTACAGAAACAACACGATTTATGAAAAATCACATATGTATAAACAGAGCAATAAATAACAGTTTGTATATAAGATCACCGCCAATTGTAAATTTACACTCACAGAAGAGCAATCACAAGCAGACGTCCAGCTTAGATAATAGATAGTCGATTGCCTCTTGGGTCGCCATTAGGAAATCCCGTGGGTCACCCTCGTATGCCCTTAGTGGGCATTCCTGAACGATGTGTTTGACCGTCTGTCTCTCAGCGCCACAGTCGCAAGAGGCCGAAGGAAGTTTACCCCATCTGTGTAAGGAGTCGGCGCATCTCCCACAGTTGGTTCTGATGCGATTAAGAGTTGACCAAACTTTGCGAGGGCAATCAAATCCTTTTGGTTTACTAAAGATGCATGGCATACTGTGGCAGTTTACTGCTGTTCTGCTCTCCCATTCCTCTTTCCATCGGTCATTTATTTTAAAGTTGGTTTGGTGCAGAGCCTGTGCGGTCTTTAGTGGAGGATGCCTAGACCAGAGTCGGTTTCCTTGGATGTCGTGAGTATCTTCATGGATTTTTAATTGAGGGTTGGTCATGATTTTTTGAAATTCTCTAACCAGAGCGTGTTCACGGCGCAGGTTAGGAGGGGCTATGTTACTGAGAACGGGCAGCCACACTGTAGGAGTTGGCCTGATTGTGCCTGATATAATACGCATTGTTGCATTAAGTTGGTTATCTACCATGTGTGTGTGTTTGCTGTTGAGCCACACTGGGGCACAGTATTCTGCCACTGGATACACCAAGCCAAGTGCAGATGTTCTTAAGGTAGATGCTGTGGAGCCCCAAGTGGTGCCACAGAGCTTCTGCAATATGTTGTTGCGTGTTTTAAGTTTCGCTGCAGTTTTCGTCAGGTGTTCTTTGAATGTTAGTGTCCTATCTAGGGTAACCCCAGGGTACTTTGGGTGTTTGTTGTGATTTAGCGATTTCCCGTCTAGATAGACTTGTAGGTCTCTGTTGGCCATTTTGTTGTTCAAATGGAAGGCAGATACTTCCGTCTTTGTAGCACTAGGTTGTAGCCTCCATTTTCTAAAGTACTCGCTGAGAATCCCTAGGTCACTCGTAAGGATATCTTCGGCAGTTTCTATATTTCTGTGGGCTGTTGCTAGAACCCAGTCGTCAGCATAACCAAATTTGCGCGATATGGTTGCAGGCATGTCAGCGATGTAAAGGCTGAAAAGAAGGCAAGCACAGAGCCTTGTGGGAGTCCATTATTGAGTTTCATCTGTTTACTTCTCTCATTCCCCATTATTACTTGGAAGGTTCTATTTGACAACATATCGTCAATGAGGTTGGTTATCTTCTCGCAGGGGACGGCACAGATTAATATGTACATGAGCCCCTGTTTCCAAACTGTATCATAGGCTGCTGTTAGGTCTATGAATGCTGCAGCTACTTTATGTTTCTTCTGGAATCCCGCCTCTATATATGTTGTCAGTGATAGGACTTGATCTGTACAGCAGCGATATGGACGGAATCCTGCTTGTTCGATAGGGATTTTTTTGAGTATAGTCTGGCCTATTCTGTTGAGGAGCAGGCTTTCTAGTAACTTATAGACCATACTGAGAAGGGCAATGGGGCGGTAACTCTCTGGTCTATCGCCTGGTTTACCAGGTTTCAGGACTGCGATGATCTTTGCTCGTTTAAGTGAGGGAGGAATGTTACCCACTTGGAGAATGTCCGTAAAGAACTTAGCCAATCATTGTTTTGTGTAGGCTCCGACATGTATGAGGAACTCAGGGTGGATACCATCGAAACCCGGAGCTTTGCCTGATTTAACCTTCTTCAGGGCATTGGTAACCTCCTCGATGCGAATATGTGATGAATATTCTGAGTCCATTGCACGGGTCCTTTTTAATATTTTTAAGTCTTTCTTCACTTTTGTTGTGTGCTTTCTATTTCGTGAGGCTCTAGACACAGAAACTATGCGGGATGCAACCTTGTTGGGAGATATTTTGTCCTTTCTATGTTCAGGTGGATTTGCGCCTCCAAGTTTACGCACTAGGGACCAGGCTTGTCGGCTTGACTTTGAAAAGTCTAGATTTTCAACAGTATTCTCCCATTTTTGCCGTCTAATAAAGTCGATGTTATGTAATAGTTCATCCGCTATTTCCCGGTCCCCATTCTTGAGGAACTCCGCGTACAGGTCATCGCATATCCCTGTCCAACCGGGAATGTATTTTTTGCGGTACCCTCTTGGGATCGCTGTTTCCGCAGAGCTAATGACCGCTCCCACAAACCTCTCATAGCTCCTGCTGGTTGGAGGGATCCAGCTCAAGGTATAATCAAGTTGTACAGAGAATTTTGTCCAGTTAGATTTTGTAAAATTCCACCTTGGTCGAGGGTAAGACCTTATTATCGGGATGGATACACCGATATTAATAAGCACAGGGCGGTGCTGGCTATGAAGGAAGTCCGTCAGGACCCTTGTAGAGGCTGTCAGTAGTTTATCGTTTGTATCCCTCGAAACAAAGCACAGATTCGGGTTATAGTCGCAGTTCCATGCGGCTGATCTGAATGTCCCTCGGTCCTTGGCATCAAAGACCAGATATGTATTTTGTTCTTCGGACCAATCGACCAGCATGTCTCCATTGCTATCATTCGTACTGTATTTCCACATTTCGTGGTGACTATTATAGTCCCCAATGTATACGCTTGGGTGTGGGTGGATCTTTATCACTTCATCTGGCCATGTAGTAGCAGGAGGTTTATAGATGTTAGTTACTGTAACTTCTCCTATTTTGATGACAACTTCATGGACATCATTTGCAATGGAGGCTGCAACTGGAAAGGCATCCTCTATGTCCCCACGCACATATGTCGCAACTCCATAGTGTCTGTCATACGTGGCTCCAAGAAGATCATATCCCAGAATCCTTCCTCTAGCTTCAAGTTGGGCTCTATTTTCAGCATGAGTTTCCTGTATGGCTACCAGCTCAATGTCGTTATCGTGTAAAATTCTCTGCAATACTTGACATTTTACAAAATTGTTAAGGCTTTCGTGGCCACCCGCCTATTGGCTTCTGTCTCGGGTTCTTCGGCCGACGTTCATCTAATGATTTTTCTGATGTTTCGCCAGCACGAGTGGCTGGCATTGTTCACCACCGGCAATGGAGGGTGAAACTTTGACAATGCCAGCCACTCGTGCTGGCGAAACGTCAGAAAAATCATTAGATGAACGTCGGCCAAAGACCTCGAGACAGAAGCCAATAGGCAGTTTGTCACTTGACATTTTGCTCTGCTTATGCCCTCAATGTTGAAATGGCAGATTCGGATGCATGGTCCGAGATCCTTTGTCAGTTGGTCCCTAAAAGGACCGTTGTATGTATCTTGCATAGCGCTTTGTCTGTCGTTCTGTTTCACTGTGATGTGGGGCAGGAATTCTTCGTTCGGTCTGCCGCCAGTTGTGTTAGTTCATTTAGCGTTACCCAGGGTGCACCACGTGGAGGCGAACTAACTTTACACCCCAATTCAGCAATGTAACAGAGGCACCTGTGTCCAATCGAGGTTTCACATCCTTTCCACTAATATGCAGATCAGCAAAAAGAGTTGGTTGGACTGGTGTAGCACTGATGAAACTGTTCGCTTGTTAGTTTTGCAAATGTCTGTAACAGGCTTTGAATACACTGTATTGATTACATTGGGTTTGGTACTAGATTTTTGTGAGTGGACGGAATTCTTATGTTTGTCTTTTCGCAAACATACAGATTCTTTGTGACCTTTGATGCCTCAAGCATAACACTGTGCTTGTCTGGACGGACAATCTTGGCGTTTGTGCCTTCAACAACACTGAGGGCATGACTTAATTCTGTTTGCCTGGTTAGAGAATTGTTTACGCTGCTTGGTGCGCGCATGCTGTTGCTGCTACTAGGCCAGTCGTAAGCAAGGGACGGCTGAACCTGGCAGATTGGTGGACGCTGCAGCACCTGAACCATGTTGATCTCGAATTTGCACTAGGTGCTGAAATGAGGAATGTGGCTGTTTCAAAATCTGTTCTCCACAATTTGACATCAGTTACATTGTACACGATCGCATCACGAAACATAACATCTGGATATAAAGCACCACAAGTACATTTAAATTTGTATTTCCTCGTCATACCCTACATATCCTTAGCCACTCGTGATAAGTTTGTTCTGACCTTTTCTTAAAACAAGAATTTGATACCTAGCTGGTACTACAGTCACTTGTTGGTCATAATAGTTAGTTAGAGAATCTACAACCTTATCATAGGAAAGTACACTTGGAGTGGCGTTAGGGAACAATTTATGAATGAGGCGAAAAACTGCTCTTCCTACCATTGACAAAAAGTAATATAGTGTACCTCGTGCTTTGTGGGTAGTGATGTGGGCTTCCCACTGTCGCAATCACTCGAGCCATTTCTCTTCTTTTTCGTTAAACTGGTGAAAAGGTGGTATGGGACTCAGAACTACAGTTGTTGCATTTGGCGCTATATTAGTGGCTTGGTTCACCAGGAACAGCTGTACCATATTTAGTAGTGTTTCTGTCTGCTGCATCTGAAATCGAAACATCTGTGTTAGCGGTGTTGTATCTATCGTTTGCAGATGAGGTTCCTGAGCAGGGAGTGGGAGAGGTGCGTTGCTCATTTTGGAACACACAATAGCAATAAACAGACAATGCAAGCAATAAACAGGAGGACACGAGCAAAGGAAATTTCTGCAATGCCTACCTGCAAACACTTAATAGAAAAAACACTACAAGAAACACTGTTAATACTGTAAACACACCTCTGCAAAGAACACACAAGGTAGAATTAAGGCACCAGCAATACACAAAAGCTCACGACAAAACAAAATTGTGGCAGCCAGGCTCCTGGGCGCAAAACGTGGAAAGGTTGTCGACATGGGAGTCTTTAACCCCTCATTGCAAGTGGCTCTGAGCACTATGGGGCTTAACATCTGAGGTCATCAGTCCCCTAGGACTTAGAACTACTTAAACCTCACTAACATAAGGACATCACACATATCCATGCCCGAAGCAGGATTCGAACCTGCGACCGTAGCGGTCGCGCGCAGACTGAAGGGCCTAGAACCGCTCGGCGACAACGGACGGCAACCCCTCATCGTCAAATATGTAGTGTCTAGGTAGCCTGCATACTCGGATCGCTAGACAAACAATCAAATCAGTATAATTAATGAGTTTTATTGTAAAAATAAAATTAGAATATTTAATACTGCAATTCTACATATGTGTCGCAAGGAAAGGGCGACATACAAAATATCACTCTTCTTCAGTATAGAGAATCCCGCGCCTGTGCTACATAGAGAGTAAAATTGAAGTGATCTAGTGTTGACACTGCTATAAATGTGGCTAATCATGGAGCTGCTACTGGACTGGGCCATCAGCCGCCAGTCAGGTCGCTTGTGTCCTCCCCACATAGGGGTCGCTGCTGCCGCGTTGTCGTCCTGGAGGGAGGTCCGTCCAGCATGTGGCATGCTGGAACTTGCCTTCACGCTGTAACATGAATGGCGCGAGAATAACAATTGATTCTAAACAACGAAAAGTGTGAAGTCACCCAGATGGGTACTAAAAGGAATCAACCAAATACTTCCAGATTACAATAACTAAGAATAACTTAAACTGGAGCGACCACATCGGTAATGTTGTGGGGAAAGCAAGTCAGAGGCTAAGAGACAGGTTAACTACGCTTGTTCAGCCTCTTCTGGGATGACGCTGTGTGGTGGTGGTTCCATATCAGATGAGACTGATGGAGGACATGGAAAAATTTCAAAGAAGAGCAGCTCATTTTGTACCATCGCGAAACAGGGGAGAGGGTGCCACGGATATGGTACATGAACTGCTGTGGCGATGATTAAAATAAAAGGGTTTTCCGCGTCTGCCGGACCATGTCATAAAATTTCAATCACCAACTTTGACCTCAGAGTGTGAAAATATTTTGTTGGCTCCCACCTACTTCGGGAGAAATGGCCATCGTTACAAAATAAGAGAAATCACAGCTCATATGGAAAATCTTAAGTGTCTGTTTTTCCTGTGCGGTATTCGAGAGCGTAATGGTAAAGAAATAGCTTGAAGGTGGTTTGATGAACATTCTGCCAGGCACCTAACTGTGAATTGCCGAGTAGGTACGCAGATGTAGATGTAGGTGTGAGTATTCGAATTTACTTTTCTGTCAGACATTGAAGAATAAAACAGAACCTGGATTGCTACAATTTGAAAATGTTTTTTTTCTTTTTTTTTTTCTTCCTAGCACTGCGTGGTTTTCATACTGTACTGGGAGACGTTCCAGAGACCGCTATTTACCGTTCGTGAGTCGTTACTCCTACAGCACACTTCCTTGAAACAACTGTGCCTACAGTGTCATTGCAAATTGTATGTAGAATGGACTTATGCAGTTCGGAGTAGTTGTTATAGTAAAAGGAGCTACACCCCATTTCAAGTATCTTCGAACTATATTTGGAATATACAGTGAAACCTCACTGTAATAACATTCAAATAACCTTAAAAATTATGTTGCTATAAGCGAATGTAATTGTAATCAAGATTCGTAATTTGAGTCTACTGTGGTGGCAAATGGAAAAGAACTAATTTACTTAGCCTTGTTTTAGTTTAGATACAGTATTCACTCTTAAGCTTACATGAATGCGGTATATATAGCAGTATGTAGAGTACTCAACAAACTTCTTCATTTAGGAATGAAGTAATCAGTCATTTTACTCTACTGACTATTTGAACACTAAACACATTTTAAATTATGTTCTGTTTTTATTAGTTCATTTTCAAATTCGCTCTCCCTGGCTTTAAAGAACATGTTCACAATTGTAATGGCTTCTAAAGCGTCACTCAGAGTAGGGATAGGCATTTTATGTCTTTCTCTTTCCTCTTCTTCTTCATCTCCCTCACTCACTTCATAGTCACTGTGGCCCTGATTCCTCAGTTAATTTGCAATTTCGTCTTCAGACTGGGCTTTGGTTGTAACAAGATCATCTATTGTTCATATATTTCATAGTCGAACTGATTGAAATCACCGTTGATTTCTGGAAACAATCCAGAAAGTGACAGATCATGTGTCATGGAACGTCTCTTCCATTCTGATGGCGTTTATTCCTTCAGTTGTAATTCCTGCATGACAGAAACAGTTCTTGACGGTTTGGTCTATGGTCTACTTTGGTAACGTATTTGATTGCATACCTCACTGTAATAGAAAAATCCTGATTTTTAACAATCCGTTGTATCATTTTCAGAAATATGAGCTTATTGAACTGGCATTTCAGACTCCTAATTAGTCCATGGTCCATGGCAGAGCGGGGTGATGAGGCTTCTACACCAGTTTTGATATCAATTAATGCAAATTAGTTAATAGAGCAATTAATTACTCCCACTCCCTGATGAAGTCGGTTTTCCCCACCTGGCACATGGCTAACCCTCAGGTAACGCCGAGCCCCCTCCTCTCTTCCTCCCCTCCCCTGACGTAATCCAAGATGGCGACCTGGCAGAAGCATGGTGGGAAATTCGCTCAGTCTGTGTCGAGCTGCTGGACTAGAAGGGACACACGTTACCCTCCCCTCCCCTCTCCTCCTCTACCCTTCCCTTCTCTTGAAGTGGTGGGAAATTGAAATTTTGCCAGGAATTCAAAAAATTGGGGAAATCCAAATTTATTGGTAGGAATATTTGATATTGTTTCCTCGGTTCACAGGGATTGCATTAGATAATATTGTGTGTTCAGGTTCAGAGATGGAATAACCTAGCTCACAACACCCCCACCAGAGAACACTGTTAGATCTCCCCCAATCCCTCTCCCCACTCCCCCAGCTGGAAATTAGTGGGAAAAGGAGTCAGTCTGTGCTGGGTGGGATGGCCTTATTTTGTACAGAGTGCAGAATATTGTTAATTTAAACAATCTGTATTGCTATTGATTAGACAGTAGCTCCATTCAGTTCGTGAACAACTGCTAGATGTGGAGTGCATGCTTTCGCTTTTAGTCTAGCACTGGAGAGTTCCTCCAGTTGATCTAGCCTTATGTGGGAAGGATGGGTAATAATGATAGGACAGCAAACTGTACTGGTGGGAACGGCACATTCTGGGGATGGGCTGCAAGAAACTATGATTGCGTACATGCCTGCAATATGAGGAATCTATCGAAACGGAACATCTAGGCATCTGCTACCATTTCACTGGGGAAAGAGTTGTTTAAACATAAAGATCATAAATCAAATTTGTGCAGCTGTTCGGAAACGCCCCACAAAGCCACAAACACTTCTAGATTCCATATGCCATGACATCGTCTACATTTTAATCAATAAGAACCTTTGTCTGTCTTTTATTTCAGAAGGTGTGCTTAGATGAGTGACGACCACTAACTTCACTTAACGAAGGTTTATTCAGCACTACACCACGGTGACTGTGCTACTGAGCTTCTTCTGCGACATTGCTCCCTCCTTAAGAGAACAGCGTCGTCCTAGTCCGGGAACGAGTCATCGGTCCTGCATACTCCGACTGCTGACGACTGACGGTCGCCCTGGCGGTGATCTTCTTATAACTTCCTTCGCCGCTACGCTCTTCGTCACCTTTCCTCTTGTTGCCTGTCACCGGAGCTTCGAATTTATCCCGGGTTGCAGGATCCTTGTTGGGCTTCATTCGAATGACGTGGACCGTATCTCTGATCTTTCGTCGTCTTGCGTCGTGGTCGAAGTCTTCAACTTCATACGCAACATCAGACAACTGCCTTACAACCTTATAAGTTCCACTGTAGAGCCTGAGGACCTTCTCAGAGAGACCGACCTTCCGAACAGGAGTGAAGATCCAGACGAGGTCACCAGGCTGGTAGACAACAGGGCGGTGGCTCGCGTCATACCTTCGGCGATCGCTTTCTTGAGCCTGCAGCGTGCGGAGTCGAGCTAACTGCCGAGCCTCCTCAGCTGTGGTTAACACCTGGGCGATGTAGTCGTCGTCCACGTCATCAGGATGTAACGGAAACACAGTGTCCATCGTCGAGGTCGCCTCACGCCCATGCACCCGGAAAAGTGGCGTAAATCCTGTGGTGTCATGTTCGGCGGTGTTGTAGGAAAACGTCACGAAAGGTAGCACCTCATCCCAGTTGCTCTGCTCAACATTGACGAACAGTGATAGAATGTCGGCCAAGGTCTTATTAAGACGTTCAGTAATCCCGTTAGTTTGCGGATGGTAGGCAGTCGCCATGTGATCAGTAATGTTGCACCGACAGTTTATCTGTGTCACAAGACTCGATTGAAAACTTTCCCTCGATCCGAAAGTAATGACCCTGGGGCACCGTGTTTTAATACATTGTCTTCCACGATGAATTTGGCTACCTCGGATGCTTCGCCTGTTTTCACGGCTTTTGTAATGGCATAGCGTGTCAGATAATCATTGCAAGCAATAATCCATCTATTGCCACTAGCAGACGTTGGAAATCGTCCGAGGTGGTCAATTCAAACACGCTGCAACGGCGTTTCGGCTGGTGGAATTGGCATGAGTCTGCCAGGTGGTTTCTGAGGAACTGCCTTTCCTCTCTGGCACTCTCTACAGTGCGACATGTAGTGACGGACGCTCCTAAATAAACCTGGCCAGAAAAATCACTTGTGGATTCTATCGTAGGTCTTAATAAATCCTAAATGTCTGGCTTCAGGAGTGTCATGGAATTTTTGTAAAGCATCTAAGCGCATCTGTTTAGGAATCAGTACTAGACACCTCTTTACAAAGGGATCAAAGTTCTACTGGGAAAGTAATCCACTAACTACCTTAAATTGTCCTTTCACATCGCCTGCCCGATTTAAGGAAGCACAATTTGATATACCTTGGCATCCTTTCCGTTCAGCAGAGAGATCCTGGAATGCAGTGAGACAGTCACTATGTTCATTAAAGTCTTGATGCTCTTGCACAGGGTTTCTTGAGAAACAGTCGGCATCTTGGTGTTTTCTTCCTCTTTTGTGCACTATGGTAAAGTCATACCCTTGAAGACGAAGTGCCCACCTGGTGAGTCGTCCTGTCGGATCCTTAAGACCTCTCAGCCAACAAAGTGAATGATGGTCTGGAAAAACACTGAATGGCCTTCCATACAGATACTGTCGAAATTTGCACGTGGCCCAGATCAAAGCAAGACATTCTCTCTCTGTAATTGAGTGGTTTCTCTCGGCTTTTGTAAGCGTCCAGGAAGCATAGGCTACAACCTTCTCTTTTTCATCCGAAATTTGCACCAGAACAGCATCGAGCCCAAATTCATACAGGCCCTCAAGGGTGATGAATGCAGTTTTCTCACGATCTGCCTCATGCACTTCGATTTTCCAGTCTCCCGAGTACATGTCCACGGTTGAGAAAAACTTAGCCCCTTTCAGACAATCTAGTGTATAATTCGTGGAAGAGGGTGAACGTCCTTTTTGGTTATCTTATTAAGCTTCCTGTAATCAACACAAAAGCGCCAACTGCCAACCTTTTTCCTGATGAAGTATACTGGTGACGACCATGGGCTCTGCGAAGGCTGAATGACGTCAATATGCATCATTTTCTCTACCTCGTCGCGAATTATTCGACCTTACGTTGTTGACACACGGTATGCTTTATTGGTTGATGGTCTCCAGTGCTTATCCGGTGCTTCACCATCGATTTGTCTAATTTGCTCTTCACCTGTGGATTGAAGCAGTTAGAGAACTCTCGAAGAATGGCAAGTAGCTTCTTCCGTTGTTCCTTAGTGAGATCTGGTGATAGTCGAGTTAGAAGATGTTGTCTCGTAGTGGTAGCGCTAATTTCGCCCACAGACTCGGCACGGGAGGTTTCTATGACGCTCAGCTGATCTGCAGTTAACGGCTCCGCGTTTGCTACGCACATGTGTTTTGGAAGGATCTGCGGTTCTCGGCGACAGTTAACTATTCACAGAATCCGTTCTTAAACTAGACGACAGAGGCTGGGATGGCCAAGTTATTCTTCAGTGGTATGCTTCTCTTACATTTCACTACAAGATCTATGGGTTGTTGCATGACATGACAGGTGACAGTTACCTTTCTAAGGCTGACTGCAGGAATGATCATGAGCCGTGCGTAGCTCGCGTCCCCGCCATCATGTACTTTACACCCTGCTTTTGACGTACTTCCACCTCATGACGCTAATTTAAATTACTACTGTTACTGAGTTGCTCCTTTGCCTGACCGTGAGCGGCATTACAGCGCATATCGATATATCCCCTCTCGCAGTATCTTTGCTCCAATGCTATTACTTCCCGGTCGTTGTCTGTCGTAAGGGAGTTCGGGTCACGAGTTCAGGTTTGCCAGTCGGTTGGAACACATCTGGAGCGCAGTCCGGACCTGCCAGTCGGGGAGTTGCAATGTGTGTGTGTGTATGTGTGTGTGTGTGCGCACATCGACTCCCCATTTGTCTTCGTGTGTGCTTAGTTACTGTTGGGTATCGTTCAGGTCTTCGCGCAAGTGTTTGTCAGGTTGTGTGCGTAGTTCGCGTTGTTTCCACTGACGACTATTTTAGATGTTGTCGGCATTCTGAGGGGAGTCAGTCGGTTGCTGCAGACCAGGGAAGTTATCTCCGCGCGGTGCAGTCGGCTGGGTCCGCTGGCGGTCCCTGCGCGGTGTCGGACCGTGTGTGTGGAGCTGTCCGATCGCTACGAGCTTCGTGGCTCACCGACCCAGGACGTCAAAGTCGAGTAGTGGTTTCAAGTCCACGTCCCCCTGTTTCACCTAAGCGAACGAGGGCAGACCGACCGCCTGGAGGCTTCTGGGCGCTGTTGTCTTTACTGTCCTTCTCACCAGTGTTTAATTGTCGGTTTACAATCTATCATAGCCAATGATAAAAAAATTGGTTTCACTGTTTTTTATGTAAGTAAGTTTGAATTCCAGCAATTGGGTATTTGCTGAAAGGTTATTGCCATTGTGTTGTCTTTTCTTTCAGTGTGGTCTTAGCTACTTAAAACTTTTTCAGTTTTGGAAAATTAGTTGTGGGCCTTCAGCCTTGGAACCTTATTCTTAAAATTGCCTTTCAAGCTTAAACATTGCGCCCTTCTGCCCCTGTAAAGTTATGGTAATTTATTTTAAAATCTTGAAAATTTGTCTGTGGGATTTCAGCCGTTTGTATTGCATCTTGTTTATGTTGGTCTATCCACCCTTGCTCTGAGGCTTCCAGCCTAGCTGTGATACCATATATATTTTAATTATTTTATTTGATATTTTAACTGCATTTTAATCTTGTTGATTTTTATATATCTTGTTTGGAGGCCTACGGATGTAAAAGAATAGCATTTTGAAACTCTTAGTTGTAAAGGTTCGGCTATGTGCTTTGGTTGTAAATGTGTCATTAAATTAGAATAAATTACGAGTTCACGGTGAAACTGACTCCAACCACATTTGGCCCTTTCCACAATCCTAATCACCTGTTCTGCCCAGCGGGTTTTGGAGGCGTATCAATTAATCAATTATTATTGCTCAATGAAGGCACTGATAGCGTTTTCCGCTGCTGACTTTACGTCCTACCTGAATCTATGCAGGATTTCGAGACAGAGTTTCGTTGTGTGTGGACATTTATACCCACACGAATGGTACATCTTCCTGCAGAGATGTTTTGCTGTCGACGAATACGGATTTCTGCAAATGGAGACGGTACTTCTCCGAAATGCCTGAATATGATGCTCCTGTCCACAAGAGCTTGGGCTGGTCGGCCATCCATGAGGATATCGACGTAGTTTCCTATCATTTTTGTAGTGATCGACGGCGGAGGATTTTTCTCTTTGGCAACATCACTTCTGAGAAAGGTCGCACCCTTTAGTTTCCCAGGTTGCGGCGCCTAGGTGATCCGCTGGAGCTTCTAAACGGCGATGGAGACCTTGATCGACGTGTTGGGGATAGAGATGGGCAAAACTGTTCTTTTCAGAGATCAGATCAGAACTGTTCACTCCCTGAAATGAATTAGCTCTTTTTCATGACTCACCACTCATTTACAATAGAAAATAAATGGAAGGCACATTGCCCTTTAAACTTGGTTTATTCCAGTACTATACCTGTATTTTGATCTTATTTGATCCTATTTTGCAGTAACACAGATAATGAGTAAGAATTTTGTATTGTTTATTGAAAATTCCACAATATGACAAAGTTTTTGATTATTGATTTATTTTGCACTATCGTGGTTTTTTGGGTGATCGGAAAATGTTGTAACTTGAGATTTACATTAACAATATATTTGGCTATAATGTATTAAAATTTCATTAACCTCATACAAATACATCGCAAGCCATATATTTTTAAAGTGAACGTTTCCTTCCGAAGACGCCTAAAATCGCAAAATCCGTACCAGAATAAGAAAAAAATATATAAATTTGACTGTAAAACAAAAGTGCTGCATATAGCCTTACGCTGAATAAAACAAGGAAAATATTGGTGTATCACATTTTGCGGTACGTTTATCGGTTCGCTCGTAATTAAATCGTAAAATCGAGTGTCCATAATAAAAATCCTATAGTAAGGGAGTCGTCAGGAACCAAATCTGATCAGTTTAAACAAATAAAAATAAAATAAAAACAAATGATGTATACATAACATAATAATGTAATATACATAGCGGTATTACTACGAAGAACAATATCCAGTAGAGACGAACTCCGATGCAGAAGCACTGAGTCGAGCAGGTCGAGCCGCGAGCTGTATTACTGTGTGAGCTAAGACCGCAGAGACCAGAGTGACACCTGAGTTGCTTTGCTCAACGCTCTGGCTAGAGTCGAGAACGGTGGGGTGAGCGTTGAGCGGGCGAGTTCCGAGGGTGGGGGGAGCAGTGAACGGCCACGACTCACCCGCTCCGAAACAAATCGTCCGTTCCCTTGCGAGCAGGTTCTTGCAAGTAGTTCCTATGTTATCCGCTAGGTGGCTCTCTGTCCTGTTGCTCGCATCAACTGCCCAGAGGGCAGGACGTGCGACTGAAATGATCGCCGATAGAGTGCGATGCGAAGTTAAGCTGCGCCAGACACTGCACGCGGCAGACGATGCACAGAGACGGCACGGCATATGTGAAACACAAAATCCAATGGGGCACTGCACAATGCAGGCAGCCAAGGTAGAAGCAGGGCAGAGGCCGGCGCTGGCTGTGTTGTGTGGCGTGCACTGTGCTGTTACCAGCAGAGGCGCTGCTGATATGCTCCGTCTCTCTCTCTCTCTCTCTCTCTCTCCCTGCCGTGGGAAACGTTTGGAGCTACCGTTCTTTTTTTCTGAATCACTGATTGTTCACTCCTTTGAAAGATTCAACTCTATGAATCAGTTCAAGAGCGGATCCCCCATCTCTAGTTGGGGAGCATCCTCTCCAGCGGCTAGCTTGCGGTGATGGTGACCTACATCGTTCTGTGCCCACATCTTCTTATTAATCTTCGTCGTCCCGGAGTTCGCGTTGGCTAAGATCGGTCTGCTGCCTTCTGGCGTCATCAAATATCCGCCGCCTTTCTCGACAATAGCGCACCACATGTCCCGGTCGTCCGCAGTGGAAACATACTGGTTGGTTATCCTGGGTCCTCCAGACGTCAGTCTTCCTTGGTGTCAAAACAGGATCGTCGTGTCGCATTTTAGGAATGTAACTTTGCCTCGTCCCGACGTTTTCACCGTTTTAAAGGGAAATGAAGGACGAGAGATTGGGTTCACTTCCTCCCTCTTCAAGCGTCTCAGTTTTTTGCTCACCGTGCAATCCAAGTGCCTTCTGAACTTCTCTCTCACTATCTGACGAAGAACACTTGTGAAATCGATATAACGTTTGGAAGCCGTTCAAATTTCTTGCGTGTAATTCTTTTTTAACCTATTGTCTCGATATACTGGCACCATTTTATGAAGTCGTCTGCTGTCGAAACCTCCTTCAGGAGTAGGGCTCTATACATGTCCTCAGCAACACCCTTCACGAGATGTGCAACCTTATCTTCCTCCTTCATTCTAGAATCCACTATTTTACACAGCTCCAAAACGTCTTGAATGTATGATAGGATACTGCAGTTTCTCCTTGAACTGTGCCCTGCACTCTAAATTACCTTCAGCCTTGCACTTCTATCGTTGTGAGTCGCCGAAATACTTGCGCAGTCCCACCTGGAATACTACCCATCTTGTGAACTTCTCCTGGGTGTTCTCATACCATCGCTTGGCAGTGCCCTCCAAGTAGAAAATACGGTAGGCAACCACACAGTGCCATAACATTGTTAAATTTGGCTATACTCTCATATACCTTCAGCCACTTGTTTGGATCTTGACCATCGTCACCAGAGAAACTGGAAGGATGTCTCATTTGGTGGCACATAGTTGCTGTCATCATAACGTCCTCTTCTTCTTTTGTCACCAGTAGATTGCTATCTGTTGAATATGGCTCGAACTCGGGTTTCTCGCCACGAAAAGGGCGGCTCTGTCGTAGCCTGATGGGAGCCACTGTGTCGTCGACAACGCGCGCCATCACAAGTTCCAATATCCAGCGCGTCCACCAGAACAATGTCACATAGAAGAAGGCGTAATTAGATGAATGACGAACACTAACTTCACTCAAAGAAGGTGTATTCAGCACTTGCACATACAAGAGCACGGAGCGGAATGCCTCCGGCCAGAACACATACACTATATATAAAGCTACAGAACATTCCAATACAATGAATCTTGACATTTATGGATATTTCTAGAACTTACTCGAACCGAATATAGAAATTAAAATGGTACACTTCAGGTGAATTTCGAACTCACGACCATTCAATAGTTTAGTATGATAACCACTACACCCCTGCTTCATCTGCAACAATATGTATTGTGGCAGCAGTATAATTTACACTACACGATTTCCAGCTGTCAGCAAGAGGCAATAGATCGAGATATGTTGATGTCAGTTTGGCAGCTGACACAGACGTTGAAGATGTAGTAGAGAAAACGACACTGCTTGGATGTGTTACAGCAGAAAAAAGCAATGCATCAAACTGCTTATGAAAGAAAAGCAGATGGACCCTCTCTAGCAACTGGTAGTCTGTGGGATATGGTCCTCCTAAGGTACAGGTGACGAAAATTTACACTGGTCGGTGGAACCAACTTCGATCGCATGCCACCTGCTCCAGTGGTGCAATATTCAATAGGATAGGCTCTATGCCAACAGACTTCATCATCAAAGCTGGTACTATTTGTAAAATTCTTAGAAAGCCGTTACTGCCTTCATCGGTATGGCACGTATGAGGCACGACTCTCCAAAGACAAAACTACACCGGAACGTTCACAAAGTACAGCAAATATAGAGAAAGTCAACAACTCTAATTATATTCATCTAATATAGGACTATGCAGGTTATCTTTTTCCTCCTAAAACGGTATTTGGTGAGGAGAACCGTTACTGAAAAACTTCTAAAAACGTCTACAGTGAAAGTTTGATCTTCGTACCAGGAGTAACATAAACTCATTTAGGTCTAAGATCACAAGCAGTAATAGTCGTATTAGCTAGTCAATATCGTCAGTTACGTTTATCTAGTCTACAACATGGTGCATCATCTTCTTCCCCCTTAAATGACACATGGTGTGGTGAATCATAAATGAAAAATTTCTAAAGAATCGTATGCTAAAACTTAAGATCGAAATGCTAACATGACTACATATTTTGGTAAATTTTACAGAAAATTTTTATGTGGGAATAGTACTGTGGCACTTAATTTGAGGGTCCACAATCGTGTTCAGATGTAAGTTGCCCAGTAGTGCCATTAAGTGGGACACGTGTATTTTGTACTGTGATAAACCTATTCTTTACGCGTTTTCACAAATAACAGTGGCAATTTTTCTTGTTTTTAAAGAGTATTTTACTTGGGTACAAATACTGGGCTATACTGGTTGCCGGATCGGCTACAGAACGCGAGATGTCTGGCTCTGCCGGCCGCTGTGACCGAGCGGATCTAGGCGCTACAGTCCGGAACCGCGCTGCTGCTGCGGTCGCAGGTTCGAATCCTGCCTCGGGCAGGATGTCCTTAGGTTAGTTAGGTTTAAGTAGTTCTAAGTTCTAGGGGGCTGATGACCTCAGAAGTTAAGTCCCATAGTGCTCAGAGCCATTTGAACCATCTGTCCGGCTCTGGGGGAACATACTGGAGGACTGTTTCTTCTTAATTGTCCGTAGAATATTCTTGTATGAATGGGAGATGAAAATATGTGGTTGTTGGCAACTAAGGTCGTTTTCTAGCTTATTTATTAGGAACTGTCTGGCTTAAGAGGGGGCTGAAACATGTGACTGGAGAGTAAAATACTGGGCTACCATTGGAAGATCTAAATACACTAAGATGTCGAAAGTCATGGAATATCTATATGCACATTTCAGAAATGTTAAGGAATTCGATATTCTGAGATACACAGTGTGCTGAGGACAGTACACTTCAGGCGGTACCTCACCACAGGCAACTCAGTGCCCGATGTCCTTCACTTAACGACCGAGAGTTGTCAGTCTTAACAGACAAGCAACACTGTGTAAAATAACCGCAGAAATCAATGTGGGACGCACGACGAACCATCCGCTAGGACAGTGCGGCGAAATCTGGCATCAGTAGTGTACGGCAGCAGACGGTCGATCCGAGTGCTTTTGTTAACAGCACGAGATCGCCCGCAGCGCCTCTCCTGGTGTCGTGATTGTATCGGTTGGACTGGAGACGACTGGAAAACCGTGACTTGGTCTGATGACTCCCGGTTTCAGTTGGTAAGTGCTGATGGCAGGGTTCGAGTGTGGAGCCGATCCCACGAAGTCGTGGACATACGTTGTCAACAAGGTAGGGTGCAAATTGGTGGTGGCTCAGCACTGGTGTGGGGCGTGTTAAGGTGGAAGAAAACCAGGCCGTCTGGTCCAGCTGCACAAGTCATTGACTGCAGATGGCTACGTTCGGCTACCTGGAGATCATTTGCAGCCGGTGATGTTCCCAAACAACGAAGGAACTATTCTGGATGAGAATGCACCATGTCACTAGGCCGCAATTATTTGTGATCGGTTTGAAGAGCATTCTGGACAGCCGGATCACGCGACACGAATCCCATCGAACTTTTGTGGAAAACAAAGACATTTCATGTGCGAAACTCTGCGCCAGGAACACTGCAGTTACTGTGGACGGCTCCAGACGCAGCGCGGCTCAGTATTCCTGCGAGAGGCTTCCGACGACTTGTGGAGTCCACGCAATGTCGAGCTGCTGCACTGCACTGGGAGAAAGGAGGTCCGACACGACGGCGACTCTCGTCACCTCGGTGTCAGACGCTGCCTGATTGGCCCAAGAAATAGGCTCGGTTTCGGAGAGGGGTCAAGAGGGAGGGAAAGGGGGAAGGATTTGACGACATCTGGCAGCGCCGCCGCTGTCGTCGCCAAAGCCGTGCTTTCGCCATCACCCACCATAGTCCGAGCAATGGCCAGTGTGCATATCTGATGCAAAGAGTACATTGTTTTCCTCCCGAAAAGAAAGGAAATGTAGACGATTTGAGTCAGAAGAAGATGCTTAGGGAACTAGATTATGTACGTTAAAATTAGTGGATGTGTTTTATTATTTGGGCAGGAAAGTATAGATGATATAAAATGTAGAGTGGCAATAGCAAGTAATTGTTTCAAAGAGGGAGAACACTGAATGTAAATGAAAATGATAGAAAGTCTTTTCTGAAAGTATTTACCTCTAGTGTACGGACGTCAAACGTGGACGATATGTTGTTGAGACAACGAGACAATACATACTTTTGACATGTGTTGTTGTAGAAGAATTCTAAAGATCAGATGGGTTGGCAGAATAGCTAATGCGGAGATTCTGAGTAGAACTAAAGAAAAAAATAAATTTATAGCCAAGCTTCACTAAAAACAATACGTTTAATGGGAGACATCCTGAGATGTTACGGTATCATCCATTTGTTGGGGAGGGCGATGTGGATAAAAAGTGAGCAGCAAGTCCAAGCATCGAATGCAGTAAGCTCTTACAAATGGATCTAGACTGATGTAGTTATTTGCAGACGAATAGCCTGGCACAGGATACACGTGCGTGGAAAGTTGCGTCAGACTAGTCCATAACGATAACAACGAGTTGGGGATGCCGCCTACTGTTCAGTATGTGTACTGGAGAAGCTAGAGGTGTGTGTGCCTACAGTCCCAACAGTTCCTGTTGACACGTCTGGGCTTTCAAGCCCTCCTGTCTCTGCTGTGGTAGCTGTAGGCCTACAACCTGTCACTGGTGCTCTTACAATCCTGGCGGGCGCCTGAGGGTGTGGGAATGTTCACATGACAGCTGATACCAGCATCATTGCGCAAACTGTCCACGTGTTGTGGCAGTTCACCGAAAGGACCATCCCATCACTCCGACTGCCGTAATTGGCCTCCCTCCATTCTCTCTCAGATGGCTGCAGGAGGCACGAGTGCGACTGCGTGGCATGGTCGCCTGCTGGCTTCACCGGCTGCACCACACGCAGCCCTCTGGCTGTCAGCACTCCCTGTTACAAGGCGTCCTGGTAGCTGCGCCACTACAGTCTCTGCCGGCGGACGACGTTGAAACCGTCAGTACACCTACTATCCGCCAGGTGGCATGTGCCCTTATCCTTTCAAAACCGACATCGTCTTTTCAGGCGCAATAACTCATTTTTCCAGCAGCATGTTTCACTAAAGCAGCTGATTAAAAATTTACCACGTACTTCATTATTAAATTTGTGATATTGACTCTAATAATTTAATATGTAACGTTACTATCAGCAACATCTGTAAGGGAAACATGACGAAAAAAATCATACTTTCTGGTACAAATCATTAATCTGTGATACGAGCTTTCTTATGCCCTGGATACTTGCGCCAATACTCGGATACTCGGCCCTTGGAATCAACCACGGCATGTCTTCACAGTAGCATGAGACCTCCACAAATGGGAGTTTGATGCATAGATCCAGAACGACGGCATTTGTAACTTAAGGACTCTTTGGGTAATCAATCAAAGTCGTGAGCTGGATCGGTGAGCTGATTATGTTGGACGGCTGGGAGATTCACTGCAGCTACACCTTATGAGCTACCGAAGAGAAAATCTATCCAAATAGGCTACCGAATACCACCGGTAGAGTAAAGCCAACAACTCTGCAAGGTGTGAGGGTAACACTTCAGGTTGGGCCGGCCGGAGTGGCCGTGCTGTTCTAGGCCCTACAGTCATGGATGTGTGTGATGTCCTTAGGTTAGTTAGGTTTAATTAGTTCTAAGTTCTAGGCGACTGATGACCTCAGAAGCTAAGTCGCATGGTGCTCAGAGCCATTTGAACCATTTTTGAACTTCAAGTTGGAAGACAGGCTAGCATTCTTTCTTCATAAAAACAAAAAACAAAAAAATTAACATACTTTCAAAGCTGCAAGTAAGCCGCGGAACATTGATAAAATTACCAGACTATGACAATGGCAAGGAAATTGTAAACAATTCGGAACGTGGGATGTGAGGAGTCTGTAGAAGGCAGGAAAATCAGAGAAATCGGGCAATACAGCCTGGATGTAACTGCTCTGCAAGAAATGTGGTGGGAAGATTCGGCCAGCATCAGTGTTGAGTATTATAGAATCTCCTATGAAGCCTGTGAGTGAGGGTTCATGCTAGGTACTCAGTTTTGTGTGAGTAATATCTTAGCCACTAATGTTTAAGAGTTTTGTGCCTGTCAACCCAAAGTCTCTGTCTTGACGATCAATGCAAATCATAACAAGACGACTGTTATGATCCCACAGAAGAAAGTGCGATTGAAGTTAAAGATGAGTTCTATCTCCAGCTGGAAGCAGTGGTGGATAGTATCCTAAATAGACACTTGAGAATCCTTATTGGTGATATGAATTCCAAAACTGGAAAAGAACAAGTATTCCAGAACAGAGTAGGAAGACACATCTTACGTGAGCAAAACAACGATAATGGCGTGGAGTTAATTAGCGTCACCACGAAAATAGGTGTATTCGTCTCCAGCACAAATTTCCAGCATAAAGGCATACATAAGGAAACATATGCGTCACCAGAATGGAGGACAGTAACCTAGACAGACCTCATCGACATTGATATAAGAGCTAAAAGACGAGTGTCAGATATTTAGACGTCATGAGATGTAGAGTGTTGAGGTGAGCTTTTTCTGGTCAGAGGTACAGGAACGACTACGGATAAAGCACAGTAGACTGTGAGAAACTATTCTGAAAGGCTAAAAGACGAAACGATAAAGACCGAATATCAGCTGCAACTTAACAACCATTTGGAAGACCTTGAACACATATGAAGAGACATCAATAACTCACTGACTGACACAGCAAAGGAATCAATCAAGAGAAATAGAGTTGCCAAGAAATTCTGGTTTGAAAAGGAGTGCGCCGGTGCTTTGGAACGGAGACAGGAAGGCAGGAGGAACTGGCTGGAAGAGGCGGCCCTCGTACAGGGTGGTCACAGAGGTTCGAAGAGCTACGCAAGCAATTCTGAAGAGAGCACAGAGAAGGTGCGCTAAGGACGTCACTGTTGAGCCTGAAGCAGACTCTAGAGGAACCGAGAACAGGAAACGTTTCAAACGTCGAGGAGTTTTAGTAAATTATACCAGACCAGGCAGAAGTTTGTCAAAGACACAGATGAAAAAATTCTGGTCAACAATGCTGAAATCGCCGAAAGACGGAAGGTCTACTTCAACCAGCTTACCTACTGTGATGAACACAAAGGACGGTTGGTGTCCAGTCTCTAATCACATCTGAGCCAGACGGATTCCCCCCCACCCACATTTGTTCAGCTCATAATGCAAATTAAATGGTTTAAGAAGAATAAGACCCGCGCGAAGACGGAATACAGCCGCCGAGATGGTCCAGGGAGAAGGCGGGGAATTTTCGGAAATACTACATCGTCTGATACAAGTAATGTGAACCAAAGAAGAAAAATGGACAGGGTGGAAAACGGCTCTGATCTATCCAATCCATAAAAAGGGGGACAAGCTGAAACGCGTCAAAAAGCAAGAAGATAGTGTCCAGCTGCATCCTACATGGAACTCAGCCCTTGCAAGAAATGATAATTGGTTTTCGGCCAGGACGGTCAACAGTAGATCACATCTTAGGTCTCCGGTAGCTCACTGAAAAACTGTGAGCGCGGTAAAGAACTACACATTGTGTTTGCAGATTTCATGAAGACCTATGACTGCATACACTGCAAGAGCCTGTTCAGTTGTCCAAGAGAGTTCGAGATGCCTCAGAATCTCATCAACCCTGGCAAACATGTACCTTAATGAAAAACGCGGTAAAGAGAAGATGGGAAACTGAGTAACAGGTGACTTTCAGATTGTCACTCTCCTTAAGAAAGGAGATGATTTATCTCCTACCCTCTTCAGTTTTGTCCTTGAGAATAACTTTGAAGGTATTCATGTCGAAGTGAAAAATGTTGCATATCTAGTCAACGCTGATAATATCAGGTTAATCAGGAGCTTTTAAGAGGGACTAAAACAAATGACCACCACAATGGAGATGGCTGCCAGCAAATTTGGGTTACTCGTAAACGAGACCAAGAAGCACTAACTCGTTAAGATTGGTCGCCAAGGTTACGATACTGAGCAACTACACTGCGGGTGAGAGACCGGTCGTACGACAGAGTCAGCGAAGTTACATGTATGGCAGCGCTTTTCAAAGGGAACTCCTCGTCAAACGCGGTAGAGGTCAGCGCCGGGCTACACAGCAAGGACGGTCCAGGTGTTTCTGCAGGCTGTGCAAGATTCGGTTATATAAAACTGTGATCTAACTCACGGTACTGTAAGGCTGCAGCGCTTTCATAAACTTCTTGTATTTGAGAGGAAAGTGCCGTGGAAGATCTTTGGTCCGGTGTTGGACGCAACACTGTTGAATGGTGAATCAGAGACCCTCACAGTTATGAGCCCCCACGGAAGACAGCAGTTTGCGGTTTTCCTCCGATAAATTATTACTTCCTGCGCGGCGAGTATGGTACTTTCAATTAAAGTTAATTTACACATCGGCAAATTTTAAAAAGAAACGTTTCAAGTTTGTCTGACAGGTGGCTGTTGGCTTTCAGTTATTTCGTGAGAGTAATAACTGAGTAAATTGATCATTTCCTGTGAATGAAGTGGAGATGGCGGCGCTGTTCTTGCTATCAGCGAAGGTGGACGACTACTGAAGTGGTCTGGAGGTGACAGTAAAAGGGAAAGGACCACCCCTCTCTGCCCCGATCTTACTGTTTTAAGGACGATGGGATGTCACGTGACCTAAAAAAAGAGATATGTGACTTGAGGACACATTGAGGTAAGGAGAATGAGGTAAACAAACCGCCTACATGGGGCAATGATTGAATGTATTATGTGGAACTAATAGTTTGGAAAGCTTATGCTTTTATACGCGCACTACCTGACAAAAAAGGTGAAGCACACAGGACAGGAGGAAACGAAATAAAACTTAATAGGATGATAGGGTATATGACGTTATTTCAGTGATTATAGAATCGGGTCAAGTGAACGATAAATTTCTCTGCCTCGTGATGACTGGGTGTTGTGTGCTGTCCTTAGGTTAGTTAGGTTTAAGTAGTTCTAAGTTCTAGGGGACTGATGACCATAGATGTTAAGTCCCATAGTGCTCAGAGCCATTTGAACCATTTTTTGAACGATAAAGCTGTTTGTCATTTCAAGTGACAAGCTGGCCGCAGTTGTTATATCTGGTTGTTGATATCCTCTGTACTGACAACGTGACGGATGCTGCGATTATGATCTAGCTAGCTGGTCCGACACATGTTCTATTCGTGACAGATCTGAAGCTCAACATAGTTCACACAGTCTATAGAAACATACGTAAAGTGTGTAGGAGCATTGTCCTACTGAAAAATGCTACCACCATACATTTCCATGAGAAGTAACACGGGAGGACGCAGGATGACCATTGTGTAAAAGTTGTGTCATCATAGTTTCCGTTCCGCAAATACTACCACTCGTGACCTGAAGTATTACTCGTGTAAACCACCGTGCTGTGTGTAACATGTGGCGTGTGGGATGTGTCGTCGTGTAATGTTGTCTCCGACATGGAATTCTCACGTTCAGAAATGGTTGAGATGACGCTGCGATTGACAGCCTATACCTAGAGATTTCCATTAAATGAAGTGTTGTGTTGCAGTTTTACTTCAGTTTAGCATATCAAACCTTTGATTGCAGTCGGGATGCTACTAGAATGAATCACAACGTGGATACCGTAAATATTTATTCTCAAAAACCGCCTAGAGTGCAAAAAATTGTATAAATAGGAAGTACACAATAATAGATCCTATCATGCACGTAATTTCGAGACTGGCAGAACTTATATTTGACTTTCTTTAGACCACATCCCTATGTTTAGATGGACAGATAGTTGGCTGCCACTGCCGACCGGTGAGAAACAGCGGACCTTCACCCTGACTGGCTCTTTCAGGTAACAAGCAAATGGAACTCAACACATTTACTCTGAGTGCTTACCTATCCGCCAAACCAGAAAACACATTTGAGCTCTTAAAGTGCTGCAGCAATGATCTGTTCGCTGGGTCATTGGCCGCTATGCAATGACTTACGTGGCGTGGCTGCAATTCTCTGCCTGCCCAGTGGACGCAGTTCAGCGTCCACTAACTTCTAGGGTTGAAATTATCTCAGTGCTAGACAGAACACGAGTCAAGATTTCTGTCTGCTTATTAGTCACAAACAGAAATTCGACTCAGGTATTCTCCCATAGGGGGGCACTCCACCCTGTCGGTCTCCACAGAGAGCTAAACGATCGTCACTCGAGTAAGCAGACTAACAGCTCTCTTATGGAGAAAAGACTTCACGCACTTACTGTGTCGAAAGCAACACTTATTAAAATATAACTACCAAATTCACCACTACTGCTCAGCCTCTGGAGAGAAATGTCTTTGATGAGGATCTAAGTTCTCTGATCACTCCCACAGGGAACTCCTCAGCCGAGCCTTACCCACAACCTCAAGGACACGTGGCGTCTGTATTGCGCTCAGGTTACGGATCTGCCTGCCATTCACTTGGAACTCAGAAGATTTTCTGGAAGGTTGCATTTCCCCTACTGCATCTTTAGGACTCCGACAGTCAAAACGCGTCTCTGTTGTTCGGCAGGAGGTGAGTCCCGGTTCTTCCCATTCCTCGGAAGTCAGGTTGTGACTCTGAACATTCATTCGCACTGAAAGAATGTCCATTCGCCTTCTTGCGTCCTCGACACTCTTTCTCCAGGTTAAGATATTCTGAAATTTTTTACATCCCACCAGGGAGAAACCGCGCACCTGTTATCCCAGGCTACAGGGGCTCTGCCAGCTCCGTCGTCGTAACACGGCCACGCCCTGGTCTCTCTGAGGGCAGTGAATGTCGGACCTGTGCCGCGTACAGCGGGTCTCTCCCCAGCCCCTCTTCAGCCATTAGTGGCTTCTGTGCAACACGTGGCTCCCTCAGCTTTTCCTATCGGTGCTCAGCCTTAATTAACTCCCTGACACTGACATGCAGCCCTACAGAAACTGTTTGCACGTGGTGCTAGCGAACATCAGCCAGTGAAATGACCAGTAATCTGGTTGTGCATTGTAAATAGTGGTCCAGTGTAAAAGTGAATGTAGAAGAATATTAAATGTACGGTAACAGTATCTTGCCTGCTTACACCCGATGGCTCATCATGCCTGGATGCCAGGAATAGCACTGATGTGACTGTCCAGGACATTGGAAGAGTGGGACTTCTTACCAGGCAGGCGCCATACTCTCCGCTGGTAATTATCTTGAGAATGCAAAGTGACGATTCATCACAGAGCATACTGTTGAGACGTATTTGTTCAGAACTGAGTTATTACCTGGTCACGGGACCATTCCAAAAGCAGTCGTTTGAGTTCGTGATGTTGCCAGTGGCCCACACGTAATTCCCTAGTGCGGCAGAAGGCAGCCTCCAGCCAAAGGGGCCAGACACATAGAGTTTTGCAGGGAATTCATCACTTGTTATTGGATATCAGGAACAGATGTGAAGAATTTATGAAGTTCTTAATTTGTGTGGCCATAATGTGCGTCGTTGCTTTGCAATCCTTGAGGGTATTTTTGTTCTGTGGTTGCAACTACAAAACTGCTTGACGTCATTTCAAATGCAACGTCACATCACCCGTAGAATCACAAACGAGCAGAAGTAGGAGACATGTTAAATAGGCTGAACAGGATTCCTCTAAACACTTCTGATTACCAGAAAGAGCTAGCCATTATAAAACAATAGCATTAAAAAATGGACACAAATAATGGTAGACAAATTTAAAAAATAGACATATAATGAAGAAAACTAACCAATCTGCACCAACTCACTTCAACAAAAGTGGCATACAGTGATTACCACAACAAATTCACACAAAAATGTGTAATATATTCAAAATGCAAGGCATAAACATTGCTTACAGAACAAACAATTCAACACAAAAGCACATCCCAGATCTGAAATCAAAGCCAGACAGATACCAACAATGTGGTATCTATCAGCTCAGTTGCAGAGACTGTGAAATGGAATTGGAATGACTGAGAGGACATTTCTACATAAGATATTAGAACACACCAGAGCATATAAATACGGCACAAACCATTCAACATTTGCAGACCATCTAAAAGAAGAACGCCATAGACCATTCAATACTGAAAAAGATATGAATATCACAAAAATCAAAGAAGACAAACATCTCCTCCCTTTCCAAGAAAACTTCCACCTACAAGAAGCATTAACACAAAATGAACCGTTGTTCAATGGCCAAATAAATATTGGAAACCAGACTATATAAAATAATTGATGAAATTACATGAAAAAGGAAAGAGCCTTTTTCCATCCTTCACCCCCTCCCACTCTCACACACACCCCTCACCCCCCCCCCTCCCCACACACTAACAATTTAATTTTACTTCTTGCTCCACACCTTCTCCCTAACTCACACTCGATCACACTGCTATACCCTTATGTCCACTCATCATGGTTTCTCCCTCCCCTACACTGGAAAAATGGGGCCCTCCATCACTATTCCTTCTCTGCTCTTACACGGTATATAAATACACAGCAACATAGTTAAATAGAATTACACACATACAATAATGATATAAAAAAGAGAAGAGAAGAAAAGAAAAGAAAAGAAAAGAAAAGAAAAGAAAAGAAGAAAATAAAAGGAAAAAGGTTGTAGGTCAAAGACAAAGTAGTGGAAAGTGGAAGTGTTGGCAACACTCCACAATACAAACCACAACTCATACTTAGAGGTACAAAAACAAACAGAATATAGTGGTGTGCATAGAAGTGTGTTGTGAAAAACATAGGAAATGCATAGTGTTGCAGAACAACTAAAAATTAGACCGAAGGGCTCAGTGTCCAACGCAGGAAAACATCGATGTGCTAGCAGACCTAGCAGACGGCATTTCCTCATCCAAGCGAGAAATAGAGCGAAAATCGCCGTAAGTACAAATCAACATATCCTTAAAGAACTGTTTTTCGATCTACAAGTAGATAAAAATGCAAATAACTTAATGACAAGCCACTAATGATGCTTTACCTCAATAAAACTAAAACGAAACGTGTCTGGTGAAAAAAATCACACATTCTTGTGGTTGCAAAAAAGGGAACAAAAATACCCTCAAGAATTTGCGAGATGCCTGGTGTACCTCACGGCTCTCATTTCTTGTGATGGCCAGCTGTTGCCGACCAGAGCTTTGACGACGACTACTGCTTCCCTGTTCCACTGCATGTCCAACATCTGTCTGCTATAACATCCGAATACCCCACAAACCTGTATGCAGCACAATTCAGTTAACAGGACAAACAGAGATCCACCGTGAGACGCCTTCAAGTTATATGGCGTGGTGACAGCGCTGTCTTAAACTTGTGCGCAGTTTCCCCGTTTCCTTGACAGTGATCACTAAGCTGTCCACGCTCGTAACTACACTGTACCACTAAACGCAGATGAAAGTAATGGTGTTTGGTGGCCATTCTATATGTGAAAGCCATCTGCTACTCCAGTCATTTACATATGAGCTAATGATGCGTGCACAGACGAAGTTACATCGACATCTGACCATTTCTTCTGGATGCCATTTTTTTTTTTTTTTTTTTTTTTTTGTCTAGATGTAAATTTTTGCATGTATAGATTTGAGGGCCAAGGGGATTCCGTTTCCTTTATGTCAATATGCTCAAACTTCATGGAGCCCATTTTATCATGGAATGGGACTAAACGGTGGTAGCGCAAGAAAAATTACACAAAACTATGCAAAATAACAGCCACACTAATTTGCAAATAATTTGCTTACGTAATATATCTGGATCTTTTTCTGTAACTCACAGGTTCTGCACACACATACACACACACACGCAGCTTAAATAAAGGTGTACATCATGGTAGAGGTTGCTAGTAATTACCTGCCCTATTCTACCCGCAAATGGAGAGGGAGCTACCTGGGTTGTTCCTGTATAAATAGTGAGGTAGATTTCATTTCGGAAGAAGATGACTGTACTAAAAGTTGAGCCACACTGTTGACTAGGTTTAGTCCCGTGCCTGCCTTCTGGGACATGCAGGAAGGATATCCGAGCATGGTTTTAATCAAATGTGGTTCTCGTTCCCAGTATGTGTCAAAATTGTGTATGTAGTTTCCATGACCACATTTACTTTTTAATGTGAATGTAGGTGTTTTGTTCAGTGCATTATTCGTTAGCGATACACAGGCAATACTGTAAGTATGATATCAATTATGCTAGTTCATCGTCTACTGTTATCTTTTCCAATCAACGAGTTTCTCGCGTCACGTAACCATCTTTTCATGTATGGAGAGTCGTATGAGCAGGACGCAAATGTCGATTGCTCCTATTATTTATCAACATAATTATATAGTTACACTTTGGTTAAAGAGTTTACTCAGGCACATGTAATTTATTAAATATACGCATTTCATTGGGATGTTTAATAAAAAGAAGATGAAATTTTATGTATGATTTACTTAACTTTGTGTTAGCTTTTGTTCTCACATTATTGCTAATGTACCATTCACTTGTATAAGCCTAGATTATACAATCTTGAAATTATTAGTATTTATTCGTACCACGTGGTATCTAAGCATTCTAGGTACCCCAGCTGAGCAAACACAATTACAAATATCTTTCCCAAACTAGGTACAGTCTTGCTGAAGGTCACGTGGACGGAAAACCACATTTGGACACTGAAAGTAATGTTGGATAGTAATAACTACAAGTTTTTTTAAGATAATATCTGTCTTTTCTGGTGGCGTTGAATATTATTTGCTGCACACACTGGCAACAGTAACTATGTGGGGTGTACCCTATATTTATACGATTTTTGCGTATGTGTCTAAAAGTTAACTAACAGATGACTGACGCACTGGCGCATTTTGAGTACTTATATAATTCGTGGCTTTGTGCATATACGTTCTAGACATTAGTAGTTTCCTAATCACCACACATTTCTAATCGAAACATTAATTTTTACAAAACTATATACTACTGGAATCTTCGACTTTATTACCACAGTATCTGTTCGTTAAATAAATATCAAATTTCGCTATTAAAAGTTCGAGACCATATAACCTTCTTCACATTATGGTCTTTTATTACACGTATTAAAACAGAATGTGTTCAATAAAAAATATTTTGTACATAGACGCAGGAGATATGTACTTAAGTATGGCACAATAAAATTTAATTCAGAAACTTTTAGATAAAGTTTGACAGTTATGTGATGTACAAGTGGTGTTCAGATGAAAACTAACTGAACTGTTTATTATTTCGTAATTAATCGCCACGTGCGCCCTCTCAGTCTTTGCCAAGGCTGCTTCAAGTGCGCCGCAGCAGCTGAACTGGGACGCCCTGGTACATCTTCCACACAGTCCAGATCTCGCCCCAGGGGGATTTCCACATTTTTGGAGTCAACGCCACTCCTGCATTAAATGACTCCACCAGCAAAATTATTGGTACAGTCAGCTTCTTGCGGTCGTGTCACCAGTAAATGTTCCCTGGCACTCAAACGTCTATCAAATCAGTCCATAAAGAGTGCCCACGCTGCGAATGCTATCTAATTCTGATGGTAAACGGACGTTTCTTTTACAGCATTGGGAAATCTTACGATCACGAACACACGGATAAGAAATAACGAAGGTAATATTCTGGTTTACAAATGCTGTAAAGGATCTCCTAAACTTTATAACTGGGGGAATGAGCACCCTTTGTCCTGGGCATAACAAAAGTCTCCAATAAAAAAGAAATGCTATGGTAATTACTCAGTCGTCCCACCAGACACTTGAGAATTTGGCCTGCCAAACGGACACACGGAAATACTACAATCATATTTATAGTCTTCACTAAAGTTCTCAAAAGAAAGAAAAACGCAGTGGAATGATCGAGAACGGTACAGTAGATAAATGTGAATGGCCACTGCATTTTACAAAAACATGCCAGCAATTCTGCAGCATACTAAATCCTCCAACGTCAGTGGTTAGGTTGGAGCCAAGACACTACACCAGATTTTGTAAGTTATATTTCGCACTAGGTACAGTGCTGGACAGACCGACATATGCTTTACACGTATTACTATATACTACTATACACTCTGAGGTGACAAAATTCGTGGAATAGCGCGTACAAAAGCTATAAAAGGACAGTACATTGGCGGTGCTTTCATTTCTACACAAGACATTCACATGGACAGATGTCCTACGTGATTATGACCGCAGGCCCGGAATCAGCAGACTTTGAACGCCGAGTGGTAGTTAGAGCTACACGCATGGGACATCCAGGTTCGGATACTGTCAAGGAATTAAATATTCTGGGATACACAGTAACAAGACTGTTCCGAGAGTACCAGATTTCAGGCATTACCTCACCTCGTACAACACATCCACATGGTATATGTCAGAGCCCACCATGTATCACTAGTAGTCATTTCCTTTCGTATTATACTCACAAATGGAGCTAGGGGAAAGCGGCATTTACTTAACGACCGAGAGCAGTAGCTTATGCGTGGAACTGTCGGTGCTTACAGACAAGCAAGACTATGGAGTAATCACAGAAAACAATGGCTGACGTACGATTAACGTAGCCGTTAGGACTGTGCCTCGGGATCTGGCGTTTATGGGATATGGCAGCAGACGATAGATGAGAGTTCATTTGCTAAGAGGAACACATCGCCTGCAGCGCCTATCCTGGTCTACTGACTGTATCGGTTGGGTACTAGACGACTGGAAAACCGTGGCCTGGTCGATCAGTTACCATTTCAGTTGGTAAGAGCTGATGGTACTGGTCGAGTGTGCCGCAGACCCCACTGAGCCACGGACCCAAGTTCTCAACAAGGCACTCTGCAAGTCAGCGGCGGCTCCATAATGGTGTGGACTGTGTTTGCATGCAATGGAATCCATCATTGACTGGAAGTGGTTATGATCGGTTTCTTGGAGACCATTTGCAGCTGTTTAAGACGATGGAATTTTTATGGATGATAATGTGACCTGTCACTGGGCAACAATTGTTCGCGATTGGTTTGAAGAACATTCTAGACAGTTTGAGCGAATGATTCGGCCACCCACATTGCCCGACATGAATCCCATCGGATATTTATAGGCCATAATCTAGAGGTCAGTCGTTGCACAAAACGCTGCATCGGCGACGCCTTCGTAATTATGGACGGCTATAGAGATAACACTGCTCAGTATTTTTTCAGGGGACTTCCAACTAGAGGTGGGCAAAACTGTTCTTTTCAGAGATCGGATCAGAACTGTTCACTCCCTGAAATGAACTAGCTCTTTTTCATGACTCACCACTCATTCACAATAGAAAATAAATGGAAGGCACATTGCCCTTTAAACTTGGTTTATTCCAGTACTATACCTGTATTTTGATCTTATTTGATCCTATTTTGAAGTAACACAGATAATGAGTAAGAATTTTGCATTGTTTATTGAAATTTCCACGATATGACAAAGTTTTTGATTATTGATTTATTTTGCACTATCGTGGTTTTTTGGGTGATCGGAAAATGTTGTAACTTGAGATTTACATTAACAATATATTTGGCTATAATGTATTATAATTTCATTAACCTCGTACAAATACATCGCAAGCCATATATTTTTAAAGTGAACGTTTCCTTCCGAAGACGCCTAAAATCGCAAAATCCGTACCAGAATAAGAAAAAAATATGTATAAATTTGACTGTAAGACTAAAGTGTTGCATATAGCCTTACGCAGAATAAAACAAGGAAAATATTGGTGTATCACATTTTGCGATACGTTTATCGGTTCGTTCGTAATTAAAGCGTAAATTCGAGTGTCCATAATAAAAATCCTATAGTAAGAGGAGTCGTCAGGGACCTAATCTGATCAGTTTAAACAGATAAAAATAAAATAAAAACAAATGATGTATACATAACATAATAAAGTAATATACATAGCGGTATTACTACAATGAACAATATCCAGTAGAGACGAACTCTGATGCAGAGGTGCTGAGTCGAGCAGGTCGAGCCGCGAGCTGTATTACTGCGTGAGCTGAGACCACAGAGACCAGAGTGACACCTGAGTTGCTTTACTCAACACTCTGGCTAGAATCGAGAACGGTGGGGTGAGCGTTGAGCGGGCGAGTTCCGAGGGTGCGGGGAGTGGTGAACGGCCACCAGTCACCCGCTCCGAGACAAATCGTCCGTTCTCTTGCGAGCAGGTTGTTGCAATTAGTTCTTATGTTTTCCACTAGGAGGCTCTCTGTCCTGTTGCTCGCGTCAACTGCCCAGAAGGCAGGACGTGCGACTGAAACGATCGCAGACAGAGTGCGATGCTAAGTTAAGCTGCGCCAGACACTGCACGTGGCAGAGGACGCACAGAGACGGCACGGCATATGTGAAACACAAAATCCAATGGGGCACTGCACAATGCAGGCAGCCAAGGTAGAAGCAGGGCAGAGGCCGGCGCCGGCTGTGTTGTGTAGCGTGCACTGTGCTCTGACCAGCAGAGGCGCCGCTGATGTGCTCCGTCTCTCTCTCTCTCTCTGACGTGGGAACCGTTTGGAGCAACCGTTCTTTTTTTGTCAATTACTGATTGTTCACTCCTTTGAAAGATTCAACTCTATGAATCAGTTCAGGAGCGGATCCCCCATCTCTACTTCCAACGACTTGTTGACCCCGTGACGCGTCATGTCGCAACACTATGCCAGTCTAAGGAGGTCCAACCCGATGTTAGGAGCCGTCCCATGACTTTTGTCACCTCAGTATACATGCGACATTGCAGTACCTGTATTGTTCAGAAGTACTATGCAAAGTCCCTTTGGACATGCATGCATGTCTGAATGAACTATGCATCGTACTTCAGAATAATACAGGCACTGCAATACCATATTTATCCTCTGGACGGAAAAGCAGGTAATGAATGTACGAGTCCAGGTTGCAGACACATAACTGACGGCGTATGAAAGTTTGGGTTTCGCCTTGAATCATGCTCGGACGGCGGAATGGTAAGGCTACCGCTAGCGATGCGCGGGAAATCCGCTTCCGAGTGCTGGCCCGGCAGAAGTTTTCGTTGTCATCACTCCGTTATACAGCTGATGGTTGCCCATATCCGCAGCTGTGAATATATTTCACGTCTACATACACGTTCTAGAAGCCACCATATGGTTTATGTCGGGGGCTACCACGTACCGTTACTAGTCGTTTCCTCTCTTATTCCACTGACAAATGAAGCTAGGTAGAAACGACTGTCTATATGCCTCGGTGTGATTCGTAATTTCTCTTACCTTGTCTTCCAGAAAATTTACCTTGGCTGCAGTGGAATCGTTTTCAAGGCAACTGCAATTACTCGTTCTCTAATATTTCTCAACAGCGTCTGACGAAAAGAACGTCGTCTTCTCTCCAGTCATTCTCATTTCGGCCCATAAAACATCTTCGTGACAAATCCAACAGAATGCTACTGAACTGCTTCGATGTCTATAATCGAAGCTTCTGGGGATCGCAAACACTCGACTAATACTTGAGAATGGGTCGCACAAGCTTCCGTCCTCTCGTTCACTAAGTTAAAACGTAGCATACAGAGATTTTTGTAAAACAGGCAACACATACTGGTATAGATACCAGAATACGACACGGACTTCTGGACACTGTCCTATGCGGATTCAGGTCAGAGTGACTTCATTCTGTCCGAAATGACGGGTGCGAGATGCGTAAGGGTCTGGTTGTTCGCTTCACCTACACCAGCTTCCTTTTATTGCTAGCTAATCCTCTCATATTTGGAGGGTTCTGACCTACCACTCCACGTGCGAATGATAGATTCTGTCACATCGTGTTCCCTGTAGCACTACTGGGCTGGGCTTCGTGCACTTTCCTCGTGCTCTCCAACTCAGCAGAATGTTCACCCTGTTTACCTAGTAGATAATAGTATCTGTTAAGAACTTCCTGGCAGATTAAAACTGTGCGCCGGACCGAGACTCGAACTCGGGACCTTTGCATTTCGCGGGCAAGTGCAAGTGTACCCGTT